>NC_134538.1:49027436-50246721 GCF_050624435.1 Tenrec ecaudatus | reverse complement strand
AGTCAGGATTGGGTATTTTTATTGTTGTTTTTGGTAAGCCTGGAGAGAATGTATCATTAGCATCAGACACATTTAGGTTACCATGATCATCATCGTTATTTACTTGTGTTCTGAAAGTACCTATAAGTCAACAACAGAGGAAAAAGAAAATTTTTAATGTATACCTAATAGTAAGAAGCTAGTCAGATTACTATTATTTGAAAATTTAAAATAATAATTTCTTCAGGAAATTCAGGATAATCCATTTGAATATTATTAGAACAAATAAGCAAATATGAAACAAATAGCGCATGGTTTCCTTTTGGGATGGCAACATAAAATCTGAAATACACACTGTTCGTAAATTATAAGGACACCACTGATTATGATTAAGAAACACAAAATATGACTTGAACAAAAAATGGATGCACATATCATATTCCTGGATGCCAAGAGTCCATATCACAAAGCTATTAATTCCTTTAACATAATATGTAAAGATGAAACTCTTCTAATTATGAGATATTTTAATGTAAATATTTAATTCAATTGTTCTTAAGTTCACCCAAAAGATTAATTTTTTAGGAGTTTTATTTTAGAAAATTCTTTTGGAAATTCCCATAGGAATATAGATTCCAGCAAGAGTCAACAATGAATGCTAAAATTAGTGAGTGAACATTTGAGGCATTATAGGATCTTACAGAATTTCAAAGTAACCTTCACATAATACAAAGAGAAAATAATCTTAATAGTAGAAAAACCCAGCAGACACCATCTTAACTAATTGATCCAAATTAATTCAGACCTCTCAAACTCTGCGACTCAGTGGATTCTGGCTCACAGCCACCCTATAGGACAGAGTAAAGCCCTGTGGATCTTAAGACTTTTTTTTTTTTTTACAGAGGTAGAAAGTCTCATCTTTCTCCTAAGGAGCAGTTGGTTGTTTTGAACTTCTGGCCTTGCAGTGAAATAGCCTATGCGACCACCAGGGGATAAGTACATACCACATGCCTCCTGACAAGGGGGACTGAGAAGGACACAGTCTCATTTCTGTGATTTTCCTGCCAAGAAACACGCAGTTGGAGTCTCACCATTTGGAAACCCCAGAAAAAGCCAAATATAGGAATAATCTGCGAAATAGCTGGCCTGCACCCTTCAAAAATATTGAGTTTCTGAATGGCAATTCCTGTGTAATAAATAAAGGACTCCAAAGAGACATGACTCCTGAAAGCAAAGCCTGCTCATCAATTTCCCTTTGCTACAAAAGACATTGGGACCAGTAGCGAAGATTTAATGACGCCTGAAAGCTGGCTCACAGTGCTGTAGTTGTTACTTTGTGGATTTCGAGGATTTTCCTGTGGTTATGGAAGAGATTGCCCTTGCTTCCAGGAACTTCGCACTGACATCCTCAGGCTAAAAAGGCATCACATCTTGGAATTCAACCAGTTAAGAAAATACAAATATTGATAAAATAAATATAAATATAGATATCTAGAGAGATAGGTGGATGGATATGCACACACACATATACTCATTTATTGATATTTCTATTTTATAATTATTATTTATTTTAATAAATATATTACTTATATATATAGAGAGAGAGTCTTTGTGGTACAAAATTAATGCGTTCACCAGCTAACCCAAAGTATTGCGCTTCAAGTTGAGCAAGAGCTGACTTGAAATAAAGGCCTAACAATCTGCTATTGAAAAACCAGCCATGGAAACCCCTCATGGAGTACGGATTTACTATTATACACATAAGCTTCATGTTGACTCAATTGGACATAATTCATGGATAGACTTGACAGAAAGACAGAGAATGATCAAGCCACTGTGGTAAAGCTGACCGCAGGATGTGGCCCTTAGGTTAAATTGGGCATGTTGATATTATTTCAATGTATAGAAGGTTGACAAACGATGCACAACGATTCCCATGTCTCCCACCGGATCCTCAAATTGTTGTGCGTCGTTTGTCAACCTTCTATACATTGAAATGATATCAACATGCCCAATTTAACCTAAGGGCCACATCCTGCGGTCAGCTTTCACTCCAGGCTTTGAGGAGGCCACCTCACTCTAGTCCTGATCTCAGAGAAAAGCTGTCATAATCAAACACTCATATACATGCACAGATGCATACATGCATCTACATGCATGCATAATAATTAAATCATGAGAAAATAAAGCAAGCAGAAGACAATGCGTGTTAGAGATTTAGAATCGTTTCACTCTCCTGCATTTCAACCCTTGAGATATGCAAGTGAAGTCCTCTTGAGCCACCTTGGGGTAGAGTTAAGCCAAGACTAGTTCTTTGAGGTGTGAACCAAGCCAAATGGAACCAATCAACCACACTACTGTCGAGGCGATTCCAACCTACAGCAAAATTATGTAGGCTCTCTGAGAATACGAATCTCCCTAGGAGCAGACAGTCTCTTTTTCCTCCTGAGGAGCAGCTGGTGGGTGTGAACCATTGACCTCGTGGTTAGCATACCAATGCTGGACCCACTATGCCACCATGGGGGAGGAGTGAAGGAAGATGGGATACAAGTTTCCTGAAGGTTAAAATCTAGATTTTACAAGATGACTACGCATAGCATCAAAGCATCCTGCGGAAATGATAAGATCCTCCTTGTGATCTGATTCCGCTTGCATATAAATCCTAGAGACACTGCATTACATCTTTTTGAAGATTCAACTATGGAAGAGAAGACAAAAGCGCTCTCTCTCTCTCTCTCTCTCTCTCTCTCTCTCTCTCTCAATTTGAAAAAGAACATGTGTCCCATCATTGTCAGTGGAAAACTGCCACCTCTATTCACAGCTCCTGAGAGAACGCCAGGAGCAGCTATGCCTCACTTGATGCACACACACACACACACAAATATATGGAGCCCAGGACAGAGGCAGAGGCTCTCTTAGCCACCACATAAGCAAAACAGGGATGATTAATTCTGCCAGCTGGAGCGAAACCAACCACACTCAGTGTCTCTAAAAGAGACCAGGGAAACCAGGCCGTTCTGTTTGGGTGAAACCAGCCCTGGAAATCATCACACATCAGACCTACATCGAGGCCCTCAAGCAGTGAGGGGGAGGCTCAATCACACACAGACACCAATCCAGGTGCTGAATAGGGAAACTCAGTCTCATATCATTAGAGACTGAACGTGGCCCGGCTGAGGCTCAGAAGCCAGGCCTTGTTCTCTAGAGTTGTTGATCTGGGCCTTGTTTTCCAGGTCAGCCCCCAAATCATAGTGACCCCCACATACAACAGAATGAGTGGCTGCCTGGTCCTGCACCATCTCCCAGCGATCATCGGAGCATTATGGTCCATAAGTTTTCACGGGCTGATTTTGGAAGCAGATTCCCAAAGCTACTCTTCTCGTCTTTCTTAGTCTGGCAGCTCCCCTGAAACCTGTTCAATATCATAGCAATACACAGGCTTCCACCGATAGGCAGGTGGTGGCTCTGCCTGAGTTGTCAGGAATTGAATCCTGATCTTCCACATCACTCGCTGCCTTCAAGTCAAAGGACCCCTAGAGGACAGCAGTTCTCAACCTGGGGGTCATGACCCTTTCACGGGGGTCACCAGATTCATAACAGTAGCAAAATTACAGTTATGAAGTAGCAACAAAAAGTGTTATGGCTGGGGATCACCACATATGAGGAGCTATAGTAAACGGTTGTGGCATTAGGAAGGTTGAGAACCACTGCTCTAGGACAACCCTGCAGGACTGGGTAGACCTGCCCCTATGGGTGTCTGAGACTGTAACTCCCCATCTTCCACTTGCAAATTAGGACTTCTACCATTGAACCACTGCTGCCCTCTGGTATCACTGTAACGGAACCTCCCCAAAATGACCGTCTGAGGCAGAGCGCAGGGCAGTGTATTTGAAAACGCCTCAAGGAATAAGAGCAGAGAAACTGGAGAGAGGATCGTAATAAAGTAGAAAAGACAAATTAAGGGTGCTAATTGATTTGGTGACCACTATGGTAAACCGGTGAGGAGCCCTCGTGGAACAGGGGTTATGTGTTGGGCTGTAATCAGAATGATTGGCAGTTCAAAACCACCAGCAGCTCTGTAGAAAGGCTGGGCTTTCTACTTCCATAAACAGTTATAGTTTCAGAAACCCACAGGGGTTTTGCTATGAATCAGCATTGACTTGATCACAGTAAGTTTGGTTTGTGTTTGTTTGTTTGATTGGATTTAATTGGTTTAATTGGATTCTGCATTGGGCTAACTGCAATCAGCCGTTTGAACCCACCAGCTGTTCAGGGGAAGAAAAATGGGTCTTTCTACTCCCATAAAGAGTTAGTCTTAGAAAATTACAAGGGCAGTTCTATCCTGTCCTGTAGGGTCACTATGAATTGGCGTTAATTTGATAGCAGTGTGTTTTTCAGTATGGGAGCAGTCGTGCCGGGCCCTCTGAGGAGCAATGTAAAGCGTAGCTCAGAACCATCAGCTCAAGGTTTGGAAGAGGGGGGTTTTAGTCAACAGCATCCATCCCGTTGGTCAGGGGGTATTTTCAAGAGGTTAACACTTTCATGAGCAATTCTGGTGCTGCAGGGGTTAAAGCACTAGGCTGCTACCCTTAAAGGTTAGAGGGTCGAGCCAATGAGCAGCTCCACAAGAGAAAGATGCAGCATGCTGGTTCCATAAAGATTTACAGCTGTGGAGGTGCTTTGGGACAGTCCGACTCTGTCCCACGGGCTCATTGTGCATCATGATTGATGGACAGGCAGTGAGTTTGAGTTGGGTGTTTTGGAACTCTCTTATGGACTGCCTGGGGGCACAAAGAAGAAAGCACCTGGGCTTCTGACTGAGAGGTTAGAGGTTCAGTTCCCCTGGAGGTACCTTGGGAGAAAGTACCAGTGATCTATTTCTAAAACATGGAGCTTCGACAACACAGTAGAACCTGACTCATGAAATTCCCACCTAGCACTGCCCTGGAACAGCCCTCCCCAGTGGTGCGCCACAAACCAAGACCAGCAGTGCTTCTGGAAATGTTACCACGCAAACTCCTGAGCCAAACCTCAGACCGCCCGAACAATAACATTTCTCTAGTAGGCCCCAAAGAACACACTACCACGGAGTCAATTGAGACACACACGGTGACCAGCCCCCTCCCACCATCAACACACACACACACACACACACACACACACACACACACACACACACACACACACGGCAGAGAACTGCTCCTTAGGTCCAGGAGTCTGCATTTTAACACCTGGGAGATTTGTATGCACCCTTGTGCTTGGCTGCTAACTGAAAGGTTGGTGGTTCGATTCAACCCAGAAGAAACTTGGAAGAAGAGAGGTTGGCGATCTTCCTCCTCAAAACATCCATTGAGCTATCCTATGGAGCACAGTCCTAAGACACACGGCGTGGGCCTGGGGGTTGGGGGGTGGCCAGCATGAGTCAGAATCAACTCAATGGCCCTGGCTTGCTGTGGAGGACCCAAGGGTGTGTGAAAACTACTCCATAGAAAGTCAACCCAGTAGGATAAAGGATTCAACTGAGGCGAGACCAGGAGTGTAAGAGGGACTGGCTCACTCTATACACATTTCTCCTTCCTCGGGTTTGGGAATCCAGGAGTAGAGATAGACAGCCCTCCCCTGAGTCTCCACTCCAACCCAAAGCGAAAAACAGAACAAACAGTGAGTAATTGTCATGCCCTCAATGGTGTTTATTGCCCTCAATGGTGTTTATTTCAGTTGAGTAGTTTGTTTTTCTCCTTGATTTTCAATTATTGTTGTCACTTTTGAAAGTAAGCTTGATCCAGTCATGTCTGTTTTATGCTTATGAATGTTGACATCCTAATACAGTTGTGGTCAGGAGACCCTGCATTCTGTGCCTGTGCGATAGTCAGGGAATAAAATCACCCTAACAAATAATTGACAACTGAAATCAGAGGCAAGAGGAAAATGAATTGGGTGATTCAATAAACCAGGAAAACTGTTTGCACCAAGGAAGAAATTAAGCCTCTTAATAAAATAATCTTTACTTCTGCACCAACCCTACCTGCCCCCCCCATCAAAATAAAGAAGCATGGTTAATTGCACTTCTGATGTCAGAAATTGTTCCAATTTTCCATCTAAAAATCACTACACCACAGGGTAAAGGTGTTCATTTAAAAGTTTTCGGGCTTAAAAATTAATCCTTGCTCTGTGTGGACTGGCGTGAGGGTTACAAGAGCCAACCCAGGGCAGGAATGGCCGCATTAGACAGAGCACCTCCCTCGTGGATACTCAGGCAAGCCCACGTTCAACAGAGACCATGTTGCAGGCTCCTGTGCCATCCGCAGAGTCAACCCTGCAGCTTTCCTTCTGTCAGTCATCTCACTGAGACACCTCTCATCTTCAGGGGTGCTCCACTTCACCACATGTCACATCCTCAGAAGCTGGCTCCTCCTGGTGCTATATCCACAGCAGCCGAGTCAGACAGCACTCAGTGGGGATTCAACGGGCTTTCACAGACAGTTTTGGATGGAGATTAGTAGGATTTCTCCGGTCTGTCTTCAGAAGTCTTAGTCTGATGTTGGACGTGCAATGAGCCTGTGAGCTCTGAAACCTGTTCAACACGGGGGACACTACTCGTATTTGAAATACTGCTGACATACGCGGGGGTACCCCAAACAAAAGCGGAATTGCACTGGGCAGAGCAGAGCATCCATAGTGCACATTTTCCCCACTAAGCGAGCATAGAGCAACTCACGCTGAGTTAGTGCACCAGTGGCGTCACCTGGGAAGGTTCTCTCTGGTTTCATTGAATTTGTTTATGAAAGCAGTTTCACTCGACTACGTTTTTGTGATGGCTGATTTAAGAGAACAGTGTTCAGCTGTGAAATTCTTTTTCCTGCTTGGGAAAAATGCTGCAGAAACTGTTGTGATGTTGAACATAGCTTACAAGGACAGTGCTATGGGAAAAACCTCAAGTGTAGAAGTGGTTTTCTCATTTCAAAAAATTGAAATGTCCCTGGATGACAAACCTCGCACTGGATGTCCGTCCACTTCCCGAATGGATGAAAATGTCGACTCGGTGCATTTGGAGTTCATTCCACCAGGTCAGACTGTTCATCAGGTTTTCTGTTTAGAAGCTCTGAAAAGATAGCACAACAGTGTGCGACAAAAAAATGTCTGATTTGTGGCTTACAGGGAACTGCTTTTGTCACCACAGCAATGCACCTGCTCATGCAGTCATCTCAATGCACCTGTTTTTGGCAAAAAACAGCATACCTCTCTTTATTGTAGACCTTACTCTGAGACTTCTTTTTGTTTCCACAAATGAAGAAGGGCATGAAAGGACAGTGATTTGATGATGTAGAAGAGGTGAAGAAAATAAATGAAGGAGGTGCTGTCAGCCATCCAAACATTGAGTTTGAAAAATGTTTCCAAGAATGGAATTGCAGGTTTGACAAATGTATTAAGTGTAATGGAGAGTACTTTGAAGGTGACAAGGTTATTTTGCAAGACATTTGAATACATAGCTTTGAAAAAATCTGTTTTGTTTTTGTTTTTTGGGGGGAAGGGAGGTCCTACCTCGTAGAATCTAGCATCAAAGCAGCAGAGCGTGACCACATCACTACACACTAACAGAAGACCAGGAAGTGGAAGATTCCAGTAATGTGGAAGAAACAGGGGAAGCACCTAAAGTTGTCCTGGTTGTCTATGGAGGCTCAGTGGTCACGCTTGGTGACATCATTCCTTTGTGCTTCTAGTTGTTCTGTGCAAAAATATTGGGTGGAGAAGAGCAATTTTTATGAAGATAAATTTTAATGAACACCTCCACTGCATTGGGTCATTATGAGTCAGAATCAACAGGTCAGATGTTGGAACATAAAACTATTACTCCTCCAATGATGAATTAAAAACAAAACAAAAAGGCTTCACTCATAGCGGCCCCATGTCTCTATAACGACGGTCTTATCTCAGAAGGTCCGTTAAATGACCAAGACTTTATATCCATGCAGCAGTCTCCTGCAGAATGACTGGTGGGATCAAACCAACCCTGGTGTTAGCAGTTCAACGTGAACCTACTATGCCACTAGAGCTCACCCTGAGATTTCAGTTGCTGGGTATTTTACAGAAAGTTAATTACTTAACTTAAAATATATATCATGAATTAGGTGGCGGTTTTACATTTCAGAGCATCAATTTTGTACACAATTTAAAGTGCTTATCAAAATCCCCAATGGCTTACCACACCCCTGTCCTTTGATTTCTCTTTCCCTCTTGTTAATTATGATAGCCTCCAATACCCAAGTTATCACTTTCAATAATCCTCTAGTCTACTGCTTCATCTCCTTCCCTTGAGCTCTTTCCCGTGGTAACCCCCAAACTCTGATCCCTTTTGTATGAAAGTCTTTGTCTCCTCTCTCTTTACCCTTATAACAGTGGCCTCATACAATTTTTGTCGTGTTTCATTGATGAATTTCACCCAACATCATGTTCTTCATGTCTGTCTATGCCTTGGAGTGCTTCATGGCTTCATCGTGTTTTGAGTGATGCGTAGTATTCCCTGGTATGTACGTACCAAAGTTTCTTCATCCATTATTCTACTGATGATGGACATGTAGGATGTTTGCATCATGTTGCCATCATTAACAGTGCTACAGTGAACCCGGGTGTGTATATGTTTGCTCACTCTATGACTCTTACTTCTCTTTAGGGTATTTATCCAGAAAGTGCATTGCTGGGTCTTATGAAATTTCTATTTCCGGTTGTTTGAAGTAGCACCATATCACTTTCCACAGTGGTTGTACGGTTTTACAGCCTCAGCAGCAGTATATGAGGGTTCCAGTCTCTCCATATCCACTCCCCTATTCGTTGTTTGCTGTTTCTTTTCATTTGTCCCTCAATGTTGGTGTAAGTTTCTATTTCCCCATTGCTTTCATTTACATCTCCTGGATGGCTGGTGGTTGTGAGCATTTCTTCATAGGTTTTTGTTAGCCATCTGGATATCACCTTTAGTGAACAGAACTTACTTCTCATAGTGGAAGATTTTTAAAAATATTTCAAAAATTGACTATTTGTGGGCTTGAAACTATGAATGCTTCCTATGGAATTTGTATTGATTTTTTTAAGCAACATATTTTGACAAAAGCCATTGAATGGTTGGGATTCATGAAAGGATTTGACTCATCCTCTAAAGATTACATGAGAGATACAATGTTAATTTGTCCAACCAGTATCTTAAAAAGCACAGAACTGTAGGCCTCCTTAATTTAGGCACAAATTGAAAAGTTACCACCCTTCAAAATAATGTTATTTCATAAATCAAAAAAGGGGGACTCTTACAAATTAATGTTGAGACAAAATGCAAATCTCAATTTAACTCAACAGGGTTGACTCATCTGGGAGCAGTGACATGAGGCAGGCAGAACCCTGCCCTCCTAGGTTTTATTATATAATGGGGAAGACATATAGAACTGAGGACAATATGTAGTGGATGCTATTAAGAAGAACCGCACAGGAAAAACACACTAGAACAAATGTGAACCATCTGCCTCCTCTGGGAGGAAACCCTGAGGACGATGTTCCTGTTCAGAGCAGCCAATAAACAGAGAGGACCATAGAGTCAGCCCCACTACAAGACACAATGTCCCCCACTGACCCATAGTCCTACAGGGGACAACACTGGAGACATAGTGCAGGGATTGTGCCCCATATGACCCTACCACACCGAGGCCAAATACTAAGGGTGTGCAACAGAACAGCAAGGGAAGCAGAGCAATAAAGTCCCCAGAGAATACCAAAAATAGACGTTGAGGCATGGCACCCCAGCAGACTTGACCAGAAATCACCCCTAAAGGTTAACAAACAGATCTTGAACTATTTATAGGTTTTTCTTTTCTTCTTCTTCTTGTTGTTATTTTGTTTTCTTTTGCTGTTTTGTTTTGCTCTGTCTTGGTTTTTGTGCATATTATTATCCCTGCATGGCTCTCTAGATAAGATAGGGGGGATAAACAATTTGGAGGAGAAAACAAAGGGACCAATAGTTTTAGAGGTACATGGGAAAGGGGGAGAGGTGGGAGAAAGGAAGTGGGTAATAACAATGGGAACAACAAGTGATCTAAAATCAATGGCAAGAAGACTGTAGGAAGCCTGGTAGGACGTGATCAAGGCCAATGTAACCAAGAGGAGTCACTGAAACCCAAATGAAGGCTGAGCATGATAGTGGAACAAGAGGAAAGTAAAAGAAAATAGAGGAAATAACTAAGAGGCAAAGGGCATTTACAGAGGTTTAAATACAGGCATGTACATATATTTATATATGATGATGGAGAAATTGATATATGTACATATATTTATAGGTTTAATATAAAGGTAGCAGATGTACATTGGGCGTCTACTCAAGTACTCCTTCAATGCAAGAACACTTTGTTCTATTAGCCTGGCTTTCCATGATGCTCACCTTCCTGGCACCGTGGCTGAAGACAAATGTATGCATAAGCAAATGTGGGGAAGAAAGTTGATGGTGCCTGGATATCAAAAGATATAGCATCTGGAGTCTTGAGGACTTGAAGATAAAGTGGTCATCTACCTAAGAAGAAAGAAAGCCCACATGGAAGAAGCACACCAGCCTGTGTGATCACAGGTGATCATAGGATCAGGTATCAGGCATCAAAGACCTAGAACAAAAAAATCATATCATTGTGAATGAGGGGGAGTGTGGAGTAGAGACTCAAAGTCCATCTGTAGGCAACTGGAACATTCCCTTACATAAGAGTCTCAAGGAGGAGCTGAATCAGTCTGGGTGCAGTATAACACTGACGAAACATACAACTTTCCTCTAGTTCTTTAATGCTTCCTTCCCCTCCCCCACCCCAAATATCATGACCCCAATTCTACCTTACAAGTCTGGCTAGACCAGAGCAAGTACCTGGGCACAGATAGGAACTGGAAACACAGGGAATCCAGGAAAAATAAACCCCTTAGGACCAATATTGAGAGTAGTCTTACCAGAAGGGGAAGGGGAAGGTAGGAGGAGATAGGGGGAACTGATCACAATGATCTACCTATAACCCCCTTCCTGGGGGATGGACAACAGAAAAGTGAGTGAAGGAAGACATTGGTCAGTGTAAGGCATGAAAAAAATGATAAATTATCAAGGGTTCATGAAGGAGGGAGGGGAAATGAGAAGCTCGAGGGCTCAACTAGAAGGCAAATGTTTTGAGAATGATGATGACAACACATGTGCAAATGGGCTGGGCACACTGGATGGATGGGTAGATTGTGATAAGAGTTGTACAAGCCCCCAATAAAATGATTTAAAACAAAACAAAGAATAGGGCCCAGAAAAGGATAATTTGATGAAAATATAGCATAACTCACAAATGTGAGTCAAATATATGAGTAGGCTTCAAAAGGTTTGTAGGAAAACCCCATTTTCTTTCCATTTCATTTCTCCATGAAACTTTTTGAAACCTTCTTGTATAATCACCAATTTTCTAATGGCTATATTTTAAAACATAGGAAATAACAAGGTGAAATTAATTTCAGCAGTATGTTTTATTTAACCCCATGTATCCCAAATACTGGAGCCCTAGGGGTGGGGTGGGCTGCACAGTTGACAGCTGGAACCCAGCTTCTGCCCAGGAGAAAGGTGAGGCTGCTGCTCCGGTAGAGACTTTACAGCCCGAGAAGCCCTAGGGCAGTGCTGCTCAGCCTGTGGGCCATGACCTCCTTTCACAGGGGTCACCCATTCACAACAGCAGCAAAATGACAGTTTTGAAGTAGCAACAAATATAATTTTATGGTTGGGGTTCACCCCAACATGAGGAACTGTATTAAGGGGTTGTGGCATTAGGAAGGTTGAGAACCACTGCTCTAGGGAGAAATTCTACTCAGTCTTCAGGAGTTGCTATGAGTCAGAATTGACTCAATAACAGTGGGTTTGGGGGGGGTGTTATTTTATTTTTGGTATCCAAAATATTATGTGGATAGGTGTTCAGTATCAGAATTATTAATACTTTTTTTGCATCCCTCCTCTTTGCACTGTCTTAAAAACTCTGTGTGGTTTGTACCAAACCAAAACCAAACTCACTGCCATCGAGTCAATTCGGCCTCACAGTGGCTCTATAGGAGTGAGCAGACTGCTCCTGCAGGTTTGCAGGATGACTGTACCTCTTTACAGGAGTGGAAAGCTTCATCTTTCTCTCTTATAGCTACTGATGGTTTCAAACTGCTGACCGTTAACGCCACCAGAGCTCCATTCCGGTTAGCCACATTTCAAGTGCTCAGCAGCCACATGTTACCGACAGTTGTCCAATAGGCAGCTTGTCTCGTGGAGAAGTTTTATTGAAAATGAGACATCAGGGGTGGAGCGTAAGGCCAAAGGGGAGTGTTGCAGAGATAAAGTATTGAAAGCTGGGGAAATGGCAGGGCCAAGGCCTTGTTTTCCGAGAGTGTGGGATTCACTCAAGGAACTGAAAGTTGATAGCTGAATGGTTGAGTGGGGAAAAAAAAAATCAAGGATCTGCCCAGACAGCAGGTGGAGGTCATGGCTGTCCTGAAAGACAGGCTTCACAATGATAGACTTCATTCCGAGGAGAGTTTTGTCCAGGAGAATGTTATTAGTGACGGTTGCACTTTGAAGTGGTCAGTTTGACCCCCTTGGAAAGGATGCACTGACGGTAATCGGAAGTGCCAGACACAATACACAAACTCTCACTGCCATCAGGTCAGTTTCGCCGCGCAGGGACCCTGTGGGATACAGAGGACTGCCCTGCTGATTTTCTGAGACGGCACATCTTTCTCTCCCCAGCTTTCTTAGCATATCATTCACATATCTACACCTCAGTAGTTCAATCACATCCCGAAGAGTCAGGCAACCTTCACCACAAGTCTTTTTCAAACATTTTCTTCGTTACTGAACTCATCATTATTAGCTCCCTATCTCCCCGCAGCCTCCCCTGCCATCCCCCAAGGAACCATCAATCCAGTTACCATTACTGTAGACTTACCTCTCCTAGGCTTCATATCAGAAAAGCATTTTTAAAAGCAAACAAACAAAAACAAAGATGACAACAAAGTAAAACATATAAAAACCTCCCTCAAAAAGAAAACAGGAAATATGAAAAACTAGAGCAAACTTAAGTGGATCCTAAAGGAGACCAAATGATAGGGAACATCTGCCTCATCTTTCTCCCACAGAATGGCTGGTGGTTTCTAAACGTGGATCTTGCAACTAGTAACTCAGTGCATACCCCACTACACCAACTGGAAGTGGATAATTCATTGCTATCGGGCTACCTTCACACACAGCATGTACACCGACTCATGATGGAAGGGGGAAGGCCGTCCCACAGAGTGAGAATCGTGCCTTACTTAAGACTGAGGAGGCCCGTGGTGGGTCTCAACTGCCCACTGAGGAGCTGGTAGTTCACACTCACCCAAAGCCTTTGGGGGAGAAAGTCCTGGCAGCGTGCTTCCCAAAGGCCACAGTTGTAGAAACCCTATGGCGTGCTAGAATACGAGGCCGCAGCTGGGGTGGCCGTGAGTTGAAATCAACGCTGAAAATTTGCTTTGATTTCAGCCGGGTGTTGGCAATACGGATAGTCATGAGAGGAAAACAGATTTGAACAATCAGCCTCATCAACAGACCTGTCTGAATAATTAGATGCAGAGTAGGGAAGATGGTTGAATCAAAGAAGTCTCTCGGGCTTCAGTAAACATGGAAATGCCGAGAATACGCTTTTTAAATAGAGGGCATATCAGAAGAGAAGAAGGTTTGGTCGTTTGGGAGATGGAAGATTAGAAAGACAGCTTTGAACATACTCAATTTAAAATCCAAATTCCCCTTAGAATGATAATGGATAAATACTGACGGCCTATCCTTACTGTGCATTATTTTACAGCTTTTGTAAAGATGAGTTACATGAAGAGGTGTGGAATGGTCTCTAAGCTATATGGTTAAGTGAATGCAAGCTAAGTGTGAACAAACTGTGTAGTGTCCTAGCAACTGGGTTTTGAAAAATGTATGTCAGTTTGTGATCACATGCACTCGTTCACAGAGATATGCACTTACAGAAGCAGAGACTTAGAAAAATGTAAGAGAAACTGGTGGGAATGGCTGTCTCCAGGACAAATATGAGATGAATGAAAGTATTAACTACCACTAGAATGTTTTAATAAATTCATACATATTTATTTAAATCTTTACTTAAACATAATTTTAAATGAGCCCATACAGAGGAGATGCTTCTCTTCCTAAAACAAACAAAGAATATAACTAATGCCAGGCAAATGCAAATGAAAACAGAGTGGCATCAGATAAATTGGAATTCATCATAAAAGACATTAACACAAGAAATCTAGTTATTTTGTCCTGAAGAATTATAATAAAACCTTCTTAATAATATGTACCAAATATGATAACTTAAGCATGTGGAATTTCGAACTTGAAAACCCAAAGGTGGTGGTGGTTGTTTTATAATGTAATAAAAGTGAACCTCCATGTATCTATATGCAATCTACACACACACACACACACACACACACACACAATGAAAGGGATGGGTCGTCCTAGGTTTATATAGCTGAGGAAACCTTTGATTATACAGCCCATCCTGGTGAATCATGGAGCCATGATACCTAAGCAGGCTTAGCATTGGGTGGCTGGCTAACTGCAAGGTCAGTAGTTCAAACCCCCCTATTGCTCTTTGGGAGAAAGATGAGGCTGTCTGCTCCCATAACATTTACAAACTGAAGAACCCTCTGGACCATTATATTCAGTTTTATACAGTCGGCAATGAGTTAGAATCAATCCGAAGGCAATGATTTGGGATTTTGGTTTGTTTTTCTCTTGATGAATCACCAATTTGCATGAACATATTAGAACAAATTTTAAAAACTCACTGCCATTGAGTTGACACCTATTCAGAGCAGCCCTATAAGATAGGGTAGAACTGCCCTCTAAGCTGGTGGTTTTAAACTGCTGACCTTGCAGTTAGCAGCCCCAGGTGTAACCACTACACCACCAGAGCTTTAACACATTAAAGGCTCTGTTAAGCTTTGCATGTAATAAATTGTTTGCTTTTGTATAACGCTCTTACTAGTACAATAATGGCGTCACCTTCCCCTGGAGGTTATCATATAAACTAGGCTCATTTTACGGAGCTGGATTTGTTCAGATGTATCTAAATCCTTGACATTTAATTGACCCTTTCACTTCTGGGTAAATGTTCTCAAGAAAGAATCCTAAAATGAAAACAACAGCAGCAAAACCCCACTGTGGTCAAGTGAATTCCCATCCTTGCCAACCCACTTGTGTTTGAATAGAACTGTCCTCTACAAAGTTTCCAGAGACTCTGATCTTACGAAAGTAGATTGCCAGGCCTTTCTTCCATGGTGCCATGTTTCAGTTAGCAGCCAAGCATAAGCTGTCTGAGACACCCAGGGGGAAAAATATCTGATTATGTGTGAATACTTAGTTAAAAGGATCATTGTCATGATGAAAACCGACCAAACCAAAACAACACAAATCTAGCAGTCAGAAATCAATAAGTAATGTATGGCTCTGACATAGTCAGAGACACCCTGTGTTGTTCTATGAATTCGTAGCGAGCTTCTCTCACTGCCATCAAGCCAATTCTGACTCACAGTGACCCTACAGGACAGAGGAGGGCAGCTCAGCCTCCATGGGTTTCCAACACTGTCACTCTCGCTGGGACTAGAAAGCCTCATCTTTCTCCCACGGAGTTTCCCCACTGCTGATCTTGCTACTCGTAGGCCAACCCGTAACCCACTCTGCCACCAGGGCTTCTTAGACAGGGGGAAAGCCACTCTGCCTGACTCATGGCCACCCAGTCGATTCCACTCACAACGGCCCTATTTCGGGTTTCTGAGGCTGTAAATCTTCAGCGGAGCAGGCAGCCTCATCTTTCTCCCCTGAAACGGCAGGTGACTTCTAACCATGGACCCTGTGGTTAACAGTTTCACGCTCACCTGACAACGTTACCAGGGCTCCTGACCCCCTATGCATCAACTCCCATTTTTGTTTTTGTGAAATGGCCAGCTCCTTGAAAAAAATAAAAACTCCATATAAAGAGTGCAAAGTTTTTAAGTACAGTATTCTTTGACCCTAGAAGAACTAGCTTCGGTTATAACCACTGCTAGCTGCAAACTGGGGGCGGGGAGGGGGTTGCGGGAGGGGGAGTAATTTTGCGTTTTGGATCTGTCTCCTGGATCTAAGGGGATTGATTTAAATGATTCTTTCAGGGTTAATACATGACATTTCTTTTACTTCACAGATTCAAAAGAGTGGAATCATGTTAGGAGCCTGCTGCAAATTCAGATCTAAGTTCTTCTCCTCCGTCCATGATTACTTTGCAGCAACCACAGCTGCAGGGAGAAGCTGGCAGGCAATTCTAACTCTCCCAGCCTCTGGAGGCGAGGTTTCAAGCCAACTTCCAGTACACCGCCCTTCCTCCGATAAATCAACCACTGCCATCAAGTGTCCTCTAACTCACAGTACCCCTATAGGGTTTCCAAGAGTGGAGATCTCCATGGGAGCATCTTTCTCACATGGAGCGGCTGGTGGGATTGAACCACACAGTCCAGAGCCTGACCCACATTAAACTGTGAGAATCCTTTAAACCGCCTACATGTTAAGGACTCTTGTTCTTTTAGATGCAGCTAAGACAAAACCCCAGTTCTGGTTATTTCACATAATAGTTTGAACAGCTCTGTTCATTCCACTCCTCAGGTTTCAGGTTATTCAAATCCAGCCGGCATCTGATGAGCACAGCTTTCCAAGGTACACGGTGTGTTCATAAACCTCTATCTCTACAGTGATCATTCCCCTTTAGACACGATCCCCCAATCTCCTCCAAGGATAAGCATTTCTAGACTTTCACTTAAAAGATCATAGCATGCAAAACATGTAAGCCTCTCTTTTATTATTCTATGCTTTTCAGTTCTTGTCTTCTCCTCCTCCTCCTCCTCCTCACTCCCCAGCTCAATATCCAACTTCCAGTAGCCAATGTCTCAGAGGAGAAAATGTCCCTTTGACGGTGCAAGTGTGAAGTCAATGACACTGCATTCTCACCAGACGGGCTCGGTGTGGGCGGGGAACTGGGAGTGCACAGACTTGACTGCAGTCCCTGCCTTGCCCCTGCGTGCAAGCCATCTCCCAGCCTGAGCCTCAGCTTTGTCATCTGTTATTTAACCCCACCACCCAGAAAGTTGGGTAGGCCCTGGGGGACAGGCGTAAAGAGACTGTGTCAGAGATGGTAAGCTGGAAACGCCTGCAAAGACCAACAGAAGTAGCACAGTGAATGGAGTGGCCAGCTGGGGATGGGGTGGACCAGAAGACGCCAGTCCCCATCCTAAGGAAGCAGCTGCCACTCAGCTGCAAGCAAAAATTCAATGTTGCATCTATTTTCTTTCAGAGACGACAGAAATGAGGCGTTTTATTTCATTTAAAATCTCTAATTATTAAGTGTTAGCTACTAATTCCACTTTTTTCAGGATCCTTGGTGGTATCCTGCTTATGCCTTGGGCTGTTCACCTCAGGGGCAGCAGTGGAAAACCACTAGTCAATCCCAAGGAGAGAGATGAGGCTCTCCATCCCCATTAAAGCCTCAAAGTCTCCGGCACCCACAGGGGCAGTTTGAGTGAAAATCGACCCGAGGGTACTGAATTCCATTGTCTAATATGCAGTAGCCAGACAGAAATGCCTACGTCTCAAATCCAGCCTATCGGGCAACAGTTTGCTGCTGCGCTGCTGCTTTCTAGAGTAATTAAGAGATCTGAAGTGATTTTATTCCCTGCACTACTTAAGCCAATCATGAGATGGCTCAGTGATTTCTGGGATGGAGGCCGAAGGCAGGCTGTGTTGTGCTGTGTATGGATCTGCAGGGCAGTGGCTGAGGCTGCCAGCTCAGGGAGGGCAGAGAGGGCAGGGCAGCCCACAGCCCCAGGCAGCAGGGAGGCGGTGGTTTCGAGAGCAAGAGTCTGTAGAGCAAGGTTCTCTGCCACTTGGAGCTTGCGCAGCTCCATCCGCCCATCCCCGGGGGTTGTCTGCAGTGCTGTCGTCCTCCGTAGAGGTGATGGCCGCCCTCTGCGGCTCAGTCTTTCTTCCCACCACAAATCTCGCCCTCGCCGATTCCTACTGGGCCACCTGATTGACGTCCACGTCGTTCGTGAACGCCTTTCTAAAGGTCAGATGGGTCAAGGACACATCCATCATCCAGGGTGAGCCTAGAGGTGGCTGCTTGCTCCACGAGGCCATCACTCAGCTGTCTGGAGAGCAGCTCTCTCAGGGGGATTAGCTCCCCAGCATCAAACGGAGGTGATGGAGGGCGCAGTGCTCACCAGAGTCCTCGCCGATGCTGCTGTGGACGCGCGGCAGCTGGCCGGCCACCGGCCGGGAGAGGCAGCGCAGTGTGACGTGGACGTTCTGCAGATCCTTGCTACCAGAGATGGCCCGCGCGTTCCGTGGTCCAGAGCGGCAGTCAAAAGCAACCGGTTTCTGTACCCGAGGCATGAGAAAGTTAGTCCCTCTCCCTACCCCGATGCCCTGGACTCCACGGAAGCCATCAAAGATGACAGCCCTGTGCCCACATGCAAATTATCCAAGCCGACTCACCACGGCTCCTTCAGTGGCAAGGCCAGGCACAAACGTGCGGATGGACTCAGACACTCCGGCAGCCAACTCTGCTTCAGCTGGATCTTGCCTTGAGCCCACTCATGCCCGCTTCCACGCTGCCCTCCACAAAAAGGTTGCTACTTCTGACCTAGGATAATATAAGGCGCATTTTCTAGTTCTAAGCTTCTAAGACTGGTCTATCATTCATTCATTAACACGTGGTCCAGCTTTCATGGACATCACTAACAAACGTGCATGAAGCACATCAACTGTGGGCAGAACACAGGCCTGCCACTGGGGATGTGATATAGATAGATCTCCATCAAAGCCTGGACAGACAAAAATACATCCATCTGCCAAGGTACACCTTACCTGTCCCCTGTATGCAGACTCCCCATCCTCGGCCTCCCATAACCCGAAGCCAAATTCTCCCAAATGTTCTGAGAAGAGTTGACACCAATCCCACTTAATCTCTTCAAAAACATAGAAGAGGAAGGAATGTGACTGCCAGACCCAGAGGCCATTTCAACCCCTGGCGACCCTGCACAGGATTTCCACACCGATAAATGTTTACAGGAATAGAGAGTCTCATTTTTCTCCCATGGAGCTGTTT
The DNA here is from genome assembly GCF_050624435.1 of Tenrec ecaudatus. NCBI lineage: Eukaryota > Metazoa > Chordata > Mammalia > Afrosoricida > Tenrecidae > Tenrec > Tenrec ecaudatus. The sequence goes on along the minus strand of NC_134538.1, from coordinate 50,227,534 downwards.
GTAGGTTTGAACCACCGTCCCAGCAGCACAATGCCTGACCTACATCGTCACCAGGGCTCCGTAAAGGAGGAAAATGCATCACAAGAAAAGAAGAAAACTAATGACCAATATCACTTGTAAATATAGATGTCATTTTTTAAAACACAAATCTAGCTAGCGTACTTCAGCAACATACCAAAAACATCACACACCATAACCAAGAAGAATTCATACCAGGAGTGCAAAGGTCGCTCAACATTAGAAAACGTTAGAACCAGTTAATCCACCAAATTACTAAAACAATGGGGAAACCCCTATGATCTTATCAATTCATATAAAAATTACATCGATGAAAATCCAACACCCTTTCCTGACAAAAACTCTCAGCAAATAGCAAAAGCCGGGGGAATTCGCAACATAATTAAGGATACATATGCAAAATCCAGCATCACACTCCAGAGAAAAGACTGAAAGCCTTCCCTTTGAGAACAGGAATGAGACAGGGCTTCTCATGATCCCACTCCTTTTCAACATTGTACTGGAAATCCTACGCAGAATAATAAAACACGACATAATAAGAAACGTAAATTGGAAAGAAAAAAGTAACGCTATCTCTATTTGCATATGACATGATCTTATATGTGGAAGACCCTAAAGATTCCAGAAGAAAACTGTTTGAAGTAACATAAGAATGTATTCATTGTTGCAGGAAAGAAGATCTCACTTGAAAGAGAGAGAGAGAGAGAGAGAGAGAGAGAGAGAGAGAGAGAGAGAGAGAGAGAGAGAGAGAGAGAGAGAAGGAAATTCTTTTCAGGAGTAGGAAGACTAATTTTACTCCCACAGAGTGGCTGGGGATTTCAAACTGATCACCTTGTGGTTAGCAGCCCGGGCTCCTAAGGGAAAAGATCGACACACAAAAACCTAATGAGTTCCTACACTAACAAAGACTATTCTAAAAAAGAAATCCAGAAAGCAACATTATTTATAATGGTCTCCAAATTGATAAAGTACCTAGGAATTAACAACCAGCGAAATCAGAACAGCTTGGTATAGATTTAATAAGAGACCCAGTGGAATGTTGAAATGGAACTTGGAACCCAGAATTAAATTCAGCCATGTTTGGGCAATTGATTTTCAAGAGGAGGCCAAAGTCTGTCCAGTGGGACATAGCAGTATCTCTGAGAAGTGTACGAGCAAAGCAGAATATCTCTCTGCTGCAAAATGAGACAGAACTCATACCTCACACCACACACACACACACACACAAACTCAAAATGTGTCAAAGACCTGAGTGTTAAATCTAAAGCCATAAAATTCTGGACGACAACATAGGAAGAAGACTATATTACCTGGCCTTAAATAAAAATAAGATAACAAACATTATAACCAACAAAAAATGGAAGACAAAATAGGTAAGTAAATGAATAAATACTCATGGCATTGAATCAATTCCAAATTACAGAGACCCTACAGATCACAGTAGAACTTCCCTTGTGAGTCTGTAACTTTTTTTAAATGATTTTATTGGGGACTCATACAGCTCGTATCACAATCTGTACATACGTCCACTGTATAAAGCACATTTGCACATTTGTACAACATTCTCAAAACAATTGCTCTTCACTTAAGCCCTTAGCATCAGCTCCTCATTTTTTCCCTCATCCTCCCCACCCCCCATGAACCCTTGATAATTTATAAATTATTATTTTGTCATATCTTACACTGTCCTATGGCTCCCTTCACCCACTTTTCTGATGTTCATCCCCCAGGGAGGAGGTTATATGTAGATCCTTGTAATCGGTTCTTCTTTCTACCCCACCTTTGCTCCACCCTCCCGGTATTGCCACTCTCACTACTGGTCCTGAAGGGATCATCCACCCTGGATTCCTTATGCTTCCTCTGGTCTACCCTGATTTGTAAGGTAGAATTGGTATCATGATAGTGGGGTGGGGGTGGATGGGGGAAGATTTAGGAACTAGAGGAAAGTCGTATGTTTCATTGTTGCTACACTGCATCGTGACTGGCTCATCTCCACTCCGCAACCATTCTGTAAGGGGATGTCCAGTTGTCTACAGATGGGTCTTGGGTCCCCAATCTACACTGCCCCTTATTCACAATGATTTGATATTTTTTTCCTTTGATGCCTGATCCCTGATCCCTTCGACGCCTCGTGATCACGCAGGCTGATGTGCTTCTTCCATGTGGGCTTTGTTGCTCCTGAAATAGATGGCCATTTGTTTACCTTCAAGCCTTTAAGACCACAGATGCTATATCTTTTGACAGCCGGGCACCATCAGCTTTCTTCACTACATTTGCTCATGCACCCATTTGTCTTCAGCAATTGGGAAGGGGAGCATCATGGAATACCAGTTTAATAGAACAGTGTTCCTGCATTGAGGGAGTACATGAGTGGAGGTACGAAGTTCATCTTCTACCTTAATACTAGACCGATAAATATATGCACATAGATCTATTTCCCATCCTCATATAAATATATTTACATATGTACGTGCCTGTATTCAGACCTCTATAAATGCCCTTTGCCTCTTAGCTCTTTTCTCTATTTCCTTTTGAGTCTGCAACTCTGTATGGGAGTAGAAAGCACCATCTTTCTCCCAAGAAGCAGCTGGTGATTCTGAACTGCTGAACTTGGCAGTTAGCAGCCCCACACAACTCAATGACAAAAAGACAAATGGCTCAATAATAACACATGAGCAAAGGACCTGGGCAGAGTCTTCGCCAAAGAGGCCACCCAAGCAGCCAACAACCATCTGGCTCGTGTGATGATGAGTCCGGAGGAGACCAAAGTGCTTCCCAGCACTTTCTGGAAAACACAGATGAGAAGGTAAGGGGGCCGGGACTCTGGAGTCCAATGTGGTAAATGTATGAGTGTGAACGTTGTCAAGCAGGATCTTGATTTGCTGTATAAATATTCACAAAAGCCTGAATGAAATATTATTTTTTAAGAAAAGGGAGGAAGATGTAAATGCAGAATCTGTAGGAAGAAGCATGTCTCAGTTGGAAGAGGACTGGGTGGCTTTGTGGGCGTGTTGGAGAGACGCAGAGATCACACTGATGGAGAGATCAGACTCCACAGGAAAGGAGAGAGGAGACACATCCCCTTTCTGGGGTGGACACTCCACCTGGAGTGCTGTGCAGCCAATGGCGGACGGCAGGTGTAAAAAAGATGCCAGTGGCGACTCCTCGTACCTCCAAAATATGAGGCATTTGATGTGAGACCTCAAACTGAAGTCTTCGGGCCAGTCTGAAACATTCCACCAAATGTTTCTTGAAAACGCTGGGGGCTCCCATCCCCAGGACTGCCCTGCCTCTGGACTTCAACTTCATAAACACAGTGCATGGTTGTCACCACACAGACCCAGCCTTCACACTGACTCCTCCTCTGATTTCCCTAGCCCCAACACACACACACACACACACACACACACACACACACACATACACACACACGACAGCAGCTGCCTCACACAAGGCACAAGTCAAGATGGTAAGATGGTAAAGGGAACTCAAGATTGGTGAGAGAGATGGATGAAGTATTTACACTTAGACAGCAGAAACAACCCTCAGATCACGCTGTACATTTCCCTACTACCACCTCCGCCCTCTGAAAATCTTCATCATTCTGCAGCCAGCAAAGCCTACATGTAGAAGCAAAACAAGTCAAACCCCCAAAGTCTGATTCTAGTATTTTCTTTACTGTACAGGCTCCTTTTGAGGCATCTGTTCCTTGCACCTCCCCTTTGCTCCTCTCCCCTCCTATCCTCTCACTCTCCTTCCTTATATTTTTATTCTCTCTCTATCTATCTATCTCCACACCAATCCCTTCCTCAGCCCCACCAAACACTAGGATCCAATAAAGTTTAGTTCCTTTTTGGTTCCTTTGCCCCATTTCTGGCTTGAGCACAGAGCCTCTCCCATTTTGCCCAGTGGCTCACCCCAGACTTTGTTCCTTCAGAAGTCTGCTGCCTGCGAACCTTCCCACCAAACTCCAGAGCACATAGGAAATCTAAATTGTCTAGGCCAGACCCGCAAGGAAAATAATCAGCACAGTCCTGCCTTTTGCAGTTTAGGGTGTCCAAAGCAATGGGTTTATTAGGACCCAAGGTGCTCTGGTGGCACGATGAGTTAAGCATTGGGCTGCTAACTACAAGGTTGGGTGTTCTAGCCCATCAGATGCTTGTGGGACAAAGATTAGGTTGTCTGCTTCCCTAAAGATTTATAGTCTCAGAGCCCCTAAGGAGCAGTTCTGCTCTGCCCCAAGGGTTCACTAGGAGTCAGGAACAACTTGGTAACAGTGGGTTAGGCTCCGTTTTGGTCTTCTCTTCTAGGAGCCACGGTGGTGCAAGGGTTAAGTGACCTAACCAAAAATGGTAGGGTTCAGACTCATCAGCCACCCCAAGGGAAAAAGCTGTAATGACCTTGGCAGTGGTTCTCAAATTGTGGGTTGCGACCCATTTGGGGGTCGAATGACCCTTTCACAGGGGTCGCCCGATTCACAACAGTAGCAAAACGACAGTGAATGAAGTAGCAACGATAATAATTTTATGGTTGGGGTCACCACCACATGAGGGACTGTATGAAAGGGTGGCGGCATGAGAAAGGTGGAGTACCACTAGAGAGCCACAGTCTTAGGACAACTAGGTGGCAGTTCTACTCCATCCTCTGGGGTCGCTGTGAGCAAGAATCAATTTGGCAGCAGTGTGCTTTTGTGTCATGTTGTGGTTTGTCCTCACCTTGGCACCTCCGGGTGGGAGAAATGGTCAACGCGCCTGCCTAGTAGCAGAAAGGTTGATGGTTTGCGTCTGCTCAGAGATTCCCTTGAAGAAGTGTGGTGATTTACTTCTGGAAAATCATCCATTCCCCCCAGGGAGTAGAGTACACGGGACCATGGGGTATAGAGTTTCCCTTGCACACTGCTTGATACCGGTCTGTCCTCACCATAGGCAATTTGAGTAGCAGACACCAAATGACATAACTCGGGTCCTATTTCTCCATTTTCCTGCATACTTGGACCTGGGACTGTGGGACCATGAAAGCACTTTTCATCCTATGTCTCCTTTGCCTTTCTTGGATCTTCCAGGTGGGGCAAAAGTTTAATGTGCTCAAGTGCTAAGTCCACCCAGAGGTGCCTCTCAAGAAAGGCCTGAAGATCTACCTGCTGAGCAATCAGTCACTGAAAAACCACGGAGCCCAGTGCCACTGTTACTCCCAGGGTTCCTTCCTCCGCAGTCACCGTCGAGGCCAAGGCAAACACTTCACAGAGTCACCTTGCTCAAGACAAGATGGGAGAAGGGGAACTAGGGTTCCAGAAGCAGATTCAAAGAAGGTAATTTAGAAATCAATTTGACTTTCCCTTTCGCTTTTCTGTAGAAATGAAAATAACATCTGCAAATCTCATTACAAGGCATTTGGCTGATCAGAAAAGCATCCTTCAGCCTCAGGCCCAAATATAACCCCAGTGTCAGCCTCAGCAGGGTGGGGCAGAGGTGAGACACCTCATTGCAAACTATTAACTTTGCATTTAACCCTGAGCAAAATTCCCAGATGGAAAAGAAGGCCTTTGCTTTGGGGGTGTTAGATTTAAACATAAACTTCTGCATTAGCTAGTCCAGTTCACATTTGCTTGAATCCATGTCTAACCTAATGTAGTGTTTTCAATATAATTCTACGGTGTCTTGGCAAAGGAAAGGCCATGATGTCATATTTGAACTATTCATTATGATTCTAATATGTGAGGGGAAAGGGCCAATGCTTTTCTGGCTCGGAGTGCCATAGCAGCATGAATGGTCTCTATCCAGGTAGGAGTAAATCGACATGGAAAAGACCCATAATTTCCCCTGAAACTATGGGAGCTGAAACAGACAGCCCACATAAATTAGCAATTGGTTACTTGGAGGATATAGACACTCGGTAATTAATTTTTAGGAGCAGATAACTGTGATCAAATAAAAGTACTCTATTGGTAGAGAAGAGAGACAGAGACAGAGAATGAGGCCAAGAAATACAGGGAGTGAGTCCATCTCAGGAATATTGATTCCCACACTGATTCTCAGAAGTGAGGGGGGAGCGCGGAGGAGCCCAAGGAGTGACAGGCCTGGACTGTCTTTGACTAGGTTGTGGCCATCTCCAGGCAGCAGCCGACGGGTCCCAGGTGCTTGGAACCATTAGTCCTGGAGGACACTGAGGTCCAGGGGTGGGCGGCAGGTGCTGCTGGGGATGGGAGTCTCTTTCCACTCATGGTGACCACATGTGACAGAACAGACTTCCCCTTTGGTTTTCTAGCCTGTCATCTTTGTGGGAGAGAACCCTGGTGGCACAGCTGTTAGGTGCTCCTCCGTTGAACCAAAGGCTGGAGGTTCAAACCCACCAGCCACTCCTGGAGAGACAGCCATGACAGTGTACTTTCACAAAGATGACCGCACTTTCCACAGACAATGTACCCACATTAACAAGTGTATGCACACGTGAGAATGTGCATACAGGGTGTGCATAGAAAACTAATGTGTAGACACACCAGAGGGACTCCGCAGAATCCAGCACACGAGAGTTGCTCAGAGGGAAATTCAACGCCACTGGATCGCAGGAGGTGCATCATAAAGATAAGTAGGCACAGATCCACGGGGTTTTGAGGGGCTGGGGGCTTTTGGCTTACCTCAGTGGAAGCCTGCTGGGGCTCGACCCTAGCCCAGCTGCTGGATCTGCCCAAGCCGGGACCATTTGGAGCCTGTAGCAGGGCTTGGTCTCAGCACAGCCAGTTTTCCCCTACCTGCCTCAGGGCAGGGACAGGATGCCTGCGGCTCCACAGGCAGGGATCGGGGTTCAGCTACATTGTTGCTTCTGTTTGCATCTCTGCTCTATATTCCCACACAGCCTTGGAGGGCTGCGCAGGGGCTTTTTCAAGGCACAGCCACAGCTTGCCCCACCATGTGGTCTGACCAGGGAACAAAACCCAAACCCCCACAGCTCCATAGGCAGGGATCAAGGTTCAGCTACACTGCAGCATCTGTTAACATCTCTGCTCTCTGTCCCCCCACTTCTCTGGGGGATGCTCAGAAGCTTTCTTGCAACTCTTCTTGGGGCTCAGTTGTGGACAACCGCTGGGGCTTGGGGCAGGGAGTAAGCCCTTGAAGGTCCACAGGCAGGGAGAGGGACTCAGCTACACAGTTGCTTTTGCTTCCCTCAATTCCCTATACCCCTGCACAGTCCGGTCTCACTTTTTAATTTTTCTCCCCCTCTTATTCCTAACCTGCTCTCTCACACTCCATTTCCAACTTACGGGGCACTCCCATTGCCCTAGGGCATTTGCACCTGGGCCACACCCAGCTAGGTGAGCTCCACCCTGCATAGATAGCCCAAGGCTAGGGAAAGGCTTGCTTGCTCTCCAGGGGATACTCCTAGGACTTCTCACCAGGGAGTTCCTGCCTGTGTACCTGGGGACATAAGGCAGCTCAGCCAACACTTATCAATATTCAAACCAATAGCAGGAAATTCAGCCCAGTCTCTGCAACACTGGGGCAGGCAGCCGACCTGCCTTCTGGAACACTCCCCTGATAGGGAAGCCACAGGAAGATAAAGTGGTAGGTTAATCCCATAACAAAATCAGCTCTAGGCAGTTCGAAGAAGCAATCCTATAGGTCTTCCAGAGAGAGACTAGAAAATGGCACCTGGTCCCTCAAAAACAACTCAACGCAAACAGCCATCAGCCCCAACGACCTCAACGAAAAAACAGGAAAAACAAAAGACAAAGGCAGAAGATGTCCTGAACATAGCAACATACATAGAAGAAGCAGACATTGAGATGCCATACAAAGAAACTCTCAAAATGCTGCTTGGAGCCATGCAGGATATGAGGGAAACAATACAGAAAAAGGATAAAATGATAGAGGAGATAAAAGCCATACACCAAAGGGAAATACAGGAGCTTAGGGAGGAGATAACGAAAAACAATAGCAGAATCATGTTCCTTGAGAATCGATTGGAGGAATCAGAGAACCGCATCAGTGTCTTGGATGACAGCCAAGCAGACTTTAATAAACGTGAACAAAAATCTAATAAGAGCATCAGAGAAGCCGAAGAAAACCTAAGAGCTATGTCTGATGCTATGAAGTGGAACAACATTAGAATTATTGGCCTACTGGAGGAAGACACAACAAAGAAGTCATCTGCAACAATAGCGAGAGAATTCTAGGAGGAAAACTTCCCCAAGCTAATGAATGAAAACCAAGCAACCATCCAGGAGGCTGAAAGGACACCAGCACGACGGGACCCCAAGGCGAAATCACCAAGGCACATAATAGTTAAACTATCCACTTTGAGGAAAAGGAGAAAATCATGAGAGCAGCTAGGGAAAAACAAGCAATCACATATAAAGGTTTCTACATAAGGATATGCTCAGACCTATCAGCAGAAACTATGAAAAAAAGGAGAGAGTGGAGTAACATACTCCAAAAATTGAAGGAAAACAACGCAAATCCAAGAATACTCTACCCAGACAAATTAATGATCAAGATCGATGGAGAAGTAAAAGTCTTCCCAGACAAGGAAAAACTCAAAAAATACGTTACAACAAACCCAGCCTTACAAAAGATCCTTGCCGACTCAGTATGGGCAGAAGAACAACACTCACCAAGCACAAATAAGAGACCAACACATAGAACAACCTCACCCAGAGCACAACAAAGAAAAAACAGACCCCAAGATAGCAATGGCTTAAGGATGGAAAGAAGTCAAGAATGACACACACACAAAACACACACTAATGAGAAAGGAAAGTAGGAAAACTCCCAACACAAAAGGTATAAAATGGTATCACAGAGTCCACACATGGAGATAATAACCCTGAATATCAATGGCCTGAACTCAGGCATTAAAAGACTGAGACTAGCAGAATGGCTTAGAAAACACAACCTATCAATTTGCTGCCTACAGGAGACACATCTCAAGGCTACAGACAAAAATAGGCTGAGAATCAAAGGCTGGAGAAGGACCTACCAAGCAAAAAGCAATATAAAAAAAGCAGGGGTTGCAATACTTATCTCGGATAAAATTGACCTCAAAGTGCAAACCATAAAAAGAGATAAAGAGGGACACTATATAATGCTCAAGGGAATCATAGACAATGAACCACTAAGCATTGTAAACATATATTCCCCGAATGAGAGACCAGCACAATACATCAACCAAACACTCCAAAACATTAAGATAGAAATCACAGACTCAACATTTATAGTGGGCGACTTCAACACACCACTCACTGAGAAAGATAGATCACAGGGAAAGAAACTCAACAAGGAGACTAGAGAGCTAAACTCCACAATTAGACAATTTGACCTAATAGATATTTACAGAGCTTTTCATCCAAATATTTAAAAATTCGCATTCTTTTCAAGTCCCCATGGCACATATTCGAAGATAGACCACATGCTGGGGCATAAGGCAAATCTACATAAATTTAAGCACATTGAAATAATACAGACCTCTCTCTCTGACCACTGTGCCATGAGACTGGAAATCAACAAAAGGAATAAAAAGAAAATAAGAGCAAATAATTGGAGGATGAATAACTCTCTACTGCAAAAGGAGTGCATAGTGGTGCAGATCAGAGACGAAATCAGGAAATTTCTAGAAACCAACGAAAATGAGCACACGACGTACCAAAACTTATGGGACACAGCAAAGGCAGTCATAAGAGGAAGGTTCATAGCAATACAAGCACACCCAGGAAAGGAAGAGAGACTCATGATGGATACGCTGACACAAAATTTACAAAAACTAGAGCAGAGTCAGCAGGACAACCCTACTAATAGCAAAAGAAAAGAAATTATAAAAATCAGGGCTGAGATTCAGGAGAGGGAACATAAAAAAACTATGGAAAAAATTAATGTAGCTAAAAGTTGGTTCTTTGAAAGGATAAACAGGATCAAAAGACCATTGTGAAATCTAACTAAAGAAAGGAGGGAACAAATCTCAATAGCAAGAATAAGGGATGAAAGAGGAGTCATTACAACAGACCCTAATGAAATCAAAAGGACAGTTACACAATACTATGAAGGATTGTATTCCAATGAATTCAACAATTTGGAAGACCTGGACAAATTCCTGGAAAAACAATCCCTCCCTAGACTATCCTCGGTGGAGATCAAGAATCTCAACATACCCATAGCAATAGAAGAAATAGAAAAGGTTATCAAGGGATTACCAACAAAAAAATCCCCTGGACCAGATGGCTACACTGGAGAATTCTACCAAGCATTCAGGGAAGAACTAATACCAATCCTACACAAACTTTTCCAGAACATAGAAAAAGATAGCAAACTCCCAAACTCCTTCTATGAAGCTAGTATAACTCTGATACCCAAACCGGGCAAGGATCCCACAAGAATCAAGAACTACAGACCAATATCCCTAATGAACATTGATGCAAAAATCCTTAACAAATTACTAGCCAACAGAATACAAAAGTATATAAAACAAATAATTCACCATGACCAAGTGGGATTCATACCAGGGATGCAGGGATGGTTCAACATACGAAAGACCTTTAGTATTGCTCGGCACATTGACATGAAAAAGTATAAGAATCACATGATAATATCAATAGACACAGAAAAAGCATTTGACAACATCCAACACCAATTCCTGTTTAAGACACTAGCGAAGATAGGAATGGAAGGAAAGTTCCTCAAGACAATAAAAGCTATATATGAAAAACCAACAGCCAATGTGGTGGTCAATGGAGAAAAGACTAACACAATCCCACTGAAAAAGGGAACCAGACAAGGATGCCCCTTGTCCCCACTCCTATTTAATATCATGCTGGAGGTTTTAGCTAACAGCATAAGGCAAAGAAAAGACATCAAAGGTATTCGTTTGGGGAAGGAAGAGGTGAAACTATCGTTATTTGAAGATGATATGATTTTATATATGGAAAATCCCAAAAGTTCCACAAGGGGAGTACTGGAAGCAATAGAGGAGTTTGGCAGAGTGGCAGGATACAAGATCAACAAACAGAAATTCATCGGACGGTTATACACATCAGATAAGACCACAGAAGAAGAGATCCAAAAGGTGGTACCCTTCACAATAGCCAAACACAAATTGAAATATCTAGGGATACACCTGACTGAAAAAACAAAAGATCAATATAGGGAAAACTATAGAACACTATTACAAGAAACCAAGAGCGACCGCAACAAATGCAAGAATATTCCATGCTCTTGGATTGGGAGACTTAATATAGTTAAGATGTCAGTTCTGCCAAAAGCACTGTATAAGTTTAATGCCATCCCGGTACAATTACCATCATCTTTCTTCAAAGAAATGGAAAAACTGATTATCAACTTCATATGGAGAGGAAAGAAGCCCAGAATTAGCAGAGACTCCTCAAGAAGAAGGACACAGTGGGAGGGCTTGCTTTACCTGACGTTCGCACATACTATGCAGCCACAGTTCTTAAAACTGCATGGTATTGGTACAATGACAGATACTCAGACCAATAGAAAAGAACTGAAAACCCAGAAATAAAAGCATCAGCATACACACAGCTGATCTGTGATAAGGGCCCCAAAAATATCAAATGGGAAGCCGATGCCCTTTTTAACAAGTGGTGCTGGAAAAAAATGGATATCAAAATGAAGAAAAATGAAGCAAGATCCTTATCTCACTCCATACACAAGAATAAACTCAAGGTGGAACACAGACCTTGAAGTTAAACCCCAAACTATTAGGGCCATCAATGAGGGAATTGGGACCAACTTGAGAACTTTGGCGCAGGGAATACACAGGCTATCAGAAATAGGGAAGGACACAAACACAGAGGAGGCACAAATCGACAAATGGGATATACTGAAGATAAAACACTTGTGTACATATAAAGAATTCACCAAGAGAGTAACAAGAGAGTCCACAGACTGGGAAAACATCTTTAGCAATGACACATCAGACAAAGGCCTTATTACTAAAATCTACAATACTCTGCTAGCTTCCAAAAAGAAAAAAAAACCAATAGCCCACTTGAAAGGTGGGCAAAGGACTTGAACAGAAATTTTACAGGGACAGAAATCCGAATGGGCAACAAACATATGAGAAAATGTTCCTGATCTTTAGCCATAAGAGAAATGCAAATTAAAACAACAATGAGGTACCACCTGACACCCTCAAAGGTAGCCCAATTCAAAAAATCAGAAAGCAACAAGTGTTGGAGGGCCTGTGGGGAGACAGGAACTCTCATCCACTGATGGTGGGCCTGTAAGTACGTACAGCCACTATGGAAATCAATCTGGAGATACCTAAAACAGATGGAAATAGTTACCATATGACCCAGCAATCCCCCTACTGGGCATCTACCCAGAAGAAGCAAGAAACAAACCAAGACCAGACATCTGTGCTCCAATGTTCATTGCAGCACAGTTCACAATTGCAAGGAGTTGGAAGCAACCCAAATTTCCATCAACTGACGAGTGGATTAAAAAACTGTGGTATATACATACAATGGAGTACTACACATCACTAAAAAGCAGTGATGAACGTATGAGGCACATAGTGGCATGGGAAGAACTGGAGGAAATCATGCTAAGCGAGGTAAGTCAGGCACAAAAGGACATGTACAACATGAGCCTGCTGAGGTAAGAATTAAAAAATTTTTTTAAAAGCAAAAGTGGCATAGGGGAAAAAGCTACTGTATACAAACATTTTGGGGTGAAGACTGTGTAGTATGGCAGAGACCAGACCAAAACCAGGGATGCACATGGTAGACAATGGTGGAGGAGGGGGGGAAAGGAAAACAAAAGGATGAATATAAGGAAGAAAAAGGGAGTGGGGGCATAGGGCACTAATTCACCAAGGGGAGGGTATTGTTTATATCTCCACAGGGAAAATGGGACCAGACTTCAATCCAGTGCCGCAAGGTGTGAATGCATTATCCCGGCGTGGAGTAGGGAACCAGTGGAGAGGTCTGGGAGGCTGGCCCTAGCACCATAAATTAAGTGGATTCCTGCCCCTCCCCAAAAAAGAATTTGTTCCAAAGGACGACATTGACTCTGCAGCTCCGGGAGATGGACATATCTGATCAGAGCACACAGGAACAGAAGAAGGGGTAGGAGGAGAGAGTGGAACACAGCCGGGCCCACCAGGTTGTGAGGATGATGTTCCTGAGTAGAGCAGCCAGTCCACAGAGAGAACAACATGGCTGGCCCCACTATGAGAAATGATGCCCCTCAGTGACTAAGGGCGATACAGGGGACAGCACCAGAGACACAGTGTGGGAATTGCACCTGACCTGATCACACCACACCGAGGCAAATCACTGGGGGAGTGCAGCGGAACAGCAAGGGAATGGAGTGGCAAGGTCCCCAGGGAATGCTGAAAACGCTCCTAAGGGCCAGCAAATGATCCTTGAACGAACTACAAGCTTTTCTTCTGTGAAGTGTTTTGTTCTTTGTCAGTGGTTTGTTTTTGTTGTTTTGTTGTCTGGTTGTATACTGTTGCTTTGTTTTCCTCTGTCTTGTTTTCGTGCATGTTAGTGTCTCCACAGGTCTGTCTGAATAGGACAGGCTGGATGAACTATCTGGAGGAAAAACAACGGGACCGACAGTTCCGGGGGTACTTGGGGTGGGGGTGAGGGGAGGTAAGTAAGTGGTGTTAACAAACACAGGGACAAGGGAACAACATGGGACCCAAAATGGTGGTGAGGGGGGAGTGGCAGGCCTGGTGGGGAATGATCAAGGGTAAGGTTGCATAGAGAAGAGGTATAGCTGTAGCCCAGGTGGTGACGGAGCATGGTAGTAGGGCAGGAGGAAAGTCAAGGGAGATGGAGAAAAGAGCTAGGAGTCAAAGGGCATTTATGGAGGTCTAGACAAAGACATGTACATGCAAATATATATATAGGAGGATGGGGAAATAGATCTATGTGTCTATATTTATAGATTAAGTATTAGGTGGCAGAAGGACCTTGGGCCTCTACTCAAGCACTCCCTCAATGCATGAATACTTCCTTTTATTAAATTGGAACTCTATGATGCTCACTCTCCTGACACATCTGCTGAAGCCAAAGTGGGTAGACAAGTAAACGTGGTGAAGAAAGCTGATGGTGCCCGGATATCAAAAGAGATAGTGACTGGGGTCTTAAAGGCTTGAAGATAAACAAGCGGCCATCTAGCTTAGAAGCAACAAAGTCCACATGGAAGAACACACCAGCCTGTGTGATTGAGTGGTCCCGAAGGGATCAGTTATCAGGCATCAAAGAACAAAAAATCCTATCATTGGCTGCACACCTCCATGATAGGATAGCTGAAGACAAAAGGGTGCATAAGCAAATGTGGTGAAGCTGATGGTGCCCAGCTATCAAAAGAGATAGTGTCTGGGGTCCTAAAGACTTGAAGGTGAACAAGTGGCCATCTAGCTCAGAAGCAAAAAAGCTCACATGGAGGAAGCACACCAGCCAGTGTGATCACAAGGTGCCAAAGGGATCAGGTATAAGGCATCATGCAAAAAAAAAAGATATATATGTATATGTATACATATATATATGTGTGTGTGTATATACATATATATATATGTATACATATATATATTGAATGAAGGTGGAAGTGCAGAGTGGAGACCCAAGGCCCAAGTGTCGGCCACTGGAGATCCCCTCATAGAGGGGTTTAGGAGAGGAGATGGGTCAATCAGGGTGCAAGGTAGTACCGATGAAGAACACAGCTTTCCCCCACATCCTGGATGCTTCCTCCCCCCAACTACCATGATCCAAATTCTACCTTGCAGGGCTGGATAGGGCAGAGGTTGTACACTGGTACATATGGGGGCTGGAGGCACAGGGAATCCAGGGTGGATGATACCTTCAGGACCAAGGGTGTGAGGGGCGATGCTGGGAGAGTGGAGGGTGAGTGGGTTGGAAAGCGGGAACTGATTACAAGGATCCACATGTGACCTCCTCCCTGGGAGATGGACGGCAGAGAAGGGGGTGGAGACTTCGGATAGGGCAAGATATGACAAAATAACAATGTATAAATTACCAAGGGCACATGAGGGAGGGGGGAGGGGGGAGCGGGGAGGGAGGGGAGAAAAAAAAGAGAACCTGATGCAAAGGGCTTAAGTGGAGAGCAAATGCTTTGAGAATGATTGGGGCAGGGAATGTATGGATGTGCTTTATACAATTGATGTATGTATATGTGTGGATTGTGATAAGAGTTTTATGAGCCCCTAATAAAATGTTTAAATAAATAAATAAATAATTAGAAGGTAGAATTTAAGAAAAATCTATCTTATTAAACTCCAGGCCTCTAAGATATTAACTTGCAATATGGATAAGGTTTTATTACTTTGGTGAGGTTTTTGTTACTATATTTAGCATTGGCATGACATGGAAATAAAAACAAAAACATGTTAAAAAAAAGAAAACTAATGTGTGTGTGTGGGGGGCTCCTGTTTGCAAAAGAAACTGTATCTATATTTTATATTTGTATATAATATATAATTTATTTTATTTTTTATAAAATATATTTTCTTTTATATTTTTAAATATATAAAATATATTCTAAAATATAAATATTTTTCTTAGTATATAAAGCATATTGAAGTTGGAGGTGCTATATAAGTGTGTGTGTATGTGTAAGAATATATATATATATATATATCCTCAGACTTTAATAACACCATCCAGACTCCAGAGCCAAGGTTTCATCCATAGGTACCCTCCTGAAATTATTTTGAAGGAAATGTCATTATAGGTAGGAGAGGGAAAAATCCGTTTTTTATTAGATTTCTCCGTTCTGTTTGGAAATTGCCTATCGAGTCTGAAAGAGCCAAAGGACAGTTTGCCGTCCGTAGTCAGCTCCCCCAAGGCTCTGCCTCTTCCACCATCCTACTCCTACGCTGTCGCTCCATCCCAGTTGGAATGCAGGCTCAGGGGAGAGGGCCCCTCGGACGAGTTCCCACCGGTCTGTCGGCACCATGCCCACAGAGTGCCTCCCACTGGAAACAGTGCGATTTCCGGTTGTGTGCACACCCGCCAGCCTCCCCGAGAATCATTTTCCACCATCGCAGGAGGCATCGAAGGACAAGCAATGTTTTTCACTCCTGTCGAAATCCATCCTCAGCAGCTGGCTTCCTCGGCCTAGGCACAAAAACGTGCTCATGAAACCCAAGAAGAAGCCGTGGCCACGGAGCCAGAATATTTCCTGCGAAGTGTTGTGTTACCTTCCCACGCCCTGTACTTCTCACGGCCCCTCTGGAAGGAACCGCACCCAGCCAGGCAAGGCAGCACAGCGGGCTAACCACTGATCCCGGGCAGGGTTTACACCCAACACACGAGGAAGCCCAGCGGACACGTCCCTTAAGTTCTCCTAAGGTCAAGGGGATTTGTTTGTGCATTGGAATGTGGACGGAGAAAGAGCTACAGAAAAATGGGAGTTCCCACACCCGGTTCTTTGGGAAAAGTCATGAATGATGTATTAGTTCTGCCTGATTTGACCATACATCCAACACCTATCTGAATTATTTGGTTACGCTCTGATTTCCATGTAGAGATTTGGACCCAAGTAGAGGAAAGGGGAAAGGGATCGGTTCATTAAAAGAAAGACTGAAAGAAAAGAATTCTGGATCTTCATGAGCAAGAAGACATGGCAAGTAGGTTTTCTAATGGCTCCTACGTGAGGATAAATCAAAAAGCCTCCCTACAAAATTATAGAAACTTTCAGCAAAGAAAAATAGCAAGCTGTGGAACTTACCGACGCTTGCCATCACTTCCATCAGGATCTGTACACTTCGGAAGGTGGCACTTTCATCTCTAGAACCCTTTCGGGAGAAATTCTGTTCTCTCTGACTTACCGCCCAGAAGGGTCAGCATCCCAGAGGACCAGAGGAACTCAAACCCTGCTCCTTTCAGATGTTCTGTGCGCTCAGGGAACAATAAGAAGGCTGCAGGGGCAAGACCGGGGCTGTGTGGTAAATGGGGTCCCATTTTCCAGCAACACTCTCCTAGGGCAGCCCTTGTGACCCTTGAAGAATAAGCAGATGCATTTTTGTGATGAGGAGGAGACTCCTTACTGCAACTTTCCCGGCCTTTTCTCACCAATGCAGTTTTCAATTTTCTGACAACTTCTTCAAAATAAGCCCTTGGGATTGCCCTGTGGCCTTTGAGAAAAATCTATCGAGATTACTCCTTAGAAACAAAAAATCATATCATTGACTGCACACCTCCATGATAGGATCGCTGAAGACAAATGGGTGCACAAGCAAATGTGGTGAAGAAAGCTGATGGTGCCCGGCTATCAAAAGAGATAGTGTCTGGGGTCTTAAAGGCTTGAAGGTGAACAAGCGGCCATCTCGCTCAGAAACAAATAAGCCCACATGGAAGAAGCACACCGGCCAGTGCGATCACGAGGTGCCCAAGGGACCAGATATAAGGCATCATGCAAAAAAAAAAAAAAAGATATGTGTGTGTATGTATGTGTATATATGTGTATATGTATATATGTATGTGTATATATATATTATATTAAATGAAGGGGGAAGTGCAGAGTGGAGACCCAAGGCCCAAGTGTCGGCCAATGGAGATCCCCTCATAGAGGGGCTTAGGAGAGGAGATGGGTTAACTAGGGTGTGAGGTAGTATTGATGAAGAACACAGCTTTCCCCCAGATCCTGGATGCTTCCTCCCCCCAACTACCATGATCCGAATTCTACCTTGCAGGGCTGGATAGGACAGAGGCTGTACACTGGTACATATGAGGGTTGGAGGTACAGGGAATCCAGGGTGGATGATACCTTCAGGACCAAGGGTGTGAGGGACGATGCTGGGAGAGTGGAGGGTGAGTGGGTTGGAAAGGGGGAACTGATTACAAGGATCCACATGTGACCTCTTCCCTGGGAGAGGGACAGCAGAGAAGGGGGGAAGGGAGACCCCAAATAGGGCAATATATGACAAAATAACGAGGTATGAATTACCAAGGGCATATGAGGGAGGGGGGAAAGGGGAGGGAGGGGCGGGGGGGAAAAGAGGACCTGATGCAAGGGGCTTAAGTGGAGAGCAAATGCCTTGAGAATGATTGGGGCAGGGAATGTATGGATGTGCTTTATACAATTGATGTACGTATATGTATGGATTGTGGTAAGAGTTGTTGGAGTCCCTAATAAAATGTAAAAGAAGAAAAGAGAAAAAAAATGATTAGGGCAAAGACTGTACAGATGTGCTTTATACAATTGATGTATGTATATGTATGAACTGTGTAAAGAATTGTATCAGCCCCAATAAATTGTTAAAAAAAAAAAAAAAAGAAACCTCTAAAACCAGTTGCCACCCACTTCTGACCTCCACCTTGAGTTGCCAGTGCCCCTCTGAAGCCACTGTTGGGATGAGACCTTTTCTTTGGCCGGCATTCTAATGAGACCAAGATGGACATATTACTGGAGGACCTTGCTGATGGCAGAGACACCTGTAAACGTAAAAGTTCATTTGGAACCAACTTGTGCACGTGTGCACTGGAACCCTAATGGTGTTAGGTGCCATCGAAGTGCTCTCAGTGATACTGTGGTCAACAGAACAAAACACTGCCCTGCCCTGCTGCGTCCTCACAGCACGTCTACGCTCTTCCATTCATGGGGCCTTCGGTATGTGACAATGGCTTGACTAGGTTGTCAGCGGCTCCTTCCTCCAAACTGGGCAGCTGAGTTCCTTATAGTCGCTCTTAGTCTGAAAGCTCCGCTGAAACCTGCTTACTTTGGGTGACCCAGCTGGCATTTAAAATACCAGTGATATAGTGTGGGAGTTACATAATCTTGTGTCAGCGTGAGGGTATTAAGAGTGAAGGGGTGGAGGCTAGCCTGTCCATCTTGTCACAGCCCGATGATGCTTCCGTGTGGGCATGACCTGCTCATGAGGATTCTGGGAACTTCCTCTCTCTCTGCCTTGGTCTTCCTGTTGACAAGCCACGGGAGACGTGCTGAGACCTGTAAGGACTCTGTCTCTGCTTCACCTTGATGTTGAAGAGCCACACTTGAAGACCTTGAGGAGCCACGTGGAGAGCCAACATTGAGATGCTTGCACAATATTTTTCACCCACTAGGCTGTGATCTTCCTGCATCCAGCATCATTGCGAATGCATACCGTGAGTCTGGAGAGGAATTTATGACCATAAGGGCTAATATTGGACTTATGAATTTGATCTGAACTGGGCTGGGATGTTTTCTCAATGTACAGTTGTTTTTTTAATATAAAGCTCTCTCTTACATGCAAATGAGCATCTCCGGATTTGTTTCTTTTCTCAACCCGGCCTAACACACACAGCTTCCAGCATTACAGCAATTCACAGGCCACTGCAGAATCACAACCCGACAGACAAATGCGACAGCAATTCTTTTTTTTCTTACCCTCATACATGAGGGACAGTGTTTACATTTTACTACATACGTTCATACCTTGTATCTCATTGGATCCCCCATATGAAGTTGGTGCTAGTAGCAGCAAGATCCACCACCTCCCTGTCAGTTGGCTGCCAGTTTAGTCTGTCAGACTAAGACAGACTGGCGAGAGAGGCCTGCTGATACAGAGCGACCTGTCAGAGCAGAAAATGATCAGAACCTACCTTGTTTGACTGAGTCTCCCACACATTCTGCCTTTGACAGTATTCAGTCTTACCGCTTGTCCCTCTGTCCCTCTCGAGAGTGAAAAAGCTCTGTGTTTTCTATGGCACTGTGGGAGAAGCCTGGGGAGCCCCGGTGGCTTAGTGGTTACACATTCAGCTGCTAAAAGCAAGGTCAGCAGTTCAAAGCCACCAGCTGCTTCACAGGAGAAAGACAGGGCTTTCTACTCCTATAAAGAATTAGTGTCTTGGAAACGCAAGGGGGCAGTTCTACTCTGTCCTATCGGGCCGCTATGAGTTGGTATCAATGGTGGTTGGTTTTGAGTTGGGGTGGGATAGGCATTGAGCTGCTACCTGCAAGGTTCGTGTCTCAAAGCCACCGACCACTCCACAGGCGAAAGAGGAAAGATGTACACTCTTGTAAAGATTTACACTCCTGTACATTCTTGGAACCGCTAAGGAGCAGCTCAGCTCTGTCCTGTAAGGTCGTTATAAGTCTGAATTGACTCCGTGAGTTTAGGGTTGTTTTGTTTTGTTTTGTTTTGTTTTGGCTTGGGAGAGGTGGGTTGACAGATTTTTACTTTATACTAGTTCTGATGGTTTCCTATTTGACGATATTTCCAAACACTAACCAATGACGACCGCATGGATCACAACGGAACATCGTCTGACTCATTTCCTTTGGACCTGGCATCAGGCGCCATCAGTCTCTGGGAAGGTCATGGCATGGAGTTTCATTATGCAGAGTGCCAGTGAGGGTGAGGGAGACCCTCGGTGAGATGGACCTGCCTCATCGTCACAACAATGGGCTCAAATCCACTGGGAGTATAGGGAGGACACAGGACCGAACCGTGCTTTCTTCTGCTGACATGAGGTCTCTGTGCGTTCGAATCAATGTGACGGCAGCTGTGTATCTAGAAGCCATGGAAATAGTAGTACCTGCAGACACTGAGGTACAAATGCGCTACAGAAAGCATCCTAGGTCCCGCAGGGAGTCGTAGGGTCAGGTACTGGACAACGCCTGTCTGACTGCTCCTTCTAGCCAATTCCTACCCTATCGGGTAGACTCAAGGGTAGAGCTAGACCCTGTCAGTGTGGAGTAGAGCCTGCCCATTTTAAAGATGCTTTTCAAGTGGCCTGCCACCAAGAATGTGGAGGTTTTAGTTGGCAATCCCACCATGGAAGTGGCTCTTCCTAGTTCCCCGGGCACTCAGCCTGCAGTGTGGGAGTGACTGCCAGGGCGGTGTGTGGCTGCATCCTAATCTCATGATGGAAGCAGGTAGGCCTGTGGCAGAAGGCTGCTGCAGCACAGAATTCCATTCAGACTCGCTGTACACAAGTCTCTTTTAATAGTGGAGTGTGGCTATTATTAACTTCTCTTGCTGTGCCCAGACATCAAATCATATTTGAGAGGAAAACAGCAACATGCAGTTTGGCCATTTCCACTTTAATTTTCAACTATTAACAACCTAATCTTGATCCCTGACCTTGTCTTTCATGTGACACTAGGAAATAGTTTTCTGGGGCAGAACTTGGCAAGGGCTGTAGACACGGTGCTGGCCCTGGGCCCCGAGGCCTGGCTGCTGCTATACCCTGCCCGGCTCAATTCCAGGTGCAAAAAGCCTGTGCCCGCCCACTGCTCGGCATAGGACAGCAGTACAGCACAGCTGCTGAGCCAGTCCTAGCCCAGCAAGGGAGCATGGTGAGAGCCCAAGCTTGTCCTGAGGAAGTGGACTGGAAAGGATTGTGCTGCTGAGGATCAGGACATACCCAGTTGCCACCAAGTCAACTCCACTTCATGGCCACTCTGTCTTTCACAGAACTGTGTTATCCAGTCTACAGTGACTGATATTTTGCAAGTAGTTAGCCAGGCTTTTCTTCTGATGTGCCCCTGAGTGGGCTCAAACCGCCGACCCTTTTGGTTAGTCACTGCGCATGTTGACCATTTGCCCCACCCCATGGCTTCAGATGTGTACAGACACACAAAAGCTCCTCTGTATGCACGCAAAATCACACACACCACATGCACTAACCCTGGAATAGAGTAAGAATCAACTAGAACCTGAAAATGGGATCCGACTTCTTCAGGATGAAGGTGAACTTGGACTGGAAAGAGTACAGCACTTTTAATCAAACCTGGACAGAGATTCTATTCACACCAAGGCAGTAAGACCTGGTTGACGAAATGTTTTGATTGGGAGCTGCCTACACATGAGGATCATAACCACAGCTGTGTGTGTGACTGTAAGACATCACACTCCAAGCTCGAACTCACAGCTATGCAGGGAATTCTGGCTCATAACAAGCCTGTAAGGACAGGGGTGATCTACCCCATGGGAGTTTCTGAAACGGTAAGTCTTTCTCCCCGTTAAGACACCATAGCTTAAAGCAAATACCATTATTGAATACATCCGCTTTAGAAGGAAAAATCACTTCCCATCGATGCAGTGGGTAAAGCACTCAGATGCGAACTGAAAGGTCCATGGTTCAAAGGCACCAGCCCCCTCCTTTGGAGAAAGATGTGGCCCTCAGTCTCAGTAAAGAGTCACAGCCTTGGACGGCAGTTCTAGTCCATCCTACAGAGTTACTATGAGTTAGAATCCTTTCAATAGAAATGGTTTCATTTGTGGGGGCTGGGGGTGGGTGGGTGGAGTTCCAATTAAACTGTGATACACCAGCAATTATAAAGAGGCATACCAATGGCACAAACATTAAATGGGGGGGGGGTCTTAGAAATGATTGACTATACCTTATACTTGAACACACCTTGTTCATTTTACAGATGGCAGGGAAGGGGGGGGGAGCAGAAGGCTCAGAGAGGTTAACTCGCTTGTGCAAGGTCACAGAGGTAGAATGAACTTGGAATGCAAATTTGCCTCCAAAGCTGCGATTCTTTCTACAAAGCTCCACTTCCATCTTCCACCCACTGAGTTCAACTCAGCCCTTCAGACAACAAAGCGTTCCCCAACCAGCTAAATGACTGACACATGACACATTCAAGAGTGTACACCATCCACGAGCTAGCACCACTGGTCACAACCAAGTCCGTTTCCACACAGACCACCACTTGTGTGGGCCCCTTGTGGCTCCCCATTTTGCTGGGGTCCCATGACCTGTCATTACCTGACAGCGCCTGACCTGTCACTCATATATCACAACAGCAGGTCTGTCTTGTAAAACTGAGTGATGCCAAAGAGGTGTTGGTGGCTTTTGATTTTCCTTCTCCAGCACAACAGACTAGGATTTCCCAACCTCTTCGCCACTGATATTTGGGGTTAGATCATTCTTTGTTGTGACAGATACTCGGTGTCTTGTAGGATGTATATTGTAGTGGCATTCTTGGTCTGTACCCACTACATGCCATTAGTACCCCCACCCACTGATGAATACCAAACTATGTCCAAACCTTGCCAAATATTCCCTGGGGACGAGGGAGCAAAATTGTCCCTCCCCTCTAGTTGCAATCGACCTTACTGGTCTCATTTAGATTTAATTTACCACCACTCCCTTCCCCCTCAAAAATATCCTTTCAGTTGCCATTGAGTTGATTCCAACTCATGGCAACCCTTATGTGTCAGAGTAGCGCTGTGCTGTGCTCCAAAGGGTTGTCAATATCTAATTTATTTTGCAAGTACCATATTTACTTGAATATAAGCTGACCCGAGTATAAGCCAAAGTACCTAATTATTACCTGGGAAATCAGAAAACCTGGTCGACTCGAGTATAAGCCTATGGTGGAAAATGCCGAAGCTATTGGTGAGTTTCAATAATCAAAACAAATGAAAATAAAATTATTAACAATTGAGACATTAATGGGGTAATGTATTTAAATATTTATTTTAAATTAAAAAACATAAATAAAAGGGCAAGTCATTTAAAATTAGTAAACCAGCACAGTAAGTGGAAAATAGGTTCAACAAAAACAAGAAGGTATCTACCTTAAGAGTACTATTCCCTGAGCTCAATCAACAACCAAGCTAAAATGTAGAGTTAAAATCCTTCAAAAACGGATTCCTCATCATCATCCGTGTCCCAATGCAGAGCTTCAGCTGGTGTGAGGTCATCATAGACGCTGTCCTCACTGAGATCGCCATCATCACCATCACTGCTGTCATTTTCATACAAAGCACAGTCTTCACTGCCTTACTAATACTACATTTCTGGAAGGCACGTCGCACCATGTCTTCTGGAATGTCTTCCCATGCATCTTGAAACCACTTTGCTATAAACTCTATGTCAGGCTTCATGAGATTTCCTCCTTTTGTTAGTCGGCTTGACTAGATGACATCCATTCATGCCACATCCTTTTTTACACGGTCTTTAAAAGGCTTATTCAAAGATACATGTCATAGGATGGTTCTGATTGGTTAGATGTGAGTCAACAAACATTCAAGGCCCTGCAGTGTCAGCGGGGCTTTGAATGAACAGCAGAGAAATGGCAATCACCTGCGAGATAACAGACACTCGTCCGTTACCTTGGAGGGCCCCAGCAAGATGTTACACCTCGCTGGGGTGCCACTGACCCGTGTATAAGCCTAACCTCAGTTTTTCAGCAGCACATTTTTTGTGCTGAAAAATTCGGCTTATATACAAGTATATACGGTAGATTTCCAGGCCTTTCTTCCAAGGTGATCCTACATGGGATCAAACCCCCAGCCTTTGGTTAGTAGCTGAGGATGTCAATTATTTGCATCACCCAGAACCTCCAAAACATCTCCTTAGCCCTCCAAATTAGCATTCAGAGTATTGTCTAAGGAGCTCGGGGGGCGTAATGGAATATGCCTTGAGTTGCTAATCACATGATCAATGAAAGATGAGGTTGTCAACTCCTATGGAAATTTCATGTCTCCAAAGCCCACAGGGCAACTCTACTCCATGAGTAGAATTGACTCAGTGGCCTTGGGTTTAGGTGAGTGTTTGAGGATTGCTTTGCTTCTGCCTCCATTACATTTGGGGAAAAGAAATAAAGGAGACCAGGAGGTCAAGTGTCCATGAAGCTTATATCGTCCAAGGAAGCAGAAAACAGCTCGTGTTAGAACAAGGTTGCTCTCCTTTCCCATGCAGTATTTTGTCAGCAGGACATTATTTGTCGGTTGTAACCCACTTCTAAAAGATGTGTCTGCAGCTTTCCAGCTTGCTACTTGCAGGCTCTAATGACTATCTAGTGTTTATTTCTTGAACGTATCCTCCACAAATACACTTAGGTACCTACTCCAGGTTTTAACTCAAAATGTAAAGATTCTCTGACTAGGTGAGCATTCCCAATGGTGTGGATTTGAGTTCAAATGTGTTTCTTTCATTTGGTTCCCACCTTAGACCCTCAACTAATCTCGACAATGGCTGGCTCTAAATTAAAACTAGAGTCTAATGGCCTGATTTAGCGCATAGGCAGTCAATTCGTTCAGGAGAGGATTGTATATATCTGTTGAGTGAAAATTTCCTCTCTTTCAAACATTTCCCTGAAGTGAGTGGTACCAGAAATGAATCTAAATTGTTTGTGCACAAGTGTAATGATGAGGAGTTTGTCAACCTCCGAGACATTCACTGTGAGTTGTTAAAACTGCAGAGTAAGGCAAAACTAGCCCACAAGATCACGTGGTCAAAAAACAGTACTGTCTTGGTTTACGCTTACTAGGCTAACTCAAAACATGCTGCCTTAAGTTCATGCACATACAAATTTGTTCAAACAAAACATGTTCTAACATGTCTCTGGGACCAGTCGATGACTGCAGACGAGTTCTCTCAGTGTTCTAGTCTCATTAGTGTGTCTCCAAAAGAAAAGTTCAATCCTAACAGAGACTTCCAAAGGGATGTATGGGCTGGTTAAATTCAAGGTCAGTTCAGAAGGTTCAGGAAGCTGGTTTCTAGGGTTCCAACGGGATTTTCTTGATAGACGTTGTTGAAGGACAATGGACAATTATAAGGGTTAATTTATCATGGAGGTTGTTTTTAAAAAGAAACCTATGAATTGCATTGGTGAGGAAAAGGCCAGGAAAGTTGGGTCGAGGATTTATTTTTACCCATCACAACAATGCACGTCTCATTCCTGGAGGAAAGCAAGGACTGTCCTATGAGAATTTCCTTGAGAAACCTTCCTCCACCCCCACCCCCACCCCCTGCAGCTCTGTTATGCCCCTTCCAACTTCTTTTTAGTCCCCAAACTCAAAGGACATTTAAAAGGAACACAATTTGAATCCCTGGGGGATGCCCACACTGCTGTTTTGATGTGATGTGAAATCACAGAGCACAGCGTCTTCAGGGGATGGTGAAAGAGAAGAGAAAACTGCCAACAGACCTCCATAAAGCAAACTGGGAGGGAATGCAGAGAAGCAACATCTTCACGATCCGATGATTTTGTTTAATACAGGTTTCTAAGATTTTGTAGCAGTCTTTTGTTTTTCATTCACTCTTGTCTTGTTTTATTTTCCCCCGGCTGTGCAAATTAATGCACAAAACTACAAAGAAAATGCAGGGGAAGGAACTAAGTGAATAAATATGCAGGTACCGGAGTAGTGTTTCTATTGGATAGAAAACAAAATGAAATTCTCAACCCATTGATTCCTTCACAGATTCATTTACATAATCGAGGTCCCCCCATAAAAACAGAATAGCACTGGGCCGAGTGAAGCTTTCATAGTACATATTTTTCCTACCTATTTTCCTTACCTAAGCATCGAGCAACTCCCTCTGACTTAGTGCATCCAGTGGTGTCCCCTGGGGAGGTTCTCTCTGGTTACAGGGTGAATTCTTTAATGAAAGCAGTTTCACTTGAACTTCATTTTTTGAGATGGTCAACTTAAGAGAACAGTGTGGGGCTGTGAAATTTTGTTTCCTGCTCAGGAAAAATGCCGCAGAAATGTTGTGATGTTGAACATAGCTTACGAGGACAGTGCTACGGGAAAAACTCAAGCGTATGAGTGGTTTTCTCATTTCAAAAATGGTGAAATGCAGATTGATGACAAACCTCATTCTGGACGTCCATTAACTTCCCAAGTGGACGAAAATGTTGACTCGGTGCATTTGGGGTTTGGTCTACCAGGTCAGACTGTTGATCAAGCTTTCTCTTTGGGGGTTCTGGAAAGATAGTGTAACAGTGTGCAACAAAAAGGCCTGATTTGTGGTCGATGGGGGACTGGTTTTGCTACCACAACAATGCACGTGCTCACGCAGCCATCTCAGTGCACCAGGTTTTGGCAAAAACCAGCATGCCTCTCTTGCCCCACGCACCTGTCTCACCTGACCTCACTCCATGCGACTTCTTTTTGTTTCTGTGATTGAAGAGGGCCATGAAAGGACAGCGATTTGAGGACTTAGAAGAAGTGAAGGGAAAAACAGGGGAGTTGCTGTCAGCCATGCAAATAGATGAGTTTGAAAAATGTTTCCAAGAATGGAACCACAGATTTGACTAATATATTAAGTGTAATGGAGAGTACATTGAAGGTGATAAGGTTGTTTTGTAAAAAAAAAAAAAAACCTTTACATCACAGCATTGAAACAAAAAATTCCGGTTAGAAGGTAGGGGTAGCCCCTTGTATCATACATTAGAAATATATTCACTAAGCCTGTACTGTAAGTTGAGTATTGTACTTAGGGAAATGGATACAGTAGAAACAAGACAGGCTTCAAAAAGGCATATACCAAGCAGGAGAAGCCAACACATTAGTACTATGGACGTGCTACTGATCGTCATGTTATTGCTGTGTGGTTCGTGCTGGCTACGTAATTGCTGTGCTATTATTATTGTTAGCTGCAGTCAAGACAGCCCCTGGTTCATAGCAACCCAAAGCCCAACACAGTCTGCAATTCTGAATTCTGAATGTGATGGTAGACACGTGACATTGTGCATTTGTCAAAACCCACCTGAGTGTACACTAAGCGTGACCTCGCAGGTCACCTGTGACTTAGTTAGGAACAAGGCTTTAGTGCTGGGTCATTACTGTCAGAAAAGGACCACGCATCCAGCGCTCACTGCCATCAGGTGGATTCCGACTCACAGAGAGCCTGTGCAGGCTTCCCAAGACTGTGACTATGTCCAGAGGAAGATAGTCTCGTCCTTACCCCTTGAAGCTGCAGGTTGGTTTGAATGGCTGACCTGTAGTTCGTGTACCCAGCAATGGCCCCGGGCTGTATACACTAATGAAAGGTGTTGGAAACAGCGGGGACTGGATGCAGGGTAAGAGGACGTATAAGGCATTGTGTAACTCCACGCAAGGGGAACGAATAACAGAAGTGTAGGTGAGCGGATACCTTGGATGATGCAACATAGGGAAAAACCAAACAAACAAATAAATAAGGGCTCCTGGTTGGGGGGCGGAGGGAGGGGATAAAGCGAACTGATATCAAGGAGTTGAAGAAGAAAGAAAACGTTTTGTAAATCATGGCGGCTGCAATTGTACAATTGTGCTTGATCTAATGGAATTATGGATTGTTGCGATATCTGTAAGAGGTCCCAATAAAATGATTAATAAAATAAACCATTAAAATGAAAAAAAAGTGCACATTGTCAAAAATCTCACTACTTGTCATCAGAGGCACACACTGGAGAAACACCAATTTCAAGTGGTTTCCTCTTCGGAAGATTCAAGCGTGGGGAAACGTCAGAATCAAAGCCAGAGGCAAGGGCTTTGGTAAATCCAACTGAACAAATATTCCAAGTACACAGAGACCTGTGACCACTTATTGATTAAAATGTACCAAGTACAACAGAGACCTGTGACCATTTATGCCAGCTCAGTGTTGATTCTGGAGGTGTGAGCAGCTAGGTCCCTAAGGGGTTTCGCAGGAGCACACCCTCCACAAAGACCACTTATGTCACTAATGGGCCGCCATCCATTGGCTGTCCTCTGACAAGGGGGTGTGGGCAGCCCGGTTCTTAACTTTAACCTGAGAGACTCAGGGTTTCTTGTGCCAGGCCAAGCTCTGGCATTGAACCCTCCTGTACTAATGAGTGGATGAGAAGAAACAAGTGCAATAGGGGATGAAAGTAAAACAAGGTTCTTTTAATTAAAAGAGCAGTTGGCACTAGCGTTTCTCTGGGGAAGGTTACTATGTTCATTTGACAAAAGATCTTGGTATGTGTTTAGAATGAAGATTATTTAGGGATCTGAGTGGGGCCTGGACTATCTAATAGGAATTCTCTTCATGGCTTTATCCTCAACCTCTAGGGCAGCATCTCTACTTCTGCTTTCATTTGCTTCCCTCAGTTTCTCTCTCTCTCTCTCTCTCTCTCTCTCTCTCTCCAGGGAAATGCTGCCACTGAATACCCCTGTGCTTTCCTCTCCTCTTTCTTTTTGTGATTTTCTCCCTTCTTCTTTCTGCCCCTTTTCCTCTTTCTTTATGTCATATTCATCAATAATACCATCACCATCATCTTCATCCTCTTCTTCCTTTTCTTTTTCCTCCTCTATGTCATGCTACCAATTTCCACCTTTCTCTTGCCAGGCTCTCTCGACTAGCCCCTTCCCTTTCCCCATCTAAGTGCTGTTATCTCCTGTGTCTTCTGTGGGGGTGGAGTGGGGTGGGGGTGGGAGGCACGGACAATTCACTTCATTCAGGCTTATTTCTCCCCTTCTCCTGTACCTTCGTATCTCTCCCTTTCATCATGACTGAAATTCTGAAGAATAATGTTTACATCCTGCATCCACTCACTGCCCTCTCATCCACTGAGCGCACATTTCAAATGGCCAATCCTCTCTATAAAACTCACCTCCAGTGACTCAAATAGAATGTGCCACTTCCAAACCAAACTGATAAAGGTTAAGGCACCTAATGAATAAAGGGTGAAAGTTGGAGTCCACCCAGGAGCCATGGGGTGGGGGGCGGGGTGAGGGGGAGAAGCCAGGTGATGTTCTTCCCCCAAATTAGCCCTTAAAAACCTTAAGGAGCCCACTTCTACCCAGATACACAGAGGGTCACCGTGAACAGGAGACGCCGTGAGTCAGGGTCAATGTTATGGCTGCTGTCTTTCTTTCCTCATTGTCTAGAGCAGGTATGAGGAAGGTTTGGCCAGCAACACCACCAATATCAGCTATCATCACATGCTCCACCAAAAAAGAAGCAATCTCTGCCTTCCTATTGGGGATGAGTTCATTGAATGTGTCAGTGTGGATGGCCTGAAAATGATATTATAAATATCCAAATCACCATTGGTAGAAAAAAAAAAGCTTCCTCTACAGCATCTCAAGGAATTTCAAGCATATCATAAATGAAGATGGAATCTGGACTTCTTCCCACACAGTCCCTACATCCATTCAAAACCCACTGGCACTGAGTGGATTCAGACGCACAGTGCCCCACAGGGCAGAGTGGACTGCCTCCCTGGGTTTGCCAGCCGGTAGCCTGCATGCAAGCAGACTGCCACATCTTTCTCCTTCGGACCAACTCGTGGACTCAAACCACCAGCAATTCAGTTAGTGGTCAAGCACCTAGCCGCGTCATCACCTGGCCTCCTTTTTCTTACCTGTTTTCCTTGAGGAATGTATCTCCCAAATCTACTCTGTCTTCTGAATTCCAGATGTCCTATAACTCTTAACTCCCCCTCCTCACAAAAAACTTATTGCCATCACGTCTACACTAGCTCATAGCAACCCTCTAGGACAGGGTGGAACTGACCCAGTGAAATTCCAAGACAGTAACTCTTTATGGGACTAGAAACTTCATCTTCCTCCCACGGAGTGAATGGTGGTTTCAAACTGCTGACCTTGCAGCTAGCATCCCAACCCATAATCACTAAACCACCCGGGTGCCTTCCCCCTCACTTCAGAGAGGTCTTCTTTCTAAGTGACGATATCACCATGTTATTCCTTACCTTCATTTAAAAACAACAATCTCTGTGGTCTCTGTAATGAAGAGAGAAGTTACAATCTATCCAGGGGTTCATAATCTATGATCAAACGACCATTATAAAATGCAAAGAACTTCGACATTACCCAATTTCCCTTACCTCTAGACACAACCTGATAGTGTACCTTACCCTTGTGTTTTGCTAAATGCTGAGGTATGATTGAGCAAATGCTTCAAGCTATTAATGTAAGGCTTAGGCAAATTTAATTTTGAATACCTAGGCAATATAATAGTAATAAGGGCCAGATAGATTATTTCACCTTTCCCAGCTCTGTGGGAGAAAATAAATGGCAAATCCGAAGTAAAGTGGAAACAAAGAAGAGACACCTAATTCCCAGAGCAAGCAAAGCAATGCAGCAAAGGCTGCAGTCCTGCTGTTTGGCTCTGCTTGCTGGGAAGGTTACATTTTCTGATCTTTTTAGTCCAACCCCCTCCGATGAATAATGGAAGCCCAGAAAATCACCCCTGGGCCCTGAGTTAGGCTCTGGCTGGTGACTGGTCCTGTGGAGCAAGTGTGAGGCTACGCCTTGCAGCTCCTCAGCGGGATGGAAACACATTAGCCAATTAGAGAGCTAGTTCCTGAACCACTTTGTTCTGAGGAGAGCAAACAGAGCCCAATGTTTTAATTCCTTGGGAGTGAGAATCTTTCACTGAAGAGCCTCCGCATAATTTCTTATTTAGGAAAGGTTTAAAGAGCTTTGTGCTGGAGTATTTAATCCAAAACCCTGGAACTGTCCCAGCAGGGGGGATAGATTAGGCGACAGTTGACTTCACACATTGATATTCAAATCAGAAAGTTGCCCTTCTTCAACAGGGGCAGGGAGATGGGTGAGTGACAGCATCCAACACCAGCTGTGCAGGGGCACTGAGCTTGCTCTCTGACAACCTTCAGGAGCTTCTGCAGCTCCTGGCAAGCTGGCTTCTCTCTTCACGGAGCGGCTCCCCTGAGTATTTGGATGCGTAGTGCTTGGCACAGGCAACTGCAGGCCTGATTGCTCTCAAGGAAACCTCTCTCTCTCTCTCTCTCTCTCTCTCTCTCTCTCTCTCTCTCTCTCTCTCTCTCTCTCTTTCTCTCTCTCTCTCTCTCTTTCCTATTTCACTGGATTTTCATGCCACGGACTAGGAATGCTTGCACCTGGCAGCAAGCCCACCATCATAAAATCCAAGATTGTTTATTTATAAGAATGCTGCAGTTAGGCTAAGTTCAATAGAATGTTTCAATGTCAAGTAAGCAAGAAGCAGTAGGTAATCCATCAACAATTTTTGTTTTCCATTGAGAGAACGGAATTTCTCACAATCTGAAAATATCTACACATTCTCCCAAAGAGCCAAGTCAAATACCCAGCCAGCGAATGTTAAACAGGCCTGAGCAGACATGGTGCAATCAATCAGCTTCTGGACTGTGTAGACTGCATGCAGAGAGGTATAGAAGACGCCCCCCCCCCCAGAACTTGGAAAACAAGTGGCATCCAAAGTTATAGTAATGGACTATAAAATGTAAATAATAAAACAAATACCACCTCAACAATTAAAAATAGACCCTTAATATTTATTCTTAGGCACAAACAGAAGCAGTTCACCCTAAGAAACAGCCTGTAATATATAGAAGATAAGGAAATCCCAAATCCTATAGGGAATAATAGAGGGTGGCATCAAGGAGGCTAGGCCAGGGCGGACTGAAAACAATGGAGGCCTTGCCTATAGGAGGAACAGGTGAACAGAGAGATGAGTAAACAGCACAAGAACAAAAAAGGGGACCAAAGAGAAAGAAGGTATGGACTGGTCCAAGCGCTTCTGGGATGCAGACCAACAAATCCTAGTTTCTGGGGTGTAGACCAACAGATGAAAAACCCAGTCAGAAACAGCACAGTAATGAGTTGGCCTCCCTTTCCTTCTTCTCTGGCTCATCTCCGTGAAGAGTTGATGGTTTGCTTTGCTTAGATGCTTCTCTCTGTAACCTCCTCCCTGCTCTCCCAATCCCCGCTGACAGTCACAGGATGTCATTCCAGAGCGACAATGGCCAGCAGCATACAACGAAAGGGAGGGAAGGGGTCTCTACTTTAGATGTGGCGAAGGATCGGAAAGAGGTACTGGGGTAAAGTCAAAGTAAACATCAATGGTAGTTATCCCGTGGAGATGGGCTCCTAGATGCCTATGATGTTTTCCCTGTATATTCCAAATATTACTGTGATACTTAATTGGATGGGAAGGGGCGGGAAGTATAGTTTAAAAACAGTGCATGCAAAAAATAAAATAAAATTCCAGGAAACAATTTAAAACAGAGTTGCTATTCGGTGGTTAAAGTAGAAAGAACCCTATAATCACTGAGTAGGTGAGTGGAGCAAAGAAGCAAAGTATTCCCATAGAAATCCAGGTTAAGTGCAAAATCACACCACACTTTACAAAAATCAAAGCCACTGTACTTGGGTAAGAGGCATAGCCCTCATGCATAGGTAAATGAATGCAAGAGCTAAGGCAAGACTCAAGTTCTCATTATACATGGGAATTTAAGACAGATGTCCTGCACAGGAAACAAAAATATGCTGAGATAATGTCTTAGTCTGGGTACTTTAGAGAAACAAATCCACAGAAACTTATCTATAAGAGAGAGTTTTATATAAAGGTTAAGTGCGCATCAAGGAAACATCCCAACCCAGTGCTGCCCAAACACACAAGTCCAACATTAACTCATTAACCCATATGTCCAATACCAATCCACAAAGTCCTCCTTCATCTCACAAAACACACACTATGATGCCAACTGCAGCAGGAAAGCCGAGTCAGTGAACGTGTAAGCATTTCATCACTGGTAGGGGTCTCCTCACGGCTGTTCCAGCACCCAGGGCTGCATCAGGTAGGTCCATGTGGCTTCTCCTTGGGGATATCTTGTAGGAAGTGAGTCTTGCCAGCTGAAGCAGGGAACTGGCTAAGGCAGCTGTACCTTGGCCCAACCATCACAAAGCAAGAGACCCGAGAACTAGAAACGTGAGGCTCACTGAGCCATTTATCCCTCTGCCCTTCAATTAACCCCACATGTGTTTATCGGCCAGGTTGGCACAATAAACTAACTACCTCAGATAAGATCTCAGTAATGAAACTCAGGTATTCAGGAGACAACAAGAAGAAAAGTTGAGGGCTATAAAAGGGGATGCAAGGTTCTGGTAAAATGGCTAGAAGTGATGGAAAGGTTCTAGTTCACCTTAAGTATTTTAGGTATTTCTGTTTTCACACACACACACACACACACACACACGTATCAGTGGCATAGAAAGGAAGCCTTTATTTAGCTCACACATCTATAGATCAAATGAAGGTCAGTTGATTTGACTGGGTGCTTCTGCCTGTCTTAGTAAGCTTCCTCATGGCCCAAAAGTCAAACACGAGTTGGGTTAGCTTTGTTGTTTGACTGGGTGTTAGCCTGTGGTTTTGCTACTCCGTATGCCTTCTCTCCTCCTCCTGGGACCAGGAGGCTAGCCCAGGCTTGCTCATGTGGGAGGGAAAGCAGAAGTGCTAAAGAGTGAGCTCAATTGCAAAAGCGTGTCTTAAACATTTGGCCACAGAAGACTCATTCGCATGCCACTGGCCAAAGAAAATGACAGCCCAACCCTAAGTCCAAGAGTTGGGAAGTATGCTCCCTTGTGGGAGTTGGGTGGAGGGGGAGTAAATTTTTCTGAGCAATAATATCCCAGCCCTCAAATTTGAACATCTAAGAAATGCAGAAGCTATAAGGAATAAAAGAAGAGGTGCAGAAGGCAAAAACAAAACTAGCCTGATTCAGTTGCGGCTTAGGCCAGATAAGCCAGGGATTTCTAACCTCCTCACCAACAATGGAGACCATATGACCCCCATTGGCATGGTAGTCGTGGCCCATGTACATAACCACAGTCAGAGTGATTGAAAAGCTAAGTTCCCTGGTACAACTTCAAAGTCCATGATAGTCCTATATGAAGCAAACGATTCAGCTGTCACCCTCTGAATGGTTGGCCTATTTCCCAGAAATGATTATTCTTTAGGTGTAGAGATACATTTTAAAAAATCAATTAAAGGTCAAGTATGAGAAGAAACCAACCTTGGGACTTGGGATCAAGACGACAGTTATTAGTGCTAGAGAAGTACATCAACATACTCACTTGGTCAGCTCTCAGTGCATAAGAGTGATGAAGTATAAAGACGGGTAAGCCAAATCACATTCTAAAACACCCACTGATGTGGAGTTGATTCTCAATCAGAGTGACCTACAGGACTGAGCAGAAATGATTCATAGTTTTTTCAAGACACAGACTTGAAGGACGCAGACTGCCACATCTTTCTCCCACCGAGCCACTGGTAGATTCCAACCACCAACCTTTTGATTAGCAGCCAAGAACTTAACAGGTCTGTCAAATGACATTAGCCAAGTCAGATCAAAGCAAAAATCATCCTGGGCCAGAGATGGAGCAAAATTCTAACGTAATTTTTTTAAGGACTGCTGGTTTCAAGATCCAAAAGAAGATAGCAGTGTCCATAAGTTCACCTCATACTGAAGGTGATGGAGGTGAAAAGATTCCACCCCAAAAAATGGGAGAAGAGCCAGGCGTGGAGGCTGGAGCTACAACGGTTAAGGACCAAAGCATAGGCGGCAATATGAATGCAGATAAACACACCACTCATCGTGCCATTGGATCCGTGCTATCCTCCATAACACAGCTGAGCTAGAGCCTTGAAGCCATTGGAAGACCTGGTTCTAGAGCAGGAACCCACCCTAGGGATAGGGCTGGAAGCTGGTAGGTCTTATAGAACCACAGAAAGATCATTGAAAGAGAAGCAGCAGGGAAAGCAAAAATAAAACCATACTAAACTTTAGTTCCCACTCAAAATGAGCTTTCAAAAATAAAACTAAAGGGGTGAGAGTTATCTACATAGTACTACCCCCTGGTGCCTTTTGAAGCTTGTGCAGGGTGGGGGCTCCTAGGCGTTCAACAAATATTTAACTAAATGAGTGAGATAACTTTCAACCTCACACAGTTCCAATAATGTGTTCCGAGCCTCGATACTCACTATTACCCAAATAGAGAGAAAGGCGTCTCTTAAACTGGCTGTGGAATGAGAAGCTTTGAGTATTCATTTATGAAAACATCA
This sequence comes from Tenrec ecaudatus, assembly GCF_050624435.1. Classification (NCBI taxonomy): domain Eukaryota; kingdom Metazoa; phylum Chordata; class Mammalia; order Afrosoricida; family Tenrecidae; genus Tenrec; species Tenrec ecaudatus. The sequence goes on along the minus strand of NC_134538.1, from coordinate 50,191,995 downwards.
ATGGGCTGTGACAAAGTGAAGCCCTCTGACCATTTGGAGCCTAGTCCACGATGCCCTATGTGTGGGAAGCACTGAATTAAGGGCCTTGGATAGGACGCTGTGCATTTGCCCTCTCCCAGCTCGGGCTGGATACGTGGGAGCAATCGTTGTCTGGTACTTAATAGAGCTTACTAACCAACATTACCAGCTCTATTTCACAGATGCAAATTCTTGCTCGAATAGAAAAAAAACAGTAATAGAAAGAGGACTATGGTGTTCCTAAATTAATTATTCATGGTAGGTCACCAATCACAAAAGGAAAGTAGGAACATATATATATATATGTATGTATATACGGATGGAAGGAAGGAATAGCAGAAAATGTGTACAGATATAAACGTAAAATCTTTTCATGCGAGAAAAAGATACTGCCTGTAAAACTGGACAAAGGAGAGACTTGCAAGATACGTCATTTGGTGGAGTCCGGAGTTCAGAATCTTAAGAATAAAAGGCTCACCCCTGGCTTGTGCTATCGGTGCTCATCTGGGCTGCATGACTATTCTTACCAAAAAGTCTGTCGATTCTGTAATAGTTTCTCTGAGAACTAAGGCAAGTGGCCTTTGAGAAGAACTTCACTGACTCACGCAAGAATAAGCATAACTGTGTTTAGTTTTTTCTGAGTGGACCAGGAAAAATGGGGATCAATTGCTTCAGACTGTACTGCAAAGTAAAGACTGAGAAGTTGGAGGAGCAAGCAGAAAGCATAACCATGCCTTGTGAAATGGAATTCACTATGTTGCACCAGGCATTTCTCTATATAACAAAGAAACAAAAATGCTTGCGTCCTTTTATGTAGTAAAGATATTTTCCATTCCTCTAGTACAAGAATGTGGACAAGCTCTTCCTCTGAGGTCACTTGGGGATTGTGAATAAATAAATCAGGTGCCTGTGTGCAGGTGGTATTTTAAAGCGTAAGGCTTAGTTAGCAATGGGATTAATTTATCAGAGAATGTTCAATAACTACCAGAGTATGTTTACCTATCCAAGCTCAAATTATTTTGATACCTTTGTGCAATATTTCTAAGATTCTTTTCAAAGTACAACTATTAGCAAGACCTGTCCTACAGGAAAAAGAAAGCCATGCTTTTCTTAATCTTTCCACTTACCCTACTAATGTAGGTCTATAGCCGACAGCCAAATCTACCTCCACACAAGCATTAGACGCACATGTGCATACCCAAGCACATCCAGCTCATTTGGGAAGAACACAAGAAGTTTCCAACATATAAGCAAGATAGCAGCCTGTTTCCTTATGCTCCCTGCAGTCTTGTCCTCCTCTCTGGCAGCAGTCCAGTGAGCATGCCCAGAATGCATCCGGCACCTCTGAAGGACCCTCTCCTGCACTACATAGCCAGCACTCTCGTGTCTGTTCATGCCCCCACCATCTTGCAGAGTTTTCTTTTTCTAACTGAACCAGCACTTCCATGTCTTATAGATGGCCCCCCACATCCCACCACAGCACTCAGACACGCATCCATCTGAGGCTGGGCTGGGAGACCAACCGGGGTAAAAATGCATCCGGCTGAACTCAGAGCAGCCATTCTTCACTGATGACTCAGATTTTGTTCCCTGGCCAAGATGATTCCCTTTCATTCAATCTGATTCACTTCCAATAGGGTGAGTCCTGTCCCAGGGGGCTCTTCCATCTCTCATACATATCGGCTGCTGGCAGGCCTCCCCATCACTGGCCCAGAGGTCGGAGGCTGGCCTGCACCCGAGGGATGGGCACAGAGGAGGCCCAGCCTGGGAGCTTGGCTATTGGTCATCACATGGTCATCACCATCATCAGCACATCAACATTTTTTTAAGTGTTGGCCTCCATAAATTAATAATAATAATCATGAGCTCTTTGGGGTTGTCATCTTAGTCCTAGGGATATTTAAAAGACCTCTTGTGGGAAGAACAAATATCTCTAAAACCTAAAAGAGACAAATGCCATGGGCCTGCTTTATAGCAAGTCTGAACAAAGCACGCAGAGTAAAAACGTTCATGTCCTTGGGGCTTGCTGAGACTGGGAAAGTGTTGAGGTTCCATTTGCAATTTTCCACTGCTCAAAGGGGCCATTCTCCTGAATGACAACCTATAGGCATTGGCAACTAGGGCTGACTTAAGTCTAATTCTCTCCCCGCCCCCCCAAAAAAGGGGGTGTGGGGGAGAAAGGAGGCAAATGCTGCAAATGATCTCTCTGCCCATGGCTAATAAATTTATCACCAAAAAGAAATATATCTTTGTGGATAGGATCAATGATTTCCCTAATGAAAAGCACATTTCAATACACGTTCCTAATGAGATCCCGCCGAGGGTCTGCGAGCATTGACGTCTCTGCAGGCTGTGCAGTTTTTGAAGCTAAGTGCTTCCAGGCGCCCAAAGAATAAGATTTGCGCTGAACTAGCTCCATTTCCAACCCAGTGCCTTTGTTCTTGGGAGTGTAAAGTTTCCCCAGTTCTCCTCTTCAGGGCCACAGGTTTGTGGGTGTGTAACACCCAATGAGAGAGCAGCAGAGGGCCTCCTTTTATTGTTTTGTAGGGGTTTATTGACTGCGTGCTTTATTCAGCTAATGTGTGCTGGAGAGGCCGGCAGTCACAGCTCAATTACCCCACTCATGCTCTTTCTCTCCACCCAGGGCCCAGGCCCAGCGACCCAAGCACACTTTGATTGCATCCACATGCGATGTTAAAAAAAGAAGACAGGACCAGTTAAAGTGTTCAATCTGGAACCAAGCCTCCCCCAAGTATCCTTGAAGGCCAAGAGCTTTCCAAAGCATAGCAGTTTGCTCCTGCTGTGGCCGTGGAGTCAGTCACTGGGTTTCTTCTTTCCTGAAGGAAGTGGTTACTCTTTGGCAAGAAACAAGAGCACATGATATGCCCATTGGGAGGATTTGGGGCACCAGCATTGCGTCGGGAAGTCACCAAAGATCTCTAAGCCGTCCTCCTGCCTTAAAAGTCAATGATATTTCAGCAAGTCAGAGGAGCTCCTTCACACCCCTTAGATCTCATAGTTATAATGTTAATTAGATTTTAAGTAATTCATAAGAGATTGTATACCCAAAGCTTTAGAATCAGAGAAACCACTTGCCTTTGACTCAACTCGGTGTGTCAGAGTAGAGCTGTGTTCAACAGGGGTTTCAATGGTTGACTTTTTGGAACTAGATAGCCCGGCCTTTCTTCTGAGGCAACACTCAGTAGACTCAAACCACCAACATTTGGGTTAGCAGTTCAGTATCTGTGGCAGTTACATAATCTATTGTCAACTTGAGCAAAGGGGTGGAGTCCAGCCTATTAATCAGGTCTAAGCCAATGAGGGCTCTGTATGGATGGGGCCTTCTCATGAGGATTCTGGGAACTCTTGTCTTCCTCCCGGGAGGCGAGAAACACTCTCTCTATGAGACATTTCTGATGACAAGCCAGATGGAGCTACACTGATAGAGTCAGAGCTTCAGAGCTGAAGGAGCCACATAGAGACCCATGCCAGTGCAGAGATGCTTCCAAGGCCACTGGATCCACAAGACTTTCCACCCACCGGCCCACGATCTTCCTGCATTGGCCGTCATTGCAGGTGTTGCGTGTGTCTGAAGAGGAAATAATAGACTGATATCAGACTTACGGATTTGATCTGGACTGGGATGGGATGTCTTCTCAATATACAATTGCTCTTTTATATAAAACCCTTTCTTATACACATCTGAGTGCCTATTAACTTATTTCTCTCATCAACCTGGACTACAGTATCTTAACTCTCTGCACTATCCAGGGACCCCAAATCAGAGAAAACAGGTTTCAAATCTTAGCTCTGCCACTTCTTAGCTCTCTGAGCGTGGACAAGTTAGTTACGTTTCCTAAGCTCCATTTTCCTCATCTATAAAATGGGAATAAGGTGATTTGCCTCAAAATTACTTTGCATATCTAACATAATAATTATAAAGTGCATAGCACATCATGCAAAATGCATGCACAAGAGTAGCATGCAATTTTTCATATAAAGTTGTAAGCAAACACTGCATTCCGTTTTTGTTGCTCACTTACTGTCACTCAGAATTCAAAGTGGTACCTTTGTGGTACCTTTGTGGTTTGGCCTATCTCTGTCAAACTTTTCAAAATGACATCAAAATATTCCCCTGAGTCGAGGACCATCATATTTAATCATGCCCTTATTGCTAAATAGGGAAGGTTTACCTATTTTTAATGTGATAATATGCATATTTGTACACAGATGTATTGTATGACTATTTTCTTAAGATAAATGAACAGATCAAGGCTTTCAGGGTCAAAAGATATATTTTAAAAGCTCGATACAATTGCTCAAATATTTTCCCAGACATTTTACAAAGATGGTAATACCTCGGGCCAGCCACCAAGAATGGGAAATGCCTGAAATATGATTATTTTTATGCATAGATTTCATAAAGTTTACATGGATACCCCACTCCTCCCACCTACTCACTTTACATGAGAAGAAAAATGGAAAGCAGCAGCTATTGGGCAGCTAATGAGAATTATATAGAAAATTGAAAGAAAAGTAAGATTGGGTTGTCTGAATTTTTTTTTTTAATTTTAACAATTTATTGGGGCTCATACAATTCTTTTCACAGTTCATATATATACATACATCAATTGTATAAAGCACATCTGTACAGTCTTTGCCCTATTCATTTTTTTCTCTTTTCTTCTTTTACATTTTATTAGGGACTCATACAACTCTTACCACAATCCATACATATACATACATCAATTGTATAAAGCACATCCATACATTCCCTGCCCCAATCATTCTCAAGGCATTTGCTCTCCACTTAAGCCCCTTGCATCAGGTCCTCTTTTTTTTCCCCTCCTCCCTCCCCCTTCCCCCCTCCCTCATATGCCCTTGGTAATTTATACATCGTTGTTTTGTCATATCTTGCCCTATCCGGAGTCTCCCTTCCCCCCTTCTCTGCTGTCCCTCTCCCAGGGAAGAGGTCACATGTGGATCCTTGTAATCAGTTCCCCGTTTCCAACCCACTCACCCTCCACTCTCCCAGCATCGTCCCTCACACCCTTGGTCCTGAAGGTATCATCCACCCTGGATTCCCTGTACCTCCAACCCTCATATGCACCAGTGTACAGCCTCTGTCCTATCCAGCCCTGTAAGGTAGAATTCGGATCATGGTAGTTGGGGGGAGGAAGCATCCAGGATCCGGGGGAAAGCTGTGTTCTTCATCGATACTACCTCACACCCTAATTAACCCATCTCCTCTCCTAAACCCCTCTATGAGGGGATCTCCATTGGTCGACACTTGGGCCTTGGGTCTCCACTCTGCACTTCCCCCTTCATTTAATATGATATATATATACATATATATACATACATATATACATATACACATACATACACACCCTTATATCTTTTTTTTTTTTGCATGATGCCTTATACCTGGTCCCTTGGGCACCTCGTGATTGTCTGAATTTTTTTTAAGGGAATTTTTACTGTGAGTTGGGTGAAAGAGCAAATTGGTTTTCTTTTTTTTTTTTTAAATACTTTTATTGGGGCTCTTACATCTCTGATCACAATCCATGCATTCCTCCAATGTGTCAAGCACATTTGCACATAGGCCGCCATCATCATTTTCAAAGCACTCTCTTCCCATTTGAGCCCCTGATATCAGCTCCCCATTTCTTCCTCCTTCCTCTCCCACATGCCCTCCCTCATGAACCCTTGATAAGTTATATCTTACATCATCCTCCATCACCCCTCACCCATTTTTCAATTATTCGTCCCCCTGGGAGGAGGTTCTAGGTTGATCCTTGTGACTGATTCCCCGTTTCTCCCTCCACCCTCCCCTAATCCTCTTGGTGTCTCTACTCTCCTTGTTGGCCCTGAGGGATTTATCTGTCCTGAATTCACTGTGTTGTGGGCTCTTATCTGTAGCAGTGTGCATGCTCTGGTCTAATCTGATTTGTACGGTAGAATTGAAGTAATGATAGTGGGGGGAAGGAAGCAACAAAGAGCTAGAGGAAAGTTGTGTGTTTCATTGGTGCTATACTGCACCCTGACTAGCTCATCTCTTCCTTATGACCCCTCTGTGAGGGGATGTCCAATTTCCTACAGATGCGCATTGGGTCTCCACTCCATGCCTCCCCCCACCATTCACCTTGTGTATGGTTTTATTTTGGGTCTTAGATGCCTGATACCTGATCCCACTGACACCTTGTATCCACAGGCTGGTGTGCTTCTTCCATGTGGGCCTTGTTGCTTCTGAACTAGATGGCTGCTTGTTTACCTTCAAGCCTTTAAGACTTCAGACACTGTATCGTTTGGTTTTCTATTCAACAACTCATCCCTATTTTGATTGGTGGCTTTGATGGCAATGCCCACAATGCAACAGCCCTCTTCTCCCCTCCTTGCTGTGCTTCCTGCTCCCATTTGGCCTTCTTTCCCATCCCTTCCTAGCTTCTGAGCTTGGTCCCTGGGCAAATGTGCTGTTCTTTTCATCTGATAGGGACCCTGTTCTAAGGAGGGAGTGGATGTCTGCCTGGTGTTACCGCTCATGCTATGAGCCTGTCTATTGTGGGGTGGAAGCCCAAAGGATGTCCAAGGCCATGGTCTCTGGGGTTCTGCCAGTCTCTATCTGACCCATAAAACTTTTCCCTTTTAGTTACAACGATTCCACCCTATTATGAAGGGAAGTACAATCATCACCACAACCAGCTTGGGAACATAACCTTCCTTCTTGTGCGTGCGCATTGGGACTGACGCTCCACTTCTCCCACCCTCCCCTTCTGTACCCTCAGGTAATTATTATTGCAGTTACTGTCTTCAGAAATCCACCCATCCTGGCTTCCCTATGCAGATAAACATAAAAAATTAGGAGGAAAAAACAAAAAAAGAGAACCCGGCCACAATGATCATATAAAGCAGAGAAAGACTTCAATCTAAGAAAATTCAGAGAATATTAAACATGTAGACCAAATTGAAAGTTGGGCTAAAGCGAGCGCCAGTGACAAGGAGTTGTAGTCAAGTCTAAGTCCAGCTGTTAAGAGCCACTTTACCCTGCTCTCTTTGATACGAGATCTGTTCACCTTCCTAGCCACCTATTGATTTCCTCAAGGTGTTTGGTCATGATAAGACGTTTCTTTAACCTCGCCCTGAATGTTCTAGTAGGTTCATATTTACATATCTAAAGTGAATATAAATAGATATGTAGACATAACCCCTATCCAACCTATATAGATATATTCAAGGGTATGGTCCGATTCACCTTCCCACCTTTGTTCAGCTCGAGTGTCTGTCTACGTATCCACCTGTAGGTTATTGTTATGGTAGGATTGGGAAGGTCATAGTATGGACTTTTTTTGTCTTTACTCTTGTGCTATCTCGATGGTTTTCCTGTACCTTGATCCGTCTGTGCTCATGCCCTCTGACTCTGTACTGCCTCTCCCCTCATGAGTTCACACCTGTCTGCCCTCCCATGAGTGAGTCCCTCTCCATCCTCCTCCCGTCCTTAGTAACCTTCAAAGAATATTTCTTTCTGTGTGTATACTTTTTCTTGACTTTTTTTTGCAGTAGTGGTCTCATAAAACACTTGTCGGTTTGTGATTGACTAAGTTCATTCATCATAATCTAAAGGAGCCAGGTGGTTAAGTGAACTAAGCATCGGACTGCTAACAGAAGAGTTCTTAGTTCAAACCCACCTGCTGCTCTGCAGGCAAAAAAGGAGGCCATCTGCTTCTGTAAAGTTTCCCAGCCTTGAAAATCACCCAGAGCAGTTCCATTCTCCACAGTAAAGTGGTGCCATGCACAAGAATTAACTGGATGGCAGCGGGAATTTCCCCTGGGTTCATCCACGTTGTGAATGTTTCACAGATTCGTCATTATGCCCTGACTTTGTGCAGTATTCCATCCTGCACACATACCATGGATTGTTGATTCATTCATCTGTTAGGAGCACTTAGCTTTATTCCATCTTCTTGCTATTTTAATAATACTCTATGAATGTGGCTGTGCCTTCACCATATGCCTTTTATTTTTCTGGGATATCTGCATAGTAGTGGGACCACTAGATTAGATTGCACTTCTACTTTTCTGAACATTTTTAATTTTCCAAATTGCATTTCTAGATACCCCAAATCTAAATAAATAAATAATCAATAAGGCCATTACTGTCAAGTCCATCTGCTTCATGGCAACCCCCCAGAACAGAGCAGAACTGCCTTCTAAGGTTGAAAGGCTATCACCTGTAGAGAAACGGAGCCTCACACCTTCCTCCCACAGAGCAGCTGATGGGTTTGAACCGGCACCCTTTCTGTTAAGTGCCAAGCTGTTAACCACTCCACCCCCAGGGCTCTTTATACCCTCAATAGTACAGACCTATCACTTGAACCTATGAAGATTCGATGTTCTCCTTTATCCTAAAGGGCAAAGAGTTATCAGCTCAGACACTCAGCCTCTGGATGAAGAGTCTTCAGTACTCAGTAGTCCTCCTGCGTGTCCGATAAATGGATCGTGAGCACGTCGAACATCCTGAAGGAGGCGGTAGCTTCAGTATGGCCATTGGTGTGAGGCTAACACGAAAGGGGGCTTCTAAGGGGCATGTATCCCGATATTCTTTCCTCTTTTCTTTTATCGTTACAAAGAAAATATATTTGCTGTAGTTCCACAGCCCATCCACCAAATCCCATCAGTAGCAGTATCCCATTGACCCACCTCCCCCGCATCTGTGGTTCATTTTGTCCTATCTCAGCAGTCTCTCCTTTCTTTTTGCCTTTTTAAATATAGATGCAGATATATGGTTATAACGGCATGACTGCCATTTCATCTGTGTTTCCTTGTGTGGTCCAGTAACATTAATTACATTCACTGTGTTGTAGGTCATCGCCACTATGCATTTCAGACTTCTCCATCACCCTTCACAGAAACACGGGCCCCCTAGAAAACCATTCCCTTTTCCCCGCCCACCCACTCAACTAAACATGGGTCTCTATATTCTTGCCTCCCCTGGACATGCCATCTCAGTGGGATGATTTGGTGTTTGACCATTTTGTGGCTGGCTTAATTCACTTAGTATGTTTTAAAGTTTCATGATATTCCAGCATCAGCTTTAGGGCAGGGAACCAGTTTAACTAAACCTTCTGATCTAGCTGGATGTCTCTGACAACCTTCCAGCAGGGCAAGGACTGGGGCAGTACCTCAGGACCTGCAGGTGAGAATAGAAGTCCAAGTACCTGCCTGGCTGCCATTAACCCCTGAGAAAGCAAGGCTTCTTGTTCCCTGGCGGTCTGGGACGCTCTCTTGCCTTCCTGGAGGGGTGACGAGCATGGGTCTATGGAGCCATCCCTCTGTGCCAGGTATCCATCTTACACAGGTTCCAAACGTTCATGGGAAAATCCCATTATCTTTTACTTCCATTTTTTCATCAATTTGCTAAGCGCTCATCTACTAGCCGAAGGTGTTGTGGTTTTAACTCAGCAGAGAAACCTTGGCGTGACAAAGGCCACAACCTTGAACGCTCTCTACTCTGCAGTTGGAATCAATTGGAAGGCAACTAACAGCAACAAATACGTGTGCACATGCTCTATCGTGCACCGCTTGTCTATCAATTTGTCTCCCTGTGGTGGCTTTCTAGTTGCTGTGAGGCTGGAAGTCACGTGGCTGGTGTTTGAATACTGGCAGGGTCACCCAAGGAGGACAGAGTCCAGCTTTCAGACGAAGAACACACTTCAAAGAAGAGCCCTGGGTGTCCACTTCTGAGGAACTAGCCACTGAAGGTTGGACGTTGAATAAGGAAGACTGAAGAAGACCCGATGTTCTCGGAACGATGCTGCTGGTGAAGAAAAGCAACAGGACAGGGAGCTGCCAAAGGAGGTCACCAAGCCATCTTGGAGGAAGTACAGCCAGAATGCTCCTTGGAACCGAGGATGGCAAAGCTTCGTCTCCTGTCCTTTGGCCATGGTATCAGGAGAGAGCAATAATTGGGAAAGGATCCCATGATTGATAAAGCAGCTGGGCAGCAAAAAAAAAAAAAGACAGCGTGAGAGAGAATGACCCTTGATGAGCTGACAATGGGCTCAAGCGTAATCACATTTGTGAGGATGGTGCAGGGCTGAGAGATGTTTCATTCTGTTGTCCATTGGGCTGTTATGAGTTAGGAACAGCTCAATGACACCTAGTAACAAGAACTGCCTTCTCTCTTATTCTCCACAGAGTCCTGTATGGTTTTACTTGTAATATTGAATCTGAAGTCTGATTTTGATCTGAAAGTGATATCAAGCATAAGTTCCCATCAAGATTGACAAGCTCAAAACCTCTTATCAGGCACTATGCGTTTGAATAACGGACTTGATGGTGACGGGTTTCTGTTGGGTTAGGCTGCCTTAGTGTCCTCAAAGGTTAAAGAGCATGCAAAAAAGCAAATGCACACAAGAATGGGCATTCTTGCAAAGCTCAAAGGTCTCCCCATCGCGAAGGTGTAGAGTCCATGGACACGCGAAAAGTATCAGCCGTGAGGGTAGAAGCATGAAGAAGAAAGCAAAGGTAAAGAGAATCTGTAGGCTAATGACCGCTTACTGATCAATTCACGTAACAATTGAGTTTTATATCTGCTCCCATAAAAAGTTACGATCTCCATCTCAGAAACCCAGAGGAGGGAGTTTTACCCCATCGTCAAGGGTGGCTACCACTCAGAATGGACTCAATGGGAGTGCCTTTGAGTCTTTACACCGCCATGAAGGACAATGAAAATCTCTGGACAGTTTCTGTAAGAGAATGTAAGGAGACTCTAAAACAGCACTTCTCAACCTGTGGGTCGTGACTCCTTTAGGGGTCGAACAATCCTTTCACAGGGGTCGCCTGATTCATAACAGTAGCAAAGTTACAGTTATGAAGTAGCAATGAAAATAATTTTATGGTTGGGGGTCACCACAACATGAGGAACTGTATTAAAGGAACAGCATTAGGAAGGTGGAGAACCACTGCTCTAAAAGGTAGACAGAAAGGGGAAACCGATTACAAGGATCTACATATAACCTCCTCTCTGGTCAATGGAAAAGTGGGTGAAGGGAGACGTTGGGCAGTATAAGACATGACAAAATAATAATGACTTGTGAATTATCAAGGGTTCATGAGGGAAGGGGAATGGGGAGGGAGGGGTAAAAATGAGGAGCTGATGCCAGGGGCTCAAGTGGAAAGCAGATGTTTTGAGAATGATGATGGCAACAAATGTGCTTGACACAATGGATGGATGTGTGGATTGTGATAAGCGTTGCATGAGCCCCCTATAAAATGATTTTTTAAATTATATTAAAATTGTCGCAAAAAGGGTAGACAGAAGACAGACAAGGAGCAAAGCAGTGGTGAATTTCCTAGAGCTTGATTATTTTTACTTCTGCTTTGCCTCTCTTGCGAGAGAGGTGAGGCTCTCTACTCCCATAAAGAGTTACAGTCCCAGAAACCCACAGAACAGTTCTGGCCTGCCCTGTTGGGTAAGCATGAGTCAGAAATGATTTGATGTCAGTGCATTTGGTTGTCTTTTTTTCTTTTTCCTTTTCCTTGCCACACTTATCCCAGACTTCAAGCTGAAGCATCTGGCCAAACAAACACCAAGATACCCATAAACAAAGCCAAAACTAAAGCCAATTACAGAAGTCCTGCGGCTGCAGTGGTTAAGCACTGAGGCCAGCAGTTCAAATCCACCAGCCCCTTCACGGGAGGAAGAGGGGGCAGTCAGCTTCCCTAAAGGTTTACAGGTATAGATCATATAAGGTAGTTCGTCTCTGTCCTATAGGGTCGCTATAAGTAGAAATTGATGCCACAACAATAGATTTGGTTTGGAAAGCCCTGTTTTTCTCTACTTTAAAGAACGAAACAAAAACAGAACAGAACAAAAACCAGAAAAGGGGACAATTCAGAAAAACAGAAAACTTTGAAACATAAGTTCAACTCTAACCAAACATACTGCAAGCCCTGGACGGCACCTAGATTTCTACCCTCACATGACACCCAACCACGAACCCACTCTCCCAGGATTGTGTCGGAGAAAACGAAGGAGGAGCTATGCCTGGAATCCCTCCAGTGAGACAGGAGAGCGTCCCAGCCTGCCCAGTGTTTATGGCAGCCAATCAGGAACTTGGACTTCTCCCTTCACCTGCAGGTACTGAAGTTCTGCCCCAGTCCTTGTCTGTGCTGGAAGGTTGTCAGAGAACTCCAGATAGATCCAAAGGTTTAATAAAAACCCAGAGTAATAGAACACAACGTTAAAATAGCCAGGATTTGGTCAAACACTAGAAATGCCAGGAGCCATGAATGGGGAAAAATACTAATAGATGCCAACACTGAAAAGACAGAGAAGTTAGAATGATTTTAATGATTTTAAATTATTTAAATATTTTAAAGGGGCCCTGCTAAAAATGCTTCCACAAGTGATTTCAAACATTCTTGAAACGAATGGAAAACATAGAATGCCTCAGTAAAGAAATAGCAAGTCTCAGCTGAATATATTTCATTGACCCAAAGTACATGGTGGTGCAGCGGGTTAAACAAGCATTGGGCTGTTAACCAGGGCAGGTGACTGGTTCAAACCCACCTGCTCAGAGGACAAAAGATGAGGCCGTCTACTCCCCTGTACAAATATCTCAGAAACCGTGAGGAACAGTCCCTTGTCCAGCAGGTCTCAGTGAGTCAGAATGGACTGGGAAGCAGTAGGGCGGGTAGGGAGGGGGGCGTCACAGGTCCACCTTGGCGGCAAGAGAGTGTTAGAAAATAGTTTCGCTTTCCATCCTGCTGAGCGGAGGCTGATAAGGGAAAGTGGCAGGTGTAAATGGCTTGAGGATAATCAATCCATGGTACCTTCTCAGTGCTGGGATTCAAATAATGTAACCATCAGTTCACGGCCCTAATGACCATTTTAAGTATTTAAAAATGATCTACTGAAAGGTGATTTATTATTTGATGCAGTAATTCTTAAATAAGAACAATAAATGAGGTGTGCAAACCTAGATTATGCTATAAGAAATGACTTTTTGAATTACTCATGGAAAAGGTTAAGTGCTACCTCAGAGAAAGCAATCACACTGTTAATTTAGCTCTTTCTGAATTGCTTCTTGACCGGCATCCTCACAGGCAACAATTGTCCCTTTACCAGAACCCCGCCGGTTGTGTGGCTCATCCCTAACCATCTTCGCACTGTGGGAGTGGGCACTCAAGTCCACAGGTTTGGTCTCTCTTCTCTGAACATCTTACATTCATCTTTGAAAAACCTTTTCTCTGCTTCCATGGAATTCAGAGCAACTGTTCTGACAGCATTGTTAGCGCTTGAAATACCTGGAGGAACTTCATCATTCATTCACAATACCCTGCTTCCCCGAAAATAAGGCAGTGTCTTGTGTGAAGTTTTGCTCCCAAGGATGTGCTAGGTCTTATTTTCAGGGGATGTCTTATTTTTCCATGAAGAAGAACACGGCACACATTTATTGTTCATTGTTTTATTAAAAGAGACCTCGCACTTCCTGTCTGTTCTGGCTGCGCTGCAGCCAACAGTGAACTGCGCAGCAGCACCCGCCGCTACGGTCCAGAGTCCAGAGTGACGGTAGCTTCTGGGGGCCTTATTTTCGGGGTGGTCTTATCTTCGGGGGATGCCTTATATTTCAGTGAGAGGCAAAACTGTAAGTAGGTCTTATTTTGGGGGGATGTCTTACTTTTAGGGAAACAGGGTACCTTGTGGGAATTTGAGGGGTAACACAAAGCTGAAAAAAATGACAATGTGTCACCCTCTGGCTCTTTGGCACTTTTTCTCTTCCATAATATGTTTGTTTCCCAAAGTAACAAATGCGAGGGACTAAAAATGTAGTATTTCATAAAAAGCATCACAAGTTTTTATGAAGTAAATAAATAAATATTGCATGCATAATTCTGTCTAATTTTTTATACTTATAGACAGATGAACCTTGCTACACGTGCTGAGAAGATGCTGTTGCCCAGGTGGACCCCTCTGAACATAGACCAGGGATGTGAGCCACCTGGTTATCACACAGCACTGGGAAGCAGATTGTGGCAGATGGTGTCAGGTTAATATCTAACATCTTACCATTTGATCACCCTTTGCCTTGTTTAAAATTGTTCTAGTTTTTAATCTTTTCTGTTTTCATCTCAACTGTGGTTTCTCTCTTTTTGTTTTGTCATTGTTGATTGTTCATTTGACTCGGGTGTTTGTCTCTGCATGTTTTTCAGCATCCAAAACCCAAGATGGATGAATCTATAGAGATAGTCACGGGATTAATGTCTCATTGGGTTTTACAGCAGGGGGGCTGGGAGGGAAGGGGCAGCCAGTGACAGTGAGGACAAGAAAGAAGATCGGGGTGATGATTGTACAGCTCTTCTTGATGTGATTGAACTATTGAATTGTGTGATATTTGGATTATATCCCAATAAAACTGTTATATATATATATTAATTTTTTAAAGAGTTAAAAATGTAAATTTGTGACTTCCACTTTAGGCAGGTGCCCAGCCGCCCACCATTGAGAGAACCCTGATTACCAGGGCCATTTTAATAATTGTTCACCAAACTCAACAAAAAAGATTTGGTATCATTTCTGCCAAACCAGCACGAACCAGCTGAATCCCACCCCTGGTCTTCCTGCAAACCAAACCCGCGTGGGGGGTTTCCGAGGACCGTTCTGAGCTTTCCCGCCCGTGTTTGTCGTATAAGCTGGAGCCTCAGGCTCCTAATCCGCGACGAGCATAATAAGAAAGTGAATTATGGCTTCACAGCTGAATGGTGATTGATGATCATTGATATCATCTCCGCAGGAAGAGACTTTGAAGACTGGAGTCCTTTCGTTTGCTATGAGGGTTTTCTTGTTGTTGTTTTGCTTTTTAATTATGGGTTTTACATATGCTATTAAAAGGTTACTATTTCAAGGGAAATGGTGAGGGGAACTTTATAAAAAAAACTGCAAGAACTAGGATTGTATGTTTGCTGACAGCCTAAGGTATAGAAAACTTCTTTTTCAAAGTGACTTTGAACCCATCCACTCAAAGAAATCAATGTTCCCCAGGGGTCTCCTGTGCCAGCCATGACGTCACAAGTCAGGCTGGAAAGAGATGGAGGGACGGCACAGGCAGAGGTCAGAAACCCCAGAGGCCCCTCGCCACTTTTTAAGAGGTGAGCGACCAGTAGTATCTTATTTTAAAAGAGGGGCTGTGTTTTGCATAACTAATACCTAGCCTACGAGGTGGTTAGGTATGAAACGAATGGGGCAGGGTGGCTGGGTGATGAGTGGGAGTAAAGCTTTTTCTCAGAGTGGGGGTAGATTTGTGCTTCCAGGATGGGACCCTGATGTCTGCTGTTCTGGGACCATGGTGTGTTGGGGGAAGTCGGGGGTGGGGGTGGGAGATAGTGGAGAGAGTAGCGCTCACATTAAGAAGTCTGGTCGTTTTAACAGCGGATCCATAATAACAAGAAAGATACTACCATCTCATAGCCACCTCGTATAGGAATTCGGAGACTATACAGCGTCCCCGGAGGAGACAGCCTCACCTCTGTCTCTCAAAGAGTGGCTGATGGGTTTTAAGCAGGAAGCTTGTCACTGGCAACCGATTGCCTAACGCACAGCACTCCCAGGACCCCTACTAATAACAATGGTCGAGGTAAAAACGACCTCCCGGATTGCATGTCCCATTCAGCTAATGTACCTTGTTCAAAAATTTTATTTTGAGAAATACGAATGTCTCATTAAGGTGGCAGAGGAGTCCAGTGATGGCAGAGGGTGTTGAACGAGGGTTTTCTGTGGGGAAACGCTGAAACTGGGAAGGCGATCGTGTAGGGAGAGACTGTGTGTTAGGCTGGGTTGACTAGAGGATCAAATCCAGAGACACTCATAGATACATGAGAAAGAGCTCTAGATCAAGAAATAGTTATACAACAGATATTGAGAAAACATACCAGCCCAGCCCAACCCAAGTCCATAAGTCCGATATTGGTCAATAAGTCCTTCTTCAGACTCATGCAGCCACATGTAATGATGCAGAATGCAGGAAGATCGTGGGTCAGTGGGTGCAACATCTTGTGGATCCGATGGTGGTGGGAGCATCCCCAGGGCTCTGGCAGGTCACAGAGTGGCTAGCCAGCAGGAAGGTGGAGGAGAGAGAAGGGGAGGTGCCCAGGGCCCTCCTTATGAGAAGGCCACGCCCACAAGGCGGCACCAGCAGTCTGTGACCTGCCTTACAGGTTGAATACCACCCCAACACTTTTATCAGTCTTCAACTTGATGTGAAATTATGTAACTACCACAGACTGTTTGAAGAAGAGAGACACATGGTCCAAATCCAAGGGCAGTTTCCATCTCCCACTGGTCTCTCCGAGTTTCCTCCCACTTGGCTGGTGAAGGGAAAAGAAGAAATGCTGGAAGCTTGATTCTGAATAGGATACGATGAGTTTAAGTGCCAGAAATAGCTCTAGCTACTAAAACTCCCCAGGTGTGAATGTACTTGCTAACCCAAAGGTTGGAGGTTCAAGTCCATCCAGAGATGCCTCCCAAGAAAGGCCTGGTTGCTCACTTCTGAGCAATCAGTGATGAAAACCCTCTGGAGCCCCACGCTGCTCTGACACATGCAAAGTCCCCAAGCGCTGGGATCCACTGCACACCCACTGGTCCACTGGTCGGTTGGCTTTGTTCTTTGGTTGTTGGTATTAGTTTCGGTTATTTGTTTGTCCTTTCCTGAAACACTAAGAGGAATTTCCTTGAAGGACCTTCGTATAAAAAACTAGTCCTACTCACTTCCTGAAAGATTTCAACATCCAGGAGCTAGCCCCCAATCAAACCTCTATGCCCAGCTACTGGCCTAGCCCTCCTAGTCTGGCAACCCATTAAGAGTCAACGAAATTGTGGCAGAAGCAGCCAATGGGACTATTAGTACTGGGCAGGGAAAATCCAGTAGCTCAGCCCAAAGGTAGAAGTCTCTGAGCAGTGACAAATTCTTGGGGGTAGGGAGGTTAGAAACAAGAGCAGGTTCTAAGCTTTTCATTCTTAGTCTCAGCTCATGTGCTGGACATGCTGCTATGAATGTTGTCCATCATTACAACAGCCCTGGGGAGGAAGTACTGATATCGATCCTTACAAAACCCGAAACCCAGAGCCATTAGGCAATCTTCTCAAGGTCACACAAACAAAAAAAGGAGGAACTGGGGCCTAGGAAGCTGACTCTTGCTAAGAGTCAGAATTAACAGTTTCCCAGGGAGAGAAGAGGGATTCTGCCTCAAGATTGGAGCATCAGAGTCCTGCTGGACTTTCTGTGTTGTGTCGAATGCAATCCAACTGCTAGATTAGGGACTCAAGACAACCAGAGAATTCGGTCTGCTCATTAGAGATTTTTTTCTTAAAAAAAGGAATTAAGTCACATGATTGTAGGGGCAGGCAAATCCAAAACCAACCCCCAAGGAGCTATTCCAGGAGACCCAAAACATCACTTCCATCCACCAATCAGAGCAGGGGCTAATGGAAACCAAGTTTTAATTCCTGTCTGTCTCCTAGTTGGTACTTAAGGGGCATCCTGAAAGCCATCCTCTGGTTATGCAGGTAGCAAACCGATGTGTAAACCCAGGTGGGAAAGTGTAACCATCTTCCAAAGATCCCGGTGCTCTCCCCGGGGCCCAGGCCTGGCCACCACGCTTCCAGACAAGATTGTGCCTTCAGAAATAAGACTGGTTCTGCCGCTAAGTACACAGCAAACAGTGGATCTTGGTGGCACTTCTGTCTCAGGTAAACAGTCTAGAAACGTCCGGGTACAGCACCTGGAGATCTGTCAGGTGTCACATAAGGATTTTGCATTTGATCACTGGAATATACGGGCAGAAACACTTCTTCGACAATAAGGACAAGGGCATAAAATGGTGTCAGCAAGTCCTTTCTGCCACAGCGGCAGGGAAAAAAAAATCAATCTGTAATTGGTTAAACTTCCATGCTAATTCCCGGCAACTGGGCTCGTGCTACAGTAGCTGAATCACTGGGCACATTCTCATTTTCGATCCTAAGTGTCACAATGCCTTCTAGAAGCTTGTCAAGACAGAGTCAAAATTAAAACCATTTTTAATAAAAGGCTGCAAATTATTACATGTCACTTTGATGCTTTAAACCATGTATTTACTGTTTTATGTCTTATATCAATTATTGGTATGAAATGCTATTTATCTTTTTATTTTTTCAACTCAATGGACCCAAACTATAGTCTTTCGTCCTCATATTAATTGGAAATATCCCACTGCAATGGGTTTTTGTATGTGAGAATTGTGCTCTTGTAACAAGGACAGTATTCCATTTTAAAATCTCTCCTCTATTACTGCTGAGGGTATAATTTGTGCTCCAAAGCTTTTGTTAATATTTCCACAAACTGTGACTCTTTGATGTGGGTTTCATCACCCCACTGATCCCCACAAAGTGAAATGCACGTCCGGGTCTCCCCTGCCTTCACTCAACAAGCCAGCTTTCCTAGTGACTATTTCTGGGTCCAATTCAACCAAAGGGAACCTTCATGTGCCTGGGCCACGGGGTGGCCCACACAAAGCCTCAGAGTGAACGGCCTGGGGAACAGTAGATCTGTGGCTCCAGCACTTTCCTTCTACGGTCCCCTAGATCATATTCAAGGGTGTGATGCACTAGAAAAAAAACACCATTCAGGGTTGGAAGACCAAAAGCCCCCAGCTCCACTGCCATCAAGTTGGTTCTGACTCAGAGTGACTCTCTAGAGCCTAGGACCAAGCAGCACTGTTCTTAGGATTTCCAAGCCTGCAAACCTTTACGGGGCAGAAAGCTTCGTCCTTCTCCCTTGGAGGAGCTGATGGGTTTGAACTGCTGACCTTGAGATTGGAAGCCCAACACTTAACCCACTGTGCCACCAGGGCTCCTTGCTGGTGCTGAAATCCCATCTCAATGGCCAAAGTCACTGGGCCACAGTTGTTTGCTTTGTGAAAGGGGACTCATGATCTTCCCTCCCAGGACTCCGGGGGCTCTGTTTTAGCGTAAGATCTGTGATTTTACAACATGACCGTCTTATTATAGAAAGTGAGCTAGGAGGGGAGTCAGAATAAATCTGAGATGCTATAGGGTTAAGAAAAATACTCAATATATGTTGACCTGATGCTCCCCAGGTGACAAAGCCGTACCACTCACATGTTCTGACTTGAACTGGGTGGTGGAGAGGACAGGCAGGGCGGCCTGGTGCTTGAAAGCACCCCCTCACCCCCTGCCTCCACCACCAGCCACACTGTCTCTGCACCAATGACTCACCTGTGAAGCACCTCGATTTCGGCATCACTGCAAAGGAGGGCTAGAATAAGGGGAAGGTGTTGTTGGAGTGTTCGCTGAGTGAAGATGCATAAGGGAAACAAAGGCTCACCTGGTCCAAGTTAAGTGGTCAAAGGAAAGTCAACTCTTATTAGTCCATTATTAAGAGGTCAAGAGGGCGGTTCTGAGTGGTCAGAACTTGCTCAGTTCCCATTTCAGCCTGCTTCCGGGGTGCTGCTCTGAAGACGTAGTACAGCAGTGCCCAGGCGCCTTATGACCTTGGTGGATGCCCTTGATTCCAACACATAGAGCCCCCAGGTGACCCCGTGGAGAACTGCCCTGGAAGGTTGTCTTGGCTATGACCTTCACAAAAGCAGGTGGACAAGTCCTTCTTCTTGGAGCCACAGGTTCAGTGGGAACCACTAATCTTTCAGTTAATAGTCAAGCCCTTCACCTTGGCACCACCACGGCTCCTTCAACTCAAGTGTGGGCCTAGAGTGCTGGATGTGATGTAGGTTCCTTCTTCCAGATGGATGAATGAGGAAACAAGGAGGGAGGAGGGCGTTCGCTTGACGGGCACAGAGTTTAGTCTAGGAGTGTGATTCTCGAGTCTCTAGCTGGTGTGCAGACTTCCTGACTGAGTGGCTTCCTGAACTCTAGACACAGCCGCCCTTGGGTGGCTCTGTTCCATGGCTTGATTCTGAGAGTTGTCGCTACAAGCTCAGACGCGTCTGATTCTTGCACACCATCTATGATATGGGGAGTTGTGTGCATGTCTTTCGAGATCTCATTTGTGTAGCCCAGGTAGAGAGAATTCTGTGTCTGCAACGCGGCATGACTAACACAGGTATCAACACACAGGCACGAGCTGGAGAAGAGCAAACCGGCATATGACGCTGCTGAGAGTGCTTGCTTCATGACATCACAGAAAGACAAAAGACCATCAGCCAGCTCTCACGGCAATCTCTTCCCCAATGGCATTCTTTTTAATGTCACCTAGAGCTGTACTTGGCATTGGACATGTTCCAGGGTCAATAGGTCGCTTCATGAATGGCTTGCCCTCAGGAGTCTTCCATCATGAAAGAGGCCAAACGGAAGGAAATCATAAAATGCCATGTGATATACACAGACACACTTTAATAAATTCATATACACTACAATAGGGATGCGACAGAAAAATCAGCTCTCCCAGGAAGCCACAGGGAGGGTGTCTCAGGGCGGGGGGGAAGGGGGTAGGTGTAGAGACAGCGCTTCCCGGTAAAGGAACAGCACATGCAGCAGTGCAGAGGTGATAACGACCCCTGGGCTTGTGTTCTCAAATAAGCAACTGAAAAGCAGGACGATTTTATGTTGCATTTCGGTTGCTTCACAATTGTTAATACTTCATAACTGTTTTAAACCATTTCATTCAGGTATTTATTCCATGAGCTTCAAAGAAGCCATGTAAAAAGCATGGGTCCTGGGGTCACCAATGGCAGTGTCCAGTGAGCACTGTGGTTTCTTCACTTCTATTGAAATAAACTGTCAGCCCCCCTGGATGACCGACATGAGACCTGCTGAATTCGAGTGTAAAGTAATGCCTGTGTTCTGAGCACGTGTGTGCGTGTGCCATGTACCATGGTAGGTGCAGGGTCAAGTAAGATCCTTGTCCTGGAGAAGCACACATTGTGAGATGGATGGAGAGGGAACTTTCTGGGTTTTATTGTTTTGTTTTGTTTTTTTAATGATGAGAGTTTAAAAAATTACAAGGATCTACATGTGACCTCCTCCCTGGGGGACAGACAACAGAAAAAAGTAGGTGATGTCAAACAGGACAAGGTATGGCAAAATAATAATTTATAAATGATCAAGTGTTCATGAGAGAGGGGCAAGCAGGGAGGGGGGAAATGAGGACCTGATGCCAGGGGCTTAAGTGGAAAGCAAATGTTTTGAGAATGATGAGGGCAATGAATGTACAAATGTGCTTTACACAATTGATGTATGTATGAATTGTGATAGGAGTTGTATGAACCCCTAATAAAATGATTTTTAAAAATGATCCATTGACCATTTGTTGAAAGAAAAATAAAACCAGAACTGCCTCTTTCAGAGATATAGTTAATTAATATGGCCTCTTTGGTCACAATCCCTTCTGGGATGTTTATGAAGTCTAGCCTCCTCACCTGGGGTTCCAGCGCCACTTGGGAGGGAGTTCTGTGCGATACAAATGGGCGGGATGAAGGGGGAATGTATGCTGAGTCTCCACCTTCCTAGAGGTGGTCACTCAAGTCGCCATCCTGTCTCCATGAAACGCTAAAAGACAAAACCAGACCTCCATCAAAGCCATTCCTCTGTGTATAAGCGTCATCGCAGGAGCAGAGAGCACGAGACATCCCAGGACCTCAAGAAAGAAGAGCAACCAGTGGAGAAACACGGTCAAGATCTCTGACGTGATGGAGGTCAAAACCAGAGGCACCAGAGGTTGTGTCATGGAGACCGTGGGACGGATCAAAGAAGCCAGGCCAAGAGCAGAGGCTGCGGCAAAGAGACCATGAGACAGAGCAGAGGCACAGCGCCAAATGTTATCAAAAAAACTCCCGTATGCCCCAGGGAGATAGTTTATAATGTTTCAATCATAAAACGATAATGCTATCTCTAAAATGGACCACAGACATATAGGTAGATGAATGGATTTGAGGGGTGCATTTAATTCTAGTTCCAATCTAAGAATGAGTTCCTATGGCAGGTCTATAGTGACTCACCCTGATGAAGGGATCACTGAAGATATGGGTGTTGTAGCAAAGTGTGGTGAAGATACCAGATGGTGCCTGGCTTCCAGGGAGAATAGCGTCTGGGATTTTAAAGGTTTGTCTTAAAACAAGAAGCCTCTAAATGTGGCATCAACTAAGTCCATAAGGAAGAACCACAATAGCCGCTGTGATGAAAGGATTGTAAACGATAAAATCCCGACTCAGAAGAAGGAAAGTTTAAATGGTGAACATGGGGGACAGGGGAAGCCTCCAGTACATCTCCTTTGAGCGGAGTTCAAGGACATGAATGCCCTTGTGATCACACAGCATTGTAAAGTCAGTCTTGGCATATGTAATTAGCTTAAAATGTAGTGCCTCATCATTGGATCACCCTCTGACTCATTTTAAAGTTATTTCAGTTTTTAATATTTTCTGCTTTCTTTTCTATCGAGATTTGTCCCTGTTTATTTTTGTCATTTGGGTGTTTTGTTTGTTGTTGGTTTTTTTTTTCTCGTTTTTGTGTTGTGTGAAATCCAGGATAGTTAAATCTAGAGACAGTAACTGAATTCATAATTACGTGGGCCATGGCAGGGGAGGTTGGGGGGTATGGGGAATGGGAAATTAACAGTGAGTATAAGAAAGGTGAAAATGTTCTGAAACTAATTGTGATGGTAACTGCACAAATCTTCTTAATATGATTGAATGATTAAATTGTATGATATGTGAAATACGAACCCATAAAACTATTAAAAACACTATGAGGCGTAAGGCAGAGCAGCAGGTGGGCTTCCTGGCCCACAGAAGCAGAGACCCAGGACCCTGTGGCTAAGAAGCTGAGGAGTAGAGGGAGACTTGGCTGCTGGCTGAAGAGAGACATTGCCCTGGACCAAGAACTTGATCCTTAATATTTTCTGACCTTGGCTCGAGGTAACCTGTTCACGTCCCTAATAAACGCCCTTAGTCGTTGGAGATTCGTTTGTAAGTTCTGGGTGGCCATTGCAGCGGGTTGTCAACTGCAGCAGGAAGGTGGAGCCCAATGGGAGGAATGGCAAGTGTCAGGTGAGGGGGAAGTATGTCTGATCTTTTCCTGGTGGTGACAGGCCTTGGGGGAGCTCAAGGTGGTCAAATGGCCTTTGGGCTAGTTTTCACACCCTCCCATGCCTTTCCCTGTGTCCATGACTTTGGAGATCTATTGTCTTTGTTTTTGAAGGTGCCACAGAGCAGGGGACGTTAAAGAACAGGAAGTAGAAAATCATTGTCTCATAGCTCTGGAGGTGAGATGTTCAAAGCAGGATATAGACTTCTACAAAAGGCGTGAGACCGGAGCTTCCCCATCGCTCGATCTTTGTTTCTAGAGGCTGCTGGCAACCTTTGGCGTTCCTGTCCTGCTTGTACAAGAGGGATGCAAACATTCATGGAAAAGTGGAAAGAAAAGATAGTAGAATGTTCCAATGAACTTTTTGGAGCACCCTCAAATTTCCCGTGTGTGTGTGTGTGTGTGTGCGCGCGTGTGTGCATGTGTGCGTGTGCGTGCGAGTGTGTGTATGTGTGCGTGCGAGTGTGTGCATGTGTGTGTGTGTGTGTGCATGTGTGCATGCGTGCGTGTGCGTGTGTGCGAGTGTGTGTATGTGTGTGTGTGTTGGGGCTTGGGAGCCATTCTACACCCCTATGACCTTATTGACTTAGCTGATAATACCTGCAGAGGAAAATCTCCAACAAGCCTACATTCCCAGGGACAGGGGTTGGAATGTCAACATATCTTTTAGGGGGAGTCACAATTCAATCTGTATCACCCCTTCATCCCAGCTGTTCTCAACTTGCGGGTTGTGACCCCTTTGCGGGTCCAAGGACCCTTTCACAGGGGTCACCTGATTCATAATAGTAGCAATGAAAATAATGTTATGGGTGGGGGGTCACCTCAACCTGAGCAACTGTATGAAAGGGTCACGGTATGAGCAAGGTGAGAACTACTGCCTTATCTCAAATAACTCTTCTCTTTCCTGCCCCCTGGGAGCAGCATTTCCACTGCTAACGGGCTTCTCATAAAGTGAACCCACTGTGAGAGAAGGACCTGAGTAGGGCAATGATTAAACGCTGGACTCCTGCAGGAGAAAGTCGTTCAAACCTACCCAGAGGCGCCTCAGAAGAAAGGCCTGGCTAAAAACAACAACAACTTCCATTGAGCCAATTCTGACTCCTAGTAGTCCTGTAGGACAGGCTAGAACTGCCCCCAACGGGTTCTAAATCTGCAAATCATTACAAAGGGGAAAGCCTCATCTTTCTCCCCCAGAGCAGCTGGTATTTTTGAACTGCTGACTTGGCAGGTAGTAACCCACTACACCTGGAATATCCAAAGCAGGGCAGTTCTCCTCCTCCCACACGGGGTCGCCATAACTCAGAGTCAGCTCGGCAGCGAACGCTATCGTTGGAGCAAGGGTCTCAGAAGAGATACGCTTGTTTGCTGAGACTAATTGAGATAGAGCAGGAATGATAGAACAGCTATTGCTTATTTAAACTTTCCTCTAACCAGATTGGCTTCGACCAAATGAGGACCTGCCCTACCATTGACATTGGAGGGGGTGGGGAAAGCCGGACAAACTCTGCAAATTCCCACTGTGGAGGCACCTGAGGGTCAACTGAACAGAATAAATTGGATGGGCAAACCCTATAGAATCAGTTACCGAGAAAAACTGATAACTCTTAGTAATGAAACATAAATGTAACTTCATAATGTGGCCAGCTGGCTTCTGCAGGCTTCTGTGATCATCCTGAGACATGGGCTGTTTTTCAGATCTAAAGCTGAGCAGCGCTGGCTGGAATTACATTACAAGTGCTGTCTGGACATCCTGATTCCCGTGACGGATGAGGCTAGGGAGGGGGGCAGCCAATCTGATTCTGGCCCGTCCTTCACCCAAACAAACAAACAAACAAAAATACCAAAGCAGTTACCAGTGCGTTCATTCCCACTGAGGGAGACCCCGGAGTTGGGGCAGAACTGCCGCACTCGGGAGGGATTTTCAGGCTGCGGCTGTTTGGAAGCCGATGGCCAGTCCTTTCTTTGGAGGCACCTCTAGGCGAGTTTTGCCTTTGTTAGGCGGGGCTATCTAGAGAAACAAAGCCAGTGATGCTCACACACTTATAAGAAAGAGCTTTATATCAAGAGATCATCTTATATCCAGAAGAGGTGACAGCCCAGTCCAACTGAAGCCCCATGCTAGCTGGATCCTTCTGCAGACTGACCACAGGCTGCTGGGTGCAGAGTCACATACATCCAAGGTCAGTGGAAACATAGCCTGGAGCCAACAGCTCTAAGGACCTGGTACCCCTGTGGGGCCACCCTTGGAGACAGGGGCAGAGTCCCAGGATGCAGGAAAGTGAAGAGGCAGAGAGGGGGTGGAGGGGAGGGGTACCCCAGTGTCTTGCTGCTGTAAAGGCCACAGCACCCAGGAAGCATCATCAGGCTGTGACCTGGTTGATACATTGCACTCCACCGCTACACTTTCCTCCACATTCAGATGGACGTACAATCTACCTACCACGGAACGCTCACCATTCCCTTAGTGCATGAATGCACCGTGTGATGGTCTGCACTGCCCGGAGCCTTATTTTCCTTCCAGTCCTGGTATGCCACCCTGAGTCTTGCCTAAAATTGAGAACCGTGATGGCAACCCTAGTCACAAAGCTAAGGCGACCTGGTGGCACAGTGGGTAAGCATGGAGCTGTTAACCCTTCACACCCAGCGCAGGAAACTATAGGGCAGTTCTGCTCAGTCCTGTAGGGTCACTGTGATTCATAGCCAACTTGACAGCACCGCATTCTCCAAACTGCTGCGATGTTCAGTAGACAACAGGGGAGTGAGCGCACTTTGTGCTGCAAAAGAACGCTCCCTGGGGCATTGTCAAGCGTCTTGACCATGCTAGCATGTGTTTTCTCTTGCACTTCACGGGGATTGTGGTTGTTTGGGATTCGAACTGGTGGCCACGCTGTTTATCCGAGCAGACCTGGGCCTCAGAGGGTTTTTTAGGCTATCAGCTTTCAGAAGTACATCTCCAGGTCTTTCATTTAAGGAGCTTCTCGGTGGATTTGAACTGCCAACCTTTGGGCCAGTAGCAGAGCTCTCAATCATTTGTGCTACCCAGAGGCTCTGTTCTTCCAAACACTTTCATGCTTGAAGTCATCCTGTCATCGCCATTCTGCAAATGAATAGACAGAGATTCAGAAGAAGAAGAAATAGAAGCGTGCCCACACCCATGCAGCTCGAAGGAGCCAATAGATGACTCTGACTCAGATTTGGGTGACTCTGGGACAAGGAGTAGATGTTTTGTTTCTAAAGGTGCAACTGATTAAATTGTGTGCCTGCCCCAACCCAAATATGTATTGAATTCCTGGCCCTAGTATCTGTGGCTATAATTTGGTTGGCAAATAAGATTTTCTTTGTTTGGACAATTCTATCTTAATCCAATAGAGTAGGGTCTAAATCTAATCATCCTGGGTTACAAAAAGGGCAGATGAGACAACATACCTGGGGGAAGACAGAGACTGTGAGCGTAGTACTAAGGACCCATGGAGCAGAATGGCTACCAAAGGAAAGAGGCCGTGAATTGATTGTAGCAAAAACGTCAATGATGATTTAATAATGGTAGCCACTAAGATGTGATGGGAGAAGCCCTATCTGTCTCAAGTTGAGCAGAAGCCTGATGCTTTTCATGATGAATATGATCTGAGACATGTTTAAATGCTCTGATTTCAGACCAGGCTTCCCCCAGGAAGGTATAGATGCTGCCATGACCTTAATTGGGACCTCGAGCCTCCAGAAATGTGAAAAAATAAGTTGCTTTTCTTTAAAGCCACCACGTTTGGTATTTCTGCAACAACAGCAAAAGAGAACCAGGACAGAAGGTACATCTAAAAATGGAAAACTCTGGTGGATAATGCTTGCAAATAGCAATTCCTAAACAATAGGAGGACAAGAGCTGTTCTTTGGTCGTAAGTCATCCAACACTTGGGTATCTTCTGAGTCTGACCATTTCTAAGGATCCCAGGTAGCCTAGCAGGTTATGTGTTGGTCTATGTGTCAGGTACGGTTCTCCAGAGAAACAAAGCCAGGACACTTTAGATAGATAGATAGATAGATAGATAGATAGATAGATAGATAGATAGCGCATGAAGGAATATAACAGCTAATTAGTCCACACAGCAGTACAGAGGGCTCAGTTCAACTCACTTCCATGGAACAGCTAATATACTGAAAATTCTTCAATCCATGAGGGCTGTTGGGTCCAAGGTCAAGGAAATAGACAGCTGAGTCTTCTCTAGGGCAATGCAGGCAGTCGAGCCACAGTAGGCAAACAGCAGGGAAGGTCACCAACAGTCAGCATTTCAGAAGCTTAGATGGGATATCAAACTCAAGCAATTCAAGACAACAGGGTCTGCCAGGCTCAAGCGATGTACACACCAGCAGTGTGGCGAAGCAGGTCTTAAAGGAACCTCAAGCTCTAGTGACACAATCCATGGATTGGCTGTCCCACGGGTAGTGTAGCTCACAAGTTGAGGCAGAGAACTAGTAGAAGCAGCCGCAAGCTGGTCTGATCAGCAGAGAGCGAAAGAGAGGCTGTTAGACTCAAAGTCACCAGTTCAAGTCCACTGACTGCTTTGCTGGAGAAAGATGAGACTTTCTGCTCCCAGAAAGATTTACAGTCTCCAAAACCCAGGGGCAAAAAAGAGAGGCAGCGCTAGTGTGTCCTTGGGAAGCAGTCTAAGTTGGCGGTGAGTTTGGCTTTGACATTTTTGACATCTTTGCCTCCTTTCTATCATCATCCCAATTCCTACAGAAAGTCACTGTTCCTTCTTCTCAAGTGTCATGGGTGCTACCTTAGCGCGTGTATTACACAGACAGAAATGTGGCCTCTGGAGAGTGACTTGGATGAAGAAGAAAACAGGAGATGGAGAAGGGCGGATAGGGCTTGAGGAGGGAGATCAATAATAGGGAGGATTAATAAGTTGTTTGATCTGTTGAATGCACAATTGATGATCTGACTTGTAACCCAGACCTCATTCTCTATAAAGCATCTTTATTAAAAGAAGTGACTGAGAGCAGTGAGAGTTCAAGGTCCTTTCTGAGAGGAGACCTGATGCAGCGCTGAGCCAAGGCACCTCGTGTGCAGCTAGCACCCAGGCATCCATGGCGGCTTGAGTGTTGTTAGAATGCTTCGCAAGAAATGCTTAGTAATCCAATCCCCAAACCAGCCAGGAAAACTATAAGGCTCCTAAGGGTCCAATGACTGCTTCAAGCATGGAGATGGGGCAGGGCAAGGCACTGCTTTATCCTGTGGGGTCAACTCAAGGACAATGAATAACAACAGCAGGTGTCTAGAATGGTTTTAGCCTTTGGGGCGGGGTAGGGGGTAGGGTGGGGATGGTTTGAAATAGTCAGTGTAATGCTTTCCTATGTGGTATTATTCTCTCTGGGGATTTTTGGGGGTGTTTTTTTTAAATCATTTTATTGGGGTTCATGCAACTCTTATCACAATCCATACATACATCAATTGTGTAAAGCACACTTATACATTCATTGCCCTCATCATTCTCAAAATTCGCTTTCTGCTTGGGTTCCTGGAATCAGCTCCTCATTTTCCTTTATTCCCCCCCCCTCCCTCCCTGCTTCCCCCTCCCTCATGACTCCTTAATAATTTATAAATTATTATT
Source organism: Tenrec ecaudatus (assembly GCF_050624435.1). Lineage (NCBI taxonomy): Eukaryota > Metazoa > Chordata > Mammalia > Afrosoricida > Tenrecidae > Tenrec > Tenrec ecaudatus. The sequence continues at coordinate 50,163,276 of NC_134538.1, read as the reverse complement.
TTATCTTACCTTACACAGCCCTGCGTCTCCCTTCATCCACTTTTCTGTTGCCCATCCCCCAGAGAGGAGGTTATATGTAGATCCTTGTGATCGGTTCCCCCTTTCTATCCCCCTTCCCTCCAGGTATCGCCACTATTACTGCTGGTCCTGAGGGGCTCATCTGTCCTAGATTCCCTGTGTTTCCATTTACCATCTGTACCGCTGTACATCCTCTGGTCTAACCAGGTTTGCAAGGTAGAATTGGGATCATGATAGTTGGTGATAGTAAGCATTTTAGAACTAGAGGAAGGTTGTGAATTTCATTATTGCTACACTGAACCCTGAGTGACTCATCTCCTCCCCACTACCCCTCTGCAAGGGATGTCCAATTGTCTACAGATGGGCATTGGGTCCCCATCATGCACTTCCCTCATTCACGATAATATGGAGTCCCATTTGAGAAATGGTTTCTCCCTCTAAAAAAATCAAACCAATATCTCATTAAGAAACATCCCTAAGTGGGAAGAGAGGAAGACTTCAGGGTTCCACCGTGGATAAGGATCAGGAATGACTGAATAGAAACTGAACACGCCTGAATTATATTGATGGGTGTGAAAAGGAAGCCAAGATCCTTGAGACTAATTTAAAAGTCCTTAAGAAATAAACCACTGTACTAACCCAGCAATTTTGACTTTTAGGATTGCAGACCAAGGAAAGCCATAAAGGCACTGCAATAAAATGTTAGTCTTGAGGTGAGTTTTATACTGTGTAGATGTAGGTATACAAGAAACATCAATTGACCTTATAATCCATGAATCGAAATCGATAGAACAGCCATCCAACCCCATCTCACCCAAAACCCAAACTCACAGCCATCCGGTTGGTTCTGCCTCAGAGAGACCCTATAGGTCAGGGCAGTGGAAAGTCTCATCTTTCTCCTGTAGAGTGGCTGGTGGTTTCCAACTGCTGACCTTGTGGTTCGTGGGCCAATGCATAGCCACTCCTCCACTGGCACTTCTAGCCCCATCCCAAAAAGGGATGTGGGAATCAGTCATGGTCATTTTTGGAAACTCATCAAACCAAGCACGGGTTTGTGAGGATAGCACAGGACTGGGTAGTGTTTCATTCTGTGGCACAAAGGGTCATCTGTTCAAGTGGCACTTAGGAGCAATCTCTTCTTTGGAGTGTCCAGTCAAAGGGATCTAGAAAGTTTCAATGGAGTCAGGGCTGATGGCCCCTGACAGATTCTTTTCCCAGACTGACATGGTCTCTGAGAGATAACACTCACCCACATCCTACTCCGGGATCTCCATGTCTGTGGCTTTGCCTTGCCTGGACAAAGGAACGTTGTCTGTGCCAGCCCCCACCCTCCACCACAATCAGTCTTCAGTGGCCAGTCCCCTGGGAAGTCAAGCCACACCCTGAAGCCACACCCTGAAGTTCAAGGCCCTGGGCACAGCCTGTGGTCCCTCCAGTATCTCTCCTCCATCTTATGACTATAAAACTCCTCTTCCAGACAAAGCCCAATTTCCCTGCCCTTTCCCAGGGAATAAACTGAGTTTTCCTCAAGTCAAAGCAGGAGGGAAGGCATCAGGATGCCATGACTCCTGTCTTGAAAAGAGACCGAGTGAAAACAGGGGGGATGAGAACACAAAGGCTGCCTTACCCTCGCTGCACACTGATGCTGACACAAGTTTGCAAAGAACATGATTTCCCACATGAGGCTATTGATTCTCTGCAGCGTACTGGATGTAAGGGATGCTATGCAGGGGTGAGTTGAAACAGAACAATGTAGAAGATTCGATAGCAGGAAAACAAATACTGGTGGTAGGATTTTTTAAAAGTCAGGAAAAGTAGGCCACAGCAGATGACAGAAATGTGTGACGTGCGACCACACTCACTTCCACGCGTCCGTTCTGGCTCACAGTAGCCCTACAGGGCAGAGTGGGGCTGCTCCTGTGAGCTCTTGAGACAGCAAGCCCTTGCTGGAGTTGAAAGCCCATCTTTGTCCCTCGGAGGGACACATAGCTTCAAATTGCTGAGCTGGCAGTGGGCAGCCCAACACACACCACTTCACCACCAGGGCCCTTGGGTAAAGGACACACATACGTTCAATATGTTTGTAGATGATACATGAGTATATTCAGTAAGTTCCAAGAAAGAGCCCAAGCTTGTGTCAGGAAGAGGCCCATCAGAGAAGGTAAACTCAAATACGTGGCACTAAGAGAGAGGATAGAAAAGGGAACAGACTGCACCCCGTTACCGGTGGGAATTTTTCAAGATCCAGAAAAATTAAGACGTCCCATCCAATTCCAGCTCCCACAGGTGCCACAGGGTGCCCCAGGATGCTGCTGTGGGGGTGCCATCTGACTCAGAGGGACCCCACAGAGTAGAGCTGCCCCACAGGGTTTCCTAAGCTACAGCACCTGTGGGAAGCAGATCACCAGGTCTCTCTGCTGGGGAGCTGTGTGTGGATGTGAACCACCAACCTTTGGCTTACGAAACAGGAGTCGATCACCATGACTCCATGAGGGCTTCTTCGTGACTGGCTGACTGGCTGGCTAGCTGGCAGACATGCATGTTGCACAATGACATTATGGAACTTGGTTGTTTTGTTTTGTTTTGTTTGCAAGCGTTTCATGAGGTTTTTGTCAGGACATGTTTTGTGTCCGTGTCCAGTTTTTACGAAGAGCCCATTTCCTTCGCGGCCACGGCTCCCTGGCTCCGGCCCTGCTTGGCTGACGGCCCCAGTGGCTGCCAACATCCTCTAACTGGGACCTTGAAAGAAGAGAGCCCAAGTCATGTGGATTATAATTGAAAACATTCTTCCAGGGCTGTAAAAGCATTATTGGCTCATCGCTTCCTGCTGAGGATGGGCCGGAGTCCCTGGGTTCTCTGGTTCTGAAAGGAAGCAGGCAGAGCGGTTCCTGTCAGATCCAAAGGCCTGGGAGGGGAGTGGAGATAAGGAAGCTGGGCGTGCAGGGAGCAGGAAGGGCCAGGTACTTCCCAGACCAATTTTCTTCTTTAAAGAGGAAGCAAACTCTGTGGAAAGGGCCTTGGCTTGGAACTCTTCCTGTATAATGTAAATATCACCCCGCTCCTAATGTCGCTGTGAGGATTTTACAAGAGTGTAATTTTAGACATTGCGTTTTTAACCTCCCCTACAATTCATCTGGGGATGCCTTAACCTAGGTTTGTTCTAAGGGCAGTGAAGAATCCGGGGGACCAATGGACCCAACGGGCTAGAGGAGGAAGGCTGAAGGGGGCGCTCCTGGGCCAAGAAAGGGCCTGCCTCTAGCCAGCTTTCTGCTAACCATTGGTCTCTTCCTGAAGTGAGGAGGTGGGGTGCCTGGCTGGGTGAGCTGCCTGAAGCCCGAAACGTGCCAACAGCTCTCGACTCAAGTGGGACTGGGGTGCTGTCCTCCCTCCACAGACACTGTTCCGCTTGATTGAGGGAATCTGGTCCCTCTTGCTCTCCTTCCTGACCCTCCTTGACTCCTCTCCCCTCCTCTAGAAGTTGCCTTCTTATTTGTGTGCATTTTGCTGCTGTTTTTAAACAATGGCCGACAGCTGAAAGGAGTTTGCCTTCCCTGTTTGCCTTCCCTGTCTCTTCCAGCCTTTGCTGATCAGTTGCTGACTGTGGACAATCAGTGTGGTAGCCCCACAAAGGGATCAAAATACCAAGGCCAGGAGAGAGAGGGCTTGAGATGGCTGCACTGCAGCAAAGATGGGGAGCCCCTCCCCCCATACGCTGCATGCATATGAAATGTGGATTCCGGGGGGGCTGAGGGGAGGAAGGAAAAGAGAGGAAAAGAAAACAGAAGGAGTGGAAAATAAGGTGAAGCCCTTTGACCCATATCTTCTTCTTCTTCTCCTTGTTTTTTAAATGACTGCCCACTTGGTACTTTGTTACCCACCCTTCTCTTATCTACATCTTCCAACTTTCAAGCCCTGGTCATTAGTGGACCCTTATAGAAACCCCTCTGCGAAAAAAAAATAAATAAAAGCCCTAGCTTCTTTCTAGTTTGGACCAGCATGAGACGAACACACATCAGTGCCTTCTAAATAAGCTCAGATCCCAAAAGCGTCCGATGGGTACACACCATCTGACCCACTGCCCTCTCCAAGCCTACTTTTCAATCCTAAGGTCGCTATAGGTCGGAACCAACTCAAGGGCAATGAACACCAGCAGCGCCAGGTATCAGGATCCCTGGGCACTGCATCTGCTGTGCAGCAAGAAGTCTTCCAGGAACTTCCTCGACCTCTGAGGACAGGCGAGGGTGTGCTTACCCAGGGCCAGCTTCTTCTGGGATTGAGTGGATGGACAGACTCAACCCTCTCTTGACTCCCAACTTAGAGCAAAGTGTTCCCAATGAGGGACTATCACATTAAAACACGAGCAAAGGTTAAATATAATGTCCTTTTGGAATATCCCAGGCCTCTGAAAGAAAATGATCCAAGAAGTGATAAATGAATCTGAATTCATAAACTCTGCTCCTCTCAATTCTGTTACCACCAAGAAGAAAGAAAGAAATAAGGAATGGATGAATGACTGAGTTACTAAGAAATCGCCATACTTCTATTTGGTGTTAACCTAGTGCAGCCGGCATCCTTTCTACTGTGATGAGCAATTAAGTCTTCAGCAAAGACAAGACAGAGAGGCTCGTTATAAAAATATCCAAAGGGGCACAGTGGGGGTTCTTTCTGTACCTTGAACTCAATTCAAGAATCGTACACACGAGGTAAAGCCAAGACCTCAGAAAGACCCCACTGAAGAACAGGAGTCGACTATGGGAGCAGCAGTCAAGAAATCTAACAGTATGTGGACCAATCTGCGGCAAAGCACCTCCTGCTAAAGAGCACAGATGTCCCTTTGAGGACTAGCGTGTGCCTGACCTGAGCCATGGCATCCCCAACTGCCTCTTATGCATGCCAATGATGGTCTCTGGGGGGAAATATTGAATATACCATGGACGGCCAGAAGAACCAAGAAATCTGTCTTGGCAGAACTACAACCAAGTGTTCCTTAGAGGTGAGGCTGGTGAGACTTCGGGTGACATACAGGACATGTTGTCAGGAAGGACTAGTCCCTGGAGAAGACCAGTATGCTTGATAGGCCAGCCGCAAAGCGAAAGACCTTCAGTGAGAGGAATTCATAGAGTGACTACACCAATGGGCTTAAAGATCACGAGTATCAGGACTGTGCTAGACAGAGCAGCCTTTCTTACAGTCTGTTGAGCCAGAACCAATTCAAAGGCACCTAACAACATGGGTGATCCAAAGCACCCTGGCAGTGCATCAGGGAAGCATTCTGGCAATGGGTAAGCATTCCCTGGCGGCTGAAAGAGGCTCGAGCTCACCGAGTGGTGGTGGTGGTGATCAAAGTGCTGGTGATCTATTCCCATCAAGATGACAACCAAGAAAATCCAAGGAAGCACATCTACTCTGTCACATGCAATCACTACGAGACTGAATCTACTTAAGGAAGACTCAACCCGGCAAGAGAAAGGGACAAAGGAAACAAGTAGATGAAGGTTCAAGATCCCAAACATGCAAAAGGTCAAGGTGAAATCAATAAGGAACTCAGACATTCATGTCCCATGTTAAACAAGAGAGCATTCACCATTTGCTGAAGGAAGCCAATGTTGGCTACAAAAGTTGCCTGCTGCATGTAGAGGGCTGAAGATAGCTCTCCGTGGCTGATTCCTCATCATGAATGAGGGATAATGGCATGACTTGTGAAACGTCAGAGAGCGAGCACATGTACTCTACCTGGCTCTGAATGAGAATTCTCTGTGGTTTGCCGTCATTGTGATCAACCTTGTTATTGCTATCGATATTTGGAGATTTAACCAACTTCAGGGCCTATTTTGAGAGGTTACATGGCCAAGTTTTGAATTTTGACTAGGAGGGGTTCCCACTCCAACAGAAAGAGACTCACCTCCATCAAGTCAACGCCGACTCATAGCGACCGTATAGGGCAGGGTAGAGCTGTTTACGGGAGTAGAAAGTCCATCTTTCTCCCAAGGAGCAGTGATTGCAAACTGCTGACTTTGCAGTTTGTAGCCCAACGTGGAACCAGTACACCAGCAGGACTCTGTTTGAGAGACTCCCACTAGAGAGGTGCATTTTACATTTTGGGGGCTGGGAGAAGAATAGAATTAGTAGCGATTCACTAAAGAGCCTTGTTACTGTAGTGGTTATGTGTTGGGCAGTTAACTACCAGGTGAGAAGTTTGACATCACCAGCCACTCTGTAGGAGAAAGAAGAGACTTTCTATTCCCATAAAAATGTACAGCCTCAAAAACCCTCAGGAGCAGTTCTGTCCTATGGGGTCACTGTGAGCCGGAATCCACTCAATGGCTTTGGATCACAGGATCCATTGGGATTTAGTGTTTGCAATTAGCAGTTGAGTATTTAATTGCCAAAGTTATTACACCACCAGGGCTCCATTATCAGACTTAAGAATATATATTTCTACAGAGTTGATGCCTTTCCCACTCTTAGTAACCCTAATTCAGGTTCCTGAGACCACATATCTCTATGAGAACACATAACCTCAACTTTCTCCCCAGGAGTGATTGGTGGGTTTGAACTGCCAACCTTATAGTTAGCAGGCCAGCATTTAATCCACTATGCCACCAGGTCAGATGCTGTTGCTGTTGTTAGGCGCTACTAGTCAGTTCCAACTCACAGTGACCCCTACCTTCAACAGAAGGAAACACTAACCTGTCCTGCTCCATCCTCACATTTGTTCTTTGTTTGAGCCTATTGTTGCAACTACTGTGTCAGTCTTCTTGAGCGCCCCTGTCATTTGCTAATCAGCGTGTCCTTCTCTAGAGACTGATCTTCCCTGACAACATGTCTAACGTACATGAGACAAAGGCTCACCACCCTTGCCTCTAAGGAGCATTCTGGCCGGACTTCTTCCAAGACAGATTTGTTGGTTCTATTGGCAGTCTGTGGGACTGCCAATATTCTTCACCAGCACCATAATTCAAATGCACTGATTCTCCTTCAGCCTTCTTTGTTCAATGCCAACTTTCCCATGTGTATGAGATAATGCAAAATACCATGGCTAGGGTCAGGTGCCATGATGAGTCGGATTGACTAGATGCCAGTGACTAGATGGGTAGGGGTACAAACTAGAGAAAGAATACACAAGAAGCTCTGGCCTTGCCATTAACAGTTCAATGCTGACCCAAAAGCACCACCTGGCCTATAGGTGGAGCCAAAGTTTTCTGCACTGAAATCCTGGCACACTCCCAGCCCCATACTCTCCCCTCACTCCTAGAGCTCTCTAGCAAGATCTGAGTAGAAAGCAGGTAATTTGATGGCACTGTCATTTCCATTGCCATTGAGTTGACCCTATAGAATAGCACTGCAGGGGGACGAAATAAAAAAAGAACCCAGAGGACTCCTGCTGTCCCAGATGGCAGGAGGGCTACATCACCAGAAGCCCTAGTAAATGAGGGACCACTGCCCCCTCCAGATCTCTGGCCCCTCCGTTCCACAGTAGAGTCCCTGTTAGCACATCCAACAATTAACTGAAAAGTTGACAGCTATGTTACCCAGTAACTTGTCTGAAGAAAGATCCAATGACCTACTTCCTGAAAATGAACCAGTGAAGACCTTATGTCTCTTCCTTTGCCATGAGACCAGAAGAACTGGAGAGTGCCCAGCTACCATTACGGAGTCCTCTTGATCAAAGATTCTTTGGAAGAATAGTGATCAAAATGGGGAAAAGACCGCTGAAGACAAAGCAGGTGAACAAGTAAATGTGGTGAAAAAAGCTGATGGTGCCCGGCTATCAAAAGATATAGCATCTGGGGTCTTAAAGGCTTGAAGGTAAATAAGCGGCCATCTAGCTCAGAAGCAACAACGTCCACATGGAAGAAACACACCAGCCTGTGTGATCACGAGGTGTCAAAGGGATCAGGTATCAGGCATCATCAGAACAAAAAATGTTATCATAGTGAATGAGGGGGGAAGTGCAGAGTGGAGACCCAAAGCCCATTTGTAGGTCACTGGACATTCCCTTACAGAAGGATCTCGGGGAGGAGACGAGCCAGTCAGGGTGTGATGTAGCAACAATGAAATGTACAGCATTCCTCTAGTTCCTAAATGCTTCATCTTCCCCTACTATTATGATCCCAATTCTACCTTACAAATAAGGCTGGACCAGAGGATGTACACTGGTACAGATAGTATCTGGAAACAGGGAATCCAGGACAGATGATCCCTTCAGGACCAGTAGTGTGAGTGGCGATACTGGGAAGGTAGAGGGAGGGTAGGCTGGAAAGGGGGAACCGATAAGGATCGACATGTGAAATTTTCCCTGGGAGACGGACAACAGAAAAGTGGGTGAAGGGAGACTTCGGGCAGGGCAAGAAATGACAGAATAATAATATATAAATTATCAAGGGTTCATGAGGGAGCAGGGAGCAGGAAGAGAGGGGAAAACTGAGGGGCTGATGCCAGGGCCTTAGGTCGAGAGCAAATGTTTTGAGAATGACGAGGACAATGGATGTACAACTGTGCTTTACACAAGTGATGTATGTATGGATTGTGATAAGAGTTGTATGAGCCCCTAATAAAGCGATTAAAAAATGAGCAACAGAATTTCAGATTCTCATGGGATGCAGACTTCCTGCAGTCATTGAGGCTGAATGAAACCTTCAAACTACTTCCCCGACATAATCTTTACACCTGAAACCAAAGATCCCCTGAACTCTTCTTTAAACCAACGCTTCTCTGAGAAAGCATGCCTATCTTGAGCACTGTGCTCTCTTTTCAGAACTAGCTGAATGGAAGCAAATGATTGACAACAGTAACCCAACAGGTTAGACGGGAAGCTTAGTGGGCAGTGCGTTTACGTTCATGGGAAAGGAGTAACTCAAAAGGGTGAGGATGAGAATGGTTTGCAAACTGGAAAAATGGCCCCTGAGTGGTTCTTGTAGAAATGAGGGGCGTGATGTACGTCCTGCTGTGTGTGTTTAAACCCTAGGCTCGTGTCAGAGTTGTGCTCGGGTATCCATCCATACAATCAGCCGCAGCCAGCACCAGGGACTGGTCCAGACCTCTGGGAGCTGTGAGATGAAGCAGCATCCCTGTGTGCCTCTGCCAACATCCTTACACAGCATGGCTCCCAACACAGCCAGGAGGGTTCGTGTGAGTTTACAGTTCTCTATTGAGCTTCTTTGAAAAGCATTAGCATTTTCTGGTTTGCTTAGTTTAAAAATCATCCAGTTTTTTTTCCTTCATCACTTGCCCAGCTCCAGCCTTTCATGCATATTCCCCCACTCCTCGTTGAGAGGCTTACTCCACATGCAATCGACAGAGAAGTGGGTTGGGTGTTTGCTGCGTGCAAAATGCTAGATGAGCATTTTTTTCTCTGGGCTCATTTAACACGTGAACCTGAGCCTCAGAGAGGTCAGGTCACTTGCCCAGTGTCAGACAGCAGAAGTCCATTTACCCAGAATGCAAGGCTGTTTGATCATCCAGTTGATGGAAGATGACTTGGGAAAGGTAGAAATAGATGCGCTTGGATGGAACCTATAATCAGAACACAAGTCTGTTGTTGTCAGATGTCGTCTAGTCAATTTCGGTTCTTAGTTCAGGTTCAAATACCTGCTCTCCCTGTGCTGTGAGCCTATCAACCTAGGCTGTTGCTGTTATCATTGTTGTGTTGGTAGGTGCTTTGGAGTTCATTTCAATGTGTAAGGCCTAGTAGAACCATCCCATTGCATTTCCTTGACTACAATTTTTACAGGACCAGTCTTTTGCCTGCAGAGCAGAGAGATGTATTAGAACTGCCAAGCTTTCAGTTAACAGTTAGACACTTAACTGGTGCACCACTAGAGCATAACAGGCATCCATCACAACCCCAAAGAGCACTGGACAACTTCCCCACCGGCTTTTCAGGCCTGTGATCAGTCGCGAAGCAATTTGCCACATCTTCCTCACATGGGATGAACTAACCTTCCGGTTAGCAGTCTAGCATTTTAACCACTCCATCACCAGGGCCCCTTGAGCATAGGCTAAGATTAGCTACATCTGTGGTTCTCAACCTGTGGGTCGTGAACCCTTTGGGGGTCGAATGACCCTTTCACAGGGGTCCCCTAAAGCCATCAGAAAACACATATTTCCGATGGTCTTAGGAACCGAGACACCGCTCCTCTATCCATCTCCAGATGGGTCCACCCACATGCCCACATACGAGTACCCAGCATGAAGACTGTTACCCGTGCTACACCATGCTTCAAGACAAAATGTCATCTATTTGTAAATAGAAATACACATTTCACAATATATAATTACATATTGTTTCTGTGGTGAATCACTATGCTTTAATTGGGTTCAATTTGTAACAATGAAAATACATCCTGCATATCAGCTATGCACATGATGATTCGGAGCAGTAGGAACATGACAGGGATGAAGTAGCAATGAAAATAATTGTATGGTTGGGGGCCACCACCTGAGGAACTGTATGACAGGGTCACGGCATCAGGAAGGCTGAGAACCATTGCTCTATATCATTAGTTACGATCCCATTAAAGCTAAGGTACACGTGGGGTTTAGTACAGTCCTGCCTCGGGAACCATCCAAACACTGAGCTGGAACTGGTGCCTGGGAGGAGGGAAGACAGTTCACAGGTCCACTGAAAGGAGTTCCTCTACGTCGCCTTGGCCACGTTTCTTTGGGGAAACAGCCTGAGAGGTTTTTGCTTTGAATTCTTTGCAGTTATTTTTGCCCCCGTTTTCTACCCCAGAAACCTTGTTACTTCGGCTCTCTCTGGTTGACCTTTCCTGGGCGCGCTGTGAGCAACTTGATGGCTTGACACGTAGGTCAAGTCCTGGCGGCAGCCTGCCCAGTGGCTGCTCTGCGCAGACGGTGGTGGATGGACAGATGCAAACGCACGGCCTGCCGCCTGCCAGGCAAACAAAGCGGGGACAACTGGTCCTTTGCCATCCTGGTGGAAGAACCACACCTTGAAAACAAGGAGCGGGCAGCCAAGCGTGGCAGCCTGGCGCCTAACCCTCAGTGCCACCAGGACTGAGAGGAGACCGGGAAGCTTCTAACCAAGCTGTCGCGCAGGTCAGGGGCTGTAGTCCTGAGCGAGGACATTGAAAGACCTGGAAGGGACCTCCCGCAGAGCTGTGATGACAGCAGCCCCGAAGGGACCCGGTGGCAAAGTCCGGGGTGACACTAAAAACCTGCTGCTAAAAATGTAGCTAAGAGAGCTGACAAAACACGAGCTAGGTCACATAGCAGTGGGAGGCAGAGTGCAGGAGGCCAAAGGCCAGGAGGCCTCTCCTGAGGGGACTGAAAAGAAGGCTCCCTTCAGAGGGCCCAGAGAAGGCCTGGGCTGGGCAGCCGAGAAGCAGCCTCTCCGGAATTTGCTGGGAGCGGCCGTAGTTTGAGAACACTGAGTTAGAAGATCTTCAATATCCTTTCTCCCTCAAATGTTGGAGGTCTTATATTCGTGTGTCTCACGTCATTATATCGTAATGATTTATCTTCCATGTTAGGTTGTGATGTTTTAAGCCCCTCCAGGATCTTAGCTGCATGGATAGTTCGGGAAGGTACCGTCAGGGAGTGGCTCAAAGCTCATAGGCTGTATCGGCACTTGCGTCCTGGCTGCTTGGGTGTTTTCTAGCCAAGTGTCGTCATCTGACAGGGGATAGGAAGAGGGCCTGCCTTAGAGGGTTTGGTGAGAAGGCTGGGAGCTGGCTACCACTCAGCAAGCCCTCAGTTCTGTGCCCTAAGTCAAAAGATGGGGCACAGGGGTAACTCGGTAGATCCCCCTTAGCCAGAACTGCTGGGGTTCACAAGCGGACAGTTCATGGTTTGATAAAGGTAGCATCATCATCCAGGGCCTTCTGGAAAAGGTGTTCATCCTCTCCCAGTGGTGAGAACTTCTTCAAAGGAAGGTCCTTTCTCCTCAGCCCTCCCCACACTTCCTTCTTGCTTAGGATGCTGTCACGTGGAGACATGACGTTGGGGCTGCTGGTGTCACCTCGCCCCAGTGAGGCCACCCACCCCTCACTCTCCCAGGGTGGCAGAATGGGAAGACAGAGGAGAGAGTGGCTTTGTTGAGCCAACCCCAGGTCTGCCAAGTTCCCTCTTTCTGGTATGAAAGCCATTCTATGCCTTGGAGAAGCTCCTGGTTAATAACCAAAATGTTAGTGGTCTGAACTTACCAGCAGCTCCAAGGGGCAAAGATGTGACTTCTCTGAAGTGTCCCAGCTTTAGAGACCCTACGGGGCAATTCTACTCTGTCCTATCGGGTCCGAATTGATCTGACGCCAACACGTGCGTGGGTCAAGTAAGAATCTCTGAGTGCTGTGTATATGTATATATACATATATATACATGTATATATATCTTATAATACTAGTAGAAGTGCTACAGATATAGAACTAGATGGTGTTTGGCTACTCCTGCTGACTGCTCTGAAAGGGATCACAATGAACGGTGCAGTAGTTACATAATTTCTTGTGAACTTGAAGATGTATGAAGGTGTAGGGGTGGGGTTCAACTGTCAGTCAGGTGAAAGCCTAATACTGTCTCCCTGGGGGGGTGGCTTTTTTATAAGGAGGACCCTGGGCCCCTCCTTCTCCTTTTCTTCTCTCTCTCTCTTTTCTCTCTCTCTCTCTCTCTCTCTCTCTCTCTCTCTCTCTCTCTCTCTCTCTCTCTCTTCTTCCCCTTTCTCTCTCTGTCTGTATCTATCCTCCCTTCCTGTCTTTTGCCCCCCTTTCTCTCTCTCTGTCTACCTTTCTCTCCCTCTCTTTCCCCTTTCTCTCTCTCTTCCCCTCTTTCTCTCTCTCTCGCTCTCTCTTTCTCTCTCTCCCTTTCTCTCTCTCTGTCTACCTTTCTCTCCCTCTCTTTCCCCTTTCTCTCTCTCTTTCTCTCTCTCTCATCCTTTCTATTCCCAGTTCGGCCCTGCAGCCATCCTCCAAATCTTGGCAGATGGAGCATAAATCCCTTATCTCCAATATTCCTTATGAACGGACCTCTGTAGTTCTCCTGGTGTCGCCCTGTTTTAACCACAGCTACAGCCGGGTTGCTAGAAGCAGTGCTAAGATGGCCAGATGGTGAAGGAAGACAAGACAGAGCCCGCGTGTTTTACTCTTTGTTAGTTACCTACTATTAAGGTTACCTGAAAACCATGGCCTACGCACCTAGAGCTCGCCACGCACCCTCCGGCAAACTTGATGTGAGATAATGCCAGACCTTCTGCTTTCCACACTTAACCACCGCCCACCCTCCCGCTTTCATTTCGTCCTTAAGTCAGAACTGGTTGCTGTATTTATAATACTTCATTACTGAACTATTCCACCTGGCGACCAAATCAAACTGGCAGTGAGGAAGGCTGATTATACAGAAGCCCATCTGTCCTCATTAATCTGGGTAATGATGTGCAGAACCCCAGCCGGTACCCTGGGAGTCAGCACTCGGGGGCCTCAATGCAGGCGGTGGCAGGCGCTGGCATGGCGGACACTGGCTCACGCTTTGATCTACAGGAGTCCCACCCAAGGTGATGACAGCCCGAGGTCTAAACACAGCCTGCAGACAAATCATTAGCTGGTGTCACGGGGGACCGGAACAGTTCTCTACAACATTCAAATCTGCCCTGGTGCCAAGTGCACAAGGGACTTAGGTAATCATCCGGTCCTTGCCCCTGTCTCACCACGGCTACTCGACACTTTTAGCTGGACTTAAATAATCTCTTGTGCTCACTCGCTTGCTCGCTCTCACTCTCGCTCTTTCTCTCTCTTTCTGCTGTAATTTTATAATGTCTTGGATGTCTGGAAATAAGTTATCCAAACTTACATGCTGAAAATTTATCGTCATCCCCACTGACCAGTTCACATTGAGAATTTATGTATTTAAATTACTCAGTGGCCTGCAATGGTTGGAATTTGTCTGAAATTACATACACCATATGCTCACTCACTGAACGACCCCAGCTCCCAGTGAGCTCAGAGCTCTCCCTACTTAACAGCAGGGAAGGTGCCTGCACATCTCCCATGCACCATCCCAGCTGATGCCCTGTTCATGAGCAACCCAGACATGGTGCCATGAAGGACAAGCGCAGGCATGTTCAGGGCAGCAGCTGGGTATCTGAAATAGGATCCATCTTCATTTCTAACTGCCCAGATATCTACTGAATTCTACTCTCCACGTGCTGTCCCATGGGAACGTCAACTCCACTCTCGAAATCTGAATGTATTTTTCTTTCCTGCAAATAAAGTTCTCCTCCAAGCCTCCCAGTTTATGCTCTGACACCACTTCCCTTGCATCCCCTCACTCAGGAATTCACTTTCTCTCTCTCTCTCTCTTTCTTTCTCTCTCTCTCTCTCTCTCTCTCTCTCTCTCTCTCTCTCTCTCTCTCTCTCTCTCTCATTATCTATTGCCACTGAGTCAGCTTCCAAGTGTAAGCAGTGGCTGGATCTATTTCTACACCAACCTCCTCTGCCAACTCCAGCCATTCATTGCTGAATGCAGTTCTTCATTGTTGAGCTGGCTCAGCCTCATGGACACCTTATGCATTGCACAATGAAGTATCTTCCTGTCCCAGGCCCATGCCTCTTCCTGACCACTGGTACCTATAAATCAGTGGGTGTGCCCATTATGTTCATCTATCTCACTGAATGTTTCCCTCCTTTTTGCTGACACTCTATCTTACCAAACACAATGAACTCCTTCCATATCACCCGATATCAAGTCCAGAGGAAGCAGGTCAAAGACACTATTCCATAATCCATGGCGCTTTCCTTGGGATATTTATTTATGTAGATCTCCGGTCTTTTTTCCCTCATCTAGTCTTGGTGGTGTTGTGGTTACACTTTGCGCCGCTAAGATCGAGGTCAGCAGTTCAAAACCGAGGGAGCAAGACAAGACTTTCTACTCCTGTGAATAGTTACAGCCTCAGAAACTCCCAAGGGCAACTTGATGGCACTGAGTCTTGTTGTGTTTTTTTTTTATCTTAATCCTAAAACCAAGTTGAATCAATGCTGAGTGACTTCATGTTTATAAAGTAGAACTCGCCATAGTGTTTTCACAGCTGTGACTTTGAGAAGCAGATCACCCGGTGTGTGAGTCTGGGTGGACTAGAGAAACAAATTCATAGATACTCATATGTGTACAAGAAAGAGTTTTATATACAAGAGCAATTGAATATTGATAAAACATCCCAGTCCAGTCTAGATCAAGTCCATAAGTCCGATATTAGCCCATATGTCCAATACCAATCTATAAATTCCTCTTCAGTCTCATGAAACACATGCAATGATGCCAAATACAGGAAGATCACAGGCCAGTGGGTGGAAAGTCTTGTGGAACCATTGGTGGTGTAAGTACCTCAGCACTGGCAGGGGTCTCCATGTGGCTTCTCCAGCTCCGAGGCTCTGGCTGTCTTCAGCCTGTCTCCATGTGGATTGTCAACAAGAATGTCTTGCAGGGACTGAGCTGTGTGTTCCACCTCCAGTGAGCTATTCACCTCCTTAATGACTAAAATGAGATCATCAAGCTACAACTTTATTGACAGGCTAGTCCACTCCTTTACTCTTAATCCTCTCAAATTGATGACAGATTATGTAACTACCATTCCTGACCTTTATTCTGAGGTTCTTCTGGGTGGGTTTAAACCACCAACCTTTCAGTTACCAGTGGAGAACTTAGCCATCTGCAACACCCTGGTACTCCTGACTGTCTTAAGCCACACACACTGCCATTGACTTGATTCCAACTCAGAGAGAGCCAATATAAGTTTTCCAAGACAGCCTTGATGGGAGCAGGTCACCTCATCTTTCTGGTCCACAGCACCCCCAGAGCTCCTTCTCTGTCTTCATAGACACATCTTAATAAGTTTCTAGTGGTCATGCTCTCCAAGCAAAGCAAAACAGACATAGATACAAATATTGACAAGGAAGAGACAAAATAAGTCATTGTTGCCAATTGGTACAATTGCTTCCTCTAAGTCCAAAACACGCCACTGAAAAGCTGTTGAACTAGAAAAAAAGGTTAAGTAGCATGTCAGAAGTATGGTAACTAAAGATGAACACAATAATTTCCCTGTATACCAACAATAATTCAATAAAAATAAAACTAAAGAGCTTGCCTACTTCTAAAAAGCAACAAAAATGCAAATATTTATCACCAACGCTAAAATTGAATCATGATATATTTACATGAAAATGACACTGATTTTCTGAAGAAACCAAATGGTACCTCATGATCTTGAAAGGAAAAAATCATTTCTATAATCATGGCATTTCTTCCATCAAAATTAATTCATAATTGAATTCAACTCCAATCAACATCACCATAGAATTTATCAGAGAGTTTGACAGTTATTTGACAATTCTAGAAGAGTTTATAGAAATCTAAAAATCATAGTGCAGAAAAAAATTTACTTGACTAATGAAGAAGTTTTTATTAAAAAAACAAGACAAAGAAGAACAATAACAATAATTTAGTGGAACTGGGTCTATTAAAATTCAAACCTTCTTACAAAATCATAGCAATGAAAACAGTGTGCCTCTGAAGGTCAGGAGAAAAAGACAAATAGTTCAGTTATATGATTCTAGGACATAACTATATAGAATCTTAGTTCATGATAGTTCATGGAGAGTTGGTAAGGGGGAGGGGAGGAATAGGAGAGAGGAAATTAAATACTACACTATTTTTAAAAATTAGCTATTCTTTGGGAAAATATAAGATTAAACCTTACCTCACACCATATGTAAATTAGAGATAGAGTCAGAAGCATAGTGAAAAATCAAATCTATAAAAGAGAGTAAAGGATCTGGCATGGGAACCGGGATGAGGGGACAAAAGGATCAAAAATGACTACTAGGTTTAAGGATGATGGACCTAAATGGGGGGGGGGGGGCGCAGTGAACCATGCACCGAGACAAGAAACAAGAAACAAATGGAAGAAGACGTTTGAGGGGGAAATGTCAGTGCTTCTGGCTTGAGTGCATTAGACTGGGATGGGCTGAGCCCACAGGCCTGGCTAACAGTGCAATGGGGAAGTGAGGCAACAATATAAGGTGTGTGCATTTCAGGGTCCTGGAAGAATGAACAAGAACAATTTCTTGACTTCAAGGAGTTTGCCCTTCAGTAGCAAAGGAAGATGCTCAGTCTTTGTGTGAGCAAATCATACACAGACCGCATTGTTCTCCATGGTGGAAATAGTTCATTCAATCCTGACTCAATCGTACACAGTCTTGGGACCTAGCTGAGTCTGAGGGTCAGAACCTGGTCCCAAGGGTCCTGGGGTCAGTGTTATCAGTCGCTAGCATCATGGGCCTTTAGTTAAACATTCGTTTCTAACTCTATTTAGATTCTCAAATTTTGCTACCATGAACTTGTATGATTTTATTACTGGAAAATAGAAAGCAGGACGTGTAACCTTTGCAAAGCAGGCCTTTCGAAGAAAACATCGTGAAAAGCTGACGATCATGAGTTACTATTATCACTTTGTATTTCCTTACGAACTACGATAACGGCAAGTTTTCATCGCTATCATCCCAGAAATGCCACAGGAGGGTGATTTTAAAGGACAGAAATTTATTTTCTCACAGTTCGAGTCTAGGAATCTGAATTCCAAGTGAGGCTCTAGAGGGAGAGCCTTCCTCGTCTAGTTCGGCATCTAGGACCCTGTCAAAGGCACCCGGGCAGCACCGTGGGTGAAGCACGGCCCAGTTAACTGGATGTGTAGCAGCCCAAACCCACCAGCTGCTCTGTGGGAGATGCTCCTGTGAAGACTGAGCCTCAACCCGGAGCGAGCAGTTGCGCTCTGTTCTCGGGGGCAAGCAGTGGATTTTTGCTGTTTCTGTGTGTTTGGTTAGTACCTGCCAGCCATCCTGGGCATTCCAGGGTTGTAGCTGCCTCGGTCCATGGGGTCTGCCTTCCTCTCCCCCTTGTGGTGTGTAACTCAGGGTCTATGCAGCTCTTTCGATGGGCCACTCAGAGGTGAGAAAGGTGAGGCTTTCTACTCCCATAAAGAGTTAGTCTCAGAAGCCCACGGCGGCAGTTCTGCCCTGTCCTGCGGGGTGGCTCAGGGTCAGATTGGCTTTTGGAGCACTCAGAATTGGGGCACACAAAACTAAACCCCTATTTCCAGACAGCATTATATTTACAGGTTATGGCGGCTACTAGAATTAGAATATTTGGCGGGAGTGGAGGATGGGCGAAGGAGACACACCTGTAACAAACTCCAAATCAAAGACTCATTGTCATTGAGTTTATTCCAACGCATAGAGACATTTTACAAACAGAGCTAGTTTACTGTGTTGGAAAAAAAAACACTTTGGAGGAAAACATGAGAGTGAAACAGGAGCGTACAGGAGGCCATCGGAGCACCCATGGCATGCCAGGGATCCAAGGCAGGGAGACTGGGGACTGGCAGGTTCAGGTGGCAGAAAGTCCACTAACACCCGTTTTTAAACCTCATGACAAATACAAATGATTTCTCACGTCCAACGAAGTGAGCACATCAATTCTTCACAAAAACCTTTTTAAAGGCTTGGAGAAGATGCCCTTGGCTGACCAAGATCATTCGATGCAGATTCTAATCCAGACGCTTAGAGGTAGCAACAACTTTGAGATTAAACAGCCGCTTCCTTTTGATTTCCACTCTTTTAAAAAAATCTGTGACCAGATATATGGATGCTTTAAAAAATAAATGTTATGGATTCCCTGATTCTGATTTATTGACCCTGTGGAATTTGGGCAGGAATACTTGGCTGCAGCCAAAATTACTAGGTTACTGGGTGGGGTGAAGGGTTCCACAGACCCAGTTCTGCTGGGCTCAGAGTCCCTTCTGGGCTATGCCATTCTGAGTCTGCTTCTCTCAGGAAGCTCTCTCAGATCCCCTCTAAGCTGCTTTTCAGAGTGTGAACAAGTGGATTCTCTGACACCTGCTTCCAGCCTGCGAGTCTGTGCCGCGTTTCCGTCTCCTGCAGCCTAAAATTAGATGTCATCGCCGGGTAGAAATTCATCCCCAGAAAAACTGATCCACTCAACAGTGTGGGTCCCCAACACTCAGGCTACCCTTTATAAAGCAGCATGTGATCTGGACAAAGACCGAGGTGGAGAAGACTGCCTGGACACACTGTCCTCATCAGGGGTTCAGTTTATCACCTGCCCCCTGAAAGGGGCTCCAGACTCTTGTTACACGGAGTCACCAACTCCCCAGAACACCCCCATCAGGTGCAAAGTCAGATTTAGAAACATAATCATCTCAACCGCACAAACTACCTGGAGCCGAGTTAGCTCCTACCCTTTGACTAGACATTCCCCCAAAGCACCTGATTGTGACCCCAACAGACACATCCTTTCTCATCCTCATATACAAGTATGTGTAGGGAAAGGTGGAGGTCTAATATGCACAGACACTTGTGCCAATGTGTGTGTCCGTAGATCAGCACACTAAAGAAATGAAGGAAACTCATCTCATCTGCTTTCTTCTCTAATCAAGCTGCATTTTGGGGAGTCTGCATTCAACTCCAATTAAGGGATGCTTTTATGCCTTTGATAGAGGAACTACTATATTTAACACCACCGTGCATTCGGAACAGTAATTGGATTTTACAAGGTACGACACTTTCAAAGCTACCTTGAGTCTCAAAATCGTCTCGGTGCCACTCTTGAGCCTACTTTGTTGAACAGAACATCCAAGTGCCTTGGCAAGGGGCTGCCCAGGCTCCCAGAAGGCACCCGTGTCTGCGGTGCTCACGGAGAGCAAAACAGCCACAGAGTGGTGGTAGATTTCCGCTGCCTGGGGAGGAAATGGCTCCTATTTAAAAATCAACCAGGTGGTTGAAGGAAATGGACACCCTGACATTTTTTAAAATGCAGAATATCCTATGTGAAATATGATGACTGTAAGGAAGGAGGAAAAACACACATTCCGAAATATATTAGGCTCATTTGGAAGACAAGTTGCCCTGATGGCATAGTGGTTTCACGTTAGGCTGCGATCTGCAAGGTCAGCAATTAGAAACCCCCAGCTGGTCTATGCACGAAAGACGAGGCTTTCTGCTCCAGAAAAGAGGGACAAGTCTCAGAAACCCACAGGGGCAGTTCTACCCTGCCCAAAAGGTCACCATGGGTCGGAATCGACTCGATGGCAGTGAGTTTGCTTTGGTTTGGGAGAACTTCTGCAGCATCCGCTGAGATGAATCAAGGGGCTTCCATCACAGTCGGAGGTGAGAGTGACAAATTGAAACAATGTGCAAAGCTTCACATAAGCCAAAATGAAGCATCACTTATGCCCACAGGGTCAGTGAAATTATTTTTTAAATGGCCTCAGGCATTGTGTCCTTTGAAAGAACTATCCACATGGGATCATTGATGACAACAACTCAAAAGGTTAGAGAGAAACTAACAGAACAGTGGGTTCATGTTAATGGGGGAGGAAGGACTCGGCAAAGGAGGGTGAGAATGGTCACACAACGTGAAGAGCATCGTCAAGGTCACCAAATTGCACAGGTAGGCACAGTTGCATTGGCGTATTTTCTGCTGTGTCTATTTCAAGAGCAACAGAATAAAATAAATGATTATTTTTAACATGGAATAAATTAGCACTTCCAACAGCCTCTCTCCCAGACTGTGAGAGCCTGTGAGGGTTCATTACAGTCCAGCCCTTTTCTAGCTCCCCTGTCAGTTCCCCTCAGAGTTGAGACAAAACATTGATATTGAGCTCAGCATTCAGAATGTATAAGTCCCAAATCCGATGCCCCTGCAATGCCTTCCCCCTCAGAGTCTCCTTATGTCCTCTCAATCTAGGTTTCATTACCTGGAAGCATTCCATTTCCTCAAACTCTATCAAAGTCCATAATCCGAAAAAGCCAATGTGCAGAGGCCTATGAGGACTAACTCATGGAGTGAGACTAAGCCTTGGGTGTGAATTTTAGTTCTGCAACTCACTTGCTGTACAGCCTTGAATTATTTGCTTACCCTCTATGTGTCCTTGGTAGAACAGAGGAAGAATGTTGTTAAAAGACCAGGCTTACTGCGCAGCTGAAGACTAACAGAACCCCTGTGACTATGGTCTTTAGACGCCCTTCAGACCTGGAATTGAACTCACCCCCATGTCTCAATTTTTAGTCACACCATAGACAAGGGTATAAGGGGAACAAGAACAATAACTCTAACACAACTTAGAGTAATACCCAACCATTTGAGATCAAAAGGGCAGCCTTTATCCAAGGACAAAGTGCAGGGGGTTGGAAAGAAGGAGGAGTGAGAACAGGAAACAGAAGGAAGAAGTGGGATAAGCGATGTTACCCTCAGAAGATTGCAATCCAGGTGAAGAAACAAAACAGTACGAACTGTTGAATGGAAACCCGATCAGCTCTGTTCATCTTTATCCAGTTCACAATAAAAAGAGGTGCGATAAAAATGGTGTTGTCAGGTGCTGTCCACTTGATTTGGTCTCATAAGGGGCCCATGTGACAGGGACAAGCTCTCCCAAGAGGTTTTCTAGGCTGTGGTTACTGATGGGAGCAGATAATCAAATCTTTCTCCCACAGGGCCTCCAGCTGGGTTTAAACCGCCAACCTTTGGATTGGCTGATAAGTCCTTAACCAGTGTGCTCCCAGGGCTCCTTTTGGACATCATAATACAACTCTTATCAAAATCCATACCTCCGTGCTTTGTGTCAAGCACATTTGTACATATGTTGCTATCATCATTTTCAAAACATTTTCTTTCTACTTGAGACCTTGGCATCAGCTCATCCCCCACCACCACTCCCACCTTCTCTCCCTCCCTCGTGAACCTTTGATAATTTATAAATTATTATTATTATTCCATGTCTTACACAAACCGCAGTCTTCCTTCACCCACTTTTCTGTTGTTTGTTCCCCTAGGAGGGGGTTATATGTTGATCTTTGTGATCACTTCCCCCTTCCACCTCCCCCCACCTCCCACCTATCCTCCTAGTATGGCTATTGGTCCTGAGGGGTTTATATGTCCAGGATTCCCTGTTTTTCCAGCTCTTACTGTACCAGTGTGCATGCTCTGCTCTAGCCAGATTTGTAAAGTACAATTGGGGTCATGATAGTGGGGGAAAGGAAGCATTAAAGAACTAGAGGAAAGTTGTATGTTTCATCGGTGCTATACTGCACCCTGAATGGCCAGTCTCTTCCTTGTGACCCTTCTGTAAAGGGATGTCCAATTGTCTACAGATGAACTTTGGGTCTCCAGTCTGTCCTCTCCCTCATTCACATCGACATGATTTTTTGGTTTTGGGTCTTTGATGCCTGATACCTGATCCCCTTAACACCTCATGATCACACGAGATGATAGATCTTTATGGGAGTGGGTAAAGTCCTCATCTTCCTCCTGCAAGGTGTTTAGTGGTTTTGAACAGCTGATCTTGTGTTGAGCAGCCCAATGCCTAACTCACTATGCTACCAGGGCTTCTTGTTGATAATATTAGTGTCAGCCTAATAGAGTCATTGTAAGAATTAGATCTTGAATTGTAGCTACAGAGTTAATCTGAATGCCCGGCCCATATGAGGTGCTTAGTTGTTATAACCATCATTCCATTAACAACCATTTGCTGAAACAACCAGTTAAGCACATAACTCATGAGCACCCCAACATCAATGACCAAAGGATTGTAAATCATATCATCTGAATCCCAAAGAGGGGATTGTTACAGAGCCTAAACTGTGAGATTCTGGTTTGCAGAAGGCTATGGATGACAGTGGAAGCCCAAGATACATATTTGAGATCTACACATGAAATCAGCCTCCAGTGATTTCCTTCTATCCATAATAGAGGGATGAGAGGAAACCGGCTACCAGAGTGTGTTGGACAGATGACTACAGGAGATCAAACTGATAAACCTGACTTGAATGGTTAAAATCTTGTTCATTGATCTCCCCTCTGGTGCATGTTGAACCTGATCTGGTTTTCAACATTTTCTGTATTTTGTGGGGGTTTTTTTCATATTGGGGTGTATCTCAGATGCATTTTGTCACTGGGGGTGGCCCTCTTTAATTTTTGTTGTATGTTTTCTGTTTTTCAGTCTATGAAACCCAGGATTGATGAACCCACAGAGATCGCAAGTAGAATAAGGGTTTCTGGGGCGTCCAGGGTGGATGGGGGTGATAAAACATGCTTCTCTTCCTCTGGCAAGACCTGAGGTCTATCCCAATTCCTGTGTCCAGTACTTAGCATGGACCTGTACCATATCTATAATGATGAAGGTGAACGGGCCTACTGTGCACCAGCAGACGCAAGCAGACCTAAGTTGTGGTGTCTGCTCTCAAGGAACTTGGAACAGTGTTCAGTGCATTCATGGGTAGAGAGCAATACCAGCCAATATTGCAGAAAGGAGACAGTCAGTGTGCAGCTTAGTGTCTCATGGATGGTGGTGTGATAATCTCATCCTCAAAATGAGAGCATCATGTAGGGAGTGTTATGAATTGAACCATGTCCTCCTGATTCCACCTCAACCTTCAACGTGTGTTGGAATCCTAACCCTTATACCTGTGTGTATTTGGGAATATAAGGTTTGCTATGTTGTGTTAGTGAGGCCATATCAATGTAAGGTATGCCTTAAGACTAATCACTTTTGAGCTATAAAAAATTTTTAATTAGCTAGAAAGACAACCCAGTACAAATTGGAGCAGAGATGACCAAAGCACAGGTGAAGATAGTCAGGAACCAAGAAACACTGGACCTATTGAACTGAGACCAATTCCTTTGGCTAGAGGAAATATCGGGAGAGGCTTCCCTGCAGCCAGTGGCCTGCATGTGAGCTTCCAGTTTCCTGAACTGTGAGGCAGCATATTTCTGTTCCGTAAGGCCACCCACTTGTGGTATTTCTGGGTTACAGCAGCACTAGCTATAAGCCAGGGAGTTTTAGAAACATAAAATAGCAGCCAATCTCTATTGGGAGCATCTATCAGGTGTCAAAGACCACGTTAATTGTATTAAAGTCATTATGTCATTTAAGCCTCATTAATTGTGCAAAACATCAGTTTGAGCAGATAGAAATCAGACAGCTGATATTGCACATAATTGAGTTGACATCAGGCAGTCCTTAGTTACTGCATCTATTTTCTCCTCATGCGCATATTGTCAATTTGTATTTATTCAGCCTGTTACAGAAGGAAGGCAAAGAGAAAAAGGAGACTTTATATCACCTCTGATTCTACAGCAAGATGATGGTTTTAAAAGTCACGCTTTAAGAAATACAATGTGGGTCAGGGTGGGGTGAGGGAAAATGTTAACTTCAAATACTTCTTTCCAGACCCCTATCAGAGGAAACCCAGCCAGCGTGTAGACCATGGAACGTTCCAGTAGCCATGTGTAGAGAGAACCCAGTTATGATGTAAGAGAAGTTCCTCGGAGAAGGAACAGAAGAAACCCAAGTCTTTCAAGCCCAGCAGGATGTGAGGAGGCAACAGATCTAGCAAGAAGTAAATCAACAGGGCCAGAGTGCTCACCACTTCCCTAAGGATACCTCTTGGCTGAGGACCCACCTCCAAGGATATGGTGGGATTCAAGAATCCTGTGGTTAGTCATCTGGTCCCTGGCCGTAACCACAGGAAGACTGCAGACCTCGGGAAATGGTTACATTTAGCCTGATGATACCTCAAAGATAGGATGAAAATGAGAAAGGGACAAAGAATTGATGACCCATGGGGGGTGGGGGCGGAGGAAGAATGAAATTGGATACTTAACATGATACAATACACAATAACCATTTGCAAGTGGATAAAGTCTTTGGTACAGAAATAAACTTATAAAACTTTTAGAAGACAACTTATGTGAATATCTTCATGATTTGAAGATAGGGTTTTTCTTTAATATGAAAGTCACAAACCAATCTCCACAGGTCTGTCTAAATAAGATAGGCTGGATGAACTATCTGAAGGAAAAACAATGGAACCAACAGTTCCGGGGGGACATGGGATAGAGGGAGGTGGGGGGTAAAGAAGTGGTGTTAACAAACCCAGGGACAAGGGAACAACAAGGGATCCAAATTGGTGGTGAGGTGGGTGTGGGAGGCCTGGTAGGGAATGATTAAGGGTAAGGTAACAAAGAGGTAGAGCTGAAACCCAGGTGGGGACGGAGCATGTTAGTGGAACAGGAGGAAAGTCAAGGGAAATAGAGGAAAGAGCTAGGAGGCAAAGGGCATTTATATAGAGGTTTAGACAAAGACATGTACATATGCAAATATATATATGAGGGTGGGGAAATAGATCTATGTGTCTATATTTATAGGTTTAGTATTAAGGTGGCAGAAGGACCTTGGGCCTCTACTCAAGCACTCCCTCAATGCATGAATACTTTCTTCTATTAAATTGGCATTCTATGATGCTCACCCTCCCGACACAACCGCTGAAGCCAAAGCGGGTGAACAAGCAAATGTAATGAAGAAAGCTGATGGTGCCCGGCTATCAAAATATATAGCGTCTGGGGTCTTAAAAGTTTGGAGATAAACAAGCGGCCATCTAGCTCAGAAGCAACAAGACAGATTTGTTCAACCTTCAGACAGTTCGTGATCTTATGTCCAATATTCTTCTCCAGCACCATAATTTAATTGCATCCGTTCTTCTTTGGTCTGCCTTCATCAAGAGGAAAGATAATCCGAGAGAAAATGAGTAAATGAAATAAAGTACTGTCATAAAGGGAAAATGCAAATGGCCCATAAACATATGTTCCCTGCTTTTAGTAATCAAGGAAACGCCTATTAAAACCACAATGAGGATTTGTTTCATATTCACCTGATAGGGGAAAATGGAAAATTCAGACAATAGCAACTGCTGGCAAGGGCATGGACAACAGCAGATTCCACCTTCCCTGCCAATAGAAAGGAGAAGCAAGGCAATCAACTTGAGTAAGTTTAGCATCACCTAATGGAGTTACACGAGTACATATTCTACAGCCTAGACATTTCTCTCCTAGGAAAAATCTTGAATAACCTTTATATAACGGCACCAGGGACATGCCCAAAGTCATTCATAGCAACATTTTATAGTAGCAAAAGTCAGCCAACGTTTTGTGTAAAGGGCCATACAGCATCTAGTCCATCCTGTCATTGCCACAGGAAGGCTACGTACATAGATAAAGAAATGTGTCTGGGCTCCAATAAGGCTTTATTTGTGGACACTGAGATTTGAATTTCATATATCCATGTGCCATGAAACATTAGCCTTCCTTTGAATTTTCCAATCATTTAGAAATCTAAAAATCATTGCCATGTCGTGAGTCATAAAGCATCAGGTGGATTTGGCCCAGGGCCGTTGTTTTCTGGCCTCTGGTTTATGATATGAAATAAAATTGAAACAATGAACATATTCTTCCACAAATAGCTAAATAAATTATAATATACTTCAACAATGGATACCACATAGTGGAGAAAATAGATGGAACCCACACATTAATATTGATGAAGCTCAGAAAGAAAATGTTCATCAAAACCAGAATTGTTTTCAGCAAGCCCACAAAGACCACAATGTTGGTAGAGGACTCCCATGGAACAGAGACCAAGATGGAATTAAATGTTGCAAAGATTTTATCATGGGAAATACCCATGTGAGCTAAAGTGGGGAAGGAGCAGAAGGAAGCTTTGAAGAGCCTTCAGTCTGCGGAGGAGAAATGGCAGGGAGATTGAACGCAAGCATTCTACTGAGAAAGGTTCTGCAGGGAGTCCTGGGGCCAAAATGGCTCACAAAGGACCTGGCTGCCAGGAACAGATCTGCCTCAAGTCCCTCACCACAATGAGTCATTGGCAGTGAGCAGCCCAGATCCTTGGCACAAATGGCATGAATTTCAGAGCATTTAAACTGAGCCCTTGCTCAATCATGCTGACTGTAGTTGGAGTTCTGTGAGGCTTGTTTTCGTAATGTAAATCCATCTTACACAAAGTTTTAAGCTAGGCAAAACCGAATGCTACTGTTCATTGACTTATACACACGGACTGAAATACACAAATAAGTAAAAGGATGCTAAACACAGACACAGACTGGTGGTGTATTCTGTGAGGAAAGCGGGAGAAGTGAATGGGGATTTCACCCAAGGCCCTGGAAAGATATTGTTTTTTAGGCTTGGTGGAAAATACATGGATGTAAATTTTTATTACTCTCTAGGCTGTACAGAGATGTTTTATATACTCTTTTATATGTGTGATACATTGCCTAATAATTTTTTTGAAAAATATCTTGCATAGCTAAGAATTTGTGTATGTAAATATGCTACGAGAATAACGATGATGGTGCTGGGATGTCGTAAACTTTAGAGATTATGTATGTAAAGCAACCTAGTTAGCGCTCCATAAACAAACGCTGTCTTCCCTTCTTTCTCTGTTGCAGAAGTCTTTAACATCAGCCTGAAATCCTTTACGGAGATGCTCCTCGGGTTTTCACGGAGGAGGGAGTCAATAGAATCCACTCGTTTTTCTCTCATTGTGACCTTAGGACAAAGTGGAGTCGTCCCAGAGCCTTCTCTAGTCTGCAGTCTGTATGGAAGCATGTGGTACAGTGGGTTACTTGCTACGGCTCTTCTAGCTATAGTCGTAATTCCCACCAAACAACCTTTCCTGGTGAGTTGGGGGAGATGCTGATAGACAACATGATTCCGTGGTGAGCGATAGCTAACAGGGCTAATCTTGAGAGTGAAAACCTGGAACTGGCGTGGGGATTGGCCAGTTTTATCATCATGCTGAGTATACTAGGAGCCATCTCAGAAGCAGGACATTTTACTACCATCTAGAAAGAAGACCCAGGAGTGGATGGTGTCCTTTAGATTCTGAAATCCCTGGACACTGAACATCCTCAATCCAGGAGGGGAAATTGTGACACCAGAGAAGGAACAGAGGAGCGTCCGAACAGCAGTAGCAGCATCAGAACCAGGAGCCGAAAGGAGAGATGGAGTGATTGAAGCTGAGTCTCCTTTCTTAAAGAGTGGGGTGCCTCCAGGCCTAATGGGGGGTTGTTGATCCATGAAACTAGGGATAAGGGCCTTCGGGATGAGGCTTATGATTGAGTGGAATGTCCCTTAGGCATCTGTCAATGATGATGAACGAACTTTTTGAAACATTTCCCAAGCAGGACAGAAGCCACATTAAGTGTTAAGGGTCAGGGAGAGAGCTGCCCACATTCGCAGCTAAGATGCTGTCCTGGGCCTTGGACATTTCTGATGCTGAATTTTAACCTACTAACTTCCCTAAGAAGCCCCAGAGTCAGGAGGATTGGTTTTTATTTCTGTGAGGCCATTGCAATGAATTCTCAAACTCAGCACAGAGGCTGTGGAAAGATAGGCTGAGGTTAGAATTGGTAAGAAATGTTGAAGGGTGGAGGCACGTCTGTCCTCAGCCTCAGAACAATCAGTCTTGGGCAGCTAATGGTATTGGTGGTAATTCTCTCACCCTCTTGGCATTCAGAGGAGGTCAAACCGTCTCTCTTCCTTTTTACATAGCAGATGAAGGGTTCTCTGGCTGGGGATCTACTGGGTGGGTTGGAACCATCTACTGGGTGGGTTGGAGCCTTTAAATTAATAGCTGAGTGATTAACCATGGGACCACCAGTGTTCCTGGAAACCAGCCTTTCACCCTTCAAAGGCATCTCAGTGAGTAATCTCTCCATCTTTTCCCTTCTTCTCATCAATGTGGATGAGGACAGCAGGTCCATAGCATCCAGTTGTGTCAACTTCCTGATCAGACATACAGCCATAACAGAATCCATAAAAAAGAGCAACTTCCGTTGGTCGGATACACAAAGAATTGTGTGCTTTTAACCTGCTCCATTGTGCGCATCCTCCAGAACAGTAGTTGTCAACCTTCCTAATACCACAACCCTCTAATACAGTCCCTCATGTTGTGGTGTTCGCCCACCACAAAATTATTTTTGTTACTACTTCATAACTGTAATTTTGCTACTGTTATGAATCATCGGGCAACCCCCTGTGAAAGGGGTCATGACCCACAGGTTGAGAACCACTGCTCTAGAAGTCAAAGGCGTACGCTGAATTCTTACAGTGCATTTTATGTTAGTCACCAGTTTAATGCCTGAAAATTGTCACCAAGTGGCTCAGGACTGGGTTCTAACTGAAACTCTTGGCTTCAGGGATGGAAACTTGTTCTTTGACATTGTCAAGTTCCTTCCAGGATTTCTCTCTCAATTATCCTCTCTGTAACTGTTATTCATCAGTAATTGAATTCAACTTTTAACAACTGTTACTACTAATGAGACTTTCCTTTTAACCTATGGATATGCATTATAGCAGAATATTTCTAATTTCCAATTATGATTAACATTCCTAGGGTGTTGTTAATTTTTTCAGGAATTCATCCCCATTTAATAAAATAATTTGCTATTATACTCAAGATTGTTTGCTTATTTTCATAACTTTAATTGGATAACAATTTTTTGTGTGTGTAAAGAAGAAACCTTTTTCAATTCTGGTACCAGAATGATATAATTCCTTACTTAGTTCCTTTACATTTGAAAGAAACTTACCAGTAAAACCCTACATATGGGGTCCCAGATCCTTTTGTCAAAGTAAATTTTACATCTTCTGTAAATCTTTTCCCACAGTTATTCCATTTTTCTGGATTAGAAGCAAATATTTATAGATCATTTTCCCCCTTAAAATGAATCCCTATTCAAGACAAAGTGGATGCATAAGAAAATGTGGTGAAGAAAGCTGATGGTGCCCAGCTATCAAAAGATATGGTCTGGGGTCTTAAAGGCTTGAAGATAAATAAGCAGCCATCCACTGAGAAACAACAAAGCCCACAGAGGAGAAGCACACCAGCCTATGTGATCATGAGGTGTCGAAGGGATCAGGTATCAAGCATTAAAGAACAAATATTCATATCCTTGTGAATGAGAGGGAGTGTGAAGTGGGGATCCAAAGCCCATCTGTAGGCAACTGGACATCCCCTTACAGAAGGGTCACAGGGAGGAGATGATCCAGTCAGGATGCAGTGTAGCAATGATGAAACATAAAAATTTCCTCTAGTTCTTAAATGCTTCCTTCCCCCCCTGCCCCCAACTATTATGATCCCAATTCTACCTTACAAGTCCTGCTAGACCAGAGGATGTACACTGGTACAGATAGGAACTGGAAACTTGGAGAATCCAGAACAGATCATCCCCCTCAGGACCAATGGTGAGAGTGGTGATAGCTGTAGGGTGGAGGGAGGGTGGTGTAGAAAGGGGGAATTGATTACAAGGATCTGCATGTGACCTCCTCCCTGGAAATAGACAACAGAAAATTGGGTGAAGGGAGATGTTGGATAGTGTAAGATATGACAAAAGAATAATTTATAAATTATCAAGGGTTCATGAGGGAAAGGGAACTGGAGAGAGATGGGAAACCAAGCCCTCAAATAGAAAGCAAAGGGATTGAGAATGATGAGGGCAATAAATGTACAAATGTGCTTGACACAATGTATGGATGTATAAAACCTCAATAAAATGATTTGTAAAAAAAAGATCCATTCTCTCAGATACTCAGATTTATTTTCCTGTTGTTAGGTGCTCTTCATTGATACTCTTCCAACTCATAGTGACCCATGGGACAAAGTGGACCTGCCCCATCAGGTTTGTTGGGCTGTCATCTTGACAGGAGCAGAGACCCCGGTCTTTTCTCCATTCAACTTCCATGGCCATTGGGGACTTAACATCTGCACCTCCAGAGAGCCTCCATTTTGCTACAAATGATCCACATCTTTGAAAACTCACTGCACAATGTCCTCCTGAACTTGGGGAGCCTTTCTCAATTTGATTCAGCATCAGAAGTTTTTTAAAAGTCTTAGCCCTAGAAACGGTTTTCAGGCCAACTTTCAGATATGTACATTATGCAAATTTCTAACATGTATTCAAGAAATGAGAAATAAGCTTTTTGGGGAGTAATGGGTCAAAAAAGTCACTGGGTGGTACAAACAAATGTCAGAACCCAGCGGCTAACAAAGACTTTAACAGTTGGAGTCCGCTCTGAGGCCAGGCAATCTCCCTCTGCACAAATCAGTCCATGGAAACGCTGGGGAGCACGGTTTCGCAGCTCCCACACGCACAGCTGGTCGTGGTCGGGGTTGGTGTCCAGAGCCCTTGACCACCCTCTCAAGAACCACTTCCTGCTGGGACACAGCTGTTTGGCTCTCCAGGGCCCAGTCTCAGAGCCGGTGCTCTCATTTCTGAGGAAGGTATCAGCAGATTTCAGTTAAATTGAACAAGGTTAAGTTCAATGGAAGTTTCAGTGACTGCTTTTGAGGACATACCAGGAGTACTCTTGATCAATTTTGTCCAAAGACATATGACCATCATGTGACAGTTGTTATGAAATTTAGCAAATTGAAAGCTGCATTGGTGAGACAAAAAGGGGCAGAAAAGACTGCTAAGAATGACAATAAGAATGAGAAACAATAGCTTCACGGTTTGAAGTCTTTGTTTAATGAAGGTTTCTATGATTTTGTAGCAATACATTTTTTACTTACACTTGTATTTTATCAGACCCATTACAACATTCTTAAACCTATATACCTACTTCTGTGATGTATCTATAAATTGTAAAAGCTTCCACTCTACTATTTAGCTACCAAGACCAACATTTCATAAAGAAATCAGGGTTATTAACATCTGAGGTGATTTGAAGAGCATGTTTGGCATTGGTTGAAGATTGAGCTCCTAGAAAAGCCAAAACTGTAAAGAAGGAATATAAATCATTATTTTCTTTAAAGTAAAGAGGGTTAAATGTGTACCAAAAAGTAAATCTTTAGCCACATCTGTCCAAAAGGACAAGTATTCTAGGACACAGCATCAACTTTGGTAACGACATAAATTAAAAGGGAATGCAGCATGCTGTATATTTTTGTAATTTTTTTCCTTTCAAATTGATTATCAACCAATAAAAGGAAATAGTATAGACTTCTGGGACGATGGCGATGGAGTGACACATACCAGAGGGACTCTGCAGAATTCAGTCCAGGAGAGTTACTGAAAGGGAAATTTAACACTGCTGGATCACAGGAGGAGCATCATAAAAATAAGGAGGCACAGATCCACAAGGTTTTGAGGGGCTGGGGGCTTTTAGCTTACCACAGTGGAGGCTTGCTAGAGCTTGACCTTAGCCCTGCCACTGCCTTGGCCAGGGCCTGGACCATTTGGAACCTGTGTGTGGGCTCAATCTCAACACAGCCATAGTTTGCCGCCCCTGCCTGGGAGCAGGGACTAAACCCTTGCAGCCCCACGGGCTCTGATCTGGGTTCAGCTACATGGTTACTTTTGTTTCCCTCTATTCTCTCTATAACCGTTCCCCCCTCCCCACCCCCCAGTCTCAGAGGGCTAACATGGGCTTTTTCTCAACACAGCCACAGCTTGACAACACCATCTTGAGGTAGGCACTAAACACTGGCAGCTCCACAGGCAAGTGATCAGGACTCAGCTACATTGTTACTTTTGTTTCCCTCTCTTCTCTATATCCCCTGCAAAGTCTCAGCGGGCTTACTTTTTATTTTTTTTCTATTTTTGTCTCTTTCTGGTTCTCTCACACTCCACTGCCTAGGGCATTTACGCATGTGTCACACCCAGCTAGGTGAGCTCCACGCTGTGCAGCTAGCCTGAGGCTGGAAAAAGTCCTGCTGACCTCCACCAGTGGATATTCCACTCAACTTCTTGCTGGGGAATTCCTACCTGTGTGCCTGGCGGCCTAAGGCAGCTTGCCCAACACTCATCAAAGTCAACCTTCCAAGATGCTGCAGGAACCTCTGCCCAACCTCCGAAACACCAAAGCAGGCAACCCACCAGCCTTCTAGAGCAATCCCCTGAGAGGGATGCCACAGGAGGATAAAGTGGTAGGTTAATTCCATAGTGAAATTAGCTGTAGACAGTTCGAAGAAGCATTCCTACAAGTCTCCCAGAGAGATCCGGTGCTCTTCCATTCCCTAGGAAATGACACCTGGCTCCTCTAAAACAAAGCAATGCAAACAGCCATCAGCCCCAAGGACCTCAATGAAAAAAACAAAAGGCAATGGCAAGGAGAAACAAAAGGTAATGGCAGAAGATTTCCTGAATATAAGGACGTTAATAGAAGAAGCAGACATTGAGCTGCCTCAGAAAGAAATTTTCAGATTGCTACTTGGAGTCATACAGGATATGAAGGAAACAATACAGAAAAAAGATGAAATGATACAGGAGATAAAGTCCATACACCAAAGGGAAATACAGGAGCTTAGGGAGGAGATAACGAAAACCAGTAGCAGAAACACAGACCACGAGAAGCAACTGCAGGAAACAGAGAACGCCAGTGAGGACAGCCAAGCAGACTTTAACAAACACGAACAAAAATCTAATAAAATCGTCAGAGAAGCTGAAGAAAACCTAAGAGCTATGTCTGATGCTATGAAGCGGAACATTAGAATTATTGGCTTATCGGAGGAAAGCACAACAAATAAGTCATCTGCAACAATAGTGAGAGAATTCTCGGAGGAAAATTTCCCCAGCTTAATGAATGAAAACCAGGCAACGCTTCAATAGGCTGAAAGAACGCCAGCTACATTGAACCCCAAGGAAAAGTCGCCAAGGCACATAATAGTTCAACTATCCAACTCTGAAGAAAAGGAGAAAATTATGAGAGCAGCTTTGGGAAAACAAACAATCACATATAAAGCTTCCCAAATAAGAATATGCTCAGACCTATCAGCAGAAACTATAAAGAAGAAGATAGAGTGGAGTAACATATTCCAAAAATTGAAGGAAACAACCCAAACCCAAGAATACTCTACCCAGCCAAATTATCGATTAAGATAGATGGAAATGTAAGTCTTATCAGATAAGAAAAACTCAAAGAATATGTTAGAAGAAACTAAGCCCTACAAAAAGGTCCTTGCCAACCCAGTATGGGCAGAAACAACACTCACCAAGCATAAATAAGAGGTCACCACATAGAACAACCTCACCCAGAGGACAACAAAGAGAAAACAGATCCCAAGATATCATTGGTTTAAGCATGGAAAGAAGTCAAGAATTATACACACACACATGCACAGTACACTAATGAGAAAGGAAGGTAGGAAAACATCCAACACAAAGGTATAACATGGCAAAACAGAATCTGCTGATGGAGATAATAACCCTGAATATCAATGGCCTTAACTCAGGCATTAAAAGACTGAGACTAGCAGACTGGTTTAGAACACAAAACCCCTCAATCTGCTGCCTACAGGAGACACATCTCAAGGCTACAGAAAAAATAGGCTGAGAATTAAAGGCTGGAGAAAGGCAAACAGCAATTCAAAAAAAGCAGGGGTTGCAATCCTAATCTCGGATTAAATTGACCTCAAAGTGCAAACCATAAAAAGAGATAATGAGGGACACTATATAATGCTAAAGGAAACGGTAGACAAAGAACCACTAAGAATTGTAACTATATATTCCCCGAATGACAGACCCACTGAATATGTCAATCAAACACTCCAAAAGATTTTTGAAAAAAGAAATCACAGCCTCTACAATTATAGTGGGTGACTTCAATACACTGCTCGCTGAGGAATAAAGATCACTTGGAAAGTAATTCAACAAGGAGGCTAGAGATCTAAACACTACAATTAGACAATTTGACCTGATATTTACAGAGCTGTTCATCCAAATACAATAAAAAAAACTCATACTCTTTTTAAGCCCAGGTGGTTCATATTCGAAGATAGACCACATGCTGAGGCATAAGGCAAATCAACATAAATTTAAGTACATTGATATCATACAGACCCCTCTCTGACCACTGTACCATAGGCTGGAAATCAACAAAAGGAAGACGAAGAAAACATGAGCACACAATTGGAGGATGAATGACTCTCTACTGCAAAATGAGCATGTACGGGCAGAGATCAAAGATAAAGTTAGGAAATTTCTAGAAACCAATGAGAATGAGAACATGATGTACAAAAACTTATGGGACACAGCAAAGGCAGTTATTGGAGAAAGTTTCATAGCAATACATGGACACCTAAGAAAGGAAGAGAGACTCATGAGTGATATGCTGGCACAAAATTTACAAAAATAGAGCAGAGTCAGCAGGACAATCCTACTAATAGCAAAAGAAAAGAAATTACAAAAACCATGGCTGACATTCAGGAGAGGGAAAATAAGAAAACTGTGGGGGGGAAATTAATGCTGCTAAAAGTTAGTTCCTTGAAAGCATAAACAGAATCGACAGGCCACTAGCAAAGCTCATCAAAGAAAAGAGGGAAAATATTTCAATAGCAAGAATAAGGAATGAAAGTGGAGGCATTACAACAGAAACCAAAAGGATAATTATACAGCACTACGAAGGATTCTACTCCAATGAATTCGACAACTTGGAAGACATGGACAAATTCTTGGAAAAACAATCCCTCCCTGGACTATCCTCGATGGATGTCAAGAATCTCAACAGACCCATAGCAATAGAATAAATAGACAAGGTTATCAAGGGATTACCAACCAAAAAAATCCCTTGAACCAGCTGGCTTCACTGGAGAATTCTACCTGGAATTAAGGGAAGAACTAACACCAATCCTGCACAAACACTTCTATGACATAGAAAAAGATGGCAAACTCGCAACTCCTTCTATGAAGCTATTATAACTTTGATACCCAAACCAGGCAAGGATCCCACAAGAATCGTGAACTACAGACCAATATCCCTAATGAACATCGATGCAAAAATCCTTAACAAAATTTTGGTGAATAGAATAAAAAAGTGTATAAAACAAAAAATTCAACATGACCAAGGGGGATTAATACGAGGGATGCAGGGATGGTTCAACATATGAAAGACCATTAATATCATTCGTCACATTGACATGAAAAACTATAAGAACCACATGATAATATCGATTGTTGCAGAAAAAGCATTCGACAACATCCAACACCAATTCATGTTTAAGACACTTGAGAAGATAGGAATGGAAGGAAAGTTCCTCAAGACAATAAAAGCCATATATGAAAAAACAACAGCCAAAGTCATAGTCAATGGAGAAAAGACTAAAACAATCTCACCGAAAAGGGGGACCAGACAAGGATGGCCCTTGTCCCCACTCTTATTTAATATCATGCTGGAAGTTTTAGCTAACAGCATCAGGCAAAGAAAACATCTCAAATGTATTTCTCTGAGGAAGGAAGAGGTGAAACTATCGTTATTTGAAGATGATATGATTTTATATATGGAAAATCCCAAAAGCGCCATAAGGGAAGTATTGGAAGTAATAGAGGAGTTTGACAGAGTGGCAGGATACAAGATCAACAAACAGAAGTCCATCGGACTGTTATACACATCACATAAAACCACAGAAGAAGAGATCAAAAAGGTGGTACCCTTCACAATAGCCAAATACAAATTGAAATATCTACAGATGTACCTGATTAAAAGAACAAAAGATCTATATGGGGAAAACTACAGAACATTATTACAAGAAACCAAGAGTGACTCAACAAATGTAAGAATATCGCATGCTCGTGGATTGGAAGGCTCAATATAATCAAGACGTCAGTTCTGCCAAAGGCATTGTATAAGTTTAATGTAATCCTGATACAATTACCCTCATCTTTCTTCAATGAAATGGAAAAGCTGATCACCAACTTCATATGGAGAGGAAAGAAAGAAGTCCAGGATTAGAGAACTCCTCAAGAAGAAGGACACTGTGGGAGGATTTGCTTTACCTGACTAGCACATACTACACAATCACAGTTGTCAAAACCACATGGTATTGGTATGATGACAGATACTCAGACCAATGGAAAATAACTGAAAACCCAGGGATAAAATCATCAGCATGCAGACAACTGACGTTTGATAAGGGCCCCCAAAAAATATCCAATGGGAAGTAGATGCCCTCTTTAACAAGTGGTGCTGGGGGGGGGGGGAAATGGATATCTACCTGCAGAAATATGAAGCAATATCCTTACCTCACTCCATGCACAAGAATAAACTCAAGGTGGATCAAAGACCTTGAAGTTAAACCCCAAACTATTAAGGCCATCAATGAGGAAATTGGGACCAACTTGAGAACTTTGGCACAGGGAATACATAGGCTATCAGAACTAGAGAAGGACACTAACACAGAGGAGGCACAAATTGACAAATGTTATATACTGAAGATAAAACACCTGTGTACATCAAAAGAATTAACCAAGAGAGTAATAAGAGAGTCCACGACAGGGAAAACATCTTTAGCAACAATACATCAGACAAAGGTCTTATTACTAAAATCTACAATACTCTGCTAGCTTCCAAAAAGAAAAAAATGAATTGCTCACTGAGGTGGTGGGTAAAGGACCTGAACAGAAGCTTCACAGGTGCAGAAATCCGAATGGCCAACAAATATATGAGAAAATGTTCCCGATCTTTAGCCATAAGAGAAATGCAAATTAAAACAACAATGAGGTACCACCTAATACCCTCAAAGGTCGCCCAATTCAAAAAATCAGAAAGCAACAAGTGTTGGAAGGGCTGTGGGGAGACAGGAACACTCATTCACTGCTGGTGGACTTGTAAGTATATACAGCAACTATGGAAATAGATCTGGTGATATCTAAAACAGATGGAAATCGAGTTACCATACGATCAAGCAATCCTCTTACTGGGCATATACCCAGAAGAAGCAAGAAACAAACCAAGGCCAGACATCTGTGCTCCAATGTTCATTGTGGCACAGCTCACAATTGCAAGGAGTTGGAAACAACCCAAATTTCCATCAACTGACAAATGGATTAAAAAGCTGTGGTACATATATACAACGGAATACTATGCATCGCTAAAAACAGTGATGAACGTATGAAGCACATTGCTGCATGGGAAGAACTGGTTGCTAAGCAAAGTAAGCCAAGCACAAAAGGACAAGTACAACATGAGTTCACTGAGGTAAGCTTTAAAAAAAAATACAAAGGGGCATACGGAAAAAGCTACTGAATACAAATATTCCTGGGGTGAGGACCAGGTAGTATGGCAGGGACCATACCAAATACACAGATATATATGGTAGCCAACTAAAAAGGAGGAGGGGAAAGGGAAAAATAAGAAGAAGAAATGGGTAGCGGGGCACAAGGCACTAATCCACCCAAGGGGAGGGTATTGTTTATATCTCCACAGGAAAAGAGGGACCAGACTACAACCCAGTGCTCCAAGATGTGAATGCAACATGCCAGCATGGAGTAGGGAACCAGTGGCGAGGTCTGAGGGCCAACCCCAATCCCAACTACTACGTGGACACCTGACCCTCCCCCTAGAAGTATTTATTTCAAAGGACAGCACTGAATCTGCAACTCCCGAAGAGGGACATATCTGATCATAGTACATGGGAGCAGATGAAGTGGGGTGGCGGGGGACGAGTGGAGCACACCCTGGCCCACCAGACCTTGAGGACAATGTTCCAGATTAGAGCATCTCGTCCTCAGAGAGGACCACATGGCCGGCCCACTATGAGACATAACATTCCTCACTGATGCATAGCCCTACAGGGGACAAAACCGGAGACAAAGTGTGGGAATTGCACCCGATCTGATGATGCCACACTGAGGCAAAACACTAAGGGGCTTCAACAAAACAGCAAGAGAACCAAGCGGCGAGGTTCCCAGAGAATGCTGATGGTGAACTTTGGGTCCAGGGCATGATGCCCCAACACACCGGACTGGAAAACACACCTAAAGACCAACAAACAATCCTTGAACTAGCTACAAGCTTTTATTTCTTGTTGTGTTTTGTTTTTTGTCATTTGTTTATTGTTGTTTTGTTGTATATTTTTGCTTGGTTTTGCTCTGTCTTGTTTTTGTGCATGTTATTATCTCCGCAGATCTGTCTACATACTATAGGCTGGATGAACAATCTGGAGGAAAAACCAACAGGACTGATAGTTCTGAGGGACAAGGGAGAGTGGGGGAAAGATAGTGCGGTTAACAAACCCACGACAAGGGAAAAACAAGTGATCCAAATCGGTGGTGAGGAGCGTGTAGGAGGTCTGGTAGGTCCTGATCAAGGGTAATGTAACCAAGAGGAATTACTGAAACCCAAATGAAGACTGAGCATGATAGTGGGACAAGAGGAAAGTCAAAGGAAATAGAGGAAAGAGCTAGGAGGCAAAGGGCATTTATAGAGGTCTAAATAAAGGCATGTACATATGCAAATATATTTATATATAAGAATGGGGAAATAGATCTATGTGCATATATTTATAGGGTTAGTATTAAGGTAGCAGGAGGACAATGGGCCTCCACTCAAGTACTCCCTCAATTCAAGAATACTTCTATTAGATTGGGATTCTTTGATGCTCACCTTCCTGACACAATCGCTGAAGACAACGTGGGTGAATAAGCAAATATGGCAAAGAAAGCTGATTGTGCCCGGCTATCAAAAGATGTAGCATCAGTGGTCTTAAAGGCTTGAAGGTAAACAAGCGGTCATCTAGCTCAGAAGCAATAAAGTCCAAATGAAAGAAGCACACCAGCCTGTGTGATCATGAGGTGCTGAAGGGATCACTTATCGGGAATCAAAGAACAAAAATCATATCATTGTGTGCTCACCTCCCTTATACGATTGCTGAAGAAAAATGGGTGCATAAGCAAATGTGGTGAAGAAAGCTGATGGTGCCTGGCTAACAAAAGATATAGCATCTGCGGTCTTAGAGGCTTGAAGGTAAATAAGCAGCGATCTAGCTCAGAAGCAATAAAGCCCACATGGAAGAAGCACACCAGCTTGTGCGATCACAAGGTGTCATATGATGAGGTATCAGGCATGCAGTAGTAAAGAGATTAAAAGACAAACTCTCATTGGGCATATCTGCACCCAGGTCCTCTTTAGAGTATTGAAAGCAAGGATTTTACTTTAAGGACTAAGATGGGCCTGACCCAAGCCATGGTATTTTCAATTGCCTGACATGCATGCGTTGGACCTTGAGTAAGGAAGTGTGAAGAAGAACCGATGCATTTGAATGGTGGTGCTGGAGAAGAATGTGGAAAGTACCGTGGCTGCCAAAAGGACAAGCAGTCTGTCTTGAAAGAAATAAGGCCAGAGTGCTCCTTAGAGACATGAATGGCGAGACGTTGTCTTACATACTTTGGCCAAGTTGTCAGGACAGACCAGTCCCTGGAGAAGGACATCATGTTTGTTACCATAGAGGGGCAGAGAAGAAGAGAAAGGCCCTCAAGGGGACTGACACAGTGGATGCAACAGGGGCTCATGCATATGAGCCTTTGTGAGGCTGGTGCGGGACCAGATGGTGCTTTATGCTGCTGTGCACACGGTGGCTAGGAGTCAGCATCATCTCCACGGCACCAGCAACAAGAAGTCAGGAGGGGCCGGATATCAGTAGGTTGGCAATGTGACGACCTCACTAGGGTTAGAAAAGACTGTACCCATAGCCATCTTTCAATCCAGGAGACTATAGGTAAAGACCTTCAAAATCAAGAATAACCAAATACACCTCTTTTCATTAAACGAATGATAGTCATCTCCCGTTAACATCAGTTGGCATGGCTTTTTAAAATTAATGAATGCAATGTAGAGGCCGTCTACCACCTCGGTGTCATGTTGTGGTGGCTCGTCTATTGTTATGGTGCTGGAAACTATACGACTAGCATTCGAATACAGTCAAGATTGTCTGATGTAGATAGATTTCAGTGGAGTTTCTACACAGACAGACTGAGAAGAGAAGTCTGGTAAACTACTTCCTAAAATGAGTGCAAAGGAGAACCGATGGATCCCAAGAGAATATTATTAACTCACTCACTTCCTTTGGCCAGGGCATCAGGAGGGATCAATGAAAGACTGTGTGTTTGGTGACGCAGAGGGGCAGTGAAAACAAGGGAGACCCTCAGTGAGATGGACTATCACCATATCTCAACAACAGACTGTAACATGCTGACAATGGTGAGAATGATGCAGGGCGAGGCATTTCATTCTGCTGCACACGGGGTTGCCACGAGTCAGAAACAGCCACACAGTAACTTTCTTTCCACATCTAGCTAGAGAGCGATCCTCTGTAGATGCCATATAATGCGGCCTTTTAGAAATGTAAATTAAACATTAAAAGTGAAATGGTATCATATAGTAAAATTATACTGAGAGAACAAAAGAAAATCCATTCCATTATAATTTTCTTAAAATCTTTTCTTATCTCAGTCATCTCCTTTTTCATCAAATTCTATTGTTTTCATCTCATCCTTGTCTTCTAGAATTTTCCTGAGTCCAAGTTAGGTATTTTCTAAAATCGTCTGTTCTTTCCTATAATAAACTTATCTCAAAGTACACTTTCCTCTGCCTGTTATGTTCATATTCTCTCTCTCTTCTATGTTTAGTTTTTAAGGGAATTATGTGCATTCTTGATGTTTACCCATAAAAAGTGTAAAGTTTTGCTTTGGTTCTTATCCTCAGCTAGCTGCCTCCTGTTGAACTAGACAGGTCTGGCCATTCTTAGCCAACTCTCTCATGAGTTGCAATGTAGTTAACTTAAGGAAGAATTGCTGTCATCAGGTAGATCTTGGCTAAAAGCAGAGAATATCAGGAAGAGGTTTACTTGTGGTTTATTGACTATGTAGAGGCAGTCAGCTATATGGATCATAAAAATTATGAATAACTTTATGAAGAATGGGAATTTAAGAACGCTTGCTTGTGTTCATGCAGAACCTGTACACAGACCAAGAGGCAGTTGTTTGAACAAAGCAAGGGCATACTGCATGCTTTACACTCAGGAAAGGTTGTATCCTGTCACCACGCCTATTCATTCTGTAAGACAAACAAACCAACCAAGAAGCTGGACTATGTGAAGAAGAATGTGCATCCGATTGGAGGAAAACTCATTAGCCTGTGACACATCCATGTGTATCACATGGATGACACATGGATGACAAAAGTTTGCTTGCTAAAAACAAATAGAATTTAAAGTACTTCCTATTACACACATAATTCTGAACTAATTGTAATAACAATACACTACAAGTGGCTAGACTCCATCTCATGTACATTAGGAATGTTACCAGGTAGGTTGAGTCCCTGGGAGAAGGCCATCGTGCTTGAGAAAGGAGGTCAGGGGAAAAAAAGAGAGAGAGACAGAATGACCCTCATCAAGATAGTATGACACAGTAGCTGCAACAATGGACTAAAATATAGTCACAATTATTTTCTGAAGTGACCATTCATCATGAACTACTCTGAACTTATTACGAGATGTAGTCAGTCAGGAGAGAAGACATAGAGAGAACATTGCTTTCTTTGGGAGAGGGTTATCTCTCCACAATCAGCATGCTAAATAAACATCTTCTGTTGAAGAATTCTAGCTGGCCAAATTAAAGCCGTCACTGTCAGCTCATGCTGATGAGCTGACTCCATTCGTTCATAAGCTTGTATCATTCTTCTAAATCCAGCGGGGTTCATCTTCTTCTAGTGCATCCCGATCTTCCAGCAAATCCAGCAAGAAGATTTACATCAACGGGAATGCACCAACGGCTTCCTTTCTCCGTTCCTCGCCTTCCTTGTTCTCTTCCAAGTCACTTCTTTCCCCATTTTATGCCCCACATCCAGAAGCTTCACTTAATTTTTTCCCCATCCTTTTCTGAAGTATATGTGCGGAATCTTTCAAGGCTGGCCACCGTAATACTTGCTTCATCTCCATCTGTTGGAACATCCTGGCTTAAATCTGTCCGTCGCGTCCACAGAATCGTCAGCCTCATCACTCCTAGTCCACGCGTGTAGTGGACAGCATCGGCTTCGTCATCAACCACGCCAGGGTGAAATTCAAGCACCTCAGGACCCTGGATCACAGTGCTTTCCCTGCTTTGACATCTGCTTTTCTTCTTTCCATATCTTTCTTAAGTGCACCCATCTTTCCTGGTCTTCTCCTATTTTTCCACGCAAGAAAAGATTCTAGAGTGATTTGGGTAACATTTGGACCTATGGCAGAATGCTCTCTTTCAATGAGATTTTTTTTTTAACTAGGGGCTCTTATCACAATCCATACATACAGCGACTTGGTCAAGCACATTTGTACATATGTTGTCATCATCATTTTTAAAACTTTTTTGTACTTGAGCCCTTAGTATGAGTTCATTTTCCCCTATCCCTCATGATCCCTTGATAATTTATTTTTAAAATTTCATATCTTATACCAACCACTGTCTCCCTTCACCCACTTTTCTGTGGTCTGTCCCCCTGGGCGGGGGGGGGCGCTCTATGCCGATCTCAGTGAGATCTTCTAATGAAATTTATTTTCTCTTCATTCTTTTCTTTTTATCACCAATCGAGGGAGAAGTGCATGATGATATATACAAGGGGGTAAACCCCCAGATGGAAAAATGCTCTGATGGGTGGAAATTTCATATTACACATTTATTCTTGCTAGGAGAGCATCGGGCAACTTGCTCTGAGTTAGTGCACCCCGTGGCATTGCCTGAGAAGGTTCTCTCTGGTCACAGGGAATTTTCATGAAAACTGTTTCCCTCAAACCTTGTTTTTGTTGATGGCTGATTTAATAGAACAGCATGTGGCTGTGAAATTCTGCTTCTTGCTTGAGAAAGGTGCCACAGAAACTGTTGTGATGTTG
Organism: Tenrec ecaudatus; assembly: GCF_050624435.1. NCBI lineage: Eukaryota > Metazoa > Chordata > Mammalia > Afrosoricida > Tenrecidae > Tenrec > Tenrec ecaudatus. The sequence continues at coordinate 50,119,748 of NC_134538.1, read as the reverse complement.
ACACAGCTTACAAGAAGAGTGTTATGGGAAAAACTTAAGTGTGTGAGTGGTTTTCTCATTTCAAAAAAGGTGAAATGTCGCTTGATGACAAATCTCATTCTGCATGTCCATCAACTTCCCACATAGATGAAAATGCAGACTGCTAGTGAATTTGGAGTTCATTCCACCAGGTCAGACTGTTAATCAGGCTGTTGTTTTAGAGATTCTGAAAAGATTGCATAACAGTGTGAAACAAAAAAGGGCTGATTTGTGGCAGACGGGGGACTGGTTTTGCCACCATGACAATGCACCTGCTCATGCAGCCATCTTGGTTCTTGGCAAAAAAATAGCAAGCCTCTCTTGCCTCACACACCTGACTCACCTGACCTCGCTCCATGTGACTTGTTTTTGTTTCTGTGAATGAAGAGGGCCATGAAAGGACAGTGATTTGATGACGTAGAAGAGGTGAAGAAAAAAACAAGGGAGATGCTGTCAGCCATCCAAACAGATGAGTTTGAAAAATATTTCCAAGAATAGAATAGCAGATTTCACAAAAGAATTAAGTATAGTGGGGAGTACTTTGAAGGTGATAAGATTGTTTTGTTTTTATTTTTTAATGCATAGCTTTGGGGGAAAATTCCTGTATTGTTTTTTGTTGGGGTTTGGGGGTACATGGGAGGGAGGTATCCACTTGTAACTAATGGTAGGGAAGTGATAGCTAAAGATGTTCACCTGCTGAACCACAGAAGGACACCTGGTCAGGAAGGCAGGCTTAAATCTTCATCCTTTCCCTTACTAACTGTGTGGATACAGATGATAGCTGTTTATTCTCTTTTCCCACACAGAACTATCTAAGTAGCTCTGTGGGAATACAAATATGAGAGGAAGTTTGAAATGGCAGTAGGAGTTAGCCTCTAGTCTAGGCTCTAGAGGAGGCAAGGAAAATAAGGCCCTCACAGGAACTTCAGGAATGGCAATACTGCCCAAGTGACGCACAGGTCACAGAGCCCTGGTGGCATAGAGTTACGTGTTGGGCTGTTTGCCTCAAAGTCAGCAGTTTGAAACCACCAGCCACTACTCAGGAGAAGGCAAGGCTTTCTAATCCCATAAAAAGTTACAGCCTCAGAGACTCACATGGGCAGTTCTACCCTGTTCTATAGGATCTCTCTGCATCATCCCTGAATTGATCATAGTGTGTTTTGAGTGAGAAACTTCAAACATAGCAGCCAGGTAGAAGAAATGACCATTAGAAACTCCCCACGATTAAAATTTGAATGAACAGCTTCTTCCTTTTCTCTACACCTTACCCAACCATATTTCTGGTAAAATAAGTAGAAAACACGTGAAAATAGATAATTGTCTTAAATTTATGGAATAATGACATCCATATTTCAGTATTTCATATTATTCTCTTATTCCATATTTGAAAGATGTGAGAGACAAGATGAAATAATTAGGAATCAATCTTACTGGTGGTACAGAAGACAACTACAAAAATAAAACTTCACTACAATCAACAAACTGAGACATAAATGGAAGAGTATGCCATGCTGGTGGACCCAAAACCAAGCAAAACCCACTGCCAATGAGTCTGCTTCAACTTTTGCTCATGTATAGGAAGACATAACATGAAAACGTCAGTGGTATCCAAAGTTATCTCCAGATATAAGGCACTCCTGATCAAGATGGCATCATCCTTCTGTAAGAGCTGGAAAAAACAGTCACCAACTTTCTCTGGAACAGAAAGAGAACCCAGGCAAGCAACACACAACCAAAGAGGAACAAAGTAGGAGACCGCACACTCCCTGGTCTCAAAACCTGCTATACAGCCATGGTGGCCCAAACAGCCAAATATCAGTGCAATGACATACACATAGACCAAAGAGATTGAACTGAGAACTAAGAAGTAGATCCATCCACTTACAGACAGCTGCTCTTTGACAAAGGGTCAAAATCATTATATAGAGAAGAGATTGTTACTTGATAAATGATGTTGAAGTACTGGCTGCCCACTTACCAAAAAAATGAAACAAGATCCATATCTCTTATCACATTAATGAAAACAAATTCAAGATGGATCAAAGACAGATGTAAAACAAAGCCATAAAGATAATTTTTAAAGTAGAAGCACGCTTAAGGGCTCTGGTGTACGACAAAAATACACTGCAAACCCTTCGTAAAAGCACACAGACATCAGGAGATAAAGAGGAAGACTAGGATCCTCTATAAAATAAATATTTATTGTGCATCAAAAGATGGTGACAAAGTAGCAAAAACATAGCCTGTAGACTAGGAAAATATATGGTAATTATATATCAGACAATAGACTAATCTATAAAATAGGTAGAGATTGTCAATACTTCAACACCAAAAAGACAAACAAAGCAATTTTAAAATGGGCAGAGGATATGAAGAGACACACTTCACTAAAGAAGACATTCTGGTGGCTAACCAACACATGAAGAAATGCTTGCCATCACTAGCATTTCACGACCAAGTCTTCTTATTAGTCACTGAAAACAATAAAATAAAATAAACCCCACTGTCATTGAGTCCATTCCAACGTCTATGTGGTTTCCAGACTAAATCTGTATAGGAGCAGATAGCGTCGTCTTTTCCCAGTGAGTCTTGGTGGATTTGAACTGCCGAACTTGTAGCCCAATGCTTCCCAAACAGCACTGTCAAGACTCCTTAAAAATAAATAAAAACTCACTGTCATTGAGTCCATTCAGATTCATGGCAACCTCAAAGGACAGGGTAGAACTGCCCTGGGGGGGCGGGGGGGTGAGCCTGGAACTCTTTATGGGAGTAGACAGCCCTGTCTTTCTCCCAAGGAGTGGCTGGTGTGTCTGAATGGCTATGGAACAAAGCTCAGCACATGGATTTCTGAGACTAACTGTTTGTTGGAATAGAAAGTCCCATCTTTCTCCCAGGTAGCAGCTGGTGGTTTCAAACTGCTGATCTTTCGGATTTCAGATGAACGTCTAGCCACCAGGTCTCCAGTTAGGACTCCTAGAGAGATGCTAACAAGTGTATGGAGAGACTGGATCCCTAATACACTGGCAACTGTTGTACAAAAAGGGGTGATGTGTCCTTAAACTTTTGAAAATAGAAATACCATATGATCCAACAATCTCACTATTTAAGTGCGTAACCTAGGGGAAAGAAAGCTGTGATATGGACAGAAATATGCACACCCATGTTCATCACAGCATTACTCACAATAACAAAAAGATGGAACCAACCTAAGTGCCCATAAACAGAAGAATGGATAAGCAAACTCCGGCAGGTATATGTACAAAATGGAATACTACACTACATTAAAGAATAACAATGGATCTGTGAAACTCCTCATAACATGGATGAACCTAGAGGACATCATGCTGAATAAAATTAGTCAATTACGAAAGGACACATATTGTATGAAACCACTACTGTGAACATCAAGAAATGGCTTACACACTGAAAGAATCATTCTTTGATGATTCCCAGGAATAGGAGGGAAAGTGAGAGTAAATGACTAACTAGAAGGTAAATACAGCGTTGGTTGAAGCAATAAGCAACTGTTTGAAATGCAATTTAAAAAACAATTGAAAAGCTATGCCAATAAGCGGGGGGTTTATCATAAAACGATCACATCAAAAGAAAGCATTGGGAAGAGGAGAAGAGCTCAGGAAATAAAGGGAAATACTATTACATACAGGATCCAGCAATAACAGTAATTACAAGTATCTGTAAGTGGTGAGACTTTGCCTCATGCACTTGGGACATGATACCAAGAGGGACCCGTGCCTGGAAAAGGACAGCATGCTTAGTGAATGAGAAGATCAGAAAGAGAGAGAGAGAGAGAGAGACCCTCAGCAAGATAGATTGACAGTGGCTTCAACAATGCGCTCGAACAACAGTTGTGAAGATGGCGTGGGGTTTGGCAGCATTGGGATCACTGTGATTCAGAACCAATTGGACCACACCTGTCAAACAACAGCACAAGTGGATACATAGAAAGACAGGCAAGTGATAACCTGACGTATGGCCATGATGAAGCTATGTGTTCTGCAATTATATCCATGCATAGAGGAAAGCATATAGAGGCAAAATTATGAAAACTGCTGAGATATAACTAAATACCTTAAGGAAATGTGTCACTGGGCCTGGGGCTCAGGATCCTAATCTTTGGGGACATGGAACTCATTTGGCATTACATAGTTCACAAAGATGATGTTCTTAATCCTACTTTGGTAAGTGTCTACCGTGATCTTAAATGTTCACAAGTAATTATCTCAAGTGAAACTATTGACCTTTCCTTGTTCAAAAGCAAGTGAAACCCAGTTAAAAACAAACCAAACCAAAAGACAATTCGTCTAAAGAACTAATGGACCATGTGAATCTCAGCCTTCATGCCATTGAGACCGGAAGGCCTAGACAGTACCTAACTTCCACAGCCAACAACTTGGAAAGGGATCACTACAGTAGATAAAATACCACAAAATTTGAAATTATGAATAAGGTTAAGTTCACTGAAATGATAAAGTCTGGTGGAAACCTCGAGACTGTGATCCTTGAATACTCTCAGCTTGGAATTGAACCCCTTCCTGGGGATCGACTTTCAGCCAAAGAATTGACCGGCCAGATGAGAGCACCGGGGAATAAAATTTTCCTCAATACAATCAGCTGTGTGAGGCCACAAGGGCAGCATTTGTCCAGGGATAGCGCTCAGAGGCAAGAAGCCATAGAAATAAGATAGGAAGGAAGTGGTCAACATAGGGAGGAAGTGGGAAGAGTGCAGATACATTACAGAGGTTGCAATAAATGCTACAAAGCAAAATGTCTATGAAGTGCTGGACTGAAAATCAATTTTCTCTGTAAATGTTCACCCGAATCATGATTTTAAAAAAAAACAACAAGAAAGAAAGAAAGAAGGAAAATCTACCAACAATTTAAAGAGTAAAAGCATTTGGGAAATTTAACATCTATTCATGAAAAAAATAACTATAAGTAAATTGGGGAGAAAGGGGAATTGTGCTAATCTGATTAAAGTTGACAACAACATAAATACCCAAATCAGGAGCCCTGGTAGCACCATAACTAAGTGTTTGGATGGCAATGGAAAAGTTAGTAGTTTGAACCCACCGGCTGCTCAGTAGGACAGAGCTGTGGCAGTCTGCCTATAAAGATGCAGTCTTGGGTGCCCTCGGCAGCAGTTCCACTGTGACGCTATGAACCAGAATCACACCATCCACACAATGCAACTTACATAGAAGGAAAACATAAAGATTAGTGAATTATTATCAGGTGAAATCCTTCCACCTGAACTTGAGGAGTAGGGGGACACAGTTCAGAGCCAATACAATAAATGAGAGCAGTAGAAAGAGTAAATAATTGCCATTAAGCACGCATAGTATAACATCCAAAAGAATCCGCAGGTCACACATGAAAGTCTGGTGCATTTCAAACTATAAAGTACTGTGTGAAGCCTTTAAAGACCTAAATAACAGGAGGGATATAGAGCGCCATGATTCTGAACACTCCATATTCTAATGATGTCATTTCACCACTGATTGACCTAAAGATTCGATGTAATTTTAACCAAACTCCAGCAGACCCTCTTTTAGAAACTGACCTACTGATTCTAAGATTCATGTGGAAATGCAAAGGGCTCACGACTATACAAGAAACTTGAATGTGAGGAACTGATACCAGGATAGAAAGAAGAATCAAATGAACTAAATTGAGAACTTAGAAAGTTCAGGGAAAGATTCTGTTGTTGTGGGGAGGGGTGTTGTGGGGCAGGGGGTAAAAGAGAGACGATGTCAAGGAGTCCAGGAAGAAAAAGAATGTTTGGAATATGATTTTGTAGCAACTGCACAATACTGCTTGATGTGATTGAACTGGAGAATGATATGATATGTGTATTAACTCCCAATTTTAAAAAATAGAAACTTAAATAGGGTTTAAAAATGACAATCTAACTTTGCGATAAACTTTTGGAAGCAAAAATAACCCAGAAAAATTCTGTTAATTCTAAATTTAAAATCTTTTCATTCTACTGTTCCATGTACTTTTTTGAAGCCTCCTTGTATTTATATGAATTATGTCAAAGGCAACATTGTACCACAGTGAGGAAAGAATACCTTTGTTTAAAAATACATGCTGAGTCAATTTGATATCCAGAAAAAATAAATGTCTGTATTTCTATCTCTTGCCACTAACAAAAGTCAATTGTACATGAAATTCTAAATGCATAATTCCAAATGTGATAAAAAGCTTTTTGGGTCTTCATGACCTAAGAGTATGTAAATATTTCTTATAAAGGAATAAAGGGCTCACACATAAAAGAAGAGACTTATACATTGAACACAACTAAATTAATAATTTCTATTCACCAAGAGAGATCTTTAAGAGTATGAAAGGCAGGTCATGCCATAGGACAAGAGAGTTTTTATCTAGGGCACATGAAGAGCATCTATAGATCAATTTTTAAAAAGAAACAACAGGTATCTGTTCAGATCTGGGAAACAGTTCTTTAAAAAAAACTTTTACTGGGGGCTCTTACATCTCTTACCACAATCCATGCATTCATCCCGTGTGTCAAGCACATTTGCACATATGCCACCATCATCATTTTCAAAGCATTCTCTTCCCATTTGAGCCTCTGATAGCAGTTCCCCATTTCATTCCTCTCCTTTCCCTGCCCTTCCTCCCTCACAAACCCTTGATAAGTTATAGATTATTATTTTCATATCTTACATTGGCCTCCGTCGCCCCTCACCCACTTTTCCGTTATTCATCCCCCTGGGAGGGGGTTTTAGTTTGATCATTGTGATCAATTCCCCTTTTTCCCCCACACCCTCCTCTAATCTTCCTAGTATCTCTACTCTCCTTGTTGGTTCTGAGGGGTTTATCTATCCTGGCTTCCCTGTGTGGTGGGCTCTTATCTGTAGCAGTGTGCATGCTCTGGTCTAATCTGATTTGTAAGTTAAAATTGAGGTCATGATAGTAGGGGGAGGGGAGCACCAAAGAGATAGAGGAAGTTGTGTTTCATCGGTGCTATACTGAACCTTAACTGGCTCATCTCCTCCCTGGGACCCCTCTGTGAGGAGATGTCCAGTTGTCTACAGATGGGCATTGGGTCTCTACTCCATGCCCCACCCCCATTCACATTGGGTATGATTTTGTTCTGCATTTTGATACCTGATGACATTGATATCTCATAATCACACAGGTTGGTGTGCTTCTTGCATGTGGGCTTTGTTGCTTCTGAGCTAGATGACCTCTTGTTTATCTTCAAGCTTTTAATATCTTTTGATAGCCGGGCACCATCAACTTTCTTCACCACATTTGCTACGTGCCCATTGTGTCTTCATCGATCATGCTGGGAAGGTGAGCATCACAGAATGCTGTATTGTTAGAACAAAGTGTTCTTGTGTTGAGAGAGCACTTGAGGAGGCCCAGTGTCCATCTGCAACCTTAATTCTTAACATATGGATATGAGTACATAGCTCTATTCCCTTCTCATTTTGTATATATATAATTTTTTTTACATATGCACATGCCTGCATTTAGGCCTCTATAAATGTCCTTTGCCTCCTTGTTCTTTCCTCTATTTCATTTTACTTTCTGGAAAACGGTCTTGAACAGGAATTTCACACTCAAAAATAATCAACTGGCCATAAACATATGAAAAACTTTTCAACATTACGGATCAAAAGCCAAGGCTAGGGCCATAGAGCGAGTTCTGACTCACAGCAGTCAGACAGAGGGTTTCTGAGGCTGTGGATGTTACAGGAGCCGATATCTTTCTCTCTCTTTCTCGGAGAGGCTGAGGGGTTGAACTTCAGAAGTTGTAGTTGGCAGCACAGCACCTAATCCACAGGGCACAGGAAAACACATAGCAAAACCACAATAAAATACCACCACACAGCTGCCAGAACATTGAAAACAATTTCTATAAATATAGTGATACTGCTGACTGGCAATGATATTGGGAAATAGAAAATCTCACAGTCTTCTGATAAAGGAATAAACTAATCAAACCACTAAAAGCTAAAACGATGTTTATCCTGTTTATGTACTCAATAAAATTGTATATTTATATGAACCTAGGTACTTTATAAGAGTATCATTCCTGCCATTATCTTTAATGGCTCTGCACAAGAAACAAACCAAATGATCACCAAACCAACACAAAGCAAAAACCCACTGCCAGAGAGCTGATTCTGATTCATAGTAACCCTATCGGACAGTATTTAGCCCAATGGATAAATAAGTTGTGGTATAATTATAAAATGGAATACTATACTCCAGTGAAAAATGATTAAGCTACTGCTCCACAGAACAACATGGATGAGTTCCAAATCATTCTCTTAAGGAAAAGAAGACAGACACCAAAGAGTACAGTCTGTATGATCCCATTTATAATAAGTTAAAAAATATGCACAACAAACCTGTACCTTCTGGACTCTCAAGTCTTGGTAAAGGCACACAGAGGGCTTCTCTGGGGTGCTGGTAATGTTCTATTTCTTGTGCTCAGCCTTGGTTAACAGGGATTCACTCAGGTTCATGCATCTAGAAAATGGAAGAAGGATTCCAAACGTCAGCAGTTATGGTCACTCAATTACACTAGTTTCATAAATGTGCGCATAGAGTGACGATGAGGAGATCCACTCTAAAATGGATATGAATGGGAACATCTTCCAATTGGCTCTCCTTGGATCACCAGTTTGGTGGCTGAAAGTAGCACCCACGCCTGAGAAATCTCTGCCACCTAGTGGCTTCCTGCCCTAATTGCAGGATCAGATTTTTTTTAATAGGGGGCTCATACAATTCTTATCACAATCCATACATATATCCATTGTGTCAAGAACTTATGTACATTTGTTGCCATCTTCATTCTCAAAACATTTGCCTTCTACTTGAGCCCTTAATATCTGCTGCTCAGTTTTCCCCTCCCTGCCCCTCCCCCCTACCTCGTGCACTCTTCATCATTCATCAATCATTATTATCTTGTCATATATTACTCTGATATTTTTAACTTTTCCAGTGCACCTTCTGTCCATTCAAAATATTAGGACATCAAAAACATCTGTTAATTTCCCCCCTCCGCTAATATTTCTTTCCCAAATAAGTTTTTCTATGGGAAGCGGTGTCTTTATCTTCTGACTGCTTCAGCCAGTGATATATCCATATGTACAGAAAGGAGTGGATGGCTTGTTGCTTGTCATTGAGTGGACACCAACTCATGGTGGCCTTCTGTGTGCAGAGTAAAGCCACGCCATAGGACTTTCTAAGGTGTGACTTTCAGACGCATATCACCAAGTCTTATTTCCAAGGCACCTCTGGGTGAATCTGAACTGCCAACCCAGTGCTTAACTAACTGCACCACCCAAGGGTGCCATTAAACAAAGAACCATTGAAAATACTAAGAATGATACCTACCGACCACTGAGTAGTTACTGTGTGCCAAACGTTACATTAATCGCTCTGTAAAAATTATGTCATCCACTTGTCCTAACAACTCCTACTGGTATACTTATTCTAGAACAGTGGTTCTCAACCTGTGGGGCGTGACCCCTTTGGGGGTTCTACCAAGTCCAATTGATAACAGTAGCAAAATTACAGTTATGAAGTAGCAACGAAAATAATGTTATGGTTGGGGGGGGGGTCACCACAACATGAGGAACTGTATTAAAGGGTCACACAGGAGAAAGGTTGAGAAGTACTGCTCTAAAGGTATGGAAATGGAGACTGCTTGAAAATTCCCAAGTCAATGCAGCTATTAAGTGTTCAAATGCGGATTTTCATCAGGGTCTGCCAATTCCACACTTCCTATCCTCCTCCCTTCTGAGTACGCCAGTTGGGCATTTTCTCCTCAGACTGGAGAATCCAGAGATGTAGAGTCAGTGCTAGAAATACCAAGGACTCACACACACACACACACACACACACACACACACACACACACACACACAATCCAATCCTTTTGCCAACCAGTCAATTGTGACTCACGGTGACCCTAAAAGACAGAACGGAACACGGGGTTTCTGAGGCTGGAATCTTCATGAGCACTGATATTTCAGTGTGGGCTGAATGCTTCACCACGCTGCCACATGCCTCCCTGGACCACGAGCTAAATCCTTTCACGCTCAGCACCTCAATGTTCTCCTTTGGAAACTACCAATCGGGTCCAGATGATCTCTGAGGCACCCGCCCCATCACCTCACCACTGCTAAGCCTAGAAGAAAGGCGTTGATCTCAGTCCCTTGCAAAGCATTCGTGTGGCTCAGCACGATTATTTTTAGACCATCACAGAATAAGAGCACATTCCGTGGAGCCAGTCACAAATTTCCCACAGTCTTTGAGGGGGAAAATCCAGGCTTGAGGGCTGCCAGTGTTTAATGAGATGATGTAATGCAGGAAAATATATAGCTGGAAGAAAATTTTATTAGTGTGAGTAAATGTGCATTTTCAAGTGAATTACAAAACCTAAGAAGTAAACGTATATGCCCCGTGGGGGAAATCGCCTAAGACTTTCAGACAGAGCCTGTAGTGTTCGCCTGCAGACGTTCTGAGAAGCTCCGCAGATGTGGATAAAAAGGAAAATTGTGCAGGACCTTTAGCCCCGGAAAGAAAAACAAGTGACCTCAGAAAAATATCTTCAATTAAGCAAATTGAGGACACCCGGTGACAGGTGCAATTGTCAGATAAAGGGGCTTTTTAAGGCAGCGTGACTTAATATATTCATTCAGCTGAACTGCACTTATGTAAATCTGCTGGTGCGCGATCTTCAGGATTAGCAACTTCGAAGAATAATGCATGACACCGGGCTGGCATTTAAATGGTGAGGATGCACCGGCCAGTGGCGCGCGCCTCTTTCCCAAGAAAGCCTGCGGGCTGATGCAAATATAAGAACTACCATTCTGACTCATGCCGCTCTCTTCAGATGTTTCTAACCGATAGCGTACTGATGCGCCCCAGCAAATACCAATCCCGTGATGCTGCTCTCAGAATTTGAAACACCGGCAGACTCTGCTGGTGACTGGAAACGCCTGGACCCCTCCCCCACCCCCCGATTATCCCACTAGCCGCATGGAAATTAATGAACCAACTGAGGGCAACCATTGCCCCCGAGAGATGTTTTTGTGTTCTGTTTTACCTGTTTGGTCTCTGCAGAGCTCCTAGTGCTTTTTTGGTCATCCAACAAGAATTTATCTGTGTCTATTCCCGTGAAAAGAGTGACCGTCTCAGAAGCTCACAGGAGCAGTTCTGCCCTGACCTGGAGGGCCGCTGGGAGTCACCATGGACTCGGTGGCAGTGAGTGTTCTGCTGGCTGTATGGTGGTGGCTGTGAGCCTGGAAGCTATGCCACCAGCATCTCAAGTACCAGCAGGGTCACAGTACCACAGCCCGGATGGGTCTGAGTGGCGTCCTTACTTCCAGGGAGCAGTGATCACAAATCGGGCTCACAGCGTGGGCAAGGAGCCAGACTGCGCACAATCACAAAGGAAGCGAGCCGATCAGCACGGGAACAATAATGGCCCCCACCCCAGCCCTGCACTTTTTCGTGTTGCTGCCACTGTCTGCGCACACCCTTTCCCTAGCGCTCCTTCCAAGGATCCTGTGGCTTCCAGGGCTGCCCCACACCCTCAATGTTTTGCTCCAGTGCTCGGTTTCTCCCCTTTGCCCAACAGTGGTTGGTAATTCCATTGCCATTCTTACTGGCCAGGACCTGGTAGGACCGAGTAGATCTACCCAACAGGGTTTACAGCAACAGACAGCCACCGTTTTCTGCCATAGGAGAGTGGTATCTTCCAAGTTCTGACTTGGTCCATTAGCAGCCCAACAGTACCAGAGTTCCTTGAGTGATACTCAAAAATTATCTATCAGCTGTATAGATGTGTAACTTGCGTGCATTTATAAGGTGAAGGCACATCCCTCCCCTGCTTGTTCTGATTTCATAGCCCAATTGAAGAGATAGGACCTATTTTCCAAAAAACATCTACAACAATTGATGAGAAACCACAGTCGTTCAGGGACCTTGGAGGGGTGGGAGGGGACAGGGGTGATATGATTGTTTGTTTTTGGTCTTCTTATGCCTGATACCTGATCCCATCGACACCTCGTGATCACACAGGCTGGTGAGCTTCTCCCATGGGGGCTTTGAGGTAGACCCTAAAGAACAACAGACAGGTAAGAAAATGCTTCCTTGTCTGGATGGAATTTAGTTTGCTGTTCATGTTCTTCTAAGGATTTGGGTTATTTGTGCTTATGTTTCATCTCTGTCTTCCAGATAGGCTCATAACCTATACTCCTTGAATGTGGATGGATGGATGGATGATGGATAGATGGATGGATGGATGGATGATGGATGGATGGATGGATGGATGGATGATGGATGGATGGATGGATGGTTGGATAGATAAGGGCTGGATGGATGGATGGATGGATGATGGATAGATGGATGGAAGGAAAATGTTGCTCCAGGCCCAAGTCCTGCAATCGCTCCCTCTTGTCTACCATATCAAGTGTAAGCTAACCTTGATTGATTTTATTCATCAAAGCCCAGTCCCAGATTATTCTTCACTGAACTCCAGCCAATTTCTTGAATATCTTGCATGAATTTCTAACTGGATCTAATCTCTAGACACATGTGGGCTCCTTCTGCCATATAATGTCCTATTTGTCTTCAAACTCGGCACTCCCCAACGCCAAGTTCAAAAAGCTTCTTCCAGGAAGTGACTTAGATAACACTAGTCCACAGGGGTCCATCTTTCTGTAGAAATTCAGTTGTCTGAATTTCTAAATTTCTACAGAACTCACAATGGGTACCACACAATATGACCCTGGAAGCCATAAAGCCCAACACCCCTTCTATCTTAAATGAAATCAGATTGTTCTTTGTGCACAAGAAATAGTTTGAATTTAGGGAATAGTCCTTCCTAAACTGTACACGGACTTGGATTTCTAAACGCTGCTGAGAAAGGTCCAGCGGGGGGTGAAGAGGGTAGAAATTGAGCAGTCTCTGATTCCAAGATTCCTAGTTTACAAGTCACCACTTCCTCACTGCAAACTTGTTAGGATGATTAAACAAGCACAGAGACGCATGCAGGGTGGCACACAGCATGTTTGGGGCCTTCTGCAAATGCTCCATTCCTCTTCCCTTGAAACTGGAGCATAAACAAAAGAAGATGGAAGGAGGGAAAAACAGCCCCCTGCTATCATGGGGTAATAGACTCTGATTCTGAACATAGGAAGAAGATGACTTTACAAAAGTCAAGTCTTAAATTTGAAGTCCCTGTTTCCCTCATTCAATAAAACCCTGTAAGCCAGGAGGGAACAGGGTGGTCTTCCATGCAGGCAATATAAATGCTCCACAACTCTTCCGAGTGAAGGATTTATCAAAATAATACCATTCTCTTATAAGCTAAGATCCTCAAAGCTACTTTGTAGCTCAATAATGATCTGTAAAATGCCTGCAGATCATAATGGTGCTTCATCCTTCTCTGTGTCTTTGGACTCTGTTCCTTGCAGCAAGCTCCCGCAGCCAAGCAAGGCAAATTTTGAATTTAAGGAGTCCTAGGTCAGAGGAGATTCCACACCCTATTGCACCTTTCCTTGGGCTTATTTACAAACTCTGTGTGACAGAAAGAGCCACTTGCTTCCATAAATGACAACATCAATAATAATACAGGAAATCCTGAGAAATCCATGGCCTGTGTAAGGCAGAAACCTGTTAGGGAAGAAAAACTCTTTACCACTAACAGGAAAGACAGGCAGCACACTGTCAGTGGCAGAAAACTTTCAAGATCCTGAAAAACAAGGCAGTCCTTCCAAGTTCCTGTTTTCACTGAAGTAACGGAAAGGGCAGTGATTGTTACATACAATCCAATCGGGAGAGCCTCAGGAGTTTCGTAGCCCAGAACAAAACTCCACCCAGCCCTGCATTATGGCCAGAGCCACTCTGTCCGTCCATCCCATAGAAGGCCTTCCTCTTTCTCCCTGACCCTCTCCTTTGCCCAGCATGATGTCCTCCTCCAGGGACTGGTCCCTCCTGATCACATGGTAAGTATTGTTCTTCTCACTTCTAAGGAGCATTCTGACTATATTTCTTCCAAGACTTACATGTTCACTTTTCGGGAAGGCCATGGTATGTCAGCAATTTTTTTTCCTTGCCAACACCGTACTTCAAATGTATGAATTCTTCCTCAGTCTTCCTTATTCGTTGTCTGGTTTTTGCATGCCTATGAGACAATTGAAAATAGGCAGCCTGGGGCTGCAGCATCCTCACAATTCTTGCCCACTTGAGACAATTGTTGCAGTGTGATTATATCAATCCATCGCTCTGAGGGTCTCCCTGGCTTGGGCTGCCCCTCAACTTTACTGATAAAGGGTGTGCAGGAGGACTTTCCCCACACACACACAACTAGAAAAGTTAGAGTGAAGATACCTTCAGACATTATTAGATCCAAGAATCCCGGTTATGCCAGCTGCACTCTCTCCAGGATTCTGAATTCTTCCTCTCCCTGAGCATTTACCTCACTCTCTCCTACAGATGGACTTCCTTTTGTGGGCCCTCCAGAGATTATCTTGTTTCTTCATTTTCTTTTGTAGCCAAATGTCTGGAAAGAGCGAGCTGTACAAATGACTCAATTCCTTCCTTTTTCACTCCCCTGACTGGGTTCTGTCCAACACTTCATCCTGAAACTGCTTTCATTCAGGTCACCAAGAGCCTCCAAATGGCCCAATTTGGCTAGGTTTTGAGGCCTTTGCTGCTCGTTGTGCGTGCTGAGCAATCTCACACTCTTAGAGCACTCGCGTGCAGCATCCCCTCTTTCTTTTTCTTTTTTTCATATCGTTTTATTAGGAGCTCATACAACTCTTATCACAATCCATACATACATCAATTGGCAGCATCCCCTCTTACTCTCCCCCTAACTCCCTGGCTGGCCCACCTTTGGCTCCTAAACTGGCTGACTCCCCTTCTTCTACCCATCTCTTAAATAATCTTATCCCCCAAGGTCTCATCCTCAGCTCTTTTTTCCTTCCCAATGTATATTTTCTTGGATTGGCATATCTATATTCACAGCTTTAATTGCCACCTCTAAGCAATGACTTTATGTCACCAGCCCAGATCTTTCCTCCAGACATCTGACTGATAATGAAATATCTCCTTTCCAATGTCCCAAAGGCACCTGGAATTCCACATGATCAAAGGAAATTCAGAATCTACTCCTATTGCTTAAAAACACATTTCCTCATCTTTTCTGAATAGCTCCATTCTTCACTCTGAACCGCAAGCTAGAAATCTGATCGCCACCTTTAACCCCCAATTCAATTAATCTCCAAGTCCTGTTCTTGTCTAGAAGACTCTATCCCCTTCCCTCCAAGACCACTGCCACTGTCTTAATGCAGACCCTTGTTGCCACTCACAGGCAAAACCAGCCTCCTGATCGTGGCTCTTGTCTTGAATCTCTCTTCCCACTCCTTTCCAGTGAGCCTAAATGGTCGATGGAAGCCATCTGAACTGTTATCCCCTCCCTCTGCTTAAACTCAAGCCTCTGACTTCACTCAGAATAAAGACCACACTCTCTGGTAGAGCGCAAAAGTGATGTTGTAACCTGGTCCACGCCTGCCTCTCCAGCCTCATCCCGCTCACATGCGTTCTCGTCATCTGGCCTTACCAATTCTGGGCTGTAGCGCAAACATGGATGCTCTCCCCCACATGTTCCACTTACTTTGAGCAGCTTCCTGTGGATAGAATAGTCATCTGGCAGGCTCCCCCTCATCCTTCAAGTCTCAACTTAGCCGTTATTGCGTCCGATGTGCAGTTTGTTGGTGGGGTGAGGTGCCTGAGCTGGTCCCAGCCATAGAACAAAATGTTGTGTGGTGCAAGTCCACTGCTAGTCATAAGTTTTCACAGGGTAGTAAAAGCCATTTGACCACCAGGCCCTTCTTCCTCGTCTGTATTAGTCTGGAAATGCCAGTGAAATCTGTCCACCATGGCTAACCCTGCTGGTCGTTGGAGGACTGGTGGCATAGCTTCCAAAGTCCCCGCAACACTCAGCCAGACAAGTGTGGAAAACTGACGGTCAAGTGTCACCCACTTCCTAGCAACGGGAGCGCATCCCTCCCCTGCAAACACCCTCGCACTCAGCTTTAGACTCCTCTATCTCTGCATTAGCAGGTGAAAACTGCAAAGGAGACTAGGGCCTAGCAAGAGATAGCCAGCCTAGTAAGCCATTTGCTAGGAAATCAAACAATTCCTTCGATGACCTCCTGGGCCAAAGACCAAGAGACACAAGCGAAAGCTTCAGAACGACCCAATACAAGGAATCTGAAAGGACTCTTCTCTGACTCACGTTTCACCCGGATGCTGAAAAGCCACACCTACGCAGCGTGAGTCATAAGTCCATTGGAGTCCTTCCCACAACATGGCGCAGCAGGGAGAGTGATGTGATGCTGAGGAGAGGGAGGAGGGGAGAAGAAGAACCCCATTCTTGAGAAGTGGCCGGATGCCAGTCCTTACGTAGAACTGCTGCAGCACCAAGGTGGCCTACACTGGGATGTAAACTTAATTTAAAGTGCTTGCAGTCTGGCGGTGCCTATCCCAGCCCAACCCTGAGCCAGATCTCTGGAAAAGGCTAACCTACATCTTCTTTGGATGCAGGTCCATTCAACCTAGACCTTGAAGAATCTCCACAAAGAATATTCCAAGGGCAATAATGAGCACAGAGTTTTTAAAAAGTGGTTAAGCATACAAAGTGACACGAGACTATGAATGAGCATAAGCAGAGATAGAAAATCGCTGAAACTATCCCGAAAGCCATTCACAGACTGAGTAGTTGTTATATAATCATTTATCAATGTGAGGATTAAGTGTGAAGGGGTGGAGTCTAGTCTGTCAATCAGGTGATAGCCAATGAGGCCTCTATGTGGGCATAGCCTTCACCTCAGGATTCTGGGAACTCCTGCCTTTCTCCTTGGAAGCTGGAGACACACACTCTCTCTGTGTCCACTCGCAGAGAGATGTTACAGCTAATAAGACACATGGACCTACCCTAGTGCAGCCCTGAGAGCTGAAGAAGCCATGAGGAGACCCCTGCCAGTGCTGAAATGCTTACAACGCCACTGAATCCACAAGACTTCACACCCACTGGCCTGTGATCTCCCCGTATTCAGCATCATTGCATGTGTTTCGTGAATCTGAGGAGGACTTTATAGATTGGTATTGGGCATATGGGCTAATATTGGACTTATGGGTTTGATCTGGATTGGGCTGGGATGTTTTCTCAATATTCAATTGCTCTTGCATATAAATTTCTTTCTCATATACATATGAGTGTCTATGAATTTGTTTCTCTAGTCTACCTAGACTAACATATCCCAGAATGATCGGAAGACATAGGTAACAAAACAGCTCTTTCCCTTCCATTTTGTGAACCATTTTATTGGGGGCTTGTACAACTCTTATCACAATACATACATACATCAATGTGTCAAGTATATTTGTACATTTGTTGCCATGATCATTCTCAAAACATTTGCTTCCTACTTGAACCCTTGGTATCAGCTCTTCATTTTTCCTTCCCTCCCACTCCTCTTCCCTCATGAACCCTTGATAAGTTATAAATTATTTTGTCATATCATACACTGCCCAATGTCTCTCCTCACTCACTTTTCTGTTGTCCATCCCCCAGGAAGGAGGTTATACGTAGATCCTTGTAACTTTCCATCTCACCTTTGCTCCACCCTCCCAGTATCGCCACTCTCACCACTGGATCATCCGCCCTAGATTCCCTGTGTTTCCAGTTCCAATCTATACCAGTGTCCATCCTCTGGTCTAGCCAGATTTTTAGGGTAAAATTGGGATCATGATAGTGGGGGAGAGGAAGCATTTAAGAACTAGAGGAAAGTTGTATGTTTCATCGTTGTTACACTGCACCTTGACTAGGTATCTCCTCCCCGTGACCCTTGTTCCCCTTCCATGTAAACACAACATTAAGTTAAACAGACCTGATTCCTGTACCCATGGAACGTCTTACCTAATAGATGAATGGTTGTCATATATTAGATTTCCCTGCAATGAGCCCAAGTAGAACTATGGTGTGGAAGTTATTTTATTTAGGAATGATCCCCAGAAAAGAAAAAAAAAGTGGAGATGAGAACATTAGACCAGAAGGAGAAAGAAGCTACACAGGGGGTACTGTGATGGCTAGGTTTTGTGTCCACTTGTTGCACCTGTGTGAACGTACAGGTGGAGTCCAACCTGTCAATCAGGTCACAGACTAATTATGTCTCCTCCGGAGAGTTGCATTTTATGGAACATGTACTGGATATGCTCTCTGCTCCCTTTCCTTTCTCCTTTCTTGGATCCATCCTGCTTGCTTGGCTGCTGGGTCTGGCAGGGTGCTTACCCTGAGAGCTGTCAGTGCCCTGATGTGTTCTCCAGACCTTAGATCCACAGACTCTACATATCTCAGTTTCCTGCTTCACCTTCCTGCTTCATCAGTCAGCAGCTGCATTAGTCTGAAGGGGCTTCCAGCTAGATTCTGACCCACACACAGACTTGATGCTTAGACATAGATGAGCATCATGGGGTTGGGTTCTCTAGAAAACATAGCCTAACCCAGATGCCCTGATGAAGTAAAGTCCAAGAAGTTACCTTACGTTCAATCCTTCACAGGAGCTCTGGAGACAGAGGAACTCTGAGGTCCTGTTTCAGAGTTCTTTCTAACAGGAGGTAAGGCAGCTGACATCAGTGTATACTCACGCTGGCTAAAGGCCCTGCCCAGGGTCTACATCCATTCCCCATCACTTCTCATTGTCCTTGAGCTCAGGCAGAGCAGGTTCCGGCAGCCCAAGGGCCATTGTCTGACAGAGACACTGGGACGAGCTGTGGAGAGCAGAGGGCACAATAGCATCACTACAATGGAAAAGAACAAAGAAGTGCCAGGAGGAACTAGCATAAACTAGGGAAATGCTCTGTCAATAGGTTTTCTATGATTACTTGGGTGGCAAAACAGATTCAGAGAGCTGCTAAGAAGCCTTGATGGTACAATGGAGATCTGCCCCATTAGGACCACACCCTTGGAGACCCTACAAAGCAGTTTTTCTCAGTCACCAATGGTCATGGCAGCCAGAATTGACTAAATGGCAAACTACAAGGACACACTACTAACCTTCAGGAAAATAATTTAAAGTTTTACCATCAATGGCCCGAACAGTCATGGAAAATGAGGCAGCTTCTTTTCCTACAACCATCTCAAAAGGGTGGTAGTGGTATGGCCAAGGTGACACGTCTCCTTGTCACCTCCCCACTTCTCAAAGTCTGCTCCCATCTGTGTCACTGTGTAGCAAATAGTGATCATGAGTCATGACAGCTCTGGGCCAAAGACCAGCCTCTCTGTCTATGAGGAGCCTTATGAGAACCAAAAAGAGGCATAAAAACAGTTTCATAAAAATCACTTTAAGAAGGTGGTGGCTCCAGACCATGCTGGGAGAGATGCTGAAAGGATGTTCCAAAAGAGACTGAAACAGACAGAAACAGTTGAAAAACGGAAGACACGGGGCTTCTGGGAAGATGGCAATGGAGTAACACATACAAGAGGAACTCCACAGAAACCAGCCCAGGGGATTTACTAAGAGGGAAATTCAACCCTTCTGAATTGTAGGAGGAGCATCATAAAGATAAGTAGGCACAGATCCACAAGGTTTTGAGGGGCTGGGGGCTTTTGACTAACCACAGTAGAGGCCAGCTAGGGTTTGACCTTAGCCCTGCCACTGTCTCAGTCGGAGACAGGATGATTTGGAGCCAGGGGCTTAATCTCAACCAAGTCACAGCTTGCTACTGTTTAAGGGCAGGGATTAAAACCTTGCAGTCCTGTGGGCAGAGATCAGAGCTCAGTTATATTTGTTTCCCTCTCTTCTCTCTATTCCCCCCAGAGTCTCAGCAGACTTAGTTTTTTTATTTTTTTCACCCCTCCTCTTTGTCTCTTTCCTGTTCTCTCACACATCACTTCTGACCTCCAGACCACTCCCCTTAGCCTAGGGCATTTATGCCTGCACCCCACCCAATTGGTGAGCTCCACCCTGTGCAGCTAGCCCCAGGTTACGTAAGGCCCTGCAGACCTTCACCAGGGGATACTCCACTCAAATTCTTACCGGGAATTCCTGCCTCCAATGTGACTGAGGAACTTCCTCCTGCCTACCTTAGGGACTCACACAGCCTAAGGCAACACAGCCAACACTCCCCAACATTCCAAGCTGCTGCAGGAATCTCTGCCCAAACTCCACGGTGATCTACTTAGCCAAGGAAATTTGACCCATTATTTCTGGTGTTTTACAACAGAACAGGCAACCCAACAGCCTTCTGGGGCACTCTCCTGAGAGGGAAGCCACAGGAGGATAAAGTGGTAGTTTAAATACATAGTGATATTAGCTGTAGGTAGTTCAAAGAAGCATTCATACAAGACTCCCAGAGTGAGAGAGTGCTCTTCAACTCCCTGGAAAATGGCACTTGGCTCTTCTAAAACAACCCAATGCAAACAGCCACCAGCCCCAACAACCTCAACAACAACAACAAAGGAGAAACAAAAGGCAATGACTGAAGATGTCCTGAACATAACAACATGCATAGAAGAAGCACACATTGAGCTGCCACAGAAAGAAAATTTTAGAATGCTGCTTGGAGTCATACAGGATGAGGGCAACAATACAGAAAGGGGATGAAATGATAGAGGAGATAAAGTTCATACACCAAAGGGAAACACATGAGCATAGGGAGGAGATTAAAAAAAAACAGTGTCAGACACATGGTCCTCGAGAACTGACTGGAGGAAGCAGACAACAGTACCAGTGACTTGGAGGACAATCAAGCAGAATTTAACAATTTGAACAAAAATCTAATAAGATCATCAGAGAAGCAGAAGAAAACTTAAGAGCTATGTCTGATACTACGAAGTGGAACAACATTAGAATTATTGCCTTACTGGAGGAAAACACAACAAAGAAGTCATCTACAACAATAGTAAGATAATTCTTGGAGAAAAGCTTCCCCAGCTTACTGAATGAAAACCAGGCAACCATTCAAGAGACTAAAAGAACACCAGCTAGACTAAATCGCAAGAAGTCACCAAGGCACATAATAGTTAAATTATCCAACTTTGAGGAAAAGGAAAAAACCATGAGAGCAGCAAAGGAAAAATAAGAAATCACATATGAAGGTTCCCAAATAAGAATATGCTCAGATCTGTCAGCAGAAACTATGAAGAAGAAGAGAGAGTGGGGTAACATATTCCAAAATTGAAGGAAAACAAAGCAAACCCAAGAATGTTCTACTCAGCCAAATTATTGATCAAGATAGATGGAGAAGTAAGAGTCTTACAAGACAAGGAAGAAGAAACCCAGCCCTACAAAAGATCCTTGTCAACCTAGTATGGGCAGAAGAACAACACTCACCAAGCACACATAAGAGACCTCTACATAGAACAACCTGAGCCAGAAAGCAACAAACAGAAAACAGACTCCAAGATAGCATTGGCTAAAGTTTGAAAAGAAGTCAAGAATGATACACACACACATGCAGAACACACTAATAAGAAAGGAAGGTAGGAAAACACCCAACCCAAAAGGTATAAGATGACATCACAGAGTCCGCAGACAGAGATAATTACCCTGGATATCAATGGCCTGAACTCAGGCATTAAAAGACTGAGGCTAGCAGACTGGCTTAGAAATCAAACCATCAATCTGCTGCCTACAGGAGACACATCTCAACATTACAGACAAAAATAGGCTGCACTTTAAAGGCTTGACAAATGCATACCAAGCAAACAGCAATTGAAAAGAATCAGGGGTTGCAAATGTAATCTTGGATAAAATTGACATCAAAGTGCAAACCATAAAAAGAGATGAAAAATTAATGCTGCTAAAATAAACAGAATTGACAGGCCACTGGCAACGCTAATCAAAGACGGCGGGGGGTGGGGGCGGAATTCAATAGCAAGAATAAGGGGTGAAAGAGGAGACATTACAACAGACCCTAATGAAATCAAAAGGATAATTATACAGTACTATGAAAGATTGTACTCCAATGAATTCAACAACTTGGAAGACACGGACAAATTCTTGGAAAAACAGTCCCTCCCTAGACTATCCTCGATGGATGTCAAGAATCTCAACAGACCCATAGCAGTAGAAGAAATAGACAAGGTTAACAAGGGATTAACAACAAAAAACTTTCCTGAACCAGATGGCTTCACTAGAGAATTCTACCAAGCATTTAGGGAAGAACTAACACCAATCCT
Organism: Tenrec ecaudatus; assembly: GCF_050624435.1. NCBI lineage: Eukaryota > Metazoa > Chordata > Mammalia > Afrosoricida > Tenrecidae > Tenrec > Tenrec ecaudatus. Next base: position 50,097,469 of record NC_134538.1, on the reverse strand, counting down.
ACACAAATGCTTCTATAACATAGAAAAAGACCGCAAACTCACAATTCCTTCTATGAAGCTAGTATAACTTTGATTCCCAAACCGGGCAAGGATCCCACAAGAATTAAGAGCTACAGAGCAATATCCCTAATGAACATTGATGCAAAAATTCTTAACAAAATATTGGTAAATAGAATACAATAGTATATAAAACAAATAATTCACCATGACCAAGTGGGAGTCATACCAGGGATGCAGGGACTGTTCAACATATGAAAGACTTTTAATATCATTTGTCACATTGCCATGAAAAACTTTAAGAACCACATGATAATATTGATAGATGCAGAAAAAGCATTTGACAACATCCAACACCAATTTCTGTTTAAGACACTTGAGAAGATAGGAATGGAAGGAAAATTCCTCAAGACAATACAAGCTATAAATGTAAAACCAACAGCCAACGTAAAAGTCACTGCAGAAAAGACTAACACAATCCCACTGAAAAAGAGGTCAGACAAAGATGTCCCTTGTCCTCACTCTTATTTAATATTGTGTTGGAGGTTTTTGCTAACAGCATAAGGCCAAGAAATGGCATCAAATGTATTTGGGGAAGGAAGAGGTGAAACAATCATTATTTGAAGATGATATGATTTTATATATGGATAATCAAAAAAACTCCATAAGGTGAGTACTAGAAGCAATAGAGGAGTTTGGCAGAGTGGCAGGATACAAGATCAACAAACAGAAGTCCATCGGACTGCTATTCACATCAGATAAGACCACAGAAAAGGAGATCAAAAAGGTGGTACCCTTCACAATAGCCAAGCACAAATTGAATATCTTGACAAATGGGATACACTGAAGATAAAACACCTGTGTACATCGAAAGAATTCACCAAGAGAGTAATAAGAGAGTCCACGGACTGGGAAAACATCTTTAGCAATGACAAATCAGACAAAGGCCTTATTAGTAAAATCCAGAATACTCTGCTAGCTTCCAAAAAGAAAAAAACTAATTGCCCACAGAGGAGGTGGGCAAAGGACCTGAACAGAAATATCACAGGAGCAGAAATCTGAATGACCAAGAATTAAACGAGGAAATGTTCGCAATCTTTAGCCAGAAGAAAAATGCAAATTAAAACAACAATGAGGTACCACTTAACACTCTCAAAGGTAGCCCAATTCAGAAAATCAGATAGCAACAAATGTTGGAAGGGGTGTGGGGAGACAGGAACTCTCATCCACTGTCGGTGGACCTGGAAGTATGTATAGTGACTATGGAAATAGATCTGGCAATACCTAAAACAGATGGAAATTGAGTTACCATACGACCCAGCAACCCCCCTACTGGGCATATACCCAGAAGAGGCAAGAAACTAACAATGGTCAGACATCTGTGCTCCATCGTTCATTGCAGCACAGTTCACAATTGCAAGGAGTTGGAAACAACCCAAATTTCCATCAACTGATGAGTGAATTATAAAATTGTTGTACATACATACAATGGAGTACTGTGCATCTCTAAAAAGCAGTGATGGACGTATGAAGCACATCGCTGCATGGGAAGAACTGGAGGAAATCATGCTAACTGATCTAAGCCAAGCACAAATGGACAAGTACACATGAGTTCGCTGAGGTAAACTTTTAAAAAAAAATCCAAAGGGGCATATAGAAAAGGCTACTGTATACAAACATTCCTGGGGTGAGGACCAGGTAGTATGGCAGGGGCCAGACCAAATCCAGCAATACATATATGATAGCCAACTAAAAAGGTGCAGGTGGGGAAAGGAAAATATAAAAATGAAAAAGAAATAGGTAGTAGGGGGCACCGGGCACTAAACCACGCAAGGGGAGGGTATTGTTTATATCTCCTCGGATAAAAAGGGACCAGACTTCAACCTAGTGCTCCAGGATGTGAATGCAACATGCCGGCATGGTGTAGGGAACCAGTAGAGAGGTCTGGGTTGCTGGCCCCAATCCCAACTACGTGGACCCCTGCCCCTCTCCACAGCACTGAATCTGCAGCTCCTGGAGAGGGACATGTCTGATCAGAGCACACAGGAGAAAATGAAGGGTGAGGAAGAGAGAGTGAAGCATATCCTGTCCCACCAAACCTTGATGAAGAGATTCCTGCTCATACCAGCCAATTCACAGAGAAGACCATATGGCCAGCCCCAGTATGAGATACGACATCCCTCACTGACCCATAGCCCTACAGGGGACAACACTGGAAACACAGTGTGGGAATTCCGTACGATGTGATCCCACCACACCGAGACAAAACACTAAGGGCATGGAACAGAACAACAAGGGGAACAGAGCAACAAACTTCTCAGGGAATACCAAACATAGACTTTGGGGTCAGGGCTTAGTGCCCCATCAAACTCGAGCAGAAAACACTTGTAAAGGCCAGCAAACAATCCTTGAAATAACTACAAGCTTTTCTTTTTTGGTTTTTGTTGTGTTGTGTTTTGTTTTTTGTCATTGGCTTGTTGTTATTGTTGTTTTATTTTATGTTGTTGCTTGGTTTTGCTCTGTTTTGTTTTTGTGCATGTTATTATCTCCACAGATCTGTCTAAATAAGACAGGCTGGATGAAAAATGTGGAGGAGAAAACAATGAGACCAACAGTTCCAGGGGGACATGGGAGAGGGGGAGGTGGGAGAAAAGGTAATGGTGTTAACAAACCCACGGACAAGGGAACAGCAAGTAATCCAAATTGCTGGTGAGGAGGGCATAGGAGGCCTAGTAGAGTGTGATCAAGGGTAATGTAACCGAGAGGAATTACTGAAACCCTAATGAAAGCTGAGCATGATAGTGGGACAAGAGGAAAGTAAAAAAAGAAATAGAGGAAAGAGGTAAAGGCATTTATAGAGGTCTAAATACAGCCATGTTCATATGTACATATATTTATATGTGAGGATGTGGAAATGGATCTATGTGCATATATGTATACATTTAGTACTAAGGTAGCAGATGGACATTGGGACTCCACTCAAATACTCACTCAATGCAAGAACACTTTGTTCTATTAAACTGGAGTTCCATGATGCTCACCTTCCCAACACAATTGCTAAAGACAAAGCAGGTGCATAAGCAAATGCAGTGAAGAAAGCTGATGGGGTCTTAATGGTTTGAAGCCTTTAAGTGACCATCCAGCTCAGAACTAACAAAGTCCACATGGAAGAAGCACACCAGCCTGCGTGCTCATGAGGTGCGTAGGGATCAGTTATCGGGCATCAAAGAACAAAAAATTCTATCACTGTGTCCTCACCTCCCTGATATGATTGCTGAAGACAAATGGGCACATAAGCAAATGTGGTGAAGAAAGCTGATGGTGCCAGACTATCAAAAGATATAGCATCTGGGGTCTTAAAGGCTTGAAGGTAAACAAGCAACCATCTATCAGAAGCAACAAAGCCCACATGGAAGAAGCACACCAACCTGTGTGATCATGAGGTGTCGAATGATGAGGTATCAGGCATCATCAGAACAAAAAATCATATCATTGTGAATGATGGGGGGAGTGCGGAGTCGGGACCCAAAACCCATCTGTATGCAATTGGACATTCCCTTATGAAAGAGTTTCAGGGAGGAGATGAGTCAGTCAGGGTGCAGTGTAGCAATGATGCAACTTTCCTCTAGTTCTTAAATGCTTCCTCCCCCTCTCCCACCCACTATCGTGATCCCAATTCTACCCTAAAATTTTGGCTAGACCAGAGGATGGACACTGGTACAGATAGGAACTGAAAACACAGGGAATCCAGGGCAGATGATCCCTTAAGGGCCAGTGGGGAGAGTGGTGATACTGGGAGGGTGGAGGGAAGGTGGGGTAGAAAGGGGAACCAATTAAACCAATTAACCTCCTTCCTGGGGGATGGATAACAGAAAAGTGGGTGAGGGGAGACGTCGGACAGTGCAAGATATGACAAAATAATCTATAAATTATAAAGGTTTCATGAGAGGGGGGGAGTGGGGAGGGAGGGAAAAATGAGGAGCTGATGCCAGGGGCTTAAGTGGAGAGCAAATATTTTAACAATGATGAGGGCAATGAATGTACAAATGTGCTTTACACAATTGCTGTATGTATGGATTGTGATAAGAGTTGTATGAGGCCCTAATAAAATGATTTTTAAATGAATTTAGGTTTCCTCCTGAGACACGAGAAAGCATGAGCTGCCATTTCATTGTTTTTCATCCAGAAACTGGTCTTGGAGCCCATGACCAACAACTGGACAGACCCCGGGCCACCATGGTGCTGTCCAGTCCACTCCCTGTCGCGGTGAATCCAGGCACAGGGCAGTGAGTGCTGTCCAATCCTGTGCCGTCTTCACGACCTTTATGTGCTGTGGCTATCGTGTCCATCTGTTTTATGAAGGGTGTCATGGATTGAATTGTGTCCTCCCCCACCCTCACACCCATCCCCAATAATATGTGGACTTGGCTAGGCCATGATTCTCAGGAGTCTGGCTGTTGTGTAATGATGTAATCACCACTAGGGATAGGATGTGATGTAATCACCCTCCATTGGTGCCATGGTGTCAATCCCGACACCTAGGTGTTGATGAAGGAACCCTGGTGGCACTATTAGGTAAGCATTGGACTGGCAACAACAAGGTTGGCATTTCAAACTTAACTGCTCCACAGGAGAAAGTGAAGGCTATCTGCACCAGTAAAGAGTCTTTGTCTCCTTGGACACCCCCTTACAGAAGGGTCACAGGAAAAGACAAGCCAATCAGCGTTCAATTTAGCACCGATGAAACATGCAACAACTTTCCTCTAGTTCCTTAATGCGTCTTCCCACCCACCCCCACTGTCATGTCCCCAATTCAACCTTACAAATCTGGCTAGACCAGAGAATGCACAGGGGTACAGATAAGAGCTAGAAATACAGGGCAGATAAACCCCTCAGGACCAATAATGAGAGTAGTGATACCAGGAGGATAACGGGAAGGTGGGGGGAAGAAAGGCGGATCTGATCACAATGATCTACATATAACCCCTCCCTGGGGGGTGGGCAAAAGAAAAGTGGGTGAAGAGAGACTGGTCAGCGTTAGACATGAAAAAATAATAATTTATAAATTATCATGGGTTCATGAGGGAAGGAGGAAGGGGGAGGGAGGGGGAAAATGAGGAGCCGATACCAAGGACTCAAGTTGAAAGAAAATGTTTTGAGAACGATGATGGCAACAAATGTACGAATGTGCTTGACACGATAGAGGTATGTATGGATTGTGTTAAGAGCTGTGAGATTCCCCCAGTAAAATGATAAAATAAAAGAGGAGTCATCATCTCAGGAATCCTCTGTAGGACCTCTTTGAACTTTCTCAGATGTCAGTGGGTATGTTAAAGAAGCAACACTCCATTATGTTCGTGAAGATTGGGATATGTTTGCTATGTTAACAAGGGTGAAGGGAGATAGTGAATGGTGTAAAATGTGAAAATAATAATAATTTAGCATTTATAAAGGGTTCACAGCCGGGAGGGCGGGGGCGGTAAGAAGGAGCTGATACCAAGGTCTCAAGTAAAAGCAAAATGTTTTTAAAATGATGACGTCAACATATGTACAAATGTGCTTCATACACTCAATGTGTGGATTGTTATAAGATGATAAATAAATAAAATGATTAATTTTTAAAATGAAGGTTTAGGATAGGATGCATCCTTGTCAGCATTCATAGGCATGCTCCAGTGTAGAGGGAATTCCCCTGGGATGTGGCCCAAATGACCCCTTATCTTACAAAACGTCAAGGAGAGAGGAAAATGGAGAGTAGAGGGGGCCTCAGTACCACCAAGAAAGGAGAGCCAGGAGCAGAGTGCACCCTTGAGACTTGGGGCCCCTGCACTGAGTAATTTTTAGACTTGGGGACACACATGGAGTACCGTTTAGACTTGGGGCCCCTGCACTGAGTAATTTTTAGACTTGGGGACCTGCACGGAGTACCCTTTAGACTTGGGGTCCCTGCACTGAGTATTTTTTAGACTTGGGGCCCCTGAGTACCCTTTAGACACCGGGACACATGGAGAGCTCCGAGGAGAGCCAGCCCCACCGAAGCTGAAAGGAGAGAAGGCCCTTCCCTGGGGACCAAGAGAGAGAGAAAGCCATCCCCTACAGCTGGCGCCCTGCGCTTGGACTTCCAGGCTCCTTAACCATGAGAGCATGCCTTTCTGCATTTTTGGGAATTCTGTGATCGCGGCAGTGGGTAACAAAGACAGAGGGCCCCCTCCTTTTCGCAGGCCCTCTACATTACCAAACATCATGTCCTTTCCTAGACATCAGCCTTTCCTGAGCATGGGCTCAACCGTGAGGGCAGATTTCCCATCCTCCTTTCTAAGGAGAAATCACGTAGCCATGCTTCTCAACTGGATTGGTCCATTCTCCTGGCAGTCTGCCCTGTTATCCAGTCCATTGGGCTCATAGCCACCGACGAGCCCTGCCCGTAGGGTCCCTGACGCTATATATTCCTACAGAAGCTGCTTGCCCTCTCTTTCTCCCGCACCGCTACCGGTGGGTTCAGACCGCTGACCTTGCCAGTGAGTCCACTACATCCCGGGCTTCTCCGGCAGTCCACGGGCTGCACTGTCCTCTGTCAGCAGCTCGATTCAAAGGCGTCCCTTCCTCTTCCATCGTAATGTTCCTACGTTCAGCTTCTGTGTGTACAAACATAAGGTTATTGAAAAGGCTGTGTGTGGTTGGTGCCAGGTCATTGCAGTAGTCGCAGACATTGCAGGGGTGGAATAAATAGGCATACCAATATCATCAATAAAAGAAACAAATGTGTGTGTCTCTGTCATCTCTCTCTACCTCGCCCCCTCCCTCCCCCCAAAAGTGAAAATCAGCTAAACCAAAGCTATGTCACACTGATACAAGGATATGGATGTTTTATTTGAAGAAAAACAAGTGAGTAGAAAACTCTAGGTTTTTCAACTTGGCAGTTTCTAAACTCAAGTTCTAAAAATATGTCGGGTTTTTTTGTTATTAAAGCCATAAAAAATGAAAATTCTTCACTCCTCTGGCATCCAATTAAATTGCTACATTTGCTTTTGCTCATTATCACGCTCTCCCCCTTCCTCTTTTTACTATTTGGGCTTTTTGGGGGGAGGGGCGGGGACAGGAGGCATGATGACATCCTTGGAGAAAATGTTATTGCTTGGAATCCCAAGATAAAAACATTAGGAAGCACCCAGGTTTTCACAAAGCCACAGTCAAAACAACGCTCAGGCCCCTGGTTTGATGGGTCCGCAAGCCAGCCAAGCCCCAGCAGTCTGCCTCCTGCCCTCCCCCTCCTCACGGCCACCTTGCCGCCCAGTGTGATCTTCCTTGGGAAAAGGCAGGTAGGGAGTGAGGTAACAGGATGGAAGTCAAGGAAAAGTAGGCCCTTCGGAGCTGGAAGGAGCGGTCAAAATCAATTTTCTGTGAAAGCGTAAGCCAATCTTTTTGCAGGATGCCTGTGGTGGCTATTGACCTGTTTGAGTTACACAACGGGAGCCGGGGTGAAAGAGGCCTCGGGGACACAGCAACTCAGGAACAGCTTAGAAAGTCGTGACATGGACTACGGACCTTGCTGCGGTGTGTGGACAGGTGTCCGGGTCGCTCTCCAGCTGTCCGTCTCTTGTTCGCCATTGCTGGAGGCGCAGCTAGAGGCTGCACACCGGCCTGAGAGAAAGAGCAGCCTCCTGAAAAGTGGGAGCCCGGCCCAGTGCTGTGCAGATCGGGGAAGGAAAGGAAGATGCCCACAGCCTTCACGTTTCAAGCCTACAGAGATCTGTTGTCATTAAGGCATTGAGTCCGCCCCAACCCATAGCAACCCTGGGCACAAGGGTACGAAGCCCTGGCCCGACCCGCGCCACAGTCCCTATGCCTGAGCCCGTTGCTGTAGCCACCGTGTCACTCACCCATCTCCTGGGGGCTTGCCCCTTTCCTGCCGCCCCTCAACTTCCCCAAGCATTATGTCCAGGGCTGGTCTCTCCTGTCCACATGCCCAAAGTACGAGAAAGCTCTTTGTCTCTAAGGAGCACTCTGGCCGTGCTTCTGCCAAGACAGGTTTGTTTGTCCTTTGGGCGGTCTGTGGAACCTTCCACAGTTCAGAGCGAGGAGGAGCAAATTGGGAGCGAAGTCGCTGTAGCAGTGAGAATGGCAGCTGGTAAGGACTATATGTAAATGAAATGAACTGTTTGAACTATTGCAGATGAAAAAGACTGAAAATTGGTCCTCAAACTCAAATACGAGGAAGCGCCCGTTCTGAAGCAGATCACTGTGACACGTAGGATTGGCTGAGATATAAAGGAATGTGTGATGTGAATCTGAAGCAGACTGGCTCTGAAGAGAAGAAATGTGTGCTATTTCCCTCAGCCCCGCCCAGCAAAATGTGTCCCCAGCTCCCTAATGAAGTTCGAGGCATGATCACCAGACCCATCCATGCGGGAAATGTAACTTATTAAAGGTAATTACACTTCGCTTAAGTCCAAATGAGCTATCTGCATATCACTCCATAGAATGGGCTCGCTCATATTCACCCCTCCTTTTCTGCCATTGGTGAAGAAACCCCCAGGCCACCGTCAAAGCAGCCTGTCCCGGAACCCGTTAGACTTCACAGACAGGCGCAGCCCGTCTCCTGCCAGGTAGGCAGGCCCGTCCTGCTGCGTCTGGGCTGGGAAACCTGGTCATGTCGCGGCTCGGTATCGGGCTGCTAGCTGCCAGGTTGGTCAACAGGTTGAAACCACCAGCTGCTCCAGGGGAGACAAAAGACAGGGTTTATTACTTCTGGAAAGAGTTACGGTCTCGAGACCCACCGGGGCAGTTCTACCCTGTGCTACAGGGTTGGCAGAGCATTGGATTTATCAGGGAGATGTGGACACAGGACATTTCACCTCTCTGTATCTCTGGGTCTTCGTTTATATGATATGTGTCTTACACAAATGCATTTTTTAGTCTTTGCAGCACCCCAATTATATCCTTTTCCTATTGCTGCTATCACAAATGAGGGGATTATGACAACACGGTTTTTATTAATCTAAAGTTCTTTCTATCTGAAATCAAGAACAAATGGGCTTTAAGTCAAGCTATTAAGAGAACTGCATTTCTGCTGGTGACGCTAGACACCATCTACTCTCTTGCCTGCTCTCCTTGCTAAGCACCACCTCCACTTCCTGGCTTAGCACCCTCCTCCTCCATCAGCATCAGTCAACGTCTTGCTTCCTCCACACAAACCCTGCACAAACGTGTTTCTGTGACCAGTGGTTGGCTGCCCATGAGTTCTGTCAGCAATCCACTTGTATTCGTCTCATTAAAAAAGACAACCTCACGGCATGGGGACCATTCCCCAGAGGACAGAGTGGAACTGCCCTTGTGGGTGTCTGAGTCTGTGAATCTTTGCAGTCATTGTCAAAGTTCTCCCCTGGAGCCAGCATTTTGAAGAATGGGCTTCTTGGGGGAATGGCTCACATGTAAGGAAGCCACTCAGCCACCACGGCTCCTCTTAATTAGTTAGGGTATGTTTTAAAAACCAATCAAAACCATTGCTTCCAGTGGGATCTGCTTGGCCAGTGAAATTTAAAGAAGAAAGACCCATTTAGAAGGTTCTGGGGCTGGATGATTGGAGTTCCAAAGGGGTGTCTTAGGAGATTTTCTCAAAGGACATAGAACAATCATGAGAGCTTTTTTTATTTCTGCAAGCTTTTATTTATTTATTTATTAAGCATTTTATTAGGGGCTCATACAATTCTTATCACAGTCCATACATACATCAACTGTGTAAAGCACATCTGTACATTCTTTGCCCTAATCATTTTCTTTTTTTTCTCCTCTTTTCTTTTTTTACATTTTATTAGGGACTCATACAACTCTTATCACAATCCATACATATACACACATCAATTGTATAAAGCACATCCATACCTTCCCTGCCCCAATCATTCTCAAAGTATTTGCTCTCCACTTAAGCCCTTTGCATCAGGTCCTCTTTTTTTTTCCCCTCCCTCCTCACTCCCCCCTCCCTCATATGCCCTTGGTAATTTATACATTGTTATTTTGTCATATCTTGCCCTATCTGGAGTCTCCCTTCCCCCCCTTCTCTGCTGTCCCTCTCCCAGGGAGGAGGTCACATGTGGATCCTTGTAATCAGTTCCCCCTTTCCAACCCACTCACCCTCCACTCTCCCAGGGTGGATGATGCCTTCAGGACCAAGGGTGTGAGGGGCGATGCTGGGAGAGTGATAGCTTATTATGAAGAGGTTTAAAGAAACTGAAATGTGCATTGGTGCCAGAAAGGCCAGGAGCAGTCATACCAAGGCCTTCTTTTCCATCGTGAGGAGGCACACGGCCATCTTCGAGGGGGACAAAGGCTGTCCTGGTGGAGTTTTGTTGGGGAACCGCACTCCATCCACCCTGCAGGCTTCTTTTCATTCCTAAAACTCAAAAGAATGTTTAAAAGGAATGTGGTGTGAGTCCCTCAAAGATGCCACAACTGTGGGTTTGACAAAAGCGATCTCTAACAGAGGTGTATTTTTAAAGGATGCCAACACTGCATTTGATGTGGTGTGGATCAAAGAGCATAAGATCCCTGCGAGACGTGTTAGAGAGATGTAAATACTGCTTTCAGAAGGGTACAGACCTAGACGGAGGCCATGTTAAGAAGCAGGAACCTCACATTGTAGGTATTTTTTTTGTTTCATTTAAGTTTCTTTTTGACTTGTACATTGTAATCTTCTTACTTAAGGTTGCTGATTCGCATCCTTACTTCTTCTTTGCCAAGTAAACGAACTTGTTCACATGTTCCAGGGATTAGCATAGAGACATCTTTGGGAACACATTATTCTGCCTGCCACACCAATAACACAGAATTCTATTTCCATGATAATTAGGTTTCACTTCTATTAGTTGTCTAGGGCCCATAGGGTGAGCGCCATTTAAATAAGAATAGAAAATTTGACTACCAAACCATCTGACTTTAGGAAAGGTTTTAAAAGTTTGCCGGTGCAATCATGAGGTGTCACTGGGACCAGGTATCAGGCATCATAAGATTCATAAAAAACAACATACAAACAAACAAAAGCAAGTTGTTCAGAATGAGGGGAGAGGGGGTCGGAGCAGATACCCAAAGCCCATCTGTAGACAATGGAACATTCCCCCACAAAGGGGTCGCAGGGAAGGGATGAGTCAATCATGGTGCAGTAAAGCACCAATGAAACACACAATATTCCTTTGGTTCCTTGAGGTTTCTTCACCCCATGACCCCAGCATTGCTTCCCACTCTGGACTGGATTGAAACAAGTACATAGGTATAGGCAAAAGATAAATCTCATGACACATGGAATCCAGGAACAGGAATGAGAATAGCGATACCAAAAGGGTAGGGGGGCGGGGGGAGAAGGGGAGAGGAAAGGGGAACTGATCGCAATGGAAGACACAGCCACACACACCCCTTCAGGGGGAGAGAAACAACAGAAACCAGAGGGGAGGGGAGACAGCGGTCCTTTGAGACATGAAAATAATAACAATTTATAATCAATCAAGGGGTCACTTGGGGGGGGGGGGCTGAAGAGGAGCTGATGCCAAGGGCTCAATAGAAAGTAAATGTCTAGAAAAGAACGATGAAGTATATGCATGAATATGTCAGATACAATTGAAGTACGTATTGTAACAAGAATTGTAGAGCCCCCAGTAAAATGATCTTTTAGTTAAAAAAATAAGTTTGCAAGAAAAGGGGTGCAGGGAATGACATTTGCTGAACATCTAATACATACTATGCTGCTTAGTTCCCTGGGTGACCAGTTCAGTTTGTACTGAGCTAATAACCCAAAGGTTGGCTAGAACCCACCCAGTGGTGTCACAGGGAAAAGGCCTGTCAATTCCTCCAAAATATCAGCCACCGAGAGCCCTGTGCAGCACTGTGCTGCTCTGAGACACAGGGGATGTTGCTAGGGTTTAAAGGTTCTTTTTCAATTCTGACTACTAGACCCTGAACAGATATATGATTCGCAAACATTATCTTCTGCTGAGTTGGTTCTCATTTCACTTTCTTGATAATATCCTTGATGTACACTAGTATGTAAATAGAAAAGTCTAATTTATTTAATTTTGTTGTTCTTGTTGTTGCTCATGCTTTGAGTGTCATTTCTAAGAATTCATTGCCAAATCCAAAGTCATAAAGGTTTTTTCCCTAAGATTTTTTTTATATTTAAACCATTTTGAGATACTCTTTGTACACTGTGTGAGGTACCAGTTTGTCTGAAGTCTTGATAAGATGCCCCAAGTTGGTCCCCTCCCTGAGGTCTGGTCATTCTCCAGGCAAATACCACATATAATAAATCTTTTCTCTTTCACCAGCAGATGGAATTGTGGTCCCCTCCCTGACATAGCCAATCATAATCTCAAGGGGTTGGGCACAGGCATCTAGACTTGTCATATTGTTGTTGTTCAGTATGATAGAGTCAACTTTGACTCATGGCAACCCTCTGTGACAGAGGAGGCTGCTCCGTAGGGTCCCCAGGCTGTCATCTGAATGCAGCAGGATCCCCGGTGGCACAGTGGCAACCCATTTGGTTCCTAACGGAAGGTTGGCTGTGTGAATACATCATGAGCTGCTCCCTAGGAGCAAAATGTGGCCATCTGCTTCCATAAAGATGGCAGCTTCAGAAGTGCCACTCTGTCCTTTGTCGCTCTGCGTCAGTGTCAACTGTGGAGCCATGGGTTTGAGCTTTATCAGAGCAGACCATCAAATCTCTCTCCCAAGGGGCCCCTGAGTGTGTTCCCATGGCCAACCTTTCTGTTAGCAGGAGAGGGCTCAGCTGTGATGTTATTGGGTCATCCTAAAGTAGAGCTGGGCATGAGGAAAATGACCCCCACCAGTATCCTTAACTACAGCATGACTGCCCTCATGAGTGTGATCTGTAGTCCCTCTCCCTTAGGCACACACACACACACACACACACGCCTAGAACACCTAGGTTTCATAGCACCCTAAGGTCCAGGTCATTATGGGGCACGGTCATCTCCACCACTTCTCTGCTTCAGTAATTCTAGCATCCTTTTCACGTGACTCTTCCTGTATCCCTTGCAGGGAATTAGGGAAACGTTATCCCTTTTTATAATGTTTGTTAAATTAGCCAAGGAAATGGATTCTGTTCTTCCTTCAGAACAAAGGCAAAGGAGAGAGATTCATTTCTGAAGCCAGATTTAGAGGTGTGAAAAGCGGCGCTTCCTGGATCCTTTCACTCGATTCCCTCCCAAGCCACTTCTTGACTAGTCAGTTGGAATGTGTGCTTCTGACTTTCCTCCTTCACTGTGGATGAATTATTTCATTTTCAGTTTCAATTATTTCTTTTAACTTTTTTGTGAATTTGGAAAACATGGATGGAGCAGATTATCAGTCTCACCTTCAATAATTCATACACCTTTTGCTGTCAACTCACTCATTGCAATCCCCTCCATGCACCAGCACGCACTCTGCTCTCTCAGCTCCTGGCTCTGTTTCTGCTTCTCTCCTAATCTTCTGAATTCTGTCTATGACCTGCAGGACGATGAAGAGCCATCGTCTCCTGGTCCCACTGTCTCTTTCTGACCAGTAGGCCCAGTCCCCTTTGTGATTTTGAATTTCGTCCACATTCTTCTCCCACTCTCTGCAGACCTTCTACTGTGATCCTCGTCAGGGCCATTGGCAGCAGTAGTCAGGCCAAAATGACTCTCTTTCTAGCAATTGCCAGAAATGATGGGTTTATACTAACACCAAAAGATAGGTGTGTTATCTCATCACTCATTCACAGAAGGAAATCATCTGTCAACTTAATTGACTGCAAACTCTATCACCAGATTCTGTTCTATAATTAAAGAAATGGGAGTGCTTTTATGACGTTCCATGTCACTAACTTCTTGTCAAATGGAACTTGACTGTTAGCCAGAAGGCTGGAGGTTTGAGCCCACGCCGAGATTCTTCAGAAGAAAAGTCTAGTAAGTGATTCCAGAAATATCAGCCATTGGGAACTCTATGGAGCCCAGTTGTGCTTTGACAAACCCCAAACTCAAACCAAACCTACTGCCAACTAGTCAATTCTGACTCACAGGGGCCCTCTATAGAGTTCCCAAGGCTTTAAATCTTTACGGGCTTTACAGAAGTAAATAGTTTCATCTTTCTTCCAAGGAGTGGCTGGTCGGTTTGAGCCACCGACCTTTCAGCAAGCAGTGCAAGTTATCACACAGCACCAATGGGACTCCTTACCCTGTTCGTTGACACAAAGGCAACTAGGGATATCTTCGTCAGAGAATGTAGAATTTTTTTTCCCTATGTGCTTGTTTTAGATAAACGAGTTCATTATTGGGTATGCCCATACTTTTTGTGGGGGATGGGGGACCAAAACTTTTCCCACGGAATGTATGGTCCACTGCTTGCTATGGGAAGGCCTTCTGTCACGTGTAGGCATTTGCCTTACAAGTCACACACTCATCTTTAAGGGATGGATGCAGTAATGAGAAATAGTCATGATGGTGGGTCCCCATGAATCTTTCTTTTGGGAAGAGAGAACTAAATGATTTAGGACTCTGGGTAGGCACCAGCAGGACCTAGCTGGGGACCTTGGAAGGCCCACTTATTTTCTGGTTTGGGTTGAGGAATGGTCAGGTGACACAGTGAAGCAGGAACTTGTAGCATCACCACACCATAAAAATGATATCAATCCGAATGGAAAGCCATAGAGGAAAAGCGGGAAGGACTAAATGTTTAACAACATGGTTATTTCTGAGCACAGTTCTTCTCTGACCGACAGCCATGAGAGAAACAGGAAATCTACTCACCCACAACCGGGGTATCACTCACTATTCACAACAGCCAGACAGCAAAAGCAACCCAGATGTGCACCCAGACCTATGATCAGATTAACACAATGCGAAATGTTCGCACAATGGGCACTCACTGCCGTTGAGTTGATTCTGACTCTTAGCAACCCTATAGGGCAGGACAGAACTGCCACTGTGGGTTTCCAAGACTATAACTCTTTACAGGAGCAGACAACCTCATCTTTCTCTCTCAGCATGGTTGGTAATTCGAACTGCTGACCTTAAGGTTACCAACCCAATGGGTAAGCACTCCACCAAGGTTCCTGGCATAGGATACTCAACCATAAAGAGAAATAAAGTTCTAGTGCATACCACACCATGGATGAACCTCAATTAGCATGCTGAGCAAACCAAGTTTGTCATAAAGAGACCCCAAAAAAGTATGATGGCAGCTATCTAAAATAAGCTAATATACAGAAACCAAAAATGGTCAGTGGTTACCAGTAGTGGTAGGAAGACAGGGACAGAAGGAATGTCTGCTTAGGAGGTATGGGCATGTGAGTGGTAGTGGAGTTATTTGAAAAGTATGGCAAGAATGGTGTCCAAGTGAAAGCATGCAATCTATGTTGCTGAATCGTATATGTAGAAATTATTGCTAAGGCTTATGTTTGGTTGTGTGCATTTTCACCATAACATTTTTAAAGAGGGAGAGAGAAAAGCTCTATGGATACCATTAGGAGTACATCTTGAAAATCTCTAGAAAGAATTTTCAGACTTGCAATTTAAAATATATGTCTATATCTGTATCTCTATCTATACATTTACAAAAGATTGGGAAAAATAGAGACTCTCACCCCTCATCCTCCAACAGCCTGATTGTCTAAAGCCTGATTGTCCTGAGGCCCAGGAATGTAATAAAGCTCAGAGTAAGAATGATGAACAGACATGGAGTAGGGCCAAGTGGGGGGGTCCAGCAAAAGTGAGAAAGAATTGAGGTTAAGAAGCATGTATAGGTGCATTTTTTAATGTAGTAACTTAAAAAAATGATTGTCTCCCAGTTTTTGTGGGAGAAGTCTGCAGCAGTATGTTAGCTGGGTTATTCTGGTTTGGGGATTCTCGTGAGGACACCCTCAAGATGTCCTCAGGACTCTAGTGTTCATTGTAGCCATCTTCATATCTGCCAGAAGGTGGAAATAACCCAAATGCTTATCAGTTTAGAACGTGCTGTCTCCAGATCATGGAAATCAACCCTAAAGAGAAATGAAGTTCCAATAAATTCTAAGATATAGATGAACCTTGAACATACTTCTATTAAGTGAAATAAGTCAGACTCAGAAAGATAAATACTATATGATTCCACTTACATGAACTGTCTAGGAGAGATCATGTGTCCTGGTGGTTATAAGAGGATGCAGGGAGAGGGGAATGGAGAGTTGTTGCTTCATGGGTACTAAGCTTCTATTTGGGAGTGAGAAAACTAATTTTGGAACTGTGTGGTGACAATGGCTACAAAACTTACTAAATGTAATTAATGTCACTGTACACTTAAGACTAGCCGAACTACTCAAGACTCACCCTCCTGGAGAAATCACTGGAGATACGGATACCATAGCAAAGGGTGCAAAGAAACCAAATGGTGCTCAGCTATGATAAAGCACAGTGTCTGGGGCCACAAAGGCTTTTCTTAAAACAAGCAGCCACTTCACGGAGGCATCAACTAAGCCCACAAGGAAGAAGCACACCAGCATGTGTGATCCAAGGACTATATAAGAAATAAAATCCAAGTCCGAAGGAGGGAATAGTGTCAGAACTTAAATTCTGAACACTGGGTTTGCTGAAGGGTAGGGATGGCAGTGGAAGCCTAAAATCCACTTGCAGGTCCCCACATAAGTTAAACCTCCAGTGAATCCCATCTGACCACAGTCCAGGACGTGAATAGCATTTCTAGTTCACAGAGAGTGTTGTGAAGTCTATTATGGCAGATATAGTTAGGTCAAAATGTGATGCTTTGATCTCCCTTTTGACCCATTTTAATGTTGTTTTGGTTTTTAATACTTTCTCCTTTCTTTCAGTTTTATTTTGTCATTGTTGGGAGTTTTTGTTGTTCTTGTCTGTTTCTTGTTTTGCTTTCATATAATTTCTCTGTATGAAATCCAGGATAGATCAGTCTATAGAGAGAGTAACTAGAGTAATCATTACCTAGGGGCATGGCAGGGAGGTCGGGGAACGGGGAGGAGAAGGAAGAAAGGTTCTGAAGTTTATGGTGGTGGTGGTTGCACAACGCTTCTGAACACGGTTGAACTATTAGGGTGTATGGTATCTGAATTAGATGCCAATGAAATGATTTTTCATAAAGAGTTCAACATTTCTCACACACCTTAGAACAACCTACCATTTGCGCTCAAAAGGGCAAGAAGGAAGAAAAGGTGCTGAAAGCAAGAGTGGTGACAAATGCACGACGCTTCCTAATAGAATTGAATGATTAAACTGTGTGATATGTGACGTACAGCAGAACCCCAGTCCTCATCCGCATCAGTACTCCATGTATTCGGATTTCAATGTGCATGGTGAGAAAATTTTTCATCAGAGCGCAAACGAAACATCGGAATCCGACCTGATGCACGTGATTTTTGTAAACACCAGCACTCTGTGTTTCAATCACTGGGCATTGGTTGGCATTGTTCCGATGTGCTGTTTAAACCTTTTGCAGCTGTGTTCCAAGCGTTTTGCTATAATTTTCTTAGTTTTCGTGACTTTTGTACTGTTTTTAGATTAAAACAAAACATGAGTCCTAAGAAAGAGCTTTTTTTGAAAAGAATCATCATGATAAGGAACTGTTTAACCATGTTAACGATATTGTTGATGATAATTTTTTTAATTTAATTTAATTTAATTTTTTTAACAATTTATTGGGGCTCATACAATTCTTATCACAGTTCATACATATACATACATCAGTTGTATAAAGCACATCTGTACAGTCTTTGCCCTAATCATTTTTTTCTCCTCTTTTCTTTTTTTACATTTTATTAGGGACTCATACAACTCTTACCACAATCCATACATATACATACATCAATTGTATAAAGCACATCCATACATTCCCTGCCCCAATCATTCTCAAAGCATTTGCTCTCCACTTAAGCCCCTTGCATCAGGTCCTCTTTTTTTTCCCCTCCCTCCCCTTACCCCCCTCCCTCATGTGCCCTTGGTAATTTATACATTGTTATTATGTCCTATCTTGCCCTATCCGGAGTCTCCCTTCCCCCCCTTCTCTGCTGTCCCTCTCCCAGGGAGGAGGTCACATGTGGATCCTTGTAATCAGTTCCCCCTTTCCAACCCACTCAACCTCCACTCTCCCAGCATCGTCCCTCACACCCTTGGTCCTGAAGGTATCATCCACCCTGGATTCCCTGTACCTCCAACCCTCATATGTACCAGTGTACAGCCTCCGCCCTATCCAGCCCTGCAAGGTAGAATTTGGATCATGGTAGTTGGGGGGAGGAAGCATCCAGGATCCGGGGGAAAGCTGTGTTCTTCATCGATACTACCTCGCACCCTAATTAACCCATCTCCTCTCCTAAGCCCCTCTATGAGGGGATCTCCATTGGCCGACACTTGGGCCTTGGGTCTCCACTCTGCACTTCCCCCTTCATTTAATATGGTATATATATGCATACATACATATATATATATATACATATACACATATACACATACATACACACACACACATATATACATACACACACTTATATCTTTTTTTTTTTTTTTTGCATGATGCTTTATACCTGGTCCCTTGGCACCTCGTGATCACACTGGCCGGTGTGCTTCTTCCATGTGGGCTTTTTTGCTTCTGAGCTAGATGGCCGCTAAAATTTAATAAACTCTTTTAGAAAACAGTTAAGGAAACACCAACAGCAGACCACATTAGACAGATTTTTTTTTTTTTTTAGAAAAAGCCAGCCAGATCCTAGTGAACAAAGAAAAAGAAGGAGAAAAAAGAAACTCCCAAAAAGCTGCTACCAGTTGATTCGATGGAAGGGGATCCCCTTCCAAACAATGACTCTCTCTCCACACCTCCTCTCCACATCCGTGTCCACAGACCAGATCCTCATCAGTCTCAAGGAATGGGCCATATTGTAGTTAAAAACATTTTTAATGTTGTGTTTCTTATTTAAATTGTTACTTAACTCTGAATTTATTTACTTTGAAATTTCCGTGTAATGTTTTGTAAAAAAAAAAAAAAAGGCAAAGTTTAGGGTAAGAACTTAAGAACTTGGTGGTCGAGAATGGATTTATCCATTTTCAGTTATTCCTTATGGGAAAATTTGATTCGGAACTCGATTGCATCGCATCTCGATGCTCCTTCTCGAATGGATTCGTGTCGAGGTCCGGGGTTCTACTGCATAGGCCAATAAAATGATTTCTAAATAAAAGAAAAGCAAAAAAATTACTGGCAGAAACAGCCAAAAAATTATATATTTATCACTAAAAAGAAGGGGGGGGAGATGTCAGCAGGAATTTCAATTACCTGAAGCCCTGGCTGGCCTGGAGAATCTGTTTCCAAATTCACACAAGTGACTCTTAGCAGGAGGCCTTGGTTCCTCGCTGCCTATTGGCCAAAACCTCAGCCCAGGTCCTGGAGGCTTCTCCCTCTCTTAGGGAGAAAGAGCAAGAAAGAAGTCCCCATTGTGTCTATGATCTAATTTGGGGGATTAAATGCACACCATCATTTCTATTGCATCTTATTCAAGCCCATTTGTAGACCATTGGAGATTCCTCTGGCAGAGGGGTCTCAGGGAGAAGACAAGTCAATCAGGGTGGGATGTAGCAACGATGAAAAATACAACTTTCCTCTAGTTCCTAAATGCTTCCTCCCCGTGCCAGCCAGTACCCCCCCCCCCAATCATGATCCGAATTCTCCCTTGCAAGTCTGATGTACACTGAGGATGTACCAGAGGATGTACACTGGCACAGACAGGAACTGGAAACACAGGGAATTCAGGACAGATGAACCCTTCAGGATCAGTGGTGTGAGTGGCAATTCTGGGAGCATAGAGGGAGGGTAGGTTGGAAAGGGGGAAGCAATTACAAGGATCTACATGTGACCTCCTTCCTGGGGGATGGACAACAGAAAAGTGTGTGAAGGGAGACATCGGACAGGGCAAGATATGACAAAATAATAATTTATAAATTATCAAGGGTTCATGAGGGAGGGGGGAGCAAGGAAGGAGGGGGAAAATGAGGACCCGATGCCAGGGACTTAAGTGGAGAGCAAATATTTTGAGAATGACAAGGGCAATGAATGTACAAATGTGCTTGACATAATTGATGTATGTATGGATTGTGATGAGTTGTATGAGTCCCTAATAAAACGATTTTAAAATTTTTACGTGTTCCCATATACTCAAAGGAAGGAGATGGTCCCCGCCTGTAAAGGGAGGGATATCAAATCCCCTGTACATAATTAGAAGCCACAACAGAATGGGTAGTTTCTGGAATAGAGTGACAGGCAGAACATTTTGTTCCCGGTTGCTAGTTGCTATCTAGTTAGTTCCAACACATAGCAGCCCTTTGAACAACACAATAAAGCTCTACCCAGTCCTGAGACACCTGCACACACCACCAGTGCCAAATTCCAGCCCCTTGTTTGTGGGGCTCCCCCTTTTAACTGACCCTCTATTTCACCAAACCCGATGCCCTCCTCCAGGGATATCCACCCTCCTGAGAACATATCCAAAGTACACGAGACAAAGTCTTGCCATCCTCGCTCCCAAAAAGGAGTCTGGCTGTATTCCTTCTCAGACAGATTTGCTCATTCCTCTGGCAGTCAGTGACGCACTCAATAATCTTCACCCACCCGGTAGTTCAAGTACATCCATGCTGCTTCCGGCTTCTTTCTTCATTCTCCAGCTCTCACGTGCGTAGGAACCCATTGAGAATACCTTCGCTTGGGTCAGGCACACCTGAGTCTTCGCAGTGACACCTTGTCTTGGCAAAGAGAACACTATATTCTTATTCTAACACAGTTGCTTCCAAATGACTATGTCAAAATAGCCCACGCGTCTGTTGTGTTGACTCTCCCTTCAAACTCTAACCATCTACGTGTGTGCATTAGTGCAGTTTGGCAGATCACTTTGCGTCCCGGTGCTCAAGGCTGAATAACAATGATATGAACCTACTGTGAAGGTCTTACAGGTCAGGAGACTCTTGGGGGAACCAAGCTAACTCCAACCTCTTCTGACGAGTCCTCAAGGTTTCATTCACTGCAACAAGTTAACCAGAATGGGTTGATCCATTTGCATACTTGCCCCGGATATTAAATTCATCTGATTTCATAGCGAAAGATAGCTTCGTCCCTGCCAAGGCTCCCTAACTCCATTGCAGACAAAAATAAGCAAAGCTGCTTTTAGAAGCTTTGTATACTTTTTCCCCCTTCTGACAGTCTTCAAGTGGCAGCATATGATTTGGTCCCTGAGACATACAAAGTGTTTTAATTAAAGGTTGTCTAAAAATACAGAACGTTTCCACAACCGCATCTGCCATTAACTCTTCTGACATTCTGGCGGCATTAAGTCCCAGAAAATTCTTTACATATTAAAAAGAATCCAAGGGTGCCTGAGCGCTGCTGGCTGCTTGCACGGACAAAACCAAACAGCATGTTTGCAGTTGGCGACCACAATAATTACAGGCACGGCAGGCCCCGTTGCAATTTGTTCTTACAACTTGAGAAACAAGCTTAGAGACTTTGTGGCATTTTGCTGAATGACTTTCTTTGAACACTCCGTGAGAAGTCATGGCATAAGTGTACACTAGACCAATCCAGGGAATTGGCTGTTTCCTCCCAGTTGATCAATAACCCTTCCTATGACCTTGTGCAAATCAATGAAACCCAGCAGGCCCAATGGGTTTTACAAATCTGTAACAAAAGCGACAGCCTTTGAATGCTGATAATGTGCCAGGGATTGTGCAAAGGACAATCCTCCTCCTGATGAAACAGGTCCTGTTATTTTGTCCACTTTTCATCCGTCTGGACTGAGCATGCCCCACGGGACGATAAAGGGAGGGCTTCTGTGAGTGACAACGACGGTTCTGGTCAACAGCGTGTTCCCTGGAGAGAGAGGACTAAAGTTCAAAGGTCGGCTCGGTCATGTACTGGCTGAGTGGTCTTAGAGTAACAGCATAACTTCTCTGTGTCTCGGGTTGGCCATCGATAGAATGTGGGTAGTCATAGCACCTACCACATAGCCTTGTTGATGGGAGTTAAGAAGCCAATACTTAGAACAGTGATGGATAGAAACCAAAGAGAGGCAAACCCTTTGCCATCTAGTGGACTCAGACTCACGGTGACCATCTGCGTCAGAGAGGAATTATGCTTTGAGGGGATTTCGAGGCTTTTAGAAGTAGCTTGCCAGATCTTTCTCCCAAGGAGTTGTTGGATAGGTTCAAACTGCCACGCTTTATGCCAGTGGAGGTCAAATAATAATAGATCCGTTAGGACCTTGCACCATCCTTTCCTGGACAAGGGACATCGGGGAAGAAGATCTTTGATTAGGCAGAGGAAAGGGAAGAAAAGTCTCTGTTGAGATGTAACTCTAGACTCCAGAGTACCTAGGATCTAGAGGCCTCAAGACTCAGGCGGCGGAGGCAGTAGAAGGACCTCAGGCTGTAGTAAATGTGCCAGGTGCCGGGAACAAGGTGGAGGCGCTCTTCCATCGTCTCACCAGCATGGGGATTGACCCGAGGATGGGTGGTCCCACAGCCCTGTCGGAGACACAGCAACAAGACCCAGGCTAACAAGGGGACAGAAGCTGTGGCATTTTGTGCAGAATTCCAGCTGCTGGTACCAGTTAGACCCAGTCATGAGTCCCTATTCCCTTTTCTCCATGATCTCTATAACAATTTTGTAAATAATCCATCAAAACCCATAAGTCTAAATCCAACTTTTACGACTGGCCCTCTCTGGCCCACAAATGGACACCCTGAGAGGATAAGAATGAAATGTTTTCTTGTTTCAATCCTTGTTCATACAAAACATTCGGACCCAAGGCTGCCGTGGGAAGCTTATGAGCGCTAGTCTTTGAGATAATGAATCGAAGATCCCTGTGCGTTCCTCCCTATCTTACATAATCTTTGCAGAGATAACCAAAGGTAAATAATTCATGAATCAAAACGTTTGGAGTGGTGAGATGGTAGTATTGATTATGATTATTGAGAGAAGAACAGTTCAGACGGAAGATAAACCACTTGGGGCAGCTAGAGAGTTGCTAGTGGCAAGTGTCGCTGTGCTGGAGAAGGCCCTGGGGAAGAGACAGTGACAGGAGAATAGCGAGAAAATCGAGGAGCGTTCTGGACAGAGCATTGTGTCGTGGGAGCAGCTGCAGTCCATGTGGAGGATACCCCGAGGAGAAGTCATGGGGAGAGGGGTCTCCATGAATTAAGGATATGCAGCCTCCCTCCTCCAATCCTTCCATTGGAAATTTCTCAAGAAACTATGTTAAAAACTGGCAGCGTTTCGAATGATATTATTTGGTGGGACTTTAAATTACTTTCATTGATGCTATACAAAGATGGGTCCATATGAAATGCCAGTCATTAGGTTATACAAGTATATGCAAAACAACCTGCCTTCCATGGAATCTGCGCCCTTCCACAGAACCATAGTTCTAAGAACACAATACCCGGGCAAATGCCATCTAAGTGGTAGTGCTTGTGCCAAATCCCTATAAGAACATGTGTCACAACCAACATTCGAGAAGGCAGGCTGCTCAGGACAGAACAACAGGACTAGTGTTGGGGGAACAAGAAGATATTCCACGCAGACTCTGACATTTGTCGGGAAGCTGAGAACCTGGACTTCCAGCAAACCCATGTGGACTTATACCCATAGACCAGGAAAACATGGCTGTTTGTCAAAATCGGTCAGTTCTAAGATAGTGTCATTTGCAAGGCACAAGCTCATGCCTTTAATTTAGCAATATTGTTAGAGAAACTTAGCCAGGGGGCCTTGCCATTTTCTGTAACTCAGAAAGAGACCGATTGAGCTCACGTTCTTCTTCACAGTAAAATAGTGCTCCATTTCCTCATCTCTCATTCACTCTCAAATCCTCCGAAGTGGCTTTTAAGATCTTGATTCTAATACTAGTGTCACTAATCTCAACGCCCACAGAAGTTTAGGCTCCTTTTGTAGCATGGCTTCTCAGTAGCCTTCCAAGCTTTGGCCATGCAGTTCCTTAAACTTTCATTCCTAAACCCTCACCTGGGTGCAGTCACCTGGCCCATTATTCTAATCCTAATCCACTAGTGGAGTCCTGGTGGTGTAGTGGTTACGAGTTGGGCTGTGATCTGAATGGCCAGCTGTTCGAAACTACCAGCAGCTCCTTGGGAGACAACCTGGGCTTTCTACTCCTGTAAACAATCACAGTCTCAGAAACCTACGGGGGGTCACTATGAGTCAGCAGTGAGTTTGGTTTGGGAACCTTCTGGTTATATCTTCCCTGCCTCTTTGTAGTCTCCCACTCTTCTCTGTACTTACTTGGTTTTCTCTCGAGTCGAGGACTCGGTTCTCGGTCCTAATTTGATGGCCACCACATCCCTTCCTCACAAGGTCATCGATTCACACAGCTTCCTCCCTGTCCCAAATGTCAGAGCGTTTCTCAAAGATTAAAATAGTCCTTCTAATCGCACAAGTGCTGTCTTCGCTTGGCTCTCTCAAGCCCCATTCACGGTCAGTGTATCCAATCAGACCGTGAGAGCTACCCTGCAAACTCATCCCCTTCCGATATTCCTCCTCTCAGTAAATATCAACATTAATAATGCTAGATGCACTCGCTCCTTACCATACCCTAGGGAATGCCACACACCCTACCAGTGACTGCTGTAAATCTTTTCCTGGGCACAAGAACTCTGAAGCTGGGGTGTTCCATTAGCTTCGATTTACAAATAAAGAAATTGAGAGAGAAAAAAAAGACACGTCAGGTTATCTCCCCTCTACTAGAAAGTGGCGTGTCTATTGTGTGCACAGTTGTCTGTGATGGTTTATTGACTAAATCACCTTGGGTAGGCTGTGGTTCTCAGTCACTTGGTCGAACACTAGGATAGTTGCTGCTCCATAATTCATCTAACTGACGTCATTTAATCACCTTCCACAATGTAATTTAATGAACTGAAATCAGTCCATTGAAAGAGATGTTCCTTATGGTACAATCTGCCTCCAGGCTATAAAGAGCTCTTTGAACAGTACTCGGTCTCTCCTTATCTACTCTCCTCTCTTCTTATCGCCTGGCCTGCAGAAGTTCAGGCAATCCTGCAGCCATCTCTAGCCTGATGCCTGACCAACAGATATGGATTTGCCAGTCCCCAATTATCCCGTGAACCTGACCTCTGAGTCAGGTCTCCATCCGACCTGTGAGTTTGGGCTGCCAGCTCCCACAATCACATGATCCAATCCCTTGAAGTAAATATATATAACATGCATAATGCATAGTTTATAGATTATATGCATATCCTTATGAGAGGGGTTTGTTTTTAATTGTGGCAAAACTCTATTATCTTTTAATCCCATTTATCCATGAAATGTTGAAGGCCCCTTGTACATACACACACACATGTCATTGACTGGTCCTGCTTCTTGAGAGAACCCTGACTACCATAGCGACTTCATTGGCATCCCCCCACCCCAATAACCTCTACCCAATTCATTGCCAAGTTCTATTTAACTTAGCTTCTAAATAGCAAGTGACTCTCCCTATGTTGTCCATCTCTATGGCTACCTTGCTACTGATTCTCTTATTGCTTTCTGGGATACTGCCATGGCCTAGGCTTCGTCCTCTATCCTTTCTCCCCATGTCTAACTGATCCCCTAGACTGCAGTCAAAAGTATCCTTTCAGCTGGGACTCTAATCACTTAAGGCTGCAATGTCTTCCCACTGTTTTTACAACAAAGACCAGAGCGCCGATGCTAACCTGCAGGGCCTCTCAGGGCCTGCCTCCCTCGATCTCCAACTTGGCAGACTGATATGCATGTAACCATACTTATCTTCCAGTCTTGTCCTCTGGGCGTCCGTGTCACTGCTCGTTCAGAGCCTTGAATGCATTTTTTCCCCCTTTGCTCTGCTCCCTCTGCTCTGCCCTTGGCTTGAGATGTTCCTTGCTCTTAGACTTATCTAACTAAGCCTGTTCCTTCCCTAGAACTCCTAGTAAATTCATGGTGGGATGGAAAACACCCTGCCCCACGTGATGTGTCCTATGCCAGGAAGTATTCATCTCACGTCACTCTTACACAGGCATCTGGCTCATTATTCCAGGGTAACCCTAATTTGTTAGGAAGTACCTTGAAGACATCAGCCATGTGAGTACTGACCACCACTGGATCCTTTGGGGAACAACCTAAGGCCTGACAAATGATTGGCATCCTGTGACATTGGAGAGATGGGTGGGTGGATGCATGCATGCATGAATAGGGACAGTCTGAAATTTAACCTACTGCTCCTGTTTTCTGTCCTGCACATTTGTCTGAAACCTGATCTTTTTTTCTATTTCTTTGCACATTTAGCCATGCCTTCAGTTTGTTGTGTGGGCGTTAAGCACCAGAAGTCAAATGATTCTTATAAACCTACAAAGAGGCCAGCTGCCAGACTCATGCCAGCAAGGAACCAAACTGAATGGGAAAGCAGTTCCCTTCACAGCGGGAGGCAGTGCCAAGACCACCAACCCCATGTCTAGAAACATGCGCCCCGTCATCGCTTTGTCACATATTTGCCACATCACCCTGGAGGAATCTCCTTGCTTTCTCAGCCTTTTCCAGATGCTATTTAAAAGTAAAACATAAATAGAAAAAACAAGTTGGAGCTGAACTGCTGCTTCGCTCAGAATTTAGACTTGCTTATCAAGGAATGTCAGCTGATTACAAATCTCATATTTGAAGTCTTCACATAGGAGATTTCCTATCAAGTTCTTAAACTAAGCGTGGTTTTGAAATTTCATGTGGCATTACTTTGGGCCTAGAAACTCACGTTTTGCTGCATTTTAAAGTAAGGAATGTACATATTTTATTCATTGTAACCAGAGGAGCCCTGGCAGCACAATAGCTAGACACTGGGCTAGTCACGGAGAGAGTGGGGGTTCCGACCCACCAGCTGGTCGGTGGGAGGAGAACATGGCGTCTGCTGCCCTGTCCTAGAGACCCAGCCTTGGGACCTGCCTGCGTGGCAGGGCTACAATGGCTGGAGCACCCCAGGAGTGGGACTGGATTCACTGGTACTGGCTATTTGTAGGTCATTGTGATCAATGATGGGCCGCCCTATTGACTTTGAACTAGCATGGAGAAACCATGCTGTTTTCACTAAAAGGAATTGTTTCTGTTTATCATAAAATGCGGCTGAGTGAAGGCACTTTACTCACACAAGGTCGTGGCTGCAGAATATCGTTCACATGTCAATCATCACAACACATCTCTTCGGAAATGAAAGCTGAAAAGCTAATAAACTACACAAATTGAGCTTCACCTTCCATTTTATAATTGCTGGATTCTATTTGTGCACTCTGCCGAAATTATCTCTGAAAGGGAAGCAAAAGGGCTTCGGGTCTGTGTCACGTCTAATTCAGATAAGTACCACGGGTGACTTGGAGTGGGATCTGCACCACCACGGGGAAACTTCGGTTCATTGCCTGTCCAACTCTAAGCAAACACATCCACTCTGCTGTTAATAAAAGTCCTGGCAGGGCAATCAAAAGCCTGGCTGACATGAATAAAGATGAAGTTATAAATCCTTCAGGACAAAATGTCCCAGGTGGGGGCTGTAGACCTGGAATGTTTCGGTCAAGATCAAATGCATGTGAAGTTCACCAGGTGATGTGGGGACCTGTACGTTTCACAGTGACGCTGAGCCTCCATCCACTCACCCTCAGCCAAGACTTCTGGATGGATGGTAGGCTTGGCATTTGGAATGCAGGAGGGAAGCAATGTTCCCGGGTGGTGTGCGGTTCTGGCCTTTCCTTGTCAGGAGGAGCGGAACACAGTTGAAGAGAAGGTCACGCTGCAGATTTTCAGAAACATAGGCCTCTGATGTGTAAGAGTTAACGCCAAAACTAAGTGTTCAAAAATGAAATTCTTAAAATTGCTTATACCCATGAAGCAAGCAAGGATTTTCCTCTATGGGGATGGGGAGAGCGACAAGCGGGTGTTAACCACGTTGTGTTTGGGGCTGAGGCAAGCTTGCAGGATCAAGAAGAGGTGTGCATGCATCAGTCGAGTGACCTTGGGCAAGATCCGTCCCCACTCTCCGTTTTCCAGGCAGGGCACTTTATTTAAGGAAGTCTCCTCAACTCCTTTGAGCTTTGATACCTAGGATGCTGTAAGATCGTCTCCATGATTTCATGGGAAGCATGAGTTGAATTTTTCCTGCCTCTGCATTTTCACAAGTGAAAATTGACTTCTGATAGTTGACTCTGCCCTTGTAAGTTTTGTAGGTGAAAGTCATCCCAGAAAGCCTGATCCTCTTTATGGTATCGAGTCACCAGTCCACAGAACACGGGCTGAAGGCATAACGGCCTTCTCTTTGACGAGCTCCCCTGCTAAGAACCAAGCCCTGCACTGTATGCCCTTATTCAACCTGGGTCCCCAAGAGGCCCCTCTGTGCAGCAGACAGTCCCTCTAACTATCTGTATTCCAATGTTTTCTAATGCCATCGGTTTCCAATATCAATACAAGCAATCTATATAACTAAAATAAAGTTTATATCTGCCTCACCCTTTTGTTTTGATGCCAGGCTGGACAGATTTTCAACAAACATAGAGGGAATGGTTGGAATTGTCAAAAGTAAAATATAAAGAACAGGACATACTTGAAATTTACTTTGTGTGGCTTACAAGTATGCCTGAGAGATGGGCAGTCCTCCACTTAGGTAGCTGCAACTGCGGGTCAGCAGGATGTCCCACTGTCTGCCGATTACTAAATCAATATCATAGGATACTGTTGGGAACAAAACAAATACTGCCTGGCTTCAACAATTATTATTAAATTGTATGACCTTATCTGGAATCAAGCTATTTATTGGTGAGAATACAGAGCATGATGTAGTCAAGTGATGGCAGAGACACATTTATGTTCATGAGCTGGATTAACACAATAATTACAGCATACCAACAACATGTCAGCAATCATGAAGTTGGCACAGGCCCAGGCAACATGTCATTCTTTTATCCATGTGGAAGCCATGAGCTGGGGCTGACTCAAGGACAAATGATTACAGTCACACACACATACACATGCACATGTACACACACAATAAATCAGTGAAACCATGGCCCTGACGATTCAGCATATAAATATAACAGAGAGAAAACACTGATAAGAACAAATATTCCGGATCTCTGGTTTCCAAATAGCAGCGTGATCGTGGTTCTTTTCCTTTCATCTCACTGAAATCACCTAAAATCAGAAGGAAACACAAATTAAAACCAAGAGAGGTTAACTAAAGCTGGAGCTCTCAGGAAGAGCCATCAAAACACAGACCTCTCCAAAGTACCAGCCTGACCAGAAGCCCTTTTTTGGAGTGCTCACGCAGGACTAGGCACCCTGGCTGAATAGGTGGGGAACCAACAGAGAGTGGGAGTCCGTAGCTCGGAAGGAGGATATTCATACTTGTGTCCTTACCTTTGCTGGAAATATAGGCATGGATGTGGAGAAGGACACAGGAGGCAAAGGTATGAAAACTTCTTAGAACCAAATACCTTGAAGGAATGAGTCACTGGCTTTAGAGACTCAGGACCAGTCTTAAAGAGCACCAAGATCCATTGGAATAAGAGAGTCCACAAAGCATACCCTTGCAGAAGGGTCACAGGGAAGGGATGAGTCAACCAGGGCGCACTATAGCACCAGTGAAACACACAATAGTCCTCTGATTCCTTGAGACTTCCTCAGCCCCCCCCTCCCCACTATCATGACCCCAGTGTTGCCTTTCACTGCAGGCTAGACTGGCGCATGTCCACAGGTACAGAGAAGAGATAAGAGATCATGACACACATGGGATCAGGAAGAGGAATGAGAGTAGAGATACCAAAAGGGTAGAGGGAAGGTGGGAAGGTGTGAGAATGGGGGACTGATCACAATGATTGACACAACCACACACACACACACTCCAGGGGGATGAACAACAGAAACTGTGGGGAAGGGAGACAGTGGCCAGTATAAGATATGAAGATCATAGTAATCTATAATTTATCAAGAGGTCATGAGGTTGGGGGAAGGTGGGGATAAAAGAGGAGCTGATAACAAGGGCTCAATAGAAAGTAAATGTCTAGAAAATAATGATGGCAACTTATGTACAAATATGATTGATACAATTGATGTATAGATTGTTATAAGAGCTGTGAGAATCCCCAATAAAATGATCTTTTAATTTTTTTTAAAAGTCCACAAAGGCAATATTCTACATTCTGCTCTGATGAGCAGTCATCTAAGTTACAACTATTGGTCTCCCCCTGTCCAGAAGAAAGGAGTGATGAAATGGAAATATCCATGGAACCCATGGACTGATGGACTTTAGACTAAGCAACACCTGGAAACTCAATGAGCACCATGTCCTCAAGGTCACGTTCGGAAGGGTCAGGAAAGGAGGAGAAAGGAAAACACAGGGAGGACACAGAAGCAGTGATATCAGCATGTGGGGGCTGCAACCCGTGACATGAAACAAAATGTGTATGAACTGCTAAATGGAAAACTGGTCTGCTCTGCAAACCGTCATGAAAGAAACGGTTTTTAAAGAAAAGGAGAGTCTTTATTTGTCACGATGAAAGCAGTGTGCAAAATGTAGTCCAAGGACCCTTTCTGCCCAGGGATAAAAGAGAAACCAGACCACTCGGAATGAACGCACAATCACAAGCAGATGGCATGTACTTGCAGGAAAATGTTTATTGTTGGGGAAAGGTAGAGGAAAGATCATCTGCGTGATAGGCGGCCAAATTTTGACCCAAGTCTGATAGCTAACTTATTCGCATGTGTAAAATTCTCTTTGTAAGGAAGTAGGGAGAGTGCCTGCTAGCCTGAAACGCAGTCTTGGTTCCTCCCTGATAGAGATTTCCTGAAAACATGATTCAGGAAAAATTCATATTAGAAGTTAAGTAGGAATTAAACTGTTTTTCTTGAGGAAAAAAGAACTGGGTGGAACCATAACAGAGAGCACTTCTGAGAGTGGAATGGTGAAGGGTGGGGAGAATGTGGCCATAATTGGGTGAAAATGGCGCTCAAAGATATTGCCATGGGTTTTCAGAATTTGAAGCAATCAAAACTCTTGAACTGGAATATACAGCTGAAACAAAGACCTGGGAAAGCCAGGAGGAGTTGCCAGATGTCTGCTTGTTGTCAGATGTCACGGAGTCCGTTCCAACGCCTGGCAGCATTACGGACAACCCAACAACACCTGCCCCAGGCCTGCCCCCGCCTCACCATGTGTCAGGCTTGAGTTCCTTGTTACAACCACTGTCAACCCATCTTGTCAGAGGCCTTCCACTTTTTACTGACTCTCCACCACGCATGTTGAACTTCCCCAGAGACTGAACCCTCCTGTCCAAAAAAGTCTCCTCATTCTTGCTTCCAAGGAGTGTTTTGACTACTTCTGGCGAGAGAGATTTGCTCGTTCACTAGCTGCTGTGGTCAGGGGCTGTCGGGTTCGTTCCAACTCATAGTGACCCTGTGTGAACAGAAAGAAGCATTGTCCCATTGCACCATCTTTACGGCTCTTGCTAGGCTTGAGCCCATTCACTGGCATCCCCTGGTCGATGAAAGATTCCTTGCTGACAACATAGTTCAAAGGCATCATGTTCTGGAGTCTTCCAATTTATGTATTCATATGAAATGACTGAAAATAGGATGGCTTGAACCAGGGGCATCATGGGCCTCTTTCGATCCTTTAAAGAGGTCTTTGGAAGCAGGTTTGTCCAACGCAGTGTCACTTGATCTCTGATGGTTGTTCCCATGGGCACTGATGGCGGATCCAAGTAAAATGAATCTTTGACAACTGCCAACTTTTCTCCGTGTGCCATGATTTTGCTTATTGATCCCGTGGTAAATGGATATTTGGTTTCTTTAATATGAGATGTGACCCATACCAAAGGCTGTAGACTTTGATCTCCTTCAGATAGAAGTCCTTTCACTTACTTCAAGCAAGTTTACTCATGGGCATATCACATGCTGCTAATGAGTCTTCCTCTCATCCCGATGCCTTGTACTTCTTCATATAGTGGCCTGTCTTGGATGATTTACTCACCGTACATATTTTATAAATATGGTAAAAGGATACAACCCTGACACCTACATTTCCTGATTTTAAACCACACTGGATCCCCTTGTTGTGCTCCAATGAATGCCTCATGATCTATATATAACTTCTGTATACCTGCAATTAAGTGTTCTGGAATTCCCATTCTTCAAAATGTTATCCATAATTGGTTACGATATACACAGTCAATAAAAAACAGGTAAACATCATTCTTGTATTTTCTGCTTTCAATTAAGGTCTATCTGACATCAGTAATGAGATATGTTGTCCAGCCTCCTCTTCTAACTCCGCCTTAAATGTCTGGCAGTTCCCTGGCAATGCACTGCCGGACCTGTTTTTCCAAATTACCTTCAGCAAAACCTGTCCTTTGTGTGATAGTAATGACAATGTTCAAGAATGTCTACATCCTGTTGGGTCACCATTCTTTGGAATGGACACAAATACAAATCTCATCTAGTCATCCAAATGTCTTGGCATCGACAAGGGAGCATTGCAGCCGCGCTCACTTGTATCGGTTTGTTGAAAGATCTCAATCACTAGTTCATCAGTTCCTGGAATCTTGTTATCACCAATGCTTGCACAATGCTTTCAGCTGTCCCCTGTCTCATTGGTTTCTGATCATATGCTGCCTCCTGAAGTCATCAGATGTCAACCAACTCTTCCTGGTACAATAATTCTGTGTTTTTCTTCCATCATCTCTTGATGCTTCCTGAGTTATGTCGATATCTTGTCCCTCAAAATCCTTCAATATTGCAAGTTGAGGCTAGAATTTTCTTTTGGATTCCTTCAGTTTAAGATATACTGAGCAGGTTCTTCCTTTATAGATGTCTAACTCCAGGCCTTTGCACATTTCATTCTAATATTTTACTTTGTCTTCCAAAACTGCCCTTTAAAATGTTCTGTACAGCTCTTTTACATCATCTTTTCTTTCCTTGGCTTTAGCCAGGGGTGGGATCTAAATCATTTAACAACCAGTTTGCTGCCCTAATGACCATTTTAAGTATGAAAAATGACACAGCGAATGGTAGATTATTATTTCATACATTTGTTAAATAACAACCACAGAAGAGGTATACAGTTAAAAAAAAGAGATAGCAATGTAACTTTATGATTTCCACATTGGGTGGTCACCCAGCACCCACCTTAGAGAGAACCCTGGTTATAAGTGCCATTTTAACAACCAGTTCACCAAACTCAACACAAAATCAGGCATCTGGTTGGCACAGTCACACAACTGGTGTGAAGCAACACAGTTCCACCACTGCTGTAATTCAAGCGCAAGTCTCACAGTCTCTTCTAACGTCTGTTTTGGTCTTTCATTCTTCCCAGTCTTTTTAATGGCCTTTCCTTTCTTCATGTATTATACCCTTAATGTCACTCCACACCATATCTGATCGTAGGTCATTAGTCTTTAATGCATCACATCCAGTCTTGAATTGGTATCTAAATTCCTACGGTATGCAGGCAAGGTTGTATTTTGGCTCTAATGGACTTTTTTTTTTCCTCTCCCCAGCTTCAATTTGAACTTGCATGTGAGTAACTGATGTTCTGTTCTGCAGTTGGCCCCTGGATTTTTCCTGACTGATGGTATTGAGCGAGCTCCATTATCTCTTTCCACAGATGTTGTCAATTTGGTTCCTGTGTATTCCATCTGGCAAGTCCATGTATGTTGTCATGGTTTATGTTGTTGAAAAAGAATGTGTATCCAATTAATTGGTCGTTGGTCTCACTTTCATAACTAATTGCTAGTAATTATCAGTGTCTCTTGATTGTATGTTTAATCAATTTCAGACTGCACAGGTTGATAAAACATTTTAATTGTTGATCTTTGTCATTAGTGTTGCTACATGCATATAAATAATAGTCATATCAACTGATCTTCCTTGTACACTTGTGGATATTTTCCAGAAAATATGCTCATCCTTGTATTTTTGATACATAATATTTCTGGAAATTATCCACAGGTCTACAAGAAAAACCATCTGCTATAACTATTAACTATGACTATATGTACCAACCACTGAGCACAAAGATAAAGAACTTGAGGATTTTCATCAACCTCTGCAGTATGATATTGAGCAAATATACAATCAAGAGGCGCTGATAATTCCTAGACATTAGAATGTGAAAGTGAGACCAGGAAGGGGTCCTGGTAGGGAGTGGTTACCCATTGGGCTTTGATCTGCAAAAAGAGCCCTTCAAAACCACCAGCCCCTCTGGGAAGGAATGATGTAGCTTCCTACTCCAGTAAAGAGTTACCATCTCAGAAACACACAGGGGCAGTTTAACCCAGCTCTATAAGGTCACTGGGGTGGCATTGACGTAATGACAGTGTGTTTGAATTTTTGGACAGCATTGTACTGCAGGACAGATTTTGAAATGCTCATTTTTATAATGAATGTGGCACTGGTTTGTCTTCAATTTGTTCCTCCTCACATATCTATTAATATACCTCAGGGAAGAAGTAAAGAAGGAAAAGAAATCATACAAAGTGAAGGTTATGGTGAAAGCAGTACAGAGGGAAAGGGAGTCAGTGAAGACAGAGAGATGAATGGAAAACACAAGCACAAGAAAATAAATATTCATTTCTGGGAGTGAAAACAATGAAAGGGTTAAATGCTTTTAAATTTTATTTTCACAATAAAGTCAATAAAGCCCTTTACACACAACTGTTCACAAATTTAAATGGGGGACTAGATTAAAAATATATTTTTTGAAATCTAATTCAAGATGATGACCTACAATTAAAAGAAACTGTGAATCTACAAATTGGAAAGACCTGCTCTTACCTAAACTTGGAGGGAGAGACATGGGGGGCTGAACTAGCACAAAATTATCAACAATATAAAAAGCATCCACATGCAGACAACTGGTTTTTGACAAAGGCCCAATAAGCATTCAGAAAAAGCTAGATATGGAGATCCATCTAAAGGAGGATGAAGCAAGATCTACATCACACCCCACAAACCAAAACAAACTCAAGGTGGATCAAAGACCTAACTGTAGAACTCAAAACTCTCAGGATCATCAGTGAGAAAATTTGGACAAACGTAAGTGCTCTCATGTCGAGGTTACCAGAGATAACAAAGGAGGTGCAGTCCATGGGAGACAAAATAGATGAGCGGGATCTATTAAAAAAAAAGATGTGTGCATAGTGAAAGACTTCTTTAAAAGAGTAAAAAAAGAGCCCACAGATCAGGAAAAGATATTTAGCAATGACATGATGGACAAAGAACTAGTTACTAAAATCTACAGTACATTACAAGCCTACAACAAGAAAAAAAATAGCTCTCGGAGAAGGTGGGCAAAGGACCCAAACAGATGATTCACAAAGGATGACACTGGACTGG
Organism: Tenrec ecaudatus; assembly: GCF_050624435.1. Classification (NCBI taxonomy): domain Eukaryota; kingdom Metazoa; phylum Chordata; class Mammalia; order Afrosoricida; family Tenrecidae; genus Tenrec; species Tenrec ecaudatus. Next base: position 50,062,087 of record NC_134538.1, on the reverse strand, counting down.
CTAATAAACACCTGAGGAAATGCTCCCGTTCACTAGCCATCCAGGAAATGCAAGTCAAAGCAGCCATGAGATACCATCTACCACCCATAACTGTAGCCCAAACTCAAAAACTGAGAGCAACAAATGTTGGAGAGGGTGTGGTGAGATTGGAACTCTTATTCACTGCTGGTGAGGGCTTGTAATATGTGCAACCACTGGGAAAAGTGACATAGCAATTCCTAAAACAAATGGCAATTGAAATACCAGCAATACCATTACTGGGCATATACCCCCAAATTAATAGGAAACATCACAAACAGAAATATTCTCACCCATGTTCATTGAAGCACAGTTCACAACAGCAAGAAGTTGGAAAGAAACTACATCATCAGTAGAAAATTGGATTAAAAAACTCTGGTATCTACACACAATGTATATCTATTCCGAAAAAAACCTGATTCCATAGACAAGGACTTTGCTAGTCTGGAAAAAAAATTAGGTCACGTTATGGAATGAAGGGGTCCTAGTGGTGGATCAGTTCACGTGCTGGGCTGCTCACCGCAAAGTTGGATCCCACAGCTGCTTCCATAAAGAAGCCCCACAGATCCGTTGTACTCTGTCTGATAGGATCGCTGTCAGCTAGAATGAACTGGGCAGGGAGGGGGGCATCACCTCATCTCAGATTTCTCCACAGCAGCACCCTCAGAAAAGCAGGAAGAGAAGAAGACCTATCAAGTGCTCCAGAAAGAAATTGTGATGAAAGAATGTTTAATGACGCCAAATTATAATCCATGTATCAAAGCTACAGACAGATCTATTTCCCCAGAGATCCTCTTGAGGAAATGGTTAGAAGACGGATCTCAGAAAACCAAGTGATAACTGGGAGAACTTCAGTGAAGTAACAGGTACCAGACTTTTCTTCCATTGACCTCTTGGGCTATGATGAAGGAAAATATAGAGATGGGTTGTGTGAGCTCAGGTGAACACTTGTAGAGCAGAACCAAACACTGGCCCACCTTGAGCCATCCCAGCATCCCTTGTGGACTGCAGCATGTGCTCCACTGCAGCAGTGTTCACTGGCTGGCCTGCAGACATGGATAGCCACCCCCAACTTCTAGTCAGTGATAATGGTTCCATAGGCAAATATAAATGGCATAAGCCATTTCTATGGTCACATATAAAGCGACTAAACAGCAAGAATTTGGAGGAGAGTATAAATTATAATATGCTAATTTCCTCATCATTTATAAGCAGGTACATGAAGAGTGATAATGGAGGTATGAGGATAAGTAAAACTATAGAAGCAGAACGAAAAAATAATGCAATCCAATAAAACTAGATGAAGGAGGAGTTGGAAAAGAAAGCATACTAATTTCAACCTTGCTCATGAAAACTGAGAATTAACCTTTATAGTTCCCAAGCATCCACTAAAACAAAATGCCAAATTGACTGCCATGCTGTCCATTTGGAGATATAGCAATGACCCCGTGAGGCAGGGGAAAGCTGCTCTTGTGAATTTCCAAGACCATAACTTTTTACAGGAGTAGAAAGCCTCATCTTTCTTCCATGGTTTCAAACTGCTGACCTTGAGATTAGCAGTCCAGTGCATAACTACTACACCACCAGGGTTCCTAATGTGCCCACTAGCACTCAAGTATCTATCTCCCAAATTACCAGGAAAATAATATAAACACTGAACAATAACAACAAAATTCCCCATCACCGATTGTATGGTTAAAGAGGGTTTTTTAAGACATATATATACTCTGCATAAAATGTGATGCTGAAACAAACTTCAAGCCTATCTACCGTATCAGTAAATGAGTTGGTGAAAACAATTCATTAAATGAAAAATATCCCAACAATGGAGCATTAAACAGCATTTCAAAAGAATGAGGCATTAAAATGTAGCTTCCTTATTGCAGAAATTAACCCCTGGTGGCATAGTGGTTCAGTGTAAGATTGCTACCTCAAGATCAGAGTTCAAAACCACCAAACACTCTGAGGGAGTAAGATGAGGTTTGCTACTCTCACGAAGAGTGACAGCCTCAGAAACCCATGGGGCAGTTCTACTCTGTCCTAGAGGATCACTATGAGTCAAAATTGACTGAATGGCAATGAGTTTGAGCTTTTCAGAAATTGAAAAATCTATCCCCATAGTCAAATGAAAATGCAAGGGACCCGGAGTAGCCACGGCTATCTTGAAAAAGGAAAATGGAGTTGGAAGACAATTGTCAGATCTCTATTTCACAAAGTATTACAAAGCTTTAATCATGCAGACAGTGTGGTACTGGTATAAAGATAGACATAAAGATAAAAGAAACTGAGACTTTGAGAGTCCAGAAATTATGCCTTATTTATAGTCACTTTATTTTTTTACATTGACTCGATGGCAGTAAGTTTGGTTGGAGTTTTATTTTTTACAAAGGGTAAAGCAACCCTCTAAGGTAACCTTTATCTCTGCTGTATCTGTGGTGAATATAAAGAATGATGATTATTATTTTTCAAAGTTCTCTGTTTCCTTTTATTTTATTTTTTAATAAATCATTATTAAAAATCATTAAGCTCTTATCGCCATCTATACATATATCCATTCGGTCCAGCACACTTGTACATATGTTGCCATCATGATTTTCAAAACATTTTCTTTCTAATTGACCCCTTGGTATCAGCTAATATTTCCCACCCCCTCCTCTATTCATGAACCCTTGATAATTTATCTTTTTATTATTATGAAATCATTTTACTGGGGCTCATACAACTCTTATCACAATCCATACATCAATTGTGTAAAGCACACTTGTACATTCATTGCCCTCATCATTCTTAAAATTTGCCTTCTGCTTGGGATCCTGGAATCAGCTCATTTTTCTTGTTTCCCTCCCCTTCCCTCCCCGCTCCCCCCTTCCCTCATGAACCCTTAATAATTTATAAATTATTATTGTATCTTATTTTACACTGGTCGGCATCTCCCTTCACCCACTTTCCTGTTGCCCATCTCCCAGAGAGGAGGTTATATGTAGATCCCCAAGATCGGTTCCCCCTTTCTACCCTCACATTCCCTCCCAGTATCGCCAATCTCACCCTTGGTCCTGAGGGGTTCATCTGTCCTAGATTCTTTTTTTTTTCATGTCTTAAACCAACTGCCGTCTCCCTTCACCCACTTTTCTGTTGTCCGTCCCCCTGGGAGGGGGTTATTTGTTGATCATTGTGATTGGTTCCCTTTTCTCTCCCCACCTTCTCCTTCCCCTCCTGGCATCACTACTCTCATTATTGGTCCTGAGGGGTTATCATGTTACAGTTGAGAGAAGAGCTATTAATATAAAACCAGTTCACACTGGTTCTTATCCAATCTCTCCCTTCTTCTTCCCCGCCCTTTTTGCCTTCCTTACTCTTGAAATACCTCAGGATAATCTACCGCATCTTGAAAAAAGAGGGAGAAAGTACCTCTAAAACGAATGCATATGCAAAGATCCCGAACTCGACCTCACTCCCCATTCACCAGCTTATTGCTGGGGAGGGCCTCAGCAGAGTTTCTGAGGACCAGGTGTTTATAGGAAAAGCAAACTCATTCCTGGCAGCTGCCTCCATCCTTCAGCAGGTGTAGAAAGCATATCCCGTGGTAGAAAGTGTTATATGCGCATCCAACTATCATTTTCATTATGCACACTATCTCCTTTGGGAATAGTAAGAGGGTTTTTTTTTCTTTTGCCAAAGGCTGAAGTGGGAACCCACAAGCTCATTCCTGAACATCCAAATGCAAGACCATACAACTTACATCTCTGAAGACGTACATGTCCTTTGGCCCATTGTTTCTATGCCCAAGATTTATCTTTGAAAAATGTGTGTCAATCGATGTATGAATTGTTGTAAGAGCTCTAAGATCCCCCAATAAAATTATTTCAAAACAAATAAATAATTATGTGTGTCTGTACAAAGTGGTTCACAGATGGAAGATGTTCATTTCAGTATTGTTTGTAATAGCACAGAATCAGAGAAAATCTAAATATTCATGAACATGGGAATGGATAAACAAATTCAGATGCCTCCATACTATGTATATAAACATACGTGATAATTCTACATGTACTCACATGGGAAGTTCTCCAAGACCTTTCAACAAAGCAAACTATCACGGTGAAATGTTTATTTTAAACAGGGATCTATTCATGTAATGACATTTATATCCTTGGAAAAGATCTAGAGGAATGCATACCATGCTGACAATAGTTGCAATGGGCAAAGGGATTGAGAAGAAGGTTGGAAAATGAGGTCTTTCATTTCTTCTTTGTACTTTGGATTTTTGTTAGAGGTGTGCATGAATGACTTGAACAATTTAGAAAATAGTAAGTTGCTAACTTTGTGAAATTTTTGGAAAATACACCACCTGAAGAATTAACTTCAATTTACTTCTGAGCCTCCTGTCCAGAGACATCCACCCTTAAAATCTGGGTAAAATGTCTTCCAGTATTCGGCAGACCTTTCTATGAAGTGTTCAAAGGTTTTACATTTTAAAATCCCTCAGCTAGACAAGCGGGTGTACACTGGTACAGATAGCAACTGGAAACACGGGGAATCCAGGACACATGAACCCCTCAGAACAAGTGGTGAGAGTGGTGAGACTGGGAGGGTGGAAGGAAGGTGGGGTAGAAAGGTGAAACCAACTACAAGGATCTACATATAACCTCCTCCCTGGGGGACAAACAACAGAAAAGTGAGTAAATAATAATAAGCTATAACTTATCAAGGATTCATGAGATACGGGGAAGTGGGGAAGGATGGGAAAAATGAGGAGCTGATACCAAGGGCTCAAGTAGAAAGAAAATATTTTGAGAATGATGATGGTAACAAATGTACAAATGTGCTTGACACAATGGATGCATGTGTGGATTGTGATAAGAGTTGTACAAGTCCCCAATAAAATGATTTTTTTAATCCCCAAGGTAGTACACAGAATGACAATTGAGTAATTTTGCACCCTTTAAGCCAATGTTTCCCAATCTTCCTCATGCCGAGACCCTTTAATACAGTTCCTCATCATGTGGTGATCCCCAACCATAAAATTATGTTCGTCGCTACTTCATCACTGTAATTTTGTTACTGTTATGAATCATCTTGTAAATATCTGATATGCAGGATGTATTTTCATTGTTACAAATTGAACGTAATTAAAGCATAGTGACTCAACACAAAACAATATGTAATTATATCTTGTGAAATATTTATTTCTAATGACAAATGAATGAAATGTTGTCCTGAAGCATGGTGTAGCATGGGGAACAGTCATGCTGGATCCTCCTGGAGACGGATAGAGGAACGTTGTCTTGGTTCCTAAGACCATCGGAAATATGTGTTTTCTGATGGTCTCAGGCAACCCCTGTGAAAGGGTTGTTCAACCCCCAAAGGGTTGCGACCCACAGGTTGAGAACCACTGTTTTAAGCAAACCTTTAAGGGTTATTGTGCCTTCTGATTAAAAATCAAAACGGCATTTCACATGCAAAATAATAACAATTACATTTTGAAAACTGATTCCAAAGAAAAAAATAGAAATAAAATGCCATATGTGTGTGTGTGTGTGTGTGTATAAAGATTATACTATGCAGCTACAAGGGAAACCTTCCCCACATAGGTGAGTGGCTGCAATTGTGTTGTTTCTTTTCTAAACCACATAAGAGTATGTGGTCTTTCAAGTTCTTTAAGAAGCAACAATTTTAAGCAATGAAATTTTAATCATCAACCTCATCATAATTCTCATCCCCATAGTACTCTATAATGAAAGGTAACATTTCAAACACACACACCCCACCCCCAAAAAAACAAGATCCAAAGGCCAACAGCTGCTGAGGACTTTCTTTAACTCCAAGAGAGACGGAGAGGAGCAGGAAAAGAAATCCAACCCCCCAACCCTCACCTCATAGGAAATTCAGGTTTTACTTTTTCTCATCAAGTGGCCCAGGCTGGGGGGAAAAAAAGAGACTTGATGTCTGACTTCCCCACTGTCTGATTCAGAAAGACAAGATCTGTCCCAGATTCAAGATCGGGCAGTGACACAGGTCAATCTTCAGGATGGTCAAAGGGAGGTGGCTGCATCACCGTCACACCCTTTGAGGTGGGGGAGCCCCCATGCATCCTTCACCATAAGCTTGTTGGGAAAAGACAAAGAGAGTCACAGATGTGCATCCTGTATGCTGAGCCTTTTATATATGTTCTTGGTTGTGCATGACAGGGTGCAGAGACGATTGTATTTCCACAATGGAGAATTAAAATAGGCAAATGAAAGGGAAAGAGGTAAGGTAGGGATTCACTAAGGGGGATGGGGGGAGGGCCACATGAGGAGAGTAGAAATCCTCAATGGAGAGAGTAAAAAACCAAAATTGATGGCGCAGAAAATGGGATCAATAATGTGGAAGACAACATGAGAAGGCTCCTCAGAAAGTAAAAGAAATGAGACTAAAGAGACTAAAATGCTAAAAGATTTAATAATACCTAGAAGATATGGAACAGTGCCTTAACACGTACAAGGACGGATCACAAAGTGCTCCTACTTGGATCCCGCTTCCAGTTCTGCCAATCAATGTAAACAGGTCTCGATGGTTGGTGTGTGGCCGGAGACAAGCTCTCTCAGTAATACACCTGCCTTCCTCTGATCAGAACTTTTTCCCCCATCATGCAATGCACCTGCTCATCCTTGGAGGGACGCGAAGGCAGTTTAGGAGAATTTTGTTGAGAAATCTCACTCCAGTTGCCAGACAGCCCTGCCCTCGCCTCGTCTGACTTCTTTTTTGTTGCCCAAACTCAAAGAACATTTCAAAGGAGTTGGATCTGAGTCGCTTGAGGATGCAAAAGCTATGGTTTTGACATGGTGCAAATTGAAAAGAATTCTTCAGGGAAGGGTTGCAAAGATGAAAACATGGCCCTCGGAAGGGCATAGACTTAGAGGATCTCTCAAGAAACAGCACTTCACATTTTGATTTTTGTCTTTGCAAAGGTTTCTATGCATTGGGTAGCAATGTTTTGTTTCTCTTTTCCTTGCCCTCTTCGATTTGATATCCTTGAATAACATAGTGTAATAAAGAAAGAAACAGCAATCCAAAATACCAAAGATGAAAGTTTCTCTTAGATCAATAATTCGCCAAATGTAGTCTGCAAACCCTTGAGGGCCCACTGAGCACTCTCAAGTCGTCCACAAAGTCCAAGCGAGTTTCATAAAATACAACAGTATTATCGGCCTTTTGTCACTGTTGAAATGTATGTGACAGCACAAAAGCAATCGTGGCGAAAAACACTGATGTAGCTCCAATCAAGGCAATGGGAACAAGAAGTACTCTCATTGTTGTACTTTTTTTTTAAATCCTTTTATTGGGAGCTCATACAAATCTTATCACAATCCACACATCAGTTGAATCAGGCATGTTTGTGCATATGTTGCCTTCATTCTTATCTAGACATTCACTTTCTATTGAGCTCTTGGTATCAGCTCTTACCACCCCCCTCCTGAACCAATCCCCCATAGCCTCCTAATAGATTGTACATTGTTATTGTCTTTACTTGCCCCTAGACAGTTCTGACTCAGGGAAGACAACTTGCCTGAAACTTGCCAAGAGACTTTAGCTAGAATTCAGCTAGTGATTGGCTAATGATGCTTATTTAGACCTGGCATATGACAAGCATCAGGGATCCCTGGTGATATCATGGCAGCCACTCCTTTCCTAGAAACAAAGTTACCTGCTCCTCTTAAGATTCACAACCTCACAATCCCTGCTCCTGTTCCTGGATTCTGTGTGTCATGTCTGTGTGTCTCTTCTCTATACCTGGGTGCATGTCCCAGTCTATTGAGAAGCAGCACTGGGGTCATGGTACCAGAAGGGTAGGGGGAAGAAGGAGAGAGGAAAGGGGAACCGATTGCAATGATCTACACATAACCATACACCCCTGTACAGGGGGAAGAATAACAGGAAACATGGGGGACAGGAAACATGGGGGAAGGGAGACAGCGGTCAGTGTGAGAGATGAAGATAATAACAATGTACAATCTATCGGGGGGTTATGAGGGTGGGGGAGCGGGAGGGGAGCAAAAAAAGAGGAGTTGATCCCAAGGGCTCAATAAAAAAGTAAATGTCTAGAAAAGAATGAAGGCAACATATGTACAAATATGTCTGATTCAATCGATTGTGATAAGAGTTGTATGATTTTTAAAAAGAAAGATTTACAGCCTCAAATATCCTGAGGGGACAGTTCTACTCTGAGTTCAAGCTATGGTGTTGACAATGGTTTGGCTAAAAATCCATTCAAAATGAGTCTGTCACTCACAGAACAACTGATAGTATTTATTGCCCATGAAACAAATGTAAGCTTTTAAGGAGAAATCCTAATTTTTTAAAACTTGCAACTGTCACCATGAATGAGTCTGACAGTTTTCAAATCCATAAAGTTTTTTTCTTTTCTGATGAAATAGTGGTAATATTAACGTGATTTAAAAATATTACATAATGAAGTATGTCAACCTTTGGAAAGTCTGTCTACAAAATGCTTCAGATCAATACTTTCCAAATAACCCATGTACAAAAGACTCATTCAGAAAACAAGAGATTGTTTAATGTCAATCATTACTGACTGTCTAGCTATCTTAGCGATGCTGTGGTAATTAATGACTCCCAAATTGCAATGCCTTGTGGAAAGAAAGGTTTATTCCTTGTGAACACTACACATTCATGATAGCAGCCTCTCCTTGGAACACGGCCAGTCACCATGGCAGAGAGGGGAAAACACGCCAAAGCACAAGTTGACCCCAAAGCCACCACCTGCTACTCCTTCTCATATTTCGTTAGACAAGGTAAGTCACATGGACAAATGGGACTTGAGAGAGGCAAGGAAATTCCTCTCTCATGAGAAGGGGGTGAGTCGTTGCTATTATGACTGTGGGTTTGCATTTGGATCACACAGCATTTCAGACAAAAGTCAATCAAGGACAATTCTCAACAACAACAAAGTTTTTAGTGACAGGGTTAAAGAAAATAATACAAGTATCCAAGTTGCAGTAGGTGGCAGTGAATTTTTCTACAAGGAAATTAACACAGAGTATCTTCAATCTTTCCTGCACCTTTAAACAACAAACACACACATGCACACACTATATAGTTAATATACCTAGTTAAGGGTAAAATGAGCCTAAGAATCATCTAGGTCAGATTTCAGGTAACAGAAAACAACCTGAGACATTTGAGGGCGTATGGTATGTATACTCCCTTCAGTATACCCCAGAAGTATTTTCCAATTGACTGAGGAGTGGGCCACATTAAAGACTGAGCTTCAGAAGGAAGCCCATTATTAATGAAATGGTGGTGGATCCTTAACTTGGCTAAACTGAGAAGTAGGAATAGTATTTGTCAAAATGTGGCCTTAAAGTGAAAGATAAATAAGAAAAATTACTGTTGCAAATGAAATCATAAAAGAAAGGTAATGATTTAATAAGAACAAGGATCAAAAACTTCAAATCAAAGAAGCAAAAATAAAGACTTGTGACTAGAATGAGTTATAGTAACGGTTGACTACGTTTCATTGCAGTATTTCTGAAATCAAATTCTATTACTTGCCTACCGAATGTGACAACTTTGTAGATTTCAAGTTACTGTCATTGCAAGATGGCCGTCATCAAGTCAATTCCAACTCAGAGTGACGCTCTCCGGTGCTTCTGAGACTAGAAATCTGCGCAGGCGCAGACAGCCCCATCTTTCTCCCTGTGCCCACTGTGATGACTGGTGGGATTGAAGTGGGGCTGATCCTTGGGGCTAGCACCTCAAAAGCGTTCAAACATTTAAAGACAATAATGGAAATTAAAATAATAAGTGTCAATTTGAAACACTATATATGTGCCTTGACAACGATGCAAAAAAATTATAAATGATATCAAGAGAAAATAATTATAAAGAGACAAGACCATTTAACAAGAAAAATTAAAAACAGAAAGCGAAAAAAGGTTGGCTTCAGTAAACCAAGCCAGATATTATCAATTATGACGATAATTGAAACTAAGCCAAATCTGCTTGTACATGGGAATTGCTCTCTCTAACAGGGATTTAAGTACCCTGATTATAAAAGGCATATAATTTTTTCCCTAAAACAAGGTGTAAAAGATTAAAAGTTAGATGATAGGCAAATTATATCAAGCCAAAGCAAACAAAATTGTGCTCTATGTGAAGTAAAGTTCAAGAAACTGAAAAAGCATGAAAACACCCAAAGATAATTGCTTTATCCAGAATAAGAAAGCCACTCCCCATGAAAGAGGAGCCATAATAACTGATGTGCTGAGTAGTCTCGCATTCTGCTCCCTAGAGAAGCGCACTCATAGAAAGGAAGAAGTGAAACACAAGTAGAAAACTAATATAAATGCAATACAGCTGGAAGGTAAAAACTTAATTTGGATATAGAGATATGAGTACATTTTTAATTAGTACACTAAAGATGAAAAAACCTATTTCTACTACACCTTAATTCATGAAATTAATCAAATAATTGGCCAGAACAATAAGTTTAGTCATTTCTAAGTGGCAGAAATTTTACGATCAGCTCTGCATAGAAAAAAATCCACAAAATTAAAAGCAACCAACAAAAAAGTGGAAGATTTAATGTCACAAAAAACAAAAATAAATCATACCATGCTGTTATTAAAATAAGAGTAGAGGCTAATTTTTATTTGAGAAAATCTGTTAAAGTAATTTATAATATTCATAGTTCATAAATATAAATTAAGCTTTGATTATCTAAACATACTGAAATGGAATTGGATAAAAATAAACATACATTCCTTTTCCTAAAATATATATGTATGTTCCTAATGAAATAAAAAGAGAAACATGAATTATTTACATGATTTTATAAAATACCTACTTAAACCAAATAAAACAAAATAAAAATAGTGAAACGCTAGAAAAGTCAGAACCAAGGAAAAAATATGCATTTTTTGGGATAATCAATTCCATTTGCTAAGGAAAAATAAGTAAAAACTAAATATAGAAAAAGAAAATAATGATTATTATCTTAAGATGATATACTAATATCCTCAGCATAGAAAGGAAAACAAATTTAAATTTTATTAGAATAGAGTTTAGTAAAGACGATAATTGGGAGTAATTAGAAAATAAATAGACAAAAAACAGAAGCTTCCTGTACGCAAAAAATGAATTACTTACAAAATACACTAAAAGATTTCATTTCTAAGAGGAAGTTAAAAATATAAAATACTTAGTCAAATATGAAAATATCCTATATAAAGAGAACTATAAGTTTTATTGAATGGCTTCAAAACAACATCTTAGAAATAGAAAGATATAGCATTTCCTGAACAGAAGAGCTTGATGTTGTAGATACATCAACTTTCCTCAAATTAATCTAGAGAAAGTAAGAATTATCAAAATATAGTGATTAAAAAATTGTATTATACTTCAATGCATGTAATAAAACCCGTCTTAATACAAAGGCTAAAAAGATATTAATATATTTACAATAACACCATAAATTCTTAAAAATAACTATCCAATGTTTATATAATATTAGAGTGAAAAAATCCATTGTATATTGATGCCTAGGGAAAAAATTGGTATACTCAAATAGAGAACTTTTAATTTTCACCAATCATAAGAACTCCCCAGATAAAATTTATAAGGTAAACAATAAAATTGAGATAATATTTATAGCAAATGTGAAAAGGAATTAAAATGAACACTCAAAAGATGGATAAAGGATGTAAATATATAATGCACAAATAGTAGGCTGAATGTTACTAGTGATAAAAAAACTGCAAACTAAAAGAACAAGCCACTCTTATTTGCTTATTAAGTTGGCGAACATAAAAAATTCAGTGCTGGTGGAGGTATGGGTAAATACTTTCATACACAACTAGGAGTAGTTTAAATTATTGCCTTCCTAACAGGCACTTTGGTCATCTACCTATGCCTAAAAATCTCTACAAATATACACATAACATCTGGTCGAAGAATCCTTGTTTTTTAATGTTATCATCAGTGTGCAATGTCAGTCTTCCACAGTGTGGCGGCCCCATAATCTCCTGTCAACTTGAGTGAAGGGGTGGAGCCTAGCCCTCTGGGTGGGCATGGCCTTCTCCTGAGGATTCTGGGAATTCCTGTCTTCTTCTCTGGAGGAAGGACACACACTCTCTCTCTCTGCTTCATCTTCCTGTTAGCAAGCCACATGGAGCTATGCTGATGGAGCCAGAGCCCTGGAGCTGGAGGAGCCACGTGGAGACCCACGCCAGAGCTGCGATGCTTCCTGCATTCGGCATCATTGCATGTGTTGCATGAGTCTGAAGAGGAATTTATAGACCGGTATCAGACATATGGGCTACTATCAGACTTACAGACTTGATCTGGACTGGGCTGGGACGTTTTCTCAATGTACAGTTACTCTTTGATAAAGGCTCTCTCTTATACAGCTATGGGTGTCTCTGCATTTGTTTCTCAAGTCAACCCAGACTAACACACAGTATTGCTTATCATTTGGAAAAGTAGAAAACAACTTAAATATTAAAATGTGAGGATGTTTTTTGAAGTCAAAATAGGGTCACCTTCACCATGCATTAGTATTTAGGCTTTAAAATGACTAATTTTAACATTAACATTTTTTGGCCTAAATATATGTTCTTTTAATGATATAAATGAAAACATCAGCCCCAAATAGCAAACAACCACGCAGATCCTACCCCATGTTTGTTTACAATATATGTGTACATGCCTAGTATTTACGCATGTGATAGTTAAAAGGTGCTGTCTTTGTTGTTGTTAGGTGTTGTCGTGTTGGGTCCGATTCATAGCGAGCCTGTGCACAACAGAACAAAACACTGCCTGGTCCAGTGTCAGCCTCATAATCGCTCCTATGCTGGAACCCATTGTGACAGCCACTGTGTCCATCCATCTCCGCGAGGGCTTCCTCTTTCAGCCCCTCTGCTTCACCAAGCTTGATATTCGTCTCCAGGGACTGGACTCTCCTGATAACATGGCCAAAGTGTGTGAGATGAAGTCTAGCCATCCTGCTTCTAAGGAGCATTCTGGCTGTACCCATCATTCCAGAGACTTCATATTATTGAAAGAAAACAAACAAGCAAAACTAAGGCTCCAATAGGATGGTGGACACGTGAACTAGACAGAAAAATCACAAAAGAGGAAATGTCAGTGAGCAGGATTACTTGACTTCAGATTTGCTTCGTTCACACTTACTATGGTAGAAATGCTGAGATGCCATTCCTTCACCTGTCCTCCTGCTTCTCCCGCCAGTTCCCGGCCCTTTCTGATTCGCCTCTAAATGCTAGAGCGCAATGGGTCTTGGATCTGGCCCCTTTCCTCCCTTCTTTGTCTCTGTCTCCTGTGATAATTTCATGCAGCCACCAGCCTCAACCCCACCGAAATGTGCATGCTGTATTTAGGGGTCTGTGAACTGCACCAACCGAGGGAGAACCCATGTACAAATGAGCCTGTGATTGAGAAAGTTCTCCTGGCTTTTCTTCCGACTCCATCTTACACTGGAAGTGCTTGTTCAGCAGCACAGCAGATGGTGTGTGTGTTTGAAGAGCGCCGGCCAAGAACGAGGCACAGATCAGAGTGGACGGTGGGAATGGAAACACTGACCCAGTAGTGCAGCTCTGCGTCCTACCCCGCCCTGGAGCAGGGCTAATGGTCACCGAGCCAGGCTTCCTTGGTTTTGTCAATCTTCTCTTGGACTTCCTCGCTTCCTAGGAATGGGGATCCCTTTCGGGGTCCTAGGGAGGCCTGGGGGAAGGAGGCGACAAGTCTTGAAGTGATCCGGGGAGGGGAGCACATGGAAATTGCAAAGTCAAACAAATTTGGCTTTCAGACAATGGCAAGGCGGGTAATTAATTCAGACGGGACTTTGAGTTCTGGATTTGTTTTTCTCTTATGTGAATCTGGGTTTGTTTTGGTGGAGAACTAAGTAAGTAATAATTTTGTGTCGTCTTCCCCAGCTACAGAGCTGGGTCACATGGCTCAAAGTTTCACCAAAAGCAGCACTTTGATTCTGTAAAGTTGCCAAGGCAACACCAGCTGCTTATGACATCATGTGACTGAGGGGACACAGACTGATTTTAGAAGCCTAAAATTATCACTCAATCTGCTCACCAAAATTCTGAAACAGCCAAGACGGCACTAAGCCCAAGGAAAAGCTCCATAAACACTGCTCTGTTCGAATGTTGATGGTAATGAGTTCTGTATTGTTCTCTGAAGTCAGGAACCACAGCCTCAAATGACACACTAAAAACATGCTCCCATCAACATATGCTGGCCAGGCAGGCCACACCTGCTCATGCATGTCCCAGTTCTACGCTGGATAAAAGTGGCTTTTAGCTTTTGTTCAACAGATGTTAAAGATTAAAATCTATTTTTATTTATGTCAGAATTATGTCTCAGATTGTTCTAATTCAAGACATATTGAAGATAAATAGGAATAATCGTGTTCTATTATAATATATAATTATATAGTAATTGAGACTGGATATCCATGCAATAATTGCTCCAATATTTTTATAATCACTAGCAACAGTTAGTGGACCATATGAAGAGCCTTATTTTTGAGCATTCCAGGAGGAACTAATCATATAGACAGATGCAAAAGAACTGTAACCTAATTCAAAGCTGATCATTTTTCAAACATTTGAAAAGCAGGAAAATTCATCTCAACCTGACTATAACCCCTCCTAGAAAAGAAATAAATTAGAATGGAAAGTAAAAACTATATTGGCTGCAAAATGCAATACTTCGTTATTTCATGTTGCCTGGGCTTTATCCCCCTCACCACCACCACCCCCTAAAAAAGAGAGAGAGAAAAACCTCCTCACTTTCAAATAGAGATAGTTGCATCGAAACATGTGCTTAGACTAACAAAATGAGTGGTTGAAGAAAAATAGCCAGACTATAAATATTCCTTGTAAACAGAGACTTCCGGCTTTTCAAGTTTAAACTGGCAAGCATGAATTGAACACCCACTGGGTGCAGAGCTAAGACGCTGGGTGGTGCAAATGGCTGGCAGGCTCAGTTGCTAACAGAAACGTTGAAAGTTTGCAGTCACCCAGAGCCACCTCAGAAGAAAGACCTGGAGATCAACTTCTGACAAATCAGCCACCGGAAACCCTGCAGAGCACACATGTCCCCCAATGTGGGGTCCCCATTAGGAGAAGGTGGTTACCTGACAGCTGCTTTCAGTGTGCTGGTTATGAAGGGATAGGAAGAAGAATAAAATGTTATAATCCGCCCCGCCCTGTATGTAAGATAAAGACACAACTAACCAAAGACAGAAATAACAAATTTGTGGATTGACTTGTGTCCCCCAAAATGAGTTGTAAATCCTAATCCTTGTAGTGACTATAATACCATTTGGGAATGAGTTTTCTATGTTACATTAATGAGAATGGTATTAGCGATAGGTGCCTCTTAAGCCTCTCTCTCTCTCTCTCTCTCTCTCTCTCTCTCTCTCTCTCTCTCTCTCAATCGTTCTGTTGGCATATAATTCACATAACATACCATTTAACAGTTCAATCATATTAAGAAGAGTTATGCAATCATCTTCACAATCAATTTCATGACATTTCCTTCTTCCGCATACTCACTGTTGCTAGCTTCCTGTTTTCCCCTAAATCTCCCTGAGTCATTATTAATCCAATTGCTATTTCCATAGATTGACCTATCCTGGATTTCATATTCAGAAAATCGTTCAAAACACAAATAACAATAGGCACACCAAATGACAAAATAAAATGGAGAAAAACCTTAATAGAAAAGAAACAAAAAAAATTAAAAACTGAAGTAACTTCAAAATGAGTCAAGAGGGAAAATCAAATGATGTTACATGTCAACCTAACTACATCTGCAATAATCAACCTTATAATCTTTTCTATCTGATAGCAAGGTTATTTCCATCCCCGGACTATCGTCAGCAGGGACTCACAGGAGGCTTAGGGGACCCTGCAAAGGATTTGGGGAATTCCATTGTCACCCATAACTTTCTACAAACCTAGTGTTCAGAATTTAAGTTGGGATACCGTTCCCTCCCCCTGCTTTAGATTCTGTTATTTATAATCCTTGGATCACACAGGCTGGTGTGCTTCTTCCATGTGGACTTAGTTGACAGCTCACTTAGATGGATACATGTGTAAAGATGAGCCTTTAAGACCCGAGAAGTTATTCTTTCTGATAGCCAAACACCATCTGATTCCATCACCACACTTTGCTATCGCACCTAGATCTTTAGGGATGTCTTCATAAGAATGGCTATTGAGTAGAGCTATCTCTTTGGAGATACAACAGAGATTAAATGGACTAGCAAGAGAGCACAAAGGAGGGGAGAGTGATGCCAAGGGGTTCTGATATCACCCAGGAACAGAGACTCAAAGAGAGAAGAGCCTTCCTCCAGAGCCATCAGAGAAAGAAGCCCTGTCCCTGGAGCCAGCACCCTGAGTTCTAACTTCTTACACTGTGAGATAACACATTTCTGTCCCATAAGTGGGAGTTCTGTGATAGCACTAGATAACTAAGTCCCTAACCATTTGTTCAGCACTGAATTAAAAAATAATAATAATAAAACAAGAGAAGCAAAGATTCCTTCTGACTGAAGGTCCAAGAGGAGGCTTTATGGGAAAAGTGACATTTTGAACTGAGCTATGAAGGAGTAAGAGTTTTTAACCAGTTGAGTAGGGAATGGCCCACCAAGAAGGAGACACATTTAAGCAAAATTCAGGATGAGGGAAGTTAGGTGGGAAGAAAAGAAGCAAACTATCTTCAGAAACTCATTTGGTATGAGTAATGAGATAAACAGATTGATGCCAGGTCCTTGAAGAAGTGGAATATCATCCTAAGGAGCCTGGAATTGTGTCAAGGAGGAACGAGAAGCCAAAGAAGACTCTGGGTCAACAGAATGCCATGTCCTATAAGGAGGCTAATTTGAGGACTTTTAATTAAATGAAGGATAAAATAGAAGAATGGGGAATCACACCAGTAATGGCTGAAATCAACACAGACAGACAATGGGGAGCAGTGCAGGGTAAAGTCAGTAGACAAGAATATGAAATGTATGTGGGAGGGCAATCTGCAAGACATGGCAGCCAACTCCTTCAGTGGAAGTCGAAGGGCCCGTTAAAGACAATAAGCAATGTGTATCATATGAAGAACCACTAACCTGCTAGGGAGCCTAGAGTGCCCATCCACATGGTCGCTAAAGAGACTTCTGGCTTTGTCTAGTTTCTTCTCCTTCTTTGTCCAACAAGGAGAGGTGTGTGTGTGTGTGTGTGTGTGTGTGTGTGTGTGTGTGTGTGTGTGTGTGTGTGATGTGTTTCGGTGACACCATATTAGAAGAGACGTTTGACAAGAAGACACGTTTTCAGGAATCTAGACAAAAGAGATTCCTGGGAATATGGGATGGAAGAGGGTTAAGGAAATCTACAGATGAATAACAACAGTGGGGATTACAAATTTGAGGCACCAGAGAGCAAAGAATCAGAAATACTCTCAGTCCTTCTCCCTGGCAGATGTTAAGTATTTAGGAGAGACCCCACTCCAGAAGTGGAATGTTGAATCACAACATCAGAAAGGTGATGTATACCATCACTCAGCTTGGGTTGATTTAATTTGGTTCTAGGACAATGGCAAGGACGGGAGAAATTGTTGGTATAATTATGAGATAATAAATGGCAAGGTCCATTATAGCAAAATCTTAGTTTCTAGATCCAAACTGTAAACACCAACTGGCCGCCATGGAACCGATGCTGGCTCGCAGCAGCCCTATAGGACAGGACTGTCCCTGTGACTTTCCAGAAGAGCTCACAAAGTTACTCTTAAAACACGTTTATCTACTTTTAAAAAACCACGATCACTTGTTGCTCCCTTGTCCCTGGGTTGATCAAAACCACCTCCTTTCCCCACCTCTCCCTTTCCCATGTCCCTCCGGAATCATCGGTCCCGTTGTTTTATCCTCCAGCCTGTTCATCAGCCTATCTTATCTAGAAAGATCTGCAGAGACAATAATATGCACCAAAAAAACAAGGCATAGCAAGACAACGCAACAAAAGAGAACACAACAATGACAACAAAAAAGAAAACCAATGACCCAGAGAAGAATAAATTAGAAAAAGAATTTTTTAATTTTAAAAAGAATGAGTGATCCAAAGAAAAAAGAAAGAAAGTGATCCAAAATTGGTTGCAAGGAGGGTGTGAGAGGCCTGGTAGGAATTCATCAAGAGCAATGTAACCGAGATACATTACTGAAGCCCAAATGAAGGCTGAGCAAGAGGAAAGTAAAAGTAAAAAGAGAAAAGAACTAGGAGGCAAAGGATATTTATAGAAGTCTAAAATACAGGCATGTACATATGTAAGTATATTTATATAGGATGGTGGGGAAATATATCTATGTACACATATTGATAGATTTAGTATTAAGGCAACAGATGGACATTGGACATCCATTCAAGTACTTCCTCAATGCAAGAACACTTTGTTCTACTAAATTGGCATTCCATGATGCACACCTTCCTAACACGATCGCTGAAGACAAATGTGTGCATAAGCAAATGTAGTGAAGAAAGCTGATGGTGCCCAGCTATCAAAAGATATAGCATCTGGGGTATTAAAGGCTTGCAGGTAAATAAGCAGCCATCTAGCTCAGAAGCAACAAAGCCCACATGGAAGAAGCACACCAGCTTGTGTGACCACAACGTATAGAAGGGACCAGGCATTAGACATCAAAGAACAAAAAAATCATATCAGTGGGTGCCCATCTTCCTGATATGATCACTGAAGACAAATGTGTGCATAAGCAAATGTGGAAGAAAGCTAATGGTGTCCAGCTATCAAAAGATACAGTGTCTGGGGTCTTAAAGGCTTGAAGACAAACAAGTGGCCATCTAGCTCAGAAGCAACAAAGCCCACATGGAAGAATCACACCAGCCTATGTGACCACGAGGTGTCAAATTAATCAGGTATCATTCATTAAAGAACAAAAAATCAAATCATTGTAAAGGAGGGTGAGTGCAGACTGGAGACCCAAAGCCCATCTTTAGGCAACTGGACACCCCTTTACTGAAGGGTCGTGGGAAGGAGACAAGCCAGTCAGGGTGCAGGGAAGCAACGATGAAACATACAACTTTCCTCTAGTTCTTAAATGATTCTTCCCCCCACTATTGTGATCCCAATTCTACCTTACAAATCTGGCTAGACCAGAGAATGTACATTGGTACAGATAGCAACTGGAAACACAGGGAATCCAGGACAGATGATCTCTTCAGGACCAGTGGTGAGAGTGGCGCTACCTGGAGGCTGGAGGGAAGGTGGGGTAGAAAAGGGGAACCGATTACAAGGATCTACATATAGCCTCCTCCTTGGGGGTGGACAACAGAAAAGTGGGTGAAGGGAGATGTCGGAGTGTAAGATATGACAAAATAATAATTTATAAATTATCAAGGGTTCATGAGGGAGGGAGGAGTGGCGAGGGGGCTGGAATGAGGAGCTGATATCAAGGACTCAAGTAGAAAACAAATCTTTTGAGAATGATGATAGCAACAAATGTACAAATATGCTTGAAACAATGGATGGATTGTGATAAGAATTGTATGAGCCTCCGATAAAATGATTTTTTTAAAAACCTTATCAGGTGCCTCCTGTTGATCCTAATTCATTGCCACCCTATGCACAGTCGAATGAAATGCTACCTGGTCATTTGCCATCCTCACAATCCTCCTGTCTGAGCCCATTGTTGCAGCCACTATGTCAATCTTTCTCTTTGAGGGTCTCCCACCTTTTTTTACTGACTCTCTACTCGGCCAAGCATGATGTGCTTCTCCAGGACACGGTCTCCTGATATCATGCCCAAAGTAGATGAGACAACATCTTGCTGCAGTCTCTTCTAAAGAGTATTCTAGCTGCACATCCTCCCAGATACATGTAGATTTAGTCTTCTTCAGCTGCCCCAGGTACTTTCACTATTCTTCACCAACACCAGAACTCAATTGCATCAGTTCCTCTCTGGTCTTCTGTGATCCAGCATTCATACATGTGAAGTCATTGAAAATACCATGGCTTAGGTCAAGTGCACATTAGTCCTCAACGTGTTCTTTGTTCTTTAACAGTTGAAAAGAGGTCTTTTGCAACAAATTTGCCCACATACAATACATCATCTGATTTCTCATCTGCTGCCTCCATGGGCATGGGTTGAGGAGCAAATAAAAAGAAGTCATTGACAACATCAATCTTTTTACCATTTGCCATGATGCTGCCTATTAATCCAGTTGTGAGGACATTATTTTCTAGACTTTGATTTGGAATTCATAGTAAAGAGTGTAGCTTTTGCTCTTCATTAGCAAGTGCTTCAATTCCTCTGAGATTTCAGCCAGCAAGCTTATGTCATCTGCATATTGCAGGTTGTTTATGACCCTTCCTCCCTGGTCTTGTTTTGGCTGGTGATTCTCCAACATCTGTTCCCACAGGTGTACGCAGGTTAATCCTTATGTATTCCATCTGGTGGATTCGCATGTGCAGTTGCCATTGACATTGTTGCAAAAGAATATTTGAAGGAAGTTGTTGATCTTGCAAAATTCTGTGATATAAATTTCAGCTTTGTTTCTATCAGCAAGGTCATATTTTCCAACAAATGGATCTTCTTTGTTCCCAACTTTTGAATACAATTACAATAAATATCAATGCCTCTTAATTGCACATTTGATCAATTTTAGACTAAAAATGTTAATAAAATTCCTCAATTTAGTCATCAACAGCTTTAGAGGTGGGTGCATAAATTTGAATAATTACTCTATTGAGTGTACTTCCTTGCAGATGTATCCATATTATCGTATCACAGACAGCCCTGTACCTCCAGACAGATCTTGAAATATTATTCTTTTGACAATGAATGTGATGCTATTCCTCTTGAATTTGTCATTCCTGGGATATTGTCTGGCTCAATATGGTCAATGCCAGTCCATTTCAGCTCACTAGTGCCTTGGATGTCAGTCTTCATGAAAGCCATTAAATTGGTATGATTCTCAATTTTCCTAGACTCATACTTTGTACATTGTTTGTTTCAAAGATTAATATATGTTTACAGAGGTTTCCTCCCATTTTGAGTTATGCCTCATCAGCAAAGGAAGGTCCCCAAAGCTTAATCCCTCCATGTTCTGATGGCGGACTGTACTTGAGGAGCCAGCTCTTCCCCAGATGTATTTTGAGTGCCTTCTGATCTGAGGGTCTCAGCTTTCAGCACAATGTCAAATATGCTCTGCTTTGGCTCGTACGTTCACCAGTGGTTAACCTTTCATAAAAAGCCAGCCTATTCTTTCTTCCTAGTCTGGAAACTCTGAGAAAACCTGTCTACCTGGGGTGATTCTGTTGGTATTCAAAATACCAGTAGGATAGTTTCCACTTCCACTTAGAGCACCACGCAAGTCACCAAAGCAGTGATGGTTAAAAAGACGACATTCTAAAAAGTCACCTTTTTCGAAATATGAATTGTGAAAAAATATGTAGCATCACAAAAATAACCTTATTAAACGATGAAAAATACCTTTGTGCGGCATCATTGAGTACTTTTCTAAATAATAACTTAAGCAATACTAATTTTAAGTTTGTTCATTATGTCCCATTACAAAGGTAATTTAATTTAACTTTAGAAAATTTGAACAATGTGGGGAAAACAAAGGAAAGAAAAGTTCTTTACCTCACTATTCAAGTAACAATTATTGTTTTATGTTGACATATTGCTTAATTTTTTCCCTTTATAGGTTTCCTGGTTACTTTATATTAGCTAAATCATGCTTTATGTGTGAATTTGTAACTCATTATGTAATTATGTGCACGTTACTATGAGACTCCATAATCATTTTAATCACTAAATACCATTTTACCAAATCAGTACACTAGAATTATTAATTATCCTCTTGTTGGAATTTTTATCTGATATTTTCCCTAATGGAGGAAGATCTAAATTGTCTATTTTTTTTTTCATTCTTAAGTTTGTTTCCTTAAAATGTATTCTCAGAAGGAGAACTGCTAACTTTAATGTAATTTTATTTAAATCAAAACCATTTGGGGCTCATCTGCCCTTGGTGACACAGATGGTTAAGTACTCAACTACTAACCGAAAGGGCCTCAGTTCAAATGCACCCAGAAGCACCTTGGAAGAAGGGCCTGTGGGTATACTCCCAAAGCTCGCAGCTCTTGGAGCCCCTGCAGCACAGTCGATGCTGACAGCCACTGGGTCTCCAGGAGCAGGAATCAATCTGACAACTGGAAACCTAACGTCAACTGTTGACCTGATGTACTACGTCAGTCGTTCTCATTTCAGAGGTTGGGGTATGCAGTGGGGAGAAATGGAAAATCACGGAATTCGACAGCAACACTTTTTTCCCCCAACAGTTTTATTGGCATATAGTTCACAAATCATACGATCGATAGTTCAGTCATATCAGGAAGAGTTGTACAATCACCACCACAGTCAGTTTTCGAAGATTTTCTTCATTCTTGTATGCATTGTTGTTAGCTCTCCATTTCCTCCCAACCTCCCGTCATAGCCCCAAGGAATCATTAATTTAGTTACTATCTCTACAGAAGTAGAAAGATGATTCAATCAGATTCTGTAAAAATATAATTTCAGAAGCCCTATGAAATAGTTATATTCTGTCCTATAGGGTCACTGTG
Source organism: Tenrec ecaudatus (assembly GCF_050624435.1). Lineage (NCBI taxonomy): Eukaryota > Metazoa > Chordata > Mammalia > Afrosoricida > Tenrecidae > Tenrec > Tenrec ecaudatus. Next base: position 50,039,410 of record NC_134538.1, on the reverse strand, counting down.
AGTTGGAATTGATTCAGTGACAATAGATTTGATATACAGCATAGTATCTATATATGATAGCACTATATAAAGACCCTGAGAAATTCTTTACTCAAGAACACCAATTACGGTAGTTCTGTTTCAACTGAGCCCCAGAAAGCTGACTATGAGCAGTATGGACTAATGTCACCCAATCTAGATTTGAGTGCTTAAACCCGATTTAGCATGCTTTTCCCTACGACACCATGGCCTGAGGAAGAAAGCAAGCGAGGATGGTGGGGGGCAGAGGGAGGCGAGAGGGTTGTGTGTTCCTCACAAACTTTCCTTGTGCGTCCAAACATCTGCAGTTTGCTAAGTAAGGTCCTCTAGTTTGCCCTCCTGTGTCTAGTTCTGGATTACTTGAAGGTGAGAAGAATGGAAATATAGAATGATGAAAAATAGAATGATTACCCGATGAAGATGACACAAAGCCTAACGGTCACAAGCATGAGTTGTGGAAAGTGTATGTTTTACACTAAAGCTCTATCCACCCTAAGATCATGAAGTACTTCACAAGGGCTGATTTGTCAACAATAGATCGCCAAGCCTCTCTTCCATGGTGCTTCTGGATAAGCTTGAACCTCTGATCTTTCAGTTAGCAGCCAAGCACTTTTTGGACCACCCAGAGGGTCCAATCATTCATTCCGCACAGGTAAATGAAGAAGGCAAAAACATTAAACATTATTGTAAGCAAAAGCTAACATGATCTAGACTAAATATAGAATACAGGGCTTAGAATAGAGTCATCTCAAAACAAGAACTTGGAACTATAAGACCATTTTGGCACATTACGTAGTCAGTATTCAGAGAACAGGTTGGTGTTTACCTCAGTAGCAGGAAGTGATTTTTTTTTCATGAAACTAGGTATAAATGGTCTGGTGTGTATTAAATCAAGCATTTGCTAAGCATCTGTCTTGCTGTTGGGTCATCCACCTAAACCAGAATGTTTTTGTAATGCAAAGGGTTTCTTTTATACACAGGGACTGTTATACAAAGGTTCGTGGGACAATTCCATTGTCCTTTTATTCTATTTTGCCAGGAACTTTTTGAAGCCCTCTTGTATATGACCTATCTGCCTTTGGGTTCATTATTCTTCAGGAATGGTTATGGGACAACATGGTTGTCTTACAAAGGAACTGGTTAGGCATGGGATTAAGTAATTTAATCCTACTGTGTGGGCTCTTGCACCCTGTTTGTAAGAGGGATGGGCTCTTATGTAAACCTATTCCTAGTCACTTTCAAGGCATGGTCCACCCACGAGAACCATCAGCTAACCAATCCCTTTAGTAGACCTCAGTCACTTCATTGACATTAATTAATTCCCCATCATACTGAATAGGGTCCACCCTTCTTCAATGATTTCAGCTGTCAGACACATTGTCAGAAAGCTCACGTTTTGGTGAAATAAGCAGTTGCCGTTTAAATGCTGTATAGCCAGAGCTAGACAATATAGATCACCATGTGTCCTCTTGAGTCAACTCAAGGCTCCCGTTATTACACTCTGTGGAGAATGGGGCGGGGGGGGGGGGCAGTGTTGTGCTTGAAGATCACACTGAAAAGTATGGAGAAAGAACTGACCCAATAATCCAGTCCTTTCTGGGAGGTCTGTGTTTCCTATGCTCCCTTGCCTTTTCAGAGTTCCTCTCAACCACAGACCCTTCTGCCGATGAGCCCTCTCTTCAGTTTCCTGATCACTAGCTATGTCTTGTGCTCAACCACTCTTGATCGCTGACCACCTGAAGACCTCATGTGTGGTCACATACAAGTTTTCCCTCTCTTTGGTCATAGACTGAAGTTTCCACCATTCTCACAGCTGCTGCCCAGGCTCAGGACCTAAGAGTCCATTCCAGGCGCAACCTCACAGAATATTCCACGTCCTTCTTCTCCTGTGTATCTCATCCCCTAGCAGAAGTTGAAGTGGCCCCGGTTTCTGAAAATAGTCAAACCAATCAAGATGCCTTTATTTTCTAATATGACCAGCCAAATTCAGACTACAGTGGCCCCACACTTGGTGAACTAACCTTAGGAAAGGAGCGGGAATATGATGCAGTCATGCATATTCGTTTATTGGGTTGTCATAACTATGTATTCAGGCCCAAATCATGCATATTCATTGAGGTTCCAATAAATAGAGGATTTAGGGAATGCTGTTTTGAAACTTCATGGACTGATGAAAATATACATACCCTCTGGTGAGAGTGAGGCCCATCCCTAGGATGGCTCATAATAATCTCACCTTGACATTGCTGGATGAGTCTTCATGCTGATAGTCTTTCTGTTGATAACAAATTGGCTAACTGTCATATAGGTGATAGTTTCTGTGAATGCCATGAGGTTTCTACCAAATTCTTGAACACACAGGTGGCAGTGATGACCATCAGGGAAGCTGGCATCTGATTATTTGGCATGAGCTGGAAGGACATTTTAACTCATGGAGACCCAACTCTGAGTACACAAGAGAAAGTGTGCTGTGGGTGGTTGGGTTAGAATGAAGAAGTGGGGGCGGGGGGGGGCGTGAGGGTATGAATTGGTGTCACATTTTGGAAATTAGATGTATGGTGGTTATTATTCATACGCCCTGTTATCCCCCATTGGAGCCCTGGCACCACAATGGGTTAAGAGGCATTGGATTGCTAACCAAAAGATTGGCAACTGGATACCATTGGCTGTTCCATGAGAGAATACAGCAACCTGTTTACCTAAAGCTTCACAGCCTCAAAAACCCTGTGAAGCCCTTTTACACTGTCCTATACAGTCACTGTGATTAAATGGATTTGGGGCTAATATTATCCTCTATACTCTAATATACAAAGCAGCCCTGGTGGAGTAGTGATTATTCATCAGGCTGTTAACCACAAGGTCAGTGGTTCAAAACCACCAGCCTCTCTGAGGGGAAAAATGAGGCTTTCTACTCACATAAAGGGTTACAATCTTATAAGCTCATGGGGGCAGTTGTGTCCTGACCCATAGGATTATGAGTCAGTATCGACTTGGTGGTAGTGATTTTGGGTTTCTTGGTGACTCAATGCACACCACTTCCTCTGTGCTTGCAGGCTTTCATAGATATAACTCTCCTCACACTAGACCTTGAGACATTGAGAATGAAGACCTAATTACTATTTCTAACAATGTCCCCTGGTACAGTGCCTAGCTCATAGTTGATGCTTGAGAATGCTTTGTAGTATGAATGTGGCCCAGATAATTTTTCCATTTCAGGTCCTTCCCTTGCTTTATACCCCTACAGATGGACACCTTCATCCTCTTCCAACTGCTATCAGTTGCCAATAAGCCCATTCCAACCAGGGGTGAGCCCATGAACACAGAGTGGAACAGACTGCTCCATGGGCCTTTCAAGGCTGAGGTCTTTCAGAGGTACCTACCTTTTAGTGGACTTGAAATGCCAATCTTCTGATGAGTTAAGTTCATAACCACTTGCATCCTCCAGGGGACTCCTGCTCTTCAACTAGACTAGACCCTAGGTAATAAAATAATTCCGTTGAAGATGTTGAATCTATGAAGAAAATTGTGTGTAATAAGAGGGCCGAGGCAGGGGTAGAAGAAGGTAATCTTCTAGATAAACTAGCCAGAAAAGATGTCCGTGAAGTAGTGGTCTTTGAGTAGAGATATGAGTGAGGAGAGAAAGAGAAAAACAAAACATGACCTTCTGGGGTGGGAGAATCCCAAGGAAATCAACACCAAAGATAAAGACTCTGAGGTGGGAATCAGTGTGTCCTTCTGAAAGGAGCAGGGAGACTAGATTGGAGCCTAATAAACTGGGGGAAGAGCAGGAAGAGGTAAGGCTGAAAGATAGGTAGCTGCTAGGTCATGTCTTTGCAGAGATGGTGAGGAATTGGGCCTTATTCAAGTTCAGTAGTTTGCCATCACACAATTTTAATACGTGATTTAAGACATTCACATTGCATTTTTATGTTAAAAAACTATTGATACTCTCTGAAGAATGTATGGGGGGGTGAAAAGTGGACCAAAGAGAGGTGTTCTGTAGAAATCTAGGGATGAGGTCATTGTAGGTTATTTGCAGATAGAAAAGGTAGAGGGGATAAAAAGCAGTTGGATAAATAATAGTTTTCACAGTTCAGAGAGGGATTTCAAGAATGGTTGTACAACATGAAGAGTATAACCAATGACATGGAATTATACGTTTAGAAGTTGTTAAAATGGAGAATGCTTTGTTGTGTATATTTTTCAAGGTGGAAAAATGTACACAAATAACAAAGAACACAAGGAAGAAAAAGTGTTCTAAAATGGATTGTATTAAAGATTGTGCAACTATTCTTGAGATGATGGAGCTATTGAATTGTAGAATATATGGATAGAGTGCCAATAAAGCTGCTAAATAAATGGAAAAAATATGTTTCAATAGAACAACAAACAGCGTTCTGATAGATTGGTTATTGAGGCTAAAGAAGGGAGGGGGGAAATGAGGACCTGATGCCAGGGGCTTAAGTGGAGAGCAAATGTTTTGAGAATGATGAGGGCAATGAATGCACAAATGTGCTTTACACAATTGATGTATGTATGGATTGTGATAAGAGTTGTATGAGCCCCTAATAAAACGATTAAAAAAAAAGAAACCAACCAGAGGAAGTAGGCTGCACTCCTGTGTCTTGGAGATTGGAGATGGAGATTAACTGACTGCTAATTCCATGGGCATTGATTGTGCATCTAGGTAAAATAAAATCCTCGGCAGCTTCAATCTTTTCTTTATTTATCATGATGTTGCTTGTAGGTCAAGTTTTGAAGATGTTTGTTTTCTTTGCGTTGAGGTTTAATTCATACCAAAGACGGTATGTAGTCTGATCATGTTCAAACTACAAGTGCTTCAAGTCCTCCTGGCTTTCAACAAGAGGGAAATAGGAGAGTCAGTCAGAAAAGAAAAGAGAAACATAGGCCAGAATGGTGCCGCTGATTAAAGATGATTAAAACTCAAGTTCAAGCCAAACGTACTGCCATCAAGTCATGGGACTCATCAAGTCGGACAGAGTAGAGTTTCCTACAGTATAACTCTTTACAGAAGTAGAAAGCTTTGTCTTTCTCCTGAGGATCAGAGCAGCAGGTGGTTTTGAACTGCTGACCTTGTGGTTAACAGCCCAGCAAGTAATCACTCTGCCACCAGGGCTAAACGGGATTATAAATCAAGGGATGTAAGCAATCAGTATAAGGTGCAAGAGGCAAGGAACTCATTCTCCTCTAGAGCCTCCCAAAGCCCTGCCAACACCCTCGATTTTCGCCCTGTATGATCCAATTGCAGACTTCTGACCTCCAGAACTATAAGTTTTGTTATTGTCATATTCTAAACCCCTGAGTGTGTACCATTTGTTATTGCCGAAACAGGAAAGGAGTACACCATGCATCCCATTTTAGCTAATCCTCCAAACCTGCTCTTTCTCATCCAAACTTCTTTATTGTTTCAACTTCTTCTTCTCCCATTAACTCCACAGCCCACTATAACTTCTCCCCAGATTTCTCAAAGGGGGTTGTCCTATTATTTCCCATTATGAAGCATTCCCATCTTTAGAACTTTGTCTCTTTCCCTCCTTCTCAAAATATTAATAGCACAATTTATATATTTCAAATGGACAAAAAAATAGTATCGTGTACAGTCTTAAAATAACTTGCCCTTGAATGGAAGCTTCCTTTCCAGTAATTTGTGTCTGCAAGACATATCTAAAAAATGCACTACTATTAAAAGATATAGCATCTGGAGTCTTAAAGGCTTGAAGTTAAACAAGCAACTACAAAGGCACAAAGAAATAAAGCCCACATGGAAGAAGCACACAAGCCTGTGTGATCATGAGGTGTCTAAGGGAATAGGTATCAGAAGTTCAAAAACAATCAAATTTACATGAAGGAGCATAGACAAAGTAGAGACCAAAAACCCACCTGTAAGATAATTGGTCAATCCCTCACAGAAGGGCCACATAGATGGATGATGTATCCAGGGTGCAGTATTGCCTGATGAAACACATAACTGTCCTCTAGTTCTTTAATATCTTCTCCCCTTACTATTATGGTCTTCGTTTTACATTATAAATCTTGTTAGACCTGCGTATGTTCATTTGTATAGTTAAGATCATTTGATGTATGAAATCCAAGATAGACAAACCCTTCAGAAATAGTAACAGGAGTAATGATTCCCTGAGGGTGTGGGAAAAGAGGGGGAGACATGGGGGGAAAGGGGAACTGATAGCAATGATGACTGTATCATCCCATTCAAGGGAGCAAATAACAAAATTATAGGTGAACCGATACATTGGATGGTGTTAATATAGCAAAATAATCATAATATATAATAATAAGGGTTCCTGGGGGTAGGGTAGGAAAGGTAGGGGAGCTGGTATCAAAGAGTTCAAGAAGAAAGAAAATGTTTTGAAACTGACAGTGGCAGCTTGATCTAATTGAATTATAGATTGTTATACTATCTGTAAGAGCCCTCAATAAAATGTTTCTTTATTTTAAAGTACTACTTGGAAAATGAAGGCCGTTTAAATGGAATGTGGGGAGGGGAGGGCCTGTGGCTTTTCTTGGTGATTAATTGCTGTAACACTGTCCTTTGAGCAGCTGAGGGGGTTTCATTTTCTTTAGGCGTCATTGGGCGCCAGATTTCTTGCAGGAAACTTTGATGCTGTAGGAATTCTGCCAGTTTGCTAGCACTGACAGGGCTCTTAGGTCCACTGCTCCATTAGAATTATTCACTCCATTCATATTAATTTTTGTTAGAAATCTTACAAAGGGGGGTGCTTCTGGGTATTCAGGTCCATATTCCATTTTAAGGCTGTATATCCGGGTTTCATACATTGCTCCTGGAGGCCCAGTTATCATCCCTGTCCATCTTGTAAGTGTCATGTCTTCGTCATCTTCTAGAACCCAGCGAACGGTGCCAGCTCCTACTCCTTTCTGCCCTTCTTCCAGTTCTTCCAGCCATCGGAAATTACAAGAGACTTTTACTTCCGAGCCATGGTGGCTGCCATCTTGGGTGGCTGTCGCTTGAAGGCTGGCCGCAAAGCTTTTTTTTTAAAAAAAAAAACTATAATAAACACGATTGCCTCTGACCCTGGTTGTTTTGGACCTTGCCTCATCATGAAGAGCAGACTTTGTAATGGCCTTCACCATGCTTAGGCATCTTTGCTATGGGTGTGGACTCCCGGTAGAAGGCAGCTCTTGCCAATTGTTGCCGCCCCTTCAGATCCTCACGTTCCCTCTGTAAGCTCTGGTTTCACATGTCAAAGACACTTGGTGGATCACTCCACTTCTGCCTTTTGCCTAACTGAAGGTCACCTTTCCTAAGGTCGTCCTCTAGCCTCCCCATCCCCTTTATAGTCCCGTCCCTCTTCCAATTTGTAGCGTGGGTGACCCTTAATCTCCCAAGGCTACTTAGAAGGGAGACCCCAGTTCCCCTTCTTTGACCAGGATGAAGGTGTTTCTGTAGACCTGTCCTGGTCTCTGAGGTCTTTCCCTGGCACAATTTTGCTTGGGTCCCATGTTGTTAGTGACATCTTGGCAGGTGAGCATGATGACACCTTGAAATGACTTCAATGGAAGCTGTTATCTTCTCTGCAGGATCTGCTATCTTGGGTCAAAGAGATTGGAGAACTCTCCTTGGGCACCTTCCCTTCTATTGAGGTTGCCAGCTACCTCTCCTCCATGCTTCAGCACCGGTGGTCCTGGCTTGGCCTCCTCTTCACACAGAGCTGTTTTGGGTATCTAGTGTTTTCAATTTGGCTCCTATTGGATGCTACCACAACTCCCAAAAAATGTTTAGGTTTTATGTGGCTTGGTTTTTCCTATTTGGTCCCAAGGTTCTCAGTCAGTCTTGACTCTAACTCCCTTTGGAAGAAGACTCAGCAAACTGTCCTTCAGTCCTTGCCAGCATGGTCCAGATGGTCTCCTGTGTAAGGAGCATCCAGAAGCTGGTCCAGCAGTGGAAGCCATGTGCCTTGGTACCGCTCACTCCATGGCCACTATTCAGGGCCACTCCACTTCCACTGCCCGATGGATGAGCTCAGGGATTTCAGCCACTGCCTCCTCCTCACAGGGCCTGATGGGATTGATGGGGGAAGGAAGGAATAACGAACCCATAAACAAGAGCAAACTTTTAAATAGTAACCGCATGATTGCCAAAGTTTGTTTCAAATTTTCGTTAGAAGGCTGGACGGATAAAAGTGAGAAATTCACCCAGATGAATGCTTCAAACCAAGAAGGTCAAACAAATTAAAATGCTAAACCCCAGGAAGATATATTAGAACAAAAGCCAAACCACGCCTCTTGTTTCTGAGCCAAGCCTGATTCAACACGGCCCCATGTGTGTCCGAGCAGACCTGTACTCCCGGCTCTCAGTGGCTGAGTTGTCAGAAGGCACTTACTAGACTTTTCTGCTGGGCCGCCTCTGGGTGAATTCACACTGCCAACATTTCAGTGGCAGTCAACCACTTAATCATTCGCACCAACAGGGGGACTCCCATATTAGAACAGGGAAACAAGAAAAAAACTGACAGAAAAGTTCCCCCAGCTAACGAGAACATTGATCTCAAATTAAAAGGCCCCCACAAGGCACTAGAGCAAAGAGACTGAGAAATGAACCACACCCAGACACATCAGGGTGAAGATTCAGAGCACCAGAAATGGAACAAGCGATCCTAGAGTGGCTAGTTGCTAGAGAAAAAAATCATGGGTCTCTTAAAAAGAAATATGAATTAAACGTAAGATTCCCATCCATGGTGTTGACTGGTAGACACAATGGAAAACACTACTCTTTTGATGGAGCATTGCCTTCAAATGTCGAAATCAATGATTGATCAAAAATGAAACAGTGGGTTCAGTGCACAGGACAATGAAGGGATGGCTCTTTGTGATACTAGTCCACCAGCCTAGAGAAAACCCTGGCAGATTACAGCAGGTTGACTGATCTAAATGCCCAATGCGAAGTCAAGGATCCCACATTAAGACCCCAAGTGTATATTGTGCACCAACGAGGAATGGTGCAAACAATTAGCAGGCTTGGCTGATCACGGAAAGGTTAAAGGTTTGCGTCTGCCCAGAGGCACTTCAGAACAAAAGCCTGGTGACCTTGTTCAGAAAAACCAGCCACTGAATCCCTATGGAGGAGACGCACTTCTACTCCAACATACCTGGGGTCAGGATGGGTGGGAATACACTTCACAGCAACTTGTGTTATGTGGCACCTGCTACACAGGAGGCTGTGCAGCTGCTAGGATGGCAGACACTGACAGCCTCTACTTACATGGAGCATAGAGGAGACAAGCTGTGGACAGCCCAGCCTCTCTCCAAGATACACGTGATAGCTGTTCTCTGGGGGTGTCTCTGCGTGGTACAAACAGTAAAGTATCTGGCTACTAAGCCAAAGGGTGAGGATTTAAATCCTCCTAGCAATGAATCAGCAAAAGGCCTGGAAATCTACTTCCAAATATATAACCAAAGTCATAGCCTTCAAGTGGATTCCAACCCATCGGGGCCTCATAGGACAGGCTCGACCTGCCTGTGTGGGTTTACAAGACTATTTCTTTATGGGAGTAGAAGCCTCCTCTTTCTCCTGGAGTGACTGGTGATTTTGAAACTGATGACTTTACAGTTAGGAGCCCAATACAGAACCATTAAACCACCAATACAGAACCATTACACCACCAATACAGAATCACTACACCACCAATACAGAATCACTACACCACCAATACAGAACCACTACACCACCAATACATAACCACCACACCACCAATGCATAACAACTACACCACCAATGCATAACCACCACACCACCAATACAGAACCACCACACCACCAATGCATAACCACTACACCACCAGTACAGAACCACTACACCACCAATACATAACCACCACACCACCAATGCATAACCACCACACCACCAATGCATAACCACTACACCACCAATACAGAACCACCACACCACCAATACAGAACCACTACACCACCAATACAGAACCACCACACCACCAATGCATAACCACTACACCACCAATGCATAACCACTACACCACCAGTCTCATATACTCAAAAACTCAACCTCACTCCTCCAAGTGGATTCTGACTGAGATAATTAGTTTATTGGGCCAGCCTGACAATAAACACATGTAGGATTAATTGAAGGGCAGAGAGTTAAATGGCTCTACAGATAAAACCAGATTGCTGATAATTATATATAGCTAGATAGCTAGATACCATAAAAAATGAACTGTTAAATTATATACAGATAGATAGATTTCTAACACAAGAAATGAACAGTTAAATGATAAAGCAGAACAAATGGCTCAGTGCAGCTCACTCCCATGAGAGAGTTGTGAGACACTGGCTGTCCTTCAAGTCTTGAGGGCCACCAGGTAGTCCTCTGTAGAGAGAGCTAGGCTATCCCAGCATAGGCAGCAAACAGCAAGGCAGGTCACCAACCATCAGCCAGGTCACCAACCATCAGTCCCCAGCTCCAGAGATGTACATTCCAATCATCTGGCGAGGCAAATCTTAAAGGGACCTCAAATTACAGTGACACAGTCCACAGGTTAGGTGTCCCACAGGTAGTGTAGCTTGCAAATTGAGGCACAGAACAAGCAAAGCAGCTGCACACTGGTCCAATGATCAAAGAGCGAGAAATAAGAAAGGCAAAGATCACCAAGCCATTTATCTCTCTGCCCTTCAATTAATCCCATATGTGTTTATCGGCCAGGCTGGCACAATAAACTATCTCACTGACTCATAGTAATCCTAGAGGGCAGGACAGACAGCCACTGTGAGTTTCTGAGACTATACCTCTTTAAGGAAGGAGAAACCACTATGCAACCATGGCTTCTAGGCTGTGTGTGTGTGTGTTTACTCATATACAAGGGAGTACCCCCCAAAAAACCATATCTTTTTCAAAGCTATGTATTTAAATATTTTTACAAAACAACCTTATCATCTTCAAAATACTTTCCATTACACTTAATACATTTGTCAAGTCTGCGGTTCCATTCTGAGAAATGACCCATACCCAGATACATCAGAGTGAAGATTCAGAACAACTCATTTATTTTCAAACTCATTTGTTGGGATGGCTAACAGCACCTCCCTCGTTTTTTTTCTCCACTGCTTCTACCTCATCAAATCTCTGTCTTTTCGCGTTCCTCTGCATTCACAGAAACAAAAAGAAGTCACATGGAGTAAGGTCAGGTGAGTCAGGTACTTAGGGCAAGAGAGGAATGCTGGTTTGGGTCAAAAACTGAATCCCTGAAATGGTTGCGTGAGCAGATACATTGATGTGATGGCAAAAGAAGTCTCGTCTGCCACAAATCAGGCCTTTTTTGGTTACACACTGTTACACCATCTTTTTAGAACCTCTACATAGATAGCTTGATTAACCATCTGACCTGGTGGAACAAACTCCAAATGCACTATCCCCTTCATATCACATCCAGTTCTTTGGGGTACCCCCTTTTATACATGTGTGTAGAGATAATACATCAGCCATTGAAAACCTTACAGTTCTACTCCAACACACATGGGACCGTTCTGAGTTAAAATCTACCCCGCAGCAGCTAGCTTGAGTTGTTGTTTGTTTTTGTTATTTTGGCTTAGCTCCATCCCAGTGTTGTTGCTTCTCATCGATTTAATGATAAAGCAATAGGCAACTCAGCTGCTCTCAAACTCAGTGTCATTGAGTCCAGCCACCAGGGCTCCTGCTCCCAGCTCCTAGTTGTCCCCTTCTGCCTCTGCTTTCCAACTCAGAGGTGTTTCCTTATGTCCTCCCCTACCCGCTGCTGCTTTGGACGGGAAGCACCTGGTGCACTCTGTCCTGGTGCACTCTGTCCATGCCTCTGAAGTATGGCCGGTGGGTGGCCTAGTCCCTGAAGCCATCCCTCCCCTATTCTCTGTCTCTCACAGATTCTCAATCCCAATGGAATCAGGGAGGGTGGGGTGAAACCAAGAAAGTCATTAGATGCCTATGATAAAATTGCCATTTTACTCAGAACGAGAATGCGCTGAGTGAATTAAAGGAACAAGGGAGAAAATTGGAAGTTAATTGCTACTGAATAGCAGAAAAGGGAACTGAGACTAGCCTGCTTTCCTTTTTATCAGTCCTCCCTGAATTACGAAATAAAACAGGATAAAACTTAGTGTTTTCTTTATGCGGCACAAAGTACGGCATTAAGATGCTACAGCAATTAGGTTTAATTAGGAACTGGATTTATATAGCAGAGTGTGCACTGACGAGGACAAAGACAATGTTGTGTTCACCTTTGTCCTCAAGCAAATGCGGACTGTTATTCTCAGCGGTGTTATCTATGTATCAGGCATAGGATTACAATATAGAAATAGTTGTCTCCGAGAATGATCAAAATGGGGTTGACAAGTAATATTTTTCTAAGCTAAATCATGACTGGACATAAAGAAGATATGCCCCTTTTTATAGGATTTCTACTTTACACGGCAGAATTTAGATTTAAACACTGGCAGTCCTATTCTTGTTAAGGCTCTTGGGAGAACAATTTGTCATAGAAAAAAAAAAAGGCTGTGTCTCCTCTGCTTAGCAAGCAACTTATAAATCAGGGAAAAGTAATAGTGCACCTTCTCTCAAAATAAAATCAAGCTCACTGCCATCAGGTCGATGCCAACTCATGGTGACCCTATAGGACAGGGTAGAACTGCCCCTGTGGGTTTCTGAGACTGTAACTCTTTACAGGGGAGAAAGCCCCACCTCCTCATCTTTCTCCTGCAGGGCAGCTAGTGGTGTGGAGCTGCTGACCTTGCAGTTATCAGCCCAATGTATAATCACCATGACCCCACCGGGTCTCCTCACCTCTCTAGACAGGTGTGCTTTTTGAAGAAAAAAAAATCAGCAGTTGCTGTTGGGTCAACTGCAATGCATGGCTGCCTCAGGTGTGTCCAAGTAGAACGGCTCTCTATAGAACTTTTCAGAAGTCGAGTGCCAGGCCTTTCTTCCGCCGCACCTCTAGGTAGACCCAAGCCACCTACTTGTTGATGAGCACTGAGTGCCTTGATCATTTGCACCACCGGGATCCTCAAAGCACCCGGTATCTGTGGCCTCACATCAGCCCCAGAGTAGAACTCATCCATTGGCTTTTATTGGTTGTCATCTTTATGGAAGCGGGTGGCCACATTTTTTGTCGCTGGTACTCATTGGGTTAAACTTGTCCATCTTGTAGATGAGTCATGGAACACAAACAAATTGTACCACCCACAAAGGTTAGGTGGGGGGACCTATAGGTCTCATACCCTAAAGTCTTCACATGTAGAGACCTGTGAAAAGTAGACCTGTGTCTCTTTAAACCTATTGATCCACCTCTATTTCAGAGGGTCTCTTTCGTGACAGCAAATCTGGTGCGGCAGAAAGCCCTCCATCCAGGAGCAAAGCCCAGGTACTCGGAAGGAGCATGCACCAAACACAGAGCAGTGAGAAGAAGGTAAAATAGAGTGGTGTCCAGGAGACCGAAAACCACAGCAGCAGGAAAGGAGCAGGCAGAGCAGCAGCGGGAGGAATGCCAGGAAGCAGAGGAGATGCCACCGCCATGCACAAACATAACCTTCTGCGCAAATCAGGCCAGAACTGAGCAAAACCCAGCTGCCACAACTGGGTGTTAGCATCTAAGATTCTTCAGAAGGACCATGATCAAAGGGGGAGTCATGGAGGCTGAAACTATTGCCCAGAATCATCCTGAATCCGTAAGCCTCAAACCAAACCAGACTTCCTTGGTAATCCATTTTGAACCAAAAAACAGTTTAGCCTGATGAGTAAAGTTTGTTTTCCTGGAGTTGGGCTCACTCAAAGATTTAGCTCTGGGTTCAGATTGACAACAGCCCCTTGACAGGGGGATGAGAAATGCCGGGGGGCGACGCACTGCCACTGATTGAATTCCATCTCGTGGCAACCCTACGTAGGCTTGCTGAGGCTGAAAAGCTTCATGGGAACAGGTAGCCTCGTCTGTTTCCCGAGGACCAGCTAAGCTAGTGGACTTGAACCACCAGTCTTACGGTCAACAGTCCAATGCTCGGTTCACAGGAATGATGGTGGGACGATTTGGAAAAGGATTGAGAGAATGGTTACACATCTTAAATGACGTGAGCAAGCTCACTGAAATGAACATGTAGAATTTGTTGAAACGGGGGATCCTTTACTGTATATATTTTCACAAGAAATAAAATTTAGGAAGGTAGGAAGGTGTGAAGGGTGAATGATCGTGGGCAGGTGGGGTGAACAACGCAGTAGGAGCTGGCATGCAGGTGGCAGCCAGGAGAAAAGGACAAGAGGGAGCTACACACCCCCCAATGTTTCTCTGTCTGCATCTGAACAGTAGAGAAAATGGAGGGAAAGGTGTGGAGGAGGCGCATGAGCATGGCACGAAGTCTTCTGTTTCCACGTTTTCCTGGAGGCCGTGTGATGTGGAGTCTTACGGTGCAGGTTGTTTCAGCAAGTGCTCGTATAGTTTCAGATATGCTGAGCGTGTTCGTCCTTTTTGGTTTTCCAACTCTAGGTGATTGTGTATGTCATGATAATATTTGCCTGTTTCTTCCCCAGCTGCCCTGTGAACATTTCTGTTCAGGGCTACCGTTTGCTTGAGCTACTCTATGATCAAGAGCAAGTTTCAGAGTCCCTTCTGACACCCACTTTGATCTTTTCTTTCCTGTCTTCTTAAAGACTTTTTGCTTTCTTCATAAATAATGTTCTTGATGTCATCCCACAGCTCCTCGGGTCTTTTGTCATTCGTGTTCAATGCAGCCAATCTATTTGTGAGACGTTCTCAAAATTCGGGTGGGATAGACTCAAAGTCGTGCTTTGGTTCTCATAGACTTGTTTTCTTTTTCTTCATCTTCAATCTGAGAAATTGATGACCTGTTCCACAGTCAGCCCCTGGCCTGGTTTTAGCTGCTTCTCTAGACTCTCTTCCCAACGATAGAGTCAATTTGATTTCTGTGTGTTACATCTGGAGATGTTCATGTGTATCATCACCTTGTGTACTGTTGAAAAAAGATGGTTACTGTGAAGAAGTCCTTAGTCTCACAGGATTCTCTCCTATAATCTCCAGATTTTTAATCTGTCCCCAAGATCATATTTTCCCATGACTGCTCCTTCCTCTTTGTTGTCAGCTTTTGCATCCCAATTGCCAATATTATCCATGCATCTTGATTTCATGTGTGATCAGTTTTGGACTAAAGAAATTGGTTGAAGTTTTCCATTTCTTCATCACTATCTTTGGTGGTTGATGCATAAGTTTGAATTAGTAGTTGTATTGGTTGGATTTCCTTGAAGGCAGATAGATATAATCTTATCACAGCATTGTACTTCAAGATACACCTAGAAATGTCCTTTTTGACAGCGAATGCAAAGCCATTCCTCTTGATTGTGTCATTACTAGCACCGTAAACCATCTGACTTTATGATTCAAAGTGGCAATGCCCACCTATTTCAGCTCACTAATGCCTAGAATATCGGTCTTTGTGCATTCCATTTTTAACAACTTCTAAATTTTCCTAGATTGATCATTTGCACAAGTCCTGAATAGTAACAGATTTTTACAGCTGTTTTCTTCTCACCTTGAGTTGGGCCCCCATAAAATGAAGATGCTAAAGGCTTTACTCCCTCGGGCTTTGCTCCATTCAAGTCGCCAAGGTCAACTCTACTTTAAGAAAGCAGCTTCTTCTTGGTCCTATTTCGAGTGTCTTCTGACCAGGGGGCCATTCTCTGGCACTATCTTCAACAATGTTCTGCTTCCATCCATTGTGACTTCAGTATCCGACCATGTGAAGATTCTGTGCAAAAGGTTTACAGTGGCCACTTCCTCCAAATGGGGGCAGCCAATTACTTCTTAGTCTGGAAGCTCCACTGAACCCTGTTCACTTTGGGTAGACCCTGTTGGCCTCTGAAATACCAGTGACTTCACTTCCTGAATCACAGCAACACATAAATAAAATCAGATAACCCTTTGTTATATAATTGACCAGGCCTGATCCAATTAAGTGAAGGCCTTCAGAACAGAAACAGTGTTTCCCTAGGGTGTGTACTGCACCCAGACGAGGAAGAGACCTTTTACCAGAACACCTTCACTCCTCGCTTCCACTGACCAAACCTACAGAAGACTGTAGGTATTTGCAGACTACTTCCTGAACTACAGATTTGGGGCCTGCCAGCCACCCTCCCTGACAATAATCCCGTAAGTCAGTACCTTAATATAAATAAACAGATGGATAAATAAATGTGTGCATGGGTATATGTATATATATGTGTGTACATATCTATATAGCTGTGTGTGTGTGTGTGTGTATATATATATGTATATATCACATGCTTAGCCTAACATGCCATAAGGATGTTAGTGTGTGTGTGTGTGTGTGTGTGTGTGTGTGTGTGCTTGTGTACATCTCATGGAGCCTTAGGAGTTTAAGAGACCTGGGCGAGTACTAGTTATGAGTTGAACTGCTATGCACAGGGTCAGTCATTTGAAACAACCAACCCCTCCCTCAGGAGAAAGACTGGGCTTTCTACTCCTATAAATGTTGACAGTCTCAGAAACCGGCATGGGCAATTCTACCCTGTCCCATAGGGTCACTATGAGTCTACATCAACTCGATAGTAATGAGTCTTTACGGTGATTTGAGGTCAATATTGGGCTACTAACCACAGTGGGAGAAAGAAGAGTCATGAAAATACTGACTATGGGGCAGTACCACTCAGTCCTATGAGCCCCTATGAGTAACGATCAACTCCATGGTAGTGGATAACTAGGCAAACATAACTTTAGATATAGACACAGTATCTGTACTATCTATTCAAAGAGAGAACTATAGATGAGAGCTATAGATGCATAAGAGATCTAAACATCTGCATTTCCACTGGCTCTGTTTCTCTGGAGAACGCTGCAGGGACAGTGTTAAATATATTTCCACCCACTCAGCTAGTGCCGTGAATGGCTTTTAGACAGAAAAGACTAAGACTCAAGAGACCACATTTACCGCCATCAAGTTGACTTCACTCAGAACGGCTTCAGAGGACCCAGGAGAACAGCCCCTGTGGATTTCCAGGGCTGCGGCTCTTTCTGGGATTAGAAAGCCTCATCTTTCTCCCATGGGGTGGCTGGTGGTTACCAGCTGCTGACCCTGTGGTTAGCAGCCCAACACCCAGCCCACTCCACCACTAGGGATCCTGGAAGGCAGGAAGAGTAAGTCTAAAAATAATATGTGTGATTGTTTTAGAGTCCCCAGTCTAGGTTGAGTCATAGTGATCCCAGGCAGTCCAGCAGAACTGGCCCCCTAGAGTTTTCTCTAGGCTGTTATCTTGATAGGAAGGAGCCTTGAGCATTGGCAGTGTAGTGGTTAAGAGCTAAGCAGTGAACTGGAAGGTCAGAGATTCAAACCTACAAGTACCTCAGAAGAAAAGACCTGGTGACGCTCTTCCAAAAAGATTGACGCCTTCAAAGGAAATGGGGGAAAGAACTAGGAGGCAAAGGGTATTTATAGAGGTCTAAATAAAGGCATGCCCATATGCAAATATATTTATATATGAGAATGGGGAAATAGATCTATGTGTATATATTTATAGGTTTAGTATTAAGGTAGCAGAAGGACACTGGGCCTCCACTCAAGTACTCCCTCAATGCAAGAATACTTTCTCTATTAAATTGGCATTCTATGATGCTCACCTTCCCAACACAACCGCTGAAGACAAAGCGGGTGAATAAGCAAATGTGGCGAAGAAAGCTGATGGTGCCCAGCTATCAAAAGATATAGTGTCTGGGGTCTTAAAGGCTTGAAGGTAAACAAGCAGCCATCTAGCTGAGAAGCAACAAAGCCCACATGGAAGAAGCACACTGGCCTGTGAAATCACAAGGTGTCGAAGGGACCAGAACAAAAAATGTTATCATAGTGAATGAGGGGGGGAGTGTGGAGTGGAGACCCAAAGCCCATTTGGAGGCCACTGAACATCCCCTTACACAAGAGTCTCAGGGAGGAGATGAGCCAGTCAGGGTGGGATGTAGCAATGATGAAACACACAACTTTCCTCCTCCCCCGCTATCATGACCCCAATTCTACTTTACAAATCTGGCTAGACCAGAGGAGGTTCACTTTTACAGATAGGAACTGGAGACACAGGGAACCCAAGACAGATGATACCCTTCAGGACCAGTTGTGTGAGCAGTGATACAGGGAGGATAGAGGGAGGGTGGGTTGGAAAGGGGGATGCACAACAGAAAAATGGGTGAAGGGAGATGTTGGGCAGGGCAAGATATGACAAAATAATCATTTATAAATTATCAAGGGTTCATGAGGGAGGGGGTATGGTGAGGGAGGGGGGAAAATGAGGTGTCAGGGGCTTAGGTGGAGACCAAATGTATTGAGAATGATGAGGGCAATGAGCGTACAAATGTGTTTTACACAATGGATGGATGTATGGATTGTGAAGAGTTGTATGAACCCCTAATAAAATAATAAAATTTTTTTTTAAAGATTGGCAGCCTTAAAAATGCATGGAGCTGTTCTAGTCTGCCCTGGAGGGTTGCTGGGAGCCAGAATCACCGTGATGGCACCAGTGGAAAGAGGTCCATCATGACTGTACTGAGACAGACTGCCAGGCCTTTCTCCTACTGAGCCATGCAAAACAGTTCACTGCCCGTGCAACCACAGTGCCCTAGAGCACAGAGTAGAACTCTCCCGGTGGGGTTCCGAGACTGCAACGTGTTACGAGGGTAGAAACTCTCCTCGTGGTTCCAACAGCTGTGCCACCAGAGTACCGTAACAGCAGCTCTGATAGGATACTTACCAGCCCATGTCCAATAGTAGACGTTTTGCACGTGTAATTTCATTGACTTCTTATGACAAGCCCATGAAAGATTGTATTTATACCTGTTATGGATGTGAGGGAAATCATTTGAAGGAGATTTACTGTGTGGTTGACCAGATAGTGATATTTCTGTGTGTGTCTGAAAAGTTTCTATTTCTAAGACAGACATATATATATATACATATCTAGGTATAGAAGACCTAAAGAATTACACAGTGCTTTCAAATTCTGAACGCAATGTGGTCTGTCTGATCTCATTTGTTTTGTTTTAAGCCCCCCTCTAGTGAAATAGGCAGAGTCACTTATTCATGTACGAATGGGACAAACGAATATAAGGGACACCAAGGAACGTGAAGTTGAACAGCTAGCAGACGTGTCAGAGCGGTGACTGGGGTCCCCATCGTCCACTCCCCTGACAAATGGTTACCCCCACACTCCTTCACATTAACAAGGATCACTTGTAGAAGGAAACTGAGGGACATTCTGGAAAGATCCAGAATCACCAGTGAAAACGGGGAAACAAGTGTTTCCCTCCAATGCCATACATGTTAAGGCAACACGTGCTGCTGTTGCTGAAGAAGGTGCCCTGGTAGTGCAGTGAATAAAAAGACTTGACTGCTACCCAAAGGGTTGGCAGTTCAAACCCACCAGAAAGTGATAGATGAGGCAGGTTGCTTTCATAAAGATTCTAAAAAACAAAACAAACACACTGCCATTGTGTCAACTCATAATGACCTCTATAGGGTTTCTGATGCTGTGAAGTCTTTCAGAAGAAACATCCTCTTTCTCCATCAGAGAGGCCAGAGGGTTTGAACCTCCCAACTTGTGGTTAGCAGCTTAACATGTAAGCCATAGCACCACCACGGAAACCCTGTGTGCAGCTCTGTAGGGCCTCTGTGAGTCAGAATGGGCTCCTCAGCCATGTATGAATGGAACTGCTGCAGAAAGTGAGCCTGGACCCCACATCCCAACCCTGAGGAACTCAATTCTTTCGTCTGGGTTTCAATCACCTAGTGCAGACGTAGCACATAGACCACAAGTGGATGACTTTTAGGACAGACATTCTGAATACAGACAGTCTAAAGACTGAGGAGTCCACATCAGAGTCCCAGCTGTGTCCATTCCTCCTGTGGCCGCTCTCCTAGCTTCTGGAGTTGGCCCATGGTCCTGGGCAACCCTTTGTTTGCTGACAGACCCTCACCAGGCACCAGCCTTCCCCCAATGAATTTGTTTCTGTCTACTCTGCTCTTTTTAATAGGCCACCACTTAGAAGTTATTGGGTTTGGAACCCATCCTACTCCAATATGACTTCAGTAATAGAATAAAAGATAGCCTGTATTTCTAAACTAGGCCTATATACAGGTACAGGGGTGTGTGAGGCCAGGTTAACTAGATAAACAAATCCAGTGGCACATATATAGATATGGAAGAATTTTATATCAAGAAGTAATTATATATCAGGAAAGCATCCCAGCCCAGGCCAACTCAATTCCATAAGTCTGACACTAGGCCGTAAGTCCCTCTTCAGACTCACACAGCCACAGACAAGGATGCAGCATTCAGGAAGATCAGGGATGTTGGATGACGAATCGTGTGAATCCAAGGCCAGTGGAAACACAGCAGGGCTCCGGCAGCTCTTGCAGTTAGTGACAGAGAGCCAGTGAGCAGGGAAAGCAAAAGGGGCACAGAGAGAGGGAGGTTCCCAGTTCTCCTGCTTAAAAGAAGGCCACACCCTCAAGGAAGCATCATCAGGCTGCTACCTGATCGACAGGTTGGATCCCACCCCTACACTTTTATACATCTTCAAGTTGAGCTAAAATCAACTAACACAAGAGGTTAGGACTTGAACACATAAGAGGATTTTGATCGCACACAATGCAATCCATAGTCTCAAAGGAAGTCCACAGGAGGCATTCTCAATCAGCAGGGGGCTTTCATCCAAGTGATGACTCAGAAACCAGGAGCGTTTCACCTGGAAGTTCTCCCATCTTCAACCTGTGGGAATGAGAAGGATGAGCATTTATGGTCCAGCATGGGAGTAGTGCCTACCACTTTCATCCATATTCAGCTGGACTGAATCCCAAGAAGTCACCAAGGCACATAATAATTAAATTATCCAACTTTGAGGAAAATGAGAAAATCATGAAAGCAGCTAGAGAAAAACAAGCAATCACATATAAAGGTTTCCAAATAAGAATATGCTCAGACCTATCAGCAGAAACTATGAAGAAGAGGTGAGAGTGGAGTAACATATTCCAAAAATTAAAGGAAAACAATGCAAACCCAAAAATACTTTACCCAGCCAAATTATCAATCAAGATAGATGGAGAATTAAGAGTCTTCCCAGACAAGGAAAAACTCAAAGAATACAATAGAAGAAACCCAGCCCTACAAAAGATCCTTGCCAACCCAGTATGGGCAGAAGAACAACACTCACCAAGCATAAATAAAAGACCACCACATGGAACAACCTCACCCAGAGGTGAACAAAGAGAAAATAAACTCCAAGATAGCATTGGCTTAAGGATGGAAAGAAGTCAAGAATGCTACACACACACATGAACAACACACTAATGAGAAAGGAAACTAGGAAAACTCCCAACACAAAAGGTATAAGATGACATAACAGAGTCGGCAGATGGAGATAATAACCCTGAACTCAATGGCCTGAACTCAAGCATTAAAAGACTGAGACTAGCAGACTGGCTTAGAAAACTAAACCTATCATTCCGCTGCCTACAGGAGACACATCTCAAGGCTACAGACAAAAATAGGCTGAGAATCAAAGACTGGAGAAAGTTCTACCAATAAAAGAGCAATACAAAAAAAGCAGGAGTTGCAATCCTAATCTCCGATAAAATTGACCTCAAAGTGAAAAAGAGATAAGAGTGACACTCTATAATGCTCAAGGGAAGGGTAGGTGAAGAACCACTAAGCATTGTAAACATATATTCACCGAATGAGACTCGATGAATATGTCAGCCAAACACTCCAAAAGATTAAAAAAGAAATCACAGACTCGACAATTATATTGGGGGACTTCAACACACTACTCTCTGAGAAAGATAGATCACAGGGAAAGAAACTCAACAAGGAGGCTAGAGAGATCAACACCACAATTAGACAATTTGATCTGATAGTTTTTCATCCAAATATGAAAAGATTCACATTCTTTTCAAGTCCTCATGGCACATAATAAAAGATAGACCACATGTTGGGGCATAAGGCAAATCTATATAAATTTAAGTACATTGAAATAATACAGACCTCTCTCTGACAACTGTGTCATAAGGCTAGAAATCAACAAAAGAAAGACAAAGAAAACAGGAGCAAACAATTGGAGGATGAATAACTCTCTACTGCAAAAGGAGTGTGTACTGGCGCAGATCAGAGATGAAAATTGGGAAATTTCTAGAAACCAATGAGATGTACCTAAATTTATGAGACACAGCAAAGGCAGTCATCAGAGGAAATGTCATAGCAATACATGCACACCTGAGAAAGGAAGAGAGACTCATGATTGATATGCTGGCAAAAAATTTACAACAACTAGAGCAGAGTCAGCAGGGTAATCCTACCATTGTAAAAGAAAAGAAATTATAAAAATCAGGGCTGAGTTTCAGGAGAGGGAAAATAAGAAAACTATGAAAAAATTAACAATGCAAAAATTTGGTTCTTTGAAAGGATAAACAGAATCGATAGACCACTGGCAAACCTAACCAAAGAAAGGAGGGAACAAATTTCAATAGCAAGAATAAGGGATCAAAGAGGGGACATTACAACAGACCCTAATGAAATCAAAAGGATAGTTACACAGTACTTTGAAGGATTGTATTCCAATGAATTCAACAATTTGGAAGACATAGACAAATCCTTGGAAAAGCAATCCCTCCCTAGACTATCCTCGGTGGACATCAAGAATCTCAACAGACCATAACAATGGAAGAAATAGAAAAGGTTATCAAGGGATTACCAACCAATAAAAAACCCTGGACCAGATGGCTTCACTGGAGAATTCTACTGAGCATTTAAGGAAGAACTAACACTAATCCTACACCAACTCTTCTAGCACACAGAAAAAGATGGAAACTCCCAAACCCCTTCATGAAGCTAGTATAACTCTGATACCCAAACTGGGCAAAGATCCCACAAGAATAGAGAACTACAGACCAATATCCCTAATGAACATTGATGCAAAAAATCCTTAACAAAATACTAGCCAACAGAATACAAAAGTATATAAAACAAATAATTCACCATGACCAAGTGGGATTCATACCAGGGATGCAGGGATGGTACAACATAGGAAAGACTATTATTATTATTCGTCACATTGACATGAAAAACTATAAGAACCACATGATAATATCGATAGATGCAGAAAAAGCATTTGACGACATCCAACACCAATTCCTGTTTAAGACACTTGAGAAGATAGGAATGGAAGGAAAGTTCCTCAAGATAGTACAAGCTATATATGAAAAACCAACAGCCAATGTGGTGGTCAATGGAGAAAAGACTAACACAATCCCACTGAAAAAGGGGACCAGACAAGGATGCCCCTTGTCCCCACTCTTATTTAATATCGTGCTGGAGATTTTAGCTAACAGCATAAGGCAAAGAAGAGGCATCAAAGATATTCATCTGGTGAAGGAAGAAGTGAAACTATCGTTATTTGCAAAATGATATGATTTTATATATGGAAAATCCCAAAAGTTCCACAAGGGGAGTACTGGAAGCAACAGAGGAGTTTGGCAGAGTGGCAGGATACAAGATCAACAAACAGAAGTCCATCGGAATGTTATATACATCAGATAAGACCAAAAAAGAGGAGATCAAAAAGGTGGTGCCCTTCACAGTAGCCAAATACAAATTGAAGTGTCTAGGTTTATACCTGACTAAAAAAAAAACAAAAGATCTATACAGGGAAACTACAGAACACCATTAGAGGAAACCAAGAGTGACCTCAACAAATGGAAGAGCATCCCATGCTCGTGGATTGGAAGATTCAATATGGTCAAGATGTCAGTTCTACCAAAGGCACTATATAACTTTAATGCAATCCCAATACAATTACCCTCATCTTTCTTCAAAGAAATGGAAAAATTGATTACCAGCTTCATATGGAGAGGAAAGAAGCCCAGAATTAGCAGAGAACTCCTCAAGAAGGACACAGTGAGAGGGCTTGCTTTACCTGAGTTTAGCACATACTATACAGCCACAGTTGTCAAAACCAAATGGTATTGGTACAATGACTGATACTCAGACCAATGGAAAAGAACTGAAAACCCAGAAATAAAATTATCAGCATACAGACAACTGATCTTTGATAAGGGCCCCCCAAAAAATATCCAATGGGAAGCAGATGCCCTCTTTAACAAGTGGTGCTGCTAAAAAAAGGATATTTGCCTGCAGAAAAATGAAGGAAGACCCTTACCTCACTCCATGCCCAAGAATAAACTCAAGATGGATCACAGACCTTGAAGTTAAACCCCAAACTATTAGGGCCATCAATGAGAGAATTGGGACCAACTTGAGAACTTTGGCACAGGGAATACACAGGCTATCAGACATAGGGAAGGACACACACAGAGGAGGCACAAATTGACAAATGGGATAGACTGAAGATAAAACACCTGTAGGCATTGAAAGAATTCACCAAGAGAGTAATAAGAGAGTATACGGACTGGGGAAACATCTTTAGCAATGACACATCAGACAAAGAAAGACCTTATTACTAAAATCTACAATACTCTGCTAGCTTCCAAAAAGAAAAAAACTAATTGCCCACTTGAGAGGTGGGCAAAGGACTTGAACAGAAATTTCACAGGGGCAGAAATCCAAATGGCCAACAAACATATGAGAAAATGTTCCCGATCTTTAGTCAAAACAACAATGAGGTACCACATAACACCCTCAAAGGTAGCCCACTTCAAAAAATCAGAAAGCATCAAGTGTTGGATGGGCTGTGGGGAGACAGGAATTCTCATCCACTGCTGGTGAACTTGTAAGTACGTACGACCATCGAAAACAGATGGAAATCGAGTTGCCATAGAACTCTGCAAACCCCCTACTGGGCATATACCCAGAAGAAGAAAGAAACAAACCAAGGCCAGACATCTGTGCTTCAATGTTCATTGCAGCACAGTTCACAATCACAAGGAGTTTGGAATCAAGCCAAATTTCCATCAACTGACGATTGGATTTAAAAACTGTGATATATACATACAATGGAGTACTACGCATCGCTAATATGCAGTGATGAACGTATAAAGTACATAGCTGCATGAGAATAACTCAAGGAAATCATGCTAAGTAAAGTAAGTCGGGCACAAAAGGACAAGTACAACATGAGCCCGCTGAGGTAAGCATTTAAAAAAATGCAAAAGGGGCATAGGGAAAAAGCTACTGTATACAAATATTCTTGGGGTGAGGACTGTGTAGTATGGCAGGGACCAAATTAAATCCAGGGATGCACATGGTAGACAACTGGGGAGGAGGTGGGGAAAGGGGTGGTGGAAAGGATGAATATAAGGAAGAAAAGGGGAGTGGGGGCATGGGGCACTAAACTACCCAAGGGGAGGGTATTGTTTATATCTCCACAGGGAAAGAGGGACCAGACTTCAACCCAGTGCCCCAAGGTGTGAATGCAACATTCTGGTGTGGAGTGGGGAACCAGTGGAGAAGTCTGGGGACTGGCCCCAGTACCAACTACTAAGTGGACTCCTGACTCTCCCCACCCTGAGAAGAATTTATTTCAAAGGATGGCACTGAATCTGCAGTTCTGAGTGGGGCACACGTGAGCAGATGAAGCACATCCTGGACGACCAGGCCTTGAGGACGATGACCCCAATTAGAGCAGCCAGTCCACAGAGAGGACCACATCGCCAGCTCCAGTATGAGGCATGATGCCCCTCGCTGACCCATGGCCCTGCGGGGGACAGCACTGGAGACAGTATGGAAATTGCACCCCACCTGATCCCACCACACAGAGGCAAAGCATTAGGGGAGTGCAGCGGAACAGCAAGGGAATGGAGCAGCAAGGTCACCATGGAATGCTGAAAATGGACTTTGAGGCGACAGAGTGGACTGGAAAATACTCCTAAAGGTGAACAAATGATCCTTGAACTAACTACAAGCTTTTCTTTCTTGTTTTGTTTTGTTCTTTGTCAGTGGTTTGTTGCTGTTTGTTTTTTGTTGTTGTTGTTATATATTGTTGCTTGGTTTTGCTCTGTCTTGTTTTTGTGCATGTTATTATCTCCATAGGTCTGTCTAAATAATATAGGTTGGATGAACAATCTGGAGGAAAAACAATGGGACCAAAGTTCTGGGGGGAACTGGGATAGGGGGAGGTGGGGGGTAAGGAAGGGGTGTTAACAAACCCAGGGGCAAGGGAACAACAAGTGATCCAAATTGGTGGTGAGGAGAGTGTGGGAGGCCTGGTAGGGCATGGTCAAGGGTAATATAATGAAGAGGTATAGCTGTAACCCAGGTGGGGACAGAGCATGATAGTAGGATAGGAGGAAAGTCAAGGGAAATAGAGAAAAGAGCTAGGAGGCAAAGGGCATTTGTAGAGGTCTAGACAAAGACATGTACATATGCAAATATATATGAGGATGGGGAATAGATCTATGTGCCTATATTTATAGGTTTAATATTAAGGTGGCGGAAGGACATTGAGTCTCCACTCAAGTAATCCCTCAATGCAATAATGCATTCTTCTGTTAAATTGGCATTCTATGATGCTCACCCTCCCAACACAACCGCTGAAGGCAAAGTGGTTAAATAAGCAAATGTGGGGAAGACAATTGATGGTGCCCGGCTATCAAAAGATAGAGCATCTGGGGTCTTAAAGGTTTGAAGATAAACAAGCGGCCATCTAGCTCAGAAGCAACAAAGCCCACATGGAAGAACACACCAGCCTGTGTGACCACGTGGTATTGAAGTGATCAGTTATCAGGCATCAAAGAACAAAAAAAATCATATCATTGGGTGCACACCTCCATGATATGATCACTGAGGACAAATGGATGCATAAGCAAATGTGGTGAAGGAAGCTGATGGTGCCCTGCTATCAAAAGGTATAGCATCTGGGGTCTTAAAGGCTTGAAGGTAAACAAGCGGCCATCTAGCTCAGAAGCAACAAAGCCCACATGGAAGAAGCACACCAGCCTGTGAGATCACAAGGTGTCAGAGGGAGCAGGTATAAGGGATCATCAGAACAAAAAAAGCTTACCATAGTGAATGAAGGGGGAAGTGCAGAGTGGAGACCCAAAGCCCATTTGTAGGCCACTGGAGATCCCTTTGCAGAGGGGGTTAGGGGACGAGATGAGTCAGTCTGGGTG
The DNA here is from genome assembly GCF_050624435.1 of Tenrec ecaudatus. Taxonomy (NCBI): domain Eukaryota; kingdom Metazoa; phylum Chordata; class Mammalia; order Afrosoricida; family Tenrecidae; genus Tenrec; species Tenrec ecaudatus. The sequence continues at coordinate 50,012,230 of NC_134538.1, read as the reverse complement.
CGATGTAGCAGCGATGAAGAATGCAGCTTTTCTCTAGTTCCTAAATGCTTCCCCACCCCACCCCACCCCCACTATCATGATCCGAATTCTAACTTGCAAGTCTGGCTAGACCAGAGAATGTACACTGGTGCAGATAGGAGCTAGAGGCACAGGGAATCCAGGGCATATGATACCTTCAGGACCAGGGGGGTGAGGGGCAATACTGGGAGGGTAGAGGGAGAGTGGGTTGGAAAGAAGGAACCGATTACAAGGATCTACATGTGACCTCCTCCCTGGGGGACGAACAAAAGGAAAGAGGGTGACGGGTGACGTTGGACAGGGCAAGATATGACAAAATAATAATTTATAAATTATCAAGGGTTTATGAGTGTGGGGGGAGAGGGAGGGAGCAGAAAAAATGAGTACCTGATGCCAAGGGCTTTAGTGGAGACCAAATGTTTTGAGAATGATGAGGGCAATGAATGTGCAGATGTGCTTTATACAATTGATATATGTATGGATTGTGATAAGAGTTTCATGTGCCCCAAATAAAACGTTAAAAAAAAGTGCTGGAGTCACAGGGAATCCAGGACAGATAAACCCCTCAGGACCAATATTGAGAGTAGTAATATCAGGAAGGTAAGGGGAAGGTGGGGGGAGAGAAGGGGAACTGATCACAGTGATCAACTTATAATCCCTCCCTGGAGGACGAACAACAGAAAAGTGGGTGAAGGCAGACAGTGGTCTGTATAGAACATGGAAAAAAATGATAAATTATCAAGGAGTCATGAGGGGAGGAGGGTGGGAGAGGGGGGATAAATGAGCTGATGCCAAGGGCTCAAGTAGAAAGAAGATGCTTTGAAAATGATGATAGCATCTGTACAAATGTGCTTGATACAGTTGATAGGTGTGTGGCTTGTGATAAGAGCTGTAAGAGCCCCCAATAAAATGATTTTTATAAAAAACCTTATTATGATAGACAACTGATTTCCTTAGGAGTTCCACTCTACCTCCCTCTACTCCCCACCAAAACTGCTGCCACCAAAATAATTCCAACCCATAGCAGCCCTATAGAGGCTTTTGGAGGTTACAAATCTTTATAGGAATAGACAGTCTCATCTTTCTTACACTGATCAACAGGTGAGTTTGAACTGCCGGTCTTGTGCTTCTCAGTCCAATGCTCATCTCACCACCCTTGGATGGGATAAGTAGTTTACCTAGAGGTTCCTGGTTTGAGTTCACCCAGAGGTGTCTTGAAAGAAAGTGCTGGCGATCTATTGCCAAAAAATCTGTCATTGCAAATCCCACAGAGCAAGCTTGTACATCGATACATAGGTCATTGCCATGAATCAAGGTCAACTCAAGGGCATTTGGTTATACCCTGGTTATTTCGATTACCTTGACAATCCATACCCTTCAAAAAGTTTTTTTTTAACTTAGCAGAATTCTGATCTATTTGCTTTTCTTTAGTTCCATGTGACAATAATTATATCCCAAACCCTTTTTCCCAGACATGATTTTGAAATTTAATTTATTTGTTTCTTCATTTCCATTCTATTTCTCCTGGAAATGGTAACACCTTAAGGCATCTGAAACAATACATAATAAATCCGCCTCATTCTTCAGACCTCTCCCACAGAAATAAATCATTGTTTGACTGATACGTCTTACTAGGTCTTGTCTCTTATGTGTGGTGTCTAAAAACACTGGGTTTTCTCCATTATTCCCCATCATTTATGCTGGAAAATTGATCATTTATTCTCTGGGCACATCTGTATCTCATGACAATGCAAAAATAAAACGCCAACGTGTGTTTCCCTAGAGCCTCAATTTCATTAGGCACTGGGCCTGCTGTTAAATTTATCACAGGTGCAACTTCACCAAAGGGTCTACCTCTGCAACATAGGCCTTCACCTTTCCATCATCTGCTAGCAATTTCCTCAGGACCTCGCCCATAGCTGAAGCCACGCATGAGAGAGCTTTAAAGTTTGTAGAGATTTCAAATAAAAAAGATAATGGGATATTTCTCCCCAAAACTTTTCTTAACTCCTTCACATTTTAGGTTTTTATTACAGTGGAACCTCACTACTAGTCTTCAATTTCTGAATTAATTAAGAAATGTAATTTTAGCTGTAACACTGCTATCATATAGCAGAAAAACCATAAGATCTCAGTTCTTTAAATAATAGTAGTTTATTTGTTGGTCATATGAAATTCAAAATAGATGCTTCTAATTAGTAAGCAACTGTCTTCCAGTAGGAATTCAGGGACCAAAATTCTTTCCCAAAGCCTCCAAGTTTGGTGCAAATGGTCCAAGAGGACCTGTAGGAGGATTTTATGTGCCAAACATAATCTCACTCATTCACATGCGACTGGCTAGAACTTGATCACATGGCCATACTCATTGCAAGGGAGGCTGGGAAATGTAGTGTAGCTTTGTGATCAGGAATATGAGGAAATATATTTGGTAGTCAGCTAGCTCTGCAACAAACAGTTCCCAGATTTTTAATTTAGCATTTTCTTCTGGCTCCTGAATACAGGCATAGCAAAATAATTTTAGACTGCTTAAAGCAATTTGCCTTTAAAATGTTGTTAAGCATATCATATGCATATGCATATTGATTGCATGTTTTATCAGGCTAATGGAGCACTGGAAGTACTGGTCTATGCTTTGAAATTTGGAAGATAGCTACCTGGCTAACTGACTAGAAGAGATTCGATCTGTGCCCATTCCAAAGAAAGGTTACACAACAGAATGTAGAAAGCATCCAACAATACCACTAATATCACGTGAAAGCAAAATTTTGCTCAAGATAATACAAATGGGTGCAGCAGTACCTCCTCTAGTAGCTAGACATTGAAGCTGAATTCAGAAGAGGACCTGGAACAAGGGATAGTATTGCTGACATCGCATGGCTGAAAACAAAGGATACTAGAGTGTCCACCTGTGTTCTATTGACTGTGCTGAGGCATTTGCTATGTGAATCGTAGTCAATGATGGCTACCATTGAGAATAATGGGAACTCCAGAGCACTCCATTATGCTCACGTAGAATGTGTCCATAGACCAAGAGACGAACCTTCAAGCAGAAGAAGGAAATACTGTATGGTTTAAAACCAGAAAAGGAAGGGAGACGTCAGACAGGGCAAGATATGACAAAATAATAATTTATAAATTATCAAGAGCTCTTGAGGAAGTGGGGAGGGAGAGGGGGAAAAGAGGACCTGATGCCAAGGGCTTAAGTGGAGAGCAAATGCTTTGAGAATGATGCGGGCAAAGAATGTACAGATGTGCTTTACACAGGTGATGTATGTATGGATTGTGATAAGAGTTCTATGAGCCCTAATAAAATGTTTTTTTAATCAGAAAAGGTGAACTTCAGAATTGTTTGCTTTCACCATATGTATGAATACCATATACTGAGAAAACCATTTGAGAAGATGGACTACATGAAAAAGAACCAGCAAGAGAATTGGAAGAAGGCTTATTAACCACCTGTGATATGCAGATAACAAAACCGTGCTTGCCAAACGGAAGGAAGCCTTTGCTGATGAAGTTCAAAGACCCAGCCCATCTGGATTACAATTCAATGTAAAGAAAACCAAAATCTTCATGGCGGGAGCAGTAGATAAGGTCATGGTAAACAGAGAAATGATTGAAATTTTCAAGGATTTTATTTTGCTTGGATGCACAATGAACCCTCATGGAAGCAGCAGTCAAGAAATCAAAAGACATATTGCAATGGACAGATGTGCTGCACAAGACCTCTCTCAAGCAGCCAATAGCAAAGATCTCAATTGAGCACTAATGTGCACCAGACACCAGCTGTGATATTTTCAGTCACCTCAGATGCATGTAAAACTTGGACAATAACTAAGGAAGACCACAGAAGAATTGATGCACTGGAATTATGGAATTGGCAAAGCATAGAGAAAGTACCACGGACTGCCAAAAGAACAAATAAATCCGTCTGAAGAAGCACAACTAGAATGCTGCTAGAAGCAATGGTGACAAGACTTTGTCTCATGTACTTTGGGCATGTGTCAGAAAAGACTGGTTGCTGGAAAAAGACATCATGCTTGGTGAAGTACAAGTTCAGCAAAAAGAAAGACCCTAAATGAAATGGATGGGCACGGTGACTTCAACAATGGGCTCAAACATCACAACTATTGTGAGGTTGGTGCAAGATCGGGTGGTGTCTGGTTCTGTTGTGCTGATTCAGATCCCACCTGACGGTCCCTAACACCACCACTAACAACCTACCACTAAGATTCATATGGTCCCCTTGCCCAGGCCCCAATCAACCGCCCCACCGCCACCACTGCCGCCAACTTGTTCCTCCAGGCTAAGCTTCCTTCATCACATCTCAGACTAGCTCCAAGTAAAAAAAACAATAAGTCTCAAATAAGTATCAATCTTATGTTCAAAGCCAGGCAGTCCCAGCCACAAAATGTTCTTAGACATAGTATCCTTTTCCTCCAAGAAGCTCTGGTGGTGCCCGCTTCCAAAGAGGAAGACCCCACCAACAAGCAGAATTGGGGAGAATGGATGACGTCATAGAGCCAGTGGCTACAGGAAGGGAATCTCCTTCAACCTTTGTGTACAACCCTGTCCTTCGCCTTTTCTGTGATGGGCTGGAACTGTCTTGGAGCCTCTGGCTGATTAGCCCGTAAGCTCCTTCCCACTGGGTGGCCAGAGAACAGTCACAGTGAGCTAGGCAAAAGTGCCTTGACATTCAGCCTCCTCCCTCCAGGCCCATGTTCTCGGTGCAAGGAAGCAGGCAGTCTCCTGAGCATGCTGATGGAGGGCATGCTGATGGAGCCCAGCAGGGTCTCGGTGTGCAAAGAAGCAGTCACCCTCTAATTAATCAACTCATTCATCCCATCAATCTACAGACATATGCTGATGATGCCTTCTTCCTGCCAGTCCCTGAGCTGGGCAGCAGAGACCGGATGACTCATTCATTCTCTCCTCCAAGACCTCATCCCAGGGGAGTTTCCCAAGAGCAGGCTCTTTGTCCCTTCTAGCAAAATGCCTTTGTTAAAACATAGGCTGTAGATCCTCTTTACAGTGCATTGGTATCAGCCAGGGATTCAAAGAGTAATGGATCATTACACACACATATACTCACACGTGACGATCCTGGGAGGGTGGAGGGAGGGTGGGTTGGAAAGGAGGAACCGATTACAAGGATCTACATATAACCTCCTCCCTGGCAGACGGACAACAGAAAAGTGGGTGAAGGGAGATGTCAGACAGGGCAAGATATGACAAAACAATAATTTATAAATTATCAAGGGTTCATGAGGGAGGGGGGAGCCAGAGGGAGGGGGTGAATGAAGAGCTGATGCCAAGGGCTTAAGTGAAGAGCAATTGTTTTGAGGATGCTGGGGGCAACAAATGTACAGGTGTGCTTTGCACAATTGATGTATGTATGGATTGTGATAAGAGTGGTATGAGCCCCTAATAAAATGATTAAACACACAAACACTGGAGGTTTAGGTGAGGGACTGAAATGAAAAGTGCCTGCCTCCACTATGAACTCACACTTCTTCTGAAGTTTCAGACTCTCCACTTTGCGCCAGGGTCTCAGGAGATCGAGTCAGATCTCTGCTCGGGGACTGTTAGCAGGAAAGGGGAACATGATGGTCTGCGGATGGAGGGATTTAAACCCATCTCTCCCAAGCAGTAATAGCTCCATATGGCCTGGTGTTTGTGCAATGGAGCAACCAGGTCCCAGGCCAGTGCTCTAGGCACGCACGCATACATGTGCTTCTATCCTTCCAAATATCTCTCAGCCACCCACGTCCCATGGAAATCGCATTTCCACTTGACACTGAAACTGGCGATCAGACTTTTAAGGCTTTATGGTCCAGAGGAGACTCTGGCTCCAGCACATCTCCTGTGGGCACAGATGTCCCTCTCGGGTAAATGGTGTGGGGATCAGCTCTCCCCAACACCTGCTACCCACCTACCCAGCCCCACCCCGGGGGCAGGAATTGGGAAAGTCAGGATGAGTGGCTGATCCTCGTACCTCTCAGAAGGGAAGTTTCGAAAGACAGAGGCTGGAAGAACCAATCCACTCCCGAATTTCTCTTCCGAAGTTGCAAAATCTCGTTCTTAGTGCTTCCGTATATTTTGCTCTTACCTTGAGCGCGAGGGGCTTCCTTTCTTGCTTCCACGTCTCTTGTTTTGGATTTTGTCCATCTGTTTTCCAGCCTGGGCAGCTGCCGTCGCTGCTGACCCATCTGCTCCTGCAGGTCTCAACGTCTGTCTTCCTTTGGGCCGCAGACCAGGCGCTGCCGTCAGGGTCACTCAGTGCCCAAGGCCTTTTCCTCTCCTCTGCCTTAGGGACAAGCGCTGAAACGTCAGCTTCTTCCTTGTGTTAGGAGCTCGCTTTAGGACGGACCAGAGACCGTGTGTTAGTCTTGCTGATGAGGACAGTGCTGGTGTCTCCGGCAATACCAGACACTTGGGCCCAAACGTGTTCTTTACTTCCCATGCAAAGGCTTCTTCCACAGGGTACACTTGTCAGTTCTCCTGAAGCCCCACCGGGCCTGGCTTGTTGGTCTTCAGGGACACCCGGTCCTCAGCTGCTCGATTGAGCTTTCCTGTACCCGCTCACCTTCTTGGTTCAGAGCACCCAGCTAAAATGAGCTTTCCTCTTCACAAAGAGATGTCCTCCTGAACTCTTGAACCCCCTTCCTCATCTATAAGCCGAGGCAGGCTCTCATCTCAACCAGGGATGACATGCCCCCTGGAAAACCTTTAGTCAGGTTTGCAGACACTCTTGGCTGTCAAATGAGGGGAAGGGATGCTCTAGGTGTCCAGTGGGGAGAAGCTACTGCCAAACAGCCCACAGTGCACAGAACAGCCCTCCTACAATGTCAATCCTACTGAGGCTGAGAAACCTCCGGCTCCTCACAATGCAGAGAACTGGAGACCACAGGGCAGCCCCCGCCCCTATTTCCTGTCCTCTTCTCTCTCTTACACACACACACACACACACACACACACACACACACACACACACTGCTTACAGTGGCTCTTTATTTCTAGGCATTGCGAGCCACCATTCCTGCTGAACTACTGCAACATTTATGCCCAGGTTTCCCCAGGGGTTTAGGTCTCAAGCAATCCATGATTTCCTCTTCCACTGGGCAGTCTATAAAATCCTATCAGCTGTCCATCTCACCAAAAAAAAGATGAGAAAAAATGATTTAAAAAAAGAAATTTATCCTTGTCTGATTCCAAGTCCTGCATCTCAGTTACTTGGGGGGAAAATCTAATCACGGTGTGCAATTTCAAATAGAATAATAATAGTCATACCTAAGACAAACTTTGATTCAACTTAAAGGGAACGTCTATACATACTGGTCACGTTTTGTGTTTGTAGAGTACCTGTAGTGTTGTACATTTTATTTCAGCGGGTCACGTCTCGAGCGTAGAGTGAAAGCGCCATCGGGACCCAAGGCAGGTGCATTTTTACTAAACCTTCACCGTGCAGCTCTGTCTCAATGGAAGAACGTGTGGTTTCCCGCAGTCATTTTACAGTTTAAGTATTGACCTCTCTAAAGGTAAGGCATTTAATATCAGCAAATTTACTTAGACAACAAGCCCCGCGCTTATCTTTCGGCTCAGGCTTTTACAGGATGTCCTGATCGAGACGTTTTCTCTTCCCTCCTCACAGCGGTACAGCGGGTTATCTAGAGACTCGAAAAGTCATGAAATTGCCTTTCTCTAAACATTTTCCTCTGAGTGTAAGTTCTTGAATTTCAGATTAACCTGGAGTCAAATCGTCGGCATCCATTGTCCTGGAAAACTGCAGCAGGCGGCCAGTCCTCGGCCAGGAGAGCCCATGGAAGGGCAGGGAAGCCAGCTTGTGGCTGTGCCCGTGACCATGGGGGTCGTGCATGGGCTTGTGAAAGTCCGGAGGGTGGGGTGGGGGCCGTCTATCCAGAGAGGGACACAAGGGGAAAACAAGAAAGACAGCACAGGGGAGAGGGAAAAAACTAAGTCAAGAAAGGTCTTGGTTAAAGAATCCCCTCATGGTGTGGGGGGCAGAGAAACAGAAGATGGAGAAAGCAGGGACAGCAAAAGGCAACCGGAAAAGGAAAGGTGTGCAGGAAGGCAGGTGAGCCTGTGGTAAACCGGGAAGTCCACATTCTCATTCGGCAAAGCATTTGAGGTGGGAAAACCAACAGGGCAATATAAAGTTCTTCCTGGAGCATTGCTTGACCCCCAAGTACCAGGTAGGAGAGAGCGGGATAGACAGAAAGAGAATGTCCTGTCATTTTTAGGATGTTGAACTCTGATCACTAGGTCTCACGTTAACCAGCCCGGGCCAGGATTCCCCCATGTTATGATCTAACCTCGTGTGGTCCGCTTCATGAGGGGCTCTTCTGTGGAGCAGTCATGCAGTTGTGGGGCACACAGACCTCGATTGAAGGAGGTCTCCAAGGTGTGGCCTACTGCTAACATCAGTTGACAGTGTGCAGACGCTGATGGGCTTCTGCAGGATGTGGGGCTTTCACATGGCTCGTCAACCTCGTCATACTGACTGCTGATCCCAGAAGCCATACATGGACTGCCGACCTCCTTCCCTTCAGAGGGCTGGCCAGGGATTCATTCAGCTCTGCACCCACCAGCCCAAGGCCTCCCTGCTTGCTGCTCATCAGCCCCTGCAGCTACAGGAGTCAGGAGAAGCCTGCAGCTGACAGCTGATCCACCAGCTTGAATTGAGCAAGACTTCCTCACGTCTACAATTCTATGAGCCATTTCTTGTAAATCCTTTTCTCTATCCATATGCATATAATGCCATTGGTTTTGCTTCTCTAGAGAACGCAGCCTAGCACAGAAATGTATTACCACTGTGCACAGACTAAAGGGGCCGCCAAGGAACTAGTGTCTGCTTGTTCTGAATAGTGTCTTAGACTCGAAGTAAAAATTCCCTCACTCATTCATCCCTGCATTACTGTTACAGGTTTACCCTAAGAGGACAGTGGCAGTTGTGTGGCTGAACTCTCTCACTTTCTGTGGAGGATCCCAGGTTCCATTCCTGCCCACTGCACATCCTCCTGTACAGCCCCCACCCACCTCCTGGTGAAGGCTCGAGTGGTGCTGTGAGGCGGAGCAGGTTTCCATGGAGCTTCCTCACCAACCTGCACTAGGAAGAAAGTCCTGGAGATCTGCTTTCCAAGAGCTGCCCTGGAAAACCCTCTGGCAGTAGTTCCGTCTGTGGGGCCACCGTGAGTGAGGAGCCACGTTGAAGGCAGTCAGCCACAAGGAAGACAGTGTGCTGTCTGCTCTGTTCAGGCACGGGAGAAAATAAGAGATCTGCCAAAGGTCCCATACACTCTCCTCACCAGCCCCCGACTAGCCAGTCTGTTTTCCTTCTGCCCCAACTTCTTGGAAGTCCCAGCCTCCCCCTAGTCCTCTGTTTAAACAAATTCTTTATCCTAAGCTCTTCCTGGACTACCATCACTCTGTGATGAAATAAAGCCCTGCTTCAACACCCCTTCCAGAGAGTCCCCGCCGCAAAGAAGGTGATTCGCTGGTAGCCTCCGGCAACCATGCTTTAAAGATTTCTTCCAATGTCCCCAGGCTGCTCCCAGTGCACACCTCAGCCCAATGGAAGAACTCGCTGCTGGTAGCTGCTGTCAGGTCAACCCCATCATGGCAGCCCTTGTTCTCCCAAACAAGACGCTCCCCAACCGCTTTCTTGGATCACTGCTGTGTGTGATGCTAGAGTGGACACTACTGCATCAATCCGTCTCTAGGAGAGTGCCTTCAATTTCAAGGGCTCTCTCAACTTGACCACACATGCTGCTGAAAATCAGCCAATGAGTTCTTATGGATCACAGTGGCCCGGTGGCACTGAAGCTGCCTTATCCCAGCCTGACACGGGACCCCTCTCCGGAAGCCCTTTGCTGTGAGATGCCCCTGCCCCTTCTTCCTTCCTTTGCTCTCTGCTTTTGCAAGCACCGCTGTAGCACAGAGTCTTCCACTGGCTCCTGCTCCCTCCTCCTTCTAGCCTTCACAAGACTCCCCTCGAGTGAATCTCTGGCATGTCTAAATACATCTTGGCATCTGCCTTTTCTAGGACCCAACTTGGCACAGTGGTTGTGAACAGGGTTCAAATAAGCAGGTTAAAGTAAGATGGGGACTTGGAACGGGGCCCCTGCCTTATAGGCTGGCAAGAAGAGCCCTGCCTCAGTTGTGTGTGCAGCACAGGTCCCTGGCTGGCTGAGTGGCTGTTCCAGTTCTGCAGAGAGATGGACCACCCTGAGCAGAGAGAACGTGTCTAATTTATTTTGTAAATGATGGTATTGTTAGATGCCATTGAGTTGGTTTTGACTCAAAGCAAGTCTAAGTTCAGCAGAGCAAAGCACTTCCCAGTCCTGCCCCAACCCCATTGTTGTCCTGTTTGAGCCCATTTGTTATAGCCACTTGGTTGATCCATCTTGTTGAAAGCCTTCCTCTTTTTAGACACCCCTCTACTTTACCAAGCACAATGTCCTTCTCCTGGGACTGGTCTATCCTGACAACACATCCAAACTATGGGAGACAAAGTCTTGCCACCCTTGCCTCGAAGGGGCATTCTGGCTGGCCTTTCTTTGAAGGCATATTTATTTGGTCTGTTGGCGGTCCGTCATGCTTTCAATCTTCTTCTCCAGCACGACAATGCAAATACATCTATTCTCTTTGGGTCTTCCTTATCCAATGGCCAACTTTCACCTGCATATGAAGCGATTGAAAATGCTGTGACTCGAATCCAGCCCAAGTCCTTGAACCCACATCCTTGTTTGTCAGCGTTTGGAGAGGTCCTGTTCCTAATGCAATGTGTAATTTGGTCTCTTGACTGCTGCTTCCTTGAGCACTGATTGTGGCTCCAAGTGAGACAAAATACCCAACTTCAACCTTTTCTCCACTTATCATGATGCTACGTACTGGTCCAGTTGTAAGGAATTTGGTCTTCTTGACATTGAGGTGTGATCCACACTGCAGGCTGCAGTCCTTGACCTTCATCAGCAAGTGCTTCAAGTCCTCCTCACTTTCAGCAAACCAGGTTATGTCATCTGCACATCACAGGTGGTTAATAAGCTTTCATCCAATCCTAATGTCACACTCCTCTTCATCTAATCCACCCAACAGTAGAGGAAGGAATCAAAAGGCCCGGGGCAATGGGCATGGTGGGATGAAAATGGATGTGAGGCCCAAGTGGCACTAAATAACACACACCTGAGAAAGCTCAGTGGACACACTGTTCACCAAGGCCCCCAGGAACGAGTTACCAGAAGGCGCACCAGTGGCTAGCCCCACTCCCATGCTGGGACTCCAGATTAAAACAGGAGGCAAGTAACAGTGCTTACTCACCAGGAAATGCTAGGGGTGAGCCCTAAAGACAGGGAAGAGGCAGCAGTATTCCCAAAGGAAGAGCTGTGTGGCTGGAGACTCATTTTGTGTGTGAGAGAAATGGACCATGCAGAGCACCGATGACGATTCCTAAACAGAGGCTAATGGCATAATGGGCAGGTCAGGAACCCAGAAGGCAGAACACTGGACGGTAGAAGAGGAGGGCTGTGGCAGAGGCATATAGATGAATTGGGGCATAAACACAACATATGGTGGGTTTTTAATCACACTCCAGCACCCACTAGAAAGCAGATACCATGTATAATATGTATCATTGGTCAGTTGCCCTACCTCTAGAGCAGCGATTCTCAACCTTTGGGTCGTGACCCCTTTGGGAATTGAATGACCCTTTCACAGGGGTCTCCTAAGACCATCAGAAAACACATATTTCTGATGGTCTTAGGAACTGAGACACCACTCCTCTATCCATCTCCAGGCAGATCCGCCCACATACAGATACACCCACATATGAGTATGCGGCATGAAGACTGTTACCCATGTTACACCAAGCATCAAGACAAAATTTTATCTCTTTGTAATTAGAAATACATATTTCACAATATATAATTACATATTACTTATGTGATTAATCACTATGCTTTAATGATGTTCAATTTGTAACAATGAAAATATATCCTGCCTATCAGATAAACTTACATGACGATTCATAACAGTAGCAAGATTACAGTTATGAAGTAGCAATGAAAATAATGTTATGGTTGGGGGTCATTACAACATGAGGAACTGTAGCATTAGGAAGGTTGAGAACCACTGCCCTAGACCCAACCTGAATTTGCTCTAGACTCAAGTATTTCTGGCTTGTTCCATGACAGAAGTTTCTTCTCTGGTTTTTAAAATATTGATGCGGTCTTTTCTTATTCTTTATTTTTATCTTTATTATTTTATTTTTGCTGTTTCTTTTTTATTGTTTCTGTTGGATCTCCTCGCTTGTGAAACACAGAAGAGGATGACTAGAGACAATACCTGATGCAATGGTTAATCGGGACGTGGGAGGTGGGAGGTGGGAGATGGTCAGGGCCAGGGGCTTGGGGGAGCAAATAATGAATGTGGGAGCGGGGAGGAAGCATTAGAACTGATTGGGGTGATGTATCTACAACACTTTTTAAAAGAGATTTAACTATGGAAGTGTATGACATGGGAATACTGTATCAAGAAAACTAATTTTTTTAAAGGAAGCAAAAGAGCTGTTGATGAGGGCCATTGAGTTTATGTTAATGGTGGTGGAGTAACTTGGAAAAGGTCACTAATAATGGTCATACAACATGAAGAGTATAAGCAATGGCACTGAATGATACATGTGGAAGTTGTTGAATTGGAGAGTGTTTTGTTCTGTGTATTTTTGCCACAATTTAAAAACTGAAAATTACACAACCAACCAAGAGTACAAGCAGGAAGGAAACGTTCCAACATTGATTGTGGTGATAACTGTACAACTCTTGATATTATTGAACTGCATGGCAGGTGGATGAAGTTTCAGTAAAACTGAAGAAAGAAAATAAACCCCAAGCAAGAGGCAAAGGACAACCAAGTAGACGAAATGATTTCAAGAGCTGACTTCAGCCAGTCTTTGTCTTCAGCCGGCCCGAGCTGAAGCATGATGAATCTCACTTCCCATCCCCAGGCTAATGACTGTCACCTCTGAATGCCCAGCCAGTCGGCAACAGTGATCAGTACTGAGCTTTCCAAATGGCATGCGTCCTCAGGAAGACCACCAGGCCACAACCTGATGTTGACTCTCTTGGACCCCTCAATTCCATCAGGTCACTTTTCTGGCCTAGCCTGTTCCTTGATGATACAAACCGCATAAAACTAGTTGGCAGATGAGCTCAGCCGTCACTGGAATTCTGGCAAATACCTGGGTCTCCTAGACACACCTTCCGAAGTAGTTCTGCTTCTCTTTGTCTAATGGATGACCTCTACCCCTTGATATTTTGTCCTCCTTCCTGAAAGAACAAATATTGATCCAGAATGACTCCAGGCCCTGCTCCCCAACATATGCACAGTTCTGGTCAGAGAAATATAACCCCTGAATGGAATGCCAAAGGCTCGCCAAGAAAAGTGCCTCTTAGCTAGTCCCCTCTGTCCTTCCACCCTGCTTAGACCTTCATGCCAGGATCATATAGGTGCCCCAGCCATCCTGTGATCCTGAAACAATCAGCACACGAGGAAGGAAAGAAAGCCGGGAAGACCAGTGGTCTCACCCTCCCCGACCTGCCCTGAGCTGTCTGCTGTGGGAAATCAATCAGACCGTGTTTTGGCCACTTTAGGGGGTTTCTGTTATTTGAAACTGAATGTATTCCTACAGGATGCAGCTTCCTACACAGTCCCCCAGCGCTGCTGCCTCCTCCACACCCACCCGCATCATCATCTGAAACCAGCCAACATTTGGGAACATTTCAGTGACTTCAGATGACTGGTCCATGAGCTCATAGGGAGAGTCAGGAAACTGGCTTTAAACCTAATGAGCCCCCAGGAGAGAACCCCTGAGATTGTCCACAAGAGGCAGGCCCTCATTTTCACACTGGAGACTCACCCCTTTCTTAATAGCTCAACTTGTGTGCTGACTGCCTTGGATCTCTAAGCCCCGGGTGGGACTCCTGTGCTTTTTGGTTTTTGTCTGTGTTTTCTTTCCCACGATCCCACTCTCTACGCCTTACAGATTACCTTCTTTTGAGGAGCTGATTATATTTGATTCATTTTGGAGAGTGAGTTGAATGAACGTGGTCCAAGACTCCACCTATTAATAAAGGACTCATTGGGTTGCCCTAAAAGTGACAGTCCTCGAGTTCCCAAATCTAGCAGATGGCCCTGTTCCACCAAGAACCTGGACGTCTGGCCTATTTACTCTCTGGCAGCCCGAACCTTGTTCAGCAGAGGCAGCAAATCCAAACCCCCACCCCTTCCCCCATTTACTCCATCACCAACTCCCGGTACCTTTTCAAAGGACACTTGAGCAGGTTTTTCTCTTAAAGTGGGAAATCTAGATTGGAAGTTTCCCTTCCTTTGGCGCTCACGTTTGGAGTGGACTTGCTGGAATCTTGGCGGCACTTTGCTCTAAATCTATATTAATGGACCCTGGGCAACTGAAATGAAATTGCCCTGGCAATGACCCCGGCTGGATGTGCACACCGAGTGGATATTTAAAGTGGTGCCCATGAAGCATGGATTTCGGAAGTTCCCGCATAGTGACTGCTGAGCTTTGAGATTTAATTAACACGTGCCTGAGCCAGTGTATAAACGGTTGCTTAGCAAACCCTAATAGGTGCGGGTAAAATAATAATGTGTTTACCTAATCCTTTGTGGCATTTAGAAACTGTTGGCTATTCCCCCCCCCCACCCCCTTCTTCTTAGATATGGTACTTAATGATCCAAAGGGTCAAATTGTGTTCCGAGTATGTGCCCTTCCTCCTTGCTGGGGTACTGCATGTGTTCTCTGCAGGTTTGCTCTTTGGGTCCAGCCCTTGTGAGTGGTTCTTACAATCCAGAAAGTGTCTCCCGAAGCCACTTCAAGGGAAGCTATCCATCAAGCAGCAGAGAGTGTTTACCGCTGGGGTTACCTCCTGCTCCCGGCAGTTGTGTTTCAGCGCTCGCAGGTGTGGCGTCTCCGGTCTCCCGCCCTTCTTCATCATGGCTTGTTAGCTGTTCGCATCCTGCACGCCCCTTTATTTAATCTTTCTCCCACTTCCAAGGGCTCTTTCTTCAAGGTGCTTGTCCATCTTTACTGCTCCCTTGGAGTGCTTCTCTAAAGTACCAGCATTTTTTCTTTTCCCTTCTAATTTTGTGTGTGTGTGTGTGTGTTAGAGAACTTTAGAAAGCTACCTTTCTGGACTTCTTTAAAATTCCGCTTTTAACAGAGTAGATCCATACTCAGAAACACAAGATTTTTTTTGATGAAGTGCTTTTAATTTGCTAGTATTGAGTTCAAAATAGGTGACAAATGTTTACCCTTTGATGTTACAGAACTTCTAAACTTAGATTCAAGACAGATTAAACAAAGGAGCCCTCAGGAATGCACTAATTTCCACAAACAGAAATGTTGAATCTCTGGTCTCTTAGTAAGGAGTCCTGGTGGCATAGCAGGTTACATGTTGGGCTGCTAAACCACAAGATCAATAGTTCACAACCACCTACCACTCCAAAAGAGAATGAAGAGGCTTTCTACTTTCATAAAGAGTTAGTCTGGGAAACCCACAGGGCAGGTCGACTCTGTCCTATAGAGTCACTATGAATCAGAACTCTGTGGCAGTGAGTTTCATGATTTTACCTCTTCATGGTAGAGTTGTGGCGGGGGCGGGGGGGGGGGTACGTGTTGGACTGCTGACTGCAAGCTTGGTGGTTCAAACTCACCAGTCGCTCTGAGGGAGAAAGAGTAGACTATCTGTTCTCAAAGATTTACAGGCTCGAAAATGCTCTGCTCACTCTGTGGAAGTGAGGTTTGGTTGCTTGTTTGTTTGTTTGTTTGTTTGTTTTCTTCCTTCCTATTCTTCTGGAAGAAGGGATCATCTCTTCTACAGGAAGCAAAAGCAGCTGCTGTTGAATTGGCGGGTCCTCTCCATGGGGAGCCCATGTGTTGTGGCTGGAGCTATGCACCCTAGAGGCCTCATTGACTGACTTTGGGGCATGCATCACCAAGCCTTTCTTCTGAGGTACGTCTGGATGAATTCAAACAATAAACTTTTGGGTCATAGTCAACCACTTAGCCATTTAAGCCATTCAGGGACGCCCCTCTCAGTATCAATAGTCCTCTATTGACATTGGAGATTTTCAGGAAAGGCTCACACTTGTTGGTTGGAATGAAGACAAACAGCAGAGGTTGGTTAGTTTGCTTTGTTAGTTACAAGCTCAAACAATAAACAAGCCGATTGAGGCTTTCTCATGATATGCAATTCTCCTTTATGTGCCTACCTTCTCTTTGCTTCTATATGCGTACTTCGCCTCCAGGATATGGAAGGAGACCTTTTCATAGACAGACTCAGGATGCAGTGTGGCCAGTGGCCTGCGTCCAGAGTCCGCGGTCCTTGTATTCAGGGGCGGTTCTGCTCTCTGTTGGACTAATCTCCAGGTCGGAGCACGCTCAGGGGCTCTCACCTGAGTCATCCACCCTGTGAGAGAGCGGTTCCCAGTCGTACTCGCAGAGGAGCTGTGGGCTGGGCTGGGGGAGGGGCCGGAGCCAGGGTTAATGGTCTAGCTTTTTCGGAATTTTAGCAGCAGCTACGTGAAATCACCTTCCCTCCAGGTGAGCAGTTTATTCTACTCATCTTTCCCTTGGTGGGAAGAAAGTCTGTGGGGATTAAAACGGTTTAAAAGAGGAACGTTGACGTCAAAGAATGTCTGCACATGATGCCGTGACAGCTGTCCATATTAGAACGGGAAAGATGTGAGTGGTGGAGGTGCCCCACGCTGCAGGCTTGGAAGCCTGGGACTTCAGCACGTGGGACAAATGGGCCTTCCCTTGGAACATCAAGTGTGGGAAACTAACACTGGGAAAGAGGACGAGGACTCTATTCCCTAACTTATATCAGAGGGAATCTGGAAAGCTGGTGTTCCGCGTACATGATCCTGCTTTAAATATCATTCCCACAAATTCTCCCCTGACAGCTATGCTGCCTTTAAATGAGCTCATGGTTGATTCTATATCCCTATAGAAGCGGACATTATTTTCTCTCTTCCTGCCTTGTCACCCCAGCCCCCTCCTACCTTCCCCCAATGCAGATATTCGGTTTCCTCACCTGTCAGCTCAGGGACCTTAACATAGATACCACCCACATTGTAATGCATGGAACAACTGATTTTGCATGTCTTGTGGCTACTTATCCATGTACAGGTTTGCTCTCTCTTCTCCCAGTTCCCCGTGGACCATCAAGAGGGGCTGAGGTGAGCATGCTACCATACATTGCGTCTGACTCCTTTATTCGATCCTCTCTCCTCGCTTTCTGATCCTCTATGTCTTCAGTATGATCGTCATGCATGACCGCAGTGCAATTGCACCTGGTGGCCCTTCGGGTGTTAGAGTCCAGGGCTTCGTCTGGCACTCCAGGGCTTTGCAGCCTTGCTGTGGGATGGAGCGGGAGCCTCTGTGAAAGGACATCTGGGAGAGGACGTCAACAGCAGAGGCGATAGAGGGAGGGAGGCCAGAGGTCTTTCCAGAAACCTGGCTAACCATCAGAGAGAGTCCGTGAATTAAAACTCACGGCCATTGCATCGATACTGACTTCAAGAGACCCTGTAGGACTCTATGAACTACCCCCTGGGTTTCCAAGACTGTAACTGTTTACGGGAGTAGAAAGTGCCATCTTTCTCCTGAGGAGCAGCTGCTGGGTTTGAACTGTTGAACTTGAGGTTAGTCGCTCAACTCATAACCCACTAGGCCACCAGGGCTCCTTATGAGGCCTTCCTAGTTGGCAGGCCTTCCATCCATCTCGAGTCAGAGGAGAGTTGTGCTCCACTCTAAAAGCAGCTCTCTGGCTGCTTTTCTGAAAGTGGATCAATAGCTCTTTCTTCTAAGGCACCTCTGAGCGACTGGAACCTTCACCTTCCACTTTACAGCCAAGCGCCTCAGCCAGTGGCACCACTCAGGGATTCCACGCCGAGGTAAAGGCACAGGATGTGTTCGGGAAGGAGTAAATGAAATCAGCTGCTCTGTGACTCCCCTCTAGTCTGAAATTCCATGACTCTGCCTTTAGTCATTGCCTCAAACGTCCCGATTCCTCTATTTTGAATGCTGGTGTTCGAGTCACCAAGACCGTAAACCCTCAGTTCACCCTGTCTCAGCTCACTCTCCAGAGAGCCCGTCTGCCACCTTGCACTCTCCTGTCTATCATGTTGGGCCATATGAAAACACCATTACAATGGGTCAAAAATGGCCCGGGAAATTTCATATGATTCCACCTAATACTACCATAAAATCCTACCATGCTACCTTCAGGAAGGGCCTGACAACTCTCCTCACCCTCGGCCAACCCTCTTCCAGCTCACGCCTCAGAACCCTCCTAGTTCGTGCCCAATGCTCCGCTCTTCAGCCCACCCTGGTATTGTCCCAGCCCATCCTATGCACAGTACCAAGAAAACAATACAGATACACTCAGCATCTCCCCAGGCCAACAAATCAAGTCTTTCAGGTAGACTCTATAGCAGATCTGCTTTTCCAAGTGTGTCTTCCACCCCTTGGTTCACCTGAAAACTTCTCTGGGGGTCTTAGAAGTTCCCTTGGTCCAGTAGTTTCCCTAACTGGGTTTCCCATCAGAATCACACAGGGAGCTATTACAATCTCTCTCTCTCTCTCTCTCTCTCTCTCTCTCTCTCTCTCTCTCTCTCTCTCTCTCTCTCTCCATATGTATATAGTGTCCGGTGGTGCAAATGATTAATGCGCTTCACTGTTTATCACAAGTTTGGAGGTTCAAGCCCCTCCAGAGATGCCGTGGAGGGAAAACCTGGTGATCTATTGCTAAAAAGTCAGCTGCTGACAACTCTGCAGAGGACAGCTCTCCTCTGACACCCATGGGATTGCTGACAGTCAGCGTGGTCTTACTGCTCCTTGTTTTTTGTTGTCTTTTTAAAAACAAAACAAAAAAATAGCCTTTTATTGTAGGTTTTACATTCAACAATTACATATTGTGATTCAACTCATCCATCGCAAGCCTCTCAAGTTCACTTATCCTACCTCTTACCTGTGTTTCCAGTTTCCATTCCCTTCTGAACTTTGGGCCCTAAATGGGTGAAGATTCTAACACAGATGTGAGTTCAATTCCAGCCCTGATAAATAAGGGTCTTAGTCTTTTGAGCCTCACCCATCTCTCTCGGATAAATGAACCTGGTCTCCTAGGACTTTGAGCGAAGTTCCACAGTATTCTCCCACTCTATCCAGCACCTTCTAAAGTGATCCTTTGCAGAGCAATTAATTGGTAGCTAAGCGCCATCTAGTTCTTCTGGTCTCAACGTTGTGAAGAGTGATGTCCGCATGATCCCTGAGTTCACTGGACTAATTGTGTCTCTCTGTGTTTTGATGCTTGTAACTGTGTTAGTCTGGTCGACTACAATTTCATGGACACTAACATGTGTATAAGAAAGAGCAGAAGGGTCGTGGCAAGGAGACAAGCCAGTCAGGGTGCAGTGTAGCAATGATGAAACCTACAACTTTCCTCTGGTTCTTGAATGCTTCCTCCCCCCACTATCAGATCGCAATTCTACCTTAAAAATCTGGCTAGACCAGAGGATGTACACTGGTACAGATAGGAACTGGAAACACAGGGCATCCAGGGCAGCTAATCCCTTCAGGACCAGTGGTGTGAGTGGCAATACCGGTAGGGTAGAGGGAAGGTGTGGGAGAAAGGGGGAACAGATTACAAGGATCTACATATAACCTCCTCCCTGAGGGAGAGACAGCAGAGAAGTGGGTGAAGGGAGATGTCAGATGGTGTAAGATATGACAAAATAATAATTTATAAATTATCAAGGGTTCATGGGGGAGAGGTGAGCCGGGAGAGAGGGGAAAAATGAGGAGCTAATACCAAGGGCTCAAGTAGAAAGCAAATGTTTTCAGAATGATGAGGGAAAAAACTGTACAAAAATGCTTGACACAATGGATATATAAGTGGATTGTGATAAGAGTTGTACAAGCCCCCAATAAAATGATTTAATTATTTTAAAAAATAAATTTTTTTAAAAGAAAGAGTAATATAAGAGCAGTTGAATATTTTTAAAATGTCCCAACCTAGTCCAGATCAAGTTTATCAGTCCAATATTAGCACTTATGTCCAATATCACGAAACACATGCAATGATGCCGAATGCAGGAAGATCTCCGGCCAGTGGGTGGGAAGTCTTGTGGATCCAGTGGTGGTGTGAGCATCTCAGCACTGGCAGAGGTCTCCACAAGGCTCCTCTGGCTCCAGAGCTCTGGCTGCATCAATTTAACTCCATCAGGCTCCTTGTCTGTAATGTCTCCCAGGAAGTGAGCCTGCGTCCTGCCGCCAGCCAGCTATTTATCCCATTAGCGCCTCTGAATGAGGTCATCAAGCTCAGGCTAAACTCCACCCCTGCACTCTTAATTCTCTCAAACGGATAACAGATTATTTAACTTCCACAGTAACTCTTCCTTCTCTGGATGGGGAGAGACCAATAGTTGCACCATAGATGGCTGGCTGCTTACAAAGAATGTTTTACCTTTTTTTTTTTTTCTCCTCTAGTTGAAGACTGTGAGTTCACTTTGTCTAGAATATAAAGTCTGAGCTGGAGATGGTACAGGAAGACCAGTCCACGACCCAGAAAGAGAAGTTTAATGCTTCTAGTGAAAATGTCAGAAGTGAAGAACGACATGAAGATTGTGCTTGAGCAAAGCCGGCACCTCTTGGCAGCTCAGCCAAGAAGGGAGGTGGACCCCGAGTCTCTTCCAGATGAACTCAAGCTCCTGCTGGACTGATCTCGATATGAGGAGGGTAGACTTCCTCCTCATCTAGACAGAAAGACAGCCAACCAAAGCTGACTGAGCAATTGCTGTCTGCCTGGCCTAGTAAATAAGCATGTGGTTTTCTGCGTGGACGGCGGCAGGCCAAATCATGTTACAGGGTGTCTTTTCAAGAAAACATTTGCCTCTTTTCATAAATTTAGATACCACTTGGTGGTAAGGGGCTTTGTAGACTGAGTAGACGGGCTTGGGATGGCACTGTATTTGGAATAAGTGCCTTCTGGCTCACCTGCAAGCACAGTGGGGGCTGGAAGCCTCCAGGGGTCCTTGAGATCCAGGTCTCGATGCTGTGGTCCCAAGAGTAGTCGGTGTCTTGAGTGCTCCTGTCATTGACTGCGCTCCAGGTTGTGGGTGCAGAGGAGTCTCTCAGAAGCAGAGGTTTACTTAGCATCAATTGCTCACCTCACGGATTGCCAAAGGAAACTCAAGAGGTGGCCGCATGAGGTGGCACCCAAGGAGACTTCCAGGACCTGGTCCTCCGAGGGGATCATTAGGCCTGCTCACCTCCAGCTCAGTCACTTCAGACCCGCCAGGCTCTGAGTGGCCCCCTCAAACTCCACCTGTTCTGTCTTTACATCTGCCAGTCTCCGGATAACAAATGGGGAAGACCGAAGGAGGAGTCGTGCATTCGGTGACAGTGCTGGAGACAGGGTTGGCGTTCTGGCAGGACGAACAAGTCTGTTTTGGATGAAGCAAAGCTGATTGCTCGGGGGAATCGAAGATCTGGAGACATTGTGTCTCCTGGACCTTGACCATGTGACCAGGAGGCCCCAGTCCCTGCAGAAGGACATGACGCTTGGTAAAGTAGAAATTCCGCACCGAAAAGGAAGACCCTCCGAGAGACGGATGGCCGCAGTGGCTACAACATGGAGCTGAGACACAGCAATGAGGGTGGGGTGGAGCAGAACAGGGCCTGTCAGTGTGTCTTCCTGTTGCTTGCAGTCAGAATCACTCGACAGCAGTGAGATGCACATGTAGCACACTACACACACGGTAATGCAGTTTAATTTTTGTTTTGTATCAATGCAAATTAAGTTGCTTAGTTGTTTGTTGTTTTGTTTTTCCCAAAATAGCATTTTGCAGAATCCTATCAGGGGTCTATCAGAAGCTTCAACCATCCTCTATGGATGGACACATAGGGAGCCTTTCAAACTCCAGGTCTCCGGGCCCCGTTCCAAATGTACGGAGTAAGAATGCCCAGGAATCTCTATTTGACTCCAGGTTACGCTCATGGAGGCATCTCGGGTGTCTCGTTTACATACCAGTCAACTGCTCCAGCCTCTAATCTCCCACCTGAGAAAGCCGGGTGGAAAGCGAGAAAGCAAGTTTCCCCCAAAGTCTCACAGCCCATAAGCTGGAGGCCCAGCTACGCAACAACAGGTGCCCTGCATAGGAAGGGTAGGTGAATTAACCCATCCAGGACACATGCCATAAAAATGGGACTCTGCCGAGTGACCCCAAATACCCAAATTCTGTTTATTAAGAAATTCCAAGTGAGAACTTTCCTGCAATTCAAGCCACTCGTGCTCATAATGAGGCCCCCAAAGAGCTTTCTGAGTCATGGAAAGAATATTAAGCCGTGCCATCGCAGTTTTAATGAGAAGCATGTTTGACAGGCCTCTAAGTCCCTGGGTGTAAGGTTTGGATAATTTCAGTAAGCCATACATTAACTTTACCCATAAGTCACTGGAGTCATCTCTAGAAAGCAAGCATTTTCTGTATACAAAAATATAAATAAATAATGCTCCTATCTGCACAGAGCATCTCTACTCTCTCCTTTACCAGTGACTCCCAGCTGAGTAGTTCGGGTCAGCTTCTTGTGCTGTAAAAGGGCAGTAATAATGATATCCATATTATCCACTAGCTCGTGGGATTGCCGACAGGAAAGCATTTTGAGACGTATAAAGTCTCCTGTACAAAATAAAATAAAACAATGATGCTATAGCATTTTTAAAGATACCTTGTCCATCCAGATAATCTGATGTACAATGTTTGCTCTCGGCCAAAGTGACAAACACTGCATGTAAATCCTACTCTACATTTTTTAAAAGAGGTTTATCTGACCTATAAAAACAATATAGCCACACAGTAAAAACCAAAAATCAAAACAGAACAGAATAAACCCCCCGAAGGGTCATAAGAATGTAAAGTGGGACCAAAACAACAATCAGAAGAGTCTATAAGCAATAGATGATAGCACAGAGCAGGGGTCCTCAAGCTTTTAAACAGGGGCCAGTTCACTGTCCCTCAGACCCGTTGGAGGGCCGGACTATAGTTTTAAAAAAATTATGAGCAAATTCCTATGCACATATCTTATTTTGAAGTAAAAAACAAAAAGGGGCAAGAACACCCAGCGGCCTGGATAAATATCCTCGGTGGGCCGTAGTTTGAGGACCCCTGGCACGGATGGTAGATACATAAACAGACTGACAGAATTTAGCATCTGCCACATGATTCTATCAGCGTTTCCTGAAGTGGGCGATACCACCCCTGAGCCTGATGAGATGATCCAATGGGGCTGCAAAAACAGATACCTACACCGTATCCTTGATTATGGGCCATAGAACAAAAGATTATATTTGCCGGCCTTGAGGGTCTTGACTAATTTTTTTTTCTGAAAAGGAGGCAGTTGGACCAAATAAATTTGAGAGCCTATGTTCTAAAAAATCTTCAGAGGTATATAACTATTATTACTCCTATTTTATACATGAAGAAACTGAGGCAAACGAAAGTATCAACTTTTCCAAGTTACACAGCTAGTAAGTGGACGAATCCATTTTCCTTCAGCACCTCCAAATGCCAGTCTGATTATGCGAGGGTGAACATTGTTCAACAGCTAATTGCATATCTCAGTTAATTTTTTATTACTGCACAACTAATTCCCCCCCAAAATTAAAGGCCTAAAACAAGATGTGATTACCTTACAGTTTTGGTGGGTCTGAAATCAGGGGGTGGCCAAGCTAGGTACCTCCGGCTCAGGGCTTCTTATGTGAAGTTGCAGTTACCGTGTTGGCCGGGACTGCAGTCTCATCGAAAGACTCAACTTGGGGAAGATCTACTTCCAAGTTCACTCACGTAGTTGTTGGCAGTTCTTCACCGTAGAGTGGACTGAGGGCCTTAGCTCTTCACTGCCTATCATGTCCTCATCACACACACTTCTCCATGGGGCAACCTCAGGACATGGCAGCTGTGCCCCCAGAAAGATGCAAGAGCTGAGAGGAGGGAGACCACACCCAAGACAGACATCACAGCTCTCTCCAGAAATAACATCCCCCACTTCTGCCGTAGTCCATTCATTAGAAGCAAGTCACAAAACCCAGACACACTCAGAGGGAGGTGCCCACACAAAGGAATGAATGCCAGGAGGCAGGGATCATAAGGATCTTAAAGACTGCTTGCTATTGGTAGCTGAGATAGTTAAGGTTTATTGTGCCAACCTGGCCAATAAACACATGTGGGGTTAATTGAAGGGTGGAGAGCTAAGTGGCTCAGTGAACCTCACCTTTCTAGTTCTCAGATCTCTTGGTTTCCGATGGTCAGACCAAGGTGCAGCTGACTTAGTCAGCTCCCTGCTTCAGCTGGCAAGGCTCACTTGCTGAAAGAGATCCCTGAGGAGAAGTCACATGGACCTACCCCGATGCAGCCCTGGGTACTGGATCAGCCGTGTGGAGACCCCTGCCAGCACTGAGATGCTTACGTGCTCACTGATTCGGCTTTCCTCCAGCAGTCGGCATCATTGTGTGTGTTTTGTGAGACTGAGGAAGACTTTGTAGATTAATGTCAGACATATGGGATAATGTTGGACTTATGAGCTTGGACAACACTAGGTTGTGATGCTTTCTTAATGTACACTTACCCTTTATGTAAAACCCTCTCTTATACATATGAGTTTCTATGGATTTGCTTCCCTAGGTTACCCAGGCTAACACAGTAGCCTTCTAGAATGTTCCTGTGCACATAAACACATATATATTTTTTGGTGATGTCCTTTTGATCGTAACTTAGCAGATAAGCAGGTGGTGTCTGTTTATTACACACCCGGAATACCATGGTGTGGAAGGTACATAACTTCATAAACAAGTCTCTTATTGACAGACATATAGGGAATTCGTGCAAAACACCCTTTTGTGATTTTGGCAAGCACCTTTGTGAATCTGGTTGTGTTGAGTGTTGGGGTACAGAGATGGAAGGAGGATGAGACCCCTTGCCCTCCGGCTGTCTCTGGCTAGTAGGGAGAAAGGGAAGTTTAACAAACAATTGTGAATGGCCCTAAGAGGAGATAAAAGCTGTCACCTAAGCCCCAAGGAAGAACTAAGCATCTGTCTGATAACTCCAGAGGTGAATAGACCCGTCCCCCTCTGTTATGCCCATCAGCAAGCCAAGTCACAAAGCGACCTCACTTTCAGCAAAAAACCTGTACTTAATGTTGATGAAATCAGCAGACAGCCTCATGGGATTTGGGGTAGCAGCCCCAGAGGCCATTTTTAGACCAGACTCAGCTCCTAAAATGTCTAAGAAATATCCTAGGAGACAGAGTTAATGGGGGAGAGGAGAAAAGAAAAGGGGGTGAAAATCAAACAAAGAGCTTGGCATGCTAAAGACCAAACAATTGACTGCATTTCACTTTGCAGCCAAGGTTTTGGCATCTTTTAGTCACTGTCTAAATTAGTTCGTGTGACATTTTTATGAGGCTGTCTTTTTGGAGAGAACTCTGCAGTCATTTTCATCCTCATCACATGCTAATTTTTTCGACATCCTAGAAAGGATCTATTACAGAATTCGCTGTATGTTCATTGTTGAGCCAGCCACAAAACAGTGTGACATGACAAAGCTTTGGAATCCATTTCACAAAAATGGCCTGTGCTCATTAGGTAGTATTCCTGTTCCTGGTTCCCCTGGATGCCTGTCATGGATGAAACTGCATTCCCTGAAAATGTGTGTCAACTTGGCTGGCCCATGATTCTCAGTGGCTTGGCAGTTATGTAGAGATGTAATTTGACAGTTCCATAATGATGTGATCATCTCCCATGATGTGGTCTGATGTGATCAGCCAGCTAATACACTGTGAGGGGATTCGTGAGAGATACAACATCTTTATGCCGGTCACAGTGTCAATCCGATATAAGGGGAGATTCTTGGGGGATGATCTACTTCACCAATTCTCTTACAAGAGAGAAGAGAAGGAGGGACCTCAGTATCATCAAGAAAGGAGAGCCCAGGCCATTATGCTGGGAACTTCCTAAACCCAGGGGAAGAGCGATGCCCAGGACGAGTGGAGAGCTCCAAAGAATGCTGGACCCACACATATTTAAAGGCTTCAAGGATTTTTCCCCCAGAGGTGACAGAGAGAGAAAGCCTTCCGCTAGAGCTGGAACCCTGAATTCAGTCTGATCGCCTCCGAAACTGTGAGATCATCAATTTCTGTTTAGGATAGCCATCTGTTTGTGCTATTCGTTATAGCAGCATTAGATAACGGAGGCAGTGGTGTTGGTGTGTGGCCTGAAATCAGTAGAGGCACTGGGCCCTATTCTAGTGTTGAAGCTAATTATATGTGTCCCTGAAAGAGGAACTTCACTCCCATGGTTGACTATTTTGTCACAAGTGATTGCTCACTTTGCCTGAAAATGCGGCCTATAAAATCACTCCCCGCCCCCATTTGTGGAAGTGATAGAGATATTCGTTCTAGATTTAGATTAGCCCAGAGTTGGAATCCTAGGTCCAATGTCTATGGACGCATGACCTTGGGCAAGTAATTTAATTTTTAAATGGATTTGCTCACACCTAAACAATGAGTGAGGTGCTGGGGAATTGATGTGGACGGCTACCACCCCCTGTGACAGACCAGAACTGCCCCCGGGTGTGTCTCGGCTGTATTTTACTAGAATAGTTCATCCCCTCCCTGCCCTTCCTAGGAAATGGGTGCCCTTAACAGTGGAAAGAGAGAATGCAAGCACTCTGAGCACCCCCGGGGGTCAAGGTGGCTCAGTGCTTACATCTTGGGTGGCTAACTACAAGGCCAGCAGTTGGAAATCACCAGCCACGTGGCAGGAGGACGACGTGGCTTTCTCCTCCTGTCAAGAGTTAGGGACTTGGAGCCACACAGGGACAGCTTCACCCTGTCCCATAGGGTCACTATAAGTCAGACTTGACTTGGTGGCACTGTTTTGTTGTTTTCCTGGGCAGCGGGGAGGTGGAGGTGAAGGTCAGATGGACTGCACCAGAAGGAGGAGGAAGGACAAAAGGAGAGGGGCTCGGCATTCGAGGATCCCTTATTCCCTAACAAGGAAGCCCACTGGTCTCTTGGGCTAAGTGCTGGTTTGCTAACCGAAAGGTCAATAGTTGAACGGACCAGATGCTCAACAGGGAAAAGATGAGGAAGGCAGCTGCAGTCGAGAAGACAGCCTTGAACTCTGCGGGACAGCTCGACCCATCCTACAGGGTCGCTGTGAGTCAGGAGCCAGTGCAGGGCAGTGGGGTTCGCTTGGGCTTTGTTCCCTTGCCTAGGACAGAGGATGGCCTTCTGGAGAGGGCCTGTGGTCAACATGAGATTCCCTCAATCACCTTGCTCCCCCAAAACCTTAAGGACAACCCCTCCCTGCCTTCATTTTGGTCAGCGAGCTTAAAGGCCCCTTGAAAGGAGTCGCATTTGTTCATTTTTTAAAGAGAGAAAAGGTCTAAATCCCTTCTCAAAAAATCTCACTGCTATCACGTCCATTCTGACTCCTAGGGACCCTGTTGGTGTCATGTGCTACCCATTGTGCTGCTAACCACAATGTCAGCGGTTCAAACCCAGCAGTCACTGCACGGGAAAAAGAGGCGGCTTTCTACCCCCTAAAAGAGATACCATCTCAGAATCCCAGAATCCCATAGGGCAGTTCTACTCCCTACTACGGGATCACTCACTGAGAGTCTAAACGCCGTCGTGGTTGGACTGTGCTGATGAGAGCCCATTTTGGTGATATGGAGAAAGAATGGCATATGGGAGGAGTCCTGCTGACGCAAAAGTTAAGCACTTGACTCCCACCAGAGAGTCAGTGGTCTGAACCCATTTGCAGAAGGACATGGCATTCCACGCCCCACAAAGAGTGCTGCCTGGGACACTCTGTGGGGCGGTTCTACTCATAACAAATCCTATAAGGCAGCAAGGAGTCAGAATCCACTCGACGGCAGCAGGTGTGGTCCTGGGCCGTTTGTGAACCATTGAGAAAGAAGAGTTGTGGGGAATAGACTCCTTTCCAGAGTTTCTCCATAAAATGGGTCTGGTGGCTACAGGAAGCTGGTGATGCAGCAGAAAAGGCACAGGCTGGCATTAGAAGGCCCAGACTGGAGTCTAGGGTGATGACGCATTGAGAACCAGCTACTATCCGCAGGCATATGAAAAACATAGGCCTGCTTACAGCCTGACTGGGGGAAAGGACTGCAGGAGAGAAGGGAACTGAAGGGGCCCTACAAGTGTTATTCATTGTGTGCCACCTACCACCACTCTTTGGAGGACAGGCTTCCTTTGCTGTGACCACAGTGTTCAGACATGAGCCTTGGCCTCCCCCGTGATGTTCCAGGGGTCACTTGGTAGCCTAGGAATATCACTGAGGGTCAAGATTTAGACATTTCAGGGCACTATCACCAATCGCAAGGGATCACACATGGCAAGCAAGATATACGTGCTTTGTCTACAGAGGGGGTCTCCATCCTGGGCCAGGCGATTGATTCTTAGTTCTGAAGATTCCCTGTGCATTGTGGGATGTTTAGCACCATTCCTGCCTTTGAGTATTCTTCCCCTCCCACCCAGTCCTGTCAGTGTGACAACCAAGAAGGCCTTTGGACATTGCTCAATACCCTGAGGGGCAGAGGCGCAAAATTATGGCAGGACGAAAACAACTGGTCTATGCAGAGGGTACATGAAGGTTGGCATCAGAGAAAGAGATGACTGTTAGCAGTTGCAGGATTCAGAGCAGGTGTGGAGGTAGAGGGGGAAGCTACTGGTGGTCCGAGGACATCAATGTGCCTTTGCCACCTAATGTCTCCAGGCAGAGGACACACTCAGTGGCCACCTCCTCAGTAGCTACAGGGGGCCTGGGGGAGGGGGGCAAAGGCCTGCTTTGGACCCAAAGCTACCACCACCCAAGGCCACTTGCATGTGCCCATAGCCCCTGCTGAGGACAAGGGACTGGGTCTTGAGAGGGGGAACCAGTGTCAGACAGTGGTTGTTTCTCTCAAGAAACCTCATGTATTAGGAATGGATCCCCTAAACTGCACGTCCAAAAAGAGAGCCTCACATCTGATCTTTTTGAGTTGCCCAAAGCAACATATGGGCCCCGCCCAAACCATAGGATAAGGACCCACGAGAAACGCAACCAGTGGGAAGCATTTGGTCTTTCCTTGCATTCCTTGTGCTAAAGAAGAAAACCAAGTGAGGGCACCAGAGAAAGTGGAAAGAGAAAAAGGTTCTAGGCATTCCCAAACAGCTAAAGGAAATGGAGGGAGGAGTGAGGGGAGACTTGATATCATCTCTCCTTGCCAGGCCTCAGGTAATCCATTACGTGGGAACTTTCCATAGTTGAAGATCACACCAGCAATTGTCCAAGCAGCGTCCTTCCTTCGCCATCTCCCACCCCCAAGACCAGTTGGCCTGCCTTTAGAGCACATCACTTAAACCTAATGAATCAGAGCTGCTGGCCCTGGTGATGCAAACAGCTAGTGTGCTCAGCTGCTATCCAAAGGTTGGAAATTTGAGTCCACCCAGATGCCCCTCAGAAGCAAGGTCTGGTGATCTACTGCCAAAAGATGAGGGCCAAGGACAACTCAAGCACAGTCCTACACCTGCCACTTGACGGGAGCGGCGTGGACTCCGTAGCAATCGGCCTGCTGTATGTCATTTTTTTTGGTTTGTTTATTTTTTTAAACAGGACTGATTCCGACGGTGACAATTTTCTGGATGATTAGAAAGTAATGCCAAGGGGAAAAGAAGGCCTATCAGGAAATGTCAAAGACTGTTCTTTGGATTCACCTGTTAAATGTTACCCAGCAGCACAGATTAAAATAAATGCCTGCCAAATTCGAGTCCCAAACTAGATTCTCTCCCCTGCCCCCTCCCCACACACACACCCAGGGTGGGGGAAGGAGGATCCCCCAGGAAGTTTGCTGGCAATGCCACCGCCCAATCTGGTCCATTCTGAAAGGTATTCTCGGAGGCAGGGTTCTTGTTAAGTGAAAGTGCCTGTCTCCTCCCCTGGACAAAGCCCACAGGCAGACAGCAGGTGTAACCTGCCCAAAGCAAACACAAACCCCCTCAAACAACAACAAACAGTTAACACCCTCAGCCTGTCAACACCAATTAGTCTGCCTGGCTGAAGAACACCTATTAAGCCCACATCCAGCAAGACCCTCTGAAAGAGTCATCCTGCAGCCTCTCCCAAGGCAAGCAAAGGTGACTCAGTCACCAGAGACCCACTCCTGCATGTGGTGCCGCAGCCACAGGCCCTGAGGGCATTAAACTCTTCAAGGCTGATGCAGGGGGGTATTATAACTTTATTGGCTTATGAGCACTTTTGCCTCCACTGGCCCCTACTTCTAAAATATCTTTATTTTACATGAATTTGTACTCCGCGTGATTTAGGCAAATTTTAGTTTTTTGGGGAGGTGGGGGGCCCAAACATGGAAAGATAACTTTTCTGACACTAAAAGCTCTTCTCTGGCTCCTGAGTCTAGCGTTATGGAAAGTAAGGCCTGATGGCGAGGTTGGCCCGCCGCTGCATGCGGTAAGTTGGTGTTCAAGCTGGCCAGTCCCTCCGAGCGAGGGAGATCAGACTATTTCCCTAACCCCACAGCCCCTGCCTGGGAAAAAGATGAGGCTTTCTGACCCCGTTAAGATTTACAGCGACCCTACCTAGGGTCGCTGTGAGAATCCACTCAACGTCATTGCTAAGCCCCACAGAGCAGTTGCCCTCTGTCCCATAGAGTGACTGTGAATTAGAACTGACCCCCTAGCAAAGGGTCAGCAATGGGTGAAAGTGTCATTGACCCCCAAGCACGATGCCTGCTGTGTCGATTGAAGGAATTAACTCTGATTCAGAAGCTAATTATGCAACAGTATTCTTGAATGTTAAACCAATTGAGCCTATTGCCAAGAAGTTGATTCAGACTCGTGGCGACCCCTGTGTGTTACATGTAGAACTGCTTCAAAGGGTTTTCTTGATTATAATCTTTACGAAAACAGATCTCCAGGCCTTTCTTCAGAGGTGCTGCTGGGTGGGTCTGAACTACTCACCTTTACACCAGCAACCACCGGCAAACCGCTCGGACCACCCCAAGACCTCAAAATACTGCCACCCATGGCCTCACCATTCAACCAAATGCAACTCTGGCCCCTTTCCAAAGAGGATGAAATGGTGACATGATGTACCCACCCAACTGCTATGTATTCCAACGCATCACTTAAAGGTGATTTCCTTACAGAGTTAAGGCTCCAAGAAGCTTTAAAAGAAAAGATCCAAAAAAAAATCAGGTCACTACACAAGATAGTTTTTCTTCAATATTTTATTTATATAGAAATACTTAAAAAATGAAGTAGCACCATTACTTAAGTTTTACCTTTATTATGTAGAACTTTAAATGTCAGAAAAATAAAACTCTTGATACAATTTCAAATCTTGTCTCAGCAAATATAATATTAGTATTTGACCATGAGGTTAAAGGCCCTTTATCATAAAATAAAATATACTTTGTTTTTAAACTTTGCTCAGTAAAGTACATTTAAGCTCAAGTAACGTCACCTACATATACATAAACAAGTGGTAAACAAATGTATTAAAATAGAAATACTAAAACTATAGTGGTGCAACAGAATCTTTGTAACTTGCACTGAATTCTATTTATACAAATGTTAGGAAGCGTCAACAGTTCCTTTTGACACGTTTATACATTTCCGTTGTTTGTATTGTTTTTTTTCCTTTTGTAATAATATAGAATAAAATATGCTTTCTATCACTGAATAGAAAATATGCTGGGTGAAGTAGATCTAGAAGATTTGTCTGAACCTATAAAATCTCCATCCCAACAGAATACTGTTCAAAACATTACACATTTTATGGTTTGAATTCCATCACAATTGTGTGATTATTAAAATAATACAGTGTTCTTTGCCATAAGGCCATACTAAAATAAAAAGATTTAACCCAGCTACAAAAAAGTTCACTGAACTTAAATTAAAATACTTGTAAACATCTTTGCAATATGAAATATAATTTTTCAAGTCAAAAAAGAATAAAATACTTCAATCTGTATTAATGCAATTTCTCTTTAAAACTTTTAAACGTTTTTAATATATAAGAGATATGTTACAGTTTCTTTAACTTTTAATAAAGCTGCAGTATCCTGGTTTCACAGGAACTCCTGGCCCTTCCACGAACATTCGAAAAGGGCCCACTGTGTTCTATTAGTAATCGTTTTAGGGACCCACCGACAAAGGGGGACACAATACACAGTCCACACATCCCATAAGCACTATTATTATCATCTTCGTCATAATAATTATTGTTCTCTCTCTTTTTTTAACCTACTTTAAGAAAATGGAAAACTTGTGGGTTTTTTTCTTTGTAAGCTTCCTATTAGGTACAGTGTAAAAACTATCATTACTAGAATGTCGCCGTTCCTATTATGTATAGAGCATGCATTTCGGTGGTTCAGAGGTTTCCCAGGCCACAGTCCTCCTGAGGCAGATAGATATCCGGGCAAGTTCCTTCGTTTAAAACTTGGACATTTCAAAATGAGCAGATACTACAGCTTTCCAAGCTCCTCTCGGATCTGAGTGTGAGCTGACAGATTGGGAAGAAGGTGGGGCAGGACGAAGAAGGCGCGCAGGCGCTAGGGAGTGAGGATGCTGGACGGAGGGTTACCCCTTCTCGACTCCCCGCGTTCTGGGTGGCCATACGCGTGCGCTGCCTTCATGAAAAGATGCGGATGGCCTGAGTGACTGCCGTGTGGCAGACGGGGCACTCAGGCTCGCTCTTCTCACAGATGCGGTTGGCGCACTCCATGCAGAAGAGGTTGTGGCCGCAGGGCACCAGAGCCGCGATCACTTCGCTCTCAAAGCACACAGAGCAGTCGCGGCTGCCCTTGCGTCGAAGCCCGGAGGAGGAAGATGAAGAGCTGGAGGAGGAACTGGAGGAAGAGGAGGACCCCGAAGTGTCCGAAGGCTGCAGGCCTGGCAGCTGCGTCCCCAGCCCATTGGCATAAGCGGCGTAAGCCAAGCCACCACCGCCGGGGTCGCTGCGCACCCGGCGAGCCAGGTGGTGCTCGCCCGTCCCAGGCGCCATGTGCAAGGGCGGGGACAAGCGCGGGCAGCTGGTGCCGGGGTGCAGCCGTCGATGCACCAGCAGCCCCAGATTGGCATTGGAGGGCGCGGTAGCGCCGCCCCCGGGAAAAACCACCGAGGAAGAAGAAGCAGAGGAAGATGCTGAGGAAGAGCAGGAGGAGGAGACGGGAGCTGCTGCAGGTCCGCCTCCGGGGGACCTCTCGAACTGGGCCCAGAGGAGCGGCGCCCCAGGAGGGGGGGCGGGAGCTGGGTCGAAGGAGGGCTGCAGCTCAGGACAGCCGTCGGGGGAGGGCACCGAAGCTTCCCCCGCTGCGTAGGTGTACCCATTGCCATTGTTGTTATTGTTTCCGTTATGGGCGAAGCTGAGCGCTGGGCTGGGGGGGCTGTAATCCGCCAGGCGCGGGGTGGCGGCTGCGCTGCCGCTGGTGCCCGCGCCGAAGTAAGAGTCCGTGGAAGCGCTGCCAAGCGAGCTGGAGCTGTCGTTGCGGTAGCTGGAGAAGGGCTTGCGGCCAGGGGTGGGCGTAATGCTGGGGGTGGGTTTGCTCCAGAGGCTGCCCGGGCCGGACCCGCCGGACCCGTGGTGCAGGTCAAAGCCCACATCGGTGCCGTTGGCGTGGAAGTCGTTCTCGTCGGTAAGCTCGATGATGCCGCCGGTGCGCAGGGCGATGTGCGCTTCGATCTCCTCGCGAGCCCGGTCCACGTTCTCCGGCATGCCGGTCACCTCGAACACTGGCTCCTTGTCACGGCTGGGCGTCACGATGTACGTGTGCGTTTGCTGCTGTATGCGCTTGATTGTGGCGCCCTTGGGCCCCACCACGAGCCCTACCACGCGGTAGGGCACTCGCACCTGGATGGTGGTCTGCCCCGGCAGGTTGGGCGGCCCAGGCACTGCCCCGTTGAGAGCAGTGTTCTTATTCCGCGAGGCGCGGATCATGGAGAAGTGCTCCGCAGCGGAGATGATTTCCCTCCGAGCCATGGCCACATCCTCCTTCCTGCCAGTCACAACAAAGACAGGCTCCTCCCCGCGAACTGGGGTCTTGATGTAAGTGTTGGTCTTCGCCCGCAGCGCTTTGATTTTACAACCTGGGAGCCAGGGTGCCGGGGAGAAAAAGAAAGAGAAAGAGAGACACGCCCATTATCCCGAGGTAACCGCGGAGACCAGGGACATCCCGGGTCCTAGGCAGCGGAACGGCAGGCCTTGGGATGGGCGGAAAGGGGGCGGCTCCCTCACTGACCTGGGGCCGCGCCACCGGCTGGAAAGCTGGTTCCACCCGTGCGGCGCTCGAGGAACAGCCCATTGGCTGTCTAGCCCTCCCCCAGTGACTGCAGTTGTCCCAAGCCAAACCCGAGAATCCCAGAAAAGTCAGCTGGGAGATGCCACTGGAATCCAGCGGGGCGCGCCGTCAGCCTGGAGGACGGAGCGAAGGGGTTCCGGGAAAGCGACAGGAGTCGCGATCCCCCCAGTACGAAGGGCTGGAGGGGGGCAGTTCTGGGACCCATTGTTCCTCCTCTGGGCTCCATTCCGCTTTGCAGAAATCCAGAATCCTCCTCCCATCTGATGCTCACTCCTCCTCCCCACCCCCTCCCAAAGGACCGATTCCCTGGCCCCCTCCCCCAAGGATCTTCTATTTAAATAATATTTCCCGGGGCAGGCTGGGTGGGGGCGCTTAGGGAGAAGACAGTGATTTTAGCAGGAGAAAGTGCATCCCAGCGTGGCCGCGGCGTGGCTCTGGGAGACAGCCTGCCTGCACTTTCTTTGTCTAGGGCGCCGGCCCATCTCGCGGCTCTTCTTCCTTCCTAAGGCTCCCGGAGCCGAGAATTCCGCTCCCGCACGCGCGCGCTCTGCGGGGCGGTGGCCCGCGGCTCCCTCCCCCAGCTCCCCATCCCCGCGGGACCCACCTTGCCTCCCCACGATCTCGGCGACATGCTCGGAACTGGGCACCGGCACGCACTCGGTCATGTTCACGCTCTTCTTGCGCGGCTCGCTGTCGTAGAGAGAGGCGCCCTCGTCACTGTCAAGCCCCAGCAGCGAGAGCTGGTCGAGCGCGAGCTGCAGAGCTCTTTGGTCATCCAGGGTCTCTCCCCCGCCACCGCTGCCGCCGCCTCCCCCGCCGCCGCCTCCCCCGCCGCCGCCGCTGCCGTTGCGCTCCAGGTCTGCAAACAGCGAGCTGGGCATCGCTCGGCCGTGCGCGCCGCGCCCCCGGCCGGCCCTGGGCTCGGCGGCGAGAAGCTGCGGCCACAAAGACAGCCGGGAAGCGGGTGGTCAGGGGCGGGGAGGCCAGCCGGCTGCAGAGGGCTCCGTTGCTCCTTTCTTGGAGCCGGGAGGAGTGGGTCGCTCCGTGCCGTCCGCACCGGGCAGTGGCTGCAGGAGCCCCTGCCTGGGTCCCCACCCCAGATCTGCTGGCGGGTGGGGTGGGGGCAGAGTCGAGCGGCGGCCGCGCGTGCCCCCCGACTGCCCGGCTGGCTGGCCACAATGCCGATCGAGAAGCGAGCAGGCGAGCGACAGCAGCGTTTCTTTAAGGAGCCCCTCCCCGGCTCCTCCACTCCCTCCCTCCCGCCCGCCCGCCCGCCCTCACTCAGCGCTTTTTCCTCCTCTCCTCCCCGCCTCTTGACTGAGCCTCTGCAGCCAGACGGCTCCGGAGGGGGACGAGGGAGGCGCAACGTCACCGGCGGGAGCTGACACTACAATGCTACTGACACTATCGCTGGGGGAGGCGATTGGCGCGCGCCGGGCCGGGGGCGGGCGGAGGCCGCGGGCTCAGCGAGCGGAGAGCGCGCCCCCCCTCCGCGCGCTCGCCGCAGCCCGCCCCATCCTCCTCCGGGCCGCGCCCCTCCCCCGCCGCCGCTAACGCCTCTCTTTGTTGTCTAATGCGGGACGGGCAGGCTCGGGACACTTGTTTGTACCTATCGGCCCTGGACCAGCACCGTCTCCCGGTTTCCTCCCTCGTCCGCTGGAGAAAGGAAACACGCGCCGAACTCTGCTGCCAGGGGCCCGGCGCTAAAAGAGCGGTCCTTCCAAAGTCCCGTTAATGCCCCCAAATAGGAACCAGCCCCGGAGCGAAAGGTGTGACTGAGTGAACGGCCTATCGTCCGCCGAAAACGACGTTCAAGCTCTCGGACACGGCAAGTGGGGCTCCATGCCCTGGAGCATAGTGACAAAAGTGGCTCCCGGCGCGGGCTGCCCACCTGCACCGGCGCGCAGGAGACACAAAGGCACACGCCCGCACCGCCACCCGCGCGCGCGCCCGCGCCCGCATTTCGGTCCCCTTGGGCTGCACTTTGCCCAAAAGGACCTGCAACTGCGAATCAGAAACGGCCAGAACCGGCTGCAGGGCTGGCTGTGCCCGCCCAGCTGCCAGAGCGACCTCTGGAATGCTTGTAGCCAGGGTCTCGCACACGCCCAGCGAGCCAGCCGAGACCCCGCGGGCGCTGACACGCGCGCGAGCGCCGCCGCGCAACCACCGTGGGGGGTGGGGGGGAGGACGCTCGGCCACAGCGCCGGCGGGCGGCGCGGGTGAGCGCTCCCAAGGCTCCCCCCACCTTTGCTCCCGGCTGGGCATGCGCCGTGAGCGCGAGAACCCGACGGGCCCTTTAAGGCTCGCGCGGAGGAGTGCCAGGCCGCCCCGCCCGCGGCCCCGCCCCAGCGGGAGGAGTGCGCTCTAGGCCCAGCCGCTCTTTGTGCGCTTCGCCCGTGGGGGTGGCGGCCGAGGGAGGGCGCGACGGGACCGGCCGGCGGGCGGGGTGCGCTCAGCCGGCGGGGATGGCTAGGCGCGCCCCCTCCCGGATCTCCCGAGGGCCGCCTCCGAGCGCGCGAGGGAAGAAAAGAGGCTTTGAGCGGCCGGCTGCCCGCCCGCCGCTCCGGTCCCTCCGCTCGGTCCTCTTGGGTCCCCGACTCGAACGGATGCCCCTCCAGCCCCCGCGCGCGCACGCGCGCGCGCTCCTTTCCTTTGTCCCGATTGCCGCCTCGCTCGCCGCATCTCCCGAGCCCCACTACCAGCCTTTCCGCCGAGCGGCTGGAGTCGCGGTTCAACCCAACCGCCCAAGTTTGCTCTGCGGGACGCCCGTGAGGACAATGAAGCCATGTGGCCGCTGCCGCAGACGGGCTTACTCGGGAGACCTCGTGGTGCAGCCAGGCGATCCTGGGGCTGGGAGGCAGAGGCTCCCCCAAGCAGAGGCGTATCTATGGAAAATAGCGCCAAGGGCTCTTAGTTTTAAATTGCTGCATGATCTCCCACTGCTAGCGCTGGAAACTGTGATGGCCGCACCCATCAAGTGACGCCCAGAGCACTTGCCATCCCTGCCATCCCTTAGATGTGCCCGTACCCCCTAGCTCCCCTGCGCGATGATCCCGAGAAGAGCGGGCGGTCTCTGGATTTCTCATCCCTGATACGGGGACCCGTAATACCTGCCGCTCCCACCCTGTGGGCTGCTCGGAGAATTAAACCGGACTGGCTGTTTAGCGCCTTTTGTTACCAGTAGACAAGTTAGGCAAACGCCCGCACTTTGGAAAACACTAGGGCGTCCCCTTCCTTACTGGTTCACCTGGCGCTGTCTGGGGGAGGAGGTGCTGATTATTTCCATAGGGAAATGAGACTTAGAAGCCATTTACAGTGGTTATTTCCTCGGATGTTTACGTCAGCGTCCCCAAGAGAGCTGTGTTGTAAGTCTTGCTTGAAAGGGAATGTTTAGTTTGGGGGAGGGGGTTAGGGGAGCAGGTCTGCGCGGAAGCCCCAAGCTAGAGCTCCAATAGGGAAGTTCTGTGATTTTTTTTTATCTTGTTTACAGACTGGAGTCCAACTAATTTGGGAAGGAGGAGAGGGTGCCCTGGGGGATTCCCGTGGCGACATAGGTGCTTAGAATGAAAGAGGGATACACTGAAGAGGCCCAACAAGGTGCTACACCGCCCCGTCCCCGCCCCCCCCCCCAGCACGTCGCCCCCCCCCCCCAGCTCGGGGCCTGCAAAGCCTCGACATAAGCGACTAGGAAGCCCTTTGTATATTGCCAAACACCTGGCTATTTTCTGGCCTCTCCATTTCGAGTTTAGAAATTCCATAGCTTCCGGACTGAGCCGCAGTAAAGTTGTGGCTTAGCCTCAACTGGGTTGAGGCCTGTGCACAGGTGAGTGGGGTGTAAAGAGAGGCAGCTAGCTCCTTCCCCGTGGTCGCTTGTGCTAGGGAGCTGTGACATATAGCTACTGTCAGGCTGGCCAAAGCGCCTTCCTGTACACCCTGCAAAGATAAGATTTCAAATGGGTTTTTTTTCCCAGATGTTCTATTCCATTTACAGGATTAGATATCTCCCAGATGGGGGCTCCTGCTGGGCTGGGGTGGGGTGGGGGCTATCCCTGGATTATTACCCGGAAGGTGAATGTGACACTTATTCAAAGTGACACACGTACTAACATCTGTGTTACTTGCTAGATCACAAAGGGCCAGAATAAATCGGGGGAGGGGAGCTATCGCCTATAAGCTATACCAGAGACAAAATGGAGACCAAATATCCATTCATTAAAATTGCACATCTGGATGAGTTGTCGGGCCTGGGCAACAGGACCATAGACTCGGGAGACGTCAGCATCAATTGGCATAATACAGTTCACCGAGGTGGTGTTCTGCATCCAACTTTGGTGAGTAGCGGCTGGGATCTTAAAGCACATGAGCAGCCTTGTAAGGTGCACCTATTGGTCTCTCCTCCGCCCAGAGGAAAGATGAGAGCGGAAACTCAAAAGTCACAGGGAAACAATTAGTCTGGTGGCCCAGTGGATGACATCAATGTCGGTCTGTCTCCACAAGCCTGAGAGCAGAACTAGAAGGTGCCGGCTACCACTAATTTCTCCTCTAAAAGCCTCACACTAGAAGGGCCTGGATAGAGTGAACAGAACTCAAGATCGTAAAAGAAAAAAGGCTAACTGATTGGGTAGAGGCTGGCG
This sequence comes from Tenrec ecaudatus, assembly GCF_050624435.1. Classification (NCBI taxonomy): domain Eukaryota; kingdom Metazoa; phylum Chordata; class Mammalia; order Afrosoricida; family Tenrecidae; genus Tenrec; species Tenrec ecaudatus. The sequence continues at coordinate 49,973,111 of NC_134538.1, read as the reverse complement.
GGAATTCCAACACAAGGGGCCTTGGTCACTCCAGGTGGGGAACTGAACTCAGCCCTGGGTTAGACCAGCCAAGCCTAGAACATTGCCCAAGCACAGCGTTCATAGGGTCAGGAAAGAGGGAGGAATGGAAAGCAGGAAGCAGAGAAACACAGGGAGATGGAAGGGGGATTGAGGGGATTGGAACGGATACATTCAAACAAAATGTGCATAAATTGTCTGCTCGGGTATATGTTCATGACTTCAGAAAGGTGTTTTGTTTTAAATTACATGTTTGAGGAGAAGCTGCAGTTCTAACCACAGGGAAAGGGGAAAACTATTCTGAGGTGCTGAGAATATTCCGTGTAACCCAGGTCCCTGGCAAAACCTATTCAGAGATCAGCAGGGTGTTCCAAAGTCACCTGGAAATCTGAGGCCCTCCTGAGAGTCTAGTGTGGTGGGTGGAGCTAACACACCTGGAGAAGCTTCACCCAGTCCCTCTAACTCAGTGGTCCTTGTGTGTAGAGGCTAGTATCCCGATGCTTACCTACCTGATCCAACACCAAGCCCCCTGCCATCTCGAAGCGTCTTGAAACAGGGTGGATCATGATGGTAGAAGAGAATGCTCCTTAAATTACAAACTATATGCAAATGGATAGCCACTGTTGGTTCAGTGGTGTGTGCACTTCTGGGGGAGACCTAGATTCAAATTCAGATCAATGCATCCCATGGGTAGCCGACACCAATTTGTCACAGCGCAGTGCTGACAGACTAACATTCATCATGATGCACCTGTGAAAATTGGACGATGGAAACCCGATGCGTCACAACGGTCTACATGGTCTTTCACTGTTGTTCAGAGACAGCCAGGAGTAGGAGTCAGCAGCAGCTAGCGGGGTGGTTACACCCCCACTTCTCACCTCCTCTGCTCTGATCTAACAGCAACGACCGGCCAGAGTATTTTCTGATAAAAGCTATTCTCAAAGTAGTCAGTTGGAAACATATAGCCTCAGTCAGTGACTTTAATCGGCCAAAATATTGTTAAAAAAAAAACAAACCCAAAAACACAAAGACTAGTTATGTGTTTAAATAGCATTCGAACACCACCACCGTTTCGCTTAGATTTTTCCCAGGCTTCTTTAGGCTATAGAGCACATTCCCTAAGGACTTTCCCTTCATATATATGAACATGTATATATATTCATCACAAAAGAGACGTTTGCAAAATGTGGCCCGGTAATATGATGTGGTCACAGAATTTTAAAAAGCTCACACAGAAAAGCAAGATTAAGAGGGCAACCTTGTGTTTCTGTCTCTAAAGACCTCGGTGGTTTGCCACACACCTTGCTTGCTTTTTGCAAATGGAATAGGCGACCAAAGGAACAAACAGCCTCACAGGGAAGCAAGCACACTTTGAGGCAGCTTCCAGTACTTAGTGAGCACTTACATGCCTTACTAGAGGCTCTAAGTGCTGCCTACAGAAGAGTAAGCCAGGGAGGGTCCTTCCCTTGAGTCTGGTGAGGAACCTTTCTGTTGCCAATGGTCATTTGGATATTTATAACAGCACGCACAGGCCCTAGAAATGTATCAACTTAAAGATTAGCCTGCTGTATTTAGTCAAAGGTTTCATTAACTCAGCCCTAATGCGATGGCTGGGACTGCTTCTCTTGGGTGAGTTGTGTGATGTTAGCGGGCATTGATAATTCTGCGAGCCTTATACAGCTTGTGCAGGAACCCTGGTTGGCATATGGTTACGAATTGGGCTGCTAACCAAAAGGCCAGCAGTTCAAAACCGCCAGAAGCTCTAGGGGAGAAAGATGTGGCTTTCTGCTCCCATAAAGAATTACAGTCTCAAAAGCTGATGGGGCATTTCTACCTTGTCTTCTAGGGTGGCTAGGCATTGGCATCAGCAGCTCAATGGCAGAGAGTTTTGAGTTGAGTTTGTGGCCTGTGGGCTGGACATTCCCCACGCCTGCCTAAATGCCAGTCATCTCCAGCCCCAGCCCCAGCATGTGAGTTCAATCATGACGAATCTGCCTGGGGCCCAGAGAAGGCTTGAGGATGAAGGGACATTTTATGCTGCGCCTCCAACGAAAGAGGTGAGTTGAGATCTGTGGCTAGCACGTGCACAGCACCCAGTAGTAACTCAGCAAACGTTGCTTAAAAGCATGGGTGAGCCAGGTGGAGAGGCTGTAAGATGTGATTTTCTTGAGACTACTCATGAATAACACAGTCGCTGGAAGGTAGTTCAAAGCCTACAACCCCAATGTCAGGCTTTTGAAACATAGTAGTGATTGAAGGTTTAGTTCCATATTATGTATCAAGTAGAGCCCCTGGGACGTGCAAACCATAAATATAATCAGCTGCTAACCAAAGGTTGGATGCTCCCATCCACTGAGGTACCCAGAACAGGCTTGATGATCCACATAAAGAAAAATCAGCCTCTGAAAACCCCATGGAGCCCAATTCTCAACCTGTGAGTTGTGACCCCTTTGGGGGTCAAACGACCCTTTTACAGGGGTCACCTAATACCTCCTGCATATCACATATTTACATGACGATTCATAACAGTAGCAACACTACAGTGATGAAGTAGCAACGGAAATAATTTTATGGTTGGGGAGGTCACCACAACATGAGGAACTGTATGAAAGGGCCACGGCATTAGGAAGGTTGAGCACCACTGCTCTAGCATATATGAGGTTATGGGCATTTATGGGTGAGACACGGGCAGACACACAGGAATAATGCCATGTGTCATGCAAGCTGGATCCAGCTGCAAAAATGAAGGACTGGAAAGGAGAGTAGAAGTGGCTTTGGGGTGCGCGGGAGCTCCGGGAAGGACTGGGAGCACTGCAGGGACAAGAGGACATCTAGGAGGGAAATGAAGATGCTCCCTAGCTTCACTGTGATTGTTTCCCAGTGTGCAGAGTGATCCAAATGCCCAAGTATACACTTCCAATAGGTCCCGTGTACTACATGGTCACGGTATTAGTCTGGGTACTTTAGAGAAACAAATCCACAGAAACTCATGTATAGGAGAGGGTTTTATATAAAGGTAAGTGCACATCAAGAAAACATCCCCACCCAGTGCTACCCAAGCCTCAAGTCCAACATTAACCCATACGCCCGACACCAATCCACAAAGTCCTCCTCCCTCTCACATAACACACTATGATACTGACTTCAGAAGGAAAGCCCAATCAGTGAACGTGTAAGCATCTCAGCACTGGCAGGAGTCTCCACACAGCTGCTCCAGCACCCAGGCCTGTATCGGGATAGGTCCATGAAGCTTCTCCTTGGGGATGTCTTGCAGGAAGTGAGCCTTGCCAGCTGAAGCAGGGAACTGGCTAAGGCAGCTGCACCCTGGTGCGACCATCACAAAGCAAGAGACCCGAGAACTAGAAACGCAATTCTCATTGAGCCAATTAACCCTACATGTGTTTATTGGCCAGGTTGGCACAATAAACTAGCTAACTCACAGGATGTTAACGAGTCTTCCTCCACTCTTATTGCTATGTCATTCATCATGTAGTACAACATCATAGATTATTCACTCAGTGTACAGATTGATTAAGTGTGGTGAAAGCATACCACCTTGCCACACACACCTGTCCTGATTTTAAACTGTGCACTGTCCCTCGATTCTATGCAAATGATTGCTCCGTGATCTGTACAGGTTCTCCGTTAGTACAACAAAGTGTTCTGCAAGTCCCAGTCTTAGCGATGTTATCCATGCTTTGTGATGATTCACACAACAAAATGCCTTTACACAGTCAATGAAATGCAACCATAAGTTTTTCTGATACTGCCTTTCAGCCAGTTTCTATGTGGCGCCAGCAGTGAAATCTCTTGTTCTACAGTCTCTTCTGAATCTGGCATGAAGTGCTGGCATTTCCCGGAGGATGGGTTGATGCAAACTTCTTTTTTAATTCTCTTCCTCCTAATTTTACCTGCACATGATATAAATGGCATCATTCAATAATTTCCACATCCCGTTGCATCCTTTTGTTTGGCATGGGCATGTCTGTGGGTCTCCTGCAGTTGGTTGCCCAGGTAGCTCTCTTCCAATTTACTTGGCAGAGACAAGTGAGCAGTTCTCGCATTGCCTCTGTTGAAACATCTCAGGTGGTATTAATTGGTTTAAAAAGGAAATAGTGCTAAAAGGATTAAGATAAAGAGCACTTACCACCCCTCTTTTGTAAACAAGCCAAACAAAATTAAAGCTAATCCTAGCACACATTGCTTTTGAGTCAAGTACTTGAGATTATGAAAATAGAAGGAGAAAGTGACATAACTTTTATTAACGGAAGCTTTAAAAGTAAGCTTCACTAGAAAAGCATGTCTATCTTTAACGGGGTTCTCTTAAAGTCTATTCTTAGGGGCTCAAATTGCCAACAGCAACTCTAAAAGGTAGCAGGGAACGTGAAGGGGCAATGAGTTTATGTGAATGGTGAGGACCAACTCAGGAAATGAGGTCTGAATGGATGCAGAACTTGAAGAATGTAATCAATGTCCCTAATTGTACACCTAAAATCATTGAATGGGTGTCTATTTGACTGTATGTATTTTCTACAGCAACACCAAAAATAGAACAAATTCTAAAATGGGAGCTTGATTTCCAAAATCTAAACACTCTATTAATATTGGTTGCAACTATTCTCTAAGATCAAAAAGGCGAAGTAGAACATCATTTAAAAATCCCCCAGCTGGAAATAGGAGAAGGGGAGGCAGGGGAAAGGAAGTGGGTGTTAACAAACCCAGGGACAAGGGAACAACAAGTGATCTAAAATCAACAGTGAGGAGGGTATAGGAGGCCTTGTAGGGCTTGATCAAGGGCAATGTAACTGAAAGGAATTATTGAAATAGAAATGAAAGCTGAACATGATGTGGGACAAGAAGAAAGTAAAAGGAAATAGAGGAAAGAACTATGAGAGAAAGGGCATTTATAGAGCTCTAAATACAGGCATGTATGTATGTAAATGTATTTATATGATGATGATGTGCTCTATGTGCACATACTTATAAGTCTAGTATTAAGGTAGCTAATGAGCATTGGGCCTCTACTCAAGTACTCCTTCAATGCAAGAACACTTTGTTCTATTAACCTGGCATTCCATGATGCTCACCTTCCCGACATGATTACTGAAGACAAAGCGCGTACAGAAGCAAATGTAATGAAGAAAGCTGATGGTGCCCAGCTATCAAAAGATATAGCATCTGGGGTATTAAAGGCTTGAAGATAAACAAGCGGCCATTTAGCTGAGAAGCAACCAAGCCCACATGGAAGAAGCACACCAGGCTATGTGATCATGAGGTGTCAATGGGATCAGGTATCAAGCATCAAAGAACAAAAAATCATATAATTGTAAATGAGGGGGAGTGTGGAGTAGGGACCCAAAGCCCATCTGTAAGCAATTGGACATCCCCTTACAGAACGACTGTGGGGAGGAGATGAGCCAGTCAGGGTGTAGTGTAGCAACGAGGAAACATACAACTTTGCTCTAGTTCTCTAATGCTTCCCCCCCCGGCCCCCCACTATCATGATCCCAATTCTACCTTACAAATTCGGCTAGACGAGAGGATGTACACTGGTACACATAGGAACTGGAAACACAGGGAATCCAAGACATAATAAGAGTAGGAATACCAGGATGGTAAAGAAAAGGTGGGGGAGAAAGAGAGAACCATTCACAATGATCTGCATATAACCCCCTCCCTGGGTGATGGACAACAGGGTAGGTGAAGAGAGACATTGGGCAGTGTAAGACATGAAAAAATAATTTATAAATTATCAAGGGGTCATGAGGAAGAGGGGGGGTGAGGGAAAAAATGAGGAACTGATACCAGGGACTGAAGTAGAAGAAAAATTTTTTTGAGAATGGTGATGGCAACAAATGTACAAATGTGCTTGCCACAATAGATGGATGTATGGGTTGTGATAAGAGTGTATGAAAGGATTGTGATAAGAGTGTATGAGCCCCCAATAAAATGATTTTTTTAAATCCCCCAGCTACCCGTTTGCTTACGGAATCTAAGAGCTCCTCTTTTTCCAGGAGAAGGTGCTCCTCCTTCCTTCTAGAGAGACAAAGCCACTCGCTGAACACGAGCCAGGTGTTTGCATGGAGCCCAGGTGCTGACTTCTAAAGTAATGGTCTCTGTTGTTTCTATATAAAGGAAATTTTGTAATTGCCTAGCGTGAACGCCTGCTATATTCCCTGGTTCAGCCTTGGGACACTCCCTCAGTCGGAACTGCTAGCAGGACTCAACAGTTGTTCTCCAGATCTAGGGAGGGGGCAGGAGTGTAAGGTATCTACAAAGGCGGTCACTCTCCTCATTCTCCTTTGCCTGGACTGAGCAGGCCTCATGGTGAAGAAAATGTTCCAAGGAGCTATTTTACCATGCGGTTCCAGAAAGGTGAGATATCAGCAGTGTGGCCGTTACATAATCAACTGACAACTTGAGGAAGGGGTAGAATCTAGCCTGTCAATCAAGTCGCAGCCTGATGACCTCATTTGGAGACTCAACAGAGATAAATAGCTCACTTGAGGCCAGACACGGTCTTCTGCTTCATGTTCCTGCTGACTAGCCACATAGAACTATGCTGATGGAGCCAGAGCCCTCGAGCTGGGAGAGCCAATGGAGATGCACACCAGGGCTGAGATGCTTCCACCACCACTGGATCCATAAGACTTTCCACCCACTGGCCTGTGGTCTTCCTGCATTCGGTGTCATTGCATGTGGTATGTGAGTCTGAAGAGGAATTTATAGACTGGTACCAGACATATGGGCTAATATCGGACTTCTGGACTTGAACTAGACTGGCTCGGATGTTCTCTTAATATACTGTATAAAAACTTGAGTTCAGCTTATACACGGGTCAGTGGTACCCCAGCGAGGTGTAACATCTCGCTGCCCCCCCCCCCCCGAGATAACAGGACGAGGGATCCTTATCTCGCAGGTGATTGCCATTTCTTCACTGTTCATTCAAAGCCCCGCTGACACTGCAGGGCTTTGAATGTTTGTTTACTCACATCTAACCAATCAGAGCCGTCCTATGATGTGGACAGCTCCAATTCACAGAAGCACCCATAGTGATTCACTTACTCTGGCAGCTGAACTGGTAAGGATGTGTCTGTGGCTGCGCTCCGTCTCTCCCCTCTGGTCTCTGTGTTAATTCACATCCTGATCCCCTGCCCCCACGGACTCCCCCCCCCACCCCTCCCAGCTAACATGTCACGGGGGGTGGGGGAACAGGACATTACCATGAAAGTTCTTTTTCAAAGTCTTGGTTTTTTATCCTATTATAAATGGATAATCTTGAACCAAAACAAAAACGCCAGTCATATGAGGCTGGTTTCAAAATGAAAGTTGTATCAAGAGCGGAAGAGAGCAATAACAGTATTGCAAGTAGGGAATTCTGTGTCAACGAAAAATAAGTGTGGGAGTGGCGGAAAATGAAGGCCGACGTGGAACATATTCCAAAAGCTCGTTGAGGTGTAACGTCTTTTTATGGGGCTCTAGAGAGTGAATTGCATAAATGGGCTATGGAGTGTCGTCAAAATGGTTACTGCGTAATACTCATGGGAATGCACATACGTGCTCTACAGATGGCTAAGGATGACAAATATAAAGCACCAGGCATTGAAAAATTTGCTGCGTCAGCAGGATGGTGTACCCGCTTCATGACTAGGTTTGGCCTACTCTGTTTAAGACAAAGATTTCCCAGAAATTGCCACAAGACCTTGAAGAAAAAATTATGTCATTCCAGTCATTTATTATAAAACAAAGAGGGATTTATAATTCTGACCTGGCAGATATTGGGAATATGGATGAAACTGCCATGACTTTTGATCTTCCAAGCCACAGAACTGTGGCAAGCTTAGGAGAAAAAAACATTTTTTCTCAAAACCACAGGAAATGAAAAAAAAAAAAAACACTTTACAGTTGTTCTATCATGTTTGGCTAATGGAACTAATGTGTCCTGTCATTATTTTTAAAAGAAAGACCTTGCCTAAAAAGATCAATTTCCCACCAAGAATTAATGTGCAGGCACATATTAAAGGCTAGATAAATGAAGACGGAACAGAAAAATGGCTGGAAGAAAATTGTAACCGACGACCAGGAGAAGCCTTAAAGAAAAAGTCATCGTTACTTGTTTGGGATATGTTCAGAGCCCACCTATCGGATGACATAAAAAATAAATAACTGGCAACATCTAGTAAAGTTACTTTAGCCTTTATTCCAGGTGGGCTTACATCTGTACTGCAGCCTCTTGATGTATCTTTGAATAAGCCTTTTAAAGACCATGTGCGAAGGATGTGGCATGAATGGATGTCATCTGGTCAAGCCCAACTAACAGAAGGAGGAAATCTCATGAAGCCTGACATAGAGTTAATAGCAAAGTGGGTTCCAGATGCATGGGAAGACATTCCAGAAGACATGGTGCGACATGCCTTCCAGAAATGTAGTATTAGTAATGCTATGGATGGCAGTGAAGACTGCGCTTTTTATGAAAATGACAGCAGTGATGGTGATGACGGCGATCTCAGTGAGGACTGCATCCATGATGGCCTCACACCAGCTGAAGCTCTGCATTGGGATACGGATGATGATGAGGAATCCAGTTTTGAAGGATTTTAACTCTTTCCATTTTAGCTTGGTTGCTGATTGGGCTCAGGGAATAGTACTCTTAAGGTATCATTGTTGATACCTTATTGTTTTTGTTGAACCTATTTTCCACTTACTGTGCTGGTTTACTAATGTTAAATGACTTTTCCTTTTATTTATGTTTTTATTTAAAATAAATATTTAAATACATTACCCCACTGAAGTCTCAATTTTTAGTAATTTTATTTTCATTTGTGTTGATTATTGAAACTCACCAATAGCTTCTGCATTTTCCACCCTAGGCTTATACTCAAGTCAATCAGTTTTTCTGGTTTCCCAGCTAATAATTAGGTACCTCAGCTTATCCTCAGGTTGGCTTATATTCAAGTGTATATGGTAATTACTCTTTAATTTAAAGTTCTCTATGATACACATATGAGTGTCTCTGGATTTGTTCCTCTAGTCCAGGGGTCCTCAAACTTTTTTAACAGGGCACCAGTTCACTATCCCTCAGATTCTTTAGAGGGCCGGACTATAGTTAAAAAAACAAACTATGAACAAATTCCTATGCACACTGTACTTACCTTATTTTAAGTGAAAAAACAAATGGGGCAAAAACCCTGGCAGTCCGCATGTGGCCCACGGGCCGTAGTTTGAGGACACCTGCTCTAGTCTACCCATACTAACTAGGGTGCCAGTCATCATAGGGGTGGTCCTCAACCTTGATCACACCGTGACCCTTTAATACAGTTCCTCATGTTGTTGTGACCCCAAACCATAAAATTATATTCATTGCTACTTTATAACTGCAATTTTGCTACTGTTATGAACCAGGCAACCCCTGTGAAAGGGTCGTTCGACCCCCAAAGGGGTCACAACTCACAGGTTGAGAATCACTGCCTTAGAAGGAATTGCAGACTGTGAAAATAAAGCAAAATGTAACATTTAAAAATCAGTAATATGCATTGACCTAGGATGCCAGTTTGGCACCGTGCCATTCATTTGGTGGCTTTGTCATTTCATTCTGACAGCATCTCAAGGGCATCTGCACTATCCATTCTGTTACACAAATCCATTTTCCCAAGGTCCCACTTCTGGAAAGACGTGGAGATAGGGCTGGAATACAGTGACTCCAGATGGCCTTCTCAAATAGAAGTGTGTCCAGACAGAGGCCATCGGGGCTGTGCAAAGATTCTGAATCATGATGGGAGCGCAGAACAAGGAACGTGCGACTAACGTGGATTCTGGGGTAAGGGCAGGACTTCCTTCATCCTAATGCCATCTGACGGTGGAGTGGACCACCTCACAGCTTCAGCTCATGTGCTCCCGAGGAGCGCTTAGTCAAGAAACCTTCTACCAAGGGTCCATTTACTGGTTGGGAGACAGTTGGACTTGCTGAATGGTAGCAATCTGGGTTTTCTTTCCATTGGTCTCTTGACTCGTTGCCACCTAGTTTCTGAGCTTCAGCTTTCCCACCTGCTCTGTAGGAATAAAAATCCTTTCTTTAAAAGAAAAACACCAAAAACATACTTATCACCCTGACAATTCCTATTCATGGTGACTCTGTGTGTGTCAGAAAAAAACTGTGCTCCCCAGCCTGTGTGAGCACAAGGTGTCGAAGGGATGAGGTATCAGGCATCAAGGGAAAAAATAATATCATTGTGAATGAGGGGGAGTGCAGACTGGGGACCCAAATTCCATCTGTAGGCAATTGGACATCCCTTTTACAGAAGGGTCATGGGGAGGAAACGAGCCAGTCAAGGTGCAGTATAGCAACGATGAAACATACAGCTTTCCTCTAGTTCCTAAATACTTCCTCCCCCTCCACTGTATCATGATCCCAATTCTACCATACAAATCTGGCTAGACCAGAGTATGTACACTGGTACAGATAGGATCTGGGAACACAGGGAATCCAGGATGGTTGATCCCTTCAGGACCAGTGGTGAGAGTGGCGATACCAGGAGGGTGGAGGGAAGGTGGGGTAGAAAGGGAGAACCGATTATAAGGATCTACATATTACCACCTCCCTGGGGGATGGATAACAGAAAAGTGGGTGAAGGGAGCTGTCTGACAAAATAATAATAATTTATAAATTATCAAGGGTTCCTGAGGGAGGGGGAAAATGAGCTGATACCAAGTGCTCAGGTAGAAAGAAAATGTTTGGAGAATAAGGACAATGAATGTACACATGTGCTTGACACACTGGATGGATTTACGGATTGCGATGAGTTGTATGAGCTCCCAATAAAATTATTTTTTTAAAAGAATAAAACCGTGCTTTCTGTGGAAAGGTGTTCACTAATAGGCTGTGTTCTTTCAGCAGCACCTCTGACCTTACGCCACCAGGGCACCCAGTCTATCCTTCCAAACCAAGACCAAACTCTGCCATCGAGTCAGTGCTGACTCGGGGAGCCCCCTGTGTAGGTTTCTGAGACTGTAGCTGTTTACGTGAGTGAAAAACCCAGTCAGTCTCCAGTCATTCTCCCTTGGAGCTGCTGGTGGTTTCGAACTGCCACCCCTGCAGATTGCAGCCCAAGCTGTAACCACTCTGCCACCAGTGCTCCGTAGGCAGGGCATCAATGCCAGTGAGATGCAGATGCAGTCTAGCGGGATGGAGCTTTCCTCTATAAAGTGATGCAGTGCAAATATATGAAGAGCCGTGCAATAATTTTTGAGGCTCTATGTGATTGGCCACACCGTATCCATGTGCATGACTAAAACAATAAACAGCAAAACATGCGTTTAGAATCTGAGAGAGACATTTTTATCTTTTATTAAATATTGAGCCAACCATCAAGATGCTAGTTAATGAAATACAAACACGGCACTCTCAAAAATACCCCAAACTATTTATTATCCATTTTCCCCTATGGTAAGGTTATTTCTCATTTCTTGCATTTCAAATAAAGCAGTACGAGGTAGCACTGCTGACAATAATAGAATCATCTGATGTGTCACAGCATTGAAACAAATACATCTTCTACAATTCCATTTATTAAAATTCTACATGTATGCCGCTGAATCACGACAATTCACTGGTCTTGACAACCCAAGAAATACATACGAAAGAATGCTTTGGAAAAAGCACAATCACTTGTAAGCTTAACCAAAGAAGTAAAGCCGACACCACCACTTAAGTTCTATATCTTTGAGAAGAAGAAAAAGCCTCTAGTCTAAAATAAATAGTAAGATACATTAAAATAGAATGCATGAAACAATAAAAGAGTGAAAAAGCATAATCCAGTACATGTATAACAAATACCAACGAGTCAGTACAGCAATAGAGATTAAGGAGAACCCACTCCTTTTGAAAAGAGATGAATTCTCTGGTTGGAGTTGATACATTTGGTTGAGGTTAAGATCAAGGCGCCTGAAGCTAGACAGCCTGCGCTGGGCTCCTGGCCCTTCCATAGACTAACTTTTGTAACCTGTATCATGTGTCTGCTCTGTATCCTCTTCTGTAAAATAAGGATGGTATCGGACCTACCGCTTGGGCTGCTGGGAGAATTTGGTGGAGAAAGTAGAAGATTCTCAAAGACGCTTGCAGATTGCACCAGAAGATGCGCCCATATTTAAGAAGGAAAAAAAGACATCGGCCTTGCATGCTGCTGTTTTAAACCTTGCTCCGTAAACAAAATAAGCAAGCAAATAAGACATTAAAATTGGAATATACTTCACAAGTGAGGTCAACGAAACAGACATGAACATTTAGAAGGGTAAAATATTTGAAAGCTATTTACTCATATGGACAAATACCTATGTGCTTGTGTGCATAGGTCTCCCTGGCATGCAGTCTACGTAAACATTACATATCAAGCAGAAAAGTGGTGAACCAAATGTTCCCACCTTCTTCCTTCAGGTGAACTGGGAGATCAGGTTAGAAGTTAGAACTCTCAGTCCCTTTGGGCGCTGGCCACACGGAGAAGAGTACCCGGGCCACTTGACCCTTGGTTCCAACTTTTCTCCTTCCCTGTCTCTAACTTCGGGCTCCAGCCCACATCTTCACAGGTTCTCACACACACCTGTGTAGACACCTCAGCTTCATCTACACTTGGTCCTTGGTAGTCATCGTTGGACATTCTTTGGACCCTTTGCTTACAGTGGAGAAACTGGCCAGCCTGCCACTCAGATCCTGTGTTAGTCTGGGTACTTCAAGAAACAAATCCACAGAAACTCGTGTATGAGAGAGAGTTTTATATAAAGGTTAAGGGGGCATCAAGAAAACACCCCCACCCAGTGATGCCCAAGACCACAAGTCCAACATCAGCCCATGAACCCATATGTCCAACACCAATCCACAAAGTCCCCCTCCATCTCACAAAACACATGCAATGAGGCCGACTGCAGGAGGAAAGCTGAGTCAGTGAACGTGTAAGCATCTCAGCGCTGGCAGGGGTCTTCACACGGCTGCTCCAGCACCCAGGGCTGCATTGGGGTAGGCCCATGTGGCTTCTCCTTGGAGATGTCTTGCAGAAAGTGAGCCTTGCCAGCTGAAGCAGGGAACTGGCTAAGGCAGCTGCACCCTGGTCCGACGGTCACAAAGCAAGAGACCCAAGAATTAGAAAGGTGAACCTCATCAAGCCAAGTATCCCTCCACCTTTCAATTAACCCCACATGTGTTTATCGGCCAGGTTGGCACAATAAACTAACTACCTCAGACCCTAAGAAGTCTTTGGGGCTTGAAGGGGAGCAAGGGTTCAAATGAGCATTGTCCCTTGGCCCTGAGACTTCAAGCTCTGTGAGGAACAGCACAGTCAGAGAGGGTCCCTCAGAAGCATGGGGTCCAGGGCAGTGTCTCTTTGGCTTGATTAATAATTAATTGAGTTAAGTACTATTGTTATCTCCATTGCCCATGTGAGTAAAACAAGTTTATAAGTAAACCCATCAACTGATGGACATGATGGTGCTTAAGAATTCTTACCAATTAAAAAAAAAGAATTCTCCCCAGTGTCACAGGCCTGCTCTGGTTCTGAAGGTATGTGAGATGCCTGCCACGGCTCTCCTTACTGCCTTTCTAGGTTCATTCTCCCACCACAGTCCCGTCCTTCCTCCCTTCTTGCAGGTACAGCTGTGCCGCTACCTGCCTGTGCACGGGGCTGCCAAGAAAGCCACAAAACTCAATAACCACGCCCCTAGTGTGTCTATTCTGACTTCTGAAGATCCCATGTATGTAAAGTTAAAAAACAAAACATACTGCCATCGGGTCAATTCCAACTCATCAGCGACCCTATTAAGTAGAACTGTCTCAGTGGGTTTCTGAGGTTCCTAACTCTTTAGGGCATAGCTGGTGGTTTTGAACTGCTGACCCGGCAGTCAGTAGCCCTGTCTATAACCCGAGGCACCGCCAGGGCTCCTCCTCATGTATCTGCTCAGCAGAGGTGCTCTGATTGGTTTTTTTTGTATCAACCCAGTGGCTATGGATTTGGCTTTGATCTCTACAAAGGCGGGCCTTTCTTCCAAAGTGCCACCGAGTGAGCTGGAACTGCCAAACTTCAGGCTAGTAGTCACGGCATAGCCCCACAGGGATCCGGGTGGGAGGGCGAGGTGAGGTCCAAATGGACTTGCTCTCGGGGAAGTTTCCAATCCAGTGAGCAGGCTGGTATTGATCACACACCAGTGGATGTGTAATGACAAGCGGGGACAAGCTCGTGTCGATGTGTTGGCGACCTTCCGTGTCAGGTCTCCTGCGGAGCCAGGGAGGAATGTACCTGTGTGCTCCTCAGGATGCCGCTCGCCTTGCAGCATTTCCCCCACAGTCAAAATGAGACTGTTCCCCAAGACCCAGGCGCCCCTGAAAACTTCAGTGGCAGAAATTCCTCCGCACTCTTATAGAAGCCACTTATCCAATTACAGAGCCTACTCCCCCCCCCCTTTTTTTAACTCCAGGACCCTGAAGTCCAAATTATTTGGAAATGTACTGGGCAGGTTTCTGAGCATTTCCAGGAGACTCATTTTACCATCTTAATTGCCCTGTCTCCCACCAAAAAAGCGGAGGCAAACTGTATGAGAGACTATAGCATTCCATTGCTTTCTTCCCAACACCAGGAGATTTCTAATCATTGAGCCCTCGAGGTATCGGGGACAGGCAGGGCCACTCCAGACCCAGACCAGAGCCCAGCTGGACATCTTGGTCAGCCAAAGGCAGGGCCTTGGCTCCAACACCTCACAGTCATGCCCAGGTTAATGAAACCGTTAATCCGCTCCACGTGGAGTTAGGCAGTGAGATATCTAGAAGCACTTGATTTTTAAACAGCTTCTTATCAAGGGGCAGATCCTAAAAGGAAAAGCCTCCAGCGCCGTCAACACTAGCAATATGGAGTTTTGATTGCTTGCTGATAGTAGAACTCTTCACAGACTGTTTCCATAGTTTCTGGCAAGGCATAAATCCCCATGAAATGCACTTGGAAAAGGAGTGATTATATATTTCCCATACTTGACGCTCCATTAGGCATACATTTCTTAAGAAGCAAAGCAAATTGTTTAAAAAACAACAAACAAACAGAAACATTTGTTCCCCCTCCTTGTCCTGAACATTATCTCAGTTTCTAAAAGTTCTGTGCCCTGCAGACGAAAGCCTAGTTTTGTTTGTTTGCTGTTTAATGTGTTTTAGTTAAAACACACACACACACACACACACACACACACATTTTCTAGTGCTTTCCTTTTATCAGGTTTGGTGGCTGGAAGTGTGTCCCATCTGGAAGGTGCCCAAGGAGCTGGCCCACCTAGGGCAGGCTTTGAACCCCTCCCAGAAGTAGCTGGCTACACTAGGGACTGGCCTCAATTCTGAGAAGACGCCCCAACACCCTAAGGGGTTGGTTATGCCTGCCCCTCCCCCTCCACTCACCCTAGGAAAACACCCTTCTTCTAAATTACCTGCAGCCCACAAATAGGGTTTCCTTTCCAAAACCGGATGTGAGAAAATAATCTGAGAAACTGAACCAGGAGAAGACGCAGCAGCATCAGGCTGGGAGGAAGGATTTTTAATAGTCTGTGATATGCAGATGACACAACCTTGCTTTCTGAAAGCCAAGAGGACTTGAAGCACTTGTTAATGAAGATCAAAGACGACAGCACGGATTACACCTTAACATAAAAACAACAAAAACCTTCACAGCTGGGTCAGTATGCAACAGGATAAATGGAGAAAAGATTGAAGTTGTCATGGACCTCATTTTCCTTGAAGCCACAACCAATCCTGATGGGAGCAACAGTCGAAAAACTCAAATAATATCTTGCATTCAGTGAATTTGTCATAAAAAACTTCTTTCTACATTAAAAGTTTCTTAGGGCACGGCAGAGAGGTTGGGGGAAGTAAGGGGCTAACAGCAATGAGAACAAGAAGGAAGAAAATGTTCTGAAATTGTGGTGAATGCACACTTAATATGATTACATTATTAAGCTGTATATGTCAATTATACATTCATAAAACTATTAAAAATAATTTTTGAATGTTTTTTTTTCTTCTTTGCTCCTCTTTATTTGATGTTCAACTTTTCCACGCATATGAGGCGATTGAAAACACCATGGCTTGGGTCAAGGATACATTAGTTCTCAAAATAACCTCCCTCTTTTTCAACATTAAAAAAAATCATTTTATTGGTGGCTCACACAATACTTCTCAAAATCCATACATCCATCCATTGTGTCCAGCATATTTGCTGCCCTCATCATTCTCAAAACATTTGCTTTCCACTGGAGCTCTCAGCATCAGCTCATTTTCCCCTTTCTCCCCAATCCCCCCCTCATGAACCCTTGATAATTTATAAATTATTGTTATTTTGTCATATCTTACACTGCCAGACGTCTCCATTCACTCACTTCTCTGTTGTCAGTCCCCCAGAGACTGACATGTATATCCTTGCAATCAGTTTCCCCTTACTACCCCACCCTCCCAGTATCGCTACTCTCGCCACTGGTCCTGAGGGGATCATCTGTCCTGGATTCCCTGTGTTTCCAGTTCCGAGCTGTAACAGTGTATATCCTCTGGTCCTGCCAGATTTGTAAGGTAGAACTGGGATCGTGATAGTGAGGGGCGGGGGGGGGGAGGGGTGAGGAAGCATTTAAGAATTAGAGGAAGGTTGTATGTTTCATTAAAGCACACTGCACCCTGACTGTCTCGTCTCCTCCCATGACCCTTCTGTCAGGGGATGTCCAGTTGCCTACAGATGGGCTTTGAGTCCCCACTCTGCACTCCCCCTCATTCACAATGATATGACTTTTTCCCCTTGATGCCTGATATCTGATCCCTTTGTTATCTCGTGATCGCACAGGCTGGTGTGCTTCTTCCATGTGAGCTTTGTTGCTTCTTAGCTAGATGGCCGCTTGTTTACCTTCAAGCCTTTAAGACCCCACACACTATATCTTTTGATAGCTGGGCACCATCAGTTTTCTTCACCACATTTGCTTATGCACCCTTTTATCTTCAGCGATCGTTCTGAGAAGGTGAGCATCATAGAATGCCAGTTTAATAGAACAAAATATTCTTGCATTGAGGGATACTTGAGTGGAGGCCCAATGCCCATCTGCTACCTTAATATTAAACCTATAAATATATGCATATAGATCTATTTCCCCATTGTCATAAATAAGTATATTTACATATGTACAAACCTGTATTTAGACCTCCCCATTGTCATACATAAGTATATTTACATATGTACAAACCTGTATTTAGACCTCTAGTTCTTTCCTCTATTTACTCTCCTCTTGTCCCACTATCATGCTCAGCCTTCATTTGGGTTCCAATATTTCTTCTCGGTTACATTACCCTTGCTCAAGCCCTACCAGGCTTCTTACACCCTTCTTATCACAGATTTTGGATCACTTGTTGTTCCCTTCTCCCAGAAGTTAGCACCACTTCCTTTCCACCTCCTCCACCTCTCCCATATCCCCCCAGTGCTGCTGGTCCTGTTGTTTTCTCCTCCAGATTGTTTATCCAGGTATGATCCGTTCTTGATTCACTCCATTTTGGGGGATTCAGACCATGCAGCTTCCCTCCCATGTGACCCCAGAAATGTCCTCTGTCACAGTCTGCTCCAGTAGGGGACAGTGTGACACGTGCTGTTGTCATTTTCCCCATCCCCTCTGTGTCCAATTAGCTCCCCGCACGGATGTCATCTTCTGGGGCCTGGTGTGCCAGTGTGGAGTCCAGTCTGGCTCTCTCTCCTGCTCCCTCCATGCCTGACTCCATGTGGGCGTGGCATGCTGGACCCTCTCCCCAACCTGTAGTTCAGTTCTGCTCTCCGCCACACCCACTTCCAGTGAGGGGGTCAGTTTGGCTCTGGTTGGGGCCAGCCCTGTAGCTCTCTCTTTTCATGCATCTTTCCATGTGACCACGCTGTCCTCGTGGTTTGGTGCTTCATGGTAGTCTGCATGCCACTCCCGATTCTTTGAAAACAAGACCAGTACTCCCCCTGGGTGGATTAGTGCCCTGCTCCCTCCTGTCATCATTTCACTTTCAACACCCTCCTTTTCTCCCTTCCCCCTCCCTCCTTTTCCCATTATTGTGTTAGACCAATATGAACCTCCTTGGGTTTGGTCCAACCTCCTCCCAATTCCCTGTATCTCAACCCAAATGATATGATATAGGTGGCTTCTCTTCTATACCTACCTTGCTGATTACACTTACCTCAGGGGATGCATGCTGTACTTCTCCTTTTGTGATTGGCTGACTTTGCTCAGCATAATTTCCTCTAACTCTTCCCATGAAAAGATGTGTTTCATGTGCTCATCAGTGCTTTTTAGGGATGCATAGAACTCCATTGTGTGTATGTGCCAGAGTTTACTGATCCACTGGTCTACTGATGGAAATTTAGGTTGTTTCCAACTCTTTGCAATTGTGAATTGTGCTGCAATAAACATTGGCGTGCATACGTCTGGTCGTGGTTTCTTTCTTACTTCTTCTGGGTATATTCCCAGTAGTGGGATAGCTGGCCATAAGATAGCTCAATTTCCACCTTCTTTAAGTATCACCAGACCACTTTCATAGCAGCTGTGCATATCTACTAGACTACCAGCAATGTAGGAGAGGTCCTGTCTCGCCACATTCCCTCCAACATTTGTTGCTCTCTGATTTTCTGATTTGGGCTGGCCTCAGAGGTGTTAGATGGTATCTCATGGTTGTTTTGATTTGCATTTCTCTGATGGCTAGTGATCAGGAGCATTTTCTCATATGTTTATTGGCCATATGGGTCTTCTCCTTAGGGAAACTTCTTTTCAGTTCTTTTTCCCATTTCTTCAAAGGGTTATTTTCCTCTTTTTGCAGGCAAGGTGGGTATTGCAATAAACCCTTTGTCTGTTGTGTCATTGCTAAAAAGCCTCTCCCAGTCTGTGGGTTGCCTTGATACCTTCTTGGTAAAGTCTTTTGATGCACACAGGTGTTTTATCCTTAGTAAATCACATTTGTCAATTTCAGATTCCCCTTCGTGTGTACCCTGCCCTATTGCAGTTAGCCTTTGTATTCCCTGGGCCAAGGTTCTTATGTTTGTCCCAATTCCTTCACTAATGGCCCTGATGGTTTGGGGTTTTACTTCTAGGTCTGTAATCCACCTTGAGTTTGTTCTTATTAATGGGGTGAGGTAGACATCTTTTATCATTTTTCCACATGTGAATTTCCATTGCTTCCAGCACCTCTTGTTAAATAGGGCGCCACCTTCCCACTTGATGCTTTTGGGGCCCTTGTTGAAGATCAGTTGTGTATATGCTGATGGTTTTATTTCTGGGTTTTCTATTCTTTTCCATTGGACTGTGTATCTGTCATTATGCCAGTACCATGTTGTTTTTACCACTGTGGCTTTGTAGTCGGTGTGAAAGTCAGGTAAAGCGAGCCCTCCGACTATGTCCTTCTTGAGGAGTTCTCTGCTAATTCTGGGCTTCTTCCCTCTACATATGAAATTGGTGGTCAGTTTTTCCAATTCTTTGAAGAAGGTTGGTGGTATTTGAATCAGGATACAGTAAACTTATAAAGTGTACTGGGTAGGATAGACATCTTTATTATATTGAGCCTTCCGATCCATGAGCATAGGATTCTCCTCCATTTGTGGAGGTCACTTTTGGTTTCCTGTAATAGGGTCTTGTAGTTTTCCTTGTATAGGTCTTTTGGGGTTTTTTTGTTAAATATATCCCTAGATATTTCAGTTTGTTCTTGGCTATTATGAATGGTACTGCCTTCTTGATCTCCGGTTGTTGGTTTTTGTTTTGTTTTTTAACAATGTTACTTTGAGAACTGAAGTATGTGTAACCCAAAACACAGTATTTTCAATGACAGCATGTGAAAACTGGACAATCGATAAGGAAAACCAACGAATGTATGCCTGTTAATGACAGTAGCGGTGAAGAATTTCTTCTTCCAGAAGAACCCATGAACTTGTCGTGGAAGAGGTACAGATGGAGTGCTCCTGGGAAAGGAAGATGTTGAGATTTTGTGTCATGTACTTTGGACATGTTATCAGGAAAGGGATATCATGCTTGGTAAAGTAAAACCCAAACCGAACCCACATCCATCAAGTGGATCCTGATTCCTGTTGGCCGTCTATAGGACTTCTGAGGCTATCAATCTTTACAGGAGTAGATAATCTCATCTTTGTTTTTTCCCCGTGGAGCTGCTGGTGGTTTTGAACTTCCAACCTTGAGGATAGCAGTCCAATGCTTACCTGAGAGCATCACTAGAGTACAGGAAAGGGGCAGTCAAAAAGTTGGGTTGGCAGTGACTTCAACAATAGGCTAATAGGCAAACAATAGCAAACAGCAATGATTGTGAGACTGTCTGAGGAATGGGCAGGGTTTTGTTCTTTTGTCCATAAGATCTAGGATCCATATTAGCCAACACCAACCTGAGGGACTTTTCCCCTAGGACACTGTGCCTTTTGATGCATTCCTCAATTGATCCCAATCAGGAATGAGCAGTGATGAGACTTTACCAGCTTGCTCAAGGCTGAGGCAGGATGAATTAGGAATCAAACTCTCTAGCCAAGCCTCTATAGTGTTCCATAAATGACTGTAAACCACCATGACTACTACTATTACTACTACTACTACATCCTCTTTTCCTCTCTCTCTCTCTTCTTCCTCTTCTTTTACTTCCCCTTCCCCTCCTTATTGAAGAAGCGCTGACAGCATAGTGGTTACGAGATGAGCTGCTAACTTCAAGGTCTGCAGTTCAAAATCACCAGCTGCTCCATGGGAGAAAGATGGGGCTTTCTACTCCGGTGAGTGAGTCTCAGAAACTCACTCACAGGGGCAGGTCTACCCTGTCCTGTAGAGTCACTGTGAGTCAGCATAGACTCAATGACTGTGAGCTTGGTTTGGTTTTGCTGCCCTTCTTGTTCCTACTATTTATTATCAGTATTTGTCTGTGACCCTGCAGCTCTCACTCAGCTCACAGGCTTTGCAGGTGGTCATGCTAGGTGTCTATAGTACTCAGCAGGTGCTTTCGTTAGCTGATGTGTAAAGTCAGGCTGGTAATCAGGCCAGCTTCAGAGAGACGTTCTTCTAAACAAGTTACTGTAGGTCCGGGTTTTCACACCCTGCCCCAGGTAGGAAACCAATCCCACCGTGGTTGAGTCACTTCCGACTTATGGTGAGCCTGTAGGACGCACTAGGACTCCCCTGTAGGGTTCCCTGGCTGTAAATCCTTCTGGAAGCAGACTGCCTCATTGCTCTCTTGCACCATAGCAGCCCAATGCTTAATCCACTGCTCCACCAGGGCTCCAAGAACATAGGATGTAGTTTTGAAAAGTTCAAATTCACTGTCATCCAGTCAATTCTGACTCATAGCAACCCCACAGGACAAGGTAGAACTGCCCCCCTGAGGATTTCTGAGACTTTTTGAGAGTGGATTTCTGAGACTTTTTGAGAGTACAGAACTCAAAAATTCACTGTCATGGAGTCAACGCTGACTCACAGTGACCCCCTGTGGGTTTCTGAAAAGGTCACTGCTTATGTGAGCCAAAAGCCCAGTCTTTCTCCTGCGGAGCTGCTGGTGGTTTTGAACTGCAGGCCATGCAGATGACAGCCCAACACGTAACCAGCATGCCACTAGGTCTCCCCCTCATTGCCATTGAGTCAATACTGACTCAGAGCGGCCCTATGGGGCAGAGTAGAGCTGCCCCTGTGAGTTTGTAACTGGTCACGGAATAGAAAGCCCCTTCCTGTCTCCCATGGAGCTGCTGGTATTTTTGAACTGCCGTCTTTGAGGATTGCGGCCCAACTGTTATTACTGTTACTACCTCATCTGGGGTTCCCGTTCTCCACCAAGGCAGCGCTCTCAAAACTATCTTTAAAAAATGCCCTTCATTTTTGAATTTTTGTTTTTGTTTTGTAATTCTTTCCATTCTATTTGACTCTGTACAATTGTTATTTTCCCCAGGAAGCCTTGCAGGCCTCCCCAGAGTCAGAAGTAATTCCTCCCTCCTTTTATCTCCCAGCCAAGAGCTTGTGTCTCTCCTTGACCCTGTGCCTCCCGTGTGAGACTAAAATTCTTGATGGCTCTTCTTCCTTCACCTGCTAGGCTGTGAGTTTGCTCAGGAGATTTCTGCCCCTTCCCCCTTCTTCCCCTCCTCCCACCCACCCGGGTTGTATCAGCAAATGACCGAGACTCCAAGTCTCAAGTTCCATCTTTGTAAAGTGGGTATAGCATCTTTCCCTAGCTCAGAGAGCTCAGTCACATGGGAATGAAAGACAATGCTGCTGGAAAACACAAAGACCAAGGGTAAAGCAGTTCTCTCTAACACATTGTGAGGTGTCGTGGAGTTGCCCGCCCCCTACTCATAGTGACCCCTGACCCAACCTAGTGAAGAATGAGACCCTGCCAGGCCCCGCACCGTCCTCATAATTGTTAGTCTGTTTGAGTTCAATCCAGTGTCAGTCCATCTCATTGAGGGCCCTACTCTTTTGGGCCAACACTCTATTTTACCAAGCCTGATGCCCTTAGCCAGAAAAGGCTTGAGGGTTTGCAAAATTGCGTTCCGGAGCCTCTAGGCTGACTTGTGAGACGCGGGCACCTGGGGTGAGAAGGTCTGAATCTTGGGCCTGCGCGGAGCTGTGTTGGCGAATGGGAGTCAGCAGACGTGAAGGGCACAGGTGGCCATGGCTGTTCCCACTCACAGAGGGCAAGTTTTCGGACACACAGATGCCACTGTCCACACAGCCTGGCCATTGAGAGTGGATGGGTTTTGAACTGCAGGCCCCACTGTCCTGGAGGGGGTGCATCTGCGGCTGGAGTGAGGGGCCATATGTAACTTGGCCCCTGCACGTGTCGGGGGCTCCTGGAAGCACAGGCGACCTTGTGCTCCTGCCGCTGCATCTGCGGGGAAGCCCAACCGCCTCTAACAGAACTGGGCCGGCTGAACTTGAAGCATATTCAAGACACATCAATAGGTAAAGAAACCCAGCCATTGCAGGGAAGCCTGAAGGAAATCTCATTCAACCACCGGGCATTCACGAGGCTTTGCTCAGGGGATGTCAGATATCATGGCACTTTCTTCTCTGGGAGGAGGGAGCATACTTTCATATGGTCATACTTTCAAACGTTAGAAAAAATGGCAGAAATTAGAAGGCATAGTGTAGGAGCATCTGCGTACCCTTCCCTCCGATTCATCCATGATTGGCATTATGCCCTAGTGACTTTCTCATTTGTGTACTCTATAGATAATAGATAGATGAGTAGATGGTGATAGATAGATAGATAGATAGATAGATAGATAGATAGATAGATAGATAGATAGATAGATCACTGCTCTCTAGTTAAGTCTGGCTCACGGCAACCCTATAGGATTTGGTTTACACTGCTGTAAGTTTTTAAAGAAACAGCTGCCACATCTTTTCCCTGCAGAGCTGCTGGCAAATGTGAACGGCCGGCCTTCCCATCAGGGGCCACATACTTTAACCACTGAGCCACCAGGTCTCCATTTGATAGCTGGATAGTTTCTCACCCTGAGGCATTTGTATGTTGCTTGTTGTTATCAGCCGTCCAGTTGGCCCCAGGCGCATGGCCAGTCCAGGTTACAGAAAGGAAGTCTTCCATGGGGTTTTCTTGGCTGTGATCTTTCCAGAAGCCGTTGACCAGGCCTTTCTTCTGTGGAACCACAAGGTGGGGTTTAAACTGCTGACCTAGCAACCATCACCATCCGCTCACCTGTTTGCAGAGTGGCATCTGAGGGGAAAGACATCTCACTTTTTCTGCCTACAGAAGGGGGAGGGGAATCAAGCTCCATACCAGCCCAAGGCTGATTCCTTGACTTCAAGGTCAGACATGTTTCCCTGCTCCACCCTCCTTTACTGTGCTGACACCATCCTCCTCACTCCTTTTCTGCTGGGCCCGAGACTTCATCACAACAGCCAAACAGAACTCATACACAACGCTCACGGTGATGGGGTTTATCAGAGAAGCCAACAGTTTGCAATTCAAAATTAGAAATGTTCAGGATATAGTTCTTTGGTCAGGACAGCCTCTTCTGGGCTGTGCCCACAGGCAGGCCTCTCTCTGGTCCTCAGCCTCTGTGCCATGCTCAGGCAATGTGACAAAGCTCTTTGGGGCGCTGCTGATAAATGCACCAAGGTCACTCCACTCTGTCCTAAGTAAGCCTCACCCCACAGGCCCTCAGCTCTAGCTCTGTAGGTTGGCAAACTGAGCTTCCCTGATTGGCATCAGCCTGACGCCAACCCACTTTGAACTTGAGCGAGCCTCCGCATTCTCGCTCTGTGGGCCAGAAGTCCGGCACTGTGTTCCTTGCTCTTAGCGCTGCTGCTTCTCTGCCGCTTCAGAAATCACTCTTCTGGGCTGAAGAATCCACGAGCTTCCACACGCAGGGGCCTTGAATCCAACGCATGCACTTCCCTCCTGGCTCTTCTTGGTTGGCGGCAGCTTGATTCCCAAGCTCCTGCTTTTGAGATGGCGTATTTAAAACCCAGTAAGCCAAAAAACCCAAACTCACTGCCACTGAGTCAATCCCAACTCATAGCAACCCTATAGAGCACTGTAGAACTGCCCCTGTGGGTTTCTGAGACTGTAACTCTTTTGCGGGGAGTAGAAAACCATATCTTTCGCCCATGGAGGGGCAGGTGGCTTTAAACACTGACCTGGATGTTAGTAGCCAGGCCATAACCACTACGCCACCGTGACTCCTTAAAACCCAGGGGGATGGCAAAAACGGCCAATCTCCACATTAAAGTTACATACACTCTATTTGCACGGTCCCACCCAGGTGTGGTGGTACCAAGACTATGGCTAGAAGGGCCATGTCAAGTCATTCACGGCACCACCCTTGCTCAGCAGACCATGGCCCTTTACTCTGAATACTTCAGTGGCATTTCCTAGGGATAACGCTATTCTCCTACAAACCCCCCGACAATCACCAAGTTCAGAAATGTCAGCATAGATAACGCTACTGGAGTTTACTTTCCTCCTCCAATTTTGCCAGTTTGCCCAGCATTTACTTTTTTTTTTCCTTCAGGACAAAAATACCAACCAGATCCGATAGAGACATACTTCTTATTTTAGAATCCTCAGCGTTTCTGCAAGGGATCACATTAGAAGGTTCTAGATGGAGGGGGAGGAAAATGGGGAGAATTCAAAAGCATTAGCGAGACCAGGCTTATTGGTCAGATCAAGATCTGTGGCACCCCTGAGACAATGGCCCTTACCCTTCAGGCCCGGAACTGACCTCACCGCCCACCTACCCCCCTCTGCAATAACCAGCTAGCATTTCCCCAAGGACAGAACTCCAAGCGCTATGAAACAAGGAGGGATGGAAACGGAAAACCCAGGGCTAAGTGATGGTCCACTGAGGGGAATGACATAAGTGAGCTGTGTCAGAAGGTGTATGAAATGTTGAGTGTAAAACTGATGATCTGCTTGGTAAACCTTCACCCAATTCCCAATACAAAGTTATAAATCAATCAATCAATCATAAAATCCTCAAAGTGCAGAGTACATTTGTTTTAATGTTCTAGGTTTTTGGCTTATGTTCTCTAATGTCCCCGTTCTGGGGTCAAATAAAAGACCTTAGCTAAAATGTTATTAACAACCAAACCTCCGAGCCCTGTGTCCGGGGGAGACGGGCTGGGACAGGTGTTCCAACACGGGACCACAGGCGGGTAATTAATGCCTTCGGGAATGATTGACCTGCAGTGGGTCACCATGTGTCAGAGTCAATTGGAAGGCACTGGCCCAATTAAGAAATGGCTGTCTTGGTGGCCTGGGACACAGAGGGCTCATGGGAGAGGGGACCCTGAGTCTTTTGAGTGTCAGCAGAGACATCTGATCTCAGAGAGGGCATTTGAAACCAAGATTTGAAAGGCAACTTAAAGCTGGCTGCTGCAAGTCGGGAAGCCCGAGGGAAAGAAGGGGGTTAGGGGGTGGGGTGGACTAAGAAGCCTTCCATCGTGCCCACATGAAGGAACTGGTGCATGTAAGACATATGGAGCCCTGTGAGACTACCCACGGGTCCAGGGGGGCTGGACTGAGAGGCGTAGGTGAGTAGGAGATGGAGCTCCCGGCAGAAATACCAGCAATGCAGGGGCCATGGAGAGTAGCAGGTACATTCCCTGCAAGCAATTGTGCATAACCCCTCAGCACTCATGCACGGCCAGGGGGTACTGTGTCCAAATCAGCCCACTCACTCCTCCTCTTTATTACTTCACAAATGGGTGGTTCCCTCTTCACCGGAAATACATGTATGTGCATAGATGTGAATTGTAAAATTAATAATGCTCACTGCAGATGGCTTTGAAAAATTTTTTAAATTCCTCCTCCCCCTTTCGACAAAGTAACCGTTATCCATTAACAGCTTCTCCGTCTGACATTCTGAGAGGCTGGCTAGCAAAATACTAAGCTATTTAACTCCCAGTGGAAGAAAGTCCTGGCTAACTATTTCTACAAAGATTCTTTTGCTCGCTGCTGTGGACGCCATGCGACTCACTGAGACCCGCCACCCCCAGGTTTCCCAGACGGTCACTGTTCCCAGAAGTAGAAAGTCCAGTCTGCCTCTCTCTGGAGCCGATCTACTCAGTGACGCCTGTGCTGCCAGGATTCGGAATCTGCTAGACAATAATGAGCATGCGTGTTTGGGTTTGATTCCGTTGTCGCCCTCGGATCTGCCCCCCAAGAAGCCAGCCTCCTGCCATAGAGTCCAATTCTGACTCGTTGGGCTTCTAGCTTGACCTTCCCAGACTGTAAGGCTTTACAGAAGCAGACAACCTCATCTTTCTCCCTCAGAGTGTCAGGTGGGTTTGAACTGCTTGACCTTGCAGTTGGCAGCCCAGTGTGAACCCTGCGTGGAACTGTCTGTGTGAGGGAAAATCACCTATCTGAAATCCCGCCTCTTTATTTATATCTCCAGGTAGAAGATTCCCATCATGGCCTGAGAATTTCCCCCTAAGATTCCCATCATGGCCTGTTTTCCCCTAAGATGCCTCGTCTTAAAAGCAATGGGTTTTGCTGCATGTAAAAATCTTAGCTTCTAAATAAGACCCATTAGCGGTGGTTCTTAACCAGAGGCTCTGGCAGAATCGCCTGGGAGCTTTTTCTGCATGGTGTGCACACACAGCTGAGCCCTCCCCTGCCCCAGGCTACTTCTGTAAGGCTGGGGAGGGGGCGTTGGGCATGCGTATTTGGCGCCAATTCCCCAGGGGATACAGGTGCACACCCCTGGCATAAAAGCCTCTCCATCTGAGAGGGTTGTTTACTCACTTCACAACCACTGGAAGGGAACCCAGAGGGAGCTAGTTAACCACAGCCCAAAGCAGGAGTCCCCTCATTAGAGCGCCATTCACCTGAAGGCTCCTTGAAATAGCACGCTCCCCGAGTGCTTTTAAAACGCAGTTTACTCGCAAAAAAAATTAGTGCTCCTTCCTTCCTTCTAGTAAAGTCTTTGCTAAGCGGAGTGAAGCAATTAGTCAAAGTGGCAGGACCTGGAGAGGTGGGTCCACTTGGGCAACTACCCGATCAGCCTCGTGGACCTTTTCCATTTTTATTTTTTAAATCAGGTTTTGAGACAGATTTGAGAGTTTTATGTCCTGGGTTTTGCTGGTGGTGGTGTTTTAAGAGCACCTTATAGAAATGCTAATGGAGAGGGATGGATTTCACCGTTGCAAAGAGATTTTAAGGGGATCAAAGTCTCACAAGCGTGTGTAAGTTTCCAATCCATTTTACCCCACCCCGCAAACCCACCGAGTCACTTTCTGTGGCATCCATTCCAAATCATAACGACCAGGCCCATGGGTGTCTGAGGAGAGAGAACCGTGTCCCCTAGTGTTCCCAACGATGACTCTTCAACAGTGGATGGCCAGGGCTTTCTGCTGATGTGCGCCCCTGTGGTCTTGAACCTTCAGATAGCAGCTAAGCACTCGCCCAACCCAGGGACTCCACAGGTCCTTTCAAAACACACATAAAATCGGATGCAGTTTAATAATCAAGCCCAGACAACCACTGGTTGAACACATAACTCTTTTTGTGTGAAACGTTCCTCGCACACAGAGTTGCAGACAAAACGTGGATGTTTAAAAGTCCCCGTAGAGGGCCTGGCACACAAGTAGGGGTGGGGGCTGGGGACTAGCAGTGGGGCGGGGTAGAGGTATGCAATCACCATTGAGCAACAGTGCATCCCCCAGTAGATCTGCCAGCACACCTTCCACGGCCCATCAGAGCTGTAGCCACCGAGGGCCTTGCGTCCCCATCCCTGGACGCAGACAGGCCTTGCTGTGTCACATGTCATTTCCTTCCCCCCCCCCCACACACACACACCCTTTTCTCCTAGGGTCTGTGACGCAATGAGATAAAAACATAATCATTAGGTCAGAAGACTCTTGAAGGACAATCTGCCTAACTTCGTAAGAGGAGATAAAAGAAAGAATGCCATTCTCTCTTTTGATGTTTTGTATTGTTTTCATCTTACCTTTCGTTGAGAAGAACAAATTGCTCGATCCGGCTTACACACACACACACACACACACACACACACACACCCTCTCTCTCTCTGGGAAAAGGGATGGAAAGACCCATGAGCCTCCCTCAAGGGCAGGACTTGGAGCTGGGCCTCTGAGCAGCTGCAGGCTGGAGGGAAAGAGCAGGCTCTGGGAGACTGCCGCTCTCTGGTGCTCTCCAATCTCCATGACCCCCTTCCTCTGCTTATGTCCCCGGAGCTCCTCATTTCCAATGCCCGAGAGAACTTCCCAGCGTCTATGAGTCGCAATCCCTTAACATCATATGCTGACAGTCTGATTTCTGGGTCAAAGGATGAGCACGTGACCCAAGCAGCGCCAATGAGATGCTTATCTAGAACTTTTGCTGGATCTATCAGGAACGGAGTGTGCTCTTTTGCTGGAGTTGCTGAATTCAGCCCTGGAGCAGATGGTAGTTTTCTTTGCTTCCACGAGGGGAGAGCCTACCCAAAAGGGAAGCCAGAGCCAGCATGGATTTTAGAAAGAAAGAAATTAAAACAAATTAGAGGGAATATGATTCGAGCATTTTTAATTTAAATTATTTTATTGGAGGCTTGTACAACTCTTATAGCAATCCATACATCCATCCATTGTGTCAAGCGCATTTGTACATTTGTTGCCACCATCATTCTCAAAGCATTTGCTTTCCACTTGATGATTTGAGCATTTAAATATGAACATGCGCCAGACAAATGGACAAAAGCAAAACAAAAAGTCTTCTTTTCTGAATTGGATTTCTGCCCCGTATCCCAAAGATTCCATCTTGCACCTGTGGAAAGAGATTAATTACATTCTTGCTGATCAGTTTCAACCTCATCTGCCAACATTCAGCAGATCAAAAGGTTGGACAAGCCACCCAAGATCTCAGCGCCCAGGGGGCCAGCGGGAGGGGGAGTCTGGCCTTGAATGTTGGAGAGATGAGCCTGAGGCCAGTAAGTCCCTCATATCTGTGGCAGGACAAGAATGCACATGGAGGTCAATAGATTACCAATAGATCTAAATGTTACAAATCCAGCTAGCAAACTTGATAGATGATATGGTCTGTCCTGTCTTGAAACATGTATCTTCCTTTTGATCTACAAGGTCAGATCTAAGTTTAGACTCCTCTAAATTTAGGCCTAGAGTATAGTGTCAGTGGGAGAGCCAGTGGCCAACCAGCAGCCCTCGTGCAGTCTTGCTTCCCACCCAACTCCCTTCCACTCCATCAGGTCCCACAAGGGGGCTGACATGCCTGTGATTGGACATCTCCGCCTACACGCCCCAGCTTAGCATTAGAAGACTAATCTCAAAGTGGGCATTTCAAATCCACCAGGCCCTCCTCAGGAGACACCGAGGCTGTCTGTTCCTGTGGAGATGTACAGCCTCAGAAACCCTCTACTGCGGCGGTTCTCAACCAGCTGTGACCCTATAATACAGCTCCTCGTGGTGGTGACCCCCCCAACCATAACATTATTTTCATTGCTACTTCATCACTGTCATTTTGCTACTGTTATGAATAGGGTGCCCCCTGTGAAAGGATCGTTGGACTCCTAAAGGGGTCGCAACCCACCGCTTGAGAACCGCTGCCATACGGGTCACTATGAGCCCAAATCCACTCAACAGAAATAATATTGCAAAGCCCCATGAACGGTGAGTATACATAAATATCCTCTGTCAGGAGGATATTGGCCCCTGAAGCTCTTGTCAAGAGTCTCAAACTTCAGGATAATTGTGAATATGTTCCTTGGTGTCGGGTGAGAATATATGTGGAAGAAAGGCAGGTGTGGTGCTAAGGACTTATGGATTCCACAAATACAATTTGCAAGTTCACAAACAGGTAGGGAGGGCTGTGTTGGAAAGTGCAACTTTCTCAGTGGCCATGATACAAAGTCGCTCTCTGAACCTCATCCATTCATAGAAAGATGAAGCGATCACTGAAGATATGGTGCTACAGCAAAGTGTGGAGAAGAAACCAAATGGTGCTTGGCTATCAGAAAGAACAGTAACTGGGGTCTAAAAGGGTTGCCTTGAAAAACAAGCAGCCACCTAAATGAGGCATCAACTAAGTCCACCTGGAAGAAGCACACCAGTCTCTGTGATCAAAGGATTGTAAATAATACAATTCAAATCCAGAGAAGGGAAAGGTATTCAGAGCTTAAATTCTGAACACGGGGTTTAAGGAATGCCGTGGATGGTGGTGAATGCCCCAAATCATTTTCAGGGTTCCCGCACGGATTAATCTCTGACTGTAGTCCAGGGATGCAAATAGTCTTGTATTCGGGCCAAGAGATTTATAAAATCAGTTATGGCAGATGTAGTTAGGTTGAAATGTACTACCTTATCATCTAATCTCCTTTCTGACCCATTCTAACGTTGTTTCCTTTTGATTTCTTTTTGATGGAAGTTTTTCTGTTTTGTTTAGGCATTTTTATTTTGTTGGTTTGCTCATTTTCTTCCTGTCTGTATTTTGCATGATTTTCTGTTTATGAAATCCAGGATAGGTGGATCTATAGAGACAGTAGCTGAATTGATAATTGCCTGGGGGCACAGTGGCGGAGGCTGGGAAGGAATGGGGAGCTAACAACGTTAAGAACAAGAAACAAATGTTCTGAATTTGATGGTGGTGATGATGACACGCATCTTCTTAATATGTTTGAATAATCAAATTGTTTGATATGTGCAATGTATGCCAATAATGAAACTATTAAGGAGAGAGAATGGAGTTTTTCTATGAACTTTTAAAAGCTCCCTTGGATAGGCTATTATAGAAGAGAGTATGCCCCACCCCCAAATATGTGTTGAACTCCTAACCCCTCAAGCTGTGGACATGCCCTGTTTGGAAATGTGGTCTTAGATGATACCTCAGTAGGGCTGGTTCTGAATCTAGGCACTTCTGAGTTGTAAAAGGAGCCGATGAGACCCAGGGCCACCGACAGGAAGTCCATGACATTGATCTGGACTTCTGTCCTCCGGAAACATGAAGCATAGCTTTCTGTTCTTCAAAGTTGGCCCTGGTAGCATCTCTATCACCGCAGCATAGGAAACAAAGATAACGGCCTTAGAAGTGACCAAGTACGGCTTGCCTGTTACACCGAGATGCCAGCGAACAGACTCCCCAGCCAGCTTATCATAGAGCAGGACCAGGGCATCTCAGCATATTTGTCCATCTGTCCCTCAAGACCTCTTTGAAGTGTCGAGGCCCAAGGATGTTCCTTAGTCCTTTGAGGACTAGGGTGCGCCTGAGCCCAGTCATGGTATTTTCCATGGCCTCCTATGCCTGTGAAAGTTGGACATGGAATAAGGAAGACTGAAGAAGAATTGATGCATTTGAATTACGGTGCTGACAATGAAGATCCAAAATACCATGGGCTCCCAAAAGAACAAGCAAACCTGTCTGGAAAAAGTGCAACCAGAAAGTTCCTTCGAGGGAAGGAGGACAGAAGTCTAGACCGAGGTCTTGGACTTCCTGTCGGTGGCCCTGTGTCTCATCAGCAGCTTTTATACCTCAGAAGTGCCTAGATTCAGAAAGCTCCTGCGAGGGAAGGATGGCAAGACTTTGGACGTGTTGTCAGGAGAAACCAGTGTCTGGACAAGGACATGGTTCTGGGTAAAGTAGAGGGATACTGAAAAAGAGGAGGACCCTTGGCAAGATGGATTGATACGGTGACTGAAACAATGGACTTGAGCACAAGAGCCAGTGTGAGGATGGCACAGGACCAGGTGCTGCTTCAGGCTTTTGTACATATGGTTGCTATGAGTCAGAAACCACCTGACAGCATCTAACAACAATGACAACATCCCACACTAACTGGTCTTGCTCCCCAAAACACCAATGAAAGGGACTCAGAGAAGCAAGTGATTGATTGAGAGACTAAGCTAAGGTTACGGGCCTGCTCAGTCCCCAGCTCTACAACTTATTTATTTACTTGTTACGGCTCTTTCTTTATTTTTTTGGTTTCTATTTTTATTTATTTTTTAACCTTTTTATTAGGAGCTCATACAACTCTTATCAGAATCCATACATACATCAATTGTGTAAAACATATTTGCACATTCATTGCCTCATCATTCTCAAAACATTTGCTCTCCACCTAAGCCCCTGGCATCAGCTCCTCATTTTAACCCCTCCCTCCCTGCTCCCCTCTCCCTCATGAACCCTTGATGATTTATAAATTATCATTTTGTCATATCATGCCCTGTCTGATGTCTCCCTTCACCCACTTTTCTGTTGTCCATCCCCAAGGGAGGAGGTGACATGTAGATCCAGCTCTATAATTTAATCTTGGAAGATAACCCCCAATAAGACACAAGAGAGTGACTCCATGGCTCTCTCCAGTTTAACAACCTCTCTCCTTAACGGAACCCTAAGCACTTACTCATCAAAAGCTTGGTAATCCGAATCCTTCCTGTGGCATCTTGGAAGAAAGGCCTGGCAATCTGCTGCCACAGGTCACACAGCCTGGAAAACCCTACAGAGCAATTCTACTCTATAGACATTGGGGTCCCACATTGGGGTTGCCAGGAGATGGAATTGACTTGAAACCTTCTACTAACCAAGGACCTGTGTAACTTGGGGTGTTGAAAATGAGTTCCCATTCATGCCAATGATGAGTCAGGAGGTTACCCTGAGCATAAGTCCCTCTCCCTTAGGAGTCCAAGGGCAGTGGGCAGCACTCTTGACCCAGGATAGTCTCTCAGAGCCATGCGAAACTTAAACTGCCAGTGTTGGGAAATCTGGTACGGTTTTTTACTTCCAGGAAACAGTACTCACATAGAATTACCAAAAAAATTATCATGTATATTAAATGTTTATATCAAACCAATTATACTGCAATGTAATTGTTCCCAGATAATTGTGAGACTTATTTAAAACATTCATAGTTTATCAGAAGTGGTGTAGACGAGTAATGATTCAACTAAAACCCACTACCACTGATTTAATTCTGACTTGTGGCAACCCTATATTGGATTTCCAAGGCTGTAATTTTTTAAATCATTTTATTGGGGACTCATACAACTCTTATCACAATTCATACATACATCATTGTGTCGAGCACATTTGTACATTCGTTGCCCTCATCCTTAAAATACTTGCTCTCCACTTAAGCAAGCCCTTGGTATCAGTTCCTCATTTTCCTCCTCCCTCTCCGCTCCCCCATCCCTCATGAACCTTTGATCATTTATAAATT
This sequence comes from Tenrec ecaudatus, assembly GCF_050624435.1. Taxonomy (NCBI): domain Eukaryota; kingdom Metazoa; phylum Chordata; class Mammalia; order Afrosoricida; family Tenrecidae; genus Tenrec; species Tenrec ecaudatus. Next base: position 49,939,413 of record NC_134538.1, on the reverse strand, counting down.
CTTATTATTTTGTCATGTCTTACACTGTCCGACATCTCCCTTCACCCACTTTTCTGTTGTCTGTCCCCCAGGGAGGAGGTTATATGAAGATCCTTATAATCAGTTCCCCCTTTCTACCCCACCTTCCCTCCACCTTCCGGTATTGCCACTCTCACCACTGGTCCTGAAGGGATCATCTGTTGTGGATTCCCTTTATTTCCATTTCCTGTCTGTACCAGTGTTCATCCTCTGGCCTAGCTGGATTTGTAAGGTAGAATTGGGATCATGATAGTGGGGGGAGAGGGAGAAGGAAGAATTTAGGAACTCGAGGAAAGTTGTATGTTTCATTGTTGCTACACTGCACCCTGACTGGCTCGTCTCCTCCCCAGACTCTTCTGTAAGGGGGTGTCCCATTACCTACAGATGGGCTTTGGGTCTCCAATCTGCACTCCCCTCATTTAAAATGATATGATTTTTTGTTCTTTTATGCCAAGACTGTAAATTTTAATAGGAGCAGACAACCTCATCTTTCTCCCTCGGAAAGCCTGGGGGATTTGAAATGTTGACCTTGCAGTCAGCAGCCTAATGCCTAACCCAAAGAGCCCCCAGGGAGCTTTTACACAAGCAGACTGGGTTAGGTAAACACTCTTCTTCCCAATCTTGTCAGTGGTTGCTGAGACTGCACTGAGAACTTCACTTGGGTTTAACTTCTAGTCCGAATTTGAGGCTCTTCCTGAATGGTCAAGCCCTCTGCTGCTGCCCGGAGTCTCTGCACCGTATCTATAAAATAAGCGTTAGCCTAGGTGAAATTTCAGCATCGCTGCCTGTGGTACCCAGAGGTTGCCTTAAAGGAAATTCTTTCTGCAGAATTCAGCAATGACTCTGAACATTTATTAACTCTCCTCCTGACTGTGTTCTTATTCTCCCTCCAAATCCAGGCAGGATACACTTCCTTCACAACCCAGTGCTTCCCTGAGCTGGAGCGGGTGAGGGGACACAGAAATGAGCGTGTGCTCTCCAGGGACACTCAGCCCAGTGAAGGAGATGAAACGCTAGTGGGATCTCACACATTAGAGAACTGTGCGATTCTTTTCAGCTTATTGGTTACTTGATGACATGCCTTGATTCCCCAGCAGACTGCAGCTGTAAGTTCCATGGGGATGGACGGTCGGTCTCGGTTGTTCTCTTCTGCCTGTGCAGCAGAAGCCCTGGGAAAACCAAAAGGTCAGCTAGCTACTCCATGGGAGGAAAAGATGAGCCTGTCAGCATCTGTAAAGAGTCACCATCTTGCCAACTCTAGGGCTCTGCAGGGTCATTATGAGTCCAAATGGGCCTGATTTGATTCACTGTAGTTTGATTCACTTTGGTTTGGTTTGGGTCTGCCTAACAAGGGATGCCAATCGAAATGTTTCCACAAGCTGATGAAGCACTGGAAGCAAGCATGCATTGGAAGACAGCTGCTCGGTTAACTGACTGGAAGAGATTCATATTTGTGCTCATTCAAAAGAAAGGTAACCCAACAAAATGCTCAAATTATAGAACAATATCAGCGATATCACATGCAAGTAAAATGTTTCTGAAGATCATCCAACAATGGTTGCAGCAGTACATTGACAGGGAGCTGTCAGACATGCAGGCTGGATTCCCAAGAGAATGTAGAACAAGGGATATTATTGCTGATGTCAGATGGATCTTGACCCAAAGCAGAGAATACCAGAAAGTTGTTTACTTGGGTTCTATTGATCATGTGTGGATCATAAAAAAACTGGATAACCTTAAGAATGGAAATTCCAGAGCACTTGATTGTGCTCATGAGGAACTTGTACGTGAATCAAGAAGTGAAGCAGTTAGTTCTACAGACAGAGCGGGGGATATTGCATGGTGTAGAATTGGAAAAGGTATGTGCCAAGGTTATATCCTCTCACCATACTATTCAATTGGTATGCTGGACAAATCATTAGAGAACCTGGCTTATATAAAGAAAGTGACATCAGGATTGGAGGAAGGCTTATTACAACTTAATATGCAGAAAACATGACCTTGCTTGCTGAAAGTGAGGAGGACTTGAAGCACTTGCTGATGAAGCTCAAGGACTGCCAGCTTCAGGATGGATTACAGCTCAATGTGAAGAAGACCAAAATCCGGACATCTAGACCACTAGGTGACACCATGGTAAATGGAGAAGCGGTTGACCTTGTCAAGATTTCATCTTTCTTGAATCCACAATCAATGTTCATGGAAGCAGCATTCAAGATATATCAATACACCCAGTTGCATTAGGTAAGTCTGCAACATATTTGAAAGTATTGAATTTTTGAGAGGATTGAAAATCAAGAATGTTTCTTTGAGGACTAAGGTGTGCCTGACCCAAGCCATGGCATTTCCAATTGCCTCATATGCATATGAAAGTTGGACATTGAATAAGGAAAACCAAAGAAAGATCGATACATTTGAATTGTGGTGCTGGGGAGGAATACTGAAAGTGCCGTGGACTGCTAAAAGCAGAAACAAGCTGTCTTGGAAGAAGTAAGGCCAGAGGGCTCCTTAGAGGCAAGAATGGCAAGGCTTCGTCTTACCTACTTTGGACATGTCAGCAGAGACTAGTCCCTGGAGAAGGACGTCATGCTTGGTAAAGGGCAGGGCCAGCGGGAAAAAAGGCAGGTCCTCAAGAGATGGATCAGCTGCAACAATGGGCTCAGGCACAGGTACAAATTTAAGGATGGTGCAGGACCAGGCAGTGTTAGTGCTGTTGTGCAGGACTCAACTTCACCTACCAACAACCCCTGGCCCATAGGTGGTGCCCAATTAACGTTTGAAGAGGCAACTACTTAACTGACTCATAGTCTATGACTTCACTTGGCACCCTTAGTGTTTACGATGCGATTGGTATTTTGGGGGTGGAGAGAATTGCATTATCTTTGTAAACATCTGCAATAATGTGTACAATGTTGGGTCATTCCTAGATGAGTGCTTTCCCATTTTGCCTGAAGATAATAATTATCTGAAGTGGCTTTGTAAAAGGGATTCCTGAGCATCCCACACCTACTGAACCAGATAGGCTGAATCAGAATTGCTGATGGACAAATTATGCATTTCTAAGTACCTTTACTGATTCTGGGGAGGCCCCTGGTGGCCCAGTGGCTTACGTGCAGGGCAGCTAACAAAGAGCTTCTGGAAAGTTGGCGTTCAAGCCCACTGACCAGTCTGAGGCAGAAAGATGAGGCTGTCTACCCTGTGAAGATTTACCCTTTGGGCTGCTAACTCAAGGTCAGCAGTTCAAAACTGCTAACTGCTCCAAGGGAGAAAGACCGTGGCTTTCTACTCCCATAGAGAGTTATCGCCTCAGAAATCCACAGAGGCACTTCCAGCCTGTTCTACAGGGTCACTCTGAACTTGGTGGCAGGGAGATGAATCTGAATCAACTAGGTGCCCGTGGGTTTGATTTTTATTTGATTGATTCTTATGGCTAGGGGAAGATGGGAAATTCTGAATTCTAGTCAAGTTATTGAGGATTCCTGACCCCACATATACTTAAATGATTTCTAAAATAGTTTGCTTCTCAGCATACAGAGTGATTACTTGAGAATGTATGCCACCAGCATAATTACTGGGCCAGGAGCTTCAAATTGCTTCCCAACAGGGCTATCCTAATGTCCTGGTGGCGCAGACACCCCAGCAGTGGGCACAGAGTTCAGCCAATGCAGCAACCCTCATCCAACCCCAGAGGATCATGGATACCAGGCGGGGGGAATCTACACACTCACACGAGGCCCCTTCCAGTGGCAGACACGCTAAACCAAACACCAAACCAAACCTGCCGCCGTCAAGTGGGCTCCAATAGTCGGCAACCGTCTGCACCAAACACTCTGGAAATGCTCTCTCGGGGTTTCTTGGCTGGGATCTTCCTGGGTGCATCTCACCAGGCCTTTGTTCTGTGGTTTGAACTGCCAACCTTTAATTAGTTGCTGTCGTCAGTAGTTGAGCACACAAACCATTGATGTCACTCAGGACCGGCACCAGACAGACTAGGAGTGGAGAGAGAGTGGGCCTAGGGCTTTCCTGAGGAGGACACCTTTCAATAGGGGACCCCAACGGTCAGAGAATTTTACCCCTGTCCTGGCCCAGGGTTATGGAGATGTGTTTGTCAAGTGGGAGGATAAGCGATCGTTTATTTGGTGGTTTTCAATCTGATTTATTACTTTAAGCTATGTACACAGATGGATGGGGGACTCCATTGAAATGTTTCTAGTCTTGTTGTTGTTAGATGCCATCAAGTCATCTCCCAACGCATAGCGCCCCGGGGTTCAGTAAAGTGAAACCCCGCCAGGTCCTGCACCATCCTCACAGTTGTGGTTGTGCTTGAGCCCGTTGTTACCTCATGGGGTCGATCCATTGAGCTGAGTACCCTTCCTCTTTTCGCTGCCCCTCCACTTTGCCGAGCATGATGTCCTTTTCCAAGGACTGGTCTCTCCTGACAGCACGTCCACAATATGTGAGACGAAGTCTCGCCATTCCTGCCTCTGAGGAGCACTCTGGACGTACTTCTTCCAAGACAGAGGTGTTTGTTCTTTTGGCAGCTTATGGTACTTCCAGTATTTTTCAGCAACCTCGGCATTCAAATACATCAGTTCCCCTGTCTTCTTTTATTCAATCTCCAACTTTCACATGCTCGTGAAATGATTGAAAATACTCTTTCTTAGAACCTCAGTGGCCCAGTGGTGAAGGACTCTGCTGCACACCGACAAGTGGGAGTTGACACCCGCTGGCCTTTCCACAGGGGAACGATGGCACAGTCACTTTCTGTAAAGTTTACAGCATTGGAAACCCCAGGGGCCGGTTGTACAATGGTTCAGTATCAACGTGACAGCAACTAGAACCCGGAAAATTGTGAGGAGGGAGCTTGGGTTAAAGGTAATGAGCACTTTCAGAGCCTCTTGCTATGTTGTCAGTGCCACATTGCTTTTCCAAAATGCTGTGCTGAATTTATGAATGTACTGATTTCATCGCCCACTCTGCAGCACAGGGGCTTAGCATGGTTGTTGATGGAACTGCTGAGTCCGGTGGTGTGAAGAGGCCGCCCACGATGCTTGCCCTGAATTTCTTGGACCACCTGGAACCATCACAATGAAAGTCGCCATCCCTCGCGCTCTCACTAAGTGCCGGCACAGGAACACACGCCGTCTGCCCATTCTCTGACTCCACCCAGGAGCCCTCTGGAGCACCGTGTGTGTACTGGTGATCCCTACTTCAGAGACAAGGAGCTGGCTGGGGCAGGGGTTAAGCTCGTCAAGAGGTTCTACTCTGTCCTGCAGGCCCACCCCAAGTTGGAATGGATGTCAATGGCAACAAATTTGGTGTTGCCCTTTGTTTTAGAAAATGAGAATGCCGAGCTGAGAGTAGGTGGACAAGCCTAATTTTGCATCAGTAATCAGTGCAGCCAATACAAGAAACCAAGTTTGTTCCAGTTGCGCATCTGTGATTCTCACTCACCCACTGCCATTCAGTCCACTTTGGCTCACAGCAACCCACAGAGCAGCCTAGAACTGCCCCCTGTGTGTTTCCAACACTGTCACACTTTACAGAAGTAGAAAGCCTGGTCTCTCTCCCGCAGAGTGGCTAGCGGTTTTGAACTGCTGATCTTGCAGTTAGCAGCCCTCCTCATAACCACTATGCCACCAGGGCTCTGCCTGCAATTGTCTATTTCCCAAGTGTATTCCTTCTTTGGTGATTGACTTTGTTAAATGTCTTTACCCAAAGAACATGGCCATTATATAGTTGGGTTTTCCCAAACCTCGAAGCCCTCTGGTGCATTAGTCTCCAAATGCATGCTACACATGTTTTATGCATGCATGTTAGGCTGAGCTCTCTAGAAAAGCAAAACCAGTGTCCCGTGTGTGTGTGTGTGTGTGTGTGTGTGTAAATATAAAGAGATTTATGTCAAGAAATAGCTCACACAGCTGTAGAAGGGGGTGAGTCCAACTTGACTCAAATCTATGGGTCAGATGTAAGCTGACGGCTTCTCCTCACTTGTGTAGCCTCAGGGGTTGACTAACAGGAGACAGGAAGACAGCAAGTTGGTGGATACAGAGCTAAATGAATCCAAGATTGGCTGATGGTGTCTGGGAGCAGCAAGCAATATGATAGGAGGTCGACAATCCAGATGCAGAATCCAGATCCAGCAGCAAAAGGGAACTAGCTTCCACACACAGTCAGTCTCCACTAAGAACAGGTCTCGACTAAGAGTCGGCCACAGCCCGGAAGAAACCTCCCTGAATTGTAGCACAGCTGTGACCAGAGTAAGGAGGTGGTACTTTACCTTCATCCTCCAACAACTGTTTGGCTGCTTCACACAGGATTCCATCATGGAGTTGACTGCTCTGTGTTAGATCATATCATGGGAGTATCTTGGCCCAGCCAAGCCAATCTAAAACCCAAGCATCACCGCCTGCGTACATTATTTATGTGGGCATGTTATAGGCAAAAATATGATGCTTTGAATTTTTTAAAATGCCTTTAGATTTTACATAACACTTTCCAAGATAATATATACAGGTCCCATTGACTCAATGTTGTCTGATACAAGCAATTTTCATAACCGTGCTCCATTTGTCAAAAATAAGAAAGTAATATTGGCATGATACAGTCACCTAAACTATCCATTTTATTTGGATTGTGAGGAGTTGAACTTTATAATAGGATTTATCCTTTGAGCCATTAAGAATGTCCTATTCGTACTAAAAATCTGAATGCATCTCTTTTTATGTCCTCCCAAAATATGTCTCTTTGGTCACACCTAAAGAGAAGTCAAAAAGCATTTCTTGACTCTAACTCTCAAAACGTAAGGCCCTTGTTCCTCAGGATGACCTCCATCAGGTATGTGTGTTAGGCTGAGCTCTCTAGAAAATCAAAATCAGTGTCCCATGTGTGTGTGTGTGTGTGTGTGTGTGTGTGTGTGTGTGTGTGTAAATATAAAGAGATTTATGTCAAGAAAAAAAACACACAAGGTGATGTGTCCATCTCTCTACCCCTTTCTCAAAGAAGGCTTGGTACCCTCACAGGACTGTGATTGTTGTCCTTTTAAAGGTTCTTTGAGTTTGGGGGGAGGAGCGACACTGAAGGGGCAATATCAGGGCTGGAGGGTGATGGGTTCGGATTCCCCAAGGGAGTTCTCACAGGACAGCGGAGCCCTGGGATCACCATGAAGGAAAACAGTGCCCAGCACTGTCTTCCTCAACTTTTTCTCAACCAGGCAATTTTCAGTATCTGAAAACGTCTTCATCTTAAGGATCCTCCTGCACCCTATCCATATTACCTCTTTGGAACAATAATATATATTTTCAAAACTGTGGTCACAAACCTTTGAGCTGACCCCTTTGCCTTGAACAGAGCTGGCCCAGCAGATCCCCTGGGGAGTCGGAGTTCTGATGGTGCATTTTCTTCAGCAGATACCCCAGGAGACAAACACTTGTGTACTATTGAGAGACCTTGTCTACGGTCACCCACGGTGGCAGAGACAGGTTCAAACATGCTTTATTAAAATAAACTTGTCCGTGTGCGACTGGAACCCTGGCAGCAAGGATTTTTAAATCGACCATCTCCTATTTTCCTAAACCTGCTGGTCAATGCATCCTCTCCCTTGACCTCCCTCCTCCAGCTCCCCTCCTTCTCAAACCTTTCTTATTACCCTCTAAAGCCCCCAGACGGCCAGGTGACCAAATTCCTGCACATCCTCTTCTCTTGGTTCACAAACCTCCTCTAGCTTCCATCTTTGCTACCTCCGGTTTGTCCTTGAGCACAGGCCTTGACCTGAAACTTTTCAAGAGCTGCCCTGCCTCCCCCACCTGCGCCTGAGGGCCAGGAGCTAAGGCTATGGTTTTTCTTCATCCCACAAGAAGCTTCTGGACCATTTCTCTGCTAAGTGAATGTCTGTACTCTCTCTAGCTGGTTGCATGGCCACTGGGTCCTGGCCTTGGTGTCTGGATCCTAGCTTTCATCCCTGTTCCCCCACCTCCTTCGCCATGCCTGTCCTCGAGAAGACAGCCTTGCCTAGGACTTCATAAACTTCGAAACCATCAGAAAGAACGCCACAGCTTCTCCTCAACGACCTGATGCAGAAGGTGGGAACAGCCCAAACGCCCCTTAAGGGTTAAAGACAATAGTTCTAAAGTACTGTGGACGGCTAGAAGAAGGAACCGATCTGTCGTGGAAGAAAGGTAGCCAGAATACTCCTTAGAAGCAAGGGGGGGGCGGGACTTCGGATCCGTTATTGGGAAAGGCTATTATGCTCGGTATCCTCAAAGGTCAGTGTAGTAAGACAAGGGGGTGGACTGACACAGTCATTGCAACTGTGGACTCAAAATAGAGGCACTATGAGGCTGTACAAGACTGGACAGGGTTTAGGTCTGTGGTACACAGGGGTCGCTGTGAGTCAGCGCCGACTCGATGGCACCTAACACATACAGGCAGCCACCGCGCATCATCTCCACAGCCTCTCCTTGGCTGGCAGCCACTCTCCTGCTTGGTCGGATGAGTTCAACAGCCTCCGCGCTGGTCTGCCTGCTGCCAGGTTAACCACCATCCCTCTCAAACCCGAGGAACCCTGGTGGCCCACAGGTTCGCATTCAATGACTAACTGAAAGGCCATTGGCTTAAACACGGCCATTCCATGGGGAAAAGACGTGGCATTCTGCTTCCACTAGGAGTGCTCTTGTTAATAGCGGCCATTGAGTTGGTTCCGACTCATAGTGATTCCATGTGCAAGTGAACACTTCATGGAATATTCAATATGTTTGCCAACATCCTAATTGTAATAATAGCCACCTGGGAAATCCTATCAAGCAGTTCTACTCTGTCCTAAAAAGTCATATGGGTCCGGATCAACTTGACAGTGATGGGTTTCTCTCTGATCCAGGCTCCAAATTGCTGTCAGAAATGTTCTCTAAAACACAAGAATAATTTTGTAATTCTTTTTATTTAAAGCCTTTCAAAGGCTCTTTGGTGCCTTCAGGACAAATCGCGTCTTGAGGGCTGTGTGCTAGCACTGTTCTCAGTCCATTAGCTCATCTGGTCTTTATACGAACACTGGAAGGAAGGACTTTTCATGACACTCCTCCCCATGACCCGCCCATCCCCCTTTTCAGAGAAGGCCCCTGAAATGCCGATAATTTGAGCAACTTGCCTATTGCTATACAGAGAATTAGCATCAGTGTTGGAGGGTGTGATGTTTCATTTTGTGTCAATAAATTATGACATTGTGCTCACTGGGGGAAAATAGCATCCTTATCTTTCTTTCCAATACTCCATTTCTTGTTTGTTTTTCATGTCCAATCACGTCATCTGGTCTTAGATGTATGGAGAGAGATTCGGTGGTTCCAGCTTAGACGGCAGTAGGAAGGTAGCTGAGATTCCATAGAACTCTTTATTGTTGATGATACAAAGGAACAATGCTCCCAGATGAGAACCAGGGAGTCGGAGTGGAAGCCCGTCTTCTGTTTTATCTCATACGGGCGTTAGACCATTAAATACACATTCCATTTTGACCAGAAAGTTAGCCCCTCCTAAGAGATCAGAAATGTGGCCAGTGAACAAATCTGATTCTAGATCCAGTTCTAAGAACCCATTCTCTGCAGACTGAGCAGAGGGCTTACCAGCACACAGACATTAGCTGGCTGACCCACGCTGAGGCCACTCGTGTGAATAAAGCTTCTTTGGTGCTGGTTGCCAGGAGGTGAAGAAGAGTCAGACTGAAGTTCAGTTAGAACTTCAAGGCCAGTCTTCCCTTCTGAGCACTAATGCCAAGATCCAGGATGGCAGAGGTAAGTGTAGGAGCACATCCTTGAGCATTCTCTTCTGTGCGAAGGCTCCTTAAGGGCTCTTCAGACAGAGAATGCCACATGCCTTCCCACTTGATACTTGGTTTGGATCCCTGCCATAAATTCCATATGCCCCCCAACACTCCTATTGAGTCCCTGCCCCCTGGACCTATAAATAGGCCATGAGGAAAAAGGCTTCACTTTTGATATGTTAATGAGGTCACACTGGAGTAGCGTGGGTCTCTTATAGAAAGGGAAACTAGGATGGATTGACTATGGTGGAGACAGGTGCCTCCAGACATCCAGGAATCACCAGGAGTGACACAAGTCCCAGAGAGTCAGAGAAGAGCCCACCAAGTGAGGTGCCATGGCTGAGACCCTGGTTTGCTCCGTGAACCTCCAAAACTAGGAAAGCATATATTGCTGTTCTTTAGAATCAACCCCTTGCTGCAACCTTTGGTCATGGCAGCCATAGCAAGGAAAGACAGCTTCCATTACTGCCTCTCCACACTGCACGAGGGTCATCTCTCTCCCCACTCTTTGAGCCAGCTGATGGTATATGCACCGAGGGTGAGGCTGTAGCTCATGGTTTCTGTCAGACTATACACCCACAGCTTCGTGTGGGGCCCTGAGAGGCTGCAAGACCACTTCTGTTGAGTCAACGAGTCAGAGAGCAAGCGGGAATGGCTGAAGTTTAACTCCAGCTGGTGGTCTTGAACTGCACTGTCTAACCAAAGCAGCCACTGAAAGCAACATCGATTAACATTGCACATCTAAAATTTCCATTCTTCTGTCACAAGTCATACCAGCCCCAGCTCCACTGTGATGGGTAGCACAGGTGGTAGGATATTTCCATCATCAGAGAAATAGGGCTGGTGGCCCAGGATGGTGCGAACTATTTGCACTCAGCTACTAACCAAAACGCTGGTGGGTTCACACCCACCCAGAGGTGCCTCAGCCGAAAGGTCTGGTCTTCCACTTCCAGAGGTTGCCCAACTCCAGGGAAACAGATGTGGTTGGGGTTTCGGTTGTGGGGGGGCGGGGGGGCTGCCTCGAGCAAACAGAAAAGGTATGTTCTCACAATTGAGGTGAGATTCATTTCGGGGGTCTTTGGAGGAAACCTTCATCTTTCTGGCGTGCGCATGCACACACGCGCGCGCACACACACACACACACACACATGGAATTATGAGAAGGGCATTCAGCGAGGTCACAGGAGAGTCACCAGAGCCCCAGTGATGTAACTGCACCATCACCCAATGCCGCCTACATGCTTGTGACTGCAGAAGCAGTCAAAGGGGGCACCTGTATCCACCACTGTCAGTGCCTTCCCTTCACTTCCTCTCAGAGAACAACACACAGGGGAGTGCTCTGCTGCCACAATCCAACACCAAAACCCAAACTCGTGGCTACCGAGTTAGTGCTGACTCAGAGTGACCCCCGCCCATGGGTTTCCCAGACTATAACTGTTTACAGGACTAGAAAGTCCAGTCTTTCTCCCGAGAAGCCTCTCCTTAGAGTCCCATCACTCTGGACTTGCGATTCCTGAGGGGACACATGACACATCAGCTCTATTTATGCCAGGCTGGGAAGTGCCCAAAGCAGCAGGTCAGCAGCCAGCAGGTAACCACCCCAGAAGCCCACCTGCAGAACTGCAGGGACACAACCCTGAGTTCTTTCTGAGTCCCTGGCACTCCCATCTGGGGAACATGTGCGCAGACAGCTCCCCATGGGCTGGGTTTGGTCTCATGTGCTGCACATCCATCACCCACAGAGAGCCCCTCCTTCAGAGGGGTGCTTGGCCTGTCTGCAGAGGGATTGGTCCTCTCTCTCCGGCAGAGCCGTGCTCAGACCGTGACCAGGCCCCTCAGTTCTTTTGGGGGAGCAATAAGCAAGGATACTCTCTTCAGAAATCACGGAGTCAGACAATGTCTAGACAATAATCTGGAGGCTTAGGGAAAATTCGAGACGGCCGTCATCTTCTGGGCAGCAGATTCTATCACTGAAACCTTTCACCAGAAAGAGATGTCAGACTTGCCCCCAATGACAAGTTCCACAGGAGCCAAGAATGGTCACCGTCATCAATGTCTTAAGAACCAATGACTGTAGAGTCTACCCCCCAGGCATGGCAGTCCCATGATAGGACTTCCAACTAGAAGTAAATTGGCAGGATCTTTTTCCGAGGCCACTCTGGTCAACCTTCTGGGTGTCATCTGAACATGCTTACCACTTGTGACACCATCATAACTTCAGGCCGACCAAATGACGGGAATAGACACCTCAAAAGAGTAATTGCCCCCTATGATCAGAGGTGGGCAGGGCAACCCCCTCCAGGGTGGGGGCAACACTTGGAGGAGGGTGTCAAGAAGTTAGCACTTCATCCTGAAGAAAGTAGCAAAGCTCTTGGGGCCAGAGCATGGCACCCCATCAGACTTGAACAGAAACCACTCCTAAAGGTCAACAAACAGACCTTGAACTATTTTCAGGCTTTTCTTTTTTTTTTTTTGGTCATCATCATTGTTGTTTTGGTTTCTTTTGTTGCTTTGTTTTGCTCGGTCTTGTTTTTTGTGCATATTATTATCTCTGCAGATTTATCTAGACAAAATAGGCAAAACAACAGGACTGATGGTTCTGAAGGGACATTGGAGACAGGGAGGCTGGTAAAAGGAAGTGGGTGTTAACAAACCCAGGGACAAGGGAACAATAAGTGATATAATATCGATGGCTAGGAGGGTGTAAGAAGCCTGTTAGGGTTTGATCAAGGGCAATGTAACCAAAAGGAATTACTGAAATCCAAATGAAGGCTGAAATTTATAGTGGGATAAGAGGAAGGTGAAAGGAAATAGAGGAGTGTTTCTCAACCTTCCTAATGCCAGGGCCCTTTAATACAGTTCTTCATGTTGTGGTGACCCAAAGATAAAATTATTTTTGTTGCTACTTCATAATTATAATTTTGTTACTATTATGAATCGGGCGACCCCTGTGAAAGGTTGTTTGACCCCCAAAGGGATGCAAAGGGCATTTATAGAGGTCTAAATATAGGCATGCAGATACATATAAATATTTATATAAGACAGTGGGGAAATAGATCTATGGGCATATATTTATAGGTTCAGTATTAAGGTAGCAGGTGCATATTGGGTCTCTACTCAAAAACTCCCTCAATGCAAGAACACTTTGTTCTATTAAACTGGCATTCCATGATGCTCACCTTCCCAACATGATTGCTGAAGACAAAGCGGGTGCATAAACAAATGTGAAGAAAGCTAATGGTGCCCGGCTATCAAAAGATATAGTGTATGGGGTCTTAAAGGCTTGAAGGTAAACAAGCCATCTAGCTAAGAAGCAACAAAGTCCACATAGAAGGAGCACACCAGCCTGTGCTCAAAGGTTGGATAATTTAACTATTTTGTGCCTCAGTGACTTCTTTTTGGGATTCTATCTAGCTGGTGTTCTTTCAGCCTCCTGAATGGTTGCCTGGTTTTCATACATTAAGCTGCGGAAGCTTTCCTCCAAAAATTCTCTCACTATTGTTGCAGATGACTTCTTTGTTGTGTCTTCCTCCGGTAATCCAATTAATCTAATGTTGTTCTGCTTCATAGCATCAGACATAGCTCTTATGTTTTCTTCAGCTTCTCTGATGATCTTATTAGATTTTTGTTTGCATTTGTTAAAGTCTGCTTGGCTGTCCTCCAAGTCGCTAATGCGGTTTTCTGATTCCTCCAGTCACTTCTTGAGGTCCGTGAGTCTGCTACTGGCTTTTGTTATATCCTCCCTAAGCTCCTGTATTTCTTTTTGGTTTATGGCTTTTACCTCTTCTATCACTTCATCATTTTTCTGTATTGTTTCCCTCATATCCTGTATGACTCCAAGCAGTATTCTGAAAATTTCTTTCTGTGGCAGTTCAATGTCTGCTTCTTCTATACATGTCATTATGCTCAGGACATCTTCTGCCATTACCTTTGTTTCTCCCATTTTTTCGTTGAGGTTGTTGGGGCTGATGGCTGTTTGCATTGCGTTGTTTTAGAGGAGCCAGGTGCCATTTTCCAGGGAGTCGAAGAGCACAGGCTCTCTCTGGGAGACTTGTAGGAGTGCTTTTTCAAACTGCTGATAGCTTATTTCACTATGGAATTAACCTACCACTTTATCCTCCTGTGGCTTCCCTCTCAGAGGAGTGGCCCAGAAGGATTGCATGCTTTGGTGTTGGAGAGGTTGGACAGAGGTTCCTGCAGCACCTTGGAGCGTTAAGGAGTGTTGACTAAGCTGCCTTATGCCCCCAGGCACAGAGGCAGGAATTCCCGGTAAGAAGTTGAGCAGAGCATCCCCTGGTGGGGGTCAGCAGGGTTTTTCCAGCCTCGATAGCTACAGAGGGTGGAGCTCACCTAGGTGGGTGTGGTGCAGGTGCAAATGCCCTACGCTAAGGGGAGTGGTCTGGAGGTTAGCAGTAGAGTGTAAGAGACCAAGAAAGATACAAAGAGGAGAAAAAAAGTTAAAAAGCAAGCCCGTGTGCCTGTGGGTTGCGGGGGAGGGGGATATAGTGAAGAGATGGAAACAAAGCAACAATGTAGCTGAGTAGAGATCCCCACCAGTGGAGCTGCAAGGGTTTAGTCCCTGCTCCGAGGTGGCAGTGGCAAGTTGTTGCTGTGTTGAGAAAAGGCCCCTTTGCAGCCCTCTGAGACCGAGGGGGATACAAAGAGGAGCTGCAAGGATCTAGTCCTTGCCCCGAGGTGGGTGGCAGCACCGGCAGAGACAGTGGTGGGGCCAAGGTCAAGCCTCAGCCGGCCTCCACTGAGGTGAGTCAAAAGCCCCCAGCGCCTCAAAACCCCGTGGGTCTGTGCCTACTTATCTTTATGATGCTCCTCCTCCATTCCAACAGTATTGAATTTCCCTCTAAGCAACTCTCCTGGCCTGAATTCTGCAGAGTCCCTCTGGTATGTGTTACTCCATTGCCATCTTGCCGGAAGTCCTAGGATGTTTTTTTAATATACAATTTCTCTTTTATATAAAGCTCTTATACACATGTGAGTGTCCATGAATTTGTTTCTCTGGTCTACCTGGACTAAAACACAGGGTCAGTGGAGTGGTTGACAGTGACCCAGGTACCTATCACTCATCATATTATATCTATGAAACCCCAAGTATCATCTTGTTATCATCTTAAGGAGTCTGTGGGGAAAGATTGTGGGATGGAGTGGCAGAGTTTTCCAGATTGCTTTTAAGTGTGGTGCAATGGTTATGTATTGGGCTGCTAACCACAAGGTCAGCAGCTTGAAACCACCAGCCACTCCAGAGGAAAAAGATGAGGCATTCTACCCCGGGAAAGAGTTACAGTCTCAGAAACTCACAGGAGCAGTCCTGCCCTGTCCTAGAGGGTCGCGATGACTTGGCATCGACTCGATGGCAGTGAGTTGCTTTTTATTATTATTATTATTATTAAAGGTCCCTGGATGGCACAAACGGCTTGCCCTCAACTACTAACCTAAAGGTCAGCAATTCAACCCCAGTGGCACCGTTAAGGAAAGTCCTGGCAATCTGCTTCCGTGAAGATTACAGACAAGAAGAGCATGCAGGCTAGTTCTGCTCTGCGGCACAGGAGTTACCATGACTCAATGTTTGGGTTGACTGCTTGGTTTGCTTGTTTATCAAAGGAGTAGAGAGAAGATGGATAACTTAATCTATGGGATTAATTGCTCTGAATAATTGACTGTGAACTGAACAAAGGAAAACATTTCTCGTCCCTTCCGCCTCTGTTCAGGACACCATGCTAGGAGCCCCTGCTGGGGACAGACATGCCTTCACATCACTCTTATGGCAACCCCATCAGCGGTGTCATTAACCTCATTTTACTCATGAGAGAAAAGTACTTATTAAATACCTAGTTCAAGAGAATGCACAGCTTGTAAGTGGCAGAAGTGGGTTTCAAACACCACCTATCTAACGTCTGAGTCCCCTACTCCAGGAAGTCTTCCCTGACTGCGTCAGGAGCATCTTAGCCTCTGACCTCCCTCCCCTAGGTGCCGTGCCTCCTCTCAGGCCACTCCTTCCCATTGTCCCGAGGCTCCTTTCCCTCTCGCCACCCACTCCACATGGTTTGGACCTCTCCCCTCCCCAGAACTCACATCCTCACAACCTTTCACCTGTATCTCTTAGCTGGCAAATCCAAACCGATCTCCCTAGAGGGCCCACTTGCCAGCCTCCACTATACACTGTATTCATTCTCTACTGTAGCTTTCTCATTTCCCACGAGGGAGCCTGAGGTTTGATTCCCAGTCAGTGCACCTCATGCCCAGCCACCACCCACCTGCCGGTGGGGGTTCGTGTGCTGACATAATACTGAAGAGGTTTCAGCAGAGCTTTCAAACCAAGACAGACCAGAAAGAGAGACTTGGGGAGATTGACGACCAAATGTCAA
The DNA here is from genome assembly GCF_050624435.1 of Tenrec ecaudatus. NCBI lineage: Eukaryota > Metazoa > Chordata > Mammalia > Afrosoricida > Tenrecidae > Tenrec > Tenrec ecaudatus. The sequence goes on along the minus strand of NC_134538.1, from coordinate 49,923,210 downwards.
CCAACAAAAACCCCAGGGATCCCAATAAGACGCCCTCTGTCAGTGGGGAGGGCTCAGGAGCTGGCAGTGTTGGTTTTCTTCTTGGCACAGGGTCCCCAGGAGTTGGGCACTGACTGCATGACAACTCACAGCAGCAGCAGCAGCTCTTCACTGCCAGTGGGGGCTCCCATTGTGCCCAGTGAGCAGACGAAGCAAGGAGCCGTCCTGAACATGAACATCTAGTGGTTGGAGGTAGGGAAGGGACACACAGAAAACAGCCAACATTAAAAAAAAAAAACCCATCAGCCAATACCAGACAACAGTCATTTGATTGTTCCTGCAGCATCCTCCGCCCTCCATTCCCAGGAACTCTGGGTGTTGAAGGGAAAAGCCATGTGAACAAGACATGGCCACCACCATCCCATGGAACAAAGGAGCTCATGGTGTGAAGTGGGAGGAACTCTACTGACGTCTAAACAAGGTTCTAGAGGCATTGGGTGGACAGCCACTGAGGGGGCGGGGTGGTCTCGACACGGTTCCTTTGACATCGAGGCCGTGGCTTACTAGGCATGAGACCTGCGCTGCTCAGCAATGTCAGCAAGGGTGGGCTGAGGGCCGAGTGTCGGCTAACAACTAGCGAAGGTGCAGGTGAGGTGGTGGGTGGGGTACACGACTTGGCCACACATGCCTGCAATTAATGGAACATTTCTATTGGGATAAAAGTACAGAGAAGCATTTTTTTCTTTTTACAGAGGAAATATTGACAATGCTGTCGATCAGTTATAGAAAGGTATGTCCTCTGATCCAGTAATCCTCTCCATAGGCTGTTATTACAGAATTGTCCATTGATATTGCCAGAATTTTTTTCTCTCTTTTTTTTCTTGCAAGGGTGGGGAGGTATAGTGGAACACTGAAAGCAATATAAATGCTTTTTTATAAGAAATTCTTTCTGGAGCAGATCTGAAGGAATAAGTTAATTATCTAGCTGTCAACAAGAATGAGAACTGTGATGGTGGTTGGTCTGAGGTGTCAGGGTGACAAGGCTATCAGAAAAACAAACCAAACACATTGCCAACTTATTGTGATTGCAACTGATTATGACCTTGCTGGGCAGAGTGGAACTGCCCCGGCGGGTTTTCCAAGGCTGTCACTTTTACTAAAAAAGACCATCACATTTCCCCCTGCAGGACAGCTGGTGGGTTTGAACTGCCAACCTTTTGGCTAGCAGCCCAAAGTTAACCACTGTACCACCAGGCTACTTGGCTTGGCTATTGAAGACTCCAACTCCACACCAGCCCATGACTGAGTCCTATGAGACAGAAATCAGACGTGCCTCCACCTCCACCTTCCTTTACCTGAGTCTGACACCAGCTGCCCTTCCCATGGCTTCTCGGCTGCATTCAATAATCCACTGACATGGCCACACAGAACTCGCAAACAATATTCACAACCTGGGAGTTTATTAGGGAAATTACCAGTTAACCATAGTCAAGATCAGACAACACGAAGGATCCAGTTCTTTTGTCTCCAGTGCTTCTTCTCCACCATCCTGGTAGTCATGTCCCTCTCTGGTCCTCAATCTCTCAGTCATGTGGCCCCTCAGCATCTGCACTGCTCCATCAAGTCTTACAAAGTCCTTTAGTGCTGACAAGAGCCCCTAAGGGGAGCCCATTCTGCCAGCCAGCCTCCTGCCTGAAGACACTCAGCTTTCCTGTGCAGGGGTGGGGTGAGGGGACCCTGTGCTCATGGCCTCAGTGCTGTGGCCTCTGGTGCTTTTGCTGCCACTCAGCACAGAGGCACCCCCACTTCCTGCGGGGATCCTGCACATACTCCATTGGGGACTCTTCTTTCTTTAAGGTTTTGGGATTCTCTCCTGCTTCCGAGATGACTCACTCCACATCCGGGAGGATGGCAAACCCGGAACTCCCCTTCGGAAAGTCCGCTACCCCGTATTTGCCCGCTCCCACCCCGCTGTTTGACGAGAGTCACAGACTGTGGATAGCTAGGAAGAGCCATCCTAAGTCATTCCACGTCACCACAGAGGTGGTGAGCATCCACCATCGGTTGACTTTAAATAACGGAATAACCCTGGATAATATGTGCCTGCCTTACAGATTTTAGACTTACCTGTCCCAACATTTGCATGAGCCAATTCCTTAAATTAAATCTCTTCTCTTCTTCCTCTCCCTCCACTCCCTGCTTCATTCCCCTCTCCTTTCCTCTTCTTCCCTCCCCTTCCCTTCCCTTCCCTTCTCAAACCAAACCAAACCAAATTCATTGCCATTGAATCGAGCCTGACTCCTAGCAGCCGCCCAGTGGGTTTCTAAGACTGTAACTGTTTACAGGAACAGAAAACCCAGTCCTTCTCTCTTGGAGCTACTCGTGGGTTTGAACTGCCGACCATGTGCATCATAGCCTAACCCGACACCACAGAGTCTCTATAAGAAACATAGGTTTTTCTCAATGTCTTCCTAAGAGTATGGCAGGACCTCATCAGCTTTAGCCGTGGGAGTGCCCCTGCCTTGTCTAGGGGTCCTTCCTCTTCTCATGCTCAGGCCCAGGCCTTCCCTAGCGGATCCATCCTGGCTGCATTCAAAACCAAGACACTTCGGTGGAAATGAATTAAGAGTTTGCAGAAATATTGGAGTCTCTGAATCTCTTCTCCATTCACTCATAAACTGAACCTGCTCAACTTCTTCTGAGCCAAATGCATCATTTCCACATGCCTATTATTGTTTAGACTCTTCTATGTACTATGTTGCTTTGTTTTTGTTTGTTTTAATGGTTCAGTTGCACTTTCTTAATAGAGACAAAGAGAAAGTGTCTCCAAGTCTCCTTGATTTAAAAGAAAGAGCCCCATGACTGAGCGACCTATTTGGAACCCGCTAACAGCTCTGCAGGTGGGATGGAGTACCAGTAGAATTCAGAGATCACTTCTGAGTCACCCGTAGACCAGCGCTCAGAGCCTTGCTAATGACTGGGTTGTTCCGAGCGTGGGCCACGTAAAGCTGGCCCACAAATGCCCTTCTCTGAATCTGCAGCCACTCCAGTGAGGCTCACACCGATCCACGTCGCCAGTGGCAGACACTCAACAATATCTCCCTGCCTAGGACCAGGGAGAGATGTATACTTGAATGCATCTGTGAAGAGAACTCAGAGAAGAGGTGGCGTGGAAGGGGGTCAAGAATCAGTCAAGGCAAGATCAGAGGATGTACACTGGTACAGATAGTAACTGGAAACACAGGGAATACAGGGCAGATGATCCGTTCAGGACCAGTGCTGAGACTGGCGATACAGGGAGGGTGAAGGGAGGGTGGGACAGAGAAGGGGAATCGATTACAAGGGTCTACATATAACCTCCTCCCTGGGGGATGGACAACAGAAAAGTGGGTGAAGGGAGACGCCGGACAGTGAAAGATATGACAAAATAATAATAATTTATAAATTATCAAGAGTTCATGAGGGAGGAGTAAGCGGGGAGGGAGGGGGGAAAATGAGTTGTTGATACCAGGGGCTTAAGTGCAGAGCAAATGTTTTGAGAATGATGAAGGTAACGAATGTACGAATGTGCTTTATACAATTGATGTATGGAAGGATTGTGATAAAAGTTGTATGAGCCCCCAATAAAGTGATTAAAAAGAAAAACAAAAGAACCAGTCCAAGAGCGCCTGAGCCTCGGAGAAGATGAGGGAAGTGAGGCCCCAAGAGATCAAAGTAACTCCCCGGCATATAAAGGACCTACAAGAACCAAGAGCAGGGCCTGATGATAAGGGCGCCTGAATGCTCACGGAACTAACTCATCTAAGGAATTCCTGGGAAGCACGAGAGGGTTAAGTGATTGCTCAGCTACTCGCCAAGAGTAGGCAGTTTCCACCCACCAAGAGGTGCCTCGGGAGTAAGGCTTGGCGGTCTGCTTCCAAAAGGTCACAGGCTTGAAACGCCCCTGGAGTAGATCTGTGTACACCACGTGGGGTCCCTGCCCCGGAGGTCCAGCTAACTCAATGGCAACCGCTTTGGGCTTTGGGTTCTAGAGCTGGCTATACAGCAAGCGGGCTTGTGTAAATGTGGCCAGAGCTGGCGTGAGGAGAGAGGCTTCCAAGCAGCTGGAACAAGGGAACGGCACCTCCTCTCACAGCGGTGACACACCTTCGGAGTCAGTCTCAGCTTCTCCCCCACGGCCATGTACTCTTACTTGATGGGCAGGTCTAACCAGAGAGGATGTCTGGCTTCTAAACTAAAGCAGACCGGCAAGCAGGAGCTAGACATGGGAAGCGAGCACCCCAAGGGCAACAGAAAGGGGCACCTGACCACCTGACAGGTCACAGAAAGGAAAAGCCTTTACCAGGAAGTCAGTGTTGAAATCAGAGCCTGGTGGCACAGTGGGTTAAGCACTGGTCTGCTGATCAGGACCCTGCAGAGCACAGTGTTTTGTATGTTTAGTAAAGTGGCCCGTCATGTCTACACATCCCGGTTCCAAGGACAGGGGTGTTTTGATCTTAGCGAGGAACAAAGAAGGCTCATCTGATGAGCTGTAACTTTTCTCCAACCAGCAATCCTGCTGCAGCTGTCTAGGTTTTCTCTGGAGCCCAGAGAAGGGGGGCACCCGCCCCAGCCCCAAGGCTGACCTCTGCTGGAATGTCTCCTGTTAGGATCTAGCATCCCCAGCTCCTGGGCCCAGGATTGTATCTGGATAATCAGTGTTGATACACCGAGTCATCGACATGGTGTCTTCTCGGTCCCATTAAAGACCCGGCTTCTCCTAGCTTCTGTTCTGCCATTTTAAGCACGGGATGTCCGCACGCAGATTCACCCGGGATCACCAGACGGCCACTTCAATCTGCATGTGAGGGACTCAACACTGGGCCTGGCTTGCGGGACCCCTCTGTCTTTATTGTTGTTACCCAGAAAAGACACTCGGGGCTGTGGGGAGGGAACGGTCATGAGGGCAAGAAAAAAGGCCCAGGAGATGGAGAGCGAGACCAGCCAGGTCGCGTGGCTTTTTGACTGGCAGTTTTCCCTCCCCAGAGCACCCTCTGAACAGTGGCTCTCTGCAGGCTGAATGCAAGCCAAGGTCGGACCCACAATTGGGGTTTGGGAGAGAATTTAAAACCCACATCCAGGAGGACCTGACGGACACTCACAGAAGCATGTGAACCTTGGTGGCAGACAGGAGCAGGGCTCGGGAGCTGTGGATCTGCTGTGCTCAGCGACGAGGCTTGATTCTCCATCAGGGCTTCTTCCTCTCTATTCACACGATCCTTTCACTCAAGAGGTCGGCTTGCTGGAGTCGGGGAGGGGTGGATCTGGTCAGAGCTCTGACCTCAGGCTGGGGTGTAGGCAACTGCCGGTAGGCGGGGTCCCGGCAAGGGGCTGGGCGGGAGGGTGGGAGAAGGCAGGGAGGCCGCGAGCTCTGAGCTGAGAGCTGCTTTCTGTAGAGCCGTTGCCCAGGTAAGCAGGTGGGCCTCAGCTTAGAGCCTCACTCACATGCTGGTGGCCTGGACCACAGGCCCTGCGATGGCGGTGGACCGTGAACTACACACAGACAAGCTCTCCATGCTGTCTCTGGTAGAGCCTCCCAGAGTTCCCAGGCTTGGTGTGGCCCAGACACCATCTCCAGTGCTTTGTAGAGTTCTACTGTAGCCCTTTGTTTTCAACGAAAGAAAGGAACTGCAATTCAAAGTGAGCTTTGTGCCATGAAAAAGAACCACCAGGGAACACAGAACTTTTGCTTTGGAACCAGAGCGCAGACTGGACCATTTCAAACACAGGCAAAGGAGCGTGAACAGGCGCCCTGGCAGAAGCAGAGTGGCTCGGGGGGTTGTGCCCTTGTTTCTCTGCCTTCGTTGACTCTCACTGGGAGTCCAAGCCACCACTGTGTATCCACCGCAGACAACTTGGCCTGGGTGGGGGGTGCGGGTGGGGGAGGGGTGGTTGAAACTCTGTATTGTCATTTGGGTGAAAGTTTGCAGGGCAAATTCGTTTCTCACTCGACAGCTTGTACACATGTTGCCTGTGGCATTATTGTAATGCCCCCAGGGGAACAGCAGTCTCCTCGGATCCTTGCCGGGCTTGTTTGCAATCATCCTTCTTGGCTGTTCTTTTTCCTGCAACACCCCCACACCCACCCCCCACCCCCTGAGCTTTGTTTGTTTGTTTGCTTTAAGATCATTTTATCAGGGCCTCTTACAGCTCTTATAGCAATCCATACATCAATTGTTTCAAGCATATTTGTACATATGCCGCCATCAATATTTTCTAAACATTTACTTTCTATTTGAGACTTTGGTATCAGCGCCTCTTTGTTCCTCCCTCCCCCTCCCACCCTCGTGACCCCTTGATAAATTATAAATTAGTATTATTTTCATACCTACACTGCCGCTGTCTCCCTTCACCCACGTGTCTGCTGTCATCCCCTTGCAGAAGGGGCTGTCAATCACTGCAACCCCTTTCCTCCCCCACCTTCCCCCTATCCTACTGGTATCAGTACTCCCAGTCCTGTCCCTGGATTCCATGTGTCCTGAGCTCTTATCTGTACCGCTGTACATCGTCTTGTCTAGCCCGCAGTGAAAGGCAGGGCTGGGGGCATGATAGTAGGGAGGGGTGGTGAGGAAGCCTCAAGGAACCAGAGGAATGTTGTGTGTTTCGTCCGTGCTATACTGCACCCTGGTTGACTCACCCCTTCCTTGTGACCCTTCTGTGAGGGATGTCCCATTGTCTACAGATGGGTTTGGGGTCTCTTCTCCGGCCCCCTTGTTTTCAACAGTAGGGTGTGTTTTTAAGCAAATACAGCCTTTTTGGTTCCATGTGGCTGGTTGTCCCAGGAAGTGCCTTCCGTCTGGTATTGTCTCGTTACAGGGTGATTCTGATTCTCACAACCATTGCTGTGTTCTACGCTTGAGCCACTCGTGCAGCCACGATGTCAATCCATCCCATTGAGGGTCTTCTCATCCACCTTCTTCTTGGCCACGCACGACATCCCTCTGATGACACGTCTCAAGTTCATGAGACAGAGTCTCGCCTTTCTCTCATCTGTGGGGTATTTGGGCTATCCTTCTCTGAGACAGGTTTGTTCAGGCTTCTCGCAGCCCATGGCGGATTCCATTTTCATTGCCAACACCATCACTGGAAGGCATCAGCTCTTTGCCAGCTGCCTCACTCCATGCCCAGCTTTCACGGATATATGAAAATACCTGGAGCTTGCACCAGGCGCATCTTGGTCCCCAAAGCCACCTTTGCTCTCTGTAAGTCTAAAGAGGTCTTTTGCAGCACATTTGCCCACGACACTGCACTGCTTGATTTCTCCCTCTCTGCGTCCATGCTGGTGGTGCCAGAAAAATGGAGTCTTTGACTACTTGCGTCTTTTCTCCGCTGATCATGCTGCTGCTTCTTGGTCCGCCTGTGAGAAGTTTTGTTTTCTCTGCTGGGAAGTGTAATCCAGTGTGAAGGCTGGCTGTAGTCTTTGATCATCCTCAGGAGGTGCTTAAGTCTCCTTTCCTTTCAACAAGCAAGGTTGTGACACTTGCTTATCGCGAGGTTGGTAATGAGCTTCCTCCGATCTTAATGTCATATTCTTCTTCGTATAGACCAGCGTCTCCGACTGTTTGCTCGGCATGAAGATTTAATAAGTATGGTGAGACGAAGAGATCCCCGACACACTTTTCCTCGTTTTGATCATGAATAAAAGATGAGCTACATTGCAATCGAGTGTCAGTCTACGAAATACCTGAGCAGTATTCCTCAAATCGGCCAAGGTCATCAAAACTAAGGACAACCTGATAACTGTCGCAGCTCAAAGGAGCCCAAAGAGATGGCAAGCCTCATTCATGTCTTGAATGGGATGTTGGGACAGAAACAGGACACTGGGTAAAACCGAAGTAAGGAACTCTGAAGAAACTACACGTGGACTTTAGTTAGCAATGATGCATCATCATCGGCCCACTACTTGCAATAAACGTACCATGCTCATGTACAATGTTGACAACGGCGGGAACATTGTCCCTGGGGTGGGGAAATATGTGAGCTCTCTTTACTCTCTGCTCAATTTTCCTAAAAATCGCAACTAGTCTTGAAAAACTGGACTCTATTAATAAATCCAAAGTCAAAACACTCAAAGCTCAATGCAATTGAGTGGATTCCAACTGATAGCGCCCCTATAGAACAGAGTGGAACTGCCCCTGTGGGTTTTACGGGACCGTAGCTGTTTACAGGTGTAGGGAGCCTCAACTTCCTCCCACAGAGTAGCCCGTGGTTTCAAACTGCTGACCTTATGGTTAGGAGCCCAATGCTAGCTCGCAATGCCACCAGTGTTCCTAAAATAAAGCGTACATCATTTTTATTGTGGTAAATAAGTATGTAAGAACACGTAGTCATCTCAACACTCAACAATCTTCACACGTCGAGTTCAGTGACATTAATTACGTTCATCATGTTGTCCAACCATCACTCATTTATTCCCAAATTATTCATCACTCTTGTCAGGAATTCAGCATCCCCTAAGTGTTGAGAAGAGAATTCTTTATACATATCTTTAAAAAAGAGAGAGAGGTGACATAAGGGAGTGCGTGATTAGCATACCAGGTGAGAAGGAGCCCAGGTGAGAGCGAAAAGGACCATCTCATAATCATCAAGGTCGTGAGAAGGCAGTAAGGCCGCCAAGGTGAGCCAGGGAAAGGAGCGCCGCCCGGTGACCCAAATCCACAACCTCTCTGCCCATCCGGTGTTTACCAGGAGGTGAGGACTCGCTGATTCCTTAAACTTGGATCTGTAAAGGAGGCGCTTTATAACCGGCCTTTACGGATGGAGCAGCCCGTCTTCCTGCCAAGCCCCTGTATGGATTTGGATGTGCTTAGAGCTGAGTTTGGAAGGGGGTGAGAGGGACAGATGGAACCCCAAGAGGGAGATGGAACACCAAGAGGGAGAGGAGACTCATCAGAGGGCAGAGGGCAAGCCCTCTCCCCCAGCTTCCCCCCATAGGTTAGCGGAAAGGACCTTTCTAAGTGGAATGCAACAGGAAAGAAAGGTTTTAAATAGTTGGTCTCGAGGTGGCCATGTAAACGTGCTCAGCAACACTGGACAGGAAGCTTGACGCCACGGCCCAGAGCAAGCCCACGCCCTGCTGTGTGGGGACAAACAAGGAGCGGCAATTATTTGGGGGGCTCCTTGGGTGGAGACAAGGGAGCAGCTGCAGAACACAAAGTGTGAGCCATAATCCAGTAACTGCAAGTGGCCGGATGTGGAGGTACCCCCGAGACTGGGAGACCCATAGGGGTGCTCAGGCATCGCTTGGAGTACGTAGGCATGCACGCGTCCACCCACTTGGAAGACAGCAAGTCACAGACCTCCAGAGACCAGCCACTGTCTTGCTGCAGTAGAATAGGCTGAGCAAGAAAGAGAGAAGGCCACAGAAGAACGAGGCACTTGAGGGAGGGAGTTTGTGAAGAATATTGGCTAGACGGCCCGACCAGTGGACAACTCTGTCTTGCAAGAAGAACAGCTAGAAGGTATCTTAGAAGCCAGGACGGGGGCACGATTTTCTCTTGCCTAGTCTGGATCTCTTGCCGGGAAAGAACAATCGCTAGAGAAAGACACCATGCTGCTGGGCGTGGTGTGTGTCTGAGAAAACAAGGACAGCGTCCACGAGATGGGGCGACACGGTCCCTGCAAGCACGGGCTCACACAGACCAAGAACGTGGCCCAGACAGCAACGTCTCCTTCTGTCACAAGAGCCAGGGTGGAGCAGCGTGATGGCAACCGCCACCACCACCAATAGAAAGAATGATGAGCAGGGCCAGGCGTGCCCTGAGGACGTGGGCACCACGTCCCCCGAAAGCGCAGGCGGTCCTGAGGAAGCGTGCCTTAGGAGAAGGCGGGGGGCTGGAGCTCACGAGCATATAGTTCTCAGCACCAGGCCCTTCACCTCGTAGATCTTGTCCATCTCCCCACAACTAGCGTGGGTCTGAGATGCCCCACTCCCTGTCCCCTCTGCGCCGTAGCTCCCCCTCCAGTGGCACTCGGCTTAGAGGACAGCGCTGCACTGTCCAGAGTCCACCTTGCAAGGCTGTTATTTCCACTGTGTTTGCTCTTTTGCTGACAGTCATCTCTCTTGGGCAACAATGCACACCCCACTCATGGTTTACATCCCCAGGAAGTCCCTGCCTTTCTTCTGTCTGGTTGATATTTGGAAGGAGAAATACTTAGCAGCTAAACTGGTACTGTGTATGGGGTGTGGAATTGCTTTCCTTTCTATCCCAATTCAAGGTATCCCTGGAGGGCAGAGTGTAACTGCTCCTGGGGGCTTCCAGGGCCGTACACCTGGCCAGAGTGGACAGCTCCATCTTTCTCCTGTGGCTCCCAGGGTTGGTGATGGGGCAGATCTGGGTGGAGACGAGGTGGAAGGAAAGAAGGCAGTGGTGAAGGGAGAGGGTCCCAGGAGGCTGAGGAAGGGGCTGATTTGGTGTCTGGGGCCAACCTCAGGTGTGAGCTCCCAGGCCCTAAGACAGCCCTGTGGCCAGAAGTCACATGCCCATTCCCCTCCTCCCCCTGGCTCCCTCTTGGTGGTCCCTGTACTTTCTGACCTGCTGTTGCTAAGCTAGGGCCCCTTTCCGGCACCTGCACAGGTAATTATCACCAGCAGGGCAGCAATCAGTCCGGATCCTGATTCTGTCATCTGATACCTCAGTCCTCGGGAATCTGAGAACGCTGTCATCCACCAATAGTGAAAGAGAAACTCATTCAAGGAAACAGCCCGACACACACTCACTGCATGGAGTCGGCTCCTAAGAGCAAGGGAAAGGGTCCTCTGGGCCAGACCCCAAAATAAGCCAGAGTTAGGGTGCTGGTGGGAAACAGGGGCTGGGGGCTAATCCTAGGGAGCCTTCGACCTTGGGGACCTGCTTGGGGGTGCCATCCAGGTGCCTGCTTTGTATCTTGCTGTGTGTACCAGGCACAACCCCATGTCCACCAGCACACCCGGCCACATAGTGCTAATGGCGCGCTGCAGTTGGAAGAGCTTTGTGCCATTGAACCAACGACTAATACCAGACCCCAGAGGGTAAAGACGAAATCCTTCACCTCTGAGCCAGCGACAGAGGAGAGAGCCTGTTCTCCCACCCCTCACGCCAAATGGGATTTATTATTTGGAAATCGATTTGCTTTCAGAAACATGTTCGCCGCAAGGTGTAAAGCAATGATCCTGGGACCGTGGTTTCAGGGGCTGGTCAGCCGTTGTCAGAGACCGTGCCACATCACAGTGGCCCACGGGCAAAGCCAGGGTCCGGAGGGAGATCAGGGGCTTCCTACGGCAGGGAGCCGTTTCAGCTCATCTGTTCCCCGCAGAACCCTGCAGTCCTACAACGCGGCGTACATATAAGCAATAAGGGATCAGCAAATGTTTATTATGTCTGTGAACAATAGCACTTTATGGGTTCACCAGGAGCATCAAAAAGGAAGCCCTCCCCTCTTCCTCGCTCCTGCCCGCATCTCACTGAGTGGCCAGCCCACGCTGGTACTGGGAGCAGCGGAGTGGGAGAGCCAGGGAAACGGGCCACACAACCCTCCCTAACCCCCTCTAACCCCCCCCCCTCCCCACTCTCCAGCACTGCCCTCTCCCGGGCCACAACCACGCCGACTAACACGGTCCCCATGGAACTCTCTGGAGCCAGGGAAAGGAATGCCCCAACCCCGGGTTAAGTGCGCTTTTACAAGGCTACAGACAAAAAGGGAAACAACCTGTCGGGGGAGGCTTCATGCAGCAGACCCTTCCCTAACAAAAATCCGTTTTTCAAGTCCTCACTTCGAGCACTTGCTTTTGCCCTTGCAGGTGGCGCACACGGTGGAAGTCATTTTGAATTCGAGGCTCGGGCTGCCTCTCCGGAAGGGCAGAAAGCAGGGGGCCTTTTTCAGAATTGTAGCGCAGTTCAGAAGCCCAGCTTATTTCAAAGAGGCACCTGATCCTCCCATAGGTTGCAACTTGAGAGAGGCGAAGCTGGCACTGGTCACCACACCTCTGCTCACAGTGCCACCGCCCCCTCGCCACCTCCCTCCCTCCAGGCCAGAGTCATGCTGGGAAGAGCATGGGAAGCAGGCTGGGGCTGGGGCTGTGGTCACGATTTCATTTCTGAGCAGAAAGGGTGGATTTATCAGGAAGAAGCTTTAGGCTCCTCCCCGGGCCCTGCACCAAAGGAAGAAAAAGCAAACTCACTCATAAAAATCCTGTCCGGCAGCATAGAACTGCTCCTTAGGGTTCCCTAGACTGTAAAGCTTTATGGGACCAGAGAGCCTCATCTTTCCCCCACCAATCACCCGGTGATTTCCAACCCCAGACCTCGTGGTCAGCAGCCTGATGCTAAACCCACAGTGCCACCAGGGCTCCTTAAAGAGAGGCAGAGAGGAGGAAGCCAGAGATTTCCCAGGAGCCCTTGGGAAGGGAGGAGTTGTGTGATCCAGAGAGGGGGGCCGTGTGCTTCTTAAAGTCAGGGACTGGCTTTTATCCCAAACGCTCTGTTCTGGATAGACTAGGACTCACAAAAGGTTGGCCACCGGACCAAGAGGTGGGTTGGAGTGTGCTCAGTGGATGAAGTTCGCCTGCCACTTCTCCCTCCTCCCTTCCCTGTATCTCAAGGACCCTCGATTGATATGTCTTCTCTATTGAGGGACTGTATCCGCATCTGGCTGACCGGAGTCTGTCCTTTAAAAAAAAAGAGTACCAACACTAAGAGTATTGGTTTGGAAATATATTTAGAGGATACTGTAGCTGAGATTCAGCGATGGTGGAGGGGTGTGTGTGCACACGTGTGTGAAGAATGACCTGGGTGGATGGTGCTATGGAGGGAGCAGGTTCGGGGAAAGGATGCAGTCTGATGGGCTGGGGTCAGGAGAGGTGGAGTCAGTTTGGGACCTTTGACTCTGGGTGCGTGAGAAGGAAATCAGCCTGGGTCTCAGAGGGGAAGTCAGCAGATAGCTTGTCCCGCAGCTCTGGAGGGTGGGAGGGGCTGTACTTCCAGAATAAAGAAGCCCCCTTAGCACAAGTCTCTGCAAGTCTCTGATAGCAGGCTCCACGATGTTGTGAGTTGCCATGGTGTTGGCCGCCAGTTCATGGGGCAAAATGGTGCCCAGGGTTGAGTCATCCCCCGCTGTCAATTACCAATAGGGTGATCCGGGGAATGAATTTGGAATGAGATCGCCAGGGCGTGCTTCCTAGCCCTGCTGAAACCTGTGCAGCATCGTAGTCACTGAGTCTGTACCGACAGAGCAGGGCGACTATGCTGGTGTCTGCTCACTGGCTGGGAATCAAACCGGGGCTCTCTTGTCCAAGGACGGCGAGACTTCTGCCCCCGTCATGGCTGCCCTGTGGTACCAAGCTCGGAAAGGGTTGCTCAGTCGATTTCTTCAGAGTATTCATTGAAGAAACAACATGTATGGAAAGCTGACATTGACCACAGGTCCCCCCTGGGCATGCTTTCACTTACCTGTGCACACCACTGCTGCAGAGCCCATGCCAGTGTGCAGCGCCATCTCTGTCACCCTGTGTCACCTGGCGCCGTGAGAATCAGGGTCTGAGCTTTACCCACGACCTCTCTCTTCAGCGGCCTGACATGTTTCCTTGTATATTATTGTTAGTTGACATCCAGTAGATTCCACCTGGGACAATGCCACATGTTAGACTCGAACTGTTCCACACGCTTTCCAAGGCACAGGAAAAGAGTCCTGGTGGTGTCCTGGATTAAGCTAACCGCAAAGTCAGAAGTTTGAGCCCACCAGCTACGCCGAGGGAGAAAGACGAGGCTATGTGCTCCGGTAAAGATGTACAGCCTGGGGAACCCCAGAGAGAAAACCCTATCCATCTGCGTTTACTCAATGGCAGTAGAGTTAGTTCTGTTCTGTTTTAAGTTTCAGGCCTTTGGGCAGCAGATCCACCAGCCCCGTCTTCTGAGATGCCTCTGGGGGGGACCCAGTGACCAACATTCGAGCTCGTAGTTAGGTGCTTCATTATGAACACACTGCTGGCAAGTTGATTCTGACTCACGGCCACCCAACGAGACCGAACAGAACGGAACAGCCCACAGCCTTTGCCACATCTTTCTGGATTTTCTGAAGTAATAGAAAATAATAATAATAGTTTTCCAATGCATTTTATTGTGGACAATATATATATTCATCTAAAAGCATAAGCATGGTGTCCACTTTTATATGCACAGCCCAATGACATCATTACCTTCGCCCTCCTGTGCAGCCGTGAATGTCCTTTGACTACAGAAACCTCAGTGGAGAGCAGTAAGCATTGAGAAACACAGGTGCACACCCCCGGGAGTCGCAGGCAAGGTCCCTGCTGCAATTCCATCAGAAGACTGTCCTCCCAGGAGGGAGGAGGGTGACATTTCTCCTGGGGCCCTGAGACTCCCCCTTCCCTTCTTAATTAACATGGACACACAGAGACGAAAATGAGCGTTGGCCCCCAGAGACATCCTGGAAACGGATCTAGGTGGGGTCCCAGACCCTTCTCTGTCCTCCTGGTCCTGGCTCCCTGCCGGCATGTCCTCTCCCTGCATGCTCTGTTGAGGCTCCTGCGGGGGGGGGGGGGGGGGGGGGCGGGGCACAGGGGCATTGGGCAGCAGTTCTCTCAGTGGAGGTGGTGCCCCAGGCGAATCCGGCCCTCTAGCCTCCCTTTCTGACCACCTTCAGGGCACCCTTGTTCCAGATGCCCCCTTGTCCTCTTCTGTCTCCCTCTCCTTGCGTGGCTCTCCCTTCTCCTTATCAACTTGCTCAGGTCTCCTTTCCCAAACTCTGAGATCCCCACCCCTCGGCTTTCCATCTGTCCAACCTCCCGAGGCTCCCTACACACCCGTGCTCGGTTCTTCTCAATGATTTGGCCACCCTCTCCACTCTGCTTCCCTTTCTCCCGGGAGCAGCCCTGAAGTCTGGCGGCTGCCCCCTCATTCCTCTGGCCACCAAGGGGACCAGTGGCCTAAATGGTGCAAAAAGCAGTGGACACGTTTTAGATCTTTTCCTGTAGCTCTGGACTGAGAGGGCGGCGCCCTGGATGCTCCTTGACCTCTCTGCCTTCTCGCTTCAGTTTTCCTCCTACTTGGCTTTGGGCTATGGGGCACAACCACTTAAAGCTCAACATGTTGCAGGCTGAGCCTGCTATCTGCTCTCTCTTCCTGTGCTTCCCAGCCTCAAAGTGGGTCACCGTCCTCCATGCCACTCCAGAGTCTGAACGTTCTACCAGCTCCCCCCATCCAGCCCACCTCCTTGCCCCCCACCCTTCCTCGGATCCCTAGACGTTTCTCAAGCTCATTCACTTCTTTCCTTCATGATTGCCTTCATCTTCTCCCCCTGGACTCCTACAATGCCCCCCCCCCACTTTGCTTGGGTTCCCAGCATCCAGCTTCCAACCATCCTCCAGTCCAGTTGCCTCATTGCCCTCAGAGTGAGCTTTCTGAACTGCCCATCTGATCACCTTATTCCACTAGCAGTAAGATAAAGAGGTCCCTGGAGTAGCACGCATGGGTAAGCTCTCAGCTACTAACTAGGTGGGCAGTTCAAATCCACCTAGAGGCACCTAAGAAGAAAGGTCTGTTTATCTATTCCGCCCCCCCCCAAAAAAAAACAGCATTTGAAAAGCCCGTGGAGCACAGCTCTATTCTCACACAAGTAAGGTTACCATGAGTTGGTCAAGTCCACGGCAAGTGCACCTGGATGAAGCAGCTCCTCAGGATCACACCATACTCCAAGCACAATGTCCGCCCTCGTCATGCTCACAGCCCCATGTGATTCTCTGGTCACACGATGTCTGAATGAAGTGTGGTCCAGCTCATTTCTCTGCACCTGGGATCGACTCTTCCCTTTGGCTAACATACTAGGGGGTACCCAAATAAAACCACATTTTCCACCAAAGCTGTGTTTTTAATTTTTTTTTTTTTTACAAAATAACCTTATAACTTTCAAAGCACTCTCCGTTACATTTAATACATGTGTCAAATCTGTGATTCCATTCTTGGAAACATTTTTCAAACTCATCTGTTTGGATGTATGACAGCACCTCCCTTGTTTTTTTCTTCACTTCTTCTATGTCATCAAATCGCTGTCCTTTCGTGACCCTCTGTAGTCACAGAATCAAAAAGAAAGGAGAAATGTCAGATGAGTAAGGTGCATGAGGCAAGAGAGACAAGCTAGTTTTTGCCAAAAACTGGTGCACTGAGATGGCTGCATGAGCAGGTGCACTGTTGTGGTGGCAAAACCAGTTCCCCATCTGCCACACATCAGGCCTTTTTTGTGATACACTGTTACGCTATCTTTTCAGAACCTCTAAGTCAGCGGTTCTCAATCTGTGGGTCACGACCCCTTTGGGGGATTGAAAGACCTTTTTACAGGGGTCGCCTGATTCATAACAGTAGCAAAATTACAGTTATAAAGTAGCAATGAAAATAATGTTATGGTTGGGGGTCACCACAACATGAGGAACTGTATGAAAGGGCCATGGCATTAGGAAGGTTGAGAACCACTGCTCTAAATAGATAGCTTGATTAACAGTCTGACCTGGTGGAACAAACTCCAAATGCACTACAAGCTGACATTTTCGTCCATTCTGGAAATAGATGTCCAGAACGGGGTTTGTCATCAGTTGACATTTTACCTTTTTTGAAACAAAAAAAAAAACCACTCATACACTTGAGTTTTCCCCGTAGTGCTGTACTTGTAAGCTGTGTGCAACATCACAACAGTTTCTGTGGCATTTTTCCTGAGCAGGAAACAAAATTTCACAGCTGCACGCTGTTCTCTTAAATCAGCCCTAAAAAAAAAAAAAAAAAAGAGGTTTGAGCGAAACTGCTTTTATGAAAAAATTCACTGTGACCAGAGAACCTTCCCCGGTGACACCACTGGGTGCACTAAGTCAGAGCAAGTTGCTTGATGCTCCCCTAGCAGGAAAAACGTGTACTATGAAAGCTCCGCTCGATGCAATTCCAGTTTGTGTGGGTACTCCCTCATATTTACCCTTCTGGTCTTGGCACAGGTAACACCTTCCTTTGGTTGCCTTTTCTAACCACCAAGAGTGGAGTCAGGTACCCTTCCCCTCATCTCCTGAATCCACCACAGACTGCACTCTATACCCTTCCTCCTTACTCGGCTGAAAGCCCCATATAGTCATAGGGTTGCTAGGAGCCAGTACTGGCTTGATGGCAGTGAGTTTTTAGATCTTGCATACAAATGGAGTCAGAGAATATATGGCCTTTTGTGTCTGGATCTTTTCACTTTAAAGTGTCATTCATTGCTGTGGCATTACCTGTGTTCTTAAGAGGACCCCCTTCTATGTTCTCACAGGTTTTACCAAGAGAAAGTACAACCATCTCCACCACCATCACCATAGGACTGCCCTTCCCAGCCTATTTAAGCAGACACAGGGGTCAGGAGAATTAGAGTGGGGTGATAGCTTGGAGGTGTCTGGTCTGAAGGATGTGTAAAGGCATTCCACCAGTCTTTGACCAGTAAGCCTGGCTGGTCTTCGTTTTCAAGATTTTGAGTTTCATTCCACATTTGTCTTCCACTCTGCAAGACCTTAGAACGTGCTCCTTTTCCCAACAGTTGGTAGTGGTACCCGGACCCTATCTAGTTCTTCCGGTCTCGGCGGTACGGAGGCGGATGAGCAGCCCATTAGTTCACTGTGACATCTGTGTCTGCGGTACTTTGATCTTCGTCCTGAGAGAAACCAACAGTTACTCTTTAGATGGCTGTTCTGAGTCCAGTCCCTAATCACCCATGCAGGGTGTACAACATTGTCTTTGTGAACTGTTGGGCCAATTGACCTTGGTGTCATCTGAGAGTATTTCCCTGAGCCCCCATGCCCAGGGACTCATTCCCTTCCTAACTGTATCCCTTGTACGCGTCCCCCCATTTATGAAGGAAAGTACTCATGCACAAATATCCAGTGTCAGACCTATATATGCGTGTGTGTGAATATATCCCCACTCACCTTCCTGCACCCATTCCGCCTGTGCGTCTATCCATGCATCTACTGGCAGGTCGCTGGCATGCCAGGATTCTGTACATCACAGCATGTGCTTCTGTCGCATTTGATGCTTGCGGTCTTCAATGTCTTCTCCTACTTATCTCCCTCTTACTGTCGAGCGCCTTCCTGCCCCCTCAAATTAACGTGTCTGCCCTCAAGCTTCCTCTGCCAACCCCCTAGTCCCTGTCAGAGTGCTTCAACCTTTTCTTGTCCTTTTACATTAGTGATCTCATAACCTAATCATCCTTTTGTGAGTGATCCGTTTCCCGCCTCCTGGTTCATCTGGGTTATGAGGGATTGTGAAGATTCAGCATTATTCTTCAACAGTGCCTAGTATTCCATTGAGTGTATGGACCGTAGCTAGTTAATCTGTTCTCCCATTGATAGGCAATTATGTGCTTTGCATATATTTGCTGTTAAATAGTGCTGGGATAGACATGGACGTATATTTATCTGTGTCATGGCTCCTATGTCTCTAGAACACATACTAAGCAGAGAGATTGTGGGATGGTGTGTCTATGTCCAGCTCTGTAATGACCTGCCACACCATTTTCCATAGTGGTCTGTTTTATAGTACAGCCAATGGTCTCGCCACACCTGTAACATCATTTGTTGTTTCCTTACTTTTTTAATACACCGGTGACATGCTATCTCATTGTTGTTTTGATCTGCTTCTCTCTAATGGCAGATAATCTCAGGCATTTCTTCGTGGTGTCTCCATGTTTTCAAGGAAGTGTCTGTTCATATCCTCCACCCAATTCTTAAACTGGCGCTTTGTCTGCTTCTTGTTGAGGTATTGAAGTTGTCTATACATTTTGGAGGTCAATCCCTTGTCTGATATGCCACTGCCAAAGACTGTTCCTGTCTGTGATTTCTCTATTAACTCTTTGGTGAAGTATTTTGATGCCTACATTTTAGACCCTTCCGCCATCTGTTCATTCCATTATTCCTTGTACTCTTGGAGCCCCCTCATATATTATTGGAGCATCTGGAATGGCAGAACACCAAATTTCCATTCATTGGACATCTGTTTTTAAAGTAGTCTTGAGACTCCATTCTGTGGGCCTATGTGAGCAAGAAAGGAGGAATGGAAGAGAGGGAGAGAGAGGGAGAGGGAGAGGGAGAGAGAGAGAGAGAGAGAGAGAGAGAGAGAGAGAGAGAGAGAACAAGACAGTGACACGGGTGCTGTAGAGCCCAAGTCTCGTGTGGGCAAGTAGACAGTGATGAAAGCAGTCAAGTGATGGCCTTGCCGACGGTGACTGAACGCTGGGAGAGGGACGAGAGCAATGAAGAGTGGCAGAGGAAGCATGAGGGAAGCTACGGCGCATTGCCCAGGCTGGGGGATTGTGCAAGGGAAAGCCCCGTCGAGCTTGCTGAAGAACTCTCACACTTGGATCACAAGAGAAGGAGCAGTTGAGCTCCTCACCAGGAGGCATTGAAGCCACCAAAGAAACCTCAGCAGCACCAGGTTAGGGAAAGCCCTGTGCTTCTTTTCCTCCACCGTCCGCCCAGTGAACTCCCCTGGTTGTTCAGTTGAGTCCAACTTCCGTGACACGGGTCTCACAGGTAGTTAACTACTGTCTAAGAATTGACAAGTCCATCTTGATTTCTTCTTTGAAGAGTTTTGTGTTTTGCTTTCTTTTTCATTTCTAAATGCCATTTCCATTACTCTTCTTGGAATTGATTTTTCATGTTCTGTCTTCTGGTACATGCCCAGGAAGTGGTACAATTCAGTGGTTAACAGCACAGACTTTTGGGTCAGGCTGGGGAGGGTCGCCTTTGGGATCAATTTGGCTGAGTCTCAATGTTCTCATCAACAACACAGGGAAGAGTCAGAGCACTTTCCTCCTGCGGTTATTGTGAAGATTCTGTGCGAGACTGTATCGAAAGAGCCTGCCATATGACACCCCATAAAAATGAACTGTGGTGGTGTGTTTGTTATTAATCTCCCCGGGACTGCATTCAAATAGATAGTAACTGGTCAGAGCATGTCCATAGAGGACAGGAAGGGCACCAAGAATGAATGTAATGGAGCCAGACATGGTGAGCTGCCAAGGACAGAGCGAGACTTTGCAGAAAAGACTGAGGGAAGGCCAAGGGCAGGACTTGTCAGACACAATCTAAAAGTGATCTGCTTTGATGATCCCTCTGGTGTCAGCGGGAGCACTGATGTGCTCACAGACTCCCTAGCCCGTGATTTGCATTCAGGATAACCAGTTGCCACTTGATGGGTTCACTTTCTGTGGTACACAGACCTCTGTCCTTCAGTCACACTCTACAACTACTGAACACCCCATGTATCACAAACAGGTGGTAACCCAAGTGTTGTAGACTAGATAATGGTTCTAAAAGATATCATGTCGTAATCCCAGAGGTAGGTAAATATTACCATTTTTGGGTACAAGGTGGTCTTTGCAGATGTAATTAAAGATCTTGAGATGGGGAGGCTATCCTAGATTATGTAAGTGAGCTCTAAATGCAATCCCAATTGTCATTTTAAGAGAGAGAGGATGGAAAGGACACACACACACACACACACACACACATGAGAGAAGGCATTGTGAAGATGGAGCAGAGGGAGATTTGAAGGTGCTGGTCTTGAAGACTGAAATGATGCATCCACAATCTAAGGAAAGCAGGCAGTCACCAGAACCTGGAAAAGACAAGGAACAGATTAGCTCTGAGAGCAGGGGCCAGCAAGCTGCAAATGTTGAGCTCTTTTGGTAGGTACATGTGGCTCTGAAGTAAAACTGAAAAAAAGTTTAAAGGCATTATTCAGACAATGGTGATTTCATTTGTCTGTAAAAGATACGGCTCTCAAATAATTTTTAAGGTGTTGTGAGGGGCAGGATTGGCTTGTCTGTCTCAAAAGTCTGTCGACCCCTGTCCTAGAGTGTCTGGGGGAAGCATGGCCCGGCCCCCTGGATTCTGGCCCAGCAATGCTGATTTCAGACATCTGCTTATCTGCTGTCGTAAGCCGAGCAGTTGGTGGTGATGGATTTCGGCAGAAGATGAAAGTAATCCATGAAGTCAATTAGTGTGGAAAGGCTTCCGACTTAGGAACGAACTAGGTTAACACTGCGACAGGTGATTAGCAGATCGTACTCATAAAATGCAAGCTGCTTCCCTGTCTCTCTCCCTGAACCTGTCCTTCCCCTTTGCTCATAGCTAGAACAGATGTTCTACGTGACTGCTTCTCCACCTTCCTCATGCCATGACCCTTTCATACAGTTCCTCATGTTGTGATGAGCCCCCAGCCATCAAATTATTTTTGTTGCTACTTCATAACTGTAATTTTGCTACTGTTATGAATCGGGCAACCCCTGTAAAAGGGTCATTTGAGCCCCAAAGGGGTCATGACCCACAGGTGAGAATCGCTGATCTATGAGAAGCATAAGCCAGCATCTCTGGTCCCCCTTCAAGGCTGGTCTACCGTGAGACATGTTCTGTTAGTCCAGTTGACTAGAAAAACAAATCCAGAGACACTCATATATGTAAGCAATAACTTTATATCAAGAAATAATTATGCATCAATAAGACTTCCCAGTCCAGTCCAGATTAAGTCCTTAAATCCTATATTAGCCCATATGTCCAATAGCAGTCTATGAATTCCCCTTCAGACTCACACAACACATGCAAGGATGCCGAATGCAGGAAGATCACAGGCCAGTGGGTGGAAAGTCTTGTGGATCCAGTGGTGGTGGAAGCATCTCCAGAGCTCTGGTTGCCATCAGCATGGCTCCACGTGGTTTCCCAACAGGACGGTGTAAAGCAGAGAAAATGTGTGTCCCGCCTCCAAGGAGGAAGACAGGAGTTCCCAGAATCCTCAGGAAAAAGCCAGGCCTCATTGGCTGTGGCCTGATTGACAGGCTAGACTCCACCCCTTCGCTCAAGTTGACAGGAGATGAGGTAGTTTATCCTCTCAGCTTCTCGTTCTTCCTCTACATGACAACATTTCTTGGACAACTTAATCTTTAAAGATGCTTTGAGATTTAACATTCTATAATTTTACAATATAGGATTTTTTTAGGGTACACTATAGATTTGATATCCTTGTTTATCCCTGAAAGCTCACCGAACCAGTAATGGTGATTTCAACTCATGGAAACCCCGTGTGTTACAGAGAAGAGCTGCCCTGTGGGGTTTTCTGGGCTGTAAGATTTACAGAGCAGTCCACCAGGGCTTCTCCTCTGGCACCATTGGGTGGGTTTCAAGTGCCAACTTGCAGGGCAGTAGTTAAGCATACATCGTTTGCCTCCCCCAAGTATCTTCTGAGAGCTCCCATTGGGTGAGATATCTGTACACATATTAAAGTCAAAGCATGAGGCAGGAGAATCAGGCTGCCTACAAAGTGAATGGATGCTTGAGGAGCCTCCAGGGTGGGCTCCTTGCCTGACCTGTGTTGTAGACACTCCTCCTGGCTCAGAGGCTCTCTGCCAGCTCCAGTGCGTCAGTGCCCACTGGAAGCCAAGCTTCTTACAGAGCTCTACCAGCAAACTCCTTGTCAGACCCGAACGATGCAGATGTTGGACGGGAAGGCTGCATTCCTTCCACCCTCATGATGGAAATGTGAGGAGAATGAGAGAGCTTCACGGAGAGCTGCACACGCACCACCACAAAGAGGACGGCCACAAAGACAAACAGGCAACCCGTCGAAACTTGGGACGGGCCCCAGGAGCGAGCCAAGCTAAGAATGAGAACCATGTGGCGGACACATGGCTGGCCCGTGGTCCAGCAGAGGGAAAAACCAACGTTTCCAATTACCCAGCCACAATCCTGTGTTTTGATGTAAAAGAGGAGAAAAGGCTGAGCACTCTCCTGGTCCAGGACATGCCAAGGGGCTGGCAGAACAGCCTCGACTAAGAGCATTGCTGAGCCCAGCGCCAGGCCTGCTGGCGGGCGGCCCACTGTCCGGCTGAGATGCCCCAAATGAGCTTTGCGAAGCCGAGAGTGGGCCCACCTCATCCCTTGCCCGTGTTTCAGGGGCGTCCAGCATTAGGCAGACGCTGCCTGTATAACTTAACTCCTTTGGTGTCCTCCGGAGAATGTGCTGGGGGTGGAAGGGTTAAAGGGGTCAACAGAGAGGTCACATAACAGCCCCTGTTTACCCAGCAATAAAGAAAATCACACCCAATAACGTGATTTTAAAAATAAATTTTTAAAATTGTTTTTAAAGGAAGAGAAAATCACAGCTCACCCACCCTCAGCATTTCTAACCTTAGCGTCCCATTCCTCCTCCTTTCCGTAATCAGGGGGCACCCCACACTCTCCTGCAGCATGAGGATGGTGAAGATCCCGCCACTATTTGCCTGCAACAAGACTAGCGTCAAATTCTCACCCGAAAATGTGCGGTTTTCACTAGTCAGGAGGCCAGCTCCAGCTCCAGCTCATGGCCCGCACGTTCGGTGCCCGGCCTGCCCCATCCTCATGCTGGTTGCTCTGTCTGAGTTCATTCTAGCAACGCCTGATGCAAGGCTTTCCGACCTAAGAGGCTCCTGATTCAGCATTATAGGGGACAATGTAGTATTGTGATTTAGAAGATTTTCATTGGCTAATTTTCAGAACTTGACTATTTTCCTGTGGTTTTCTAGTCTGTCTTCATCGGGAAGTTTCTCTAAAACCTGTCCACCAGAGGTGGCCCTGTACCTGCTTCAAAGTCTACGAGGACCGCTTCCAGGATCGTGGCAACGTGCAAGCCACACATTGGCATGTAGGTAGTGGGAAGATATTTTGCTTTTGGTGTTGTTAGGTGTCTTCCAGTCGGTTCTGATGACTCACAGTAACCCCTATGTACAATGGAACAAAACTCTGCCTGGTCCTGTGCCATCTTCACAATCATCGCTCTATTTGGGTCAGTCCATCTCACGGAGGTCCCTGCTCTTTTCCACTGACCCAGCACCCTACCAAGCAGATGTCCTCTAGGGCCTGGACCATCCTGAGTCCTCAGTGAATGAACCAAAGTCTCGCCCACCTTCCTTCTAAGGAACATGCTGGCCGTACTTCTTCTAAGACAGAGATGTCTGTTCTTCTGGCACTCCGTACAATACTGTCAACCCGCTTCTTTTTGAGCCGTCCCTAACCACTGGCCAACCTTCCATGCAGAGGGGGTGCCTGGAAATAGCCCGGCTTGGGCCAGGCATACTTTAGTTTTCTAAGTTGTCTCCTTACGTTTTAACACTTTAAAAGAGGGCTTTTTGCAGCAGATTTGCCCAGTGTGGTGCGTTCATTTCTTGACTGCGGCTTTCGTGCGTGTTGGATTCCTTGACTGCATTCATGCGCGTTGATTATGGGTCCAGGTAAAATAAAATATTTTTCATCTTGAGTCTTTTCTCCATTGATCATGAAATCACCTATTGGTCCACTTATGAGGATTTTTGTTTTCTTTACACTGAGATGCAATCTGTACTGAATCATACGCTGCCTCCGTAATGTCAGAATCTTTAGCCCTGGACAGCCTCACCTGGGAGGATGCTCATTTCCTCCCGTCCGTTTTCTGCTCGGAAGCTCTCAGCTGGGCTTCCCCTCAGTGCTCCCTACACTGCAGGTGCTCAGGGCCGAGAAGCCTCCCCTGGTACCTGGAAGGGACAGACGTGTGGGACTTCCTGTCTTGGTGAACTAGCTCCCTTGGCAGCTCCTTGTCCTCTGACCACTCTCACAGGAACACCTGCACGCTGCTCTCAGCCGCCTGCGGGCTCCTGGCGGATGCTTTTGCTTTCAGGACACACAGGCAGGAGCATGAAAGAGACTCCA
This sequence comes from Tenrec ecaudatus, assembly GCF_050624435.1. NCBI lineage: Eukaryota > Metazoa > Chordata > Mammalia > Afrosoricida > Tenrecidae > Tenrec > Tenrec ecaudatus. The sequence continues at coordinate 49,898,477 of NC_134538.1, read as the reverse complement.
CAGCACGGGGGAGGGACAGGGGCATAAGAAATTCTGGAAGGGGGGGCGAGGCTGCCTCTCTTGTGCTGCTATTAGCTCGCCTCACCACACCACTGACACTTAACGTTTTTCCCACCTGGACGGTAATAAATCATTTTTTAAAACATCAGTGCGTCAGATACTATAGAGAGAAAAAAATGTAAGCATGCATGGTTGTGATCTTTTCTACAGTTGAGCAAAACAAATTCCATCTTGGGTCACCTCTCCTCCCTCCATTCCTGGGTGATTCTGGGTCAGCATCTTGGCTACTGAGGCTAAAGAATTACCTATGGGGGGTGGGAGTGGGGACTGCTGATTTGCTTAACTGAATTTGAAAAGGGACAGAAAAGTTGTCTGAACTTGGCAAAAATTAAAAACCCCAGAAAGAAACAGAAACAACAACAAGGTTGTGAGCAGGTGAGTCGGGGTGAGGACTCCAAGACGGACCTCAGATGAGGGACTTCAGGTGGTGGGGGAGGCAAGAGCGGTCAAGAGCAAAGGAAGGCAGGAAAGAGGGCTGGTGACTGGAGAAGTTCTTCCCTGATAAAGATCTGGAAAGAAAACTGGATCCCTGCTCCAATAACACTCTTGTTTATTCTTGAAGACCCCCATCAGAAGCCGCCTCCAAGAAGCCTTTAAATGGCTTCCTGGTGAGCCCTCATCAACCTAAACTCCTCCTGGGTAGACCCCATCTTGGGCACTGGAATCAGAAAATCTCTTCCGAAGTGACCCTGGGATTTGTGGCGCTGGATTGAGGGTGAAGAGGCCAAAGTCAGCCTTGCTTCCCCACCTCCATAGTCTGCCCAGCCATTGTGTTCTGGGTTCCCACACCATGCCCAGGGACTGGAGCCTCCAGTCTGTTTCTCTTGAGAGTGCTGTAGAGTCACAAGTTTCTGGGAGGTAAGGAATCATCCTGACGGCCGAAATCACTGTGGGCAATTAGGATGTGCTGGGCTGAAGCATTGCTTATTTCACTTCAAACAGATCAGCAATGGAAGCAAAGCCAAGCCACAAATGCCTGAAAGAGCCCCCCCCCCCCCCCAAATAGACTTCAGGCTAGGAGGGGCAGCTCCCAGAATTTCCCTGGACCATAAAGGTCAGCGGACAGACCTGGCATTATGTTTTTTCCCCAAGCTTTTGTTTTCTTTTTGTTTGGTCTGTGCTATTGTTGGTTTTCCTACTTATATAAGATAGGCATGGGAAGAAAGCTTGAAGAGAACGCAACATGACCAATGGTCCTGGAGGAACTTGGGAGAGAAGGAGACGGGGGAAGGGTGCGGTGAGCGAATAACACCATAGACAGGGGAACAACTAGGGAATTAAAATCAACAATGAGAAGGACGTAGAGATCTTAGGGGTGTTGGAACAACAGCAATCTAGCAGAGAAGAATTACTAAGAGGCAGAAGTTGGGCGAACGTGATGGTGAGGCAGGAGGAAGGCAAAAGGAAATCGAGGAATGATCTAGGAAGTAAAGCTATGGATAGAGGTATAAGCATAGGTGTGTGCATAAGTAAACACATTAATTCATAAAAGTAGAGGTATTGGTCTAGGTACATGTATTTACATGGCAATACACTGAGGTAGTGGACAGACTTTGGGCTTCTGCTCAAGCCCTCCCTCAATGCTAGAAGACTTTGTTCTAACAACCTGACATTCTGCAATGCTCATCCTCCCGGCACAATCACTGAAGACAAAATGGGTGCATAAGCAAATGTGGTGAAGAAAGTGGATGGTGTCTGACTATCAAAAGCTATAGCATCTGGGGCCTTAAAGGCTTGAAGTTAAACAAGCGACCATCTAGCAGAGAAGCAACAAGTCCACATAGAAGAAGCACACCAGCCTGTGCAATCATGAGGTGTTGACAGGATCAGGTAACAGGCATCAGAAGACCCATAATAAACAAGCAAACAACAAAAAAAAAACATATTGTTGAGAACAAGGGAGTTTGGAGGAGAGACCCAAAGCCCATCTGTAGACAATGGGATATCCCCTCACAGAGGGGTCACAAGGAAGGGATGAGTCAACCAGGGTGCAGTATAGATAGCACTGATGAAACACACATTAACTATTCCTCTGGTTTCTTGAGGCTTCCTCACCTCCCACTCTCATGACCCCAGTCCTGCCTTTTAGTGCGGGTTAGACCAGAGCATGTGCACAGGGAAAGATAAGAGATAATCTCATGACACATGGAATCCAGCGAAAGGAATGGGAGTAGTGATACCAGAAGGATGGGGAGAAGGTGGGGAGTGGGGGGAAGGAGGGGGAAACAGATCACAATGATCAACACATAACCATACCCTCTCCCCTCCCAGGGGGATGAACAACAGAAACCACGGGGGAAGAGAGACAGTGGTGTGTAAGATATGAAAACAATAATAATTTATAATTTATCAAGGGGTCACGAGGGTGGGGAAAAATGTCTAGAAAGAATGATGGCAGCATATGTACAAATATGCCTAATACAATTGATGTATGGATTGTTATAAGAGTTGTAAGAACCCCCAATAAAATGATCTTTTAATTAAATATATATATATATATACATATATTTATTTATTTATTTCACCTCATCCTTACAAATGCCCCTGAAACAGAAATAGTATATTCATTTTACTGATGAGGAACTTAAGGCTCAGAAACCTTGGGTGACTGGTCCAAGTTCAAGTAGCTTATAAGTCGCACATGGCTCTCTATGCGTGCTCTCTTGCAGGACACTTCCTGTTGCTTAATCACTTTGACATTGAAACATCCCCCTGTATCCATTCCTTTGTGTGACCGATGAAGAAGACAGGGTTCCTAACAGTCAAACCTCCGTTATTGATGTCCATGTCAGTGATTGGTAAACTTGAACTAGATCCTGGGTGAACTGTCTTCTTATGGGCTGCTTTTTTCACTGCACCTTCCTTCTCCTGTCTCCCCCACCAAGTGGCTGTCCTGAACTTAAGAGATTTGATTATTGTGGACAGGAAACAGAAGCAGGATTTCCATGGGGAAGACCAGCCTTTGGCTCAGACGCAGCCGGCAGCCTGGAAAGGACAGCAGAAATGTATGCCCAATGTATCTTCTTTTCTTTTCTTTTTTTGACTTGGGCTATTCGGCTTTGGCACAAAAAGTCATGCATCCTGGGAAGCCCCTCAGCCCTAGCTGAGCCAGGACCACTGGTCGCCCAGCCGACTGAGTCTTGAACTCACAACACTGCCTGGTCTTTGGATCAGAATTAAAAACAAGGCCTCAGATCTATAAGCGGCCTTTGGAGTCCCGAGGCCTGCTGGCCTTCCCCAGTAAGATACTATGAGACCATTCATGACTTTCAGGACCCGGTGACCAACTCATCCCTCAGGGTCAAGGATCTTCAGGGTGGAAGATATTTTAAGCACATTTAGCCCAACCCACTCATTTAACCGATGGAAACACTGAAGCCTGGGCCTTCTCTGGGGACTCCATAGCCACGAGGGGCACAGCTGCAGTAAGTGTCCTGGATCAAACCCTTCACCTTGCTTAACACAGCACAGGGCTGCTCTTGATGTCACCGTGCCTCCAAGGCAGAGGGTCTGTCTTACAGTGTGGTCCCTGGATCAGCACCAACAACACGACCTGGGAGCTTGTGAGGAATGCAAATTCTGAAGCCTTATGCCAAGCTCAGGTTCCTGAGTGACAGTTACCTGGGCCGAAATAGCAATTGTGCTGCAGTTGAGAAACTTTCATTGGGACCCCCTGTCCTTGACAGATGATCTTTCTCCCTCCAACTGTGTTCTTATGGGCATCTCTCTCTCTCTCTCTCTCTCTCTCTCTCTCACACACACACACACACACACACACACACACACACACACACACACACATACACCCACCTTCAGAGCTCCCAGTCACAGTGTAGAGAGCTCCCTGCGTCCTCGGGACCTATCAGCCTTTTCAATCATATCTCCTCCTATCTAACGCCAGTATTTCTGAACTGCAGTTCCTATCTCAGTGTGTTAAGTTGGGTTGTCTAAAAAAAAAAACAAAACCAGTGACATATATATGAAAGAACTTTATAGGTCAACAAAGCATCTCAACTCAATCCTACTGAAGTCCCAATCCTACTGGTCTCCACCTCTACCTCCACATAGGTACTATCAAGTTGGCAGAAAGTCTAACCACCACGTTCAGTGAACCCCAAACTTGAAAATATTTCAGAGGTATCTAGAGGATGTGTTAAAAGACAGGTCGCTATCGATTTCTGATTTGGAAGTTTCAAAAGGAGCTGGATAATGTGCATGTCTTCCTGAGGGTGTGGGCAGCAGACTCTGGGAAACAATCCCCCTGCCAACATCTCCTATTTCCCAGCTGCTACTTCTGCCCAGGATGTCCTTGTTTTCCTTCCTTCTGTGCATCCCAGTTCCTCCCTGAAGGCTTTGCTTAAACTCGCCCTTCTGCCCCAGGCTAGCTGCTGCTGCCTCAGGGGGAATGAGTGCCTCCGTTCTCGCCTTCCTGCAGCGCCGCACACCTTCTCTGTTATGCATTGCTGTCATTGCCAGGGACTAAAATAAAGTCTGTACCAGTCGAGCACACTCCAAAGCAGATGAAGAAAATACCGGGAGAGGGATTGTTTACAAAGGTGTAGGCAGGATGAAGGGAAACCAACAAGTGGGGCAGCAACCAGGGCTGGTAACTGCTGGAAGCCATGGCAACCCCTAGGGCAAGAGACTAGGTTATTGTAATCAAGACAGGGTCGCCTAACAGGAGCTGTGGCCTTGGGAAGAGGAACACTGATGGCAGCCCGACAGGAAGGAAGCTAGGGGAGTAAATACCCTGGCCTCTTCCCCCTCCTGCCCTCTGATGTCCTGCAGGTCCTCCCACTGTGTGCGCTCAACCAGAAAACAGAGGTCAGGAGGCTCAAAGCTGGCAGAGTGGGCACTATTCACACCGTCGACAGCAACAACTCAAGAAACCAAGTGAGAGAGTCTGGACGACAACCCTGGAACTTAGAGCTTCAAAGGAGAGGGTAAAAGGTAGATCAGATACCAATAAGAGATGAAGGACCAAAAATAAAATAAACCTATAAGACTAAAAACAGGAAACTAGAGATGCCAATTTTAAAACTACAATGCATAAAATGGGGGAATAAGCGGTGTAGTTACAGAACTTTCAAATGGAGAGGGAGTCCATATGATATGAAGATAGAATGGATTGTTTTATTCTTGGAAAAGCAAAAACAAAATACCAACTCACTGCCATCGAGTCAATTCTGACTCATAGCAACCCTATAGGACAGGGTAGAGCTGCCTCTGTAAGTTTTCAAGATTGTTACCATTACAGGAGTAAAAAGCATCATCTTTCCCCTTATATTTGAGAAGATAAAAAATAAATTACAAGGTAACAGCAAAGGAAAATAATAAACCTTCTCACTAAACTAAAAAAAGAAGAAAATCATAAAGATCCAGTAAATACTAAAAGCAACAGCGATGAATAATAAGAAAACCCAAATGCAAAATGAACTCACACAGAAAAATCTGTGGAACAAATACACTATTAGCACCATATACACAAAACAACACGCAGAGAATTTTCAGCACTAAATTCATACCTATGCATAATCCCCATGAATGTAAGTTAATTAAATGTACAGTCAAGAAACAGAGAGTAGTAGAATGGATTAAAAGGAAACCCCATCAATATGCTGTGTACAAGAGACATACACTAGACACAAAGACAAAAATATACTGATGATCAAAAGATAGAAAATATATATTAAGTTACTATTCATAAAAAAGAGAGAGAAACCAAACCAACTCACTAATATACTCTGTTTCTTATAAGATAAACTTTAAGGCAAAAACTAGCGTAAGAGACAAAGGCGGACATTATATAGTAATTGAAAGGTCAATTGAACAAGAGGACATTGCCGTAATAAATGTCTATGCGGCCAATGAAAGAGCCTCAAAACATATAAGGAAGGCAAGGGCTCTTAGGACTGAAGAAAGCAATGGGCAACTCTGTAATCGGAACTAGAAACCTTACCATACCACTTTCTAGGAAGGATAGAAAGAAACTTCAAAGAATAACCAACCAATGCAATTAGCCAACTTGATCTCATAGATAGATACAGAGCACTCAACACAACTATACAATATTCTTTGTTTTTCAGCATCCATGAAACATTATCCAGAATAGATCATGCGCTAGGCCACCAGACAAGCCTCCATAAAACTCCAAAGGTCGAAATAGTAAAAGCCTCGTCTCAGTTCAAGGAGCTATAAAATTAGAACTCAACAGCAAGAAGATCTAAGGGCGGGGTGGGGTTAGGAGGGGGTGAAAATGGCATGTAAACTATTAGTGCTTTGCTTAAAAACAGTGGGTAGTAAAAGATACAAAAAACTAAAATTTAAAATTACTTGAGTTAGGCATATCAAAGTCTTTGGGACATTGCAAAGCAATGCTCAGAGGATACATTCTAGCAGTAACCAGACATTTTTAAAAAAGAAAAAGAAATTTGATACTCTAACCCAGCAATTAGAGAAATAATGGCCAACAAAATAAAAGCATACAGTCACTACAAGATAGGAAATCATACATATTTCTGGAGGAAGAAATGAAGCAGAAAACTAATAGAAAGAATCACTAAGACTCTAAATTAGTTCCCTGGGAAGATTTAAAAATTGACAAATCACTGTCAAATTTAGCAAAGGAGAAGATGCAAATAACATAGATATGAAATGAGCATCACAGCAGAACCAACTGAAATAAGAAGGCTAATGAATAAGTACACTTGAAAAAGTTTGAAAATCTAGGAGAAATAAGCAATTTCAAGAACAGACTCATCAAAGCATATCTTAAAAAAAATACATCATGGCCAAATGGGATTCATACCAGATATGCAAGGATGGTTCAACATCAGAAAAGTGATTAATGTGATCCCCACATAAATAAAACAGGAAAAGAATCATCTGGTTATATTCAAAGCTGTAGAAGAGCATTTGGCAAAATTCAACACCCATTCCTGATAAAAACAGTGATAAAGTGGGAATAGAATGGAAACTCTTCAGCGTAGTTAAGGGCATACACACGAAACTAATGGGCAACATTGTTCTCAATGAAGAGGGACTAAAACCATTCCCTTGCAAACAGAAAGCAGATTACAATACCCTTTATCTTTAATTCCACTTGATACTATATTAGAAGTCCTAGCCAGAGCAGTAAGGTAAGAAAGTGAAATAAAAGCCAAATTGGCCTAACTTGCCAAAGAAAAGGTAAAACTATTTATATTTGCATATGGTATGATCTGATAGAAAATCCCAGAGGCTCAACAAGCAAACCCCTGGAACTAAAAGCAGGATTCAGGGTACAAGATCAACCTACAAAAAAAATCAGATTCCTCTACATAAAAAAATAGAACTCTGAAAGGAAATCAGGAATACAATACTATTTACAATAGCTACCCCAAAGATGACGTATTTAGGAATAAATACAACCAGAGAAACAAAGACCCAGACAAAGAAAACGATCAAACAGTTCTACAAGAAACCAAAAGACACCTATGTAAATGGGAGAATGCCCCAAGCTCATGAATGGGAAGACAACATGGTGAAAATGTCAATACTACCTAAAATGATCTACACATATAATGCAGTCCCTATCCAGATTCCATCGTCATTGGTAGAAGAGATAGAAAAATAAATCACCAATTTATATGGGAAGATACTCCAGAGAAGCAAAGTAAAGAAGAGGAATAAAGTGGAAGGCCTGCGCACTCTGATCTCAATACTTACCATCAGCTGTGGTAATCAAAACAATCTAGAAGTCTATGTAGACTGATGAAACAACTAAGAACCCAGAAGTAAATCCACCCACTGTGGAAGCTGATATTTGAGAAAGGGCTGGAAGCCCACGAAGCAGGAAGAGATTGTATCTTTTTAAAATGGTGCTTCCTAAAGGACCTACCTATTTTTACCATATATAAATACCAAAGCAAATGGATCAAAGACCTAAATATGAAATCTAAAACTATAAAGCTCATCAAAGGAAAAAATAGGAGCAAATTTAGGGTTCCTAATTTATGGCATTAAATAGGCTATGAAAAATAATTTTAAAATGCACAAACAGCAGAAGATATACTACATGACTGAGACCTCCAAAAATTAAACAGTTCTGTGCATCAAAAGAGAGCCTCCAGATTGAGAAAAAAGCATCTGGTTGTGACATATTGGGCAAGGGACTAATCTTTAAAATTTACAAAAGATCTGAACCACTAAAAGGCAAACAATGCAGTTTTTCAAATGAGCAGAGGACACGAGCAAACATTTAAACAATGAAGACATCAAGTAGCGAACAAGCACATGAAGATATACTCATGTTAGTTAGTCATATAAGGACAACAACACACTGCCATCGAGTCAGTGCCTTAGGGACCAAGGAGAACTGCCTCTTTAGGCTTCCCAGACTTGACATGTTCATGGGAACTGACAGCTTCATCTTTCTCCTGAAGAGTGGCTGGTGGTTTGCAACCGCCGACCTTGCAGTTGGCAGCCCAAGGGTAACCACCATCCTTTCCAGAGTTCCCACACCGCCAAAACTCTAAGTAACGTTAAAAATAAGAAAATATTCTCAAAACACCTTGAAATTTGGATGGATCTGGAGGACATTATGCTGAGTGGGATAAGTCAATCACAAAAGGGCGAATATTGTATGAATTCACAATTATAACAAGTCAAGGAAGGGTTTACAATGAATAGTAGACACATATTAATTTGGGTGCAGGGAAAGGCAATATACAATGAGGGTGTGATCAACAGAACATCACTAAAGAAAGCAAAGGGAGACATGCATAAGCAATTGTAGTGAAGAAAGCTGATGGTGCCCAGTGATGAAAAGATATAGCATCTGGGGCGTTAAAGGCTTGAAGTTAAACAAGAAGCCATCTAGCTGGGAAGTAACAAAGCCCACATGGAAGAAGCACACCAGCCTGTGTGATCATAAGGTGTCAACAGGAATAGGTATCAGAAGTTCAAAAACAAACAATCAAATTGATGGTGACAAAGTGGAGACCCAAACCCACCTGTAACATAATTGGACAGTCCTTCACAGAAGGGCCACACAGAAAGGATGATATATCCAGGGTGCATAAAGCACTGATGAAACACATAACTCTCCTCTAGTTCTTCAATATTTCTTCCCCTTATTTCTATGGTCTTAGTTTTAACTCATTAATCTTGTTAGACCTGCCTATGTCCAGTTGTACAAGTAAGCACATGAAATCCAAGATAGGTAAACTCTTCAGAAACAGTAACAGGAGTAATGATTTCCTAAGGGTGTGGAAAGAGGAAGTGAGGGGAAGGGTGGGAAGGGGGAAACAAAAGCAATGATGACTGTATAACCCTATTCAAGGGTAACGAATAACAGAATTGTAGGTGAACAGCTACATTGGGTGATGTAAGATAAGGGGAAAAAACCTAGATTAAATAATATATAATATAATAATAAGGGTTCCTGGCAGGGGCAGATAAAGGAGGGCTGATATCAAAGAGTTTAAGAAGAAAGAAAATGTTTTGAAATGGATGGTGGCAGCAATTATATAATTATGCTTGATCTAACTGAGTTACATATTGTAATATCTATAAGAGTTCCCAATAAAATTATCAAACAGAAAAGGAAGACATAGAAAGGTGCATGAGCATTACAGACAACAAAGGTAAATACCATTACATACACAACCCTGCAGTAGCAGTAACAGCAAGAATTCATCTACAAGAGGATGCCCAAATACAAAGATGAACAAGTATGAAAAACCAGGGCTATACTCAAGGCCATATGTAGCCAAAACTGAACCAACCTCACTGCCATTGAGTCCAGGCAGACTCACTGTGACCCACGGTGGGTTTCCAAGACTGCCAAGGTTTATGGGAGTAGAAAGCCCAGTCTTTCTCCTGAGGAGGTACTCATGGTTTTGACCTGCCAAGCAAGCAGACCTCAGCCCAACCTGTAACCAGAACACCACCAGGGCTCCCAAAGGCCGTCCGTAGGGTTGGCCAACAGTGTTTGGATGTATGTGATCAGGGGTGCTGTAAATACATCCATGAATAGAATAAAACATAGAGGAGCTAAAGGAAGGAAAACCTCTTAGCCCTAACTAAAATGGTTGAAACAATTTGAGGGAACAAGTCAATGGACCTGCGGGCTCAAGACCATAGTCTCAGGGACACTACGGTCAGCTGGCATAACAGAGTCCACAAAGGCATTGTCCTACATCTTAATTTGGTGAATAGTGATTGGGTTTCCGAAGCTTATGAGCAGCCATCTAAGGTGCAACAACTGGTTTCTCCTTAAAGGAAATAAAGAATAGTGAAATAAACAAACAAGCAAACAAAGCAGTGACATCACAGCAGGCAGTTAGTCGAAGGCACTGATGGACCATGCGCACTCCAGCCTCTGCAAACCTGGGACCAGCAGAACGAGATGGCGTCTGGCTACCATTACCCACACGCTGAAGGATTGTCATGAGGGCCCCGAGATGGACTGAGAGGAAACCGTAGAACAAAACTCAACATTGTGAAAAGACCAGGCTTACTGGTCTATCGGAGACTGACTGGTGGGGCATCTAAGCCAGAACCCTCAGACACTCGTCAAGTCTCAGAATAAAGGTACTCCCTGTGGCTCAGTTTTCAGCCAGAGGATGGAGAGGTTAAAGGGGTACAGCAGGGGTACTCTGTACGTCGCTCGCGATCTACTAGTTGATCACAAACGTAGTGTGGGTAGATCCCATGGCATTAAAAAAATAGATGTAAGCCTATCATCAATCCCGTCACTCAATTGATATACAGCGCAGCCAATCAGATGCAATCGTAGGTGTCAGACGCACGCTCAAATGACTGTGCCAAGTACAGCAAAACTGCCAAGCTAAGTTATCGCCAATTTGTAGACCTTGGTTTTTCTCTCTTAAACGTAAGCAAGGGTATTAAAATGAGTGGGGGAGCTGGACCAAGTAAGAAGACAAAGACATATCACTTTCAAACGGAATGGGAGATTTTGACTCTACAAGGCGGCATTCAGCTGAAGTCCACATCGCATGAACAGTTCTGGAACTTACTTGCAGGAGGGAAAGCACCCAAACATGAGACAATGCGCTACCTCCTTGACTGCATGATTCGGCTCTGCCTATTGCTGTGAGTCAGCCTTTTCCCACAGAAAGATCATGAAGTCCACGCACCGTTCCACCATGACTGATGATCATTCGGAATGTGCTTGAGGCTGGCTGTCAGCAGCTACTGTCCGGACTGTGCATCCCTGGCTCATTCCATTCAATGCAAGTCATCAGAGTAAACCCAGGTAATGACAAAAAAATGCACAATTGTGTTGTGTTGTGCAATATGAACTCATGCAGTTATGCAAAGTACATAAACATACATTGTACATATAAAGAATTATCGATGCATTTATGAATAAATATAATAAATAAATATATGTTTTGTATTTTTGTAGTTGGTAGATCATTTTGACTTGATCATTTTATGAGTAGCTCACATGCTGAAAAAGCATGAGCACCCCTGGGGTACAGTAATGCCAGAGAAGTACACATTCCTTAAAACAACCAACCATACAAGATTAAAAGGACAACATTTGGCCAGGCATCAAGCCCAGGTGGCAGAAATGGATGGGAATGCGGGACCATTCGACACAGTAAGCAGAGGGAGGAAGTGGGAAGAGTGATGTCACATTATGGGAATTTTAATCCATATCATGACTCAACATGTGTATGCACTATTGAGTGGAAAACCCATTTGCCATGTAAACTTTCACGCAAATCACAGCAACTTGTTTGTTTTTTTTGTTTGTTTTAAAGAAAACAGAAGGCAAGGCTGCATGTTTATCTGGTCCACACAGGTTAGCCACTTGGGGCTGAGAGCAGTAGGGAAGGGTGGACAGTGGGCCTGTGGAGAAACAGATGATGTCTGCGTATGGCTCCTTTGTCCTGCTGTGCAGCCCCAGAGAACAGAATTCATCTGTGATGCACCCCAGCTCCATGACAAGATCTTTCTCCCCAGACAGACCTGGTGTCTTTGACTCCGACTCATGGCGGCCCATGTGGGACACAATAAACTGCTCCACGGAATTTCCTTGGCCGGAAGCAGGTCACCAGGCTTGTCTTCTGTGGTGCTGCTGGCTGGAAGCCTGTAGCCTGTCCATGAGTATCAAAATCCAAACTCACTGCCATCGAGTCGCTTCCGACTCATAGGGATGGGTGGAACGACCGCCAATGTCTCCAAGAGTTTAACTCTTTAGCAGAGTAGAAGGCGGTTTCAAACTGTTGACCAGTAGCCAAATGCAAATTGTTTGCATCACCGTGGGGCCTCCTTCATGAGCTCAGGGTCTGTCAAAGTGTATTAATAAGATCGGTAAATATTTACTAAGTGAATCTTTTTTTCATCATTAGCTGGTGAGCATATCTGGTGGTGATTAATTTTCAGATATTTTTATTTAGTTATTTATTTACTTTTAATCTTTTTATTAGGGGCTCATACAACTCTTATCACAATCCATACATACATCAATTGTGTAAAGCATATTTGTGCATTCATTGCCCTCGTCATTCTCAAAACATTTGCTCTCTACTTAAGCCCCTGGCATCAGGTCCTCATTTTCCCCCTCCCTCTCCGTTCCCTACTCCCTCATGAACCCTTGATAATTTATAAAATATGGAATTTGAGCACTCAAATACACTTCTCTGAATATTCCAAGGATGTTCAAAGCACTCCAGCCTGCACAACTGAGGAAAACGAGTTCATATGTTCCATCGTCATCCTTCTAATTCTTCATTATATGTCACTTATCTTTTGGAGCAAGGAATATATGTAGATAGAGGGTTGATCTGGCATGTGAAGGAATGACACGCCTCATGTTCCAAGGAACCAAAGGAAGCACAAAGGAACAGAATCAACAACAGAGAGATCAGTCTTCTCTAAGTGAGATATAAGCACGCTAAATGAAAAGGATAAAACAGACTGCAAAACCTACCAGTATTCAAAATGGCAATGGGTTCCAACCCAAGTCATTCTTATATAAGAAAAACATCCAGAATTTTGCTGACTAACCTTTTATTACTACCTACTGATTGCTGAAGGAGGGGGATCGTGGCTGACATCAGATGGCTCTGGGACCAAAGCAGAGAACACCAGGAAGATGGTTACTTGTGTTTCTCGGGTTACATGGGTCCTTGACTGTGTGGAGCATAACACACTCTCGATAAATTTGAGAAGAACGGGAGTTCCAGGGCACCTCGTGTGCTCACGTGGAACTTGTACACGATCAAGAGGCACTGGTGTGGACAGAACAAGGGCACACTGTATGGTTTAAAACCAGGAAACATGTGCGTCAGGGTTGTATCTTCCCACCATATTTATTCAATCTTTAGGGGGAGCAAACCATCTGAGATCCTGGATTATATGAAAAAAATGTGGCACGGGGATTGGAGGATGGCTTATTAACCTGCCACACACAGATGATTCAACCTTACTTGCTGAAAGTGAGGAGGACTTGAAACACTTGCTGATGGAGATCAAGGATTGCAGCCTTCAGTATGGGTTAAGCTCAAGGTTAGGAAGACAGCTGGACCAATAGGTAACATCATGATAAATGGAGAAAAGATTGAAGTTGTTAAGGATTTCATCTTGCTTGGATCCACAATCAAAGCTCATGCAAGCATCAGTTAAAAGAGATAAGAAGATGCATTGTAGGCAACTGGACATCCCCTTACAGAAGAGTCTCAGGGAGGAGACGAGCCATGATGAAACATACAACTTTCCTCTAGTTCCTAAATGCTTCCCACCCCCACACACTATCATCCCAATTCTACCTTACAAATCTGGCTAGACCAAAGGATGTACACTGGTACAGATAGGAAATGGAAACACAGGGAATCCAGGACAGGTGATACCTTCAGGACCAGTGGTGAGAGTGGTGATACCGGGAGGGTGGAGGGAGGACGGGGTGGAAAGGGGGAACCAATTACAAGGATCTATACATAACCTCTTCCCTGGGGGATGGACAACAGAAAAGTGGGTGGAGAGAGATGTCGGACAGTGTAAGATATGACAAAATAATAATTTATCAATTATCAAGGGTTCATGTGGGAAGGGAAAGGGGAGAGGGAAGGGAAAATGATGAGCTAATGCAAGAGGCTTAAGTGGAGAACAAATGTTTGAGAATGATGAGGGCAATGAATGTACAAATGTGCTTGACACAATTGATGTATGTATGAATTGTGATAGGAGTTATATGAACCCCTAATAAAATTCTTTTTTAAAAAAAGAAGACACATTGCATTAGGTAGATCTGATACACAAGATCCCTTTAGAGTATTGAAAGGGGCACCTGAGCCAAGCCATAGTATTTTCAGTTGCCTCAGATCCATGTGAAAGTTAGACATTGAATAAGGGACTGAAGAAGAATCGATGCATTTGATTGAGATGCTGGAGAAGAATATTGAAAGTACCATGGACTGCCAAAAGAACAAATCTGTCTGTCTTGTAAGAAGTATGGCCATAGTGCTCCATAGGGACAAGTTAGCAAGGCTTCATTTTATATATTTTGGACGTATTGTCAGGAGAGTCCATTCCCTGGAGAAGGACATCCTGCTTGGTAAAGTGGATGGGCAGCAAAAAAGAGAAAGACCCTCAAAGAGATGGATTCACACAGTGGCTGCAACAATGGGCTCAGGCATTGGAACTGAGGTAGTTAGTTGATTGTGCCAACCTGGCCGATAAACACATGTGGGGTTAATTAAAGGGCGGAGAGATAAATGGCTCAGTGAATCTCACCTTTCTGGTTCTTGGGTCTCTTGCTTTGTGATGGTCGGACCAGGGTACAGCTGCCTTAGCCAGTTCCCTGCTTTAGCTGGCAAGACTCACTTCCTGCAAGACATCCCTGGGAGAAGCCACATGAATCTACCCCGATGCAGCCCTGGGTGCTGGAGCAGCCGTGTGGAGACCCCTGCCAGCACTGAGATGTTTACACATTCACTAACTCAGCTTTCTTCCTGCAGTTGGCATCACTGTGTGTGTTTTGTAAAATGGAGGAGGACTTTGTGGGTTGTTGGACTTGTGGGCTTGGGGAGCACTGGGTTGGGATTTTTTCTTGATGTGCACTTAACCTTTATATGAAACTCTCTTATACATGAGTTTCTGTGGATTTGTTTCTCTAAAGTACCCAGACTAACACATTATTGGTTTATCCTTGGGGATGTCTTGCAGGAAGTGAGCCTTGCCAGCTAAAGCAGGGAACTGACTAAGGCAGCTACACCCTGGTCTGACCATCACAAAGCAAGAGACCTGAGAACTAGAAAGGCGAGACTCACCGAGCCATGTATACCTCCGCCCTTCAATTAACCCCACCTGTGTTTATCGGCCAGGTTGGCACAATAAACTACTCAGGAAACATGGTAAGGATGGAGCAGGACTGAGCAGCGTTTCCTTTTGTTGTGCATGGGGTGCCTATGGGTCAGACAGACTTGAAGGCATCTAACAGCAATAGCAACATCCCTGGAGGAGACCTTGGTAGCATAGTGGTTACATGTTGGGTTGCTAACCACGAGGTCAGTAGTTAGAAACCACTGGCCACTCCTTGGGAGAAAGAAGAGATGGTCTACTCATGTACAAATTTGCAGCCTGGAAACCCACAGGGGCTCTACTCTGATAGGATCACTGTGAGTCAGGGATGACCTTGAGGGCAGAGAGATGTTTGTTTTGTTTTGTTTTTTGCCCTTGAAGGTGATCATCTGTTCATTTTTTCCATTGATGTCAAGTTCCAATTCAAGCCAACTCTGGCTCATGGCAACTCTGTGTGGCTCACAATGGAATTGGAACTGCACACAGGGTTTTCCATGGATGATTTTTTGTTCGTACATCACCAGATCTTTCTTCCAAGGCACTCCTACGAAGGTTTGAACAGCCAGCCTTTGGGTTACTAGCCCAGGGCTTGCCTGTTTGTGCCATTCCGAGATACCAGCTACTTTTTACTGAGCATTAACTCTATGCGGGGACCGTGCTATGGGCTTTGTGTATGTCACTGCATTTAAACCTGGAAACCAGCCCTGAGCTGTGTGCTGCGGTGTTTGATAGACAGTGATCCTGAAGCATTGGAAGGGTACTCACGTTTCCCACGGGTCGCAGAGCTGGGAGGGACAAAGCTGGAGGTTGGAGGGAATGAATACAACTGACTGAATCGTATGTGTTAACTGTGTTGAAATGTCAACTGTTCTGTTCCATATGGTTACATTACAATTAAAACAAAGCAAAGGCAGGGTTGAAATGTATACCTAGATCTGCCTACTCAAATCCAGTTTTCACTAGAAAACACACAGCTAGTGAAAAGCCACCATGCTCATTGTCATTAAAACACACAGCTAGTGAAAAGCCACCATGCTCGTCGCCATTAGTGAGTTTGTTGATACTCTTTTGTACCGACTTCACTAGCCAAAGATCCTTTTCTGTTTTCTTTCTTTTTCTTTGGAAACTCCTATCTCTGACAAAGCCGTAAGGGAAAAGGTGGCCTCCCGGCTGGTGCAGTGACTGATGGCAGGCCATTGAGGAGAGCTGCACAGCAAGAGCCCCTTCTGGGATGGTGCTGGTTCGTTCGTGGTACTGAGAAACGAGGCTCTGTATGAGGGGTACCGGGCTCTGTATGAGGAACGGGGCTCTGTATGAGGGATACAGGGCTCTGTATGAGGAATACATGGGGATCTGTATGAGGAACAGGGCTCTGTATGAGTATGAGGGATACGGGACTCTGTATGAGGGATACATGGGGCTCTGTATGAAGAATGGGGCTCTGTATGAGGGATACACGGGGCTCTGTATGAGGAACGGGGCTCTGTATGAGGGATCATGGGGCTCTGTATAAGGGATACATGGGGATCTGTATGAGGAACAGGGCTCTGTATGAGGGATACATGGGGCTCTGTATGAGGGATATGGGGCTCTGTATGAGGGATACACGGGGCTCTGTATGAGGAACAGGGCTCTGTATGAGGGATACGGGGCTCTGTATGAGGGATATGCCTCACCCAGACATCCCTCCGGAAGGATAGGGGTGAGAGCAGCATTGGTCCGTCAACTCTGGGAAGAGCACGCACTTCCACGGCACACCTGGATTTGTCTGTCCCAGGAACTATAACCCGTGGTGAGATTCAAATAATTTAGCTTGGTGCTCTAATGACCATTTTAAGTATTAAAAAAAGATATATTGGAAGATAGTTTATTTCATACAGTTAATAGTTAAATAAGAATCATAAATCAAACTCACAACTAGAAGTTTTAAAATAGTAATGAAAACTATGATTAATACTTGACACAGAACAATAGAATGCCCCTCCCTGGGCCCTCTGTTGCCTTTGTCTACTGACAGTTGCTGTTGACTCACGTGTCAGAGCGGAGCGGGTGTTTCAGAAGTGAGTGCCAGGCCCTTCTTCCAAGACTCCAGCCTTCCCTTGTATCCCAGAAGCAGCATGTGGGGTTCCTGGGATGGGGTTGCCGTGCTGTCTCCTATGTACTAGTCTGTCTTAGGCAATTCACCCAAGATGTCCTTCCTCTCCTCTAAGTACCAACACCTATCTCACATTCCATCAAGAAAATATTTCTATAAAGTGTCCGGTGCCTCTGGCACCTAACGGGGACTCGGTAAATGCACCTTTCTACCCCTTTCCTTGCTGAATACCCCCAGGAAATTAGGAAAGCAAGCCCTGCAGTATGGTCTTCCATTTATACCTCAAGACCCACCTCATTTGGGGGCTTTATAGAGCCCTGTGTTCAGCACACCAGCCAGTGGCCTGGGCAGAGCAGTGTAGCAGGGCTCCACCAGGGGGGAGGAGAGAGCCGGCAACCATAGTCCGGCTGCTGCTGAGCCTGGACAGGTGACTTCCAGGACAGGAAGCAAGGTGCACAGGGCATAGGTCTGTGCTGAAAGCTCAAGGTCTGGGAGTGCATGGGCTGGTGTCTCCAGACTGAGGCCTTCTGGGATAAAGACCTAGTGAGGGCAAACCCATTTCTGGCCCTTGCCTTAAGCGGAGGTTAAAGAGAGTCCTGAAAAGACCCTCTTCATGCAGACAGAATAGCATTAAAAGAATATATTGATTGATGGATGGCTATACTATCTGTAAGAGCCCCTGATAACATGATATAAAAACAGCAAAAACCTGCCCACCAAGCCCCGGCGATAATATTCCTGCTCAGAGCAGCCATTGCACAGAGAGGACCATAGGGCCAACCCACCATGAGACACAGACTTGACGTGTCTCACTGACCCATAGCTCTACGAGAGACAACACTGATGACACAGTTGGGAATTGTGCCCGATCTGAACCTACCACACCAGGGATAAACACTAAGGGCACGCAACAGAGCAGCAAGGGGAGTAAGCAACGAAGTCCCTGGGGAATTCCCAAAATAGAATTCAGGACCAGGGCGTGGCACTACATCAGACTTGACCGGAAAACACTCCTAAAGGTAAACAAACAGACCTGGAACTATTTATAAGCTTTTTTTTATTTGTCGATTTGTGTGTGTGTTGTTATTGTTCTGTTTTTGTACATATTATTGTCTCTGCATGTCTATCTAGAAAAGATAGGTGAGATACACAATCCAGTGGAGAAAACAACAGGACTGACGGGTGGGGGGGTGGGGGAGACACATGAGATGGGGAGGTGGGGGAAAGGAAGTGGGTGTTAACAAACCCAGGGACAAGGGAACAACAAGTGATCTAAAATCAGTGGTGAGGAGGGTATAGGAGGCCTGGTAGGGCTTGATCAAGGGCAATGTAACTGAGAGGAATTATTGAAATCTAAATAAAGGCTGAACATGTTGTGGGACAAGAGGAAAGTAAAAGGAAACAGAGGAAAGAACTAGGAGGTAAAGGGCACTTATAGAGGTCTAAATACAAGCATGTATGTATGTAAATATATTTATATATGATGATGATGGGGAAATAGCTCTATGGGCATATATTTATAGGTCTAGTATTAAGGTAGCAGAGGGACATTGGGTCTCTACTCAAGTACTCCATCAATGTAAGAATACTTTGCTCTATTAAACTGTCATTCCATGATGTTCACCTTCTGGATACAATGGCTGAAGACAAACGGGTGCATAAGCAAATGTGGTGAAGAAAGCTGATGGTGCCTGGCTATCAAAATATATAACACCTGGGGTCTTAAAAGCTGGAAAAGAAACAGGCAGCCATCTAGCTGAGAAGCAACAAAGCCTACATGGAAGAAGCACACCAGCCTGTGTGATCATGAGGTGCTGATTGGAGCACGTAACAGGCATCAAAGAGCCAGAACAAAAAATCTTATCATTGTGAATGAGGGCGAGCACAGAGTGGAGACCCAAAGCCCATCTGTAGGCAATTGGACATCCCCTCACAGAAAGGTCACAAGGAATAGTCGAGCCAGAGTACAGCACTGATGAAACATACAACTTTCCTCTAGTTCACTGGTTTTCAGCCTTCCCAATGCCGCAACCCTCACTTAATACAGTTCTTCATGCTGTGGTGACCCCCCCCCCCGCCCAACCATAAATTATTTTCATTGCTGCTTCATAACTGTAATTTTGCTACTGCTATGATTCAGGCAACCCCTGTGAAAGGGTCATTTGACCCCTAAATATGTTCTATCATAATGATATAATCTGGGCGTATTTTATATATCTACACACATATATATACACACAGGGCGTGTGTACATAATATATACTTATATGTGTGTATGTATATATATGTATGTATATATACATATGTATATGTATATATATATATATATATATATATATATATATATATATATATATATATATATATATATATATATATATATATATATATATATAGAGAGAGAGAGAGAGAGAGAGAGAGAGAGAATAAAAAATAATGAACTCAGTGCCTCACAACTCCGAGTGACCCTACAGGACACGGTAGAACTGCACCTGTGCGTTTTCTAGGTGGTAACTCTTTGTGACCCAGCCCCACACTCAGTCGTGGTTGAATGAGTGGACAGGTGAGCCGCTGAGTACATGAATGGGCGCAGGGTGTGGGGGCGAAGCGAAGCTCCCCGGTCTCCATGAACGGCAACACCCGCTCCCCCATTTCAGCAGGAAGAATAGAGGCAAGAGAAGAAGAGTCCAGCACAGAAGGGTGGGGTCTCGGGGTCAGTAAGGAGCGGGCCCCAGAGACCGCGGAGGGAAGTGGACTGGTTTCCTTGAACTGTTCAGGGCAACGCTTTTCTTGCAGACCAGGGACCTAAAGATGGCCAGCGTCCTTGGGTTCACGGGGATTCTCAGCACATGAGGTAAGGAGGATGGCAGAATATTCTCTGGAGAGTGGGGAATGTTTCAAAGCAAATTCCAGGCACCATGACATTTTGACCCCCACCTCCCAAATACTTTCATGTGCATCTCTATGAACAATCACGAATGAGCCCCCTTCCCTACTGAACTAAGACAGCTCCCGCCAGCCCCGACACGATGGACCGTCATTTCTCAGCAGCATTGCACACTCCGGCCGGGCTCAGATGGCCCCCGCGGTCTCCAACATGTCTTCCACTGTTGCTTTCCTGGAAACAGGACCGTGCCAGAGTTGGCCTGCCGAGCAGCGCGTTATGCAAACTGCCTCAGACGTCTTAATTTGGACCATGTGTTGACCAACGTGGAGCGCCGAGAGACCACAGACGTCGCCTTGCTGCCCTCAGCGCCTCCTCAAAATGACCTTGACGGGAGCGACCAGCCGGTCCAGGACCAGCAGTCCTGGCAGCTACAATCTGGAACCTCCGCACATGCCCTGCTGCCTATCCAGCAGCCTGGCCAGGAGACAGCACCCAGCGCGCCCTTTCAGCAGGGCAGGGAGGCGAGCCTCGGATTACGAACTTTGGGGCTGGCCTTTACCGTGAGGTTAGCTTGGAACACAGGGACCAGCCCCCACTCACCGCACCTTCTTTAGCACAGTCATGTGCACTTGTCTGACGTTGCTTCTACATCCTTGGAAAGGCGTCCAGCCTGGTCTTTCACACACACACACAAATCCCAACTCACCATCATCGAGCCAATGCCCACATGTAGAGCCCCTGCAGGGCAGGGGAGAAGGGCTGCAGAGGGTTTCTGAGGCTGCATGCTTTGAAGGAGCAGAGAGCCTCTGCTTTCTCCTGCAGGGAGACTGGTGGTTTCGAACTGCTTGGGTAGCCCAATGCGTAACCCACTCCCACTGCCGGGGCTCCTTCTTGCACCCAAGTAAGACGACATAAGGAGCCAGGTGGCGCTATGGGTTAGGTGTTGGGCTGCTAGCCACACTACTGTAGGTTCAAACCCACCAGCTACCCTGACGAAGAAAGATGGGGCTGTCTGCTCCCTTGAGCATGTACAGTCTCTAACACCCTTTACAGGGTCCCTATGAGCTGGAATCTACTTGATGGCAGTGAGTTTGACTTTTTGGAATTTGTGTCTGTACCTATCCTGACTGGGCCACAAAGTCAAGTCATAGCCAAAGGTCCAGATCTTGTTCATAACCTGAGGACCGCCTCCAAAGAACCAAAAACAAAAAACATGGCCTTCAAGTAGACGCTGACTCACAGGGCCCCCTGTGGGTTTCTCAGACTGTGACGGTTTATAGGAGTAGAAAGTCAGTTTTTCTCCCATGGAGCTGCTGGTGGTTTCGAACTGTCGACCCTGCAGATTGCAGCCCCACAGAGAACCTATGCACCCCCACTTCCTACACGTCCTTTTCCGAGCAAGCAGTCAATGACGAGCTGGCCGTGAGCGTGGGCAGCTTGGGGTGCGGGGCTTGCCCATCCCGTAGTCAGCTGCCCATTGGGGTTTTCAGGAGACTACGTCGTGAGGATGAAAGAAAGCTCCTGGAAAGGGGGAACCGACCAGAAGGACTGACGTACAACCCCCCTCCACCCCACCGCACTAGGGGAGGATGGACAACAGAAACCGTGAGTGGAGGGAGACAGCGGATGCTGTAAGATATGAAAACAATAATAATTTATCAAGGGTTCATGAGAGTGGGAGTTGGGGGAAGAGGGAGAGAAAAAAGAGGAGCTGATACTAAGGGTTCAAGTAGAAAGAAAATGTTTTGAAAATGATGATGGCTACATCTGTACAAATGTGCTTGATACAATTGATGTATGGATTGTTATAAGAGCTGTAAGAGCCCCTAATAAAATGATTTATTTTTTAAAAAGAAAGCTTCATAGAATCTGGGACCCCTGGGCAGGCCATTTCTTTGGGGAACAAAGTTCTTTGTCTGGCCCTCTGCCCCAGGGCAGCAGCCTCCTCTCTGTCTCCCCGATGGCCATCCCACAGCAACCTTCCTGGAGTTTGGCAGGATTGGGAGAAAGGCCCGAGATAGGGCCGGAGGTCTGCAAACTGAAGCAAAAACATTGCCATTTAGTTGATTCCAAATCCACGTCACCTCTGTGTGTCTGAGTTTAACCATGCCCCATAGGGGTTCCAGGGGTTGGTTTCAGGGAAGGAGATCACCAGGCCTTTCTTCAGAGGCACCTGTGGATAGACTTGAACCTCCAAGCTTTTGGTTCAAACTGGGTCCCAAAATGGAAAACACCACACCCACAGCCATAGAGTGGATTCTGGCTCATGCTGACCCTACAGGACAGAGCAGAGCTGCTCCTGAGGATTTCCCAGGCTGGGAATCTTTACAGGGTGGGGCGCCCCATCTTCATCCCAAGACAGGTGTCACCAGGGTGTATTGGGGTAGAGATGGGGCATATGCACATTTATTGAGGGTGCTAGTGAGTTGCTGTTTTCTATTTCGATGCTTCTGGTTTTCATGTTGTCTTGGGACAGACATAACCTTGAATGACCACTTACTCCCAAGTATGTAGCTGCAGAACTTCAGCTGGGTCTCAGTTACATCTTCTTCTTTGGGACAGCTGGGGGTGTACATCTCTCCTGCACTCCCCCTCAGCTTCCTTGTCCCCACAGCCGGGGAAAGGAACAGGCAAACACCACCTCTGGTGAGGGGACCCCTCACCTCCTCCCTGTGGCGCCAGGGTCAGGACCAGCCCCAGCCCTTTCCCTGTGCTGCTGGAAAGAGGGAGCTGGATGTGGAGACTCCTAAAATTTGACGAACACTTTCAGGAGTCTCAGAGCACCAGAGGACATGCAGACATGCTCATTCCCCAGGCCAGGCTCCCACCTTGGCCTTGAGCTGCAGCCTGGGCCTTGGTGACCAGCTGGTCCCAAGCCCATTAGGACAGAGTGCCAGGTCCAGACAGGATGGAAATGCCTTGCTGTGCCCCCACTCACCTCAGATAGTGTTCTGTTGCGGGGGCCTGGGATGTTTATTTAGCAGTGTAGCCTTTACCTACTAGATGCCAGCAGTCTGAAACACACATGCGCGCGCGCGCGCACACACACACACACACACACACACACACACACACACACAGACACACACACACACACTGCCACTGAGTCACTGAGGCCCTACAGGACAGAACTGCTCCCGGGGATTTCCGTGGGAGCACACAGCTGCATCATTCTGAGGGGTTAAAGTCGCTGACCTCGAAGCAGCACAAGGCTTCACCCACTGCACCACCAGGGCTGGGTCTCCAGACATTGCTCAATCTTCCAACCTCTCTCTGGCCCGCACCTTGAGACCTCCTGCCTTATGTCTTAAACAAGGGGTCTGTTTGAAGGAGCAGGGAAGTTCCCGCATCGAGGGGGCCAGTGTTGAGAGAACCTCAAACGGCGGTGCAAGCTGTTTGCACGCAGCGACTCATCTAAAGGTTGGCAGTTCAAACCCAGAGGTGTCTCGAAAGAAAGGCGTGACCATCTGCTCCGTGCAGATCAAAGACAAAACACAATAAGCAGGAAGCAACCATGTCACCATTAAATGGATCCTGACCCATAGGGAGCCTCTGACAGCCAGACCAAACTCACTGCCGGAGAGCTGATGGCCAATTCACAGTGACCCCGTCTGCCAGGGGAGACCTGCCCTTGTGAGTTTCCAAAACTGTACCTCCTTATGGGAGTAGAAGTCTTTGCTTTCTCCCTCAGAGAGGCTGGGTTTTGAACTGTTGACCTTGTGATTAGCAGCCCAATGTGTAACCACTACTCCACCGGGGCTCCTTTTCCATGGAGAGCAGGGCCAAGTGAACGCTGAGGAGCAGCTGTACTTTGTAACGCACAAGGTCACTATAGGCCAGGATGGCTTCCAGGAGTGTCCCTGTTCACCTGGTCCTTCAGCCTCTGAGCCTGTTGATTGAGGTTTGGGAAGCTGTGCCAGAACTTGGACTTGGGATCTGCAGAAAAGCAATCCTGCTGCTGACCCGGGGCTAAGGGAGCATGTGTCCTTCTGGAAGGGCTGAAGCATGAGTCATCTCTCACCACCTCCCGTTCTCACCCGTTGCTGACCCGTAGCGAGCCACACCTGACAAGCCCACGGCAGTTACCTCTAACTCCAACAACCCTTGAGCCTGGCCCGGCACATGGGAGTTGCTCTTATTGTGACAAGATCCCGGATTTGCCAAGATCCAGGGATTTTTGAGTCAGCCCATCTGCTGATGAACAGTCTCTGACAAAGACGCTCCGGGAAGAGCACAGAGAGAACTGCAAAGGTCCTGAGCTTTGAGTCACCCCGGGCTGCGAGCTGTGGTCAGCTGTGATTTCTGCTCTCACTTCCTCCTGAGCCTTCTGAGCTTCTTCCCGGCCTGTCTGCACCATCGGGGCAGCTAGATTATAAACCGAGGGGGTTAAAGGGGGAGATCATTACTTTCTGCCAAGGCTTATTAGCAACTTGTGATAGACAGGAGACACAACCTTGCTCGCTGAGAGAGGGGAGGACTTGTAGCACTTGCGGATAACGATCAGGGACTGCAAGCTTTGGGGTGGATCCCAGCGCAATGGGAAGCAGAGCGAAGTCCTCACGGCTGGACCGATAGAAAACATCATGATCAACGGAGACGAGGCTGAAGTTGTCAGGGGTTTCTCCTTGCTCGGCTGCACCACCAGTGTCCACGGAAGCAGCAGTCGAGGGAGGAAGCGATGCCATCCATTGGGAATACCAGCCGCCTAAGACATCTTGAAAGGAGGTGCTTCTGAGGTGCGCTCGACTCAAGCCACGGTATTTTCACTTGGCTCCAATGTATGAGAAAGTTGGACATTGAACAAGGGAAAACCAAGAAAAACTGATGTCTTGGACTGATGGTTTTGGTGAAAGATGTTGACAATACTATGGACTGCTGAAAGAACCCACAGATCTGCCGTGGAAGGAGGGCAGCCACATGGTCCCTGGAGGCAAGGATAGTGACGCTTCAGACATGTGATCACGAGAGACCGCTCCTGGGGAAAGGACACCATGTTTGGTCAATGGAGAAGCGGCCAAAAAAAATAAAAAGAAGAAAGAGAAAGATGGAAGGATGGACACCGTGGCTGCAACAGTGGGCTCAGACATAGCAACTGCGGACCAGCGCAGGGCCGGGCAGGGCTTCACTCTGCTGCGCATAATCAGCCATGTGCACTCAGTGTGGGAACCAACTCGATGGCACTGAATAACACCACCACTGCCCTCTCGGTTTAGGGCCCCTGGGTGAGGAACCCTGGTGGTGTAGACTATAACCACGGTGGACTGCTAACGGCAAGGTCAGCAGTTCAAAGCCACCAGCTGCTCCTCGGGGGAGAGACGGGGCTTTCTACTCCCATAAAGAGTTCTTCACAGTCTTGGAAACTCACAGGGCCGGTTCTACCCTGCCCTCTGGGGACGCTGCACATTAGCACCAACTGCATGGCAGTGAGTGAGTGAGTGAGCGAGTGAGTGAGTTAGGGTGGACTGGAGAAACAAATCCATGGACACTCATATGTGTATAAAGAATTTTATATAAAGGGTAATTGTACATGAAGAAAGCATCCCAACTCAGTCCAGATCAAGTCTGTAAGTCTGATATTAGCCCATATGTCTGACAACAATCTAGAAAGACCTCTTCAGAATCATAAAACACATGCAGTGACACTGAATGGAGGAAGATCAGAGGCCAGTGGGTACAAAGCCAGTGGCAGCAGAAGCATCTCAGCGCTGGCAGGGTCTCCACGCGGCTCCTCCAGTTCCCAGGGCTACAGCAGGGTAGATCCATGTGGCTTCTCCTGAGGGATGTTTCACAGGAAGTGATTAGAGAGAGAAGTGTCTCCCACTTCCCAGGAGGAAATGCAGGAGTTTCCAGAATTCTCAGGAGAAGGCCATGCCCACACAGAGGCCTCATTGGTTATATTTTGATTGACAGGCCAGACTCCACCTCTTCACTCATGATCTTCACCAATTGACACCAGATTATGTAACTATCACAGAGAGTGAGGGGGTGGGCACAAGAGGTTAACACTCAACTACCACTTGAAAGCTGCGAAGTGTGGGCCCACGCGGAGGGGGTAGTGAGAGTGGGCCATTGCAGCCTGTAGCCGAGAAACCCCTAGGAGCGGTTCTCCTTGGACGTAAGTCAGCGTCCTCTCAACCATGATGGGCCGGCTTGCTTGTGAAAGCCCATCTTTATCGCTGCAAATGAACATGGAGTAGTGAATCGTTAAATTATCAATAAGTCTGGCCCCTGCTTGGCTCCACGTGCCAACACAATTTTCCAGTTGAGAACATTAAGTCACCAGTACAGGCAAGTCTTGCTGAACACGGTGGTACTGACTCATGGAGGTAGGGGGTTATTATGTCCTCCACCGTCAAGATGTGCCCGCTGGGGCCTTCCCTAGATCCTGCTGATCCTGGCATGCCTGCCACCTGCTGTCTGTCAGCAAAGCTGTGACCTGGAGCATGTGCTGTTTGGTGCTACTGGGTTGATTCTGATTATCATAGAGATCCCAAAACGGAACATAGCCAATCTTATGACACCCCTCCAATCCGTGTTGTGTTTGAACCTGCTGTAGAGTAGTTACAGTATTCTCTCTCTCTCTCTCTCTCTCTCTCACTCACGCACAACTCACTGCCATCAAGTTGATTCTGACTCACAGCAACCCCGTGTTAGTCCGGGTAGACCAGAGCAACAAATCCAGGGAGACTCAAATGTGTATGAGAGAGCAATTGTACATGAAGAAAACAGCCCAGCCCAGCCCAGCCCAGAACAAGTCCTTAAGTCTGATAATACCTCATATGTCAATACTAGTCCATAAATTTCTCTTTAGACTCATGCAGCCATGCAATGTTGCATGAAGATCACAGGTCAGTGGGTGGGAAGTCTTGTGGATCCAGTGGCAGTAGAAGCATCTCAGCGCTGGTGTGGGTCTTCATGTGGCTCCTCCAGTTCAGGGCTCTGGCTGCATCCATGTAGCTCCATGTGTCTTTTCAGCAGGAAGACAAAGCAGAGAACGTGTCTGGCCTCCAGTGAACTATTTATCTCCTTTGCACCTCCAAAATGAGGTCATCAAGCTGCGACCTGATTGACAGGCTAGATTCCACCCCTTCGAAAGTTGACAGAAGATTATGTAACTGCCCCAAATGCTATAGGACAGAGTAGAAGTGCCTGTAAATCTTTATAGGGAGTAGAGAGGCTCCTCTTTCTCCTGAGGACCAGATGGTAGTTTTGAACCACTGATCTTGTGGTTAGCAGCTCAATGTGGAACCACTACATCACCAGGGTTCTGTTACAACACGAGGGCAGTAGATTCCAACTGAGCACAGAGTTTGGATCCAGTAACCGAGACCATCCCAAGGGTTTTCCTTGCTCCGAGAGGGCAAATGTCCCCAGCGTCCCGAGGCTCTCAGTGCTAGCTGCGATGCTGAGCCAGGCTGCAGGCAACCTGTGCCTCTGAGTCCTCATCCATCAGAAGGGTTACCTGTCTGCTCTGGCTAAGCTTAGCTGAAGCAATCCACAGAGTGCTTACAGTGGTGTCAAGCACAGAGTAGGTGCTCCCCCAAAGCATGATCACCATTAAGGAACTGAATCATCATGTAGAGAAATAGTGACCTTTCCATCTCTGATGTGACCCACACTGAGCGAGACCACCTGGTCTCAAAAACCCCTGTTGTTTGTACACAATGTTAACGCTCAGAGAGAAGAGGCCTGCGCATCACTGCAGCTAATGAGAGGGAAAGAGGGGAAAGGCCCTTAGGGGTTTGGAAATCAGTGCTAGTTGTGCATAAGTGAGTCCTTCAGTGACACTGATGGAGAAGCACTGGGCTATTAGGCACAAAGAAGTTTGAATCCACCTTGGAGCACCTCAGAAGAAAGGCCTGGCAATCCCTTCAAAGGGTCATGCCCATGGAAACCTCTGTGGGACGCAGCTCTACTCTCAAATACACAGGGTCACCGGGAGTCAGGCTCGACTTGAGGACGATGAGCGTGTTTTGTTTGTGGACTGAGAGAGCTTCACACAGCTTGTGGGGGAAATCCCACTCCTTTCGTTCAGTTTAAGGACTTGTAAGAAGCTGCGCGCCTCTGGGCCACACCATCCTGGGGAAACAGGCCATCACGCTAGGAAAGTGGGCCCAATTCTCTCTCAGAACACCCTACAATTGGTGAGATTGGACACGGGTATGCGTGTGTGTGTGTGTGTACGTGAGCTCTCTCAAGGGTCTCTAAAAACTCACTGCTGTCGGGTTGATTCCGACTCATCGGGACGCTGTAGGGCAGAGTAGTTCCCGAGACTGCCAATCTTTACGGGAGGAGAAAACGCACTTTACTCCTGCGGGGTGGCTTGGAGATTCGAACTCCTGGTGGTTAGCACCACGGGGGAGGGGGAGCGCGAGGGGACGCTGAGGTGCCGCCTGTGCAGGTCTCCTCGACGCCTGGCTGTGCTGCACTACACCCCCCCCCCCACCGTCTCCGCCCCCCCCCCCCCCCCAGCAGAAGCTGGGAGGCTCCTCTCGTTTCCTCAGTGACTCCTTTGCCACAGGGCTTTGGTGACACTGGGCTTCCAAGTTCGCTTTCTTTCAGAGAGAGCACTCTGCGACCCCACGAAGACCAGACCAGCGGCCTCTGGGTTCCCTATTCCTCCCTGTGCGCTCCTTTCAGGACAAGCGAGCGGCTGGCTCTGACTGCCGCAGAGGACAGTGGTGCTTCAGACACGCGGGCAAGCAAGGAGCCTGGCATGGGATTCAGCTGCGCAGCAGGCCGCCCGGGAAAGCCCAGGAAGGAAGAGCTGCCAGACCCCAGGGCCAGGGCTGGGCCTCCCAGCCATGAGGAGAAGCAATGGACCTGCCTTGGGGCCCACGGTGGCCAGAGGAGCGGCTGGAGGTGTCCAGTCTTTGTCCCGTAACTGTAGGTTAGTCACTTGGCAGCTCTGCTTTCCCTGTCCAAGGGCACCCTAGCGCCTGAGCGCCCCCCTTCAAGTGCCTGAGGGATCTTACAGGGCTAGCCATCCGCTTGCCTTCATCTTTTCGCCTGTGGGCACAATCACGCAGTTCAGGACAAGCTCAGCTCCAGGCCAGAAACATCCCTGGGCGGGGACCTCAAGAGAAAATGCAGGGGGCCATGATTTCCCTTGGTGCCTGGGTCACCGTGCCCAAGCTGTCTGAGTGGCAGGCACTGTGGGGCCTCAGTGCCTGCTGCTGTTCCTTAGATGTGGTGCCTGGTGGAGCTTCTGCGTAAGACTTGGGTTACTAGCCTCAAGGTCAGCAGTTCAAAACCACCAGCGGTTTTCTGAAGGAGAAAGTCAAGGCTGTCTGCTCCTGCACGATTTCGACTCACAAGGAAACCCCATCTAAAGTCGTGAGAGTCCCGGATGGCAGTGGGTTTGGTTTATAGGTCCCTACGGAACACCACAGCACGCAACCTTTTAGCAACCGGACAGCAGAATCCACTAGTGTAGGGAAGCTTCATTATTTTAGCTCACACGAGTCGTTTTCAGAAGCCCTGCCGGCACTCGGGGCTAAGCACTGCAAGGTCAGCAGGTCTCTCTACAGGAAGATATGGCTGTCTGCTCCCGTCAAGACTCGGTGTCTCGGAAACTCTACATATGGTTGTTGTGAGTCAGAATCGACACATGGCCGTGGGTTTGGGGTTTATAACTATTTTCTTTCCCGAATATCAAAGTGATATATGTTAGATGTGCCAAAGGAAAACTTAATAGAAAACAAAAACAACCCAGCATTCCGTAGAAAGGAAAAGTGCTCTGTAATTAAACCTACAGAGATGACAAACTGAAGAGGCCTGCCAGTAAATCCTGAGATTCACTCTGCAGGAATGTACTCATGTTTACATATATTACACACACACACAAATGAGCTCAGGCAAAATAGAGTTTTGTATCTTGATTTATTATTATTTTTAAATATTCCAATCTATTATTATTTTAAATATTATTTTTAAATATTCCAAGCTTAGATCACTAAGCTTCCTACTGGCTGTTAAGCTGTATTGTTTTGTTGTAACAGTCACCTCTCTGTCCGTGGGCATGGGGGTTTCCCCCGGGGACTGCCACACACTGCTCTGTTCGGGTGTCTCTGAGTGTGGGTGCAGAGGCTTCTGTAGGAGCTCTCTGGAATAGTAGGTGAAAGTGTGTGACCACTTTCCACTTTAATCCACATGGCCACCACTTTCCGAGGCAGCCTCCTCAATGACAGGGTGATAGCCACTTCCCATCTCACGCCACTGATCACACGTCCAGTTCTTCATCCTCACCCTTAGCGCCCTCTGAGCTAACTCAATGGAAACTCAAACCATTACACCGTAATGGCTGTGGGGGTCTCCTCAGAAGGACCGATGGATGTGGTCTGATCAAGCTTTTACAATTGATGCCAAGACGAACTATCTTACTGCTTTGGGAATGGACGCTCCTTTTTGTAGTTCATATTACTGAGCTGAAAATATTTTGATAATTGGAGAACCAGACTGAACCTTTCAGGTCACTATGGCGCAAAATAAACCAAGAAAAATATCCCCAAACACACTATAAGGGCCGGTTTCATCTGTCCAGACCAAACTCACTGCCATCAAGTTGATGCTGACTCATGGCGACCCTGTGGGACTGCCACAAAACTGCCTCTGTGGGTTTCTGAGACTGTATTGACTCTTTACGGGAGCAGACAGCCTCATCTTCCTCTCAAGGAACCACTAGGGATTTCGAACCGCTGACTTCGTGCTTAGCAACCCAACGTGTACCACTGTGCCACCAGGGCTCCTTGTTCAATACGTGATTTTGGAAAAAATAAATCACTAAATAGCAATATTGCTTTTCAAGAATCTGAAGAGAATCAGCACTGGGCTAGTCCTCGGGGTCTCTGTGGCTGAGACGACTCCTTGACAACTCCATTCACCCTCCTTCCGTTAATGGAAAGCTGACTCAAGACCTGGCCCAGGCTGCGGCTCAGAGGGCAGCAAGTAGGTTGAGAGGAGGTCACTGGCGGGGCTTCCAGGAGAGTTCTCTGAAGAGAGCTTTCTCTCCTGAAGGCAGCCTTTTTGTCCTTCCTGCTGGAAACATGGATGCGATGCATTCCGAGCTCCAGGTGCCTCATTAAATGCTGAGCAAAGTTGACAACTGGGGCTGGGTGGGTGGGGCTGGTGTGAGGGAGGCTGTGGCCAGAGAGACAGGAGTGGGCGAGTGTGTCTGTCTCCTTCTTTCAGGTGAGCTCTGGTGCTGTAGAGGTTACAGGCTGGGCTTCAATCTGCCTGGTCTGCAGTTTGAAACCACCAGCAGCTCCGCGGGAGAAAGACTGGGCTTTCTACCCCCATAAACAGGGGGCTCCCTATGAGTCAGCACTGACCCCATGACAGTGAGTCTCTCACGGGAGAGCAGCAGGTCTTGCTGGAGCCTCCGCTGTATTGCTTGCTAGCTGCGTGGCCCTGGGAAGGGCGCTCCATCGGGGTGAGTGTCATGAGAGGGCTGCGCGGGACTAGTAGCCATCTAATACAGGTCACTGCAATAAATACGATAGTATATGCTTAGTGTCTGCCTCGCACACTAGTTGCACCTTAGAACCAATCACCTGTGTGGAGCTTTTACATTCCTGGAAGCTGAGGTCACAGCCCGAACAAATTACATGAACCTGGGGGCTCTGGGGGGCACAATCCTGACATCAACGCTGTTTTAAGGCTTCTCAGGCACCAGGGAAGAAAGGGCTGGAGGTCTACGTCTGCAAAGATTCATGCCAAACCAAACTCACGGCCATCGAGTCAGTTCCGGCTCAGAGGGACCCTAGAGGGCAGGGTGAACTGGCACTGGGGAACCCTGTGCACCTGTTCCCACGGTAACATTGGGGTAGCCTGTCCACAGACCACTCCAACGGAACCCCACCAAGGGGAGGAGAGCCCCCCCCCCGCTGAGCCCAGAATCCATTTTCACAGCGCTCTTACTAGCATGGCGCAAGTCAAGAGGGGGAGTAGCTGGGCATGCTGGGAAACGGGTGCACCGGAGCAAGGGTGGGTGACTGCGCTCGGGGAGAGTGGGGGCAGTGTCCAGAGGAGGTGAATTTGATCACAAGCCCACGTGAGACGCCCTAAGATATTTGGGGATGGGAGGAAGCAGCCAGAGGTCCAACATTACATGAAGCGGAGAACTACACAGAGCTCCATCAGACTAGGCCAGCCTGGGAAACCCCATTACACGAGTACAGCGCCTTGTACATGAAGAGATAGAAGGATTCATCTTTTCTGTGGAAAGAGATGTTCTCTCGCAAAAGAAAATTAGCCTAAAGAAAAAAAAAAGAAAACGAAGAAAGACAGGAAATTAGCCTAGAGGGTGTTTCTGCCTTCTTTGGAGAAATTGTTGGCCATTAGCCACACTTTTTCCTTGTCACACCTGGTCCCAGCGCTAAAGAATATTGGGGTGGGGGATTAAATGAGCACCCAGTTTCTCAGAACAGCCCAGTGAGTTCACCTCTGACATCCTTAAATGGCGTTTTATTACAAAAGGGAGGCAGAGCAGTGGGGGGCTTGGGACCATGGGAGACTGGGAACCAGAGAGAGACTACAAAGCCCGCTGGGAAGAGGCCCAGATGTGGGAATGCGACTGTATCCTTAATGTTTCCTGATCTTGGTGCGTGCTAGCCTGTTAACTTCCCCAACACACCCCGACAATCGTGTACGCAGGCAGCTGTCTGGCCACCGAACCGAACATGGAAACCAGCAGGGTGCGTGGGAGGGGCAGTTTTTGCCTGGAAAGGAAGATGGGTGGGCGCTCGCCCTGCATTGCCCAAAGGTCAAAGTGTACTGGGGTCCCCCAAGGGGACGGTCTTGGGGGGCAGGAAATAAGCTACTTGCTGTGCCTTGGGGGACAGATTCTAATCTGAGAAGGGGCATTGGCTAGTCAAACCCGACCTCAAGGAGAGGCAGCGAGAAGCGCAGAAACCAGAGGGAAAGCGCGCCTGGGGTTTCCTTGCAGGGCGTGCGCCTGCCTGCAGGTCTAAAGCGGCCGAGCTGAGCGGGATGAGAAGGCTTATCAGAGAAAAAGAGTGTAATGTGGAGTTTGGATTTTTGTCTTGTCATTTCAACCAATTCTGCAGCCAGCCTCAACACAGGTTCTTTCTCCATGCCTGTACACTGCCCAAGAATGGTGCTACCGAGGGAAGGCCAACAAGAAGTGCTTGTACCCACTCTGTACGATGTACCAGGCACTGTGTCCTAACACGCATTATATCATTGAGTCCTGCCAGCACAGGAGAGAGAGAGTGTGTGTGTGTGTCTCAAACTTGACCAGGGCCCCTCAGCCAGGGGTGACAGGGCCCAGGACACTCGACATTTGAGCTCACCAGTCCTAGCCCCTAATCTCACTGCTGCACTGTCTAGCGATAACAGTGCTTCATGAATCAACTGGGATGTTTTTGTAAAAAGGAAAACGGAAAACTATTTGTATTTGTGCTGATTCAAACATGAGCAAAGTCCCTCACGATCACCTGATCAGAGTTTGCAAAAACGGTGGAAGTCGCAGCTGTGTTTAAAGGCCTTTAAATTCGGGCCCAAACCAAACCCAGTGCCATCCACTCCAATCCAACCCAACGCGATCCTATAGGACAGGGTAGAACTGCCCACGGGGTTTCCAAGGCTGTGAACTTTTACAGAAGTTAACTGCCTCATCTTTCTCCTGCAGAGTGGTTGGTGGAATTGAACTGCTGATATTTCAAGGTTTTTAAGCAACTCGCCCTGAGGTTTCCACTCCGCTTGGGCTCTAAGGGAAGGAAATCACAATGCAGTCTGGGCCAGTAGGCTTATAGCTGGTTTATACGCTGTTCTCCACGAAGCTGAATCCTGTGACAGTCTCAGCCTGACCCTCCAGGGTTCTCCAGCTTTCCCAGTTACCAGGGTGACTCTGAGTGCCAGAGCACTGTGCTCCACAGGGTGTTTTCAGTAACGAAGCTTTGGGGGGGTCGCTCCCCATGACTAGACTAAGTCAAAACAGTCCTAGCCCCAAAAGGGAAACAGGAGAGGGACCTGTGTTGGTGATACAAAGGCCGGGTTCCCTGGGGTGGGCTCAGGAAGGCCAGAAGGCAGAGGGGCAGGGAGAAGGAAGCCGTCCAGCCACCGTGGTAGTCAGGCCGGGGTGAGCGAAGTCGCTATTCCACCAGGATGGCCCGAGACAAATGCTGTCAATTTCCAAAGAGCCCCCGTGCAGAAAAAGCTCCCCTCCCCTGGCCTAGGCACTGGGGAGAAACCCCATCCCCATGACTGTGGGGTCCCACTCTTATTTCTGTGCCCCTCCTCCCTCTGTCCTCTTCTCTGGTCCGAACGACCTTGACTCCCCATGTGATTACGCCCCACCCCAACCTGCTGGTGCAGCCCTGGACGCTCTGCAGGCCTCACGCTGTGTGTGGCCTAACTGGATCCTCTTTCATGGTCTGCCCTGTACACGCAGGGCGACATCCATCAGGCGCTGCTTGTGCCGTTTTTAGAAAAGTCTTACTAATTTTGTAACTCTTCCCCTCCTCCACCCCAGCTAAAAAAAGGCTGAGTTTGAGTACTGCACAATAGACCACCTTTGAATTCCAGGATGTAATCATCTATCCACCTGGCTAAGGGGGCAGGCGGGCCAAGAGCGCTGGGTCGCCTTCACTTGTGGCGAAGACAGGTGAGGTCCCTACACTCTGCTTCAAGAGCGCCGGGTTCACCCAGTGTCTGATGTCAACTGGTGTTGCAGGCGGCACAAGCACAGGATCCCTCCCACCCCACCCCCACAAGCAGCAAATATTGTGCTTCTAGCAAGAGCTTCCTCACCCAAACATGTGTCAGTCACCCATCTTGGGGAGCTTTTGTGACGTGCTCAGAGGGGCCTTCCTAAGAGGCGCGACCTAACCTGTAAGACGAATTTCCTTATCCCTGTTTCATACAATGGGGTGAAGGTCAACTACTGTGTGTCCATGTGGAGGGTGTGTGTGTATATATATATACTCTATATGGGGTAACATGTAAGGGGGCTTAAAAATTTCACGGAAGAATGGAATTAAAATTATTTCCCCACTAACTTTTGAAGCCCATTCATGCAGCCTCTGACACACAGAAGGTTATCAGTAAATGGGAGCGCTCAGTGGCCGAGGACCTAGTGAATCACTACTGGGGAGTCAATTCCAACTCGTGGTGGGCGACCCCAGGCCGGCAGCTGCTCCGGGGTTCTCTTGGGGTGGGCTCTATGGAAGTGAACCACACCTTTCTTCTGCGGCACTGTAGGGCAGGTCACGTCACTGGCCTTCAGTTGGGAGTCAGGTGGCAGCGTGCTGGGCTGCTGACCATTAGGCTGCTCCTCTGGAGACAGATGAGAATTTCTCCTTCTGTAAAGAGTTACAGGCTCAGACACCCACAGGGGCAGTTCTACCCTGTCCTATGGGGTCAGAGTCCACTCGATGGTAGTGAATTTGGGTGAGTGGCTTATGCCACCTAAGAACTTAGTAGATGGGCACTTCCTCTCTGGTCTATAGAAACGGTGACCCAAGAAACAGGGCCCTGTGAGCCTCTCAACCCAAGTGCAATAGCATTGGTCTCCGCCGAGGAGGGTTTGGGGGCCAGGGCCCTCAGCCTCTCCTCCCCTCCCCCAAGGCTCACTCTCGGGGTCCATTTCCAGCTGGCTGTTATGGGAAGCAGAACTCCACGACAACACGAGGAGGCTCGAGCTAGTTCGCCACCTCAGCCGAGACCAGACCGACCCCCGCCAAGGTACTGAGGGACCCTTTAAAGGACTCTTTCGGTTGCTTGGGGGAAAGGGGAAATGTATTTTGTTAGATTTTGTGGGCCGTGCTGAGTCAGTGCGGGCGGGGGTGGGGCTGGCTCCATGGTGTGCATCACGTCACGGCTGCCCACATTCAGCGAGCCTCGCACCTGGACGACGCCACTGAGACCTCTCCCCTGGGGCTGGCCAGGAAAAGGTATCAGAGCTGTGTCTATACCTGGGCCTGGAGTAGGGCAACTGACTCTGGACCCCAATATAAAGTGCCCCCAGGAGCCCAGGTTCTGGCTTTCTCACTGCCCCTGAGACCTGTCCACTACAAGCACCCATTCCTACAGAAGATTCGGGGACTGACCATTTGTAGGTGGTCCTCTGGTAAACCCAGGCAGGAGACCAGGGTTGAGCATGGTAAAGACACTGTCTGACGATGCTGTCCAGGACGGGCAGGTGGGCTACCGCGACTGGGGCTTCCGCACAAATTGCACACCAGGGCCCATCAGCCACATCTTCGGCGGGTGGCCTCTGTACTGCTCACTGCTATCTGCCCACACGCTGAGAAGGGAGAGCGGCTCCCTGTCAAGGGGACAGGTCACTTCCCCCTCTCCGCACGGTTGGCAGGGCCCAACAGAAGCCAGGAAGCGCGCCAGTTCTTTCTGGAGTATGGCTCTTCTCTCTACCACGTAGAGGGCTCAGCTGGTACAGTGCAGAGTTAAGAACAATTCTTAATAGCATCTCTGGCAATTTGAATGATGTTATTTTCAAATGCTACAAATAAGTAGGCTAGCTTTTCCCATGTTATCCAAGTTTTCAAATAAACCAATTCGTGGTATAATGCTCCCAAATTAACTCGACTATCATGATCTGTTAAACTTAAGCGGTCAGTGAATTATCTAGGCCCACTTTCCCCAAGGTCTCTGGTCAATTAGCCTTAGCCAGATGGGCCAGGGTCTCTTGAGATCAAAGATAAAACATTTGCAACTCCTGTTAAGAATGACCCGGTTGACTGAGGAAATCCATTAAAAAGCATTTCAAAATCAAAGCCGTATCTGATAATTTTATGGATTATGAAAAGAAATTCTCTTAAGTGGCTATAAAGTATACCTGTGCAACACTGACAATCACAAGGTCCCTGTCCGCTGGGGCGGCATGAGTCCCTGACAATGAGTGGGGTCACCTTACATGCGGTGACGGAGATTTACGGAAACAAAAATGTTTACAGTAAGGCAACAACCTCATGCACACTAGTGAATATCCCCTCAGTAAGGTTACGAAAAAATAGCAAAGACACAGATTTACCTTTTAAAAAATATACCTGTCACTGGCATTTTGAAGTATGCAAGACCAGAGGATTTAAAAGTTAACTAGTGGCCATTGCGGTTCATCTCGACAGCATGTGGAGAGGACCAGCTGAGTGCGAGCCGCTTTTGACTACGGAGAGGGCGGCTGCTGTGACGTAGGTGGTCTGTCCCCACAGTGCTAGACATGGTGACTTGATGTGAACCAGGAGAGCTTCCCAGGGTAGAGTCATGGAAGCAGGGGACTGGGATGGAGATGGAGGGAGCTGGAGCCCAGGGGTGGTCGTCCCCGCAGAAGCCCTGCTGCCCATGGGTCGGGGTGGCAGACTTCCACCATGAACTGGCACCCGAGGGAAGTGACCCCTCACCACCGCAACACACACTGATAGTAACGAAGGGACACTTTGGAGACGTGTTCTCTTACACACGTAGAGGCTCATCAGCTTTAATGAGAGGGACTGTGCAGGGATCAGACAGAGCTCGCGGACAGTCCCGAGCCCACAGATGTCTGGGCTGGTGTGCTCACGGCCCCTCCAGGGCAGTTACTTATTTTTGCTGAGTGTCCTCTGCTTTTCCGCGTGCTGCACAATCTTTTCCTCCACATACAGGCCTTTCCGCTTGCGCACTGCGTTCATGTACTTCCGGGCCTGGTTCTCGGAATCAGCCTTTTCTCCAAAATGCAGGTACTCTTCCTCCGTGGTCGGCACCCAGAAGGGGTCGCTGGGAATGATCTTGAAAAAGAAGGTAATGGAATGTACGAGGTTAGCCAATGTCTTTACTGCCCGCTCTCCTTACTCAGCGCTCCGGCACAGTCTCGGCTACCGGGAAAGCTCACCTGGGGAGCAATGATAACAAGCATCGTGGGAGGAGGTGGACTCAGGGAAGTAGACCCGACAACATTTATCACATAGATTGTTCTTTGGAGCCTTGGTGGTGGACTGGGTTATGCATGCACTGGGCTGCTAATTGCCAGGTCACCAGTTCAAATCCACCAGCTGACCCTTGGGAGAAAGAATGAGGCTTTTTGTTCCTGCAAAGTGTTAGTCTCAGAGACCAGCAGGGGCCATTCTACTCTGTCCTGCGAATAGGAAATGACTCAACAGCAGTGAGTTTGAGTTTTTCTGATTACTCTCTTGCTTTCACATTCATTCCCTAACACGAGGCACTTAATTGCAAAGCTCCCCTTTTCAGGAGGACATATTGGTGTTAGTCTGCCTTTGTCCCCAGCGGGAGACCCACACATGCAAGCTCAGTCTTGATTACATGGAGCTCCTGCTCCAAAGGGCGATGCCGTGCCCTGGTGAGCTGGAGGGAGTGGACAAGGCGGGGCACTTACAGTCGCTGCCTCCTTTTCTCGCTCCTCCACCTGGCTGATGCTGAGGAGGGCCGGCTTGGGGAAGGAAAGGGCACTGAGGAGTACCCAGTAAGCCAGCGAATACCTGTACCGAACTCGAGACTTAGAGCCTGCACGGGACAGGCCTCTGAGTTACGACAACCCCACTCAGGAGCCTCTGGCTTTGTTTGTTCTGTTTTACATGTTATCATTAGTGAGTATCGTTGCAACGTGATGTGGCAGTGCATAATTTGATGATGTCATTCTCAGGGGTAATGTTTTCAACTCCCCCAAAACAAATAAAGCTACTGATGACAAAAGGCAATGCTAGTGAGTGAGAGAGAGAGAGAGAGAGAGAGAAGTGTTCAGCCATGTGACGGCCAATGGACATCACTGAAGGCTGATGGAGCTGCCAGGAGCCGGGCACCACTGTACTGCGCGAGTTCGCTCTTCTCCAGCATCAGCGAGCATCCCTGATCACAGGGGCCAGGGTGGCTTTGGCATACCTCATGCCTTTCGGGTTATGACTAGGTTCTTATTTTTCAATTGGGGCAAAAATGGGCGAGACTCCCTTGGTGGCCAGCACCTTTAAATGGAAAGCACAGAAGTGAAGGGAAAGTCTGTTTAAAATACTGCTTTTCAGAAAAGAGAGCACTATCGATTGATGAGGAAGAGAAGGGCTTTGGGGGAGGAAGGGAACCCTATGGGAACAAACGGGGCCATCAGGCCTCACCATACCCCTGGGAGCAAAGAGAGGTGTGAGTCAGGAGGGGCTGGCTCTCAGTGGCCACCTAGGGGTGGGGCCGAGCCCCAGGCCCCAGGTCTGGTGGACTCTGGAACCTTCACTCCTCCTGGAGCTGGAATGCCCACGTGTCGCCAGGGTTTGAGCGAGAAATGAGCTGTGCAGGGAAGGCGGAAGCGGCCACCTTCTGGAGGCCAGCCCGGGCTGCGCTGACTGTGCTGTCCTCTGCCACCCACTCGGAGCTGTTCCCAAGGGCCTGGCTGGAGTGTGGCACCCAGAGCAGGAGGCACCTCTGAAGGCCTAACATCAGGGTCTCCTCAAAACAAAGCACGTGGAAGAGAAAACCCCACAGGAGGTGACCTTGCAAACAAGAATGACAGGGCACATAAGGAAACCCGCCTGGCAACCGAGTCCCCGGAGCCAACAGACAAGGAGTCGAAGAGGAGGCAAGAGACTTTACAGAGAGCACATTTCAAATCCTCAAAGAGATCAAGGGAGAGACTGGATCCACAATGTGTCAGGCAGTTATGAAAAAGAATAAACCAGGGGAAGAAATATATAAACATTAAATTAAAAACAAAGATATTAAATAGAAGAATGCTGAAGAAGAATGGATTAAAAGATAGCAATTCTCCCCAGACCACAAAGCAGAGAGAGAGCAGCTAGGAGCTATGGAATCTGTAGCGAGCGTGTCTCGGGGGTCCTAGAATCACCTGTGAGAGCACTGAAGGGCGTGAGTCCAGAGAGTCACAGGTGAGATACGGCAAATATGCTGTGTGCAGATGCTCGGTTCTGATTGTGATCCAGCAGACGCTGCAGAACACGGGCTGTGCTACCGACCCTCGGAGAAAGGCTGGAGACAAAGTAACTGGCACCGAAGCAGGGACTCTCTCCGATCAAGACAGAGACTATCCGCGAGCAAAGTCAAATCACCTGCAAAGGGCCACGAACCGGCCCGACAAGCGACTGCCTCGTCCACAACGTGACACACAGTGAGCAGCCTTTAAGGGCGGAGGGGCTTCCGCTGGGACCTGACACTCTTTGTCTAGTGCCGCTATGGCTAACGAGCCCCAGACAAGAGTGCTCAGATCCTCTATGTAAACTCCACTCAGAAATCTCCTCTTAGCAAGGAAAGGAAGCCCCTGACGGAAGAGCGGGGATGTAAGGCCAGACGGGCCAGTAAGTCACAGGGGTTCGAGCAGGAGTGAGGAAACATGCTGGAGAGCGTTACCAACTTGCCAGGGTCAGTGTGTTGGCCAGCAGAACGCTGGCAGTCGTCGTGGTTGAGGGAAATCTACACCACCAGGGCTCCCTATCCTGTTGTACGAGGCCTTTTTAAAGCAAGGAGGTAGCTTTGAGGATCAAGGTGCATCTGACCCAAGCCATGCCATGTTCCATGGCCTCATATGCATGTGAATGTTGGACACTGAATCAAGATGCATTTGAATCAGGATTCTGGTGAAGAACATTGAAAGTATCACGGTATAGACAGCTGGACATCCCTTGCAGAGGGGTAGTGGGGAGGAGATGCGTCACTCAGGGTTCAGTGTAGCAATAAGGTAACTCACAACCTTCCTGTAGTTCTTGAACACTTCCTCCCCCCAACTATCATGATCCCAATTCTACCTTGCAAACCTGGTTAGACCAGAGGATGCACAGGGGTACAGTTGGGATCTGGAAACACAGGTAATCTAGGACAGATGAACCCCCTCAGGACCAGTGGTGAGAGTAGCGATACCAGGAGGGAAGGAGGGGGGGTAGAAAGGGGGAACCAATCACAAGGATCTACATATAACCTCCTCCCTGGGGGATGGGCAACAGAACAGTGGGTGAAGGGAGACACCAGGCAGTGTAAGATAAGATAATATAGTAATTTATAAATTATCAAGGATTCATGAGGGAGGGGGAAAGGAGGGGGAGGGGAAAAAATAAAGAAAGTATCAGGGACTGCCACAAAAGCAAACAAATTCCTCTTAGAAGTACAGCCAGAAAAAAAAAAAAGAGGACCTGATGCAGAGGGCTTAAGTGGAGAGCAAATGCTTTGAGAGTGATTAGGGCAAAGAATGTACAGATGTGCTTTATACAATTGATGTATGTATATGTGTGGATTGTGATAAGAGTTGTATGAGCCCCTAATAAAATCTAAACAAAGAAAAGAAAAAAAGAAAATGATTAGGGAAAAGAATGTACAGATGTGCTTTATACAATTAATGTATGTATATGTATGGATTGTGATAAGAGTTGTATGAGCCCCTAATAAAATATTTAAAGAAAAAAGAAAAGAAGTACAGCCAGAATGCTCTTAGACGGAAGGAGGGTGAGACTTCATCTCAGGTAGTTCCTGTATTTCCGACTTGTTGCCAGGAGACCAGTGCCTGGAAAAGGACTGCAGGCTTGGTCATGTGGAGGAGGGTCAGGAAAGAGGAAGACCTTCAGCAAGATGGATGACTGCAATCGCCCCAACACAACAATGAAGTGTTTTGTTCTTGGCACATAGGGTCGCTATGAGTTGGAACCAATGGATGGTGCCTAACAACGACCTAACGCCCGTCTTTCATTTTGTTGTACTGTGGTGGCTACAGTGCTGGGGGTGGGCTTCAGTGGAGTTTGCAGCTAAGACAGACTAGGAAACAGAGTCTGATGATCCACTTTGACAAATTCAGCAGTGACAACTCCATGGGCTCAAGAGAGGACTATGTGATGTAGTGGGGAAGATGAGTCTCCTGTGCTGGAGGGCCCTACACTGCTGACCAGAGTACTCACCATGATGATGGCAAACAACCAGGCCACACTTGTATTCTGTTATACAGAAGGGTGTCACGTGAGACATCAAGTTGAAGTCGACTCACCATCACACACACACACACACACACACACACACACACGATATTGAGAACAGAGGAAGCAGAGGCTGGATCGTTATGGCATTATACTGTTTGTAGATGAAAACACTCAACAATTGATATAAGGTTGTTGCAAAGATGGAAGAAGATACCACTTGGGAAAACACCTGGCACACGCCAGGTGGGTCCAGCTCCAAAACCTGTCTCTCCGCCACAACAGCTGCCACGAAGATCACGACCGCTCCCCATGCACTGCCCAATTGCAGTTAGGGTAAATCAAGTCCACACAGAAGTGAGAGGCAGCAATTCCGCTGTTGGTTCAATGTTGTCTCCCAGCACTGACACTGTAGTGTGGTGACACAAGATGCTGATACTAGGGACAGGGGTAGGGTGAGAGATGGGGGTGGTGAAGCTCCCTGCACATTTTTTGTGGGGAAAACTTTTGTGAATCTCGAATTATTTCAAGATAGAACAGCTTTGTTTTGCTTGTTTGCTGAATAAATGCTCATCATCTAGAAGTTGTCACTCTGTTTTCAGAATTCAAAAAGCTCTTGGTAGAAAGGAAACTTCTCAATACTTCTAAGACACCTATATGTGAACTGCTTTAGAAAATGGCTAATCTGCTTCGCTAGGGGAGAGGGAGTGAGGCTGGGGCGCCTGTCACTCTTACAATAGGTGACAAGAGCCAGAGGAGAGTTTAGCACTTCCCCCAAACCAGGAGCAGGCACTGGGTGGGGTTAAGGCACCCCAGGGGCTACACTACTGGGCCTGGAGTCAGGCTCCCTCCCCACTGAGCTGTGAGATCTTGGCCACGTTATTTCAAACCACTTTGTGGCTCGGTTCTCGCTGAAATGACAGGGCCATGGGAGCCCTGGAGGCTGGTGGCCTTGGTGTGCAACAGCCAGGGGCCTGTACCTGGGGAAGAGGCCTGGTCGAAGAGCTGCTGGTGTGTTCTTGTCCTGGTAGCCCAACCCCACTGCTTCCAATGACCTTTGGGTAGCCCTTATCCACCCTCAACCCCCCAGATTGTGCCAAAATCTCATTAAGTGTGTAAGAGCACAGAACCAAGTAGGCTGAGGTAGAAGAAGGAGGGCATCATGCGGGGGACCCCAAATCAAACCTCACCAGGGCCGATGTCTACAAAGACATTAGCAAAGGCTCGCAGGGTGTCAGGAGCCCAGCATGGTAGGCTGCTGGGGTCCTGCCAAATCCAAATGGTATCATGGACATGGATTGTGGGCTCCGCTGCGGTCTCATGTAGCACACTACGGCGATTCCACAGGAGGAGTGTATCAGAAGCAGTGCTACTACTTGAGCCAGCAACAGAAGCAGGGAACTGGGAGGTGATGCCAGGAAGAAGCGGAATGAGAAAGCAAGAAAGTGGATCCGCAGGTCAGGTCTTCTTGGTCTCGGGAGGGAAGGCGCTTGGACCCCGTCCCACGTGCACATACACAGGATGTCACTTGCTTCAAGCTCATTACTGGTGCCCTCTACTAACCAGCTAACAGACAAACAGAAAGGTCCTTTGTACATCACAAAGAAGCTACATGGTCTGAGCACATACGCATGGTAATGGTGCATACATTTTTAACCCCGTTAAAAAAAGACAACAAATTCAAAAGCGGGAAACAAATGAGGTGCAAGGTCAGAGACACTGGACTCAGATCAGCCAGTTAGGACCCGAGTCCTGCTATTTCAAACAATAGAAGATCTGGGGGTGGAGGGGTTCAGAAAGGGTCCAATTTTGTCTTGAACTTCTGCACATACTTTGGAGGCTTGCTCAGATTACTTCCAGCTGTTACTAGGCCCTATTTTGGAAATCTCCCTATCAGCCCGGTAGGCTTCCTCAGACACTTGGCCCTGTGCCAGTCTTAATTCAGGTTCCTTGGAACCTGCTGGATTGGGTGTGTTATGCCTGTATCTCTGTGGACATCTTGATGCTACTTGCCTTAACAAGCCAAGGGTGCTCTAGCGCTGAAGCCGAAGCAACACCTGAGTGGCTGAGGCTGACTTTGACTTCCTGGCCTGGGGAAAACCCAGCAGGGTGACTGTGCAGCTTTGCTCCACAGAAAAGCACCCGCTCTGGAGCACAGAGTACAGCTCCTAGCCTGGGGCATGAGGTGCTCGGTGCCAACTGGCTCCCACTAAAACCTGCTTGCCTTCAAGTTGATTCCGACTCCTAACGACCCGACTGGGCAGAGCAGAAGTGCCCTGCTGTGGGTTTCCGAGGCGGTCAATCTGGCGGGAGCAGAAAGCCTCCTCTTTCCTCGGAGGCTGGATCGTGGCTTCAAATTACCGGTTTCATGGTAAGCAGCCCAACATGGGTCGACGATGCCACAGGCCTAAAGAGAGAATATATTTTGCACTCAACAGCCTGAACAAGCTGCCGTTTTCTAATGGAGGTGCCACAGGGGTTAGCTGCTGCCTTGGCATTTTATCAAATAATAAAATACTAAATAATTAACAGAAGGAAAAACGCACTGGGGCTCTTCTCTGAATGTCTGCCCATTTGTTACGTGATTGTGGCTGGCAGGTGGGAAGTGCCTGCATCTACAACAAATGGGTCACTGCTCACGGGATGACTTCTCCCACCTGGGGTGAGCTCGGGCCTGCCTCTCCAGATCAGCTCGGTCATCTTGAGCTGGTGAGAGCAGACATGTACACCACCACTGCTTGGTCATGTTTTCCTTTCTGTGCCTGTTATTAGTTCCAT
This sequence comes from Tenrec ecaudatus, assembly GCF_050624435.1. NCBI lineage: Eukaryota > Metazoa > Chordata > Mammalia > Afrosoricida > Tenrecidae > Tenrec > Tenrec ecaudatus. Next base: position 49,853,479 of record NC_134538.1, on the reverse strand, counting down.
TTCTTCCTCATTCATAAAAGGGTGAAACACAGAAAGAGAAATTAGGGGACTGCTGACTCCAAAGGTTTCCTCATGGAAAATGCCTGTCATTTTATTCTATTTGCTGAAGCATTTTCTCTCAAAAGCTCTTGATTGTAAATTATATGGTGTGGTAGAATACAAATGAAAAGGGAAAAAAAAACCCCCAAAACTCTGAGAGTAAGAAGGCAGCTCTCAACAACTGTGTTCTTTCTAAACTTGACTATGGGGGTAAATTGAGATAGACAAGATTAATGACATTTAATTAGAATGTAGTCTCTAAGGCTTTGAGATTGAAGCCTTTGGGAACAGGACCATGACAGGTGGCAAGGGGATGACAGAAGGACATAAAACTGGAGAAAAACTTTTCTTGACATGATTTTTCTTGAATGCTATTTATCAAGACACTGATTTTTAATAACAAGCTAGAACTAAGCCAGAGCCAATGTTAAAAAAAGTTACGTAAGATTAATGTTCAACTTTTTAAAAAATGAGAGATAAAAGAGACTGAAGATCTTCATGGCTTTTACATAACGAAAATTGTCTTTCTTTCTAGGTAGCCAAAACAAACCATAGAAAAGATATTCCTAACTATTAGCCATTCGGGAGATGCAAATCGAAAGTACAAAGAGATACCATCTCTGGCCAGATTAAAATGACAGAAAGACAATAACAGTCAACAATGAAACCAGATACTAACAGATGCTGTGGAGGGCAGAGTGGAAGCCTAACGTATGGCTGGTTGGACTGTAAAATGGTGTGCCCACCATGGAGAATGGTATGGTATTTCCTTAAAGTACCAGAGAAACAGAGCTATCTTACGATCCAGCAATATATTTATTTGTGTTTTATTGACTACATGAAGGGATTCAACTATGTGGATAATAAGCAACATCATATCCTTGTGAAGAATGGGCACCCCAGAACACGTCAATTATGGGGAGCCTGGCCCCAGACCGGGAGGCAGTCATTCCAGGAGAACCAGGGATACTGAAGAACACCGAGTGGTGTCAAGTCAGGAAAGGTGTGTGTCAGAGTTCTATCTTTTCGCCAGCCATATTCAATCGGCATGCTCTCAGCAAATAATTCAGGAAGCTGGGCTAAAAGAAGAAGAACCCAGCTCACTAACAGCCTGTGATACACAGATGACACAACCCTGCTTGCTGGAAGCTAAGAAGACTTGAAGCACTTGCTAATGAAGACCCCAGTCTACACCCTTCAGTTATGATTCCTACAGAAAACAAAAAGATCATCGCCACAAGACAATAGACAACACCATGAAAAACAGGTAAGATTCAGGATTCCATTTTATTTGGCTGCACCATCCATGCTCACGGAAGCCGCTGTCAGGAAATCAGACGACATACTCTACTGGGCAAAGCTGCTCGAGGTCACTTTGGTATTGGGTGGGCCTGCACGGTCGGTATTTTCAAATGCCTCATATATACGTGAAAGTTGAGCAAGGAATAAACAGAAGAACTGAAGCGTCTGAATTATGATGTTGAAGAAGAATACAGGATATACCAACGGCTTCCAAAAGAACAAGCAAATCTGTCTTGGGAGAAGTACTGCCAGACTGCTCCTTACAAGGGAAGATGGTGACACTTTGTCTGGAGAGATCAGTTCCTGGAGAAGGACAGCATGCTCGGTAGAGGGTCAGCAAAAACGTGGAAGACCCTCAATGAGGGACTGATAGCGTGGCTGCAACAATGGGCGCAAACAACACAATTTTGAGGACGGTGGGCACCAGGCAGCGTGGTGTTCTGCTGTACATAGGATGCTATAAATTGGAACTGACTAGACAGGACTGAACAGCATGATCCAGCAACCCCAAACCTAGGTGTAGCTCCTGCTATAAGCCAAATCTAGTGCCACTGATATGGTTCTGACTCATAAGACACCCTATTGTGCAAAGAGCTTCCTCCTGGGTTTCTTCCCAAGGTACAAAAGAAAGCACACTGCCATATCCTTTCCCCACCAAGTCACTGGTAGTTTCAAACCACTAACCTGTCAGCAGTCGAGGGGTTTAACCACACTGCCACCAAGGACCCCTTAAAACCCACTGCTACTGAGTCGATTCAGACTCACAATGACGCTAAGGCGCAGTAGAAAGAGTTCTACTTAGTGTTTTTGAAACCGTAACTCCTTACTGGGACACTCTGTCTCAGGTTTTTCTAGGGTAGTGGCAGTAGCCCAGAGCTCACCCCACCTTGCCATCCAAGCTCCCTGAAGTATCTATAGACATGTGTGAATGCAAATATATGGGTGCATGCAGAGATTCACTGAGGACACAGACTTAACCAAACACGGCCCAAGACGGTGTTCTGGATCTGAAAGCTCAGGACCATGCGTCTTATGGGACAAATCAGTCCACAGGCACAACAGAAGTTCACAAAAATCCTGGTCCACCTCCTACTGAGGGGAGGAGTATCGGGGCTCTCAGGAGCTTGTGCCTGGCCAGCCATCTATGATGCAACCACTGGTCCGGACTGGCCAGACACAAAACAGTAAGAAGGTAACCAAGAGCCCGGCGAAGACACGAGTCTACAGGAGTCACAGGCTCAGCTCACTGAGACCAGAGCAGCAGATGGGATCTGGCTAGCACCACGCTGGTTCTGACCAGGGTCACAAGAACCCGACCCGGACAGAAGGAGAAGAACGTGAAGGGGAACACAAATATTCCTTCTTTTTTAAAAAAAGAAAGAGCCTGACAAAGTGGGACAGTGGAGAACAGCAACTCTTTAAGCCCAGTCCCAAGTCCATCCCGAGATTATGCTTCATGAAACAGCAGAGTGGCACATAAAACAGTGATCATCGCCCAGAAGATCAGTACTGTACTTAAAATCATCAGGATGAGACCAAAAGGCCAACAATCTCCCAAAAGCAAATGTAAGAGGGAGGGGCCAGGGAAACGAGTGAATCAGCAAGGTAACTGATAGGACATGGAAAGAAAGAGACACTGTGATAAATGTAACCAATGGGAACCGAACTCATTATGTAAACTTTTCATCAAAAAAAGAAACAACAGTAGACTTTAGTCACACCCTACTGATGTTATAGGAGCTGTCTCTGCGTTACCGTCTAGTCTCAGATAAGTACGTGGCCACCTAGGTTTGAGGTGGGGTGTGTGCGCGAGCTCGCAAGCAGCCGTATTCTCTAAAAGGCCAGCTAGGAAATGGTTTAGGCTTTTCAGACCATCTCATCTCTCTTGCATCGACTCAAGGCTGATAGCAGTCACTGAAAGTAGTAAATGAAGGGGAAGGCTCAGTTCTAATAAATTGGCATTAACCAACCTAGTGGGCCAGTTTACTGACTCCTGATAGCAACAGATTACATTTCCCAGCCTCCTAGCTAGGTGTGGCCAAGTGATTAGATCTGGGATTTTAGAGGCGTGAAGTGTGTACTACACCATCAATGGAAGTGCAGTGTTGAAAAAGGCAGCAAGCCAGGAGGAGCCTGGGCTGTGTCACCAGTGAGCCTGGATGCAGATAAAACAGAAAAAACCCTGCCTCATTGAAGCCACTCAAATTTGGGAGCCTTTTATGAGAATGGAACTCTGGTGGTGCTGTAGAGTTACAGGTTGGGCCATTAATCGCCAGATGGATGTGGTTCAAGCCAACCAGCTGCTCTGAGGGAGACAGTGGAGGCTGTCCACCTCCGTACAGATTTACAGTCCCAGAGACCTAGGACAAGGTGGATCTGAGTTGATATCGACTTGATGGCAGTAGGGATTTGGGTTTTTACATAAAAAAAAAAGTCTCTTCTGTTTTCTAATCAATGTGTTTGACAATTAGGAATGATGAGAGAGCTTTAATTGATAGATTTAAATTTAATATCAATTTAAAATTGATAGATTTAAATTTAAAATCATTTCTAAGGATAGGACGGGTGTGAATTCAAATGTCTGATTTTTCAGTAGGGAAAGGCTTGGCGGACCTGCTCTGGATCTGCATGGACAGGCTCCCCGCGCTCTGAGCAAACGGGCCGACACAGCGTTTCACAGCAGTGTTGATCAAGGCCAGCAAGGCTACGGGTGATTTGTCATCTGCCACACACTCAGAAGCAAGTTTCCGAGCGCAGTTTTCAGCAATGACAGCCCAGTGAAGAAAGTGTTTCGCCTCTCAAGGTCACTGCTTTGAAGTGAAAGAAGTCTCTCTGTGTTCTAAACATTACTAGCCCCACTGCCGTCCTCACACGTCTGATGACCAGATCCACGGCAGACGGCTCTGTAATGAAGTTCTCCATTAGGACCACCAGTGATGTATTTACACTACAGACACAGCTTCTATTTCTCTTTAGAAGTCACCTTTTTAAAACACATCCATTCTATTTCTTTTTTTTTGAGTTTAAATGCATTTTATTTTAGACAACCTACACGCCATTTTTTTTTTCCTAAAAAAAAAAGCCTCCGCTCCAAATAAATCAGGGTCAAAAGTAAATGAAGAGCTCACGATGATATCAGTTCCGTCTGTCTAAGTCCTGGTGTCGTGTGGATGAACAGCAGCGTCGGGATGAAGCACCGGTCGGAGTTGCCCATGGTGTTAACATTTCTCCATCTCTGAGCCATCCTTAAAGAAGATCAGATATGGGGCCACACCATCTTCACGGCAGTCCAGCAGAGCAACCATGCCATCTGGATTCATGTTCTCACCAATAAAGAACTGGTAGTTTTGAAATTTGCAAGGATGTTCTTGATTTGTTCTGCAGCACCTGTCATAAAAGGCCTTACTCTTTCTGGTTTCTGTTCTTCAAGTTTGCCTTTGATTGATTTCATGTAGTCTGTGATGTACTGTTTGTAGGCTTCTTTTGTGAAGCTGGTTTCCTGCAAGTGATGGTTCACGACAGTATCAACACCAGTGACCACGGTGCTTTCTGCTGCATCACCATCGGGGCCTTCAGCTGAGGCGTTACCCCCAATGAGGGAGTCATCGATGGCACCTTCGGTCCTACTGACCATCTTCCCCTCCACTTCCAGACACAGCCCGTCTGCGATCTCCTGGATCTTGTAGATGTCGGAGAACATCTCATCATGGCTGATGAGGTCCCGGTAGATGATCATGATGGCGGCTGAAGGGAGACAGCGGCGGCGCTAGCTTAACAGGAGCCCGGAGCTCTGAGCGAGCGCGGTGCGGCCAGAGCGGCGCTCGGGGGGAGGGGGGAGCGGGCGGAAAGGGCCATTCTATTTCTTACTGATTTGTGTTCTCATTTAAAAGTTGAGTGTCAAAAGCCAAAACTAAAACACTGGAAATTGGGATAGGTGGGAAATTACTATCCATAAACTTAGGCATTAGCAAATAATTTATGTGTTCAGGGGTTACTAGTTTATACATAATGAAGTGTAGCAATGTTATAGCACAGATCAAGATATGAGAAACTGACAAAATAGCCAAAACATCCATTTAAGAGCAACAAAATGTATAGGAAAATTTCATAGTAAATCACTGTTCAAAGTGTAGTTTGTCCTGACCACCCCCTACCTACCTGGTCCCACACAAGTATAAATCAGACTAACACGTCCTTGGGTCTAGTATGATTAAACTGGGCCGCAGCTTTGCGTCCTCTTCAAAGGCAAAGCCGCCATAACATGCTGCAGACCGGCCGGCAAGGTCACTCGCATCAATTTGGGTATCGCACCGTACTGAATTAAACTCAGATTTCCGCCGTCCAACGTCAGGGTTCCCTTTAGTCTTTCTTAAAAGTGCCCCCTTCTTTATTGCGATGACTCACTTGACCATAAACTTCATTTGAAAAAGAAAGGTTTCCCTCCGTTTTCCCAGGATACCTTTAGCATCGAAATTTAAAGTATTCATTTCAAAGCGCTCTCATGAAAGGAATCCATCGGCCAGAGTCAAAGAAATTAAGCACCACTTAGCACAGGGTCTGATACCATGCATGTAGTTTAGAAATGCATAAGAGAAGAACCCTGGCTTATTCGCAAGGGGCCCAGTGCAACGTCACATGGCCGAGGCAAGTCATCAGAAGGTGCAGAAGGACAGACCAGAACACGTTCTCCACGCCTGAGGGCCTCTCCAAGCCTGCCACTCGGCAGGATGGACAACATTCCTTATCTCGGGGGCAAAACTCGAGTCAGCGGCTGGAGTCAGGGCTGTCCAACTCCAAAGTCCACGCTGCTTCCACAAAACTACTGCCCGAGATGACTTACCTTCCCTGTCAGCCACGCCAACAGGAGCTGCTTTCTTCAAGCCTCTCCACTCACATTTCTAGTTTGAAAATTCTAGTCCTCACCTTCGGCTTGGTTTGAAACGTAACAAATGGCTTTCATTCACCCTTTGCAGTTACCCGGCTCTGCCCTTTTCTACTGTGGTGCTTTCTGATAAGAGCATCCTTCTCGGTCGGCTTTAGTCAGTGGGCTAACTCCTCTTCCTTGAGGCATCTGCAGAGGCAGCCTGGCCTCCTGCTGTGTCTGAGTTCCAGAGCGATGCATTCAGTCTGCTCTTGTCTGCCAGCCATGGAGATGTGGTAAAGTCTCCCTTCTGATTACAGACAGGGCTGCCCTTCTCACCTCCCTGTTCCCACACTGAACATGGGGTTTGAGGAGGCCGTGCACTCTGCCACCCTTGAAAACCAGAGAGACCTGGAGTCTCCATCATGGCCCTGAAGACTACATGATGCAGAATGATTTAAAGCTCCCCCCTCCCCCCCCGCAAGAAATATAAGGCTTCCTCTCTTAATACTGAAGATAGTGCTTTTCCCAGGAGGAACGTTCCTTGGAGTTCTACTTTCAAAGGGTCTGTGGTTTCTCTTCAAAATCTAAAATATGTCTTTAGAGAGGAAAAAAGAAAAAGGATTAAGCATCTGTCTTAGCACATCTTGTACCAAACAAAAAGAGCATGAGCGCATGTATGCAGGTAGGGGACTTTATATATAACCTACGGATTGTAGGGTCCAAAGGAAAAAATGGCCATTTCCTCTTTCTTGTCTACCTGACTGGAAATAGGCCAAAGGGCGTGGTTAGTTCCATCTGCTGCACTTGACCTCACTTAACCCTGGACGAAAAGGGAAAGCCTGGGTCTGGGGCTCACCTCCCAGTGGCTGAAAACCAGCTGCGGGCTGGCCAGGCCACTCGTCCTCTTCCGGATTTCATCAGCGAAGCCAAAGCTTTCGGCAACAGGCAGCACAGCCTTGATGATGAACATGTCCGTCCCTTCCTTCATTTCCTCTTGAAGCACGCGGCCTTCTCTCTTCGACAAGACAGCATAGACCCGACCTGTGAAGCCAGAGATCACTTAAATCCGTGGACTGCTCATTTAGCTTGACCCACATGCAGACTCTCTGCCGCGCTGCGATCCACTAGCAAGCAGCTACGTTCTCAGTAATGCCGGTATCAACAGCTTGGAAAGCTTTTAAAACCATTCAAAGAAAGAAAGGATAAGCAAATGTGAACCCACTCGAAACCCCATCACCCACAGACCATCCTCAAAACATGGCGAGCGGAGCAGGAGGCTGGAGAGGACCTTCTGATAATTTCACCAGCTGTGTGGGAAGAAGACCCATGGAAGCCAGTGGAACGCGTGGGGCTGTGCTTCGTAATAAGAATGCATGTGACCATACGATACAAGATGTCACCAACATGACGCTGAGGAGGGCAAAAGCTGTGTGGGTCCAAGCAGCTGGCACAGTGACACTCATACACTACAAAGACAAACCACACACACATTGCATGTGCTTGCTCATAGTCTTCTTGCTGGGGTTACGTAAGTTTTATGGCCCTGAAAGTGGATATTCTTTGGAACCTTTAATGGCTGGTCCTACTTTCTCCTGCCACATCTCACGACTTCTAGCATGTTCTCTTGGCTAAGATCCTTAATCCTTAGATACTCTCACTAAAGCCTTCTTTAACTTATGATTATTTAAAGAAAAAAATAGTTCAAATTATCTAAGTGCCCAATGTATGTATTACCCTTAAACAGTAGTAGCATCACATTTAAACAGAGCAAATGTCTCCTTCAACCTCCACTGACGCGGGGAGCTGCTTTCTCAAACAGGCAGGCAGGGGTCTGGCATCAAGGCCACTTACCTTACTGGTTTTTACACTAGGAGTTGAGGCCCAGAGCAAAATGGCCTGACGCCTATACTCTGCTCTCTGACTCAGAGTTCCCCCTGGTGGCAGCCCATTGAAAACATAAAGGGATATAAATGGTAGAACATAAAAAAGAAAAGGCTTTAAAAAAGAAAAACCAAAAGTGTGACAGTGCCTTCCTTTTCATGTCAGGGCACAGGGCAGCGTCTTCCCTAGTCCTCCAGCTAGCGACATCCTCCCTCCCTCCTGTCCTTCCCCACTTTTCCTAAAGAGAAGCTGCCCGCTGCTTCCCTGGGAGCTTCAACACCGAGGTCCTATCGAAGTCGCAGCCTTGGAGCTTTGTACTACTACTCCAATGCTGCTTTCTTACTCCGCATTCTCCATAATTCCTGGGAAGAATTTGAAGGTATGAATCAACAAGTCCTCTACCAAATCCCCTTGGTCTAGACTGCTCCTTCTGATATTTCTGCTGGTCCTCTGATCACCAATCTATGGTTAACTTTTAAGAATTCCTGTTCGTTCTTGCTGAGGAGCTTGACTGAGGCTCGATGCTATTTACTGAGCATGCTGCCTCCTCATCCTTTGTTTGGTGTCAAGCACTGATTTTGTGCCAGCGGCTCCTGGAACTCCACAGTCAAGTTAGGTTTCTCACCTGGCCAATTGCATCCTTATAAGGACGGCCAGAAAACCATCACCAGGGAACCCAACTTCCTTTTTAAAGTCCACACGTCTGGGATAGAATCCACTGCCTTCTGTAGAAGGCATCTCTATTCCCCCAATTCCAGTCACTCCTCCCAGTCAATCCTACTGGAAATCTCGAGCTGCACAATCACAGAACAATCGTTCGTAAAGTTCAACAAGCTCGACCGCATAATTGCCAAGTTAGTCATTTAAACTCTGTGGACATGCTTCTCAAACCCACTTCCCCCCCAGGGATGCTCGCTCCATCTCTGCACAGCCTCAACTGGGAGATAATCCTCCGCCCCCAATCTGTTACCTTCAAGTGTTTGGTCCCAGTGTTTGCCACACGGGACAAACTTGCTCCCTCTGTAGACCAGGTTTAAACCCACTAGAAGATCTGTATCTCACTCTCTTCTCCAGACAAGACACCTCCTCTCCTCTGGGCCTTGGTTCCCCCTCCCATGCTGGCTAATCTGATTTCTTTATAGGCATATGGTATCCAGGACTGAAAATAGTACATCAGGGAGAGTTGGAAAAGTTTTGCGAGAAACAGAACAATCACTATGCTCATTGGTAATCAATCTTCCTTAGGCTGTGCACTGTCTGAGATTTGAGGAGGAAAAAATATACTGTGAGAGCAAACATGTGCACTATTCATATTTATTTAGCCTGTTACTTCATTCTAAGAAGAGTTTTCAGGTGGTTGATGGAGGTGCATATATAGTAACAGGGGACAGAATGAGGGAACTGGGGCAGATGTACCATGAATTGGGGGGGGTGGGGGTGGATGTCAGGGGTCTAGTCACCTGACTGATGCTTCCGGATCAGCAGCTTCTCCTCTCTGGGGAAAACCAGGAGGACTTGAATCTATCATGGTTATAGAAATGGAATGTAACTAAATAATGTAATTTCAGCCATTCAATTTTAGTTCCACTAAAGCGACATCTTAAGTTGAGGACAGACTGATGGATCACCAAACAGAGGAGCAGTGCCTGTAAAACCTTCCAAATGCTCTTGGGTTTCCCGACAGGTGTTTCCAATATTTGGATGCATTCAGAGATCCTCCAACCCCACCACTGTCATCACCAAGAAATACTGTCCCCAGGTCAACAGGGGACATCTTCCATCGTGCCACACGCCCTCATTTGCTCTTCATCTAAAGAAAGGTCACTGCCGGTCTCACTACACATACGACACCGGCACGAGGGATCCATCAGGGAATAAACAAACAGAAAAACAACAACAAACAGATGAAGATGCATCCTATTCAGACACTTAATTGGGACCTGATTTTTAATGACTCCGATATGTCCCTGTGGGCCTCGGTGGTACCGTGGGTAAACATTCAGCTGCTAACCCCAAAGTCAGCTTTTCAAACCCATCAGGAGTTCCCAGGGACAAAGCTGTGGCAGTCTGCTTCTTCAAAGAGTTAGAGCCCTAGAAACGCTATGGGGCAGTTCGGTGCTATCTCATAGGGCTGCTCCGAGCTGGAATCGACTTGATGGGAATGGGTTGGTTTGGCTTATAAATAAATGTTTTAGCCTCCTGACCTGGAAGTGACCAACCACTTCAGTTCCTCTATCTGCCATGGCAGACCTTGTGGGTTAGCCAAGGTCAACCACTCACTGCTCACAGTACACCTCTGAGGTTTCACTATGTTCAGTGTTTCTTCTATCCAGAACACTCTACATTCAAATCTTTTTCTTCCTTTCTGGCTTCTTCAAAATCAACTTGTTCTACCATCTTCCTTGATGCTTAAACTGAGACTAACCACATCCCTATTCACTGAATTTATGGCAGTAGAGTATATTGAATATACATTTTACTCCTCCTTAAAAGGCAGCAAGATTGATCTGTAGAGTCTACAATCTTTAAAACGGGCAGTTTGAAAATTAAAGGAGTATGTTTTCTTTTGATTTTCCATTTCTTTCCCCCTTGTTCAGAGTTTAGGAAGGAGCTGACACCAAGGGCTCAAGTAGAAAGTAAATGTTTATAAAATTATGATGGTAACATATGCACAAATATGCTTGATACAACTGATGTATGGATTGTTATAAGAGCTGTAAGAGTCCTCAATAAAAATGATCTTTAAAAAAATAAAAAGAATTTAGGAAGGGCAGTAACTGTTCATAGCAATGTTTTCTCTAGTAGTAAACAAACTGGAAACAGTGTAAAGATCCAATTTTGGGATAATGGGTGACTTATTGAACATCAAATTGATAGAATATTATCCAGACCCTAAAGTGAAAATTATGAACACCATGTAGCCAAATCAGGTGCCCTGGCTATGCAGAAGGTTGTGCATGAAACTGCTAACTCCAAGGACAGCAGAGTGGACACACCAGTTGTTCTGCAGGTAGACAGGCTGCCCATCCCTAAGCAGACTGAACGTTTTAAAAACCCAAAGGGCAGTTTACTTTTCCCCTACACGGTTGCTATGAGTCAGAATTGGCTTGATGGCTGTTAGTTTGGCTTAGGGTTTATGTAGCCAAATGGAAACATGCGTATGAAATCATCGGTGTAAAAAGAAGTATATTAAACTGCTTCTACATTGAGAGTACAGGTATACAAAATGTACAATTATGGAAAGGGATTGTAAAAGAGGAGATAAGTATAGGAAAGTTAAATACATGAAAAAAATATTTCTGAGGAAGAAGAGTCATTGGTAACACTTGTAGAATAACTTCAATTAAACACACACACAGATAGTGGTGGGCACTAGAAGATATGTTCACTTATTTTTATAAATCAGGTCATAGTACACTCTTTCCTTTGGTTACAGATTTTGTTAAATCAAACAAATGTGATTAACAGGATGTAGATGGGCTTCTACCAAATATGAGATAAAGTATGTTGTGGGGATCGTGAAAAAGTGGGTGGGATGCTATTTTGTAGAAGCACATATAGGAACTAAATAGCAAATTGAACCACCCACAAGGAGGTCCTGGATGCTCTTGGCCTTGTGTCCTTTGATGACTAGTGACTTCACACCAGGTGAACTCGGGATTACTCCATCCATCAAAGCCCATGTCAGACTAGCCCTTCCACACTTTCTCTGACTGAAATTTTGCTAATGCCAATTTCTCATAAAATTTCTGTGCAGAGCAACATTTCTGTATAAATTAAACCAATAGTATTACATAATTAAGCTGTTACCAAACTGATTTCTCAAAACAAGAATCATACTAAACATAGTGCTGGAAAATTAAAGCTTGACAAATATCAGCTGAAGCCAATTACGTAATGCCAGAAGAACTCCAAGTGTGGTATGAGAAAAGGTTTTTAAAGTCATGCAATGGACGACACAGATGATTTTTCTGACACACTAGGGCACATATGTTCTAAAATGTAAATGTAAACTTACATTCCGTCATGCCTAAATTGAAGGTAAGGCCACAGTACTTACAAACCCACAGTCATCAAGTCAATTCTCCCTCACAGCTTCCTTCCCTTATAAGGTCTCTGAGGCTCTAAATCTTTAAGGGAGCAAATAACCTCAACCCTTGGGCAGCTGGTGGCTTTGAACTGCTGACCTTGTTTTAAAAGCTCAACACTTTATCCAACAGTTTTGTAACAACCCTTAACTGTTTCTGTGCTGCTAGATGATGTCAAAAGATTCTGACTCACTATAGCTCTCTCATACAGAATAAAACTGCCCTAAAGGGTTTCCTAGGATGAGGACTGGTTACAGGTTAGGCTGCAAGTCAAAAGGTACTTTGTACTTCCATTAAGAGTTACAGTCTCCGGGACTTCTGGGAAGATGGTGATGGAGTGACACATACCCAAGGGAATGGGGGCTTTTGGCTTACCTCAGTGGAAACCGGCTGGGGCGTGACCTACCCCGCCACTGTTTCTGCCACAGCAGGGATCATTTGGAGCCTGTAGGGGAGCTTGGTCTCAACACAACCAGTTTGGATACTTGCAGCTCCACAGGCAGGGATCGGGATTCAGCTACATTGTTACTTTTGTTTCCATCTCAGTCTTGGAGGTCTGTACAGGAGCTTTTTCTCAACACAGCCACCACTTGTGGCCATGGCCTCGGGGTAGGGAGTAAACCCTCACAGTTCCACGGGCAGGGATCAGGCTCAACTACATTGTTGCTTTTGTTTCTATCCCTTCTCTCTATCCCCCAACAGTCTTGGAGGTCTTTGCAGGGGCTTTTCCTTAACATGGCCACAGCTTGCCACCACTGCCTCAGGTCAAGGACTAAACCCTTGTGGTTCCACCGGCTGGAATTGGGACTCAGCTACATTGTACACCTTGCCACCACTGCCTCAGGTCAGGGACTATACCCTTGGGGCTCCACTAGCTGGAATTGGGACTCAGCTACATTGTTGCTTTTGATTCCCTCTCCTCTCTACATCCCCCCAGTCTAAGCTGTCTTATTTTTTAGTTTTTTTCCCCTACTCTGTCTTTCCTGTTGTCTCACACTCCATTGCTGACCTCCAGACCACTCCCCTTAGCCTAGGGCATTTAAGCCTGTGCAACAACTACCTAGGTGAGCTTCACCCTGTGTAGCTAGCCCGAGGCTGGGGAAAGCCCTCCTGACCTCCACCAGGGGATACTCTGCCCAACTACTTACCAGAGAATTCTTGCCTGTGTGCCTGGGGCATAATGCAGTTCGAAATGGCCAACACTCAACATTACAAGCTGCTGCAGAAACCTCTGCCCAACCTCTGCAACACCAAAGCAGGCAACCCACCAGCATTCTGGGGCACTCCCCTGAGAGGGAAGCCACAGGAGGATAAAGTGGTAGGTTAATTCCATAGTGAAGTTAGCTGTACGCAGTTCGAAGATGCATTTCTACAAGTCTCCCAGAGAGAGTCTGTGCTCCTTGACTCCCTGAGAAATGGCACCTGCCTCCTCTAAAAATAGCCATCAGACCCAATGACCTCAACGAATAAAGAGGAAAAACAAAAGCCAATAGCTGATCTCCTGAACATAACGACATGCATAGAAGAAGCATTGAGCTGCCACAAAAAGAAAATTTCAGAATGCTGCTTGAGTCATATAGGATATGAGGGAAACAATACAGAAAACAGATGAAATAATAGAGGATATAAAGGCCATATATCAAAGGGAAATACAGAGCCTAGGGAGGAGATAACAAAATCCAGTTGCAGAAACACAGACCTTGAGAATTGACTGGAGGAAGCAGAGAACCGCATCAGTGACTTGGAGGAGAGTCAAGCAGACTTTAACTTCCCTAGCAGTAATAGCGTGTGTGGCTGGGGTAAATGTTAACTGTCAGAAGCAGTAACCCCGAGTCACACATGGAATTACATTGTAGAGAAGTCCCTCATCTGCGCCCTGGTCTAGCAGTGTCCTCCGTGTTATCGCAGGGCGATCTGACATCCTCATAGCAGGAATGTCTACTAGAGAGATTAAAATGAGTAATTTCTTAAGAATTACTGGCCTAAGATATAAAACAACTAATTTTATGCAAAACAATGTACCCCTTTGGTTACAAAATTACTGACATAATTAGACCTCCAGGGAGGTTAACAAACGCGAATAAAAATCTAATAAGATCATCAGAGAAGCTGAAGAAAACCTAAGAGCTACGTCTGATGCTATGGAGTGGAACAACATTAGAATTATTGGCTTACTAGAGGAAGACACAACAAACAAGTCATCTGCAACAACAGTTAGAGAATTCTTGGAGGAAAGCTTCCCCCAGCTTAGTGAACAGGCAACCATTCAGGATGCTGAAAGAACACCAGCTAGACAGAATCCCAAGAAGTCACGAAGGCACATAATAGTAAAACTATCTAACTTTGAGGAAAAGGAGAAAATGAGAGCAGCTAGGGAAAAAAAGCAACTACATATAAAGGTTCCCAAATAAGAATATGCTCAGACCTATCAGCAGAAATTATGAAGAAGAGGAGAAAGTAGAGTAACATATTCCAAAAACTGAAGGAAAACAACACAAATCCAAGAATACTCTACACAGCCAAATTATCAATGAAGATAAGAGTCTTCCCAGACAAGGAAAAACTCAAACGAACACGTTAGAAGAAACCCAGCCCTACAAAAGATCCTTGCTGACCCAGTAAGGGCAGAAGAACAACACTTACCAAGCATAAATAAGAGATCACCATATAGAACAACCTCACCCACAAGGCAACAAAGAGAAAGCAGAGCACAAGATCGCATTGGCTTAAGGATGGAAATAAGTCAAGAATGATACACATACACACATGCTCAACACACTAATGAGAAAGTAAAGTAGGATAACACCCAACATAAAAGGTATAAGATGACATCACAGATTGGGCAGATGGAGAAATAACCCTGAATATCAATGGCCTGAACTCAGGGATTAAAAGACTGAGACTAGCAGACAGGCTTAGAAAACACAATCCATCAATCCGCTGCCTACAAGAGACACATCTCAAGGCTACAGAAAAAACGGGGTGAGAATCAAAGGCTGGAGAAAGGCATACCAAGCAAACAGCAATTCAAAAAAAGCAGGGATTGCAATCCTAATCTCGGATAAAATTGACCGCAAAGTACAAACCATAAAAAGAGATAAGGAGAGACATTATATAATGCTCAGGTAATGGTAGACAAAGAAGCACTGAGCATTGTAAATATACATTCCCCGAATGAGACCCTGCTGAATACTTCAACAAAATACTCCAAAAGATGAAAAAAGAAATCTCAGCCTCAACAATTATACTGGGTGACTTTAACACACCACTCTCTGAGAAAGCTCAATCACAGGAAAAGAAATTCAACAAGATGTCTAGAGATCTAAACACAACAATTAGAACATTTAACCTCATATATATTTAGAGCTATTCATCCACAAAGAAAAAAAATCATTCTTCTCAAGACCACATGGCACATATTTGAAGATAGACCACATGCTGGGGCATAAGGCAAATCTACATAAATTTAAGAACATTGATATCATACAGACCTCTCTCTCTGACCACTGTGCCATAACGCTGGAAATCAACAAAAAGACAAAGAAAAGTAAAACAAACAATTGGAGGATGAATAAACTCTCTACTGCAAAAGGAGTGCATACTTGAAGAGATCAGAGATGAAATTAGGAAATTTCTAGAAACCCACAAGAATGAGCTCACGGCGTACCAAAACTTATGGGACACAGCAAAGGCAGTCATCAGAGGAAGTTTCATAGCAATAAATGCACACCTGAGAAAGGAAGAGAGATTCATGATTGATAGGCTGGCACAAAATTTACAACAACTAGAGCAGAGTCAGCAGGACAATCCTACTAATAGCAAAAGAAAAGAAATAAAAAAATCAGGGCTGAGATTCAGGAGAGGGAAAATAAGAAAACTATGGGGATAAAATGCTGTTAAAAGTTGTTTCTTTGAAAGGATAAACAGAATCAACAGACCACTGGCAAACTTACCCAAACAAAGGAGGGAGAAAATTTCAATAGCAAGAACAAGGGAAGAAAGAGGGGACATTACAACAGACCCTAATGAAATCAAAAGGATAATTACACAGTAATATGAAGGATTTTACTCCAATGAATTAAAACATTTGGAAGACAAGGCAAAATCTCGGAAAAACAATCCCTCCCTAGACTATCATTGATGGGCGTTAAGAATCTCAACAGACCCAAAGCAATAGAAGAAATAGAAAAGGTTATCAAGGGATTACCAACAACAAAAAAAATCCCTGGACCAGATGACTTCACTGGAGAATTCTACCAAGCATTTAGGGAAGAACTAACACCAATCCTACACCAACTCTTCCAGAGCATAGAAAAAGACAGCAAACTCTCGAATCCCTTCTATGAAGCTAGTATAACTCTGATACCAAAACGGGGCAAGGATCCCACAAGAATCAAGAACTACAGACCAATATCTCTAATGAACATTGATGCAAAAGTCCTTAACAAAACACTAGCCAACAGAATACAAAAGTATATAAAACAAGTAATTCACCATGACCAAGTGGGATTCATACCAGGGATGGTTCAACATACGAAAGACCATTAGTATTATTCATCACATTGACATGAAAAACAAGAACCATATAATAGTATCGATAGATGCAGAAAAAGCATTCAAGAACATTCAACACCAATTCGTGTTTAAGACACTTGAGAAGATAGGAATGGAAGAAAAATTCCTCAACACAATACAATCTAATATGAAAAACCAACAGCCAACATGGTAGTGAATGGAGAAAAGACTAACATAATCCCACTGAAAAAGTAGACCAGACAAAGATGCCACTTATCTCCACCCTTATTTAATATCGTGCTGGAAGTTTTAGCTAACAGCATAAGGCAAAGAAAAGACATCAAAGGTATTTATCTGGGGAAGGAAGAGGTTAAACGATCGTTATTTCCAGATACGATTTTATATATGGAAAATTCCAAAAGTTCCACAAGGGGAGTACTGGAAGCAACAGAGGAGTTTGGCAGAGTGGCAGGATACAAGATCAACAAACAGAAGTTCATCGGACTGTTATACACATCAGATAAGACCTCAGAAGAGATAAAAAAAAGTAGTCCCCTTCACAATAGCCTAACACAAATAGAAATATCTAGGGATATCCCTGACCAAAAGAACAAAAGATCTATACGGGGAAAACTACAGAACATTATTACAAGAAACCAAGAGTGACCTCAACAAATGGAAGAATATCTCATGCTCGTGGATTGGAAGGCTCAATATAATCAAGATGTCAGTTCTGCCAAAGGCACTGTATAAGTTTAGTGCAATTCCGATACAATTACCCTCATCTTTCTTCAAAGAAATGGAAAAACTGATTACCAACTTCATATGGAAAGGGAAGAAGCCCAGAATTAGCAGAGAATTCCCCAAGAGGAAGGACACAGTGGGAGGGCTTGCTTTACCTGACTTTAGCATATATTATACAGCCACAGCTGTCAAAACCGCGTGGTATTGGTAAAATGACAGATACTCATACCAATGGAAAAGAATTGAAAACCCAGAAATAAAAATATCAGATCTTTAATAAGGGCCCCAAAATTATCAAATGGCAAGTAGATGTCCTCTTTAACAAGTAGTGCTGCAAAAATGGTTATTAACATGCAAAAAAATGAAGTAAGACACTTATCTCACGCCATGCACAAGAATAAATTCAAGGTGGATCACAGACCTTGAAGTTAAACCCTAAACTATTAGGGCCATCAATGAAGGAATTGGGATCAACTTGAGAACTTTGGCACAGGGAATACACAGGCTATCAGAAATAGGGAAGGACACAAACACAGAGGAGGCACAATTGACAAATGGGATAGACTGAAGATAAAACACCTGTGTACATGGAAAGAATTCACCAAGAGAGTAATAAGAGTCCATGGACTGGGAAAACATCTTTAGCAATGACACATCAGACAAAGGCCTTATTACTAAAATCTGTAATACTCTTCTAGCTTCCAAAAATTAAAAAAAAACCAACAATTGCCCACTTGAGAGGTGGGCAAAGGACCTGAACAGAAGTTTCACAGGGGCAGAAACCTGAATGGCCAACAAACATGAGAAAATGTACCTGACCTTTAGCCATAGGAGAAATGCAAATTAAAACAACAATGAGGTACCACCTAACACCTTGAAAGGTCGCCCAATTCAAAAAATCAGAGAGCAACAAGTGTTGGAGGGGCTGTGGGGAGACAGGAACTCTCATCCACTGCTGGTGGACTTATAAGTATGTATAGCCAATATGGAAACTTGATCTGGCCATAACTAAAACAGATGGAAATCGAGTTACCATATGACCCAACAATCCCCCTACTGGGCATATACTCAGAAGAGGCAAGAAACAAACCAAGGCCAGACATCTGTGCTCCAATGATCATTGCGGCGCAGTTCAAAACTGCAAGGAGTTGGAAGCAACCCAAATTTCCATCAAATGACAACTGTATTAAAAAGCTGTGGTATATACATACAATGGAGTACTACACATGGCTAAAAAGCAGTGATGAAAGTAGGAAGCACATCACTGCATGGGAAGAACTGGAGGTCATCATGCTAAGCAAAGTAAATCAAGCACAAAAGGACAAGTAGAACATGAGTCTGCTGAGGTAAGATTTAAAAAAGAATGCAAGAGGGGCATAGGGAAAAAGCTACTGTAAGCAAACATTCCTGGGGTGGGGTTATTTTGAGGACTAATGTATCCTTGACCCGAGCCATGGTATTTTCAATTGCCTCATAAACATGGAAAAGTTGAACATCACAACCGAATAGTGGGTGAAAGGAGACGCCGGACAGGGCAAGACATGACAAAATAATTTATACATTATCAAGGGTTCATGAGGGAGGGGGGAGCAGGAAGGGAGGGGAAAAATGAGGACATGATGCCAGGGGCTTAAGTGGAGGACAAATGTTTTGAGAATGATGAGGGCAATGAATGTATAAATGTGCTTTACACAATTGATATATGTATGGATTGTGCTAAGAGTTGTATGAGCCCCCAATAAAACGATTTTAAAAAAAAGTTACAGTCTCGGAAGCTCACAGGGGCAGTTTTATCCTGTCCTATAGAGTCGTGAAGAGTCAGCAGAGACTCGATGGCAGTTGAGTTCGGAGTTTTTTATAGGGTCTCCTTAGCTGTAGTCTTTATGGGAGCAGATCTCTCCCCTCTGGCTGGTGATTCAAACAAGCGCCACCTTCTATGCAGCACTGTGCCACCAGAGCATAAAACCAGAAAGTTTCAAGCATGCAAGTGGTCAACATTGGCAGAAAGAAGTGTGCAAAGAGAACGTCTACTGACTATTCAGTCAAGATATAAGAAAGCATGTTCATGGGCAAAAATGATTCTAAACCAACATAAAAAAAAG
Source organism: Tenrec ecaudatus (assembly GCF_050624435.1). NCBI lineage: Eukaryota > Metazoa > Chordata > Mammalia > Afrosoricida > Tenrecidae > Tenrec > Tenrec ecaudatus. The sequence continues at coordinate 49,833,944 of NC_134538.1, read as the reverse complement.
ATTTTTACAAGTAACGAATGTTCATTTGTGTGGGACTATATCACCAACTAAAAGAGATTTGTGATTTTGAAAAAATATCTTCCTATACAATTTCTCATTTGGGTTGGACAATGAAAATGGAAGACCAAAGAAGAATTGACGCCTCTGAATCACAGTGCTGCGCCACCCCCCACCCCCTTAAAAAAAAGGAATACGCCATACACAGAACAAGAAACAATCTTGGAAGAAGTACAACCAGAATGTTCCTTAGTTGTGAGGACAGAGCAATTTCTTCTCAAGTATTTTGGACATATTATTAGAAGGGACCAGTCCCTGGAAAAGCATACTGTGTCACAATGTAGAGGGTAAGTAGAAAAGAGACTGACAGTGGTTACAATGGGGTCCAGGACAGCAGGAACGTGGAGGCTGGCACAGGGCTGACCAGTGGTTCATTTTGTTGTACATAAGGCTGCTGTAACTCGGCACTAACTTGATGGCATCTCACAACAGCAACAGTAGGAGAGCGAATGAAAACACACCCAGCAGGGAGAGGGAACATATAAAGAGAAGCTTTAGGGTAAGACCCTGACATAAACTTCTTTCTGGAGGCCATACACCTCCAAACCAAACTCACTGCCATCAAGTCGGTTCTGACTCACTGTGACTGGAAAGGACAGAGAAGAATGGCTCCTGGGGGTTTCTGAGACTTTACATCGTCACAGCAGTTGTGAACTGGGATCTTGTACCCTGTGGTTAGCAGCTCAACACATAACTCACACCACCAGCACTCCTTTGGAAGCCATAGGGAGGCAAAAGACATTTATAGAAGTATAAATACAGGCATGTACAGATGTAAATGTATTTATATACAATGATATGGATATAGGTCTATGTACATATATTTATATGTTAAGTATTAAGGTAGCAGATGGACATTGGGCCTCTACTCAAGTACTCCCTCAATGCAAGAACACTTTGTTCTAATAACCTGATATTTTGTGATGCTCACCTTCCTGACAAGGATCACTGAAGACAAAATGGGTGCATAAGCAAATGTGGTAAACAAAGCTGATGGTGCCTGGCTATTAAAAGAGATAGCGTCTGGGGTCTTAAAGGCTTGAAGATAAACAAGCGGCTATCTACCTGAGAAGCATCAAAGCCCACATGGAAGAAGCACACCAGCCTGTGTGATCATGAGGTATTGAAAAGATCGGGTATCAGAAGACCCAAAAGAATCATACTGATGCAAATGAAGGGTGCTGGAGTGGAGACCCAAAGCCCATCTGTAGATAATAGGACATCACTCACTGAAGGGTCACAGAAGGGATGAGCCAGTCAGGCGTACCGTATAGCACCAATGAAACATACAACATTCCTTTAGTTCTTTAATGCTTTCTCCACGCGCCCCCTCCAGTCTGCCCCCCACTAACATGACCCCAGTTCTACCTTACAAATCCCGCTAGACCAGAGCATGTACACTGGCACAGATAATAGCTCTCGACATACAGACTCCAGGAACAATAGGAGTAGCAATACCATGAGGGTAGGGAAAATGTGGGGGAGAAAAGGATAACTGATCTCAATGATCAACATATAACACACACACCCTCAGGGGGACAAACAACAGAAAAGTGGGTGATGGGAGATGTCGGTCAGTGTAAGACATGAAAAAATAATAATTCATAAATTATCAAGGGTTCATGAGGGTGGAAAGGGAGGGGAGGGAGGGAAAAAAATGAAGAGTTGATACCAAGGGCTCAAGTAGAAAGAAAATGTTTTGAAAAGGATGATGGCAACATATTTACAAATGTGCTTGATACAATGGATGTTATAAGAGCTGAAGAGCCCCCAATAATTTATTGAAAAAATTATCACTCATGAATAATCCTAATAAAAGAAACAAGAGATATTTCTCCCCTCCAAATATAATCATAGGTCTAAAATAAATCAGTGAGGTCATGTAGGAGACTCTATGTCTCATAATTCTGATTCTTGAAATGGAAGACGGATGGATCATGGGGATACCAACTAATGTATGCAGATATGAAAAGCCAGAACAAACTGCCCCTAACAACAGTGCTAAAGACAACAGCAAAACTGGCCTTTTCCTTTTCTTTTGAAACAAGGATGAGGCATGCCTAGAAGTTGAGGAAAATTGTATAATGTTAGAAAGATAGCAAGAAAACACTATCATCTCCTAGTACAGAGAACAGAGAGCACACCAGAACAAATGCAACAGGATAATATAGTTCAAGAGACGGAGAAGTTCATAAGCAAGTACCAGCAACAGATTTATATCCAAAGAGCTAAAAAAGTTGCCCTTTTGAGTTATGGATAGTGAGATAGCTGCTTAATTACAGATAAAAGGTAAATAACTATTGTTAACATTTAGCAAAATAAAAAGAAAGAGGAGTCCTCCACAAACTGCAGACTAGAAAATCCTCTGCTAATTTCCAGTAGATTAGGGATGTACATAAAGATTAGTTCCTGTTTTCAAATATATGAGAAAAACATCTAAAGAGGATATGAGCTTATTTATTCAAAAATCAAACCAACCAAGGCTTTTTTCTTTTTCCAATTAGTTGATAAACTGATCATTAGGAAACTGTTATATAGACATAAATGACATTAATGTCTTTAAAACATTTGATTCATTGTTGAATCTCAGTTCCTAGCACACAAAAAAGTGCAATTGAGGAATTGTACAGATCGAAACGTACAAAGATGATTTCTTTTTCTTACCATTAAAAATAAAAACAAAAATATCATACTTACATACTATTTAAAATAGGCTTAAAAATTCAAGGAAAATGTAATCAAAAGGTAATCAATTCCTTAGTTTTCTCTAAGACATATGAGTTGAGAACGAATGCTCTTTTCCCCTATGTAAATTGTACTGCATGGAAGCAGTCCAGATGGTAGTAGAGAGGATTGGAAACTGTCCAGAGATACAGCTCTTTGTTCAAGACTGGGAAGTCACTGCCTAATCCCGGAAGTGACACCGCATCTGTCAGGGAGAGTGATGAGCTTTGAAGGCTTTCCTAAAGATTTCCAAGGATTCAAGATTCCTGGACTCCAACTCTAATTTCACTTTCTTAAACCAAGGGAGTGCGTGATGAGCAAAAAGAATAACATCTGGAAATGGTCTAGACGGGACCTGTGGGTTCCATAACATTAACACAAATAATATCGTAAAATGAGTTTGAGAAACACTATAAATTATATACCATATTTGGAAATTCTCACAGGTTGTATCTGGAGCCAGATCTCTGTAACTTTAACTCTGGTTTGTTGGTTTTTTATTGTGACTGTGGACAATCAATTTGTTCGGGTCTTTGTGTGATGTCAGCCTAAATTCTTTAGGGAGAAAAAATGCATAATTTTCTTTTTTAAGAATTCATCAGCCAAAGAACTTACTAATAAGAATGTGAAATAACCACAGATGGACTCAAAAGACCACGGGATGAGAGGAACCTAGTAATCCAGTCTACCCCCTCACCCGGTGCTCCGTCCCCCTTCACGCCCTGCTTGACCACTGCACGAGTTCCACACGTTCACAAAGGCAAGAGCACTACTGTGCCAGGGACTGTTCTGGGCACTCTATTTGCATCTCCAATAAGTTATTAGGCTCCTTTTTACTTGTAATAGGTGAGGAAAATAACTCTCAGTGACATAGTATCTGTCAAAAGTCAAACTAGGTACTATGTTCCTGGGGTCCAAGTGTCATGAGAGTCCATGAGTGTGCTGCACCCACACACAGAGGAAAAAGGGGGCTAGGGTTGGAAGGCAGTGTTTGATAATAATAGCAATGACTAAAGCCTCAAGTAATTTTCTTCTTTAGAAGGGACTCAGCATTCACAAAAGCCCTTTTGTGTCAGAGTACAAAAATGCTGCCTAACTCGTTGGTCGTTTTCCGAATGACTTTGGGTACCCAAACTGATAATGGTTACTCACATGAGAAAAAACGGCTACACAGGTTAGGAGGGAAGCTTAAACCACATTCACCACACTTTTCATTGCAGAAGATATTTCATTCGTTGCAAAAGAAAAGATCTTTAGTATTCAGATGTTGCCCCGGTAGGTTTTAGTAACGAAGGCCCTCGGCCTTCCGTACATTAGATGACATAGCAAACCATGATCAACGAGTTGCAGGTGGCTCTCACTGTGCCGCCCCTCACTCCCTTACCGAGCACGTCTCCAGTGGCCATGATGTCGCATGTGTACATAGCTGCCATCAGGCGCTGAGGCTTCACAAGCAGTGCATAGCGGCATGCTTCTTTCATGGTGGCAATCAGCTGGCCAGAGAAGGGACCGTAGCAGTCAGGGAGCGCAGCTTCTCCCGGGGTAGGCCTCTTCTCAGAGCAGCCCCCGGGCAGCCCGGGAGTGTCATCGTCACCAGAGCAAGTTCCAGCGCCCCCTTGCCCCACTTTCACCACATCACTTTGCTCTTGACTCTGCTTATCGTTTGTTCCTTGTTCCTCAAATTTACTTAAGTCCCATTTTTCCAGAACAAAGCAGACACCCATGAGAGGCTCCTCACACATGGGACCAGCGAGAGTTGCTAGTTGAAAGCCATTCACGATTGGATTGCCCAAATCTCGGTATTTAGAGGCTCCTTTTGAAGTTTTGCCGACGGGGTCTGGCCACACTGAGTTCTGGAAATCTTCGCTTTTGTTCACTAGTATGTTGGGCCCACATTTTCTTGGCCCAAATGACCAGATTTGGTCTACCGTGTTCCTCCACTTTCTCCCTGTTAGGTGCTGCTCTAGTTTTCCTTTGAATTCCCAAATTTTCTCTTGGGTCTTCTGGTGAATCATCTGAGAATTTCTGTCCTCACTCAAAGACGATGTCAACTGCTCCATCGAACGAATCAAATCACTATTTTCTTCCAGAATCTGAGTGACTTCTTCGGGCAGGGGCATGGCGCGCACACTGAGTGTGGCAAGTTTATTGGGGGTCGACATGGTGATAAGCCCATCAGAGTCAACTTGGATGCCTTCAGGGATTCTGCTTTGATCTTCTTTCGCTTGATGTATGACAGCAACTTTTTGTTGTTTGCCTATCTCTTCATTGACCATGTCAACTTTGGGCGGCTTTGTGATCGTTTCTCTGAATGGGATAATGGGTTCAGATACACTAATTTGAATCTTTGCAAACCTACAGACAAATCCAAGAGAAAACACATAAAGTTAGAATCAAAGTGACTCTTGTGTAGAAGTATTACACAATGAATAGTCTGCAAATGCAGTTATTTTATTATGAAAGATCTGTAATTTACATGGTGGTGACAAAATTGCTTTTATGTCAGAATGAAAATACTGTTTTCATTCTTTTGTTCATTCTCAAAATAAATGAACCACTTATTTAGATAAGCATATTTTGAATGGAAAACTAATGTTCTAATAAAAAAATCTGCTATCAAGTCAATTTCTGACTCGTGAACCTATAAAGGGTCTCATAGACTATAAATCTTTATGTGAACAGACAGCCTCATCTTTCGCCTGTAGATCAGTTGGTGGGTTTGAATTGCCAACCTCATGATTAGCAGTCCAATACTTATCCAGCAGTACTACCAAGGCTCCAGATGTTTTGATAAGTTGATTTTGGCTCTTTGTGGCCCAAAGGGCAGAGCAGAAGTGGTTCTGCTGGGTTTCCAAGACTAAATCTATTTTTAAATACATATGTTTAATCATTTTATTGGGGGGCTTATAGCTCCTATAACAATCCATACATCCATTGTGTCAAGCACATTTGTACATGTTGCCATTATCCTTCTCAAAACATTTTTTCTACTTGAGCCCTTGGTATCAGCTCATTTTTTCCCTCCCTTCCCCACCCTCATGAACCCTTGATAAATTATAAATTATTATTTTCAAATCTTACACTGTCTGCTGTCTCCCTTCACCCATATTTTTCTTGCTTGTCACCCTGTTGGGAGGGGGGAGAGGGTGAGGAGGTATATGCAGATCATTGGAATTGGCCACCCCCATTCCCAGACTAAATCTTTATGGGAGTAGAAAGTTTCATCTTTTACCAAGGAGCAGCTGGTGGTTTCAAACTGCTGACCCTGCAGTTAGCAGCCCAACATATAACTCTCTATGCCACCAGGGCTCCTTAATGTTTTAAAAGGATGTATAAATTCTTTGAAATAGTATTTACTAACTTTAAGAGGGCACGGGGGGGAGGGGAGTCTAATTGATTATAACTCTAAATAGACAACAGACTCAGAGAACTTCAGGGAAAATAGTCTGCATTTCCCATTGTACTTGGCATTGGTAATGAGGTTCATCATAAGGAGGAGCATGAGCCAGTTAGCCTAGTGCAGCACTTTCCAAAAGAACTCTGGGTGATGATAGAGATGTTCGGTATCTGCACAAGGAAATGTGACAACGAGCAAGTGAAAGTGACTAGTGTCACTAATATGACTTTAGTTTGCATTAACTTAAAATTTATATAGCCAGTGGATATTTGAAATGAGCTTCGTGAGCCTGAGAAACTGATACTATTTTACTGAATTTCAGTTATTTTTATTTTAAACAGCCATATGAAGCTAGTCTCTACTCCATTGGGTAGCCCAGGTCCTGAGCTTTACTTAGTCTGGTATCAAGTTCAGAGAGCCCCTTTTCCCACATGATGTTAAGTTTAGGGTGGTCATGAATGCCCCTCCTAAATGAGTAAGTTCACAGATGGCAGAATTAGAAAATTGACATAGATCAACTGCGATGACAATTGAACCATACAACCTTTCACTTCCTCTTATTTTCTGTCAATCTTGTTCCAAAGTAAAAACAATGCTTTGGTTCAGGTCTCCCTATATTTGTTATTGGCTATGTGGATGGTCATATGTACAATGTATGTGTGTGTGTATGTATTCTTTATGAAAGTCAAGGGTCTAGGAACAATGCATTTCTCTGGGAAAAGGAGTAAGTGAAGTGAATACAGAAATTCATATATTTGATACTGGACTTGTTTCTGTTTTCTAGGTTTCATGGGTGTAGGGCAGGGATCTGGTTTACCTGATTTTATACTTTTTGATAAATTTGAAAACTTAACAAAACGGATAATTTTCTGAAACTCATGTTCATAAAACTCATTTACAAAGATACAGAGAACCTTAATATACCGTAACGCATGAAGATAAAACTATTATGAACTACTACGTCTAAAAAAGGGTCTGGGTTTGCAAATGAGTTCACTCCCTTTCCAGGACCGCTCACTCCAGTGCTTCCTACACTCCCACCCCTCCCTCCACACTCAGAGCCCACCAAGGTGGCACTCACAAACCTAACTGTGGTTTGGTTTATAAACCCCAATTGTAAAAAGCTAAGCTAAACAGCAATGAAGAAATACCGGCTACATGTTGTTTAATAAGCTGATCCCTTGTTCTGTGCCTGGCACTATGAATGTGCCTACTCCTTAAATTTGCAATCGTCAGTCCTCTACCTGCAGAGCCTGCGCCTGGTGGTCTGAGGGGTGGGCTGGGAGTCTAGTGGCCTGCCTGGCTCACACATTTCCAAAGGAGGTTGGACAGGGCAGCCCTCTGGCTTCTTGTTTCAATTTTCATCGTCGAAGTGAGTGCTTGGGCTGCTTAGTGCTACACCTTTCATATTTTAGGGTGCTCTGTGCCGGTGAGTCACTGTTCAAAATGGCGCTCAGGGTAGTGCTGAGAGACTATTTGGGTGTTTCTCACCACGAGGGCTCAGGACTGTGTCTAAGGGAGAACGTGCGTGGTTCTTAAGCTGCAGTCAAGGCCGGTGGGCTGCGAGTTCAGCATTAGTCCATCCACAAGACACATTAAATGTCCGGACCTGTCACTCAGGCAGTGTCATCTCGTGGTGACCCCATGAAGAGAGCAGAAGAACTTCACAGGGTTTCCAAGAAGTGCATCGGCAGGCCTGCCCTCTGCACTGCCCTGGCTAGGAGTCAGCACTCAATGCCCTGTGCCACCCAGGGAGTTCAGGCACTGATCAGCTGATGAACATGTTGTGACCAGAGGCTCACAGGAACCTCTGGATTTTCCTCTAGGGCTGCGGTTCTCAACCTGTGGGAAGCGACCCCTTGGGGGATTGAATGACCCTTTCACAGGGGTTGCCCGATTCATAAACAGTAGCAATATTACAGTTATGAAGTAGCAAAGAAAATAATTTTATGGTTGGGAGAGTCACCCCAACATGAGGAACTATATGAAAGGGTTGCGGCATGAGGAAGGTGGAGACAATAGCTCAGAATTCATTAATCAAGGGTTTACAGAGCATTTACTGCAAGTAATGAGAATTAATTCCACATCTATTCTTTGAATACTGTAACCATCTTCTTTTCATAAGATGAGTAAACCCAGGTAAAAAAGGTTAAATAACGTCGTCAACGTCACATGGCTGGTAAGTAGGGAAGCTGAATTCCAATCTAGGCCTGACTCTGGAATCCATGACCCTAGCCATATGCCACACTGAAAAGGCAAATTCAAAAGGGCCTGAGGGGAAAGCATTCATCGCAATAGTAATCATGTGTTTACTCTGAGTATAGAACCTGATTTGTATTAAGACTATACATTAGAATAATATATTACATTAAAATGGCACATAAAATAAACTGAGACCTTTTCATGTAAAATTGGTAAGTTGAAATTTAATAAAATGCAATACCCATACCTGATTTTTGGAAGGAAAAGGTCTTACGAAAAAAACCGGAATAATGTATTTTTAATTGCCATTATTTAAAAATAACGTGTTCATATACTTAGAACTTCAAGAGAAACACGGCAAAGCTATTAAAACTGTAAGAATTTTTCTGACATTGTCCTTGAATCTGGTTGTAAAATAAAGTAAAATTGGTTGTGGGCCCTTCTAGTCCTTCAAATGTCTGAGGTTCCCAAGTGATCTGTATTGGTCACTTTCAAAATTAATTAAAACCAGTTCACCCTGTGGAGACCTGTGTATGACACCACACCTACCAAGCCCCTCACGGCCAAAGGCTCTTTAAAATCCTGGCAACAGCCAGCTTGTTATTGCTTTAACAAAGAGCAGTTGACTCGGGATACAGCCAGGCAATTTCCTGTGGCTTCCTGCCATAGCTGGATGTGAAGAGCTCTTGACAGTTACCTGGCCTAGGGACAACAGGTAGTTTCCCTTCTCCCACTGACGCACAGAACGCATTCCAGAAAGTGTGTGTGAAAGGTTACAAAACACCAAACCCATAAAACAAAAAGGGCAGATCTCTCCCATGCACTAAGATCCACGCTAGCATTGTGACCTGCGTGGTAGGGTGGTGAAACCTCTCAGTCATGTAGAACAGTGGAAGAAACCCTGGTGGGGCAATGGCTCACTCACCAGCTGCTCTAAAGGGGAAAGACGCAGTGGGGGCGGGGGCGGGGGCAGGGGTGGGGGTGGAGGGGTCTGCTCTCATAAAAATTGAATCTTGGAAGCCCTGTGGGGCAGCTTCATTCATTGGGAGCCCCAATAGTGTAGTGGTTACACCTTGGGCTACTAATCACAAGGTCAGCAGTTCAAAACTACCTGGAACTTGGTGGGAGATTTTTCTACTCCCATAAAGAGTGCTCTGCAGGCTTACTATGAGTCACCATTGACTTAATGGCAATGGGCTTTGTTTCCTAGGGTCACTATGAGCTGGAATCAACTAGATGGCAGTGGATTTGGTTTTACAGAACCGTGTATAAAAATCTACTAATCCATGCCTTATCACAAAATGAACATCCGTGCAAACTACCACCCAACTCAAGAAGCAAACATGGCCAGTCCTTAAAAGTCCCCATTATGTCTCCTCGCAATTCCAGGAAGTTAAATGCTATCCTAATATTGTAATCACTGAAGTTTAGTTTGGCCAGCATTTTAAACTTTTCATTAATAGGCTCAAACATGTATTTGGGGCTGTCTTTCAAATAGTTTATTTATCTTTTTGGCTGAAATTATGCAGCGAGATTTATCCATGTTTTACATAGTTCTACTTTGCTCTACTATGATTATTCAATAGATTTCTACTAAATTGGTATACCATAATTTCTATGTATTTTATTCAGTTGTTTCCAGTATTGAGCTGTTAAAATTTCATCATGATAAATGATCTTGATGTATATTTTCCCAGCTTTGTGTTGAGTTTATGGAGAGCAGACTCGAGGGTCCATCTGCAAAGTCATATGGAATGCCCGTCTTACCAGGTAATGATGCCAAATGCGTTATGGAGCAGTAACAGTTCCCATTCCGAATAGCTGTGGGGGTGAAGGGTAAAGGCCTGCTACTCGACATTTTGGTCACTACTTAGTGTTGGCACTTTAAAAAATGTCAACGACTTTGGTGAGTATGTATAATGAGTACTACTTTCTCATTTTCATGTCATTATTACTAATAAGTTGAACACTTTTTTTACATTTATTGGTCTTGGGAGTACTCTTGTCAAATGCCCCTGCCTCACTTTCTAGTGAGTAGTTGCTTTTCTTATTTACTTGAAGTGCTTTTAAAAATATTTTAGATGAATTGGCCGATATCTGGAAGTCAAGCACCACGTTTTTCTCCTTTGCTCCTCTTCGTCTGGAAGTTCCAGTGAAGCCTGTTCAGCTTCATACACTGGTGCCTCCAGTAGTGGCTGTGCCACTATCATACAGTCCTTAGGGTTTTCTTAACGTTAGTTTTAATTTCCAATATAGCAAGAGGACATCCTATTCTACTTCTTCATACATGTCTCACTGGTTCTTTGCATTTCCACATACATTTTCTGATCAACTTATTAAAATCCGCACATAAGTACATTAAGTTTTGGGTTGAGATTGCTTTGAATCTGTTAGGGGAGAACTGAAATCATTATAATATTGCATTTTCAAACAATAAACACAGGCTATTCCTCCTTTTATGCTTTATGGTTTTTTTCAGAGGCCCCATAAAGGTGAGTTCATTTCTATTCCTAAGTATTTGATAATTTTGTTAATACTTTAAATAGTAACCTTTTCATTTTACTATCTTGATCTTGAAAATTTAGTAACCTTGCTGACTTTACTTACCAATCCTAACAGTTCTTGGAGACTTTTTGAACTTTCAGTACACAATCATTTCATTGGCAAATAATAAGTTTTATTTGTTCCTTTCCAGTTCTTATCTGTTTTATATTTTCTCTTCCCTAAGTACTGTCTAAGACTTCCACTACAGTATTAAACAGACGTTTTGAAATTGACACACCATTATCTTATTCCTGATCACAAAAGGAAGGCTTTAAAATTTTCCCAAGTAAGTACATGCTTGCTACTACATTTGTTTGGAAGACTATCAGATTAAGGAAATTCCCTTCCACTACTAGTGTACTAAGAGTTCTGCTCAGGCACGGATGCAGAATTTTATCAAAGGCCTTCACCAATTGGGATTACTTTCTTCTTTTTCTGCTAACCTGATAAATTTTCATGAATTGATTTTTCAAAATATCATTACAACTTTGAACTTTGTTGAGCTGTAGCCACCACAAGGCTCTCTACTTCTCCTCGGGTCAGACTTTCCTAAGGATTTGTCTGTTCCCTTTAAAAGTCAAAATGCATTTGTGTAGAATTGTTCATTCAAGTCTCCCAGATTTCTTGCCCCAGGACAAGCTATTTCGTAGCCAGTTTATTAAGGAGCCCTAAACTCCTACACGACAAGAAGCTTGTGGACATAACGACCTTTCACCAACACCACTGGATGCAATACCTCCAGGTTTCAGACCACACTTACATGCCCCATACAGCAAACACCACCCTGTTGCTGTTCACAGCCACACGCTGTTCTCTTAGATTGGCCATCACAAAAACACGGGGCTCTCGCAAAACTGCTTTTGCGAAAAAAATGTACTGGGACTAGAGAGAACCTTCCCAGGCAACGCCACTGGGTGCGCTAACTCAGAGCAATTTGTTCGATGCTCACCTGTTCTCTAACATTAGACCCCTCAGAAGTTCTACAACAATGAAAGAGAAGGAATATCTATCCTTCCAATTTTACACACTTTATACCTAATGCTATAAAAAGTTAAAGAAGGAATAAGCAATAGCACCATTTGAAATTAAATTAACAAAAACCACAACTTTCTCAAACTGGTATTTGTCTCTCTAGAGAACCCTGTCCAACAAATTTTGGTACCAGGAGTGCATCTAGAGAAATAAACCATAAATATGGGTTTCTTAAATTGGCTTTCCAACCTGATTAGTCTTGACATGGATACGTCTGCTACCCTTACTAATCCATGGTGTGACATAGCAAGATACTACCTAAAGTAGCACCACCGATTGATGAGGTGCTGGATAAAGGAGATACTCTAGGCAATCGTATATTTGATATTTTCCAGGAATTTTGTGATAATGACAAGTATAGGGAAGCTGGTTGGTTGGTCCTTCGTACAATGGAAAATGTCATTAAGGAGAGGGATGATCTCAGAGACTCAAAAGCACGCCTCAGGTGCAGACTAACAGATTAGAAAACTTCCATCTGTGCTACAAAGGAGAGCCTTCTCTCCTCTAGTAAAAGAGCTGACATTGCTGAGAACCAGGTCCAGAGTCTCATTATACGAGTGGCTGAATTACAACGGCAGCTGAATTGCAGATCTAGAGTAGTGTCTGAAACCAAAGTAAGGGCATTAATTGGGAAAACTTGGGACCCTGAAACATGGGATGGGAACACATGGGCTGATGATCCTGAAGAGGAGGATATTGAGCCCTTAGAAACACCTGAGCAGATTAGCCAAACTATTCAAGTTGATATGCCAGGTGGGGCTGCATCAGTAGCATTACCTGAGGAAGATGCCTCACAAGATATTGCTGAGCACCCAGGAAACACCCTGACCATCCAGCCAAGCCATTAGCCACAGCCCATGAATCAATATACAGTCTCACATCTGGCCATTTTTCCTTATATGCAAACTGAACAGCCAGGTGCACTGCTCAAAGTTCTGCCCATTGGGAAGATTTCCCTTCACCACTGTCCTTTAGGGAGATCCCAGAAAGGGGCTGTAGTGCTGCTGCTGTCCACTTACGAGTGGCACCTGCATATCGTGTAGAGCCATCCATAAACCAAAATGACATTTTTGGTCTTCACTTAAAGTATGGTAAGGAACTCCCCAGGAGGCCATAGGTGCAGACTGGGAGAAAGGAGGCAATGTGACAGGAGTGGAGACTGTGGGCATTTGGACCACTTTTTCATGCAGCTTACTTGTCCCTTCAGGTCCTGCTTTGGCCCGATCTCGTATATACCACTTCCATTTAACAATGGAGTGTTGCTGCGCACGTCCAACTTTATGATTCCGTGGGTCAGACAATACGCAGGTCATGATAGGTAATTCAGGCCTCATGGTGACTTGGTGGCCCATGGTGAGGCATTCCGTCTCCACCAAGGCCCAGTAACAGGCCAACAGCTGTTTTTCAAAGGAGGAGTAGTTGTCTACAGAGGATGGCAAGACTTTACTCCAAAATCCCAACAGTCTACGCTGTGATTCACCAAAAGGGGTCTGACAAAGACTCCACACTGCATCTTTATCTACAACTGACACCTCCAGCACCATTGGGTCAGCTGGATCATACGGTCCCAGTGGCAAAGAAGCTTGCACGGCAGCCTGAACTTGTTGAAGAGCCTTTTCTTGTTCTGGGCCCCACTCAAAAATTTTTCTTAAAAATTCTATACCTGGATGCAGATGCTTGCAGCAGGTGAGCTTATTCTTTTACTACTACTCGGAGTTGTACTAGTACGCTGTTGAACCGAGTAGCACTCTTGGTGCTCACGTGTGCCGGACTGGAACTGTGATCTATATGGTTTAAGCCAAGCACCACCTTTTTAGCCAAGTATCTCTGGGTGGCCTCAAACCTCCACCCTTCTGGCTAACAGCTGAACACATTATAGTTTGTACCACCCAGGGGCTCTACCACAAGTACCAGCAATTTTATTAGGTTGTTGTGTAAGATTAAATGAGCCAATAAAGAAATATGATTTAGCACAGTGACTGGCATGTTGTATATAATTATGCTAATTCCTTATAATTATTGGTTTTGCTATGATTATAATAATCCTAGAAAATTTGAAATTAAAAGAAGAGAGCCATTGCAGGGCAATTCACTAACTGGGAGGAAAACAAAAACAATAGCTAGTAGACACATGACAAAAGCCCCATTTCAATAGCACTAGGAAGCCCTGAGGCTGCTCTGGTGGTGGTGTGGAGGCCCCTGCCCTAGGTGGTTAAGGGAAGGGGAGTGTGAGTGGAATCACCTCGAGGGCACACAACAGCAAGAAAGTACAGAGGTCCCCCCCCCCACTACCACGATCCGAATTCTACCTTGCAGGGCTGGATGGGGCAGAGGTTGTACACTGGTGCATATGGGAGCTGGAGGCACAGGGAATCCAGGGTGGACGATACCTTCAGGAGCAGGGGTGTGCGGGGCGAGGCTGGGAGAGTGGAGGGTGAGTGGGTTGGAAAGGGGGAACTGATTACAAGGATCCACATGTGACCTCCTCCCTGGGAGATGGATGGCAGAGAAGTGGGGGAAGGGAGACTCCGGATAGGGCAAGATATGACAAAATAACAATCTGTGGATTATCAAGGGCTCATGAGGGAGTGGGTAGCGGGGAGGGAGGGGGAAAAAAAAAGAGGACCTGATGCAGAGGGCTTAAGTAGAGAGCAAATGCTTTGAGAGTGATTAGAGCAAAGAATGTGCGGATGTGCTTTATACAATTGATGTATGTATATGTATGGATTGTGATAAGAGTTGTATGAGTCCCTAATAAAATGTAAAAAAAGAAAAGGAAAAAAAAAGAAAAGAAAATGATTAGGGCAAAGAATGTACAGATGTGCTTTATACAATTGATGTATATATATATATATATATATATATATGTATGGATTGTGATAAGAGTTGTATGAGCCCCTAATAAAATGTTTTTAAAAAAAGAAAGTACAGTGGAAAACTGGTCCTACCAGCCCATCTACAAGTGTCTCAAAAGACCTCCGTGGAGGCCTGCTTCAGAGAAGTCACAGCCTGCACACCCTGTGAAGCAGTTGTTCCCTGCACAGAGGGGTAGCCATGACTCAACATCCAACCACAACACAGCAAGCACAGCAATCGAAACTAACACTGACTGCTAGACTGGAGGAATAGGTTTGGGAAAAGCAGCACATTCAAATACATACTGCTAGCTCGAATATAAATTGGAAAGGTCTTTCTTAAGGGCAGTATTGAATGTAAGCCTTAAAATATGCATACTTTTAAAGCTAGCAGTAGTATTTCTACAAGTGTCTATCAACCAAATAATGGCGGGGGGGGGGTGTAGGAATAGCTGTGTCTATTTGGCTATGCATATACTAGTCTGGAGGTCTTTACATGTGGACACAGAGGTGGTGGCCTCTGCATGGAGATTGAGTGATTATTTTTATTCTTCTGTATCTTCCTAATTGCTCCAATACTCACACAAGACCTTTTAAATAAAAGGAAAAAGGTTATTTTCAAAGAGTGCTCTACGATTTACGATGTCCATTTTATGACACATTTTCCTTTCACAGAGAATAAAAGATTTCTGGAAGGTTTACATTATACAAGACCATGTCAATAAGGAAAGAAGTCCCTCTTCACAGTCTAAAATTCATAAAATTCATAAAATAAAATTTTGTCTAAAATTCATAAAATAAAATTTTGCCTGGTTGCCCTGGCGTGCTGCGATGCTGTGCATATACTGAAAGGAAAATACACATAGATGAACACATTCTTGACTCAAACCAACAATGCAAAAATATTCAAGGGCAGGAACTGAGTACCATGTATCAATTATTAGAAATGCAATCTACGATCCACTAACAGGTCATGTTTGAGTTGAGGGCATTTCGCTCTGTTCCAACAACACATCATCAGTCTGGTGTCAACTGGCTCAAGAAACGCCACCACAGCCCCCTGATTTGGAACGATTCTTTCCCAGGTCTGTCGTTATCACCTAACCTTTCTTTTAAGTCATCCAGGCATCTCTGAAGGTGGACTTCCCCTGCCGTGACTAAAACATGCTCTCCCGTTTCCTGAATTAAAATCTGGACGCAAGGATCGGCTTGGTTTAACAGCTTCATTCCTTTGACAAGCTGAGGCATTTCACCTAGGTGAGAAAATGAAATACTGGTTAAATATGACTAGTCCAACTGAAAGGCAATGGCTAAGACCAGCACAGGGAGAAGTACAATGGGAAAAACCCTTAAAAACAATGGATTATCCACAAAATGCAGACATGGGAAGAAAGACCAGGTTCTCGTAATTCATTTGTGCAGATAACTACATGGAGACACTGTGATGCTTAAAACCAATACTCCCAAAGCTACCCTCTCTCCTCTGCAAACACAAATGCCATGAGTACCACAGAGGGGACGGGAAAGAGCCATTAAGTCCGCTGCTAATCAAATACTGGACATGTAACAGGCTTTGGCATCTAGTCTGTTAAGATCTGTTTGGAAAAACCTCAAATATAACAGCTCCTCCTTACAGTAAAAATTCCTCTTACACTTAATCAGTAAAGATGCTCCATCCAATAGAGCAAGTTTGGGCAAAGCACCTGGGCAAGCAAGACCACTTACATAAACAATGCTGCCTGAGGCAGGGGGGAGGGACAGGCCCACGAGGCCACTTCTTTGCTCACGGATGAAGTCCTCTGTCAATGTGACAAAGCTAGTCACCATTCCTTGAATTAATATTAATCTATTATATGTATTACTACACTAGTTTAAGGTATATAATTTGTTCGATTTTCAATTGGTCTCTGATGCAGTCTGGAGGTAGCAAGCTCCTTGCTTCCTCTGCCAAGGTTTGCAAAGACAAACTTAGCATTTCTCTAATCAACTTGGTCTCTGTCTGGCTGAAAGGGACAGGCATCTCGAGACCCTTGTTTCCTGGCATCAGTTACACTTGGGAATTCACCCCAATCTTGTTCCAAGTGTGCACATGCACATACTTAGCCGTGGTAGACTGCTTTCTCCCGAATAATACACAAATAAGCACAAGCTTTATAGCCACAGTCAATGAACAGAAACTGCAGGCAATAGCTGAGAGGTTGCAGGCTGGGTTTCAGATACACTCAAGAAACTAGAATGATCATGCGGATCCCAGTTTTATCTGTTCCTGCTACACTACAGTGTATTTGAACAGCACATAGAAAAAGTTTAAAGCTGCTGAATGACAAAATGTGCCACCGGCGCATGAAGCGAGGATCCGCTGCTCGAACAATGGCACCAGCCGCACACGGGCTTGTTACAAACCTCCGATGCAGGCACGTACGAGATCAGCGCAGCACAGGGACACGGATGCAGAGAGTCGGCCGTCTTCAAAACAATCTTTTGCAAAAAGTATTTGTCAGAACTGCTGTGGATTTCATTTCTTGAGAGGGACTATGTAAATACACGTTTCTTTAGAAACAAAACAAAATCCCTCTAGAGTACTTATCACTCACCTAAATAATGGACGGAATGGTGTAAAGAAATAAAAGAGGAGGAAAAGTAAAATTGAAATGGACTCGGGAGTCGTTTGTGGCAGACACGTTCATTAGCAACAAAAGAACTGTGCGGTCCAGAAAAGCGCTGTCTTTTGGCTTAGAAATCTCGTCAGCACTATCACACACCGACTGTTCCCTTCACCCCGCGCGTTGCGGGGGCCTTCTGCAGGGCTTTGCGGGGGCCTTCTGCAGGGCTTTGGTTGTGCTTTTAGTACATCGCGGCCTTTTCTTTAGAGGTACGGGCCTTGTGGTGACAGGTGGAGATTCTCAGCAACATCTTGCGTTGGGCTGCCTTTTCAACTATGTTTAGATTCCGTGGCTCCTGATCGCAGAAAGCAGGCCGGGGAAGCTTCCTGCCCCCGTTCACTGGGAGGGAGATGCGCCAACTCCACGACTGCTTGCTTTTCAACATGCCAAACCACCGGAATCACAGGGAGACGCGGCAGGGTTACAAAAGTTGATACGCGTGCAGAAGAAAATGCTACATCCTTTCTCATTCATGTTTTAGACGGCAGGAGGGTTTCTGAGGACCCTGTGTGACACAGCAGGTCACGCATTGGGCTGTTAATCACCAGGTCAGCTTCTTGGGAGAAAAGCGCAGGCTTTCTAGTCCCATTGAGAGTTACGGTCCTAGGCACATGCCCCCCAAAAGAAAGGTACAACATAAATAGATGTGTGTACTTTCCCAAGTTCACTGCAGCAGAGTACACAAGGACTTGAAACTGCCTATCAGTAGAAGAGTGGATAAAGAAACTGGAGCATGCATACAGTGGAATAGCATGCATGAAAAAACCACCAATGAAACCAAGAAACGTCACTTAACATGGATGGGACCTGGAATCCACGATGCTCAGTGAAGTGAGTCAATCACAAAAGGATCAATGCTGCATGAGCCCACTACTGTGCGGATAAACACCCAGAGTCAGGCTTCTGCTCTCAGGTCATGCGATCTTCTACTCTGGTGTCGCCAGCAACGAGGTAGGGAACCTGCCCTATGATGCCCATGACCCATCTATCATGCCCTTTACCTGTACAGCTTAAGAACTTCTTTGACAGGAAAGACCTGTCCTCAGCTGGGGTCAGTTTTTCAAGATGGGGAAGAGGAGACCATCTGGTTGCTGTCATCCAACATCGTGCTAGGGCCACGTCACATCAAGTGACACTCCTACAAAAGTGGTGATCAACCCTTACTGGAAATTCAAGTCAAGATGGGCGCAGGGGGATATGTGTATCTTGGAGAAGATAATTACACATCCGTCGATTACAGGTAAACTGGGGGAGCAGCCTCTCATAAGGAAGAACTGCTTAACAATACTTAGATAGAGCCAAAGAGAAGAACAGGCCTGTGACTATGTTTCTGACTGGACGCCCTTGACCTAGCATCTATGCAGCCCTTGGTGACCTACGTCATGTGCTGTGCATTACTGGGACTTGAGATCCTGTCCTTTCAAGGTACACAGCATCCTTCATAGGCCATACCAGAAGGATTCTATGTGAACCCTACCTAAGTGAACTGGGTTTACCTCAAACTCACCTGTGGCAGAGACTTAAGGCACTCACTCTTTAATCTATACAAGTCAAAAATTCAAGTACTGCAGTCTGAAAAATCCCTTTATACAAGCTTAATTTCCTTTTCTCAACAGTGTTTTAAATTCTATACTATTTGCTATAATTGGCTAAATGAGTGGCACTACTTTATGCCCCAAGGGGATGATATCTATTGTTCTCTATCACAAAGCGATAATGACCACTCTAAAGTAAAACACACACACATAGACATATGGATGGATCTTTGGCTTGCACCAGTTTGAACCCCAATCTAGGAACAAGTAGAATTTATGTCATGGTCTTCCTTGATAGTCACCCTTATGAAAAGATCACTGAAGATATGGGTGCTACAGAAAAGTGTGAAGAAACCAGATGGTACCTAGTTAGCAGATGGAATAATGTCTGGGCTCTTAAAAAGGCTGGTCTTCAAACAAGCAGCCATCTAAGTGAGGGGTCAACTCAGTCCACATGGAAGAAGCTCATCAGCCTGAGCGAAATAAAGAACTTAAACTAATAAAATCCAAATCCAACTAGGGAATGGTATCAGAATTGAATCGTAAAGTCTCAGAAACTACAGGGCAGTTCTACCTTTTCCTAGAGGGTCACTATGCGTCTAAACAGACTCGATGGCAGGGTGTTTGTGGGGTTTTCTGGTCATAATTACTAAAATTTTAGAGCTGGAAAACCCCTTCCTATATGTGGTCTCACTAACTCAGAAGTGAGCACTGGGTTCATCTGTCAGAGGAGGCAGCTCAGCAAACAGTGCTGAAGATGGAAGCGCCTCCGTGCGCTAGCGCCTGACTTTGAGGCCCCCAGGGCTGCTAGCACCCTCCCACCTCAGGCTCAGGCCACCTTTGGGCCGCACTGGCAGGGAGTGCGAGTCCACCACAGCAGGGGCTAAAAAGAGGCAGCCTCACTTGATGTCAGCATATCGTAGCATTCCTCCTCCCAGGAACAAGGAGTTAGAGGTAGTTTCTCATGTTAACTAATCTCACCTCGACAGAAGTTGGAACATGGCTTAAAAGGATCCCTGCAAAGAGACCTCAGACTGATGATATAATACTAATATAAGCATAGGGGAACAGTGTGTGTGTGTGGGGGACGACGACAAAGTTTTTCAGTCCGCTCTCAATCAGCCAGATCACAAAGTAAAAACAATGGCCGTTCATCAGTATTCTCAGTGCCACCACCAAGTTGACATAGGCTCACACATAACCACTAGGCCACCACTGGGATCTGGCAAATACTTAAAAAGCAAAGCAAAAAACTCACCCTCAAATCGATCCCTTTAGTTTAACAATAGCAACAACAACAAGGTGTGTTTTTTCTTCAAACAACTTTGAATAGAGCTGCAGGCATTTTGAAAGATGTTTGCAAATGCTTCCATCGAGAGGCCTTTTTGGGCCCAAAACAACATAACCACCTCTTGGGCAAACCTAACTCGCCCCTTGCTGTCTGGTTGGTTCCGAAGCCTGGTGACCTCTAGGATCGAGAACGACCCCACTGTCATCTTTCCGGAAGCAGTCTGCCTCATCTTCCTCCTTTGGAGCTGCTGGGGGCTCTAAGGGCTGCTGCTTGGGTTAACAGCTAAGAGCATAACTTGTGCGCACATCTATGATGCCTCTGGCCATTTGGAAGTCGACTTTCTTAAACCTGGTTAAAACCTTTCCAAAGGAATAGTTTATCAAAGCCATAAAGTCCAAAACCTTTTTAAAGACCACCACCTACTACCAGCAACCCAACTGCTGTGGCGTCAATTCCACCTTACAACGTCGCCACGTGAAGCCAAGCAGACGTGCACACACTGGGTTTTCAAGGCAGTGCCCTTTCTTCGGAGGTGCTTCTCAGAAGGCCGGGGCTGCCAACCTTTCTGTGGCCAAGCATTGAACCGGGTTCTACCTGGGCTCTCTGCAGCACCTGTGAGGTACTGAGAAAGGCCTGAGTGCCATCAGGAGAAGTAGATGTGTATAATGCCTTTGTCAGAACCTTTGTGTGCCAAGTAAGTGCGATTCTGAGCTGGACATGCTTTAGAAAGGCAGCCAATGATGCACTTCTCCCACTTGGACTATGAGACCTGTACGGTGCATTTGCTAGTGAGGACAGTCATTCAAACCAAGTGTCAGAATACACGGACGCCAGATCCAGAGCTCTGCATAACTCCAAACGTCACCCTCGCCTCCTAAGGCTACGCTCCTGTGCAGACCTCCCAGGGAGCCTGTGCTGCCTAGGTGTCTATTAAAACACATCCTGCAGAAGGGATGGGGTGTGCTAGCCAAGGCCAGAACACAAAGGAATCGGAGCATCGGCTTTGGTAACTTGGACTGCTTGCTGAAGCCAGCTGCCTCGGCAAGGCTATGCAGCTGGACATCTGTGGAGAGGTCCCAAGGTGGCCAGTTCCCCAACCTGTGAGCTTCCGTGAGTGGACTATCTCAGAAATCCACTTAGGCCTTTAGGTGATGGCAGCCCCTGCTGACATCTGGTGCAGCCACATAGGGGTCCCCAAGCTAGAACTCCCCCAGATTCCTGGCCAAAGGGAGTGCTGGGAAAATAATCACACTATTGTGGCTTTCAACAATTCAGTTTTCAGGGAATTTGCTACCAGCATTAGAGAGGTCAACACAATTGTAAACAAAATCACAAGTAAACCGATAATACATGTATATGGTGTACCAGCTAGCAAATTAAAATTTTTTTTAATCATTTCATTTCCTTAGCAGTTTAAAAAATAATTTCTACTTTTTTTGCATTGTTTCTAATATACCAGCAACATTAGCACAGATGTTCATATAGATGAATCTAAGTATTTATGGCATGTGTTGCCGAGCCATTCCAACTCAACAGCCATTCCAACTCCCACAGGGTGCTCTGAGCGGTGAAGCACGGTACTGCCAGGGCTCCTTACGGACCTACTCGGCTAAGTCGGAACTGCGACTCCAGTGCCATTCACACACGCCCAGGTGTGTGCCACACAGATAAGTTCACACGTCTCAGGGACTGTGGACCGCTGCACACACGTGCTCGCACAAACAGTGTGCGTCCCCATCCCCAAAAGTCCCTGAAGACAGTGGCGCCCAAGGGGACCTCCAGGGCCAGTTATATCCATGACAGAAGCGTCAGCTCAGCAGGTTACAGTTACTCAGTTTAAGACCCCAAAGGGGTAGTGCTGACAGATTTTTTCATTATTTTCTCCAGCTATGAGGATTTGTTACCTTCACATTCAGATGTAACATATACAGGCGGTTATAGTTTTTCACTTTCATCATTAAGTGTTTCAAGTCACCTTTCAATTTTAGCAAGCAAAGTTGTGTCAACTTGAAGATGTCTATTAAGAAATATTACATAGATGCCCATTTCAATGTTTCAATGTAAATTTCCAGAATTCTGCATACATTCAATGCTAATATGATGATTCAGAAGAAATTTTACAATTGAGTTCCTTTTTCTCTAAAGACTTCTATAGTTGAACTGCCTCTTTAAAATTTTTTAAAAATCATTTTATTGGGGGCAAATACAACTCTTATCACAATCCATATATACATCAATTACATAAAGCATTTGTGTACATTCGTTACCCTTATCATTCTCAAAACACTTGCTCTCCACATAAGCCCCTGGCATCAGCTCCTCATTTTTCCCCCTGCCTCCCCACTCCCTCATGAACACTTACAATTTATAAATTATTATTTTGTCTTATCTTACACTGTCGAATGTGTCCCTTCATCCACTTTTCTGTTGTCCATCCCCCAGGGAGGGGGTTATCTGTAGATCCTTGTAATCAGTTCCCCCTTTCCAACCCACCCTCTCCCCACCCTCCCGGTAATGCCTCTCACCACTCGTCCTGAAGGGATCATCTGTCCTGGATTCCCTGTTTCCAATTCCTATCTGTACCAGTGTACATCCTCTGGTCTAGCCAGATTTGTAAGGCAGAATTGGGATCATGATAGTGGGGGGTAGGAAGCATTTAGGATCTAGAGGAAAGTTGTATGTTTCATCGTTGCTACACTGCACCCTGACTGGCTGGTCTCCTCCCTATGACCCTACTGTAAGGGGATGTCCAGTTATCTACAGATGGGCTTTGGGTTCCCACTCCACACTCCCACTCATTCACAATGATATGAATTTTTGTTCTTTGATGCCTGCTAACTAATCCCTTCGACACCTCGACACCTCGTTACCACAGGCTGGTGTGCCTCTTCCATGTGGGCTTTGTTGTTTCTGAGATAGATGGCCGCTTGTTTACCTTCAAGCCTTTAAGATCCCAGACGCTCTATCTTTTTATAGTCGGGCACCATCAGCTTTCTTCACCACATTTGGATAGAGTTTTCTTAAAGAGCATTGATCACAGAAAAAAACTTCAGAAAACCGAATACTTCATTGGTGACGAAACGCCCGGGAAGGTGTGCTGAGGAATTGTTTTCTATCATGGCAATGAACCTGCTCTGTCTTTGAGGGTCATAAGAGCTGTTCTATGAGAATTCCCTTGGGAAACCTCAACCCATCCACTCTAGAGCGCTAATCTTGCCCCTCAGACGTCTTCATGCTCCTTACAATCAAAGGAGCATGATTTGAGTGCCCGCGATGATGCCACAATGGTCCCTCGGGCTTGGTGGAAACTGAAGAGCGCAGCTCTCTTTGGGAAGGACTAGATAGGTCAGCCTGCACAAGCAAATGGGCCTCAACGGAGTTCTGTTGAGAAACAAGAGCTTCACAGTCTAACAGCTTTGTTTAATAAAGGTGTCTGTCGTTTTATAGCAATACTTTTAGACTTACCCTCGCACACAGAGAAGGTTAAAAGCAGGCAGGCAGGCAGGCAGGAAGGGAAAGCAAGAAGGAAGG
Source organism: Tenrec ecaudatus (assembly GCF_050624435.1). Taxonomy (NCBI): domain Eukaryota; kingdom Metazoa; phylum Chordata; class Mammalia; order Afrosoricida; family Tenrecidae; genus Tenrec; species Tenrec ecaudatus. The sequence goes on along the minus strand of NC_134538.1, from coordinate 49,810,113 downwards.
GTTATGGAAAAAGGCTAAAAGAAGATGGGACAGCAGAGTGCAGTGGCCTGTTCTGTGCCATCAAAGAGTGCGGCGTCTCCATGGAGAAAGAACTGCCGTTTGCTAGGGAGATTGACTTCTATGGTGGGTGAGCACGTTACACAGAAGTACAGCACCTATATCAGTCCACAGTGTCCTGTGGGTACAGCTGCTAAGGAACTCAGTGCTGATCACATGCATTCCAGAGGCGTAGCATGCACGCCACTGCATTGTGTTAAGAAACGGTTGTCTTACCTGGGTGTTTCGGTTCCACAGCAACTCTCACAATCGGGGTGGCTTCGAAGCTGAGTGGGATAAAGGGCGGACAGGACGGCACACTACACAGTGTCGCAGATTTCAGCACCGAGTCCTGGAGGCCTCCTATTCCTGCGGGAGGGAAAGACCACGGCGTGAGTTGATATTAGAGAAACGACAATAGCAGAACCAACCTACTACTGTGCACCCATTTTAATGTACTAGACAGTTAATTCCCCTTAAGCATATAGAAATGCTATTCATTTTTACTTCCAAACATGCAAATAAATGCTCCTAGATCAACCTGGGCTACTATATACCAACTCTGATTAACGAATTGATCATTTACAGATACACTTGTCTGAAAACATTCTTTCTAATTATAATACTGGGCTTTTAAAAAGATACTTTGATGAAAATAAGTCTCCACTGAAATTATCTTGCTTTTAAAATCTACTTGCATATACCCCAAACCAACTGGGTTGATTCCAATTCACAGTAATCCTATAGGTCAGAGGCACACTGCCTTTTCGGGTTTCTAAGATATGAACTTTTCTTTTTTAATTAAATACTTTTATTGGGGGCTTTTCCATCTCTTACCACAATCTATACATTCATCTACTGTGTCAAGCACATTTGTACATATGCTGCCATCATCATTTTCAAAGCATTTTCTTTCTATTTGAGCCCTCGACATCAGCTCATTTTTCCCTCCCTCCCTCATGAACCCTTGATAAGTTAGATTATTATTTTATATCTTTTTTAAAAAATCATTCTATTGGGGGATATGAACTCTTTACAGGAATACGCAAACTCATCTTTCTCTGCAGACTAGCTGCTGGGTTTGAACTACCGACCTTGTGTTTCAGAGGCTCTGTTTAACCTGACTCCACAGCATGGATTCCCTCTGCTCCAACATACCCATTGGAACATCCCAAACTGAACCACCCTTTGGTAACAGCTCAAGCTACTAAAGAACTCCTTAAATTATGTTGAAAATCTGTCATCCCCCCATTTCCACAACTATCTTAGTTAATTCTCCAAACTTCCAAAGAAAATGTGCTCATTCCACATTTAACACTGCTGTTACATTTTAAATTTTATTTAGCCTACACCTACACACTATAGAGTTTCAAAAAGTCTGTGTAAAAATTGAATAAAAAATAAGAGAATTTCCCCCACAAACATTAAAAAGCCCCCTTGTATATTTATGCATGTGTGCATGCATGAGAAGTGTTATAATTATTTTAAGTTTATAATTCAAATGGTATTATTACATAGAGAATGTTATGCAAACATCAGTGTCATTTCTTTCCAAACTTTTTCATCACCCCATTCAGAAATTCTACACTGATAAAACATCCACAATAACCGAAAGAACCAGGGGGTGGCCTAAAAGGGTAGTGAATTACTTAACATGCCTCTTCTAGCCTGACTCCCATCAAAGGACCTTTTCCTGCATGGGTCTGGTAAGAAGGTGGAGGAAGAGACTGATAGGATTCAGCAGTGAGCAATTGTTAACTGGATTCCTTGGAATGGCATCCTGTTGTGTATAAAATGAACCCTCTGAGAAGCAGGAGGAGGGATCGCACTACCAGCAAGAGTCAGGAGGGAGCTCATCTTCTGGACCCACAAGACAACTTTCAAAACAGAGGAGCAGCAGCAGGACCAGGTGCCCGAGCATGGAACGGAGCAATGGACTTCCCAACCCACGGAGCAAGTCAAGCTGAGTGCTTTTCTGCAGGAGGCTGGCTTGTGGAGCAGGGGGCCTCTGGGCACCTCATGCAGGGAGCTGGGCTTGCACGGAATGCCTTTGGGTTGAGATTTCCAGGGGTAGGGTATGCCTCTTGGATATTTATTATCAGCCCTGGGAGAACTTTGTAACGTGTCCTGATAAACAACGATCCCGAACGCTTCTCACTGGCATTACAACTCGTTAACTTCCTTAATAAACACTTTAATTATAAACTTTGTGGTGGGTTCTGTGTGCCATTGCAAGGGATATTAGAAAAGACAGAGGTAAAATATAGATCACTATTTAAAGCAACACAGTAACTTCCTAACCCCGCAAGTCCCAGCCACTCACCTATTCTCTGTCCCTATATGGATTTCCTTATTCTGGGTATTTCATACACATCAACTCACACAGCACTGGTTCTTTTATGCCTGGCGTATTTCACTCTGCATGTTCTCCAGGGTTACCCACGTTGTAGCACGTTGTAGTTGGAATCGCATTCCATCGCGTGGCTGCATCATAAATCGTTGTACGTATGAACTAAATGGTGTCTGTTCATCTGGACACTGGTGATTTCCACCTTTTCACAATCATGAATACATAACTGTATGCAAACACCACCATGTGGTTGGCTTTTTGGGCCAAGTACAGTAGCCCTCCCTCCTCTGGTGTTTTCTGTAAGCACGCTCTGCTCATTATTTTTGCAGCAACATATAAAACAAATGAGCATAGCACTTGCTGGGGAGGAAATGTGTGCATTATTTACATGAAGGTACCGGCTTACAGCGTGACGGTAACGATCTTAGAGTGAGCCGCTCCTCTCTCCAGCAACTGGCGTTTTAAGTGCATCACAATATACAACAGGATAAGCAAAGTCCTCAAGTTCAAACACATGTTCAGGGTCCACTATAGATTACATGCAGATCTTCAACTGTGTGGTAGGTTGGCAACCCAACCTGTGTTGTTCAAGGGCCAACTGAATGCCTAGGCTGAGGCTGCGGGGCCAAGTGGTAGTTCCAGAGAGTCCTGCGGTACAGGGTTCAGAATGGGGCTGGGAAACCCAGAGAGAGGTGGGTGCTTCCATTTAAGTCTCAGCCTTGGAAACGTGGGGCAATCTACTGGGCCCACTAGTCAGAATCGACTCCACGACAATGGGATTAAGTTGGGATTAAGTTTATTCTCCTTCTGGTAATTCTGAGCTTGAGCTTGATTCCATAGTAGCAGTGCCATTTTACACTCCCACCACAGCAGGTGATGGCGCCAATTTCTCTAGCTCCTTGCCGATACTTGTTATTTTCTGGATTTTTGATTAATGCTATCCTAGGTATGGGTTATCTTTTGGACTGCTAACTTCAAGGTCAGCAGTTTGAAACCAGCAGGTTCTCTCTGAGTGAAAGCAGACTTTCTAGTCCCACAGTTACAAGATAGATGGCACTGAGCCTTTTGGAGTTTAGGGGTAGGTGTGAAGTGGTATCTCATTGTGGGTTTGATTTCCAGTTTGCTCCTGACTGGTGATGCTTATTGTTCAGTTGGACACAAACAATAAGCATCTTTTTATGAGCGCATTGTCCATTTGTCGATGTTCTTTGGAGAGGTATCTAACCACGTCCTTTGCCCAGGTTTAAGTTGAGCTGCCTTTTTATTATTGAGTTGAGGAACTATGTGTATTCTGAATCCTAAGCCCTCTTTAAAGCACTGGCAAGAAACGGTGTAATTTTGAGGAGTAAGTTGCACCAGACCCAAGTCATGGCATTTTCCACTGCCGAATAAGCTTATCAAAGTTGGACACTAAATAAGGAAGGTTTAGGCAGAATCGATGCACTTGAATTATAGTGCTGGTGAAAAATATTTAAAGTACCATGGAACACCCAAAGCACAAATTGTCTTCGAAGAAGCACAGCCAGAATGCTCCTCAGAAGTAAGGTTGGCAAGACTGCATTTCACATACGTTGGACATGTTATCAAGAGAGATCAGTCCTTGAAAAAGGGTATTACACTTGCTAAGGTCAAAGGTCAGCGAAAAAGAGGAGGCCCTCGATGAACTGGACTGACTTGGCAGCTGCAACAATGGGCTCAAACTCAAGAACCCATGTGAGGCTGGCGCGGGACTGGGCAGTGCTTTATCATCTGTAGGGTCCCTACTAGTCGGGGCCAACTCCACAGCACTTCACAACAGCCATTTAGAGGATGTGTGATTTACAAATATTTTCTCCCTTTCTGTAAGTTGTTTTCACTTCCATGATAATGTCCTGGGAAGCATAAAAGTTTTACATTGTGATGAAATCTATGTTTTTTGTTGTTCATGTTTCTGGGTCTCCTACTGAGTAAACCAGGTGGCGACCATAACTGACCTCCTTTGGCCACACCAACTCCGCAACAGCCCAAGCCAACTGCCACCGGGCAGGAGTCACACCTGCCTCCACCCTCGACCTCTCTGTGCGTATTCCACACCAACCATCCCTCCCACAGCAGCCGCCTCTCTGCTGGCTTCCATAATCCATTACAATGGTTCCACATATCACAGGCGACACCCAGAATGGTGGGAGTTGACTAGGAAAGTTAATAGGTTACCACAACCCGGATCAGAAAGCATTAGTCCATGGATCCTTTGTGCACATAAAAAGCCAGCACTCTGCACACAGAAGCAGCAAAGGGGCACACTCTTTCCCAGCTAATGGTGTCAGGCAGCGTGGGGTGCTGGTGGAGAGTAGATGCACCTCAGTGGGTCCTGGGTGCCCACGGGGGACTGAGGCTTGGGCAGTGGCTGCCAATATCTGGAAGACGGGTGCCCTTAGGGCCAAGGAGGAAGTGGGAACCCTAGAGTTGAGCCCCAGCTTCCAGCGCTGAGCAGCAGCAGGGTTGGCTGGGCCAGAGTCAGAAGGAGGCTGGTGGGGAAGTAGGGACAGGAGGTATGGGGGAGACTCAGGTGCCCAGGCCCGGAAGACCCCACAGGTGCTGACCAGCACCTATACAGTACCTTATACTTCCTCAAAGCCCCCTTCTGGGCGGGCACACAGGGGTTGACATCAGGCTATGTGGGCAGTGGTGGGGTCGTGGGTGAATGGCCAGTAGCAACTGCAGTTTAGGGTCAAAGGCAGAGAGCAGCCTGGCTATCAGTGGCCCAGACGGAGCTCTAGCTACAGATTCTTATGGAGACAAGCTTACGGAGGAGGATAGGACCACTCAGTGGGGGCTTGGGGTGCTTAGTCAAGGAGACAGTCGGGGGTCCAGCAGGCTACATACCCACCTCTATAACAACCATGCTTAGAGACAGGGGCCCACTATCGCCAACAATGCCATCAAAGGTCTCTGGGGTCATTAGGGGATGAGCCAGGGCTCCCACCGCAGAACTATGGTGAGGGCGGGAGAGGAGGGCCCTGGGGTGGGGGGGGGGCATGGCACGTAGGTGACCCTGGCTATCCAAGACTGGCTGGGAGCTCTGCCCTGGGGGTGGCGGTAGGGGCTGAGCTCTCCTGGGGCAAGTGAAGGAAGGTGAAAGGGAGGGCTGCAGGGGACATTCACAGTACAGGTGAGATGAGGAGGTCAGCCTGCATTTCCACAACATGAGATCATTCTCATCCCAACCTGGTCTTCAGAGTACGGGAGAAGGTGGGGGAGGGACGAGGGGGCTGCTGGGTGGATTTTAAAAGCATTTCCCAGGTCCTTGTCTGTCATCTACTAAGCATCTCTTGTAACTGTCCAAGCCTTCTGTGTGCATGGGGTCCTCTTCAGACTAAAATGTCCAGGGTGCTAGATTTAGTTCTTGTACTTCCGGCATCTGGTCAAGCTCTCAATTTGTATTCTCAAATCTCATGGCCAGCACCAGCACTCAGAGATCTATGTATGACGAAAGCTCCTTTGTTCTGCCCCCACTGATACCCTAGTGTGAAGAAGGCAACAGCCTTTCAGGCCCGGTTTCCACCAAGTCTAACTATAAGCTAAAAATAACACTATCTTCCACAGGCTCGGGGTTTAGGAAAACCCCAGCATAAATATTCCCTTTCAAACCTCACCACCCTGGCTCCTGACCTCTGAGCAGCCTGCATCACTTCCTTCCTGCACAGGCAGCACCTGGTGTTCATCAGCCAAGAGATGCTGGTCTTTCCTGGGTATCTCCGAGGGCACAAGCTGCAGGGAGCCTGCGTAGTTTGCCTCTTTGAACTTCAAGTTTATATTTTCTTCTTCAATTACCAAACTATTCTTGCTCTTTAGCTATGCTCAGCCCTGCTAAAATGATCTGAATTCACCAACAGACAGAAAATGAAGAAGTGAATACCAGTGTTCCTAATCAAGATTAAGAATGGGGAAGAAAAGGCACAGAAAACCTCCAAAATGAGTTAAAAACAAAACAAAAACCTTTTTTTTCCCCCGAAAAGGGGGCAGTAGGCCACATATGCGTGAAGGGTTTCTCATGGCAAATAGTCTCAAGGATTCTTTAAAAGCCTTTGACAGTCCAAATACCTGCCCTGCCTGCCCCGCCCCTTTCTTTTTTCTAGGATTATGGTTAGGGTTTTCATTTTCTCCCATTCTTTTTAACTGGGTCCACCTATTCTGCCATGAGTGGCGGGAGCCAGGCACCAAATATTTCGTGGGGTCTCCGGACATAAGGGGCCATGTTTATGCTGGAACTTATCCCACGGACTGCTTTCTTCTGCAGTCCTGGGTTTCTTCCCGTGCGTGCCTGTGCACATGCAGACATCCAAACAGCAGCAAACCAAACGCGCTGCCCGAGTCGGTTCTGACTCACAGTGACCTGTGGGACAGAGTCCAATTGCCCTGGTGGCTTTCCAAGACTGTAACTCTTTATGGAACTAAAAAGTCTCACCTTTCCACTGTAAAGTGGGGGGTGGTTCCAAACTGCTGACCTTATGGTTAGCAATCCAACCCACAACCCACTACGTTACCAGGGGTGCTTAAACGCACACATGTCTACCTGTATAGTATATACATGGTGTCTTGTGAAATTGTATGTGTGACAGGATGTACTAACAATGCCCTTTAGTCTCGTGTACTTCTTGCATTATCATCAACTTTGGTGGAGGTGTACCCACGTTCCCAAGCCTGCTGACCTCCGGAGAATACTACCGTGAGATAAGAGAATAGCTGCGGGGTCGTATATTTGTACTTTTGTGATGGACGTATTTCACCCAGCGTTACCACATTCGAAATGGTTCCTCATGATATGTGTTGGGAATTCGTTATTTTTCTTTATGGTGCCAAGTTCTCGATACACCAGTTTGGGAATCTATCCACCTGCACACGAGCACTTAGACCATCATTTCCATCTCTCTGCTACTGTTCACAACGCTGCAGCAAACCCAGGTGTGCTTGAGCCCGTTCGTGGCACTGCTGTTAGGAGTAGGACTGCTGGATCGGGCACTATTTTTCTTTCTAGGTGCTATATCCTGTTTTCCATGGTGGGCGTACCAGTTCATGAGATTCCGTGTCCTTCTTCCTACTCATAGAATGTGATTTTCACATTAGTTGCTTTAGTTCAAATGATGATTAAGGGAGAATAATTCCTCCATAAAAAGTATACTTGCTAAAGCCATTACCCCCACCACCACCCCAGCTGTGATTGCTGAATGAGGCACATCCTCCCTCCAAGAAGTCCTTTTGGGTGGCAGGAGCTAGTTCAGAGAAAGCATCCAAAGGTAGTGCAGATCTCATTGGTTCAGAGCTGACATTGCACCTGAAGGGGGGCCGGCGGAGCGGGGTTTAGTCTGTGTTCACAGAGCTGCGATGACTTGGCAGCACTTAACAACACCTTTTTCTTCTTCTCCTCAGAAAGTAGGTGTTTCCCCACAAAGCTCCTGAAGCCCCTCATATTTCATCTGAATGGGAAATTTCAAAGATGGAGCAAGCATGGTTTGGTTTTGTTTTAAATGGTTAACAGAAAAAGAATGATGATTACAAACAGACAATGAGATAAAAGAGAGAAAAGTAGAGGGAGAGCAATCTGCCAGGCACGAAGAATTTGAGATTTTTATACAAACACGAGTAACTTTTGTCGACTGAAGTTGAATGTCGCAATTCACTTCTGACGTGAATCTCCTCTATTCACCAAGTACAATTAGACCAGTTGTACCCCACAGCCTGGGGGAACAACAGCCAAAGGACACTCCATTTTTTCAAAGGGGTCCATCCATGGGAGGCTTCAAAGTGTTCGTGGAAAGAGAATACTTCTCCCACAAGCTTTTTGAAGCCTCCCTCACACGGCCTTTGCTCGGCTGCACACCATACGCTGCAGGGGCTACACAATCACGATCAGAATCTTGTGGAAAGTGCCAGGCCGAGTTTCCCTTTAACAAGAACCCCAGAAACAAGGAAAGGTGGCCCGTCTTCCTAGATGAGCTTGACAGTCCGGTGGGGTGAGAGTGAGTGAGACGGCGGGCTTTCCGCACAAGCCTCTTTCCTTTCTAACAGCTCCCTGTTGCACAGGTTGAATCCGTCCAGGATGAGGTCACATGTGGGCAGCAGGATGGCAAAGACATTACTGAATACTGATGCCATTTCCTCGGGGACCACTAGCCCGTGAGCTGCTGCAGAGAACTGCAGCACTATCTTCAGGAAGTCTGGATTCAGAAGTTGCTCACCCACTGCTGGTATAAAAATAAGACTGGAATGGTTTGTTTGTTTGTTTGTTTTTTAAAGCAGTAGTTGGAATATGCATTAATGCTCTAGCTAGCCTGCAGTCTCCTAACGGCCAGTTTTATTTCAACCAGACTTTAACACCACTAAGGAGCCCTGGCAGCACTGTGGTTAAAGTGCTTGGCTGCTAACCAAAGGGCTGCTGGTTTGAATCCACCATTCTCCCCAAGAGGGAATGAGGAGACAGTCTGTGTCTGTCAAATCAGAGCCCAAGGGTCACTAGGAGTCACAATCGACACGATGGCAGTAGGTTGTTGGGGTTTAACAGTACTCCATCAAGAACCATCAGCCTGCACCTCTTAATCTGGGTAAGTCCTTTAAACGCTTGCAGTAATATACAAGCTGCGTGTCACAAAGGCCACAGAGCCTCAGCCCTAACGTCAGACATGAGCACGCAGGCAAGTGTCAAATGCACTCAAGGAAACCTTCTCAAGGACGTGGGACCCGAGAGAGCCTTTGCTTCCGGAGAGCATCCTCTGCTCCCAGCCATGCCATCTGCGGGCCGCAGGGCAGCCCTATCTCCCGACTGCTCTGGTTTTTAAGCTCTGGTTCTTCATCTTGCACCGAGATTCGGAGTTTGCACTTTTTGACTCAACTATAAAGGTCTCAGACCCCACAGATGCTTGACAACACTTGTCACAGAGGTTTCTAGGCAGGTAGACATAAGCATAACGTGGACTTGCGGCTTGGCCGGCATTTCCCAAATGGGCCAGTGTTGCTTAGCTAAGGTGAAGTGCAAGGGATTGAACATGCATGTGCATTATGCTAAAGGACAAAGCAAACAAACAAAACAATCCATTAAAGCAACTGCCCTTTGCATCTTGGTGTTATGGGAGGCCCTGGCGGGGAAATCTTGCAAGAGTGACATCATGTCATTTTTACCCCTTCTTCTTCTTCTTGGACCAGATGAAGCTACTAAGCAGCTTATAATGGTTTCTAAGCAAGTTACACTAAGATCTATGGACTCTTTTCTCAGAAGATAGTGAACGAGGAAAAGATATGTCTGGAGAATCAAAAACTTCAGGCACCACCCAGGCTTGTCTGTATGAGTGAGCAATCAGAAACTGGCCTCCGAGTGTGCTGTCTGAGGCGAGAGAACGACAATGGGGTGTCCCGGTGGGGCCTTCACTTATGCAGGAAAGGGCCGTAAGGCCTTCACAGTCCATCTCCATTCCTGTGAGAAGGGCCTGGCCTGGTGGGCTTGACTTGCAGTAAGAGAGCGACACAAACGGGGTGGAGGTCAAGACCGTGGAAACAGAGGAGAGCACCTGAGTGTGCAAATATCACATCTGAAAGACACTGAAAGGGCAGTAAAGACAACCTTCTGTTTATCTCCTGCTGTGTCACATTAGTACAAAAAGATCTCCATGTGCCCACGGGAAAGGAGGTAGCTGTCATTCATTAAAATATTTTAAAAACAATGGTTTTATTAGAACATACTAAATGTGAAGCTGAGAAGCTGAAGGATTGGTAAAAATCAGTCGTGTGATGGGGTCAGGGAACGCGGTGTTGGGGGAACCCAAGGACACACTAACTATGGCACGGGACACAAAACACGAGCCCGCAGGGCAGGATTATCAAGGGGCTTGAATATCACTATCACGCTGAGAAAGGTAGGCGTTTGTCCCTCAGGAGGAGCTGAAACAAGGGGCAACCATGAAACTGAAGACCCTGCTCTGGGGGGGCTGGGAGGAGGGCAGGTCTGGTGGCACCGAAACCAGGTAGGAAACTGCTGTGGGAGTCAAGGTGTGCGGAGACACTGGCCTGCGGGAGAAGCGCGCCAGTGGACGTAGTGGGACACAGGTGAGTTACAGATGCCCGTGGCTCAGCTGTATAGTCTGGGTGGTTACTTCAGAGTCAGGAGGAAAGGCAAGGAGGAGCGCAGGATAAAATCCTGATCCCTGGGCTGGACAACGGAGCAGATGACGACTTTACTCGGAGCGTTTCTCTACTTCCTTTTTCCTTACTTACTTCATTTGTTAGTTTTTATGGAATTCACATTTTAACTCGTGCTTTTTTCTCCAGTTGAGTTTCCATTTTTGCTTCTACAGTTAGTTAAAACACACACACACACACACACACACACACACACACACACAGTACTCCCCTCCCCACCCCTCCAATTTGGCGCCTAAGTGTTAATGCTTCCAAAGTTCTGCTTGTACAGTATTGTTAACTACATTGGGTTTTTCTATTATTTGAATTGGGGGTGGGGGGGCAAGGATCACAAAGTAGGCACAAAAAACTTATCCAGTGAATGAATAAGCACAGTTCTGTACTGAAAGTATTTAAAATCTGATGATGGATTAAAACAGATAATAGACAATTATAATTCAAACCATTGTAAAAAACATTCTCATGGGGAAAATACAGTTTATAGGGAGATGGGGACGGGAAATCCTGGAAGAGGGGACATGTAACCCACCTACCTGAGGGTGATTCCAACTAACAACCCTATGAGGTAGAGGGGAACTGCTCCCTAGGGTTTCTGAGCCTGTAAATCGTCACAAGGACAGACAGCCTCATCTTCCTCCAGAAGAGTGGCAGGTGGGTTTGAACCACAGACTTTGCGATCAGCAGCCTCACTCTTACCTAGCAGTGCTACTCAGGTTCCTTAAGTGAGGTACGGTAATAGGGAACTAACCAAGCAGAGGATGGGAGGCAGAGTGTTGAGGCAGGGAAATGGCAGCAAGGCCGACAGAACAGCAGCATGAAGCACATAGTACAACTGGAAAGCCATTTCCCCTCATTCCTGTCCACTCCTATGGGTCCTTGCCACTGCCACCTCTTTCTTCAGGGAACATGCTGAGTTGTCGTGGTTGACAGGGTGCGGGAAGGTGGTGAGTTAATCTCAGCTGTGCCTTATGCCAGCCAGCTCGGTAACATTTCCAAGCCTCCTTTCTACATCTATGACATGCAAATGATGCGTGCGGTGCTTTCAGAAGGTTCCTTCAGCATCCCGGCCGCAAGCACGGTAATTAAATGGAGAGTGACAGCCCCAGGCAGACGTGGTGGTGGCCGTGCTCACAGCGTTAGGGAAAGAACAGGGCGGCTGAGAAAGTCCACTGAGAAAAGACATCTTGAGACTGAGGGAGTAGCCAAGGAGAAGTCCACTGATACACGGCAGTAAAAGGTACTCTCAGATTAGACAACTCTCTCCCACCACGAGTGTGCCCAGTGGGGAACCAAATGACCTAAAAAACCCTTGTTGCTCATTACAATAATAAAAATCACACCCACTGGCATGAGTTTCCCATTACCTAGGAAACTGCCAAGACCCTTCGGCCTGACCAAATAAGGGAAAAGGAGGGCTGAACCCCAAATTTAGCAGACGTTCCCCCACTCTTTCTGAACAACCATGAATATTCCTCCCCTTAGTTATCACACATTTGGACAAGTAGAATAACTCTCTCTGCTTTGTATCACCCCAAGTCGTCTCCATGTCTTGTTCCTCCTTCGGAATGTATTTTCGCTCTGAGATCAATCTTTGGCAGAGTGCCAGTACTACTGTACTGTGGTTGGACCACTGACTCCAAGATTCTTCAGAGGGCAGTGGCGCAGGTGGCCAAGGGCTTCCCGAGAGGATAACAATCTGGTCCCGACACCGGGGAAGTTCTGCAGAAATTTCTCTGATCTCCACTGATCCTGCAGGTGCAGGCCTGACTTCTTATGGATGTTTGCTCTCAGCCACATGCAACTTTGATTTTGTCTGCTTGCTGCTGCCTCGCCTTTGGGATTCTCTCAGACTGGTGGGGGCACTGTCTTGTCCCCATGGTCCCTGGGCTCCCCTTCAGGAATTCCCTTTGTCCCCTCCTCCAGAACTCTCGGTGCCCGCTGTCTTCTCGCGCTCACGAAGGCTCCCACTGCTCCTGAGCTCTCTGGATGAGAGAGTACTCAGTGCAGATCACAGGCTGCCGCCCAAGGCCTGCGCTTGGTACCTTGTGCTCTCGAGCTAGGCACTCCCTTTTGGAAGCGTGGTATGAAACTGTGTCGAGTATGCCAGGCTGTGCGTTTTACAGAAGCTCACAGCAGGGCAATCCATCGTAGCCCGCTCGTGCATCATCAGGGGAATCACAGGCAGCAAGGAGGAAGCTGACAGACAGAGGGTGCGCAAGCCCCGCCAGGTCCTCTGGCATCTTCCCTTGAGGATGCCCAGCCATGGATGGGATGAGAGAGGGGCGGCCCAGGACGTCAGGTTCCCTGGCATTCACATTGGCCCCAAGCCAGGGACACCTAGCTCCAGGGCAAAAAGACCCTCCCCCTCCCCTTTGGTTTCTCTCCCCATAGACAGGAAAGGACAAGGCATTCCCATACCCCCCCCCTCCCCCCAAGTCCTCACTGGGATGCTTGTGGACAAACTGGAAAGGACGGGGTTTCCACAGTGCCTGGAAGAAGAAATGGATGCTCTTCTGTAACACTGCCTGGCAGGGGACCCGAAGTGCTAGTTAATGTCAATTAAAATTATAATACCATTTTACAACTAGATTTGGTTTGGAAAGAGAAGGAAAATGGTCAGAGGTCCCATATGTCCACATCTTCATGTATTTAAGAGACCACTCACAAATGTGTGAGAGATTTGTTAAAAACAAATAAACAAGAACACTCTCTTGAAAGAAGGTGAGAGGGGCAGCGCCCATTTCAATAAGAAGTGGAGCTCGGAGGCCCTGTTCTGCGGAGGTGGAATCCCTATGGATCGCCCACTTCTCCAAGCTCACCTAACTAATGGGGAGGGAGGCCCATGAAGGTCCATTTTCCTTCCTCTACGGCAGACATTGAGGCCTGCAAAGAATGTTGGGAAGCTTCTCAGTCGATGCCTCCACCTGTATTAGAGCATTTGAACACACTGTCCTGCCCTTGCTTTAACCTGGAGAAGCCAGTGGGTTTTATTTTCTCATTGTCCCATGCCTGATGGAAAATAAGCATCTTATTGCTGCAGGGCAGGCATATGGAGACAACCTCCACATTCACCGGCCTACCTTACCCCTGGGCAATCAACACCCGGAGTGGGGACAGCAACGGGGCCAGTGGGAGTCACCTTGAAGAACAGCACACTCACCTGTCTGATAAAAGGAACGAAGGCAGTACAAATAAAACCTGGGAACTTCGGCCAATGGGCCAGAGCATGAAAACCCTGCAGTGCTCAGGAGCAGACAGTAGAAGTGTGCAGAAGGGTAAGAACTTGAATCCTGATTCCCTCAAGGTAGCTCTAGTTGTAAACACTCATTTTATTAATCAGTCAGCCTTTGATATCCACAGGAAGGTACAGAAAAATGGCCCTGAGACCCCAGGCCTCTGCATCTCAGCTCTTACCACCCACGGGAATCAGGATATGGAGGTAATGGAGAGACCAGACCATGGGAAGACACAAATCCAGCCGCAGTCTTGCTGCACAAGGTAAGCCAGGTGCCTCTGGGAACCCGAGGGGAAAGGAGAGCGTTATTGGTGCAGCAACATGGGGCCACTTCTGACACAACTGGTGAGCCTGCGTACCGGGAAAACGAGCAGTTCCCAAGAAACATGCCAGTATGCCCAAGACCGTGCACGAATGTGGACAAGCTGGCCACCGGGCACAGGACTGCCTCTGGCTCTCTCTCAGGAGAAGTGTGGCAGAGGCCACAAGGTCCTGGTGACCGAGAAGTGCAGGCGTGAAAGGACCTGGCGTCAAGAAGTACTCCCACATGTGCCAACCAACAGCCTCTGAAGGACCCTGGATCACTAGGCAGGCAGCCAGAAAGTCGCTAAATTTCTTACTTACACAGGGTGGTGACTTGCTCCATACTTGAGTCTTTTTGCAGCTGGAAGGGGAGTCTCCTATCTCACCAGTTTTACTAATCCCTGCGGTCCTGATCCTTTCTTTGTTGGGGAGAGATTTCTTAAGAAAGTGAGGACCCGCTACAGCTGTACTTTTTCTGCTGTTTGGCCCTGGCCTGAGTAAAGTTTGTCTCATTCTCTGTACAGGTGATCAAAATCCAAGTTCTGAGAGATCCAGATTGATATACTTTAGTTCCCACTCCACTGAATACCTTGCATCAAGCAAGCGCTTCCCTTTTCCGTCAATGGCAGGCCCAGTCAGTGGTGGAACCCAGCACCTTCTAAGGCCGGGGCCAGACAGGAGGTAGAGAGACACCTCGCCCACTAAACCCAGGAACAGCAGGAAGCTGCTAGAGGAGTCATCTCCCATTATTCCCCCCAAAGACTTGGAAGCTCCTTTGGGGAAAGAACAGGGACGCTGGAAAATTCTATGAACAAAAACACGCTCAGAATAAGGGAGTAGCCAAGAATTCAGTTGATACACTGCAGAGATTAGACAGCTGTCTCCCCGCCCCCCTTTCAGCATGCTCCTGCTGCTCCTTACAATAAAGCTCCCCCGAGAGAGACTGCTGCCCGCGACCTACAGGACAGCAGGACGCTCCTGACCTGACCAACGACGGAAGGGAGAGCAGGGATGCACCTCCAATTGATCCACGTTCCCCCAACCTATCCCCATGAACTCTCCCCCTTAGCTATCAGACATCTGTTAAAGGAGACTACATATCCCTGCGTTACACGACCCGGAGTCATCACCACTTGCCAGAGATTGACCCATTGGGACGTACTTTTACTTTAAAATAAAAGTTGGTTGAGTGAGACTGTGCTACCTTTCTACCATAGTTGGATGGTTGTATGGGCCCGAGTCAAATTTTTCTGATTCTTTGGAGGTAAGTGGATCAGGTGGTCATGGATGTCCAGGAAGGATAACAGTAGCATTAGCTATAATAATTTTATTAATATGTTAATCACTTTGTAATTTACGATTGTATGTGGCATGAACTGTGAGTTTAATTTTTTTTATCATCTATACAGCTAACTAACTTTAAAGACGGTTATAATAACTTCTTTACAAGGAACAAATGCATCACCATGAAATCAACTTATAAGCTTTCTATCCAGTTCCACTAACGTAATTCATATTCTGAATGGTAATAGACGGCTTTAAGTGATACCTCTTTAAGATGTGTTTCATTCCAATTCACATGATTTAAAGTAAATGGCTGAAAATATACAAAATTCAGCATGTCAGAAGCAGAACACGGCTAACTGCCGGAAATTTGTTTAAAGAAAGAAAAAAGAGATATGGCTTTACACAACCAGGAAATCATAACCAGATACTTGCTACTTTTAAACCCAAAATATTTCCAATTAAGGACAGGAAGCAAAGTCACTTCTGGATAAAATGGCAACTTCAGCACAGGAGCACAAAAGAAGCTGATTGAAACGATCCAGGAAATACAGAACTAAGGAAATTCTGGATGAGTGCACGAAATGGGATAGGCGCACTCAAACTCGGGGGATCACTTCTGTTAGCTGTGGATTAAAGAAAACCGTCAAGGGTCAACTCCACCCCTCTCTGAGAAAGCCGCACAGGTACTTAGGACGGGCAAGGGGAAGGAAATTAGGCAGTTATTAAACTAAGGGGAAAATCAAGAGCCCACAACGGACCAACGCATGGTTGGGAGGGTGTTCTTAAATACAGGGGTTTCAGTTATATGGGCAATGTTTGATTTATTATAAAAAGCTGACACAATTGTAGAAATAAATCAAAATTAGTTCAACCTAAAGAGTGGACCTATAGGTGCTCATGATATTACTGTGTGAAATCTATCTGCATACCAAGAGGACCAGATCTGATGATCACCTTCAATTTTATTACTTCTATATTCACAGACATTCTGTAATTGACATGTTTTGAGCTAAGAAAAAAGTAGACAACTTTCATCTTTAAATATGTATGTACTTTAAAATTATAACAAAATATTTGCAAATACCTATGGAAAAAGAAATGTTAAGAGTGGTAATTTCTGGAGAGTGGGATCAAGGGTACACTTAGTATTTTTTTGTATTTAAAAGAATTACCTTAGCATATGCACTATTTCTCTGATCATTAAAAAAATATTTAAAAAGAAAATTAAAAAGGAAAAATTAGCCTTTTGTTGCTTCCGTGTCTTGAATACTGGCATTGTTTGTAATTACCACACAGCCAAGAACCCTGGGCTTATGCTGCAAATGGATTATATTTGCAGTAATCAATTTAGGCCCCAGATTCTGAAACTATGTTCTCCCCTCTGGATTGCCAGACGTGGATTCCGGGTGCTGGTGTCCGCAGAGGGAGTGTTGGGTTCCTAGCTGATGGGAGCAGGAATGCTTCTTAAGGTTAATCAAGGCCCTGAGAGAAGAGCCCGCCAGTCTTCGAGGGAAAGCACTGGCCACTCCCAACGAGGGACCTGAATCTCCCGATCGCCACTCAGGCCACTGGCATCGGTTGTGAGACCAAAGCCACTTGCCTCCGCCCCTGCCTCCTTTGCCGTTTTTAATGGTCATGTTTCCAGGAGTTCGTAATTCTCTCAAGAGTCAATTTAGAAATTATAAAATTTGAAGGGTCTTACTACAGTATCTAATATAGCTTGAGTTCAGAACAGGGCTCCAAAGCACTACTGAACGATGAATATTTCATATAATTTAAGTGCTTTTGAGATTTATTTCAACAAGTATCTACTGAACACTTACTATGTTTACAGATCTGTGCTGAGCACCAGGGAGAAAACAAGAGGAAGGAGAAAGATCTCACATTCAATTTTTCTCCCATTTTGTTATCGCAAACGCTTCGAAAGCATCTTTAAAACTCCGTCCCATCACTGCTGATTGCTTATTGCACTCCATGGGCCTTGCAGCTTGAGACTTTCGAAGCCGGCGCCACGTGCCTGCATCTTGGTGTGGTACAGTCACTGTGGCACAGGCACAGGCCGCTTGACGTTAGAACCTACTGCAAAAACCGAATTCCTGGGAGGGACAAACGACCACATCAGAATGCTAAGTAGTTTTCAAGCAAACACAGGCCATTTCCAGGGAAGCTAAGCCCTTTTCCAGCGCACGCACTGCTTCCCCGGAGAGAAGAAGCAACTTTCTAAGCAGTTGTCACGATGGATTGAAATATAAACTAAAGCACAAATCACTCACATTTTCTTTCCTACTGCAGAGTTCAATGAAATCAGAATCAGAACTTCCGATGAATATTGTGAAGGCACTCTCACTTCAAACTAAACATTAATGATATTTGGTGCTATGTAGCTATGTATGGGCTTCGATTATATCATATTGCAACGGTGTGACTTGGTCCATATGGGTAGAATCAAACACACAATGAGAAGACCTAAAAGCCCCTCTACAAAGAACAAAGGAATCTGTACCGGAGGGTGGAATTCATGGAGCTGCAGATAAAACGGGAGTGCCAACAACAATAACCAACGAGACAGGCCCAAAAGGATACTGTCATTTTCCTTTGCTGCCCTCTTGTAGGACGACACACTCAATACATTTCTACAAGGTGGCAAGTGGCCTTTGAACCAGATCAGAACATCCCAAGTGCCAGAGAGCTGAGAAACTAAATTGAATTCTACAGATTACTGAGAGAGAGAAAGCAGAAAATAAAATTCTATGTCAACAGGATTATGCCAGTAAAACTTAAACACGTCAAAATGAAAACTGTACAAGGGTCAGTATTGCAACTATGAGTGCTTTTTAAAAAAATTAAAAACACTAATGTTTACCATGAAAAGTTTTTAGGCACCAGCACAGAGGTACTAAAAGAACTTTAGATGCGTGTGTGTGTACACACACACACACACACACACACACACACACACACACACACCATATTGAATGAAGGGGGAAGTGCAGAGTGGAGACCCAAGGCCCAAGTGTCGGCCAATGGAGATCCCCTCATAGGGGAGGAGATGGGTCAATCAGGGTGCGAAGTAGTACTGATGAAGAACACAGCTTTCCCCCAGATCCTGGAAGCTTCCTCCCCCCAACTACCATGATCCGAATTCTACCTTGCAGGGCTGGATAGGGCAGAGACTGTACACTGGTACATATGAGGGCTGGAGGTACAGGGAATCCGGGTGGATGATACCTTCAGGACCAAGGGTGTGAGGGGCGATGCTGGGAGAGTGGAGGGTGAGTGGGTTGGAAAGGGGGAACTGATTACAAGGATCCACATGTGACCTCTTCCCTGGGAGAGGGACAGCAGAGAAGGGGGGAAGGGAGATTCCGGATAGGGCAAGATATGACAAAATAACGAGGTATAAATTACCAAGGGCACATGAGGGAGGGGGGAAAGGGGAGGGAGGGGAAAAAAAAGAGGACCTGATGCAAGGGGCTTAAGTGGAGAGCAAATGCTTTGAGAATGATTGGGGCAGGGAATGTATGGATGTGCTTTATACAATTGATGTATGTATATGTATAGATTGTGATAAGAGTTGTATGAGTCCTTAATAAAATGTAAAAAAAGAAAAGAGGGAAAAAAAAGAAAATGATTAGGGCAAAGAATGTATGGATGTGCTTTATACAATTGATGTATGTATATGTATGGACTGTGATAAGAGTTGTATGAGCCCCTAATAAAATATTTAAAAAAAAGAACTTTCAAATAATTTTAAGCGCAGCTGTTAATGGAGTCAAGTGACTATAAACTGATTTAAGGCAAAGGTGACACTGCAGAGGGATCTCAGTAATGGTTCTAGGTCAACTCAATGAATCATCATATTTATAGGAAAAGTCCATCTTGGACCTCCATCTCACACTATTTACAAAAATCAATTCCAGATGGACTATCGGTCCAAATAATCTGACATGTTAAACAAAAAAGCTTATAAAAGAGTAACAAAACATTTTCATGATTTTTGAGGTAAGTCAAGATTTCTTACAGAGGGCACAAACTGTACCCGTCATACAGAAGAAAAATGAATATCTGACTACTTTATATTTAACTGTCCCTTCAGGTTCCTTAGACTTTTGAACTTTATAGGGGCAGACAGCCTCATCTTTCTTCCAGCAGAGCAGTTGATGAGTTTGAACCACTGACCACGAGGGCTTCTTTCGAATAAGTATAACCAATGGTTACTAAACATATGGAAATTAGCTGAACTGCACTAGACATTAGGGAAACCAACAAAAGGCACTGCTCCGTCCAGAGCAGACGGCTCAAAGGGCAACATAAACAAGTAGGGCCAAGACCCGCAGCAACTGGAGCTTTCGGGTGGTGCTGATGGCTGGAGTGTAAGCAAGGTGTGCTCAGTGAGCTTGAATACACACGCATCCCGCGGTCTTGCAGTACAAGTGCGTATGTACAGCATTTACACACGTCTAAGAATGCTCAAAGCAGCAGTACTCAAACCAGCGAAATACTGGAAATTGCCCAAATGTCTACTTAACAGCAGAAGGTGGATAAACACAGTAATCACACGTATGACCCTAAGAACCAACCAACCACAACAACACGGACGGACTCCACACAGTGACACTGAACAAAAGGCGCACAACACATGACCCAGCTTATACAAAACTAAAACAAGCCAAGCTAATAAACGATGTTAGAAACCAGGAGGGCTGCAAACCCTAGGGGCAGGTGTGTACAGGTGGCAATATGAGACCAGCACATGGCTTTGGGATGTGAATAATGTTCAGTGTTCAGACCTTGTGGTTAGTTTCCCCGGTGCACGTTCAGTTTGTGAAAACTCCTGAAGTTGTGCACGTAAGAACTGTGTACTCTTCTCTGTGTACATCACAGGATCCAGAACCCTTTCAGAAAGAAAACATTAGTCAGCACGCCCTGGCAAATAAAGACTTTTGTACTATAGCCCATGACCCGAGGTGAAGTCTAAGTGTCTGCTTTTGCCACTCCCCTGGGTCCTTCCAGAGCACGCCACCCCCACCCCAGAGCCCAGGCGGTGGGATGGGGGGTGGAGAAACACTGATGTACACTATGCATCAATAGTTTTCCTTAAACCTACTTCTAACACAAATTACATGAGTTTTTCAAGTACTTCTTAATCTTCTGATATGCCATTAACTGTAATTAATAAATATATTATGGAACCTTTAGGGGACACAAGTAGCACAGCAGAGTTAAACATTTGGTGCTAACAAAGAGGTCAGCCCTTTGAACCTCCCCAGAAGCTGAGGTCAAAATATCCAGTGATCTGCTTCTGCAATGACAGCCTAGGAACCCCTTCGGGCACTTCTGCTCTGTCCCCTGGGCTGACATCGTGCTGGAATCGACTCAACAGTACCCAACAACACAACTGGCAACAAAAGCAAGGCACTCATGTGCCACAGTCCATCTCCTGGATTGTCTCGCTGACCCCACCCACTGCCATGGAGTCCATGCTGACTCCCAGTGACCCTACACGACCAAGTACAACTGACCCTTGGGGCTTCCAAGGATGTAAATCTTTACAGCAAACTTCTTATCTTTCGCTTATAGAGCAACTGGTGGGTTTGAACTGCTGACTTGGCAGTTCGCAGCCCAGCTCAGAAACCCCTATGCCACCACATAAGTCTCTCATGGCAATACCTCACACAGATTCTCCTGAACATGTCTGTCTTCAACCAAATCACGCCCTGTTTCCAATTACACAGCTGGCCTCCTCCGGGGCTGCACACTCCTTCCTGTCTATTCCTGGTCCCTGATACTCACTGGTTTATTCAGATAGCTCTTCTTTTAAATAACACCATTAGATCCTCCAAAAGGTTTAGAAAACCTTTAGTTTGGGTATGCTTCATTTTGGGGCAGAACAAAACCAATCCCTAGAAAAACATCACACTTCTGGACTGCTGCCTTTACTTATTTATAAAAGGCGACAACACAATATCCAACGATTTTCACGTGTCTCCTTCCCCTCTACCAGCTACCACTGTTGCCATTCAACCACCATGAGAGTGAAATAATCTTGGCCCACATCCTGGGAAATGCTTCTTTGGCTCTGAGAAAGCCAGGAAGAAAAGCTGCAACAAGCTAAGTCGGGAAAATAATAAGCCGATCAATTCTTACAATATGGGCCACCGTGGCCTTGTGTCTGAGTCTATGGGCAGAGACCCCCCCAAATAAGAGACCCATAAGAAAGACATGGAGGCACTGCTAGTTCCGTGGTCGAATTCTCTCCTTCCATGCAGGACTTCCAGGTTCCATTCCTGGATAATGCACTGCATGCGGGGCGGAGGCTTGAGTGTTGCTAATGATGCTGAACGGGGCGCGGAGCTCCCAAACTAAGATGGACTAGAAGAAAGACCCAGAAATCTACTCCCCCAAAGCAGCCATGGCAAACCCTGTGAGTCATAATAGTCTGATCTGCAACTGGCCACAGTGATGGTCCAGGCCACGGCAGTGTTAGGGCCCGCTGTGCAGAGTCCCCTGAGTTGCGGCTGACTCACGAGTAGCCAACAATAACATCCACAAGAGCGATGTCCGAAGACTCTCCTTTACTCTAGCAGAGGTACTCTAGTGTGTTTTCTCTAACAAATGTACTTCCAATTTATTCATAAACTCTGCCCTCAGTGAAACTAAAGAATCCCATTGTAGCATAAGGCAGAATGCTAATGGACCATCTGTGAAGAAACCAGTAAGGAAGGCTAATGAAGCTATTTCTTCAAGGATTTCAGGTCTATGTTTATCAACGTGGTTAGATTAACAAAAATCACTAAACCCCACTGCATCTTGTCTCCATTAAGTGTATATGGGGCTGTATTTGAAAATTGCATAATATTTCTGGGATATAATACAGTATCTCTGGGAGCCCAAAGGGTATTCCTTGTGAGCTTGTTACTGTCACAGATACTTAGACACCGGGTGGTATCCTTAGGGTGTCAAAATTCTGCAGGGGTCTCTGACGTAAGGGAAATGCTTCTTCCTTATCGACACGTTGGTAGTGGGCTGTCCAATAGTCTTACAGGGTCAGTTCTTCCAGGTTTTACTCTCTTCTTTCAAAGGATTCGGTCATGAGAACAGTAAGGCTGTGCTCAAAGACAAATGGCAGGGTCGCATGATTGCTTCTTACTGAGACTGACCCAGGACTTGTCTAGTGGATTCCTCTTTCTGCCTGGTACCTTCTTCCGGAGAAGTTCCCTTCCAGAAAGGATCTCAGTCACCTTCACAGGCGCATGCCATGAGTCCTCGGCTTACACCCACACCAGAGCGCAGCGGGGACGGCCGTCCTTAGGACTATCTGTGTTACTACTCTACGTTTTTAAAATGGCATTTGGGTCAAGCAGCCAAAGGAGATAAAGCAACACTATAGAATACACTCAGAGAGTAAGGCGATCCTTCAGGGAGATCTGGAAGCAGCCACGCCCAGATCCAATCCCACATCATGCTAGCAAATGAATGTCTGATCTAGGAAAAAATCTTCTCTGAAATGGGCTCGGCTTCAGTTAATATCAAGGGATTTCTTTAAGGCTTTACAAACACGTTTTAGTTTCCATGTAAAATAACAGTTTCTGATTCTGAGGGAGAATCATAAAATGTACGTTCCAGTAAGTCCTCAGAGCTCCTCCCTTTTCCTCAAGGAATCTGAGGGGTAAAGGGAAAAAGGCGCAGTCTAGAGCCTACACTTCCTGGCAATCCTGGAGATGCTGAGCTTTCCTGACTCCTGGGTTTTCCTTCTGTGCCATGTTTCTTCAGTGTATCCAGGTATGATGAATGCTATTTTTTCTAAGTTAGAATATCCCCACTCCTCTCCAGCATCCCTGGAATGCCAGGCATATGCCCTGCCACTGCTGAGAAGAAAGCAAAACTGTCAACCCTGGGTGAGAAAGGAAGAACAACTGGTGGGGAGAGAGAGGGACTGAGCTACCATCTCTCCTCTGGAGCTCCCTCGCACACGGGATAATCGGGATACCCCAGTAGAGAAGATGAAGACTAATTCCTAAAGAGGCCAGTATCTATGCTAGAAAGGAGCCTTGCTCGAGTAAGTTATCTCTTATTCCAGGCTTTACTGTGTTGGGCAGACAACCACAATGTCAGCAGTTCAAAACCACCACCCCCTCACTGGAGAAAGATGAGACTTCCTGCTCCCATAAGGAGTTACAGCGCTGCACGCAACAGAGGCAGTTTTACTCAGTCTTACTAGGTCGATTGACTCAGTGGCAGTGAGTGATCTGTGGTAGAATCATCTTTAAAACCAAACCCATTGAGTCAAATTCCGACTCATACTGATGCTATAGGACAGAGTAGAACTCCCCATGGATTGCCAAGGAAGCAGATTGCCGCATCTTTCTCCCACGGAGTGGCTGGGGAGTTAGACTCTCCAACCGCTTGGGTTAGTAGCCAAATGTGCAACCACTCCCAGAGAAGGCTAAAAGGGCCAGGGAAGAAAATACCAAGTGCCCGGTCCATAAATCCTTTTGTGTAAGTAAAATCAGCTTAAAATAACTATCAACTATTCACATAAATAGACTCAGAAACTCGTACAGACAGTTCTATCCTGTCCAGTTGGGTTGCTATCAGTTAGATTCGAATTGATAGCAGGAAATCTGGCTTTTGGAGCTTTGACGGAAGGAGCCCTGCTGCGTTTAGTGGTTACGGTGCTTAGCTCCTAACTGAATGGCCATAGGTTCAAACCCACCAGCTGCTCTACTGGAGAAAAATGCAGCAGTCTACTTTACAGCCGTAAGTACACTCAACAGCAGTGGCTTGGTTCTGGCTGGAATTTGAAGGGGCAAATGGCAGGCAAAAAGCGCCGACCACGTAAATACAGTGAGGGAAGACTACTGCTAGCTGCATTTCATCGCAGCTTTCGCCCCACCATGAGAATTTCAGGTGCTGCTCTCAAATTATTTGGCTGTGCTTATCTCTTATTCAAACAGTCCTGGTAGCATAGTGGGCTGTGCTTTAGGCCAGTGATCCAAACCCACCTGCTGCTCCTCTGGAGAAAGAAGAGGCTTTCCACTCCTAATTGAACGTGCAGTCTGAGCACCCCACAGGGGCAGTTCTACTCTGAACAGGGTCTACTCAGAGGGTCACTAAGAGTTGGAATGGACTCGCTGGCAGTGAACTTTTGGTTGTCTCTTACTTATTGAGGTTTTACTGCATCTTGGCCCAGGCAATCATCAGAATAAATACACCACAGCCTGGTCTAGGGCAAAATGAAGTAAGTGAGGAGGGCTCTCCACGGTAGCTAAGAAAGCAAACATCCAATATGGGGTTTTCATTTCTGGATAATTACAACGAAAAAGAAAACTGTCCCTGACCTGGTATAGGTTCATTTATTTAGATAATATACAAAGCCTCTTCTGGAAGCAATCAACTTTTCCAGATAACTTTTCATGAGATTAAGAGACCTTGGGGAGGTTTTAACCAACCCAGCCAGTCAACAATCCTGATAAGCCTACATTTGTTTACTCACATCTAACCAATCAGAGCCGTCCTATGACATGGACAACTCCAATTCGCAGAAACACCCGTAGTGATTCACTTACATGGGCAGCTGAACTGGTAAGGATGTGTCTGTGGCTGCGCTCCGTCTCTCCCTTCTGGTCTCTGTGTTAATTCACATCCTGCATTCCCCACCCGCACAGACTCCCTCTGATCCTCCCAGCTAACACGTTGCGCAGGGGGCGGGCGAGAATTACCATGAAAGTTCTTTTTCGAAGTCTTGTTTTTCATTCTATTAGAAATGGATACTCTTGAACCAAAACAAAAATGCCAGTCATATGAGGCTGGTTTCAAAATGAAGGTTGTGTCAAGAGCAGAAGCGAGCAATAACAGTATTGCAAGTAGGGGATTCTGTGTCGAAAAGCAAGTGAGGGAGTGGCGGAAAATGAAGGCTGACTTGGAACAGATTCCAAAAGCTAAAAAAGCTCATGGTGGTTTAAAGTCTTTTTATTGGGTTCTGGAAAGTGAAATATATAAATGGGTTATGGAGTGTCGTCAAAATAGTTACTGCATAACACGCATGGGAATGCGCATACATGCTCTACAAATGGCTAAGGATGACAAATATAAAGCACCAGGCATTGAAAATTTTGCTGCACCAGGATTGTGTACCCGCTTCATGACTAGGTTTGGCCTACTATGTTTGAGACAAAGAACAAAGATTTCCCCAAAATTGCCGCAAGACCTTGAAGAAAAAAATTATGTCATTCCAGTCATTTATTATAAAACAAAGAAGGATTTATAATTATGACCCGGCAGATGTTTGGAATAGTGATGAAACTGCCATGACTTTTGATCTTCCAAGCTACAGAACTGTGGCAAGTTTAGGAGAAAAAACCATTTTTCTCAAAACCACAGGTAATTAAAAAAAACAAAAACAACACTTTACAGTTGTTCTATGTTTGGCTAATGGAACTAAGCTGCGTCCTGTCATTATTTTTAAAAGAAAGACCTTGCCTAAAAAGATCAATTTCCCACCAAGAATTACTGTGCATGTACATGTTAAAGGTTGGATGGATGAAGACGGAACCAAAAAAAGGCTGGAAGGAATTTGGAACCAAAGACCAGGAGCAGCCTTAAAGAAAAAGTCATCGTTACTTGGTTGGGGTATGTTCAGAGCCCACCTATCGGATGGCATAAAAAATTGGCAAAATCTAGTAGAGTTCCTTTAGTCAATATTCCAGGTGGGCTTACATCTGTACTGCAGTCTCTGGATGTATCTTTGAATAAGCCTTTTAAAGACCGTGTGCGAAGGATGTGGCATGAATGGATGTCATCTGGTCACGCCCGACTAACAGAAGGAAGAACTCTCATGAAGCCTGACATAGAGTTAATAGCAAAGTGGGTTTAAGATCCACGGGAAGACATTCCAGAAGACATGATGCAACGTGCCTTCCAGAAATGTAGTATTAGTAATGCTATGGATGGCAGTGAAGACTATGCTTTGTATGAAAATGACAGCAGTGATGGTGATGACGGCGATCTCAGTGAGGACAGCGTCTGTGATGACCTCACACCAGCTGAAGCTCTGCATTGGGATACGGATGATGAAGAGGAATCCAGTTTTGAAGGATTTTAACTCTTTACATTTTAGCTTGATTGCTGATTGAGCTCAGGGATAGTACTCTTAAGGTAGATAGACACCTTATTGTTTTTGTTGAACCTATTTTCCACTTACTGTGCAGTTTTACTGTTAAATGATTTATTGTCCTTTTATTTGTTTTTTATTTAAAATGAATATTTAAATACATTACCCCACTGAAGTCTCATTTTTAGTAATTTTATTTTCATTTGTTTTGATTATTGAAACTCACCAATAGCTTCTGCATTTTCCACCCTAGGCTTATACTCGAGTCAATCAGTTTATCTGGTTTCCCAGGTAATAATTAGGTACCTCGGCTTATATTAGAGTATATACGGCATGTTGTTTTTAAATAAGTTAGTTGTTTTGTAAAGAAAATACAGTGTTCAACAACGAGGTTCCTCACGCTACAATGTATGTTCCACAGGGCAGGGAGCTTTGTACCTTGATCGCTGCTATACCTCCAACCCCTAGAGCACTGTGTCACATCCACAAGGGGGTTTCACTTGGAGGAAATTTCCACTTTCATTCCATCTCCCTACACACTGCTTGAAGCGCCCGTGTACAAGGCCCTCACGGAATCTTTCTTAGATGAGGACTCAAGGAACTCTAGCTGTGACA
The DNA here is from genome assembly GCF_050624435.1 of Tenrec ecaudatus. NCBI lineage: Eukaryota > Metazoa > Chordata > Mammalia > Afrosoricida > Tenrecidae > Tenrec > Tenrec ecaudatus. The sequence continues at coordinate 49,783,005 of NC_134538.1, read as the reverse complement.
TTGTGAATACTATTTGATATTAATGTTCATTCCTTTGTAGTACACATGAAATCCATTCTCTTTACACACCTCATGTATTTTTAAAACATGATGATGAATTACAGGATTTTGTAGCTGGGCTGTGTAAATGGCTCTCTCATCATAGCACTCCATCGAAGTGCTCTGGGAAGGTGCACACGACCACGCAAAAGTGGTCAGAAATGCAACTCTCAGAACGAGTAACACATGGTGTTGAATCCTTTGCAAGTAAGTAACTGCCTGTTAATATTTTTGTACCCAGAAGAAAATACAAATGCACATCATGTAACAGGGGTTCACTTCTCCCACACCCACCTGTCTGTTCTCTACCTGAGTGTCACTGTGAGAGAGGTGTCCAGACCTCTCAGAAAACAGGCCACCACATGTAGCTGAGAAGCAACCAAGCCCACAGGGAAGAAGCACGCCAGCCTGTGTGACCACGAGGTGGCAATGGGATCAGGTATCAGGCATCAAAGAACAACAAATCATATCATTGTGAATAAGGGGGAGTGTGGAGTGGAGACTCAAAGCCCATCTGTAGGCCACTGGACATCCCCTTACGGAAGGGTCGCAGGGAGGAGACGAGCCAGTCAGGGTGCAGTGTAGCAACGATGAAACGTACAACTTTCCTCTAGTTGTTAAATCCTCCCTCCTCCCCCACCCCCATCATGATCCCAATTCTACCTTACAAATCCAGCTAGACCAGAGCATGTACACTGGTACAGGTAAGAGCTGGAAACACAGGGACTCTAGGACAGATAAAGCCCTCAGGACCAATAATGAGTGGTGATACCAGGAGGGGAAGGGGAAAGTAGGGTAGAAAGGGGGAACTGATCACAAGGATCTATACATAACCCCCACCCTGGGGAATGGACAACAGAAAAGTGGGTAAGGGGAAGACATCGAACAGTGTAAGACATGACAAAACAACAATAATAATAATTTATAAATTATCAAGGGTTCATGGGGGGATGGTAGGGGGGGGGGAATGAGGAGCTGATACCAAGGGCTCAAGTAGAAAGAAAATGCTTTGAGAATAATGGTGGAAAAATGTACAAATGTGCTTGACACAATGGATGCATGCATGGATTGTGGTAAGAGTTGTAGGAGACCCCAATAAAATGATTTGCTGGCCCTGACCCGGCTTGACTGTCCTGCAGTCTTGAGTGGACACATCAGATGAGCATTTTGCGTAGTCGTTGGCAATAAAAAAAGCCCCCATCACTATCTGAAACAGGAAAAATGATAACCATGAAAAGTAAATATCCACATGGAAGGAGCTGGGGTCAAAGAAAAATGGGTTATATTCATACAATCAACTCAGCCATGAAAAGACCCTGACAAATGCCCATGTGATATCATCATGTAAGACAGAGCAGTAATGAAATACTCTGAAACTGTGCTCTGTTAGCACCCCAATGCCTCACCCACACTGCCCAGGGCTCCTGTTGTGCTCTCAACATCTAGGTACTGAGACTCGACCAACACATGTCCCTTCTATCGACAAGGGAGGGGCCCTGGTGGCATGGTGGCTTACGAGCACCAAGTCAGCACTTGAAACCCACCAGCCACACTGAGGGGAAGAGACGGGTCTTTTTGCTCCTGTAAAGGCTCACCACCTCGGGAACGCACAGGGTAGTTCCACTCTGTCCTATAGGGTGTGATGAGTTGAAATCCACTCAATGGCTTTTTCCTTTTTTTAATTATGTTGTGCATATACGGCACATTCTATTAAAAAAACAAAAGGTTTGGTCCTGAGTTTAACTGTAACAAAAAGATCCTCAGACAACCCACAAGATTTAAATTTACCCGTATTTCTGCATTTTGCAGACAAGCTCATTAAAACCATTTTTTAAAACCTCTGAACATCATTAAGACACATTTACTTGCGACTATACTTGAGCATATAAAAGAAAGAAAAATGAGTTCCCTGATACCCATCAGATTCATTATCCTCAGGGCCGAGGAAGAAAAGCAGAATTAATCACATAAGCATAGAGTTCCGGGGCTGGCAGGACCCTGACAGCTATTTGCTCTCAAACCCCCTGCGCGCAGGTGAAATAAATCACACAGTCCAAGTCTGCTTTGGTGGCTCCACCACCTTTTCACTGATGGATACACAGGGCTCTTCAAAGAAGTTGGTGGGAGAAAATCTCACCACCTTTTAATTCCACTCCCCCCACCTACTTTTTTGAAATCCTCTCATACATGCACGGGGCTGGCTACACAGTGAAGACTCAGCCACTCGTGGTGAGGTCAGTGGTTAAAACCTACTTAGAGGACCTAGGAGGACAGGCTAGGTGGTCCTGTGGGGCAGTTCTGTTCTGCACTCATGGGGACTGCCACAAGGTGGAAATGATTATGGGAATAAAGCACCACCAACAAGTATATCTGGAGCTGTGTTTAATGTGTGTGTGTGTGTGTGTGTGTGTGTGTGTGTGTGTCCCCACATAGACCTACACGATACAATCTCATGCCCCTGCCACGGGGTCCATCCAACTCAGAAAAGCCTTGGGAGTGCTGTGGGTTAAGCAGCTTCTCCCTACAAGCTAGTAGTTCAAGTTCACCAGCTGCTTTGTTGGAGAAAGAGCAGGCTGTCTGCTCCCATAAATACTTACAGTCTGGGAAAGTCTAGGAAGCACTTCTCGGTCCTCTGTGGGGCCCGCTATGAGTACATTTAGGGTCAGTCTCTTGTGCATGTTCCCTCTCTACTGCATGACATGCACTGTCTCTACAGCTCAGGCTCCTCTCGCCTGGCGTGGGCTTCCACGTAGGGTCTAGGAAGAGCACACGCATTCAATACTCACTCGAAATACTAGCTGCTATGGTTTCCCCAGCACTTCCCCAAGACTCTTTTCAGAAACTTCACCCCCCTGAAAGTTTCCAATCCCTCCTACCCATCATGTATAAACTTAATAAAGTACTGCACTTAGGACAGGGGGGAAATCGGTTCATATACAAATACATTTCTAGGAAGTGATCTGTGTGAAAGCCTGCAATTTACAGGTGAGAACAGGTTGATGATAATGAGGAGAGTAGTAAGCGTATGGTCTCAGACAGCTGCTGAAACAGCTCATTTAATCGCAAATTTTCTTTCATGACGTTCAGGGTCCAGTGCATGAAAGAACAAACCTGTTACCGTCGAGTGAAATCCGACTGAGAGAGAGCCTCTAGGCCACTGTAGACGTGCGCCAGCCCTGTCTCCAGGGCTGGAATCTTCGTGGGAGGACACGGCCTTTTCTTCCCGCAGAGCAGCAGATGGCGGGTTCAAACTGCAGCCTTCCAGTTAGCAGCTTAGCACTTAACCACTGCACCACTAGGGTGCCTTCATTAAGCAATCAGTTCCTAGAATTGTATATACATTTATAGTAGGTCACTTCTTCAGGGATATGACCCTGTCCAGAAGAACAAGGATGCTTCCAAAAATAGAAGGGAGCAGCAAGCTGCTTTATAAAATAAATTCTTTAGACTAGAACATATGACCATAAGGCCTACTTTACAGGGATGAAGGACAGGAGGCCACATGTGGCCTGCTGTCAGGTTTGATTACTAGCCTCCTGACGACCATGAGTCGGTCAGACACTGAAGGCAACTGCAGACACACAAGAGGAAGGAGAAACTGAGCCTCCAGTCTGATGCCAAGGTCAGAGCTGCGTGGCGGCTGTGAGGTCTACAGGTGACAAGGGACCACCCAGCGGGAAAAGCTCACTTGCTACTTAGACTGCTCTGAGAGGTGGCAAAACGACTGGAGACCTTGTCCAGGGAAGTTTCCCGCATGAGGGGGCCCCAAGAAGTTCCATGAGCTTGAAACTCAATTTTCCACACACTTTTTGAATGCCCCTCTTAGGCTGAGTGTGAGAAGTACCAATTTCTCAAGTGTGGGGAGAAAGAAAAGTTGGCAATCTTATCTGAAAATTGTATCCTTAGTGAACACTTTGTTTTCTTTGGTATCTCAAATCGACTGTTGCGCAGGCACATTTGTCTAATACTGTAAGCACATGGAATAAAAATAAATTTGGCAGTGAACCTTTAAAAAACAACAACCAAACACAACCACACACTCATGCAGCTCTCCCACTTCCTTCATTATTTTCAAGGGAAATCCTTCTCTCCGTAGGCAGTGATGCCTACACCACTTAGGGAAACTTTCCTTAGGAATAGTCAGTCACCGGCCAGTGGGTCACTGCTCTACGGAACTTCCTACACCACAATCCCACACACAGCAGCAGAGGCCAGTTGAGGAGAGTAAGTCTGGTGATCACTTGCACTCCCCTCTCTAAATCTGATGGATGCAGCTGGAAGAAATGCAGTAATAACCAAGGGCCTGCAATGGCCGGCGCACGTTATTTTGTAGCTCCGAGGCACAGTGTGCATAGCCACCTAGAATGTCATCGCGGGTTTACAACAGGCTCTTGTGTTCCGTTTGTGAACAGGGTCAGTTGGCAGCTGGTTAAGTTTCCTAGGGAGTTAGTGAAGCCAATTCTAAAACAAAACCCAGGACAGGATTCCCTACAAAGTGCAGAGCCCTGGGAAGTCTGCCCAGAAGAACAATATCAGGTTATCTTATGCGACCAGGAGCAGAAGACTGGCGTGCAGATCTTATTAATGGAGAGCTCATTTTTCAAGACGGCTGGAGCTCGTCCTGCCTTCATCCTCATGGTTTGGGGGCCAGGGCACCCTAGGGCCTCCGAGGTGGGTGGGGAGGAGATCTGCGGTTACTAGAACGGAGGCTAAGAAAAGCACCCAGCAGTTACGCAGGTCCTGATGCAGGGAGGCGACAAGCTTGGGGCTCACCTTGCTGAACCAGGAAACTATAGCAGAGTAAAAGGAGGCCCCTTGGCAGCAGCCTTGCTCCTAACAAGGTGGAGGATAGTATCTTAGTTTCAGGAGTTCAGGTTTAAGGAGGGGAGCCAGCCCGTGGGAGAAAGCCCAGTGGCACTTCTTAAATACATGACATGCACATTTATACATCCTTTCATGTACTCACCACAGAAAAAAATTTTACTTCTACGTGAAGCAACTGAGGCTCAGAGGCTAAATAAATTGCCAGACATTACTCAACTGGTGAGTGGAGGAATTGAGAATCAGTCCAAAACTCAGCCCAGACCCCAGGCTCTTTGTCAACACTTTCTTTCCCAGAGAGAGGGCTGGGCTCCCAATGGACGAGGTGGAACTCACTGAACCAGTCTAGGCTTTAAAAGAGGGCTGCTTGCTCCGACAGAACCTGCTCAGAGCTCGCAGCGCAGTGGAAGGCACAGGCCTGGGAACATGCCTGACACAGAGGATGCAGGCCGAGCGAGTCAGATTACTTCTTGGGCAGTTGCATGGTGGGCTCGGGACTCAGTGAATAGTCAGACTGCCAAGGACTCCCTGGCAGGTGGATGGACCAAGAGGCACCGCCACAGAAGCAGCTTTTCCTACCGTGGCTGCACAAAGGAGGTTCATCCACATCTAAGCAAACCCGTCTGTCGGGAACCCAGGGAGACTCCTCACACATGGGAGCTGCAACAAGTTCCTGGAAAACGCCCGTTATCCTTTCATTCCTTTTGTCCACGACCTTTGTGAAGTGGCCCTCGAATCCTTAAATCAAGGGCCGCGATACTCAGAGGACAAGTCACTTCTCTACACGCCGGGTATTATTCCTCTCTCTAAAACATACCCTTCACCTCGTTACCTGCAAGTGATTATACGGCACCTTGCACACACACGTGTGTACACACAGAGAACGATCTTCCACACCTTAAGTGAAAGACCTCATGAAAACTCCGTATAAACCCGGGAAGAGCAATGTCAAGTGAGCTTTGAAACCCGTTGCATGGAATTTCATGAAAGCGATCATCAGAGTAGTGCAAGCCGGGACGAGAGTTCGCTCTCCACAGAGTTATGTAACCGGACCAAACAGAACAAGCGGCACGGAGTGGTCTGGACTGAGGGAGCGCCTCACTGTACTGATGCCATGGTCAACTCTGGCACAGCGGGATACAGAAAGACCCCCTGCTGCGCCCGGCCTCACACACTCAAGGGGGGCAGAGAGAAACCGGACGACTATTCTTGATCCAGCTAAGTCTTCATCGCGTAAGGAAAGCTATCTGCGTTGCTTTTGCCTTCCGTTCTTATTAACTGTCATCTTAACCAGCGCTAGTATGTTTAATCCAACTAGTTCAGGCCCTTTAAGCACTGCTAACCAACTTCTGTTGAGTCCATGCCAAGTCACAGTACCTCCACGTGTGTCCGAGTAGCACCGTGCTCCAGAGCGCGTTCAGATGCGATTCTCCGGCATTAGACGGTCAGGGCTTAATTCTGAGGCACCTGAGTGGCTCCACATCCACCCTTTCAGTTAAGAGTCAAATGTATTAACCCTTTACACCACCGAGGGACTCCTTAAACAGTTAGGAAGCCACTAGTATAAATGCCCCCCTGAGAAGTGCCTGACTTCTCTATGACCATGGAGAAGAAGCTGGGCAGTTCAGATATATAGGATTCTAAACACAGACACTCCTGGAAACCACAGGAAACAGCAGAAGCAGAAGGTTAATTGTAAGGAAAGCTAAAATCAGGACTATAACACATTCACAGTAACCTCAAAGAGATAGGAACACTAATTAAGGTCTCAAGAAAGTTATTAAACCCTACAATCCGGCTGACTTGTCGGAAAAAAAAAAAACCAACCCCAATTCACTGCTAACAAGTTGATTTTCGCCTCAAAGCCTTGCTCTGAGAGAGGGCAGAAGTGTCCTCTGTGGGGTTCTGAGGCTGCAACTCCTTCAGGAAGTAGAAAGCCCGTCTTTCTCCCAAGACTGTGAAAAGCTACCCTCAGTCTCCTGGTGGCAATGGCGTTTGTTGCCAGGGTGAGTCTTCTCCGGGAAAGGAATGAATTCCTCCTGTTAGCTCATAAAGGCCCCTTGGTGGCGCAAAGGGTTGTGGTCAGCTGCTAACGGAAAGGCTGGTCGGTGGTTCACAGCCACCAGAGGTTGGGGGACGCCCTGGCGATCCTCTCCCCTAGAGAACAAAGCTGGAAGAAGACGCTATGGAGCAGTTTAGCGCCACACAGGGGCATGATGAGTCTGAACGGACCCAACAGGGACAGCTTCCCCAAGATTCACATTGTGCTTTAAACCATGTGCCCTCCCGGGGACCCCCATTCCTAAAAAAAAATAAAACCCACTTCCTAAAAGCAATGAACAACAAAGCCCAAGTTAAAGTAGAGGGACACCCTGCAGTTGGTTCTCTCCTGCTCAAATACATCTCTAGCACTTCATCTTGTTTGGGAATATTTCCCCCTTACTCATTTGGGGGGGGGGGGGGAAGGTCTAGCACATAGTAAAGAAGAGGATGTAAATTTCTAACTCTCAGTTGGTAGATAGGGGTCTAACACATGAAATGGGATGAAACAATCCACTCGAGAGCCAAAATACGTGCAATAAAAAATTAAGTTTTTAAAAAAATACTAGAGCAGTCTCACCTCCTGAATAAGAACAATTTAAAAAGTAGAGTAAGTCCAATGAACAGCTAGTAAGTTAGTAGGTCTTTGCCTGTACAGACTGCATAACGTAGTGCACATACTTCAGCAGATACATAAGGTGAGAGGACCGCGTCTCCCTTTAAATCACCCACCACGCATACCCCTCCGAGGGAAAGTCAGTTACAGTCCTGCTGACTACCAAAGCTCATCCTCCAAATGCACACCACCCCTTCCCACAGGACAGGCCCGTTCTCAGGAGCGGCTTATGTGTGGGCACTCACACGGGAACGCGTGTGTGTATGTGTTTGTGCGCACACGTCCTCTCCCTCCCCCCTCCCCCAATTCAGTTTGGAATAAGGTCATCTATTTACAAAAATATATCTCAAAAACTGCATTTGTGCCTCGATCATACACCATATATCAAGGTAAAAATCCAGATGGATTAAAAATGACCTGCATGTCTGTAACTATTACATATCATTAAATAAAAAGGGGAAACTGCTTGCATGTATGCATTTTTGTTAACATAAACATTGTACATGATAGTTCACAGCAGAGAGATTATTGCCTTTTATCTATATAACTGATAGTGCATAGCCTAAGTGGAAAAAAAAATAGATGAGGTTGAGGGAAAAAAACCTAAGGAAAAGAAAACCACTATTATTGCCTATAATTTTATTTCCAACTTCCCTATGGACAAAGCCATAATAAACAAAGTTTAAGAGGCAAGTCATAACCTGAGAAAAACGATCTCATGCATCTACCCAAAGATGATATAAAAAGCTTTTACCAATAAATGAAAACCAATGCTGTAATGAAATGCAGTCCCTGGTTGCCCGTCAGCTGACCTCTGTGCACTGGCCCTCTAGTGCTACGTCAAGTTGCACTGCTTTCCAAAGGACGGACCCAAGCCCCGCTGGCAAGTCTCTCCATTCCCATTCCCTCCACGGGCTGCCCACGGAGCTTTCAAGTCAACGAAAACGCTTCCGTCGCAAATGAGACCCATATGTGCCTCTTCCGACTTACCAACAAATAAGACTGACTTCAAGACACACTTAGGAACATACGGTATCTTGTTGGTAACCTGGGACTGATTGTATGCGAAAATATTTCAAAACAGAAATACAAGTGACTGTCTCACATAAAGTGTTCACACCATTAGTAGAAAAATAAACACAAACTTAAAAATCACTCAGTTATTGGTATATTCAGGATTCTATATTCTTGAATTCATTTTATAACTTTTTTTAAAGGAAACCATGTATTTGCATCTAGACATTGTGTCTAGATGCGTGAGCATGCGCTCTCACAATCTGAAATCGCCTGTTTTTACTGCATTTGTGTCCATTCCTAGGGTATCTTTGCTTTCCCCTTTTCGGATTTAAGAAATCTAACTCCTAGCCTGATCTTTTCACGCACATCTGCTATTTATTGATAACTGAAGTATACTGTTTGTTGTCCCAACTCTTAAGTTTTCCTTCCTTCGTCTCTTTCTGTTTACCTTTTGACTACTGGTTTCTTCAGCAGAATAATCAGTTGATTTCTTCCCCTAATTAAATAACACAATACTCAGAGCTTTTTACCGCATATACAGGCTCATGTATGTAAAATGGGTAATAAGAGGAACGGCTATTGGCATAATACACAAAGCACTATCTGGCTCCCTGGTAAAGCCCAACCTAAAAGTACATTTGCAAACTACATAAATAGGCAGAGGAAACGGATGCTTTAGCACCTGAACACTCATGACGAATTGAACCACTTCCGAAGCATTAGGTTTTCAAGCCTCGTTGTGCTTTAGCTATTGAGAGAAGCATCAGCCCAGCCACCTTTTTGACCTACTCTTATTTGCCACCTTCATTTTTAATATATTTCATTATAAGCTTATATAATTTAATGTTTTAATCATGGTTAAGTTAAACCGGCTTGCAAAATTTGGGGAGATGTAGTATAAGCCTGTTTCAGGTCACTTGGCTTGCCCTTGGTTCCTGTACCTGAGTTTCTAGCCTGCAGCCTTTCTGACAGGCTCCTCCTTCAATGTCAGGGGCCCCCTTTGCTCTCCCCCATTCCACCCCACGGCACCCACCCTTAAAACTCCCATGAATCCAGGTGCACGTTCAGGTAGTCTTTGGCGCACTGCCCTCCCTGGAAACTCATCTTGTAGTGTGCTTTGAGGCTAGTTTCTAGAACTATGGGGAATATCGTTTCCTTGAATGCTGAATGCGATTGCCACACCCATTGGGTATCTTGCTTCACCGTCCGATCCAACCTCATTTTACCCACTTAGAGTGATCTCCCCATGCCCTCTATTATACACCTCCTTACAAAGCACGCTTTGACAGGATGGCGATAAGCATTAGTGCTTCTGTGGTGTTTTTCTATGGAGGTGGTCAGGTGTCATAGGAGCTGAGGGGTGAATAAGTTGAAAGTTTGGCCTCTTTCTAAAAATAGTGGCGAAAACATTGCAAACTGAGTATAACTTCTCCTAAGGTTGTTTGGCAAAAATGAAATTTAAATGCTTTAGTTCAAGGGATGGCTGTCGCCTGCAACTGCAAAATTAAGGTCTACTTTGCTCCAAGAGTGATTTAGGAGTTTGTATTTTAACATCTAATGGGTCACGGTTAATTGACACTCCACCCACCCCCCAAATTAGTTTCTAGTTTTAGTGTATTTTGGTCAGAATAATATCTCTTCTGCAGTTTATATCTTGTGAAGATTTTTCTTAGGTTCCCCCCAAAATCCAGTTTTCAATTGTCCCAGACATTTTGAAGGTCATCTGTACGTAGTACATTAAGGGTTATGTATCTGTGAGTCAAGATTACTGCCTACACTGTCAAAACATTCTATTTCCAGATTTATCCTTAGCTCAATTTGTCGGTCTTATTTTGGAAGAGAAATCCAAATCTCCAAATCCAATGTCTACTTTGTAAATTCTTTTATTTTTAATAGTTTGCTTTATATACACAGCATCTGAAATGTCAGAAATTTAATTCAAATATTTAATTTTTTAATGGTGTGTGACCCACTTTAACTTCTTCACACAGGGCAACGACTGAAACTGAACATCAGCCCAAAGCTGATTCCTTTCAGGCAGAGGCCAATCAAGCCTCTCCCTCCAACCTTCTTTACCAATTCTAACACCAAAATTTCCCAAGGCCCTCCTTACTTCGTTGATAATTCATTGCAATGGCCACACAGAACTCACAAACCCTGTTCCTGATTATAGGGTTCATTGAGGAAGTTAACAGGTTACAAGCCAGGATCAGAAACACTCAGGATACAGTTTTTCCATTAGGAGCACCTCTTCTTAATTATGCCCACAAGCCTGCCTCTCTCTAGTCCTAAACCTCTCAGCCACACATCATCCCCCGGGCTTCTGCTCTGCTCAGACAAATGTTACAAAGCTTGCTCTGTTGATAAATGCTCCAAAGGCATCCAATCTGCAAGGAAGCCTGCTTCCCACAGGCACGTGGCTTTCTCATGCCCAGGCTTAGGAAACCCATTGCTCTCTTTCATGGTCTTGGCGTGGCTGCCTCTGGGGCCACCACTTCTCTGCTCTCCTAGAGTGAGGAGGTTCAACACGCTGGCTATCAGGGTCCAAATAATGTACTCTGCTCCTCGGTCATCTTTCTTGACAGTGGTGAGATGCTCCTTGGTTTGAGATGTCTCATTTTAAACCTGGTGAGACGGCAAAACTAACCAATCCCTATGTCACAATTCCATCCCCTCTATTCTCATGCTCCCATCCTCGATGGGTGCGATGCTCCATTAGCAAGCTATATGATCACCTTGGTAAACCACAAACACTTCACGTGTGCATAATCCCAGGCAGCGTTTGGTAGGAGTTACACAGCTTATGGCTAGAAAAGTCCATTAAGTAACTCACCTGCATTGCACTTCTTTCTTTCATTCTACCACAATTTATTTATTTATTTACTTTTACTGCAGATGTCCTACGTCGTGTGCTCACTGAGCCTTGTACGACTGGAGGTTTCAGAGCAACACACAAGGTGAGCCGGTCCTTTATCTGACTTGAATGGCACAGTAATAATGAAAGTAGCAATCTTGTTTCAGGACTTGTGAGGGATTCTGTATTTCAGTGCTACCTGACTTGGCATCGTAGACAAGTAACCTGTCTTAGAATTTAACAGTTATATCTTTCTTCAATATATCTTGTCTTGTTTAAGGCTTTATGTCCTGAAACGGTCTTTGGCCTATCAATGTAAGTCTTCGGATATAAAACTGTTTGTTTGTACTGTTGCTAGTTGCCACCCAGGTGGCCCCACCTCACAGTGACCAAGGTGCAGCAGAATGGGATGTTCCCCGTCCGGTTTCATGTTTGAGTCCATCACTGGGGTCACTGCGCACGTTTTCTTCTTGAAAAGTCTAGGTCCCCGAATTTTTCTCTCTCTACTTTGCCTGTTACTTTGCCTGTTACCCTTTCAATATGAGAAAGGTCTTCTAGGATTTCTTTCAGGGTTAAACACAAGTACACAGATACTTCATTACAGACAGGTAACGAATACGGAATTCCTGTATCTGTTTTCTATGTTCCAGTGATTTCCACTTAGAATTTTCCTGAGTTCTATTATAAGTTCTTTCGTTTTCTTCTAATTAACTGATTGAGGCTTATTCAGTTTTGAATCTATTCAATAGTTTTGAATCGATTCTAATTTTTAAAATCCTGTCATTGTGTTTTCAATGTCCAATTTCTCAGTCTGCTTTTGCCAATGCTATTATTTCCAAATATTTACACTTCCAAGTCTTCCCATTTCAAACAGGCCCATTGGCTTTTGTTGGTCAAACTGGTCTTTTTCAATCGAAAGACTGTATCTTCCTTTGAGAGCGCTCATTCTCCTGTCCTCATCCCAAGAGATGGGTTTATGTTTGCTTTGTGAGGCGAGCCACTCACGGCTGTGCCAGGCGGCACGTCGGTTTCTGTTCAAATCTTTAGTCACACATGAACAGCAGAGGGGAGATTTTAAGTCCTAACTTTCTTTACTACCAGTGGTGATCTCATCATCTGTAACAAGGAGGAAAGGAGTGGCAAGCAGAAGTCGATCAGGGAGTTCTACACTTCGTGTCTCGTTTGTGAAAATCAATACATTTACTTCGCCAGTACAGATAAAACATTACCCTTTATGTACAAGTTGTCTTTAAGACGTCTGTGAAACATCTTGAACATGAACACCAGAAGTCACAGGTAAAATAGGAATAAAGTCCCCAGAGCAGAAACTGCACAACTCAAGATATTCTTCTCTGATTCTCAGTAGTCGTCTATTTATTCCCTTCACACCATGTATCCATTTTTGGATTTAAAAAAAGTAATGTTGTTTATAATTTATTTCCACAACCTCAAGTATTTCTTTTCTCCATCTTTTCTGGACTACATTTATAACTCTCTCTGCACACAAATCACATCTGATCGACATCTCAGTTAGCTGTGTACACCCAATGCAAAAAAAAAAAACGAAAAAAAACCCAGCAGCAACAAATACTGAAATCTTTGGGGCTGTTCCTTCGTAAGATTACTTCAAGCAGTAAAGTTTTCTTTTACAGGGATGAAAGTGTAAAGTTTCGTCATTCCAGTGTGACCTATCTCAAACACCTGGAAATGATTTCAAAGTTTTCAAAGTCATTATTCTAATAGGTATTACTTCCAACCTACCCATTACTGGCCTTTGAAACATAGAAGCTAGCAGCGGGCTGGGCAGATCAAATGCTACCGATAAAAGTATTTTGAAAAGCATACAGTGCTATGAAGACATAAGGAGGTAGTATTAAAAATGGGTCTGGACATGAAATTCCAAACTCATTCATTTCAATGATTTTTCTTACTGCCCGGATGCAGACAGAAAGTAATGAGACTTTAATCCAGATCCAGGTCTGCAACTGACTGGGATCATTTCAGGCCAGTCAACTTGCATCAAATTGCACTCCGTCCATACAGGATGAGAAGGGAAATGCGGGGGCTGGGTTCAGGGCCACAGCTTTCACTCAGGGCCATCACACGTTTTTGTGGGGCATTTGGAAATTGTGATAAAATTTGAATAACTTTTCAAGGAGGGTGGTGGTGGTGAATAAGTGTGAGTGTGAGTGTGTGTGTGTTCCTAAAAAACGAGATTTTTTACGTCTGTGGCTGGGTTAAAATGCCCAGCTGTAACTAATTCGTTGGTGATAAAATAATCCTAACACAATGAACATGAACAAACTAGAAGAAATTTCCGACTCTGCAGCACACATGTTCACCAAACCAGGTTTAGAGTACTTCGCTCATTCATTACATGTAGACATGTAGATGGAGGGGAAGGATTGCTAAAGACATTTATAACTAACAGGAAATTTTTATTTTTAAAAACCTGCTGAGGCAAATAAAGTCGGGCAGACTGCATCTAAAAGTAACAAATGCAGGACGTAAAAGCAGGTATGGAAACCTACTGGAAACAATTAAAATGCAAGCAGCAGATGTACCATTTTTGTCCTCTAGGAATGTCAAATGGTAGAATTATTCATCGTGATTAATTATTAATCACTATGATAGCCATATCCTATTGCTTAACTAAGTGCTTTAATAAACTCCATGGGTTTAACAATACCACGAGGCAGAAAACCCTCCTAAGAATTGATAAAGGGATTAGCAATCATAATGAATTTGAAAATGTGATAAGTTGCCCAAGGGCAGAGAGTATGCGTACCCATAGTGCACACTGCCTCCTACACTGGCAGGAGCTCAATATGCAGCTGTTGAATTGTGCCACACTGGTAACCCACTTAATGCCACTCGTACAGATCAGACAAAACAAAGAGCCTAAACGTACGTGTGCTAGATGAAAGAGAGAGAAGGATGGAAGGAGTCATACCTATTTGCTACTCCTGGTTGGAGCAATGAGGATCTGGTTAGTTTTACTTGTGCACTTCTGCACTGTTTGGATTTTTATCGTATAGGTATAAACTTTTGAAATTTAAATGAGTGAAATAAAAAGTAATTCAAATTACATAATTTCTATAAATGTAATTACATATAAAATTAAGTTTTGTATATAACTTGACTTTGTTTTGTTAAAATATAGATATAATTTATATTTAGCTGTGATTACATATATATTATTTCCATACATAATGTGTGTGTGTGTGAACATCCTAGAATTATACAATGGACTATGAGGGTCTGAAAATAATACAATTCACTGAATGACCAAATCTTTTTGACAGAGGACTTGCTGGAAGTGGAATACACACACACACCCCACACAAATTCATCTGACCTTTACTGAGCATTGCCATGTACAGATATTAATGTAAGCAGTTATCTAATAACTTATGTGTGTTCGATTTGTCTATAGCCTTCCATATATAGTCAATTAGGTCCTGTTCTAGTTTGTAGATAAGTAACGCTAGTCCTTAAAATCAAAGTTTATTCTATTTTCTAATTATTAAAGGTTTTTATTCATGACAGTCCCCACATTATCACAGTTGAGGGCAACTGTCCTTATTTTACCTAAGTTTGAAGGCACTTAGCTCGATTTGGCAAAGGACAACAATATGTCTTATCAGACAGACATTGTAACCTGCCTATCAGAATACAGGGCAGGTTCTGTGCTTAAACGCTGAAAAAGGGTACTCGTCCCTCTTCTGCCTGCTAACTGATTGATAACAAATATACCTAGTTTTCAATTACTATGTCTACTTCAAATTAAGAAGCCAAACCAATTCTTTAGAAATCCACACAAAAATCTCCATGCTCTCCCGTGAGCTCCTTCCATGCTCCTCAGACTAATTATTCTCCACTTGGCCTTTCCAACTAAACTGGGGGCCCTCGCTCTTGGAGCTTGAAGACACACCCTACTGGGGAACACGGAGGTCGAAACAGGCTCACTTGCACTCGGCTCACACGTTTTACTTTTTCAATCCAGTGTTACCACTGAGAAAGAACTGCCGTTGAAAGAGTGGACTGCAAACTCCTAATAGCTAGATGACGGAGTTGGCTTTGGCCTCCACAGAACTCAGAACCACGGGCTCCTCTGTCAGAGCCCA
Source organism: Tenrec ecaudatus (assembly GCF_050624435.1). NCBI lineage: Eukaryota > Metazoa > Chordata > Mammalia > Afrosoricida > Tenrecidae > Tenrec > Tenrec ecaudatus. The sequence continues at coordinate 49,767,491 of NC_134538.1, read as the reverse complement.
AACCCAGTTCCTTCCCGTCAACTGGGCAGATTTCACCCTTCAGTCTGGTAAAGCCAAACCATTTTGCCACGATTCATTCCATACACGGTTCTTGAGCGCATTCTCTGTTTGAAGCCCAGTAGTAAGCACTATTCGGAGTACAAAGATGAATCAGTTGCTATCCTCAAAGACTTTACAGAGTCGATTTGGCGGGGGGAGGGGGAAGCAGACACAAAAGACAGACATTAATAGAGCTGAATATAGGACGTGCCTTCTAAAACATCAGAGAACCTAAAAATACAGAAAAGTATAGTAAAAAATAACACACAAAAGCCGCATTAAAATCAAAGCATAAAATAAAATGACCAAGGACAAAGTATCAGTCATAAGGAGAATGCCCACAGAATTTATTCTCCAAACTGGGATTGTGGAGCGTGAAAGGCACACTATTAATAACTTCTGTGAGACAACAGGCCAACATCAGGATGTCCTGAGCGAACCAGGTGGTGGGGCCTTCCTTGTTATAAAAAGAAATAGCTCATTCAAAGGGAGGTATAGAGTTCATGGCTTAAACGCTCAGCTTCCTCTCCTCTTTTCTAAAGTCCTGTTTGCAAAATCTAAAACTCAATGAGATATCCTGAAGAAAATGGGACGGGGGAAAATATTCTAGGATGTACCCAAAGAAACAACTACATTTATATGTACAGTTAAGTATCAATAAAACTCAAATGATTTACAATTGTAATAGCAAACTGCAACCCTTTACCCTTTTGGCCTCTGTCTTTGAAAAAGACAATTTTATATTCTGGCATTCAAGTTGACAGATGACTGACACGTAATGTCGGTTATAAACGTGTCTAACCATATGGAGGGAATTGTTTTTCACAGTTATTATCCCAAAAGTCTTTGATGCATTAGGTGATATAGAACACCAGACATGTACAGGCCAAACTCCAATGCAGAAAACACTCAGTTATGGCAAAGAACAGAAATCGTTTGAAAGAGCTAACAAAGACCAATGTGATGTTGCTGCCAAACTTGGAGTGATGAGATTTCAGGCTGGACAATGTTCACGTCTGGGCAGATCAACTTTCTACCTAAGAAAGACACAGTTACACATTCACACACACAGCCAATCTGGCTGTCCACTGCCTGTGTTTTGTATCTAAGTTATATGGCAGTGTTAGGCTGCTAAATGCAAGGTGGGCAGTTCAAAACTAACAGCTGCTCCAAGGGCGCAAGGTAAGGCTCTCTACTGCTCACATAGAGAGCACAGTATGAATGTATCTGTCAGAAGCAGTCCAGGAAGGCCGTGGAGGCGACATTTTGAGCTGGGTCTTGAGGCCAGTTGGCCAGGCAGGAAAGGAGGAAAGGGAGGACGAAACAGCACTTGATGAAACTCGGAAATGAACGTCCCGATGCAGTTAGTCACCGGTGCTGAGAACTGCACCGGAGGCTTGGGCTGGAGAGCGGTGTGTGGGGAGGGGTCTAGCTCCCGCCATCTGTTCCTCTTTCCACAGTGAGTGACACATGCTCATTGTTCAGCTTCCCTCAGCTCCCCTTTAGGAGGAGGCAAACGGCCTCTCTCTCTCTCTCCTCCCCAGCAGTTTCCTCTTACAAAAGCAAGCCCTGGGTTCCAGTTTCCACGCTGACTACCAGCTGTCTAAGCCAAGAGAATACCCGCTTTTCTGAGTTTCAGAGTCCTGATTTGCAGAAGGAAGGGAGTGGACTGCACACACCATGAAACTCAAGGGTTTGATCACATTACAATATATGTGTTTCAGTTGGTGTTGCTCAAAAGACCCAACAGACTTGTCATTATTTGGGCCTATCTTGACATTGAACCAGGCCTGATATTCAAGTGGTTCAAAGGGCTCGGCTTCCACGTTGAGCGCGGGGGTGAGTGCCAATGAGTGCCCACGTGAGGAGTGCTGCACTCCCCTCGCTGGCACGGGTGTCCCATTCTGAACAGCTGGAGAAGGGCACCTACGGAAGTTACAGATGGCATCGTTCGAGTCGGTCACTAGTTTATTGGAATGAGACTTCTAGACAATATATGAGAAAACGGAAGGCCCACAGTAGCAAGCATATTTTAACTATTTCAGCTACAAAACTGTAGAGTAGACCAGTCCTAACAAAGGACAGCCTGGGATAGGTTTGGGGCAGGTCAAAACTTTCTCCATCTTTGCTTTCTTGTCTGCAGTGTGAGGGTAACAACTTCACCACTCAGGGTTGCTGTGAGACTTACAGTAGGTAACAGAAGCCAAAGCAACTCACTAAATGCCCGGCCTCCAATAGGTGCTGAGACAGTGCTGGTCAAATCCAGCCTGGCGCATCTCTCATGTATACGTTTATACATGCGCCGTGCCTCTTAGCATCACAAGTGACAAAAGATATGCAAATATAATAAACCTGATTACATACACTGCTCAGAAATTGAAATTTTACAGTTGACATTTTAGAAAAATTAAACGCTTGTGGCTTTCAAGAAAAACAACTATTAAACAATAACTCTACTAATTTCTGCTTCTGTAGAGAGCTAAAAAAAAATGCTCCTCATTCCATCCCACCCCCAAACCCTAAGGGAAAGGGGCTTTGCCTGTGATTCTCAAAGCATATCTGATTTCTTCCAGCCACTGCAGAGTCAAATAATAGGATGGATTTGGATACAACAGTGCAAGAATAACAACAGCTACTTCAATTCTGCACTGAAACCAATAGACTTAAATCCTCTGAAATATGATCACCAATGCAACTATGCGCTGAACTGCTGTAAATTAACCAACAGTCATCTGGGAAACATAAAACAAAACTAGTGACAATGTGCTTCTAATTGCACGGAGATCAGGATATTAGTGATATTTTACATTCTGCTTCATCGCTCACGAAACAGCACAGATTTCCATAACAAAGCTTCTTCCGACTAGAAACAGCCATAGGAGTCCGAACTCCATTTCCAAGATGAAGAGGAAACCCAGGAAAACATACACAACTAACACAATGTCTTCAGTATTTGGCCGAGAGGTGGGAGGGGCAGGAGAAAGACAATGACGGCTTTGAACTTGTCCAAACAGCAAGGGAGAGGGATTTCCATTTCTCTATTGAATGGTTCGGTCACCTCTGCACCCCAGATATCAAAAATGCCGCGGGCCGTGTGCAAAGTCGGATGATGGGATCCAGTCTTGGTACTCTCCCCAAGGAGCCTGGGGTGCTGTCACAAACTGCAGCCCAGAAAAGCACAAAATCTACTCAGCTCCCACAGGCCCTTCACCCAGCAGCAGCTTCATACTCTTTTTAAACACACGGCAGGGGGATGCAAATTTCACTGTGGGTACTGGCTCCTGCTTGCTCTCACAAAGACACCTCTGTCTTTGTTCCCTTTTTCTGAGTTGGTGGAAATCTGTGGGAAAGGCTCCCCCTTGTGTTCATCTCAGTGTCACCACAGTGTTCACTACAGCCAAGACCGGCCACAAAAGTGTTTCTCATTCCATGACTTTGTTCCCATCCATATCGCCCAAAAATCAAGACTGGCATAAATGAGGATTGTTGCTCGAGCTTTTAGAGCAAATGGCCCAGCTCAAGTCTAAGAACACTACGCTGGACCCCTCTCAAGGCAGGTGGTCCTGTCAGGATAAAGTGCGGGGTGACTTAAGTGAAGCCCTGGTGGCGTAGTGGTTACAAGATGCACCATGGAAGAGTTACAGTCTCTGAAACCCACAGGCACAGTTCTACCCTGTCTCTATGAGTCAGAAATAGCTCAATTATAGTGAATTTGAGTTGGCTTTGGTTTGGTGGTTAATTGGGTTATGAGTTGGGTTGGGTTGCTAACTGCAAGGTCATTAGTTCAAACCCACGTTCCCTCACTGGAGAAAGATGAGGCTTTCTGCTCCCATCAAGCTAGCAGTGAGGAGGAAGAACTGGTGGGAAAAGTGAGGCAATAGGTTACCCTCTCACTTCTAGAGCTCCCTAGGACAGAGCAACAGGGGCACCCCAGTAGAGAGGGTGAAGCAATACTTCTTAAAGAGCCCACTATCGACGCTAGAAAAGAAGCAAAGTGGGTTACAGATTGGGCAGACAACCACAAGGTCAGCAGCTCAAAACCCACCAGCTGCTTCATTAGAGAGAGAAGTTTTCTGCTCCCATCAAGGGTTAAAGCCTCAGAGCCCGCTCTACTCTGTCCCACAGCAGTTGCTAAGAGTTGACATTCACTCAATGACAATGAGTTTTGGTTGGCTGGTTGGTTGGTTGTTCTGGGTATGAATAGAGACTTTTGGAATCTCCCATAAGTCAAAAGACTGCTAGTCCTTTGGCTGTCTGAATGTCACTGAAAGCCCTCGAGAGAGAGGGGGAGGGCAAGAAGGGTACTGAACGCAGAAAGAAGGAAGGTACAGAAGTTCAAGGTGTGGGCAACAGAGAAGGGAGGGAAGACGCTCAGGAAACTGGCTGACAGAGGGAGGGAAGGGCCATAAGAAATCACTTGATTCCAGTCTCCGTAACTGACATAGATATAGACTTGGGTGTGGATGCCCCTGCAGAAGTGGCCAACTTGCTGGAGGCCCCACAGTCTGAAAACCCAAAGTTATTTCCTATTATCTTATTGGATAGTCTGGTCAGAACTGTAAAGGGCCCATAAATAATTTGAAAAATTAAATTTAAGCACCAAAGATGAGCTATCAAATCTAGTGTGTATTATAGAATCACATATATAGGACAAGACACAAGTGTATATGAAAGAATTAGGCTATTAAATGAAGTAAACAAAATCTGTCTTTTCAGGGCAAGCAGGTTTATTACATATTCCAAAAAAAAGTTCCCTTTTTCGAGACTTGGAAAATAGAGAAAGGAAGGTTTACCAAAGATGTCTGACCACCCTTGGTAAAGTCCCTCCTTGCCCAAATCCCAAGTCAAATGACCCAATCCAAAACACCACTGCAATCCAGTCAGTTCTGACACACAGTAGCCCTAAAGGACCAAAGAGAACTGCTTCCCAGGGTTTCCAAGACTGTAAGTCTTTATGGGAACAGGCAGCCTCTTCTGTCTCCGATGGATTTGAACCACTCACCTTTTGGTTAGCAGAGCAATGCTTAGACAATAGAGCTGCCAGGACTCCTTGAAAGAACCAAGGAAAGGTAAGGGAAATACAGTACCAACACAGGAATAGGTCTCATCCAAATGCCAGAAGCTCTGAAAAATGAAGTCTAAACTAAAGAGGGTCACCCAGGTGTACTTCTTGTTGCTGTGGTTAGTTCTGACCCAGAGCAATCTTATGCACACTAGAACAAAAGAAGGCCCGGTCCAGTGCCATCACAACTGTTCCTAGGCCTGAGCCTTTATTGCAGCCACAGTGCCGATCACTTGAGGGCCTTCCTCTCTTCACTGCCCCTCTACTGTCCCAAACATGACGTCCTTCTCCAGGGACGAGTGCTCCGAACAGCATTCCAAAGGATGTACGATGAGGGCTCGCTGTCCTTGCAGCCGAGGAGTGCTCTGGCTGCACTGCTCCCAAGACACACACATTTGTCCTTGGCACTTTCGATAGCCTTCTCCAGCATCACCACTTACATGCATCGATTTTTCTTGAGTCTTCCTTGCTCATCATGACACATGGTGGAGGAAAGGTTGAAGTTGTCAAGGACTTTGTCTTGCTTGGATCTACCACCATCAATGCCCATGGAAGTAGCAGTAAAGGGACCAAAAGACAGGTGGCATTTGGTAAATCTGCTGCACAAGCCTCATTATGTCACAGAAAAAGCAGCTGGTCTCTCCAGAAAGAAACCCTGGACTTCTCCAGGAGCCTCAAGGAAGAAGGCCAAGAGCCACAGCCCATGTCTCAGGGAAGAGCCTGAGGCTGAAGAAATAGCCATTGAAGTCACTCCGGTTGCTGCCAGCTGGTTGCTCAATTAAGAGACGGCTCAGCCCGGGCTCATAATCAAAAGGCCTTGCATGAACATGGTAAGGGCTTAGCCCGGAAGAGCGTATTCGATATTGTTTGGTGCCACCAAGGAGATTTTGACCACACACAGGGATAACAGGTGACTGAGCAGAACGGCCCCACAGGGTTTTCTAGGCTCTCTGGAAGCTTTACATCCCCAGGTCTTTCTCCTGAGGTTAGGACTGAACTACTGAACTCTCAGAACCATGTACTTAGTGGTGCACCACCAGAGTCCCTAAAGAGAGAGGACTGCGGAAAAGGTAGGAGACTGAGGTGGTTAGTTTATTGTGCCAACCTGGCCGATAAACATGTGGGGTTAATTGAAGGGTGGAGGGATAAATAGCTCAGAGAGCCTCGCCTTTCTAGTTCTCAGGTCTCTTGCTTTCTGATGGTCGCACCAGGGTGCAGCTGCCTTAGCCAGTTCCTTGCTTTAGCTGGCAAAGCTCACTTCCTGCAAGACATCCCTGAGAAGTTACATGGACCAACCCCAATGCAGCCCTGGGCACTGGAGAAGCGGTGTGGAGACCCCTACCAAGCTGAGATGCTTACACGTTCACTGACTCAGCTTTCCTCCTGCAGTCAGCATCATTGAGTCTGTTTTGTGAGATGGAGGAGGACTTTGTGGATTGGTATGGGACATATGGGTTAATGTTGGACTTGTGGGCTTGGGCAGCACTGGGTTGGGATGCTTTCTTGAAGCACACTTAACTCTTTATATAAATCTCTCTCTTATACATGAGTTTCTGTGGATTTGTTTCTCTAAAGGACCCAGACTAACAGAGACCAAACCAAAGGGGTGCTGAGGTAAGTGGCAGGCCTTCCTTAGCTCTGTACCATTGGAAATGGGTCAGTATAGCAAAGATGTTGACTATTCCCAAAGGAACTTTTAAATTCATAGCCATTAAAAGATACATTATTATAGGAACCTATGTATATAATCATGTGTGCTTGTGCAGATATCATTTGAAAGAATGTCTGGTGCTCTGATAGTACATAACATCTGCAGTGATTAGCCACAGGATGCAAACTTTTGTCATTTTTTATGGTCACAACTTACTTCTATAAATAAAATTAAACGTCTTAACACAGACATCGAACGCCTTGAGATGACATAAAATGAGCTCTTAATTGTTCCCGAATAGTAAAATACATACGTTATATGTGTGAATAGTGATAAAACCAGATAAAATTAATTCTAGAAACTGTAAAAATAAAATGAACAACAAGAAAAAGCAACTATGGGGTAGGCAAATACATCAGTAAAATTAGGAATTTAACAAACGACAAAAAAAGTTGTAAAACTCAGTGGAAAACAAAAATGAAAAGGCCCATTGGACAACCTGTGCTGGCATAACAGCTCTCCATCTAAGACAGTGGCTTTCCACCTCTGGGGCGCAACCCCTTTGGGGGTCGAACAACCCTCTCACAGAAGTCGCCCGATTCATAACAGTAGCAAAATGACAGTTATGAAGTAGCAACGACAGTAAATGTATGGTTGGGGGTCACCACGCATGAGGAACTGTATTAAAGGGTCGCAGCATTAGGAAGGTGAAGTATTGATCTAGAAGATAAACTTGAACTGGCTGGACACAGCAGTGTTTTTGTTGTTTTAAATGCAAGAAAAGACTAAAATTTCTAAAATATTTAGTAATGAAGAAAATTAAAGGGGGAAAAGTGTCAAAGGAGTCCAATCCCTGAACACCACACACCGGAGACTATTATGCAAACTAACATGGGCAGACAAGCTCTGCAGACCAAGAGACCATTGAGTTCTGCTTTGACAAGGGGGGGGGGAGCTGAAGCAGGGCTTCGGGGGGGTAATTTTGTCCTTAAAATGGCTAGAACTCTGTTCATGGCACACAAAAAAATAGTTGTAAGGGACTCTGGACTTCTGCTTCTGTATCATCAAATAGCTTTGCTTTATTCAATCAAGGAGGTGCCTGTGCGCGTCCCAGAACACCTGGGACGCCCAAAGAGGAAGAAGCAATGGTGTCAGCAGAGTAGGCAGATTAAACAAAGAATTTCTAGTGAGAACATCACCTTGGTTGTGAGGTTTTGGATAATTTTATCACATTGAAATAAAAGGCTATTTTTCAGGATACCTTAATATTCTTTAATGAGTAATATTCAAATCAGGAAGGAATTCGGCTCTCATTTACCAAACTCCAGTGTATGAAGGGTACCAAAAACCCCAGAATTTTGCTGGACAGAACAGAACTTTCATAGTATGCATTTCCCCCCACTAAGCGGGCATCACCTGGGAAGGTTCTCTCTGGTCACAGTGAATTTTCTGTAAAAGCAGTTTCACTTGAACTTCCTTTTTTGTGCTGGCCGATTTAAGAGACCAATAGGCAGCTGTGAAAATCTGTTTCCTGCTGGGGAAAATGCTGCAGAAACGGTTGCGATGTTGAACACAGCTGACAAAGACAGCGCTACGGGAAAACCTCAAGTGTACAACAGCTAGCTTTTCTCATTTCAAAAAGGTGAAAAGTCAATTAATGACAAACCTCATCTAGATGTTCATCAACTTCCTGAATAGATGAAAATTTCGACCTGCAGTGCACTTCGAGTTCATTCCACCAGGTCAGACTGTTACTCAAGCTTTCTATTTAGAGGTTCTGAAAAAATTGTGTAACCCTGTGTGACAAAAAGGCCTGATTTGTGGCAGACGGGGGACTGGTTTGGCCACAACAATACACCTGCTGACGCAGCCATCTAGGTGCGCCAGGTTTTGGCAAAAAAATAGCATGCCTCTCATGCCCCACACACCTAACTCACCTGACCTTGCTCTGTGCGAGTTCTTTTTTTCCCTGGAATGAAAAGAGACATGGAAGGACTGTGATTTGATGATATAGAAGATATGAAGAAAACAAGGGAGGTGCTGTCAGCTATCCCAACAGATTAATTTGAAGGGTTTCCAAGAATGGAATCGCAGAGTTGACAAATGTATTAAGTATAATGGAGAGTACTTTGAAGGTGTTATTTGTTTGTTTGTTTGTATTGGTGGGGAGGGATTCTGTTTTTTGGGGGTACCCCCTCACACTTAGAATGAAAAGCAAACAGGTTTATATGCAATGAAATGTTTTGTACTTTCTATCTTCCTTTGGTATCCAGGAATATTAAACTTTGAAGAAATATTTGATCAGCATAATGTATCTTCTACAGCATAGGTTTCCAAACCTCTTTGGCCTACATTTCCCCCTTTTGTGGAAAAAGATGACTCAGTGTCCCCCTGGCAATAAAAACTTTTGCAATAGTTTGTAATCCAGAATAAAGTGTAGATATCTGCTTTATAACTGCCCTCTGCCCCCCTCATCATTCCCATGCTGCCCAGGGGATGGGATTTCCCAGTTTGGAAAACACGGTTCTAGAAGTTCTTGGCTAGTATGAATAGTTTGTACTGGACTATTAACTGAAAGGTTAGCAGTTCAAATCCCTCTGTGGGTGGAAGAAAGGTTTGGAGATGTGCGTCCATAAAGACTGCAGCCAAGTGAATCACATGGAGCAGTTCTCCTCTGTCACACCCACACCCAGGGTCTACCAGGAGTCAGAATCAACTCATGGGCAATGGGTTTGGCTATCACCCTGCTACTTCAAGTTCTTCTTTAAGAAGCCACCAAAAGTTTTGCTTCTTTGTGACTGAATAAAATGAGGGAGAGTCAAGAAACAATTTCAGTAACAGTGAGGATTTATTTTCCACATACATATTAGAGGAGCTAGAGTTCACTAGAAGACAATATTTCTCTTCAGAATGTTGCCGGTGGCCTACTTGAATTTTTTTTAACCTAGATTTTTTTAAAAACTACATTTAAGTGACATATGTTAAATTAGAAAGGCATTCTTTAATCTTCCTAATTAAGTGCTTCACTTATAATTTGTTTTCTTTATGCGTGTAACTTTTGGTGGTCTCTTAATTAACGATGATAATTTCCCATGCAAAACAATAGTGATGACCATGTTGCTTAATTAACATTCTGCCTTCTGCTGATTTTTGGAACAAAATAAGGTGCATTATCCCACTAGATCTTCACAGCTATCTTGCATTATCCTCATCTTGGGAATGAAGAAACTAGGAACCAGAGACATGAAGAAACTTGCCCACGGCTATGAAGCTAGAAAGCAGCCGAGCTGGAATTTTAACTTTGGCTATCAGGTTGCAAACCACACCTTTCCATATCGCCACCAAACTTTAGGTGATAACTTCTTCAAGACAGCTAGCTTCCAAGTCAAGGAAAGACACTATACTCCCTCTTCCCTTCTAATGAAAACATAAAATGTTTTAGGCGATATTAAAACAACAACAAAGAAACCCTTCGTTGCAACTGCATCAATTTTGACTCATAATGACCCTACAAGGCAGGATTGAACTGCCCTTGTGGGTTTCCAAAACGGTACCTCTTTAAGGGAGCAGAAAGGCTTGTCTTTCTCTGACAGAACACCTGTGGTTTTGAACTGCTGACCATGTGGCTAGAAGCCCAACCCTGAACCATTACCCCTGCAGGACTTCTCACAGGTGATATTTAAGATACACAAAATGATAAAAAGCAAACTCAGACAACTGGAGCCCACGGCTTGTCTTAAAGGAGGCCTGGTGGTACACTGGTTCAATGACTCCGCTGTTAACGGAAGCTTGGCACTTTGAGCCCACCAGTCACTCCTCCAGCAAAAGAAAGACGCGGCATTCTGCTTCCATGAAGACTGAAGGCCTTAGAAAGCCTGCAGGGCAGGTCGGCTTTGCCCTCTGAGGTCACTATGAGCTGGCACTGACTAGACCGCACACAATAACAACAGGATACTATCAATATTGGGTTTGTTCTCCCCAGTTACTTCTTCTCTCAAAGTAATCACTATTTTGAACCTCTTTTATGGTTGGTTATCTCTTTCTTATTACGTATGTCTCTGCCCCTAACCAACAATATACAGTACTTAATCTCTCTCTCTCTCTCTCTCTCACACACACACACACGCGCGCGCGACGGCAAGTCACAAGCATTGACTGCTACTAAGGTTCCAGTTCATCCAGTCTGTGCCATCAGAAGATGCCTGCAGGCAGGTCCTCTCTGTCTCACTCGAGTGTCTTCAAAAAAGATCCCCGAGGATCTGCTGGGCCAGATGGGTCCGCTCGGAGGGTTCTGGTCATGGTTTTTGTGACTTCAGGAGTAATCTCAATAGATTTCCTCAAAGGACACAGGACAATATTAAGAAGGTTTAGGGAAACTGATGAGGAAAAGGCCAAGCAAGTTGCACCAAGGCATTTTTTCTCAGGAAAATGCACAGCAGCCCGTCCTTTGAAGGCCGCCCTAAGAGAATGTCCCAGGGAACCGCCCTGCCCTGTCCACCCGACAGCCTTGATCTTTCTTGGTTCCCCACATTCAGAGAAGATGTCAAAGGAGCATGATTTGAGCTCCTCCAGGATATCAAGACCATCGCTTTGACTTGGTGTGGTAGTTATATAATCTGTCACCTTGAGTGAAGGGGTGGAGTCCAATCCTGTCAATCAGGTCAGAGCCAATGAGGCCTCTGCATGGACATGGCCTTCTCCTGAGGATTCTGGGAACTTCTGTCTTCCTCCCTGGAGCCAGGACACACTCTCTCTATGCTTTACACCTTCCTTTTGACAAACCACACGGGGCCACAGACGGCAGCCAGAGTCCTGGAGATGCTCCCACCGCCACTCGATCCACGAAACTTTCCCCCCAGGCCTGTGATCTTTCTGCATTCAGCATCATTGCATGTGTTGCGTGAGTCTGAGGAAGAATTTATGGACAGGTATCGGACATATGGGCTAATATCAGACTTGTGGACTTGATCTGGGCTGGACCAGGATGTTTTCTGAATACAGAATTACTCTTTTGATATAAAGCTCTCTCTTACACACGAGGGTCTCTGGATTTGTTTCTCTAGTCAACCCAGACTAACGCAGATGGTGTAGAGAAGTGGAGACTTCTTCAGGAAAGGGTTAGAGATAGAAACATCACTTTCAGAAGTAGACACCTAGGTACAGGATATGTCAAGAAATAACAGCTTTAGAATTTGATCATTTTTGTTTAAAAATTGTATGATTTTGTAGCAGTATTTCTGGATTTACCCTCATATAATCCGCAACTTGTTATATTTCTATTTGTGAAATTCACCAAGTCAACACATGTTATATAGTTCATTCATTTTTCACTTGTGCATAATAATCTATTTGGTGATTACATCATAATGTATTCATCTAACCTCTGAATGAATAGGTTGCTTCCAACTTTTTCCCTATCATGAACAGTGCTACGATAAATACTCATATGTTCACATATGCACATATATATCCTTATTTATAATGTACCAAGTTCGCTGCTATTTACCTAGGAGGAGGAGTACATGCTACATCTGTATTAACGTTTTCTTCACAGGAATAGCACCGTTTGGTCAACAGTGCTGCTCTATAGACACAATACAGGACTACTGCCAGAAGTTACTAGTTTTGACATTCTAATGTGTTTTGTAGGATGTATTTTCTTAATTGAGGAGCCCTGGTGGCTTAGCGGTTACCCATTGAACTGGTAGCTTCAAGGTTAGCAGTTCAAAACCACCAGTTGTTCCCTGGGAGAAAGACGAGGCTTTCTATTCCTATAAAGAATTACAGTCTCATAAACTCACAAGGCCAGTTTCACTTGTCCTCTCGGTACCCTATGAGTAGGCATCAACTTGATGGCAGTCAGTCTGGTTTGGCTTTATTTTCTTAATTTCAACATATATCTGCCACATCAGTTGATGTCATGTCATATGTCACACGCTATTAAATGTGCTTCACCATCCAATGTGATCATCTTCTTCCAGACCATCTAGTAGGTATATTTTCTCTGAAAAGTGTGAAAGACTGACCAAGAAATCAAGTCTTCATAATTACTGCCACTACTCAAATGTTATGGTCACTTTAATCACCAAAAATCACCTTCCCCCAAATAATTCTATCTTTGAGGAGACAGAATATTAATTATTTTTAATGCTAATTATTTTTCTGAAACAAATCTAAAATGTAAAACTTCTGGGACAAAGGATATAATTACGTCTCAGGGCGGTCTTAGGGCCAAACTGCACTCCAAATGCATTATTATGGGTACAAATGACGACATTTACTGACTTGCTTTAGTAGTCTTTTGACAATTGGGTGTCTACTGGGATACATGGCATCCAATCTTGTCAACAAGAGAACTTGCTTTTATCATGAGACAAATTACTTCCTTTGGTCACGTGCCCAGGGCTCTCTGGGTACATCCTGGGCTACTGAGCACACAGTCAGCAGTAAGAAACCACCAAGAGCTCCATGGGAGAAAGAAGAGGTGGTCTGCTCCCGAAAAGATGAACAGGCTCTACTCTGTCCTGTAGCAGCACTATGGGTTGGAGAGGATGGCAGAGTTTAATGGTGATGTGTCCACATTAGGTCAAATGTCTCACCATCTACTTCCTCCTATACAAAGAGAGCTTCAAAAAGTCCAGGAAACAGATGGCATGAAAAGATAATGAAATTTTTCCACAAACTTTTTGAAGCCGCTTTGTTGACCTGCTAATTCCCAGGTCCTGGTGTCCTCAGCCTTCCCCACTGTGGTGCAACAACAACAGAGATAACTAAATCTCCACTCACAAGTATGCTTCCAACATCTCTTCAAGTAAAAGATGGTCTGCCAGGAGATTCATTAGTATGTCCGAGGCCTCAATGCAACCACTCAGTTTTTGTCTAGACACATGCACGATGCCTATGCAGAAACAGCATAAAGTCTTACCCGCTGAGTTTCCACGGGTGGCTCTTTGGCAGGAGACCCTACCACCTCCCCCCACCCCCCGACACACCTGACCAAGTGCACACAGGGCCTAATCCTCTAGAGAAGGGCCTGGTGACATGCCTTCCACACTGACACCAGCACAGTCCCAGCCCATCAGAGAACGGGCTGTATTCCCACCCTGAATGGGACACCCTGCGAACATACTAGCTAATCAGCCCAACGGGGATGAGTGTCTGCTAGGACAGAAAGTACCAAAGTTGACATAAGGAAGAGTAAAAGAACATGAGAAGATTAATTAAAATTGAGAACATTAACACCTAGAAAGGCACAGTTGGTCGCCAGAGTGCAATATAAAAAATGTCTAGGGCCTAAAATTTCCTGTCATTTAAACAGCTCCACAGAATAGAAACCATTAAAACAATCTACTAATTTGTTTTATTAGCTACTAGGATGCTGCTATCTAGGTGTGCAAGAATACAGTAAGTACACACGCACCCGGAACCCTGGTGGCAGTGCTACAGACTGAGATCTCCTTGGAAATCATAGAGCAAAACCCTTCAAAGACTCCTGACTGGTTTTCCAATCCTCCTGACTGGGGAGTCACACACACACACACACACACACACACACCACACACAAACACACACACCACACACACCGCACACACACACACACACACACACACCACACACACACACACACACACACACAGTCTCTCTCTATATACAGTGACCAACCATGGCAAAATCATAACCAGTTCAGAAAAAGGCTAATTAATATTTATTAATTTCCTCCTGCTGTGAAAAGAAAAGTATCGTGTTTCTTCAGACTACGTCCCTGAACTTTTAAAAGATTTAACCATCCGGAATAGATCTGAAAGTTTACATGAAAAGGCTAAAGACTAGGATTCCTAATTCAATTTCCTCTCACATTTTAATAGGAGTCTGTAGCAAACATCTATTTTCAGAGGTATCCTCAAAAAGAACGTGAACAACAGGCTATTGTGTGTTCAATGTGATGTGTTCTTTTTGGTCCTTGCTTTACTATACAAATTATACAAATATCAGGTTAGATTTAAGTGATTTTAACCTTTAAATCAACTATGTCCAGACCACAAAATCTAGTCTACACCTCTCATGCAATACACATTCTCTAAATGAATTGTAGTTGAGTTCAAATGTGAACTTTGCATAACTTTAGGGGCCAATAGAAGAACTTTCCTTTAGTCTTTGCTTTAACACTGAATTATTCAGATATGCTATGCAATGTTTTCCTTTGTTTCTCCAACAGGAATTTTCATGTGTGCTTCTTGGTAAATCTGACCCTGTCATTTGTGATAAGCAGCTTGTGGGGATCAGCTGTATCACTCTGATTTTTTTTTATTGTAGTTGGGTGACAGTTTAGAGGGCAAATTAGTTTTTCAGTCACCGTTCTGGACACCTTTTGCTTTGTGACACTGCTTGCAACCACCAGTGTGCCAGCACGCTTCCCACTTCCTCCCTGGGTCCCCTGTTGCCACTCGCCCTTTCTCCTGTCTCCTTCCTGCTTCCTGGGCTTTGTTGCAGGAAACGCTGCTCTTTTGGTCTCGTGAGACTGACTGCTCTGAGGAGCCCACTCCTTGCTGATGTGGTTCACTCTGTGGGCCTTTCTACTGCTGGGCTGAAAGCTGACCCCAGAGGTGGGGGCAGTTCCAGGCTGGCGGGGCACCCAGAGCCACCATTTCAGGAGTCCATTCCGTCTTTCTCACACAGTAAGTCGGGTCCTTTTGATGACTTGGAACGTTGTTTGACATAGCTGTTTTCTTCTTCTCTCTCTAGGCCCTTCGATGGTGACCCAGATCAGAGCAGCGGGTAGTCAGAGAAGGGCACCATCAAGTACTTCTGAGCTCAGGGTAGCGGAGTCTGTTGTTTCCTTATTAAATAGGGCTTACAACGTTTTTGTCTAGGTTGCTAAGAGTAAAAGAAAATGGCATCACCCCTAACCCTGTCCTGGCCATTTAGAGACCTATCCCGATCACTATAAACTTTTCTGTCTGAATTTGTGATGTATGTCCTGCCACTGGTCTGGTACAATACAAAAGGCAACAAGAAACTATGTAGTGATATGTGATCAGTAGTGTGGAAATTTTAAAATATGCCCCATATTCCTTGACGGTCCTGTCAGCAGGAGATGGGAGTCAATTCCCCTCCCTTTGTGTATAAGCTAGTCTTAGGGACTCGTGTCTACCAAGCAAGTAGGGAGGAATAGTTTCGGAGGTTAGGGCACAGGAGGCAATCTAAGTCTCTTGACTCCCACGTGGGATGATCACCTGTACAACCCAATCCCGACGCTGTGAGGAATCAGGCAACCATATTGGAAAAGCCACCGGCTGCAGTCCCAGTCCAGGCCCTGGTCAAGAGCCAAGCATCACCTGGCATGTGAGTGACAGGACTCTCATGTGACTGTCACCCGACTTTGTGCCACCTCAACTGATAAAGAGAAGAGAATGAGGTGTCCCCAGCACACTATACCCAAAGTGCGGGTCGGTGAGCAAAGCAGAAATTATCTTGGCTTTCCGCTAGGTCTTGTTGCTGGACGCTGCTCTGGAGTCAGCTATGATTGTGTCGGTGCTGCCGGGGGCTGTCAAAGGGGAACTTCTCCATTAGGCTTGAGGGTGGGTTATTTTATAGCTTACACCCAAGTGACTTCATGAAAATGAGTTTGGTTTTTTTGGGTTGATTTGGGGGCAGCAGGTTAAGAGGAGCATGTTAGATTCTTATGGTGGAGTTCAGCCATCTTATTTTTCCACTTCAAACCCAGATGAGAAAAAAAAATCCATTTCAATGAAAAAATATTATTGCACTGACAAACCTGGTCAGTCACGCAATCTGGTGGCTGGAATCCCGGCACTACGAACCCTCAGCAACCAGCTGGCCTTTCACTAGGCTGTCTGCTATTTACCTCTGATGATCTGGAATGCCGGGCCTTCTTTTCTGCCCTGTTCTTAACTTACTCCTAACTTACAGGTCAATTTTTATTACATATACACTCTGGCTTACTTGCTGCACATGCTCCAAGTTTTTAATCAATAGACAATAAAATTGGCCTGAAAAGGTAACTCAATTGACGCCGATGTCGGAAACAAGGTTCAGAAGCTTGCTTTGATGGAACTGTTCAAATGGGTTGTTAATCCAACCACATTTTCATATCAAAACATTGATTGTTCCTTCTAATGAACACATAGGATGGAAATATCCTAAGTTCTGAAATAAAGGATTTTTCCAGAAAACAGAAGCCTGACAGAGGGAACTTTGAAGATACGCTAGTTTTGATTTTATTTCAACCAGAGGGATATTGGCTGACTTCAGGTAGAATTTTTCATGCCACAAATATTGAACAATTTTTACTTGAATCCCTCCCCACTATCAACCTACCACACTAAAATGCCAATTTAAAATTTCAAGTAAACTACAATCGTACCTACAATTCATTGTTGCAGCAATAAAATGTACTCCACACAATGCCATTAATGTTTTGTCCATTAAGTTTAGGATGATAAATACAACAGCATATGCTAAATACTAGGCGGCTCCAGCAGTTCAGGGAACACATAACTAAAAAGTAATGGAATCTTACTACAAACCTGCTGAAGCTTCTTTGTATATAAAAGAATCACTAAGAATTCATAAATAGTTTCTTACAGGAAAAAAGTGGCTAATTTGTTTCTATTGTAAGAAATGTGAGCAATCACTCCTAGTATTTAGTAAAACTAAACCCTGCAAGGATTATACAACTAGCCTTGGGCTACATAATTAATTGATAACAAAAATCAAGGGGTGTACAAGCCCCCAATAAAATGATTTTTTTAAGTCATATGTTTTCCAGTCATCAGTTAGATCTGGATAAACAGAAGTAAAATAACGATCGTGTCTCCATTCAAACGATGCATCAAAGTGGTTGGCTAGGTCCCAACTCCTCCAATGAAATACTCACAATCCTTCGATCTACCTTAATGAAAGTAAACTGAGCATCTTAAAGACGGGGCCTCAGGCATCACCAGACAAATGACTGTTTGAAAGCCATTGTAAAATAGGCTAATGCTGGCTTCCAAGGCAGCCAGCAATGACCATCTGATAAAAAGGCAAGACAAAGAATAGACAGATGTCACTGGAAAAGGCCTTTGGCCCTTGGCTCTCTGCCTGCCAGAAATGTGGACATGACCCCTAGGACGCAGGCATCCCCTTGGCTCC
The DNA here is from genome assembly GCF_050624435.1 of Tenrec ecaudatus. Taxonomy (NCBI): domain Eukaryota; kingdom Metazoa; phylum Chordata; class Mammalia; order Afrosoricida; family Tenrecidae; genus Tenrec; species Tenrec ecaudatus. Next base: position 49,749,585 of record NC_134538.1, on the reverse strand, counting down.
CTGGGAAGAAAAGGCAGAAGGTGACAATGGCAGACCAAAGACACAGGAGGAGGGTGACTCCCTGACCCACGGGAGAGCCATCCCACTAGCCCCAGCCTGTGACTCTCTGGATCTCCTTAGATAAAGTTTAAGGCTATGCTGTTGGTTTTTCATGCAAACCGACTAGAAAAAAATAGATCTGGCTCCACATCTATTTGACTCCAAGGTAGTATGTCTATCTTTTCTTACACAGCTAAATTTTAACATTCAGTGATTAATGTTCTTCACTCTCACTCCTGTCCTTCCCACCATGCCACACTATGTTTGAAAGACCAATGATAAAGACCAAGGTCTCTTCCTTAAAGAGGAAATGAAAATGTTTTTCTTATGAGAGGTCTCCTCACCGCAGATGGCAGAAGTCAAGACTGCCTCCCGGGGCAGATGGGAGAGGAATGGTTCCATTCCTGAACCTCAGTCCTGGCAGTCCTTACACAGACACAAACTAACAGAAGGAAACAACGACGAATGCATGCTGAGTCACCATCTTTTACTGGGAAACAGCACAAATGCCCTCTCTTTATTCCCCAACCAAACTCACTGCCATCAAGTTGATGCTGACTCACGGTGATCCCATAGGACAGGGGAGAAATGTCCCTGTGGGATTCTGAGCCTTTCACTCTTTTCAGGAGTAGAAAGCCTAGCTTTTTCCCCAGGGGACGACTGCTGGTTTCCAACTACTGGCCTTGTGATCAGCAGCCCAACTCCCAGCCACTATGCCCCCGGGGCCCCGTTACATTATCGTTATCAGGGAAGATAAAAGCCATCCACTCAATAACATGATGTTTGAGACCTCCCTTATGAGGACACGGACTGAGTGAGCAGAAATTCCAAGGATTACTAATCTGCATTCTGAACAAGAGCAGGGTGGTTTTCATTCTTTTCTCGGGTGTGTTTCTTCATACTTTGCTGGGTCTGCAGGTCATGAAGCTATATCAATTGTTAATGCTTAGTGGTATTTTCCAAAGGTATGAGAAAGAAGCGATAACACAAACAAGCTAGGAATTAGTACTAGCTGCATGCCAAAAAAATTAAAAAATAAAGAAATGAATGTTATCTCTGGGGAAGATTGTCAAAAAGTTTTGGCAAATTTCTTGAATCAAAGCTCACAAATCAAGATAAAATCCACATGCTGTACTGAACCACTTCTCTATAATATGAGAGAATTTCCAACCTCCCATAAATAGCTCTATAGCTAACAGTGAGTCTAAGGGTTAAGAGTGCGGCAGTACAACAGGATGTAACGCTCCATAGTACACTCTGGTTCCTGTGAGAGTTCAAGGGAAGTGCCTTCAACCGGACAGGGTCACAGTGGGAAAAACCCAAATTAAGTCAAGTCCATTGCAATTCATAGCAATGTACTTTAGAGTGAATTTTGCACAAAAAGGGCAGAAGTTAAGCAGGCAGCAAATATTTATGCTAATATATTGCTAATCAGCTCCTGTAAGTGAAGCCAACACCCAATGAATAGTGGGGAGAAATGAATTCATATGGACCTTTAGATCAGAACAACTTCCAACATTCAGATTTAAATGTGCAATATTTGAAATGTCCTACTTATCTCTAAAAGCCAACCAAATGCACTGTCATTGAATGCATGTCGACTCATAGCAACCCTGTAAGACAGGGTAGAACGGTCCAAGTGGGTCCCCGAGACTGACGCTTTATGGGAGCAGAAAGCCACTGGCTTTTATGTGACAAGGAAGTCCCCTCACGGTCCCGCACCAATGGAATTCCTCTTACAACAGCGCACTCACAGATCACGTAAGCAGTGGATATCTTAAAATGAACTACCATAATTCACAGCAAACTATTAATCCACAAACTGATTATTAAAAAGTAGACAAACTCTAAAAGATCAATAATAATAAGCATAAATAAAGGGATCAAAGTTCTTCCACGCGGTCACGAAGTTTCTGTTGGTGTTGTATCAACTAATACCTCTGGGGGGAGCAGAGATATGATGCCCAGCATCACCCTACCTAGTACGTTTCCTGGAGGCACCTCTTCTAGATATTCCAGTTCTCTTCCCATCAGGAGATACAAGTTTTCCAGAGTACAGTTCGCCATGTGGGGTACTGGGGGGAGGTCATCAAGTGGTGCTGAGAAGCCTAATGGTACCTAGGATGGGGGGTAAAAATTGAACTTGAGACAGTAAACAAGGACACCTGTCAGTACCTATTAAAGCCATCTGTACGCAAATGATACAGTGCAGCCACACTACTTTAGGAATGACATTTGAAATAATAAAACCTGTCAAATATCTAAAATGTATCCGGATCCTCAATAATCAAATGCTTTCCAGGCAGGTATATTAATTCTGCTGCACCTGGCAGCACCACAGCACTTGATAAACCCCGAACCCACTGCTGCCTGCTTGATACTCACCCACAGGCACCCAACAGGCCACAGAGAAATCCTAACATTTCTAAGGCTGTACTTTTTAAAAATCATTTTATTGGGGGCTCGTACAACTCTTAACACAATCCATACATACATCCATCAATTGTGTCAAGCACATCTGTAAATTTGTTGCCATCATCATTCTCAAAACATTTTCTTACTAGTTGAGCCCTTGATATCAGCTCATTTTCCCTCCTCCGTCCACACCCCTCCCTCCCCCTTGAAATTGTCAAGGGCTGTTTATCTTTACAGAGGTGGATTCCCTGAAAGACTCTACAGCCCTAACTGGTCGTGAATCAGATGGCAGCGCTGGTGGCCTCACTGACACTTCAACACTCATCATTTTGGTTATCGCTGAAAGACTGCTTCTTCTTATAATGTCCTTTAGACATTCAACAAGGTTGAGGGCTCATGGTGAGCAACAGAGGAAAATTATGAACTATGGAAGAGTACTTAGAAGGAATAAAAAGGTCATGCAAAGGGCAATCACTTGTCATTAATGCTCCACTGTTAATCTGGGAGAGAGCAAACTGTGACATATTGGACACACTGATGAGAAAACAGAATGCTCATACAGCAAAAATAAGCCTCAAGGGTAATAGATTTATTAGTTCCTCCTATATCATATTCATGCTTACAGAGATAGTCTCAAATTAATCATGTTTTGAGCTGTGAAATCTTCAGAAATAGAAGGGAAAGTAAAAAAAAAGTATTGCTACTTAGGGTCTGGCTTCAAACAAGAATGTGTTCCTTCCATATACAACATGTTACACAAGTCTGTGATCAGTGGACGGGGTTTTCAAGTTTGCTCAGTGATACACTTGTCTTAGTCTGGAGGATGCTTTAAAAAAAAAACCCAGATTGAATCAAAACAGTGACTTCCAAGGGAATCTGCCAAGCGAGTTAAATTCAGGCAGAGGTCGGCTTTGACAGTCAGGACACTGCTTTTGGAGTTCCAGTGGGGTAATCTTGATAGATTTTCTCAAAGGACACAGGCTGTTCACAAGGGCTTATTTTTAAGTTTTACGAAAATGGAAAACAGCTTTGGTGAGAAAAAGGCCATGTACATTGTTCTAAGTCCTTCCGCCCATCAGCACAACACACCTGCTCATTCATCTAAGCAGTGTTGTTGTAGGAGACGTTCCCGGTAAACCGTACCGCAGCCACCAGCAGCCCTGACCTTGCCTCCTCAAACGTAGGATACGGCAGCAACAAGAGTCTCGCATTTTGGTATTTTTGTTTGAATAAAGGTTTTTATGATTTTACAGCAATACTCTTTTTTAAAACTTACCCTCATATAACAACATGTATCCTTGAGAATATATAAACAAAATGACCTGAAAGTATTTCAACCAATCAATATATATATATCGGACATCAGGAACGGTAGGATGAAGGAAAAACAGCCTGAGATATATGCTTACCTCAAGCCCTCTAACACGTCTCTTTTTGAGACCCAACCTAAACAAAGTAACCGCAACAGAAGTGAAGCGGGAGCGATGAAAAGGCAGCCAGCACAGGCAAGCAACCCATACAAACCAATGAGGGAGAGGTATGGTTTTAGCCACACCTACTCCCCCGCCTGCCCACCCGCTCCAGAGGCAGCCTGCTCCTCAGGGCAGCAGCGGACAGAATGCGCCCCCTCTGGCAGAATGACAGCGCTGCAGTAAAAGATGTGAGGACTGAAGAAACAGACCTCCCTGTCCACAGACAAGGTGATCATCTTCCTAAAACCACCTACAAATTACTGACCAAAGTGCAACAGTTCATTGTACTTCTACATTTCAACCAGACAACAAATATGTATTTTTTTAAAATCATTTTACTGATTTTAAACGGATTTTACAACTCTTATCACAATCCATACATACATCCATTGTGTCAAGCACATTTGTATCTGTATTTTTTTAAATGGTAACTTTGACAATGGCAACAAAATATAAGATAAAAGAATCAATCTAACACGAGTTTTCTGATGAAAATTACAAAACTATGAACAAAACAACTTAAGTAAACAAATAAAAATACTTTGCACACTCAGCTAGGAAGATTATACAGTACAATAATTCAAGCTAAGTTAACACAATTTCAATAAAAAATATCGAGATGGCTTTTCATGGAACTGTAAACTATATACAAGAGCAGAGAGTGAGAAATGAGACAGAAAAGAAGATTGAAAGTCTTTTAGAGTTCAAAACTTTCAGAAATGAAGACAGCATTGAATACAGAAGTACTAAGATGAAAGAAAAAATGAAATCTCCTAGTCCGGAGACAAACATGTGACACCTGATTTTTGACAAGAGTTGGTAAAACAAACTAGTAGCTGGTGAATGAATGATTCATGAAGGATCAAGACCAGTGCTAGAATAACTGGTTAGTGGTACAAGGAAAAACGGGAAATTAGATCCATTCTTCATAACATACAAATTTATCATTGAAGTTGTAAAGTTTTCTCCTGAAATACTTAATATTTTGCTTTTCATGTCTAAGTATTCAACTTAGTATGTTATGAATTGTTATTCTTAAATTAGATATTAAAAGCAGAACTCACAAAGGAAAAGTGATAGATTCAATTACATTAAAACCAAGAACTTCTGTAGTTAAAAGATATCAAATAGAAAATGCAAACATATCCTAAATTGAAGATGGAATTTTCGAAACTCAGAAGGCGCTATTGGTCTCTACATATCCAGAATAGAAAGAAAGAAAACAAATGTAAGTACTCAGGGAAGAAACCAGTCCAGGAGACTAATGGTCTACAAACCATGCCCTAATATACCCTGCGACCAGAAGAACTAGATGGTGCCCAGCTACTGGTGCTAACTGTTATGATCAGGAATACATCAGAGGGATTCTGATAAAATGGGAGCGAAATGTGGAACAAAACTCAAATTCTTAAAATGTCCAGATTCACAGACACGTTGCGAATGAATCTCCAAGACTGTCACCCTAAATTATCCTTTAAATCTTGAAACAAAATTATTCCATGAGATACCTTTTAGCTAAATAACACAGATACTTATAAAGTAAACAGTAATATACTGATTCCAAGCATTAGCAGCATTAGTTATGAAGTAGCAATGAAAAAAACTTTATGCTTGGGGTCACCACAACATAGGGAACTGTATTCAAGGGTCGCAGCATTAGGAAGGCTGAGAACTACTGCTCTAGAGACTCTGCTTGCTGGCTTGACAGAGTTAGTGGCCAAGCCAGGCAAGATTACCTCGTAAGGAACTACAAATAGCTTCTAGGAAATGAGGGCAGCCTCCAGGCAACAAGAAGCCAAGGCCTTTCATCCGACATGCCTAAGAAAAGCAAGTCCATCAACAACCTCCATGCACTTGGCCACAGGTCCTTCCCCAGTAAGGTGTGCAGATGCGAACACAGGCTGGCCCACACTTTGAAGCTTTGTGAGACTGGAAATAATGCCCTGAGCTCCTGACTCACAGCAACGGAGAGATGATAAGCATCTATTGTTTCAAGCTAACTGGAAAACTAATATAAAAGATGAACACAAAATTCTGAGTAGGCAATTTGTTACTTTCTCTTTTAAAGTAGTTTGGAATTAGGTCTTATAAGATTTCAATTACTAAAAGAGTCATTTGTGCTGCTGATTCATTTTATCATTCCTGCTTGAGTCATTCGACACAAACTATTGATTTGAAGCTTTAGCTTGACAAAAGCAAACAGACACTAGGCAGAGAGGATAGAAGATAAATCTGAGTATTCGTGGAACTTGTAATGTCCAATAAATCAGTGTTCCACTAAATAATATTTCTTACGCATGTGGACAGCTTAGAGAGTAAACAAGACGAGAACAATGAACAGACACTTGGTTTTTCTTCATCAATAACAAAACTACCACATTCGTCTTTGGGCCTCAAACTCAAGCTAAGATGTTAAGATTATTATATGAGGGGCCGTCAAGGGTTCATAAAAAATGTCCATTATCTTTCCATGCTATTTTTCCACACACGTTTGGAAGCGCCCTCATAATGGGTTTTCATACAATGCCATTATAGCACCTTCAGTCCCCCACAAAATATACCCCTACTTTCACTGTTCACAGAGCTCCTCCTTGTTAGATCAGAACAGGGCATATGCCATGAAAGACTATATAAGCACCACTCAGCATTGTAACCTGCAAGGATTAAGCTGTTGAAACAGGTGGATTAAGCATTCAAGCCATTAAAAAGCTGATGGCAGAGACTTCCGTCAACTGCCACCACACTCTCTATCACTTGTACCCACGTTCCTGATTTGCCTGCAGACAGTTGGCCTCTTGTCCTGGAAGCAGCTTCGCATGTGGCGAGCAGCTCTTCCACCCATCTCCTCTGGCAAGTGCCTGATGTACATCCTGGACCACCAGTATCTTCATCATCCTACGCCTTCATCATTTGATTCGATGGCTACACCTTGCTTGGCTGCCAGAACTGTGCTGGGGCAGCTCTTGCCTATGAGCTCTATTTGTGCCCCTTGGCTCAGGGATTTTAGATCCCAGCTGACTAGATTTCTGGGATCTTCCTGCCATGCAACAGCTGCCTATCAACTGCTGACTGCGTACACCTTTGGCTAAAGCCCCAGTCACTGGACGGCCCATCTTGCTCGGAGATCTGACACTGCCTGGCACCATAGGGCACCATCTCCACTCAGCACTTTCCTCAAACTACACTCCAGGTGATTTTTACCTTGCAGGAAAAAAAACCTGAGAATAAGAAAAGAGCTAAAAAATGTGAGTTGTATACTAAGCTGGTGCTATAGTTTATTGTGCCAGCCTAGCCGATAAACACAAGTAGGATTAACTGAAGGGCAGAGGGATAAATGGCTTGGTGAGCCTCACCTTGGTTATTCTGTGCCTCAGTTTAAAGGGGTACACTACCTGTGGGATGCCTAGCCTGTGGACTGTGTTGCTGTAAGTTGAGGTCCCTTTAAGCCCACACGATTGGAATGTTCATCTCTGGAGCTGGGGACTGACAGTTGATGACAGTTGGGGACCTGCCTTGCTGTTTGCTGCCTGGGGATATATAGCCCAGCTCTCTCTACAGAAGGGGACTGGCACCTGGCAGCTCTCAAAACTTGAAGGACTGCTAGTGTCTCACTGCTTTATAATTTAACTGTTAATTTATTGTATTATCTATCTGTATATTATTTAATGGTTTATTTCTTGAATTATATATCTATCTTTATAAATATATTTATATATAATTACTAGCAATCTGGTTTATCTCTCTAGAGAACCCTGTCCAATACACTTGGTTTCCTAAATGCTGTTACTATCTGATCCATTTGATAACAAATGTTTCCAAAGCAACTCAAGAGGAGATATATGGACTCACTCAAGTGGGCCTTTCTAGAGACAAAACAAATACATCAATCCCAATGGATCTGAGAAAAAAACAACAACAACAACAAAAAACCCCAGAACTTTGAAACAACATACAAATGAGTATTTTGCTCCCAGCTCTTACCCGTTGCAAAAACTCAACAGGACTGTATTTGGGTCCCAGGACAAACATCTTCTTTCCTCTTCGAGCCACACCACTGAACACCCGAGCAAAGGCAATGAAAGACTCGGGGTCATTTTCTTCCTGGGGCACAGCTTTAGGGGTCAGACTCTTCTCGGCCTGGTGTCCATCACCTGCTGGAAACACAGGATAATGAGTGCCCAGAATGCTCTTTTCAATCCAGTAGCTGCTTGGAAATACAGGGGGAAGGGCAAATCTATTCTATCTGGCCCAGCTTCGGGAAAGAAACATCAGGAACTAACTCTCAGCCTTACAACTAAGGCTACATTCCACAGACCAAGCAAACCGTTAACCACCTCACACTAAAGTCTATTTTCGAGAGCCCTACCTCGTGGCTCTTCTTCTTTGGGGTTTGTTTCAGCACTCCCGTCCTGGGCAAGCTCCACGGGGGCCTGGTCCTGTGCCGCGGCCAGTTTCTCCGCGTGTCTTTGTCTCGCGCGCTCATGCCGCTGCGAAATTTCTTCCTGAGAGAGAGGTCTACAGGACATCACAGACGTGTTAACTCGCGGCAGCATCGAGAATGTTGTTCAGGTGGGGAAACAAGCACTGATGTGGCTGGAAAGAGGCGGGGCAGCCCAGCTCCTCCACGGGCAGAGGCTTCTCCAAGTTCCCTCCTAGCAGTCTTTCTATAAGAACGCTCTGTGCCCAGCTTTCCTGAGCGTGGTAGTGGGCATGCAAGACCACCCGATGGCCCCAAGGGGAGCTATGCGGGACAGCACGATACTCCCTGTGATCGAGTCAAAGACGGAAGGGTGGAAAGCTGGCAAAGAGTCAGGCTGAGATTATCACCATAGGGTGAAGACCCAGGAAGGACTACTGTGGAGAAGGGAGTGTGCGAGTGAGTTTGTATGCGGGGCGTCACGAAGTTGGTGGGGAAAGCCCACTATCGTTGAACACTGCTTTTCCACAAACGTTCTGAAGGCCCCAAGTATGTCTGCCAGAGGTGGGGAGGGATCCAGATGTTCTTCCTGAAGAGTTAACCCTCACGTCTGCCAGGCCAGAGAGAAGACCATAGGGGAGCACGCTGCTGAATAGAAATGAGCGTCTGTGTAGGAGTTTGGGCTTTCGCAGGCTAATCCCCAGAATGTGGTTTTTCATGAGACGCCACCTGCCTGCTCAGCTTCAACACAAGGAAGTGCAAGACCAATCCTGCCCCAAAGTCAAGACCCCTGAGTTCCTTCAGCCCCACACTCTGGAGCTGAGCATCAAGACAATCAGCACAGTGCTCGGGTCCCAGCTTTACGCTCCAGCCTCTGGAAGCCGGGCCCCTGGTTCGGTCCTAACACTGTATGCCATTGCATGCTGTCGCTCCTCGGCTCTGACATTAAGAGGATTGCTTTTCTCCACAGGCTCTGACTTCGGACCTGGCTGATGATCTCATCTCCCAGCTTGCTATGCCATTTCCCTGTCCTCTCTTCTGAAACACACAAAACAAACACACAGCTCAGGCATTCTGAATGTATGTGTTGACCTGCCTTCAGTACCTTTACATACTTGTGGGGCGCCCAATGCCAAATAACCTAAAACCTCTTCCTTTTCGCCTCGTGTGGGCTACCTGGAGGGTGACTCTCTAACTCCGACTGCCCCCTGCTCCATTCTTCAGGCACCTCCCTACAGAGGCAACACGTCTCGGCACTACTGGACACGAGTTTCCCTCCCTTCGCACCTGCCTTTCAGAATGGAAGAGTTCAGTTGTGTGTTTGCTCCCTCCAGGTAGATGCATCCACTGTAGATGTAAAGGCTATGCTACAAGCTATGAACACATGAAAGAACAGTTCTTGAGACTGGATTGGTCAGGTGCCACTAGGCAATCAAAGCTGCAGGCACTGGAGGGACCGAGTCTCACTGCAAGCTCCAAAGGTTAGGAGGCCTTTCGAATTGCTGGATGAAAGCGATCACTTGCAATCTCTAGCCACGGTCATTGTTCTGAGCTCTGGAGCAGAAATCAAGAGAGCTGATCACTATGATCCAGACATTGGGTTCATCCCTTTACACACTCGAGAATTGCAGCACTTCCTTATCACAACAATGAAAAGGTATATGTTATCAGCTCTATTTTACAGATGAAAGCAAACAAATAAACAAACAAACTGGGGCCTAGAAGATTAAGTAACTTGGCCCAATGTCACACAGACAATTCCAAAGTCATACAGAAGGCCAAGATTCAAGTCTCAACCTAGCAAGACTCCAAACCTCAAGCTCAATCATGGCCAAGCTTAGGTCTCCCATTCAGAAGGGATTGGAAGGTATGAAACTACCTTTTTAATTAAATGATTCCACTTTAGCTTTGATTTTTAAAGAGGCTTATTGGTTCACCTCCTATATTAAATATCCAGTCTACTTAAGTCCATGACAGATGATCTGGAATATAGGATTCTGCTCGTTAGCATAAAATGTGCAGGGTTACTGTTTATTTATCCATTGAGCCAGTAAGCACCTATCATGTGCTAGGGTTGTTGTAGACACTGGGGTTGGGGGAGGAAGCTCAGTGAGGAACAAAATAGACAAGATAAATCAGCAAGTATTAATATGAGATTCCCACTGCATACTCAATATTTGCTTAGAACCAAGAAGAATGTATGTGCAAGAAATCAGGGCTCTACTAACTAAGCAAACAGCGTTGGGTCGGGAGTTATTTCGGCTGTGGGTAGACTAACAACACTTCCCGAGAGGGCTGTAGTTACCAATGTTAGGGATAAAGGAGACCTGGAAGGAGAATGCCTGGAGTGTAGAAATGTGGGCCAGAAAGATGCAGTTGGAGGGAAGAGGAAAAGCAGCAGGCACGCTGCCCCGTCCAGCCTGAGGCTTCCAAGCAGGATGCCTGCGCTCAGGGCTGTCTGGGTGGGAAGCAGGCCGCCCGCCAAGAAGAGAAGAGGCATCCGCTTAGAGGACTTGCCTCGTTACTTGAAAGGGCTGGGTTTTAAGGAGGAAGCAAGAGCAACAACTAGACTCAGGAATTCAGGGGCAGAGACCGTGTTTAGAAACTCTGAGTAGAATTCTAATTAACAAAAACGTATTACCAGGCAAGAATTCAATGAAAATGTCTGAAAGATAAGCAGCAGAGACGAATAAAAGCAAAGGGCGAGAATATTTAAAAGGCAGGTGAGCGGAATGGCTGGCTGCCTTGGAAATTGAAAAGCCACTCAGAATGACCGAGACCAGGGGCCCTCTTGGAAGCTGCGGCCATCAATTCCACCAGAGAGCCTTGGGACTGGCAGTGCGGGAGGCAGGGGGGACACGTGTCTGTAACACAAATGGTGTTGAAGAAAGGGACTCCCCACGCCTCTGGAGACTTGAGATATAACCCCCCAGTGCCGCCAACACACACACACACGTACATGCACAAACCTGCACAGGCACAATCCACACAGAGAGCAGTGGGGATGCTCACTCATCAGTCTCCACGGGAGCGGGCAGAATTAAATGAGTGCGTGCCGGCTTCAAGTAGAGCATGCCTGACAAGCTGCAACACCACTGCACGCATCACCAGTCTACTGGGTACAGTTACTAATTCCCAGCTTTGCTGGGTGCAAATCAGCAGTGCTAGAGCTGAATCCAGCAGCTTTCTCCCGTACCAGGCTAAGACACGGCACGGAGCACCTGCTGCCCTGGGACTACTCGGGACGGAGTCGTACTGGGAGGGAAGGCGTCATCTCGAGTATCCAGTCTACACCCCCCAAATATGCAGCCTGCTTGGCCCTGCCCACCTTCCCCTTTAGCCTTACCTGGGCTTATTCTGAGGTAAAGCCTTAGCATCAACTGCAAACATTTTGGAAACAAAGATAATAACTGGAGCTGAGTCTTCACTTCCACATTTCATAAAAGCTAGACAAAAAGGAAGTAAAAATGTCACTTTTCCCCCACCATGATATGAAAAGGCTAAATTTTTCTGGAAAACAACTAAGATGTACAGAAAATAGCATTTATCTAAATATACACACTACACTAACCACCCACAATATGCGTCATTAAATCCGTCCCTCATCTGGCAAAGAGAGAACCAAGGGTTACCAAGGGCCAACAGTCACCAAAGGAGTTTGTTAAAAATATACAACCAACAGTGTCTCCATTCTCACACAAAAACAGAGGCGAATCATGTATTCATCCTAGGGACAAAACCCCTCAGCACTAAATTAAGGTTCAATACCAAAGGGTGTTAATTCTCCCTAAAGTTATATATTTTAGCACAATTTCATGTCAATATTGCCTATTGGAGATGGAGAGTATTAGTCTATGTTTTTCCTTAAAAACCCCACACTAACAATTTCTGGATGAACATTAAAATTCAAACAAATGATTTTTTTAAACCATAGGAAGTAAGAATTAAATATATATCAGAAGTCTTGCCAGGGGCACGTCTGAAAGGTCCTGAGGGGGTTTTGCCCTGACTTACACTTTAAAGGAGCACTTGGCTGCACTGGTGGGAGGGAGGCGAGTTACAAGGCTGTTACAACACTGTAGGTGGGAGAGGATGGCCTGGGGAGACAGAAGTAGAGACGATGAGCAGTAGCTGAAATTCAGATATACTTCAGAGGAAGAATGGGATCTGCACAGACTGGAGTCGGGCACAGAAACAGGCGTTTGGCCCACATCAACAAAAGAACGCGGGCACATGCTGCTGAGAGGCAAGGACGGGGAGCAGGTCTGGGACAGGTTAGGTCTCAGATGCTTTCCAAACAGCCAAGGAGAGTCAGGGTCTGAAGTTGGAAACATGAGTCTGGAGGTCCAGGGAGTCAACCTAGGTTGGACACACCAATTTGGGAATGACAAGAATTGAACTGTTATTCTAAGTCTGGGTAGGGTCCCCAAGAGAAGGACTGCAGACAGAAAAGAGAAGAGATGGCTTAAAGTTACGAAATTGAGAGGAAGGAGCGGAACCAGCAAGCCTGCGAAGAAGTAGGCAGTGAAGGCGCGTGGAGAGAAGCAAGAGCATGGGCGTCGGCGGAGGGCAGGGACAGTGTTTCAGGGAGGAAGGAGTGACCTGATGGGCTCAGTGCTAGTGGCAGCCCACGTCAGAGAAGACTGGGAGCTGAGCATCACATCCCGTCTGAGTCGATGCTGACCTTGAAAGAAGCAGGTAAATGGTTTTGAGGATGGAGGCAAACCAACAGAACTGGAGGAAATGAATGGAAGACAGCAGGCTCATACAGATGGATTACGTGGTGTCTTTGAACCTGGGATGGAAGCTTCCCCTCTCAGGGGGAGTGTGTGCACAGAGGTTCTAGGGAATAGTATACCCCCTGGAACTAGATTCCACAGTCCCGAGGGCCCAAGCCATGTTGACGAGGGAGCGGGGCAGGGAACATATTCCTGGCTGGTTATGAGAATAGAATATGGCATGATTATGAAATGAGACAGAAGGAGAAGCTGTAGGGTTTCTGGTTCCTACCCAATGGCTGCAGAAAACAATTAGTTAAACCAAAACTCTTTAAAAGTGATCATTTGTGAATCCGGCTATTTAACAAACTGAACCATTTAGAAAATTGCATTCAACATATCAGCCAAGCACAACGTGGACCTCGGACAATAAACAATATGGTACTTGCTGACAGGAAACACTTGGATTGCTGCCTCACCTGCTTTCAGTGCCTGGGTTTCCGGAGGAAGAGAGTCGAACGCTTGTGATCCCGCGCACATTAGCTTCTCCACTCTCTCGGCTGTAATGTCAAGGGGACTAGGAAGTTTCTGGCACACCATAGCTGGAGTCTGCTGTTAAGGACTCAAAACTCTGGGCTCAGGTCCTCCACAGAGGCAAGGATCTACCACACGCACTAAGTACTGAGCAGACAATATAGGTCTATATAGAAAATGCCTGGGCTCTATCACAATATTATGTTATGTGCCATACCAAAAAATTTCAAGAAGTTCATGGGCTTTCTAAAGTCCAGAATAGATCCTCAAGATCAGCAGTCCAACACTGCGCAGAATAAATGAGGATCATAGAGCATTAAGGTTGGCGACCTTGACCCTGACGTTCAAAGGAAGGCTCATGTGGTTTTAGTCTATAAAGCCAGTGACCACCCAGCCACTTGCTATGACACAAACAGGTCCACCATCATAGCCAGGATGCCCATGGAGCATGTGTCTACTACAGCTTTGGGCTAAGTGCCCCGCTGTAGTGTTCTCCCCAGACAGCGCCTCCAACCCAAATGGGTGGTGTGGGCACTGCTGGCACACACAATTCAATAAGGAGATTTAGCATCCATAGCTACACTATCACTTCAATTCGAGCCTTTGAGGAGCATCAACACCATAGGATATAGTAAAGAAACATGATACCAAAATGAAATTGTGATCCAACGCAGTATTTCTACATTATCTATTTACACATTTTCTGAAAGTTTGTTACATAATTACTACATAAAACTAAAATGAAATTATCTTTTATAAACCATTCAATAGTATAACTATGAACACTAATTGGTATTCACATGTTAATTTTTAAAGTACTAACGACAATTTCAGGACAGAACATTAAATCCAGCACCAAAAACTGACTTTGGAGAGGTACGCATTACTTCCAGAGGATTTCCTGGTGCCAAACCGACATGCCCCCCCCGTGCTTTATTAAATGATTTCACTAAAAACCATGAAAAGAAAGGATACCGAGAACAGCATGAGATATGGGGAGCCACTGACTGCAAATGGCATTGATCTGAACTTTAGGGTCTGAATGACGTGCCTCTCGCGCTCCAATTTTTAACCCTAACGAAGTCACTATTTTATCAATTTTTTCCTTGTCTCTGTAAGTAAACATGTAAGATTAAGAAACAAACATCACAAAGAGATATGAGGGCAGTAGTAACTCAATATTATTTGACTCATCTAGTCTTGAAGTATTACTTTTCTATTAAAAAACAAAAACACTTGAAAGAGCTCCTGCCACAATAGAAGGCATTCAACTGAGACTCTTATATCCCTCTTCCAATACATTTTCAAGTGAACTTTTCCTTTAAAACTTCCCATGAAGCACCATTCTACACCTCTTTGACCAATCACTGCCAACTGTTTAAGCAGTTTTACAAAGAGATGGAAAAAAGTCATTCTCTCCCCTCTAGAATAACTCAGAATTCACAAAGTAACTTTAAAAGTAAAGGCAAACTTTCATGTCCACTTACCCCTGGCAAGTCAGTTATCCCTCCAGTTGCCCCTCTAGGATTCTAGATAGCAAGTAGCTCTTCTGTGACGGTTACCTTTTTCTCTTTTTAAGGTGTGTTTTTTAAAAAACAAAGGCTAACATTTCTTCCCATTCTTCCCTCTCTTCCTCAGCAGGCTATAGAATATTGCTGCTCTGTCCCTCCTCTGTTACCTTTCACTTGGGTTAAACATAGCCCTTTATTTTCGCTTCCAAACCCTGTAAGCATCTCATCTCACAAAGGCTCTGTTCATGTTCTCAGGCTGCCTCAGCTCCCTGACATGTGCGTCATCAGAATGGAAAGGAATGTAAATCACATCACACAGAGACCCAAATACAAACGACTTTATAACCGTCTTACTTTTTCAAGACGGCATCATACAAGCTCCATATATTTTCCAGGATCAACTGTACAAATAAAGGTTTCTTTCCTTTGGCCTGTACAAAAGAACATTTAAAAGGTATTTTACATATTCATTCTGGATATCTCTATTACTGATACCTAATTTTTACTGGAAAATATTTATTCAGTAGTAAATCGGAGAAAATTTTTAACAATATACTCAACAGTCAAGGACCCACAATCAGTAATGATCCACTGTCCCATTCCTCTGATAGTCAAGGCCCCTGCAAACAAGGAGACCTTTTGGAAGTCATGGCCTGGCAGGGGCACACAAAGGACACCCTGCTGAACTGTACAGCACAGGTGGCTAAAACTTCCCGTGGAGCCCATCCTAGAAATGCAAATGCCCTTAAACATATGAAAAAGATGTTGAATTTGAAGAAAAGGTGAATTAAAAGGGAAAAAAGCTTATCAATATCTTTGAACCCACTATACACGATGGATATTCTCAGCTATGCTGAGGCATATAAATGGCTACTTCCTTTCTGAAGGGCTATTGGTAATAGGCATTAACCAAAAGCAAACTCACTGTCATCGAGTCAATTCCAACTTATAGCGACCCACAGGATAGGGTAGAACTACCCCTGTGGGTTTCTGACACGGTCACTCTTTATGACAGGCGTCCTCAAACTACATATATCCGGCCCGCCGGGTGTTTTGCCCCATTTTGTTTTTTACTTCAAAATAAGAAATATGCGGTATGCATAGGAATTTGTTCATTAAAAAAAAAAAACTGTAGTCCGGCGCTCCAACGGGCCTGAGGGACAGTGAACTGGCCCCGTTTAAAAAGTTTGAGGACGCCTGCTTTATGGGAGTAGAAAGGCTCATCTTTCTCCAGAGGAGCAGTTGGTGGTTTCAAACTGCTGACCTTACGGTTGCATATCACTGTATGAGTATGCTGAAGCAATGGGTATCAGCAGATACAAAGTCACTACCTTTGATGTCTGGTTAAAAAAAGACACCGCGAAGATGGATAAAAGCTTATGCCCAAAGAGGTATGTTATATCCACTTTGGTGACAATAGCAATACATTGGGGTGGGGGGCGCAACTATGCTCTTAAGACAAAGATACATAAATGATGACAGCGTCACAAAGAAAGAGATTACAGGAGCCTTATTATGTGACAGGATCTGTTCTGAAGACTGCATAGATCATTCACACAACTATCAAACTATCACAAGATAGATAATCCATCTATAAGATAATCCCTTTTTTTGAAGAGAAAACAGACACCAGACGCAGTTAGTCTACACTCACGGCAAGATTCAGATATAGAGCAGGGCTCTCACTCCTTGGCTACCAATTTTATAACACAGGCTCCTCTGAGTCAGAATTGACTCAGAAGCCAGTAAGTTTTGTTTTGGTTTTTTGGCTCATTTTTAAAGATGCTATTTATAAAAAGCTTTTAAGGACAAGGGAAGATAATGTTAATTGAAGGATGTATATAGCTACCTGAAAAGAATAAGAAAAATTAAAACTAAACAGTAGCTGAGTTGGCTTATTATTTTCTGCCCGGCAACTTTTGAATATAGGTAACTAACTAAAAAGAACATGCCTTACAAATTGAAAATAAATTCATAAAATCATGAACTTTACATTAAAAAACAAAAGTTTAAAGGAGTGTTTCCCAAAGTGGGTAATATAATCCCCAAGGGGGCGGGAGGTGGGGGGAGGATATAGAACCAATCCAGGAGTTTGCAAAACAGATACCTATACTTTATTCTGGATTATGGGTTCTACAACAGAAATGCTTCATTACCGGGGGCATTGAGTAATTTTATGGGGTGGTAGGTGAAGTGTGTTTGCTAACCCAAGCTCACTGAGGTTCTGTGATCCTGTCTGCAGAGGGGTAGGGGCACCCCTGCCTCTCCCACCCACACTGCAGGGTCACCGCAGGCAGTGAGATAAGGCCTATGTGGAGATAGTATGGATCATGCAGTCACGTCCTGAGGAGAAGGCTCATTATGGTGAGGAGGACACAAAAATGTACCATCCAAGCAATGTATCTTCACATGGTCAGGTTCTAAAAATTCTCTTCTAGTAAAAAAAGGAGTAAATATTTCAAAATGACAGTAAATGTCATCCTTTGCTCCTTAGACTTAACAGGGCTAAGAAATCTATTTACTCAATGCTTACACATAAGACTTAGGAGCCGTCAACAAATACGTACAGTTAAAAAGAACCGCACATGAACCACTCCAGCGTAAGTTCAAGCAGGATTACGTCTACTAATGGTGTCACAGAAAGAACAGGACCAAAATAAAAAGGACATGTGTCCCATTACCTGATCCACCTTCACGATCTTCTTAGCCTTCATATTTATATAATAATCTCCCCACAAGGTTTTCAAAAGAACTTCCTTTTTGATGCCAATTTTTTTACTGTAGATTTTGGCAAAGTGCTCAATTCTGAAAGAAAATCAAATTGTTAATAACAACAAAGTAACGCTATAGTGAGTACACCAGGAGCCTGCATGTTTCTGCTCCAGGTACCCCACATGTATGACCAACCAGTGCGTTCACCTATCCTATGAGGTAAATAGGTCGATTCTGACTCAGAGTGACCCTCCAGGACAGGGTAGAACTGCCCCTGCAAGCGTCCGACACTGTAACTTTATGGGAATAGAAAGCCTCATCCTTCTCCCATGGAGCAGTTGGTAGTTTCGAACCAACTGCTGACCATGTGGTTAGCACCCTAACGTGTAACTCACCTATTTCCTCTACTTCACAGAAAAAGAAGACGAAGCATTGAGCTAATACACAGCCAATGAATAAACAAGATAGGGATTCCAACCCAGCCTGGCTCCCATGCCCACGTGGTTGTGCAGTATTCTCTCCACTCAAATGTTAGAATACATGCTACCGCTCCATTCCTTGATCCTGCATTTGTACAACAAAGCTAAGGGGGCAAAAGCCAAGGAAATGCTTGTCACAAATACGCCAACACAAAAACCTTGTTTGAATCCTTCCCTGCCAGTGGCGTACAAAACAAACTCCACAGCCAGGGCCTACCAAAAAATGATTTTTAGCATCCCGGAATAAATGGGGAAAATACACAGTTTCTCGAAGCACATCGGCCTGCAGAGAAACCAGCAAAGCCCAGGCACGGTACAGAATCACTTGACAAAGGAGAAAAAACAAGCCCAAACAAACTCACAGCCACCGAGTAGCTACCGACCCCGCAGCCCTGGCACAGGGGAAGGAAATGCCTTCTCCAGCCCTCAGCTACAACTCAGAGCAGCCCAGCTGGAGGGAGGAGCCAGAGGAGGACTAGGAGGCTGGGCAGAGGCCAGTACGACATTGTGTAAGAACAAGGAAAGCAAAGTGCATCAGGCAGCAGCTCAGAAGCAAAAGCAGACTAGAAGTGATTGGGGATAAAGACCCAGTGTCTTCTCTCACAGAAGGCCAAAGGAACACAATATTCCCAATTAGAAATGAAAATCCAAATGAAACAAGGGCTCCACACAGTTCATGAAATCTCCGTCAAGTCCATTTTCCCTGCTTTCGAAGCTCCCTCATAGAGGTTACAGGCGCAGACACCCCACAGCTGGCCTCCAGGGTCCAGTACTTTCTACATTGGCTTGTTGTCATAATCTCGATTTCCCCCTTGAATCAATGATTATTCATTTAGTTTTTTATCAACATTAGAAAGCTGGCTTCCTGCAGTGAAGCACACTAAGAGCAAGGCAGTCAGTCTTCTTCACAACTGCAAGTCAGGAGGCTGTAGTCTTTCTCTGCCTTTCCATTTGCCAAGGCCTGATTTTGCCAGGAAGCCTATGACCCTGCTCACAGCTGGGTAAGGAGCCTCCACGTCTAACCTGCAGATCCAAACCAGGACCCACAGCCAGGTGCTAGGGTTACGGGTGGAGGGAAGCACTGGTTGACCAGGGAGCCTGCGCTGGGGGTCATGCCCTAGGGTCTCACCGAATCTAATCTCCATGCCAGCAACCTGAGCAGAGGGCTCAAACGAGAGATGGTGGCAATGAGCCCATCAGACTGCCAACATTTTCACATAGAACTCTGGGGTTTTGCCTACCATAGGACCAATTTCTATACACTGGCACTTAAAATAAATTCCAGTGTTATATACTTATATGTTCATATGACATAGGTGCCTGTGTACTTGACCCATGAACAGTCTTAGAGTGAAATGCTAGATTCCTCCACAAACTATGTGCCTGACAGCTTCTTGATATCTACTTATAGTTAGTTCTATTTTTATCTCATGCACTTTTTTTTTTGCTGATGATTGATATACAAAACTTACCTTTTAACCACTGAAAGCTGTCAACTATCAATATACACTGATCTTTATGCCTAATACAATCTTCACAAATTCTACCTTGAAGTTCATATTGCCAAATCTACTTTAACACCTCTGACCTACGTTTGGGTGTCTAGCTTCCCTCCAGTGGATTTCATGTTCATTTCTTTTAGGCAAATAACTAGAACTTTTTTTTAAATGAAATGTCTTTCTTTTAAAATATGTTATCTCCTTAAGAGGGGATTTCATACATTTATCACTTCACAGTTTTGACTGGTTAGGTTTCTAGAACACTCTCTGCTCATATTTCCAGAATCGTTTTACACTTCAACTTAGCCAAAAGGTCGAGAAGCAATAAGGGTTTTTTGAAAGTCTGATTTGTGCTATTTAGACTTTATATATTTTCTTTATCTTGCAGTGGTACATGTGATATTCTGTTTTTAATTCCGTAAGTGGTAAACTTGAAGATTTCCATAAGCACTTTTATCAAAACCACCAATTCTAAAAAATGTAGCTCATTTGCTTAGCCCACTCGTCTACTACTTATTCATATATGCATACTCACACATGCACAAAATCTTTCAACAGCCTTGATTTTTATCCTGTTCATGCTTTTTGATCCTCCAATTATCACAAAATTTTCTTACTGATAACAATGTTTGTCGATTTAGTGATTTATTGACACTCTTGTCATGGGTGGCTTATAATTTTCACTGCCAGTTTTGAGCACAACTGCTCCATTACTGAATTGTTTTAATCCATTTCCGCTTCATCTGAGAGTAACTTTAAGCATGAGCCTCAGAAAAGAGCCACAAAGCACATTTACCAAGACTTTACTGACTGCCTATCTTTTGCCTAGCCGCCTCAACGAAAACTCAGCCAAGGAGGAAATTGCTGGGCCTTTCTGCCCTCCACGCTACCCACTGGATTAATGTTATAACCCAGAGTCTCAGTCCGTGGTGCATAAAGACAAAAAAGCTCTTATGAAGGATTTTTCATTCTCTCTCTTTTTTTGTCCCTACACATGAAGGTTGGGCCTTAGTTCTACTGACCTAAAACAGCAATTTGAATCTGGCTGCCACTCACCCAAGTCAATATGCGTCTGTGCTTTGCAGAGATGTGCCTGCATTGACATCTACCACGGGAACCGACACGAGCATGCACAGTCACACTGTATCCAGGCCTGCTCCGAGAGAGTGATAGGGGCACCTTCCTGACTTGGATGTGTACTCAGTTCCCAGCTTCCAGGACACAGACAGATTCAGCCTTTCCCAGTTCTTGAGGGATCAGGAAAGCAAAATCCTTCCCATTCCCACTTGGGCTTTATGCCCACCACACATCTTCCCATGCAGTCAGCTATCAATGTGCTGAGAAAAAGGGCTAGCAGATCTCTAAATAGGACATGCTCGCTCACTGAAATGGAGAGGTTCTAAAAGTCTGAAAAGGCACGAGAGATACGGGAAGCACAGTTATTCTATCCACTCAAGCCTCTGCCTATCTCTTGTTCACAACGAACACCCCTGAGGTAGTTAGTTTATTGTGCCAACCTGGCCGATAAACACGTGTGGGGTTAATTGAAGGGAGGAGAGATAAATGGCTCAGTGAGCCCCCCCTTTAAAGTTCTCAGGTCTCTTGCTTTGTGATGGTCGGACCAGGGTGTGGCTGCCTTAGCCAGTTCCCTGCTTCAGCTGGCAAGGCTCACTTCCTGCAAGACATCCCCAAGGAGAAGCCACATGGACCTACCCCAGTGCAGCCCTGTGTGGAGGGCCCTGCCAGTGCAGAGATGCTTACATGTTCACTGACTCAGCTTTCCTCCTGCAGTCAGCATCATTGTGTCTGTTTTGTGAGATGGAGGAGGACTTTGTGGATTGATGTCAGACATATGGGTTACTGGGTTAATGTTGGACTTGTGGGCTTGGGCAGCACTGGGTTGGGATGTTATCTTGATGCACACTTATAAAACTCTTTATATAAAATTCTCTCTTATACATGAGTTTCTGTAGATTTGTTTCTTCAAAGTACCCAAGCTAACACAATCCCCTAAGTTAAGAGTTTGAGAATCATTCGTGGAGAACGTGAACACTGTTCTGAAAGTGACTGCAAGATAAGGACAAGCTCCCCACCTGGTGGCTCCCTAGCAAAATGCTCCCCAATGACGAAGTCAACAGGTCACACTTTGTTCCGGACTCAAAGAATCACTACTAAAATGATGAAAAGAAAGCTACAGGATGAGAGAAAATAAAGCTACCATTTATAGTCACCCGGTGTGTGTCTGCGTGCATCTCAAAATTCAACAGTGACAAAATAATCAAACAGGAAGTGAACAAAACCTGGACAGACATGCTATTCCCTGTGTGCACGGCAGCAAATTAGCACATGGAAAAACTACACTGAGGAAATGCAAAGTAAAAGCATAATGAGATATGACTATACACCTAGATACAAAACAGTGACAACAGCGAGGATGCTGAGAAACTGGCCGACTGTTGCACTGGTGGTGGTAACGCGAAGGGATACGGCAGTCCTGGAAAATAGTGTGGTGGGGGCTTTCTAAGCAACCAACCACCATACAGCCCCAGGTGCACCCCTGGACATTTCTCTCAGAGATGTGAACGCTCACTCACGCACGCGCACCCACACACAGCCAACCATGCGCAGTTACTTATAATAGCCAAAAATTGGAATCAACAAGTGAATGGTAGTCAATCACAACATGAAATAATACTTAACAATCAAAAGGAACAAATTACTGCCAAATGCAACAATTTACATAAATCTCTGGAGAATTAGGCAAAGTGGTATCAGCCAATTCCCAAAGGTTACACACTGTATGACTCCATTTATAGACTATTCTTGAAATGACAGAATGATGAGGCCAGATGGGTGGTTGCCAGCTATTAAATAGGTGGGGATGGGCTAGAGAAGGGCAAGGGTGACTACAAAAGATCACCACCTTGTGGCGACGGAAATATGTTGTGTCTTTACCGTATCATGGTGTGGTTACTGGACTATAGTTTTATAAGATGGTATCATTGTGGGGCAGTGTATAAAGGATTCCGTTTCTTTCCCTGGATTATTATCATTGCATGTTAATCAATCAATATTTCAAATTTTGAAGTTTAACATAAAATGTCCATTTCTGTAAAACCCAAAGATATTTCATTAGACTCAACCACACTTACCCGAAGCCCCACCCATCTATTGCGCTTGTAAACACCACATTCCCCTGATCTGGGGAGAAGTAAAGGTGCGAATCATCTGTGTCCTCCAAGCCAGTGCTCCAATCATACACCTGCTCTCCTTGTTCAGAACTGGGATTCATTTTGGCCTCAGTCTCTCTCTCTGCTCTTTCTTCTAGGACTTTAGAAGTAAAAAGAGTTCCCGTGAGTGCATTGATCTAGGAGAGAGAAGGAAATGGCAGAATGTCATTCAGATGCTTAGCACGCACATGGTAGGAGACACATGGACTAAGCCTTCTAGGGCTAGAATCATCAACGACAATTTGGGCTCATTATTAAGTGCACATGGACGGAGTTAACATTTACAGTCAATGATTAACTTTTAGCTACATGCTATCAACTCATTCTTCTCAAATCCAGTAGAACTAAATTATGGGCTGTGAAAGGTCACTTTGTAATTATTATTATTAGTAATATGTCAAATCCTTACCTTGGATTTCAGTATGCGACCATGGTGTCACTAGGAATCCTATTTTCTCTCTCTTTTTTTTTTTTTGCATGGCTCTTTTCAGTTTATTGCATGAAGGAGTTACACTAGTCCAAGTTAAAAGTGGACCCCAAATGGTTACATCATACAAGCTGTGAGGTTTTAAACTTGTGACAAGGGACAGTGGGAATTTTCTATTCATTGCAAGGAAATCCTAACTTAAGCTTCCGTGAGCCACAAGCACTTAAAACCCATGAACCTTCAGCTGGTCGTCCTTAGCCAGTCCAATCTCTACAAGGAACTGGCATATGTTCTTGCGCTGGTCACCCTGGAGCTGAGTCACTTCTCCATATTCTGGATGCTCAATCACAGTACCACTGCAGGCAAATTTCTTCTTAAAGGCCTTCACTAGCTTCTTTTTGTCGTAGTCATCAGCGATCCCTTGGACAGTGGTCAGGGTCTTCCTGCCGTTGCGCTGTTGAATTCTTATATGGATATAGTCCTCGGTCCCCGCAGGAAGCAGGTCATCACCCTTACTTGCATCAGCAAAGGGGTCAAAAGAGTGGAGGTTCTGGATAGCGGACATATGATACAATTCCTTTTCCTCAGTGGAAACGGCCTGTGGAAGGCGGCGGCTGGAGAAGGCGGGCAGGGGGGACGGAGCGTCGGGAAGTGAGGGGGCTCGAGGGGGAGGCTGCTGAGTCCTCGGAGGCGGCTCAGTGACTGGGGCCAGGAATCCTATTTTCTAACCTGCTCATCCTGGTTTGTAACTTCAGTCACCTCCCTCTCTCAGTTCTCACATCAGCTGTTTGAAACTGTTAACACTCTTGAGGCCTCTTTCCAGCCTCTAACTGCCAACCTCTAACAACCCACATGGCACCCGCACAGCAAGGGAGAACTGCCCCTTTGGGTTCCCAAAGCTGTCATTTGCAGGCACAGTCACCTCTTTCGCCCATAGAACTGCTGGCTTTGAACGGCCAACCTTTCAGTTAACAGTCAAGTGTTAGTTACTGGACCATCGGAGCTCTTTATTCCAATCTATAAGCCTGTTCACATCTGCAAACACTGCTGACCCTTCTCCTCCCAGCTCACGGGGAAGGAAGGGGTCTTTCATCTTTGCTGGTCTCTGTCTGTCCCTACCAGAAACTACTTGCCAGCACTATTTGCCACTGCTCTATCGGGATCATTGCCTCCTTTAGCAAACAAGTATCCATCTCATCAATGGGTTTCCAGAGTCTTGACAAGAAAAAGTCCAAACTCCTACTCGTGGTATGCAATGCTAAGCCAAAGTAGCCCCCGCCGTAACAGGACCAAATTCCCCAGCTATGCCCAACTAGCAGTCCTTGAAGGCGACAGCACACCATGCTTCTTCTTGCCTTTGTGACTGGCCGTCCATTCTTTCTTGTTCACAGCCTTCTCTAATTCTCTGCTTCGCAAAGGCCTACCTTTCAAAATTTCCACGATGGGACTTTTCCAAACTCTCTCCTCTTCACCCATCTGGGCTAGGTGGCCTTCATCTGTGCTTTCCAATCATGCCCAGTGCTTATCCCACTCCTGCCTATCTCCTAACTACTGATCTCCCTGACCACACTGTGAGCGCTCTGAAAAGGGAGACTTGAGCTTGTCCATCTCCATATTCACAATACACAGTGCACAATGAACTTGAAAGAATATATTTATTCAGCTTATATACTATATACTCATGTGCTTGCTGAATAAATAAATGAATGAATGCTTGGGTAAAACTCCAACTAAAGACAGGAAATAAAAAACCAGATAATCGCCAACTACTAAGCATCAAACAAGAGTGTGCTAAAAACCAATGTCCAAGCTTTAAACTGAAGAGTGCTTCCAGGGACTAAAAAGGGCTCCAGGGAGCATGTCTGTCCCATCATTTTTGTTGTAACATGATGACTCCAACATATATAAATGGTGCATGATTCTTACATGACTCCAAACACATATAAATATATAGGGGAATATTCTGAAGCAATACTTCATACACAACTCTACAATCCCCTTGTAACTCATTGAGCCCCAATTTTTAAAACCCTGAGGTAAAGGATAAGATACCTGTTCTAAAATATTCTTGAGGTGAGAATAGGCCTCCTGTGGGGTAAATTTCAGCTCCACTATCAAGCGGTCAAGCTTATTAATCACTAAAACTGGACGGATGTTTTCAAGCCAGGCTTGCCGTAGAACTGCCTGTGTCTAAAAGAAACAGAAACAAAAATGTCAATTTCCTCAAATGAAATAGCCAAAGCACATGAGAAGCCCTTGGTTAGCAGTCACCACATCGCCACCACCTTTACTGCGCTCTTACTAGGCCAGGCAGATGCCAGGATTCACGACAGCACAGACGGACTCAACACAGCAGGTAAGAAAGGGCCCTAGCCTTCTGCAAGGGACAACTGCAAATGACAATTTAAGGATGGAATAAATAATGTAGACCAGGAACATGGAAATTATATCCTTTTAGTATTCACCCAACACACAAAGAAGAGTTGAGTAGACTCATATTCCTCTATTTTTGGTTGTTGTTCCTATCAACATTTTGTTGGCATTGTTTTCTCTCCTCTTATCCAGGAAATATTACATACATAATGACAAAAGAAATATATACATACACACATATATACATATATATGAGCTTCAAAAACTTAGTGGAAAAACTCTATTACCTTGAAAATTCTATTCATCCATGAACTTTTTGAAGTCCCCTCATATGTGCAGAATTTACATAATCATAAAACAAACATGCTACCAGGACACGGGCCAAAAATAAGACATTCTCCTGGAGTCCCCAGTGTACAACTCCCTAAGTGAAAACTCCCTCTCTTAGAGCAGCAGTTCTCAACCTGGGGGTCACAACCCCTTTGGGGGTCAAACGGCCCTTTCACAGGGGTTGCCTAAGACCTTATTTCCGATGGTCTTAGGAACCGAGACACCGCTCCTCTATCTGTCTCCAGGCAGGTGCGCCCACATACAGACAGGCCCACATACAGACAGGCCCACAAGTGGGGTCAGCACAACATGAGGAACTGTATGAAAGGGTCGCAGCGTTAGGAAGGTGGAGCACCGCTGTCCTAGAATTAAGCACTGTTCTAAAAGTATTCATTTCACTTAGCTTGTCAGGATGCCTAAAAGACTACAGATGAACTTGGAGACAGCAGGTTCAGATTGCTACAATAAATTAAGAAAGTGTGTCATACAAATTTTTTTGCTTTGGAACTGGAAACACAAGGGAATCCAGGGCGGATGATCCCTTCAGGACCAGTGGTGCGAGTGGTGATGCCGGGAGGGTGGGTTGGAAAGGGGGAACCGATTACACGATCTACACATAACCTCTCCCTGGGAGACACACAACAGAAAAGTGGGGGAAGGGAGACGTGGGACAGAGCAAGATATGACAAAATAATAATTTATAAATTGGCAAGGGTTCATGAGGGAGGGGGAAGAAGGGAGAGAGGGGCAAAAATGAGGACTTGATGCCAGGGGCTTGGGTGGAGAACAAATGTTTTGAGAATGATGAGGGCAATGAATGTACAAGTGTGCCTTACATAATTGATGCATGCATGGATTGTGATAGAAGTTGTATGAGCCCCTAATAAAATGATTTTTTAAAAAGGAGCTGATACCAAGGGCTCAAGTAGCAAGCAAATGTCTTGAGAATGATGATGGCAACAAATGTACAAATGTGCTTGATACATGGATGTATATATAGATTGTGTTAAGAGTTGTACGAGCCCCAATAAAATGATTGGTTAAAAAAAAGCTAGAGAAGTTTAGTTTTGGAATAGGTTATAGAAAATAACAGTTTCTACTCTGTAATTCTTTAAAGAGCTTACTCAAATAAATACATGCTTTAAAAAAACACAAATTAGGAAGCAGATGATAAAAGGTGACATTCTTTTTAAGGTGAAATATAAGACTTCAAAAGGTTATTAAAATAAATAATCTTAGAGAGCTATGTTGAGCTCACCCTGATCAGAGCTGCATCTTCCCTCTGGCCAGAGGGGTGATCCTTTCCAACTTTGGAGGGACACTGGAAGACACTGAGCACAGATATGGAAGACCAAGAAAAGGAAGGGGAAGGAGTGGGAGTGTGTCAGAGAGAGAGAGAGAGAAAGAGAGAGTGTGTGTGTGTGTGTGTGTGTGTGTGTACACACACATGCAGGGGCGAGAAGTCTAGACTAAAAAGTCAACAGAAAAGAATTGCTCCTATCCAGGACAAAGCTAGTTCAGTATCTTTCTATCAAGTCTCTTGCAATCTTCAGAAGCCTTTTCTATTAGAGTGAAACATCTAGATCTTTCCAAAGCTCAACGTTCCTCCCATTCTTGGTGAGTCTGCCTCTCGGGACATCACAGACACATCAAGCCCAAGTATCTGAAGTTAGTCCCCATCTCTACGATCCCCTCAAGACAGGGTGCTCACTCCCTACTATATCCTGGACTATCCTCAAAGGGGAAATGTGGAACCAACTGTGTGATGGTCAGTGACAACGGCTGGAGTGGAACAGTGTACGAGAGTTCCTACCTTCTGCAACCCGTTAAGGCTCTTCCCATTACAGTTCCGTTACCTGTGGACAGACTCCTTCCACGGCATCTACCACAATGATGCACCCATCACAAATGCGAACAGCTGTGGATACTTCTGAGGAGAAATCCACGTGTCCTGGAGAGTCTATCAGGTTAATCAGGTACTCCTCACTACCTGCAACAAAATTTTTAAAAAGACATATGCAGATATGCAATACTCATCCTCAAGGAATCGGGAGCAAGATGTATAAGAAGCTAAAAGCTCAATCAACAGATCCCATTCCAATTTCAGAATTCCTCTTATCAACACTACTGATTTTAAGTAGCACCTCTGTAAATGTTAAAGAACGGTATGATTCCAATAGTGACCACCACGGGCTAGGAGTCTACTGGGGAGTGGGCGCCATGCTGAATATGTTTCAATATGCTAACAGTGCGTGCACTAGTGAATCCTTACAATAGTCCTATGAGATAGTCCTATTCCCATTTTACAGAACAGGAAACTGAGACGCAGGAGACCAATGCCGAAGGGTGTGACCAAGATTTAGATTCAATTAGCACAAAAACACTTCTGGAGTGGGTCCTATGTACCAAGTAGGTATGGCACGCAAAAACAAGCCCCTTAATTCTCACAGTAGCCTGCATTGAGATGAGCTGAGCGTACAGCAAGGGAGTCACCTCATCCTGCTTTGGCCAGTTTTAGGACTACATCCCTTCAAACCATTAGTCTCAGGCAGACCCTAACAACTGGTCACCTGAGGCTGTGGAGATTTGACATTAAAGCATAAAGAAGAAAATGGTGCAGAAAAATAATAGTACTTTAGAATTTTACATTCATTCCCCAATTACCCTTCAATTAGATAGGATTCTCTGAGAGGCAAAATCATCTGACTGCTCAAGTAACTGCAGAGACACATTACTTTTGTTCCTCCCTTTAATTCGGTGTTTACCAACTTCAGTGGGCTCAGGACTGAAGATGATGATGCATAGGCTGTTTAATGGGTTTTCTTGGGGAATGTTAACCTCTTAATTTCTGCCTGTCATACAGAGGATATGCATAAAACAATAACACAGCCACTACGGCCAGAACCCGCATCTGTGGTTTCTCTGCTTGTGCGCAGCACTGTGGGAAACACTTTGTGGACGTTAGCTAATGTTTGCTTGCACTGGCCTTTTACAAGAAGCCCTGGGGGCGTAGTGGGTTATGAGCTCCTAACCTCAAGCAAAGTCAGCAGTTCGGACCCACCAGTCTACAAGAAAAAGAGAAGGCTTTCTGTGTCCGTAAAGATGTATCATCTTGGAAACCCACAGTGGGGTTGTACTTGGTCCTATAGGTTCACGATTCAACTCTAGCTGTGAGTTTGAATGTTTTGTTTATTTAATTTTCAGTAATTACCACCATTGGCCCTGTTTTATAGAACACAAAAACATCCGCTGAGAACCCGGCCTGAGGTCAATTACCTGAGATCAAACCATTCACAGTGGTAGACCATCTAACTCGGGTCTTCCATCTCCTGCACTCCACTCCATAAGCAGCACGCGCGGGCGGGGTGGCAGTGAGTGGCAGCCCACATGCTAAGATTCACCGGGCTGTGACTCCCTGAAGCCCACAGTGCACGGGGGCTCCGTGAGAGGAACGCCAACTGCAGGCAAACACCGGCTCTTCTCAGCCCCTGCTTTCCAGGGCTTTTCATGCAAAGGGTTTCGCATGGCCTCGGGCTCTCTGCACCCACCAGAAAAGCTTTTAACATTTCGGCTTGTTTTTTTATTAAGGCTTCTCTCTGTTTCATTTTGCACCTGTTGCTAATGTTTCGGTACAGGAAATTTAGAATGAGTGACTCTAGATGAATGGTTTCTTGTCTGGCAGGGGAAATTGTGGGGGTGAGAAATGGGGAGCTAATAAAGAGTATAAGAATTGATTAAATTAATTGTAGTAACATTGTACAACTCTTCTTGAAATGACTGAACTACTGAATTGTATGGCATGTGGATTATGTTCCAATAAAACTGTTTAAAAATGAGATAAAATCAGCTTCTCATTTTCCCCTCCCTCCCCTGCCCTTCCTCCCTCTTGAACCCTTGATCATTTATAAATTATTCTTATTTTTTCATGTCTTACACCCACCGATGTCTCCCTTCACCCACTTTTCTGCTGTCCATCACCCTGGGAGGGGGTTATAGCTAGATCATGGTAATCGATTCCCCCATTCTCCCACCAGCCTTCCCCTTCCCCTCTTGGTATGGCTACTCTCAATACTGGTCCTGAGAAATTTGTCTGCTCTGGGTTTCCTGTGTTTCCAGCTCTTATCTGTACCCGTGTACATCCTCTGGTCTAGCCAGGTTTATAAGGTAGAATTGGGGTCATGATAGGGGGAGTGGAGAAGCATTACAGAACTAAAAGCTTGAGGGTAAACAAGCAGCCATCTAGCCCAGAAGCAACAAAGCCCACATGGAAGAAGCACACCAGCCTGTGTGATCATGAGGTGTCAAAGGGATCAGGTATCAGGCACCATCAGAACAAAAAATTTTACCACAGTGAATGTGGGGGGGGGGGGGTGGAGTAAAGACCCAAAGCCCATTTGTAGGCCACTGGAGATTCTCTGGAAGAGGTGTCTCAGGGAGGAGACAAACCAGTCAGGGGGCAGTATAGCAAGGATAGAGCATACAACTTTCCTCTAGTTACTAAATGCTCCCCCCCAACCTCCACTATCATGATCCCAATTCTACCTTGCAAGTCTGGCTGGACCAGAGGATGTACACTGGTACAGACAGGAACTGGAAACAGGGAATCCAGGGTCGATGAACCCTTCAGGACCAGTGGTGTGAGTGGCAATACTGGTTGCGCGTAGAGGAGGGTGGGTTGAAAAGGGGGAACCGATTACAAGGATCTAAGGGGATGGACAACAAAAAAGTGGGTTAAGGGAGACGTCGGACAGGGCAAGATATGACAAAATAATAATTTATAAATTATCAAGGATTCATGAGGGGGAGCATAGAGGGGGGAAAATGAGGACATGATGCCATGGGCTTAAGTGGAGAGCAAATGTTTTGAGAATGATGGGGGCAATGAATGTACAAATGTGCTTTATACAATTGATGTATGTATGGGTTGTGATAAGAATTGTATGAGCCCCTAATAAAACGATTTTAAAAAATCCAGGAACTTAAAAAAAAGAGAGAGAACTAAAGGAAAGTTGTATTTTTCATCAGTGCTCTACTGCACCCTGACTGGCTCATCTCAGTCAATGAGAAGCTGATACCAAAGGGCTCAAGTCAAAAAAAATGTTTTGAGAATGATGAGGGCTCAACAAATGTACAAATGTGCTTGACATATGGATGGATGGATGGATTGTGACAGGAGTTGCTTGAGTCCCCAATAAAGTGTTATTTTAAAAAATAAATTAAATCAGGAAATAACAAAGTTCCAACCCGAGAGGGCTGTGGGTATTTCAAATAAAATCGAGGCAGTCAAATAACGGCCCTCAGACAAAGTCCACTGTGCCTAAGAGGAGCCTCTCTCTCACTGTGGGTCTCAAGAAATCAGGCTCCACTGAATAAACCACGGAAAACAAGCACGTCTAACATGGCCCAGGGTCCTATCAGCTCTCACCAGATAAAATGAAAGCGTGACTCTTGAAGTCACTAAGTATTATCCCAGTCTAACCCCTTTGTTTTTGGCGGAAAGCCCTCACAAGTAAAGAGTCACCCAATGTAATAACAAGTTCTGGCACGCAGGACCTATCATGCTGCGGAGCTGTTTCTCACATCCTGGACTACTGTTTCCTTGGCAGCTAAGCAAACAGCCAGGCTTGCTCATTTGACCAAACTCTATGAGTGAGGTGAGGAGATCTCAAAGCACTTCCTTATCCTTTGTCTGACACTTCTGTGATCTGATACGGTTCTAAGTACAGCTGGCATATAAATAATAAACAAACAAAATGAAGCTCGCTGCCAAGGAGTGGGTGCCGACTCCTCACAGTAGTGTTAAAAGGAATCCAAAGAGCAACCTCACCCTTCCTACACAACAGTGCTCTGCTCTGTGACTGAGGGTTCAAAACCGTTAGGAAAATTCCAAAGGACTGAACAAATGAAAGCGCAGTGCGTGTCGGTGTACATTCCCTCATCGTCACTCCATTTCCATCAACCTCCCCAACCCTGTGCTGCCCGGCTGATTCCCACTCACAGCAACCCAAGAGGCAGAAGACAAGGGCCCGATGGCATCCCGAGGCTCGGGATCTTTAAGGAAGCCGAGTGCAGCAGCTTTCCCTCACAGAGCGGCGAGTGGATTCTAACCTCCGACCGTTCAGTTAGCAACCAAGCACTGAAACATGGTGCTATTGGGGCTCCTTTACAGAGCCCTTGAAAGTGAATCGAGAAGGGGTCACAGAACCTATGATACACCAAATGAGTTCAGTCTGAAGACATACAGACTGAAAACAAAATGTGAATCGAATGAACTTAATACAGCTGGTATGCAGGGAGAGATGAGTGACAACCTGGTGTGTGTGTGGGGGGGGGGGGGGGGCTCGGAGGTGCCCTGTGGTGAAGCAGCAAGCTCTCAAACAAACTCACTGCCATCGAGTCGGTGCCAATAGCGAGTCTGCTCCGTTTGGTTGAAATCCCGAGTGGCCGCATCGTATTTGACGATGAGGAAGGATAACGCTGTGCTCGACCGCACAGCCAACTAAGGCAGCAAGGCTCCTCTCAGAGCCAGGTCTCCGGGGGCTCTTTCACTACTTCTTCCACTCTAACCTTTCCCAGACAGCGTCAACCTAAGTCTCCAAGGCAGGAGAAGTCCAGCATCTATTTAAGGGAAAAAATCCATAAGCCTCTGCTGTGTGACTTTAGGCACATTAATCTTTTGAAAGGTTTGTTTCCTTGAATATAAAGTAAAATCCACTTATCTTGTGTGTGTATGTATGTATGAATCAAGTACAGAAATATACAGCAAAAAATAGTCAAGGGGTTTAAGCCGTACTAGCTATCATGATTATTATTGCTACGAGAAATTATAAATACATCTGGTGAAGTCATAAAACTTCTCAGATGCCAAATATTTTAAGTATCCTAAAATGATCTAAAAGCTGTGTATTGAACTCCCGTATATACTCACGTGTAAGCCGAGTTTTCGAGCACATTTTTCTGCAATTTTTGTGGTAAAATGAGGTGCCTCTGCCAAAATTCGGGTCGGCTTATACTCGAGTGTATACGGTAACTCTGTGGCTGCAACAATGGGCTTAAACTAAAACAGCTGTAAAGATGACGTAGGACTGGCATTGTTTTGCTCTGTTGTATGTGGGTTGGTTATGAGTCAAAATGGGCTCCACACTTAACCTAGACAGACATCTGGGGACAGAAACGTCTGCTCCTTTAGGTCCCAGGCATTTGGAAATACAGTAGAAACTCGGTTTATAAAAAATATACCAAAAATGTGCTGAAAAACTGGGGTTTGGCTTATACAAGTGTCAGTGGTGTCCCAGTGAGTTGTAACATCTCGCGGGTGACTGCCATTCCTCTGCTGTTCATTCAAAGCCCCGCTGACACTGCAGGGCTTTGAATGTTTGTTTACTCACATCTAACCAATCAGAGCCAGCCTATGACATGGATGGCTCCGATTCACTGAAGCACCTGTAGTGATTCACTTATGCCGGCAGCTGAACTGGTAAGGATGTGTCTGCAGCTGTGCTCCGTCTCTCCCCTCTGGTCTCTGTGTTAATTCACATCCTGCATTTCCCACCCTAGGCTTAAACTCGAGTCAATCAGTTTTTCTGGTTTCCCAGGTAATAATTGGGTATCTCGGCTTATACTCGGGTCGGCTTACATTCGAGTGTATACGGTAAATCTCTTCATTTCAGACAGCTGATCTCAACTGCTAAGCACCAATCCAAAGTTTTGTTTTGTTTTTCACATCCACAAAACTAAAAATTATATATTTTTTTAAAGAATGCATTAACAATGACTATAAGAAAAAAATTGTTCTAAAATTGATTATGGTAATGAGAGTATAACTCTTCTTGATATGACTGAACTATTGAATTCTATATGGGATTATGTGTCAATAAAAGTGCCTTAATTTTTTTTTTCTGTTTAAGTTATTGTAGGTTGGAAGATCCTGCAGTTAATTATGGTAGATGCCTTGCAGGTAATTTCTGCTGCGGATAAGCAGTTCCGTGCAGAGACTTTACTGCGCACACCGTCCTGGGGCAGTTTTAGTGTACACAACATCATTTCACAGGAGATGCGAGTGTGTCCCACCACCTGCCAATGCTATCTCCTCAGAGAACAGTTAAGACTCATGGCAGCGCTCCACTTCCAAGACCCTGATGACGCTCACGAGAGCACAGGAAGAAAGCGGATGAACAAACTGTACCTAAAATAGAACAGGTGCGAAAAACTCAAGTGACACAGGAAGACTTACACCTTGTGCAGGGGTCGTTTACCTTTCAATGTAGAAGAACACTGTATGTAGCAACCACCACCAGCAGCAATACAGCTGGAATCTGAGACAGGGGAGGCTGTGCTCAGCCACGGAGCTGAGTGGTACGAGGATATGTTCCTGAGTAAATGACTCATTTATGAGCATTTAACAATTATGAGCACCCCAACTATGGAATGACAAAGGAAGCCAGGTGATGCAGTGGTTCAGCTGCTAACCCTAAGGCTGACAGTTCAAGCCCACAGCTGCTCCAGGGGAGGTGAGATGAGGGCCACTGCTGCCATAAAGATACAGCTTTGGAAACTCTGAGGCACCTCTACTTGCCCTATATATAGTCTCAGTGAGTCTGAACTGACTCAATGGCAATGGAAGAGAGGGAGCCCGAATGTTTAAGAAAACAGCACGACTTTTCCTTTAGGTTTCAAACCAATAAATACAACTGAAAGTCAAAAATCAATATAGCCTGAGGTTGCTATGAGTCAAAATGGACTCATCAGCTGTGTGTCTGATAAAGCATAATACTACAAAGAGCACTACACTCATAAGCAGACAGTCTCATCTTTCCCTGGTGGGTCTGAACCGATGACTTTGTGTTGGCGGCTCAGTGGGCAGCCCAATATGCCACCAGGGTCCCTGGTGCTGGCGAGGAATACTGAAGTACCGAAAGAACGTCCACATCTGTGGGGGAAGTACAGCCAGAGGTCCCTTAGAGTCAAAGACGGCAAGACTTGGTCTCACATACTTTGGACATGCTGTCGGGAGAGACTAGTCCCCGGAGAAGGACATCATGGCTGGTATGGTAGAAAGAGGGGCAGGAGAACAGAGGGAGCCGCTGACAAGACAGACTTGACACAGTGACTGCAGGCTCCGACATGGGAACACAATGAGGGCAGTGCCCGACTGCACCAGTGTTGTAGTCTGTAGGACACAGGGTCGCGAAGAGCCGGAACCAATTTGACAGAACCACCACCACCAAAACTCAACCAAGAGGCTCCCTCTGCAGCAGACTGCCACAACAAGAGGTGGGGTGGTTGGCTCCGATGGCATAAGTGTCAGAGCGGAGATGTCAGCCAAGAGGGAGGGAGCAATGGTCCGGAAGCGTCGATGAATCGTGAGCAACAGAGCTTTGGTTGCTGTGGCTGCACAAGTTCATCCCTAGACTCTTCCAGACTTGCCTTTAACGTGAAGCAAACTAGACCAGTTGGTTCCCCTAACTCACATCACGGTTTTCCTAGCTCACACTAACCCACTTCAATCACTCGGTACCAGGACTACACCTTGCATTTTGGCTTCCCTCAGAACTTGCTCACCTTTGAAGGCCTGCTGCACAGCCCATAAATCAAGTGATGACATGTCACAGTCTTCCTGCTTCTACTCAATGGAAGGGAGCACCAGATTAAGACTCTGGAGTGGAAAACTGGCTTCTGGGAGCCCACATAAAGGTTCTGCACCTAGTCTAGAACCTCTTCCTGCTGTGTCACCCCGGAGGGGAGGCACTCCCATCAACCCGCGTGCTATCCCAACACGTGTGGTGCCCACCGTCACCGCAGCTGAGTAACAGCAAGATCACTGTAACTAGAGAGGGAGACGAACCATGTAGGGAGCGTGTGCTTCAAAACAAGGTAAGTACATACGTACACACAAAGGGGCTTAAGAAGTTCATGGGAAAATCCCACGATCTGTTCATTCTATTTCTCCACTAACTTTTTAAAGCCCCCTCACAAACATAGAATGCGCACGTGTATACGTGTGTGCATGTATCCATAAACAGTTGTGTGGTGTGACTTTTTCAACATTATGCCTCTTTGAGGTTGGTTTCTTTAAACATAAAATAAGTTATTGACTTTTTTTGTTGGTGAGGGTCAAGCGCAGAAATATACAGAAAAAGTTAGGTGGTTTATGCAGTACCAGATATTATGGCTGTTACCGCTAACAGAAATTATAACCACATCCAGGGAAGGCGTGTAACACTTCTAAGGAGGCCTGTTTGAGAGTGCTCCTGAGTGTCACTTAGCTGCACTCAAGGGTTGTGTATTGAACTACTATAGCAAATTGCGTTTTCAATGTGTGTACGTGCAAGAAGGCTTCGAAGGTTTATGGAAAGATGGAATGAAAAGATAATGGAAGCCCCCTTGTATATGCATAAAGGTGTGCATGTGTGTTTAAGAAATAAAACT
The DNA here is from genome assembly GCF_050624435.1 of Tenrec ecaudatus. Classification (NCBI taxonomy): domain Eukaryota; kingdom Metazoa; phylum Chordata; class Mammalia; order Afrosoricida; family Tenrecidae; genus Tenrec; species Tenrec ecaudatus. The sequence continues at coordinate 49,713,001 of NC_134538.1, read as the reverse complement.
ATACATGTAAAAGATGAGTCCGACTTGCGCACGGTGAAAAGCTGATGTCCAGTAGGAAGAGGAAGATGTGGAGGATACGGAGAAAACAGGATCAGCGGGAGGGGAGCTCCAGAGAGCAGGTCTTTCACAGAAGATAAGCAAAGATGTTAATACCGTTATGTCTTGAGGCGTTGGTCACAAGCAGTTGAGAGACTTCTACTTCCTGTGAAACAGAAGGAATTTACTTCCACTGAAATTGTGGAGAGGAAATTTGGGGTTAGTTTGGGAGGTCAGAGGTTTAAAACAGTTACTAGGAAAAGTGAGCAAGACCTAACATCGGTGCCATGGGAAGGACACCAGGGGTAGTCCGTAAACGGCTGTACCACGGGTTAGAGCTTTGTTAGGAATAGGGGAGATCAAGGAAACATAGAACCGGAGGGGCTTACTAATACTCTTGGTAAGATAACAAAACTGGAGGATAATGTGGGGGGAGGAATCACGAGATTAGAGATCTTGAAGAAAACGTAGAGTGAGTATCTCAGTGCCCAGGTGTGAAAATGAGGAGAATGGAAGACTGTAGAGATGGGCATATTTCAATTTGAAAAGTTAGGAACAAACAGCTGCAGATGCCTCTGAAATCCAGAAAGTGGCCCCGAGAGTCAAGTAGGGTTACTATTACTGTTGCTGAGAAGTCAAGCTGTTGACCAAGTTATCCTAAGAGATGGTAAGTTTACCCAGGAAGATTTGGGGTGAAAATTCAAATTATGAATCATGGAGTGCAGGTGATGCTACATGCTAAGTGTTAGAGGACTAACCACAAAATGGATTATTCAAACCCACCGGTAGCTCTGAGTCAGAAAAACGAGGCTGCATGCTCCTGTGAAGATTTTACAGCCACTGACATCTCAAGAGTTGGAATCAACTCAATGGCAGAAAGTGGTGGGACGTCACAATGGGTCAGAAATGACTTGATAGCAGTGAGTTTGTTTTAAAGAGTATTGCATTATCAAAAAGAATAGCTCAAGATCTATCTTGAAGTACAACACTGTCTGTTATAGGATCTTATTTATTTGCTCACAAAGAAATCTAATTAATACAATTATTCAAATTTATGCACTACTATAGCTAGTGATGAAGATTTAACCAAATTCTTCAGTCTGATAATGATCAAACATGCAATCAAAATGCATTAATAATTATTTGTGATTTGATGCAAACACTGGTTACAGAAAAGAAGGCTCCATAATTGGAAAACATGGTGCTGGTGATAGAAATGAAACGGGAGATGGCATGCCAGAATTTTACAAGGTCAACACTTCTTCACTGCAAATATCTTTTTAGAACAGAAAAGGGAACTACACGTGGGAACCTTGCCAGATCACACAGACCACAACTGTGGGAGGAAAGAACGGAGAAAAATGGAGGACAGTATCGTCAACCAAAAACTGGCTACGGGCTGACTGTGGAACAAGCCATCAATTTCTCAGACATAAATTCAAGTGGAAGTGGAAGAAAACTCAAACCAGTTCACAGGAGTCAAAATATGACCCTGAGTATACCCTCGATTGCATTTTGAAAATATCTCAAGATTAGATTTGACTTATTGAACACATGATAAGCAGTAGGGTGACATCAAAAATATCGTGTAAAAACGTATGTCATTAAGCACACAAGAAAGAAAGAAAAGGTAAAAGTGGATGTCAGCAAAGATTCTGAAAAACTTGCTCTTGGTCAGAGTTGCTAAAGCAAATGGAAGAATGATGAAATTTAAAAAGCTGAACAGAAAATGTCAAAGGACAGCTCGAGAAGACAAAGTATTATAATGACACACGCCAACACCTAGAGTTGGAAAGTCCAAAAGGAAGAACATGCGCAGCATATTTCCAATGGAAAGAACTAACCTAAGCAAATTAAATTGCATATTAACCTATGCAAATCCAGGCAAACTGCAATATTCAAGGTAAATTATTGAACTAAGCAGGAAGCAAGGAAGATGGAAGGCACACAAAGAGCCGCTGCCCCAAAACAAATTGCTCGACATTCTATCACTTTCCGAGGAAGCGCAGGATCAAGACCCAATGGCACGAAGAAAGAAGCTGATGGAGTACCAAATGAAAAGCTTCAAAAAGCCGAGAAGCACCAGAAGCACTAACTCATTTCTACCAAGGAATTTGGAAGACCTGGGCAACTGACTGGCAGAGATCCACATTTGTGTCCATTCCACAGAAAGATAACCAATAGAACGTGGAAATAGCCCAACAATATCATTAATATCACATGCAAGTAAATTTTTGCTGAAGATAACACAAAAACAGTTGCAACAGCACATTGACAGGGAGTTGTTAGAAGAGGGCAAATGGTATCATTGCTGACATCAGATGGTGTCAGCCGAAAGAAGAAAATGCCAGAAAGATGTGTGTGTTTATTAACCTATGCAAAGACATTAGACTATGGGGAGGGCTATAGTTTATTGTGCCAGCCTGGCCGATAAGCACAAGTAGGATTAAATGAAGGGCAGAGGGATAAATGGCTCGGTGAGCCTCGCCTTGCTTGTTCTGTGCCTCAGTTTAAAGGGGTACACTACCTGTGGGATGCCTAGCCTGTGGACTGTGTTGCTGTAAGTTGAGGTCCCTTTAAGCCCACACGATTGGAATGTTCATCTCTGGAGCTGGGGACTGACAGTTGATGACAGTTGGGGACCTGCCTTGCTGTTTGCTGCCTGGGTATATATAGCCCAGCTCTCTCTACGAAGGGAACTGGCACCTGGCAGCTCTCAAAACTTGAAGGACTGCTAGTGTCTCACTGCTTTATAATTTAACTGTTAACTTATTGTATTATCTATCTGTATATTATTTAACGGTTTATTTCTTGAATTATATATCTTTATAAATATATATATATAATTACTAGCAATCTGGTGACAAATTATAGCACTGAGTGCTGACTGACAGCACTGAGAAGAATGGGAATTCTAGAATGCTATGCTCACGTGGAACCAGTGCATGAACCAAGAGGTAGTCATTCAAAGGAACAAAGGAATACAGAGTGGTTTAAAATCAGGGAGGGTGTGTGTCAGGATGGTATCCATTCACTGTACTTAATCAATCTGTATGTTGAACAAACATTCAGAAAATATGGAATAAAGATGGCAAGAAGTCTTGGTAACAACTTCAGATATACAGATGACACAAACTTGCATGCTGAAATAGAGGAAGTATGCAGCATTCATGATTAATTACAATTCAATATAAACCAAAATCCTCACAACTGGACAAATAGACAACTTTATGATCAAGAGAGAAAAGACTGAAGTTGGCAAGCATTTCATTGTGCTTGGATTCACAATCAACAGTCATGGAAGCAACAGTCAGGAGATCAAATGGTACACTGCACTAGACAAAACTACTGCACAAGAACTCTTTCAAAGGTCTTGTTTGGAAGAATAAGGTAATCACTCTGAGAACTAAAGTGCACCTGACCCAAGCACCTCATAGGCACATAAGAGAGACCATAGAAGAATTGATGTATTTTAATTATGGTATTAATGAATACTATTAAAAATACTGTGGATTACTGCCAGAAGAACAAATAAATTTGTCTTAAAAGAAATACACTCAGAATTTTCCTTAGAAACAAAGGTAGAAAACCTTCATCACAGGTACTTTGGACTTGTTATCAGGAAAGACGAGTCCCTGGAAAAGGACATCATGCTTGGGATAATGGAAGGCCAGTAAAAAAAGATGAACCCACTGAGAGAAATGGGCAGATACAGTGAATACAAGGATGGGCTCAAATAAAACCATTGTGGTTCTCTTTGAGTTTGGTGCTGTTGTACGTAAGGTTGCTAGGAGTGGAAACGAATTTAACACCTAAAAACATGTGTGTACTGTATATAAAAGTAAGGCCTTATCTTTGAATCTAAATAAAGGTAATTAAAGTTTCTGAACACTGGTTAACTTAAGAGCCAGAACAGAAAAAGAATTCTAATGAGCATTTGGCATGAAACTCCCAACAAAGAAGGAATGCTTCACAGAAGAGTGGGAAAAGGGGAGAGCATGATGTGGTGCAGCCAAATTTCTTTTTATGCTTCTTCTAGCTCATGTGTCTGTAACTCCCACCATATGACAGGATGGGACATTATAAGGGGTATTATAAACATCAACAGAGGGGATTGGTCCATTTCAGTACGGTCCTCTGGCTACTTCAGCAGCCAGAACAGAAATCTCCCAGGGCCACAAGAAATCAGAGCCACCAGTGAGCACATGCAAGATCTCTGTGTGAAGTGGTGGAGGCCGAGAGAACAGAGGCACCAGAAGCTGTGGCACAGAGACCTGGCACAGAGCAAAGAGCAGCACCAAAGCTATGAAGCTCTATGGCAGAATAGTGGGCTGGCTTCCTGGCCCGTGAAGGCAGAGGCCCAAAACCACGTGGCTAAGAGGCTCAGGATTAGGGATTCTTGGGTCCCTACTGAGGGGTGTTGCTGTGGACCCACAACTGTATTCTTAATGTGTGCTGATCCTGGCTGTGGTAACCTGTTAACTTCCCTAGTAAATCCCCTCAATTATGAGTAGAGCCTGTGAGTTCAGTGTGGCTACCTGTTAACTTCCCTAATAAACCCCTTTAATCATGAGTAAAGCCTGTGATTTCCGTGTGGCTTTTGCAATGGATTATCAAACCCAATAGAGAGGTATAGTGTTGTGGGTGGAACAGTTAGTGTCAAAATAAAGTCAGAATAAGAAACATGGAGGGTGGAGGCACACCTAGCCTGTCTGATGGAAATTTAGTGGAGCTGGATTTACCTTCTCCTCTGTGGCCAGAGGCAGTCAGGTGTGACCTGGATCCCATTTACTCAAATTGCAAATGAAGCTCACTGTGAAGTTTCTTCAACCATCATTTTCTTTCCTTCCTGTCTTGAGGTTCCCCTTCAGATTGTCCCACCTTCACAGCAGGAAATACCCAACCTTGGAGTGTCCGTACTGAGATAAGAATGCACATTATCTCTCAAATGTCCTGAGAACATAGGTCTCACTCAACTTCTCAAACTTTTTCCCATTTCATAGATTTGAAAGCAAGTGTGTGCACTAATTCCTAATTTTGGAGACTACTTAGCCCCAAAGGCACTTCAAGATAGCCATGTTATGCTCAAAGAAAAACATGCCTAGCACTAATGACTCCACCATGATCACCACTGATTGTCCTAGGACATGTCTATCCAAACCAAGGGCAGCCAATCCACAGCCTCTGCAAATGGGCTGGCATAAAGAGTTAAGAAACTGGTCACACCCCTGCTCTTAGGAATACAAGAGACTTCCTGGAAGATGGCTTTGGAGTAACAGTATCTGGGGGACTCCGCAGAATTCAGCCCAGGAGCGTTGCTTAGAGTGAGATTCAACACTGCTTGATTTCAGGAGGAGCATCATAAAGCTAAGTAGGCACAGACCCACAAGGGTTTGAGGGGCTGGGAGCTTTTGTCTTACCACAGTGAGGCCGGCTAGGGCTTGACCTTAGCCCCAACTGAGCCGGGACCATTGGGAGCCCACAAGCGCTAACTCAACAGAACCAGTTTGCCACCGCCAGCCTCGGAGGAGGGAATAAACACTTGTAGCTCCAAGGGCAGGGACTGGGGTTCAGCTAACTTGTTAATTTTGTTTCCCTATCTTCTCTATATCCCCCCCATATTTGCTTCGGGCTATGCAGGGGCTTTTTCTCAACACAGCCACAGTTTGCCGCCTCTGCCACTGGGCAGAGACTAAACCCTTGCAGCACCACCTGCAGGGATCAGGATTCAGTTACATTGTTATTTTTGTTTCCTTCTCTTCTCTATATCCTTGCACAGTCTCAGTGGGATTTTTTTTCCCTCCTCTTTTGTCTCTTTCCTGTTCTCACACTCCACTGCTGATCTCCCCTTAGCCTAGGGCATTTACAACTGTGCCACACCCAGTTAGGTGAACTCCACCCTATGTAGCTCGCCTGAGGCTAGGGAAAGCCCTGTTGAACTTCACCAGTGGATACTCTGCTCAACTTCTTACCTGGGAATTCCTGACTGTGCTTAAAGCAGCTCGGCCAACAGTCATCAACATTCAAAGCTGCTGCAAGAACCTCTACCCAACTTCCGCAACACCAAAGCAGGCAACCCACAGCCTTCTGTGGCACTCCCCTGAAAAGGGAAGCCACAGGAGGATTAAGTGGTAGGTTAATTCCATAGTGACATTAGTTGTAGGCGATTCCTAGAAGAATTCCTACAAGTCTCCCAGAGAGAGCCAATGCTGTTAGACTCCCTGGAAAATCATGTCTGACTCCTCTAAAACAATGCAATGCCAACTGCCATCAGCCACAACGACCTCAACGAAAAAACAGGAGAAACAAAAGACAATGGCAGAAGACATCCCGAACATAAATGGCATGCATAGAAAACAGACATAAGAGCTGCCATAGAAAAAAGTTTTCAGAATGCTGCTTGGAGTCAGACAGGATATGAGGGAAACTACAGAAAAAGGATGAAATGATAGAGGAGATAAAGGCCATATACCAATGGGAAATACAGGAGCTTAGGGAGGAGATAACAAAAACCAGTAGCAGAAACACGGACCTCGAGAATCAACTGGAGGAATGAGGAGTTATGTGGACCCAATGCACATCTGTAGACAGCTGGACATCCCTTGCAGAGGGGTAGTGGGGAGATGAGTCACTCAGGGTTCAGTGCAGCAACAATGAAACTCAAAGCCTTCCTCTCGTTCCTGAACGCTTCCTCCCCAATTATCATGATCCCAATTCTACCTTGAGGACCGGCTTAGACCAGAGGATGCACAGCGGTGCGGTAGGAATCTGGAAACACAGGACATCTAGGACGGATGAACCCCTCAGGACCAGTGGTGACACCAGGCAGGAAGGGGTGTAGAAAGGGAGAACTGATCGCGGGGATCTACATGTAACCTCTCTGGGGGATGGGTAACAGGAAGGTGTGTGAGGGGAGATGCTGGGCAGTGTAAGATAAAATAATAATTTATAAACTATTAAGGGATCATGAGGGAGGGGGTAGCGGGGACGGAGGGGAGGGGGAAAAAAGTAAATGAGCTGAATCCAGGAACCCAAGTGGAAGGCGAATTTTGAGAATGACAAGGTCAACGACTGTGTAAGGGTGCTTTACTCAATTGATGTATGTATGGATTACGGTAAGAGTTATATGAGCCCCAATAAAATGATATATTAATAAATTTTTTTAAAAGATAAGTAGGGACAATTTATAGTGTGCTCATGGGAATGGTAGACAAAGAACTACTAAGCACTGTAAACATATATTCCCCGAACGAGAGATCCGCTGAATACGTCAACCAAACACTCCAAAAGATGAAAAAGAAATCACAGCCTCAACAATTATAGTGGGTGACTTCAGTACACTGCTCTCTGAAGAAGATAGATCACAGGAAAAGATACTCAACAAGGAGTCTAGAGAGCTGAACACTACAATTAGACAATTTGACCTGATAGTTACAGAGCTTTTCATCCAAATATGAAAAATTCACATTCTTCTCAAGCCTCCATTAAACATATTCGAAGACAGACCACATGCTGGGGCATATGGCAAGTCTACATAAATTTAAGCACATTGATATCATACAGACCTCTCTCTCTGACCACTGTGCCATAAGGCTGGAAATCAACAAAAGGAAGACAAAGAAAACAAGAGCAAATAATTGGAGGATGAATAACTACTGCAAAAGGAGTGAATACTGGCACAGATCAGAGAAAATTAGGAAATTTCTAGAAACCAAGGAGAATGAGCAAACAACGTACATAAACTTCTGGGACACACAAAGGCAGTAATCAAAGGAAGTTTAATAGCAATACACGCACACCTGAGAAAGGAAGAGAGACCCATGATTGATATGCTGGCATGAAATTTGCAACAACTAGAGCAGAGTCAGCAGGACAATCGTATTAATAGCAAAAGAAAAGAAATTATAAAAATCAGAGCTGACGTTCAGGAGAGGAAAAACAAGAAAATGATGGAAAAAATTAATGCTGCTAAAAGTTTGTTCTTTAAAAGGATAAACAGAATCGACAGACTGCTGGCAAACCTAACCAAAGAAAGGAAGGAACAAATTTCAATAGCAAGAATAAGGGTTCAAAGTGGGGACATTACAACGGACCCTAATGAACTCAAAAGAATGATTTCACAGTACTACAAAGGATTGTACTCCCATGAATTCAACAATTTGGAAGACATTGACAAATTCTATTAAAAACAATCCCTCCCTAGACTATCCTCGATGGACGTCAAGAATCTCAACAGACCCATAGCTATAGAAGAAATAGATAAGGTTATCAAGGGATTACCAACCAAAAAAATCCCCTGGACCAGATGGCTTCGCTGGAGAATTCTACCAAGCATTTAGGGAAGAACTAACACTAATCCTACACAAACTCTTCCAGAACATAGAAAAAGATGGCAAACTCCCGAACTCCTTCTATGAAGCCAGTATAACTCTGATACCCAAACCGGGCAAGGATCCCACAAAAATTGAGAACTACAGACCAATATCCCTAATGAACACTTATGCAAAAATCCTTAACAAAATACTAGCCAACAAAATAATTCACCATTACCAAGTGGGATTCATACCAGGGATGCAGAGATGGTTCAACATACAAAAGACCATTAGTATTACTCATCACACTGACGTGAAAAACTGTGAGAATAACATGATAATATCGATAGATGGAGAAAAAACATTCAACAACATCCAACACCAATTCCTGTTTAAGACACTTAAGAAGGTAGAATTGAAGGAAAATTCCTCAAGACAATACAGCTATATATGAAAAATCAACAGCAAACATGGTAGACAGTGGAGAAAAGACTAACATAATCTCACTGAAAAAGACCAGACAAGGATGCCTCTTTTCCTCATTCATATTTAATATCGGGCTGCAGGTTTTAGGTAATAGCATAAGGCAAAGAAAAGACATCAAAGGTATTTGTCTGGGGAAAGAAGAGGTGAAACTATCGTTATTTCCAGATGATATGATTTTATATGTGAAAAATCCCAAAAGCTCCACAGGGGAATACTGGAAGCAATAGAGGAGTTTGGCAAAGTAGCAGGATACAATATCAACAAACAGAAGTCCATCAGACTGTTAAATACATCGGATAAAACCTCAGAAGAGGAGATCAAAAAGGTGGTACCCTTCACAATAGCCAAGCACAAACTGAAATATCTAGGGATATACCTCACTAAAAGAACATAAGATCTATACAGGGAAAACTACAGAACACTATTACAAGAAACCAAGAGCGACCTCAACAAATGGAAGAATACAACATGCTCGTGGATTGGAAGACTCAATACAGTCAAGATGTCAGTTCTGCCAAAGGCACTATATAAGTTTAATGCAATCCCAATACAATTACCCTCACCTTTCTTCAAAGAAATGGAAAAACTGATTACCAACTTCATATGGAGAGGGAAGAAGCACAGAATTAGCAGAGAACTCCTGTGTACATCAAAAGAATTCACCAAGAGAGTAATAAGAGAGTCCACGGACTGGGAAGACATCTATAGCAATGACACATCAGACAAAGGCCTTATTACTAAAATTTACAATACTATGCTAGCTCCCAAAATGAAAACAACTAATTGCCTACTGAGGAGGTGGGCAAAGGACTTGAACAGACATTTCACAGGGGCAGAAATCCGAATGGCCAACAAAAATATGAGAAAATGTTCCCGACCATTAGCCATAAGAGAAATGCAAAATAAAACAAAAATGAGGTAACACCTAACACCCTTAAAGATAGCCCAATTCAAAAAATCAGAAAGCAACAAATGTTGGAAGAGTTGTGGGGAGACAGGAATTCTCATCTACTGAAGGTGGACCTGTAAGTATGTACAATCGCTATGGAAATCGCTCTGGCGATATCTAAAACAGATGGAAATTGAGTTACCATACAACTCAGAAATCCCCCTACTGGTCATATACCCAGAAGGGGCAATAAATAAGCCAAGGCCAGATATCTGTGCTCCAATGTTCACTGCGGCACAGTTCACACACGTTCAAGGAGTTGGAAACAACCCATATTTCCATCAACTGACGAGTGGATTGAAAAGCTGTGGTATATACATACGATGGAATACTACACAACGCTAAAAAGCAGTGATGAACATAGCAAGCACATCGCTACATGGGAAGAACTGGAGGAAATCATGCTAAGTGAAGTAAACCAAGCACAAAAGGGCAAGTACAACATGAGTACACTAAGGTAAGCTTTAAAAAAAAATGTAAAGGGGGCATAGAGAAAAAGCTACTGTATACAAACATTCTTGAGGTAAGGGCCAGGTAATATGGCAGGGACCAGACCACATACAGGAATACATACGGTAGACAACTAAAAAGGATGAAGGGAAAGGAAAAATAATAATAAAATATAGGGTAGCGGGGGCACAGGACACTAACCCACCCAAGCCAAGTGGAGGGTATTGTTTATATCTCCACAGGGAAAGAAGGACCAGACTTAAACCCAGTGTTCCAAGATGTGAATGCAACGTGACAGCGTGGAGTAGGGAACCAGTGGAGAGGTCTGAAAGCCAGCCCCAATCCCAACTACTATGTGGACACCTGCCCCTCCCCCAGAAGAATTTATTTCAAAGGACTGCGCTGAATCTGATCGGAGCACACGGGAGTCGATGAAGGAGGAAGAGGAGAGAGTGGAGCACATCCTGGCCCACCAGGCCTTGAGAACGATGTCCCCAATTAGAGCAGCCAGTCCACAGAGGACCACATGGCCAGCCCCACAATGAGACATGACGTCCCTCACTGACCCATAGCCCTATAGGGGACAACACCGGAGACAGTGTGGGAATTGCACTAGATCTGATCCCACCACACTGAGGCAAAACATTAAGGGGGTGCAACAGAACAGCAAGGAAACAGAGCAGTGAGGTCCCCAGGGAATGCTGAAGGTGGACTTTGGGGCCAGGGCGTGGTGCGCCAACAGACTGGACTGGAAAACACTCCTAAAGGCCAACAAACAGTTCTTGAACTAACTACAAGCTTTTCTTTCTTGTGTTTTGTTTTGTTTTGTTGTCATTGGTCTGTTGTTGTTGTTTTGTTGTACATTCTTGCTTGGTCTTGCTCTGTCTTGTTCTTGTGCATGTTAGTAACTCTGCAGGTCTGTCTAAATAAGTAGGCTGGATGAACAACCTTGAGGAAAAAAACAACGTACCGACAGTTATGGGGGTACATGGGAGAAGGAGAGATGCAGGGAAAGGTAGTGGTGTTAACAAACCCAGGGTCAAGGGAACAACAGGTGATCCAAGTGTGTGGTGAGGAGGGTGTAGGAGGCCTGGTATAGTGTGATCAAGGGTAATGTAACAGAAAGGACTTACTGAAACCCAAATGAAGATTGAGCATGATAGTGGGACAAGAGGAAAGTCAAAGGAAATAGAGGAAAGAGCTAGGAGGCAAAGAGCATTTAGAGGTCTAAATAAAGACATGTACATGTGCAAACATATTTATATACGAGGATGGGGAAATAGACCTATGTGTATATATTTATAGGTTTAGTATTAAGGTAGCAGAAGGGCATTGGGCCTCCACTCAAGTACTCCCTCAATACAAGAATACTTTCTTCTATTAAATTGGCATTCTATGATGCTCACCTTCCCGACACAACCGCTGCAGACAAAGAGGGTGAATAAACAAATGTGAAAAAGCTGATGGTGCCCGGCTATCAGAAGATATAGCATCAGTGGTCTTAAAGGCTTGAAGGCATCAAAGAACAAAAAATCATATCATTGTGTGCTCACCTCCATGATATGATAGTTGAAGACAAATTGGTGCATAAGCAAATGGGGTGAAGAAAGCTGATGGTGCCTGGCTATGGGGTCTTAAAGGTCTAAAGGTAAACAAGCAGTCATCTAGCTCAGAAGCAACAAAGCCCACATGGAAGACGCGCCGAAGGGATCAGTATCAGGCATCATCAGAACAAAAAACCTGATCATAGTGAATGAGGGGGGAGTGCGGAGTGGAAAACCAAAGCCCATTTGTAGGCCACTGAACATTCCCATACAGAAGGGTCTCGGGGAGGAGACGAGCCAGTCAGGGTGAGATGTAGCAACGATGAAACATATAACTTTCCTTTAGTTCTTAAATGCTTCTCCTCCCCTCCTCCCCCACACTATCATGAACCAAATTGTAACTTACAATTCTGGCTACACCAGAGGATGAACACTGGTACAGATAACTGGAAATGCAGGGAATCCAGGGCATATGATCCCTTCAGGATCAGTAGTGTGAGTGGTAATACTGGGAGGGTAGAGGGAGGGTGGGTTGGTAACGAGAAACCAATTACAAGGATCTACATACAACCTCCTCCCTGGGGGACAGACAACAGAAAAGTGGGTGAAGAGAGATGTCAGGGCAAGATATGACAAAATAATAATTTATAAATTATCAAGGGTTTATGAGATGGGGGAGCAGGGAGGGAGGGGGGAAAATGAGAAGCTGATACCAAGGGCTCAAGTAGAAAGCAAATGTTTTGAGACTGATGATGGCAACAAATGTACAAATGTGCTGGACACCATGATGTATGTATGGATTGTGATAAGAGTTGTATGAGCCCCTAATAAAAAGAGGTTTTTTTAAATACGAGAGTACCCCCAAAAAACTGGGGAAAAGCTCTGCAAGGGAGAGATTTCCTAGTACGCGGCTTTCCTGCTAGGTGAGCATCAAGTAATCTGTTCTGAGTTAGTGCACCCAGTAGCATCACCTGGGAAGGTTCTCTCTGGTCGGGGAAATTTTTTTGTAAAAGCCGTTTTGCTAGAACCTTGTTTTTTTAATGGTGGCTTTAAGAGAACAGTATGCAGCTGTGAAATTTGTTTCCTGCTCAGGAAAAAAGGGTGTAGAAAATGTTTTGATGTTGAACACAGTTTACAAGGAGAGCACTATGGGAAAAGCTCAAGTGTACTGTACAAGTGATTCTATCATTTCAAAAAAGGTGAAATGTCGATTGGTGACAAACTATGTCTGGACATTTATCAAATCCCAAGCAGATAAAAATGGTGACTCGTAGTGCATTTGGAGTTTGTTCCACCAGGTCAGTCTGTTATTCAAACTTTCCATTTAGAGGTTCTGAAAATATTTTTTAACAGTGTTTGATAAAAAAGGCCTGATTTGTGGCAGACAGGGAATGGTTTTGCCACCACAACAATGCACCTGCTCAGGCAGCCATCCCAGTGCACCAGTTTTTGGCAAACAACAGCATGCCTCTCTTGCCCCACACACCTAACTTACCTGACCTCACTCTGCGCAACTTCTTTTTTCTGCGAATGCAGAGGGACATGAAAGGACAGTGAGCAATTTGATGATGTATAAGAGGCAAAGAAAAAAAAACAAGGGAGGCGCTGTCAGCCATCCAAACAAATAAGTTTGAAAAATGTTTCCAAGATTGGAATCACAGATATGACAAGTGTAATGGAGAGTACTTTGAAGGTGATAAGGTTGTTTTGTAAAAAAGAACATTTTAATGCATAGCTTTTTGGGGGGGGTGTCTTTTGGGGAGGGTGGATGACCCCCTCGTACATTCTCAGAAACCCAACAGCAGAAATAGGGTCAAAGAACATGTTGACATATGTAGAAGCAAGGACAAGGGGCCAGAAGAAGATGAATTTATGAAGATGGAGGAACAAAAAAGAAAACACTATCAAACCTCGGGATAAACAGGAAGAACAGATAGATGTAAGTGAGAAACAAGGGCAGCAGCGGCAGTCCAGGAGATCCCATAAACGCATGTGGTCTCTGCAGAAGCACTGTCTGCCGCCAAAAAGGCTCCTGGTGTCTTTGTTCTATTTTTTAATTTTCCAATTATAAAATATTGTCACCAATATCACTCCAAACATAATCTTTCAATAAGCCATCCCTACCCCAAACCAAGCTAATGTGTCTCTCATCTGTGTAATCAAGGAAACCTATCTGAAAGAGTATGGTGAGCAAGTTGCTGATGTTATAGAACAGAGGCCATTTCATACAATTCCCTGGGTCTGGTGGCAATTATCCTACAACTGTCCATACCAGAAAGAACAAAAGGTGAGTTGGAATGAGTGAGTTTCTGGGCAATTATGTTACACCTTAAAGGGACTGGAAGGAGGGGTTGTTGTTGGACACAGTCCAGAGCAGAGCAACTAAACTGACACTTGCAGAGTCAGTAACCTGCATATCAGAAAAGGGTGACTGCAGCTTTCCGATGTCACTCTCTGGATCATTAAAATTTAAACACACACTTGTTTAAATTTGAAAGAGCATTACTTTGTCTTTTAATGAAGCACTACTTTGCATAGTAAATTTTGAGGATTTACTGGACCTAGCCGAGTAAACATTCTTTCAAGACTGGTCAGTGCCCCAGCGTCCATCCCTTCCTGCCAATATCAGACATGATGGAGGGAAAAATGAACAACAGGCCAGTCCATTAGGGAAATAAAACATCTTGATTTTGTTTTTCTAACTGTAACAATACACTCACTGTTCCTGTAAACGTTTCATGCAATTCAAATATAAATAGTAATGAGGTGCAAGTTTCTCCATTATCCAGGTTTTGAAGATAACTAAGGTGCCCTAGACACTTTATGTATACATATTTTATCACCATTTAAATCTTATAAAAATACTGTGCTAATTAACATTGTTCTACACAACTGCATTGTGGGAAACAGGAAAGTTATTCTGCAGGCTGTACCCCATAATATATGCCAAACCTAAGGTGCTGCTTACAGACACATGGTCCCTGACTATACACTTGAAGGTCAACTGCTTAAAGGCTATCTGCCTGAAGATTATCAGCCATCCAAAGCAATCAGACCCTATGTATGTCCCAACCTAAATAGAGCCCACCTCCTTCTGATAAGGATAATGGATTCTTCTCCTGGAGGAGAGCCCAAGGACACCTAAGGTCAAGCCAACTCAGGGAAGATCAAGGTTAGGCTGCCACCTTGACTCTAGAGTCTGCCCATCTTGTTACTTGTGTGCCTTCGTGATACATGCATGCCTCTAGTGCCTCCCCTTCCTGTTACACATATGCCAATTGTACGACCCCTTTCTGTTACGATGTGGTTACCTGTAATCTGGGGGGCTTGCATGCCCCCCGAGGGTATATAAGCCTTGGTTAGAAATATATTCTGTCTCTGCGCGGATCTGCCTACTGAAATAATGACTGTCCCAGAAGTTAGCATTCATGAT
The DNA here is from genome assembly GCF_050624435.1 of Tenrec ecaudatus. Lineage (NCBI taxonomy): Eukaryota > Metazoa > Chordata > Mammalia > Afrosoricida > Tenrecidae > Tenrec > Tenrec ecaudatus. The sequence goes on along the minus strand of NC_134538.1, from coordinate 49,697,791 downwards.
TTATTTTGTCTGATGCCTCTAATTTTACCCTTCAATTACACAACCGCCTCTTGGACCCATTCGATTGTGGGGCCTGGTACCCCACACGGCATGTATGATGGTGCTTCAAAAAGCTGGGGGAAATGGAATTAAAAGACAATGGGACTTGTCCACGAACTTCTGGATGGCCCCTCGGAAATCAATCACAGCTGTTTTCACAGCATGCATGACCAGTTACTTAACTAACTTCCCATTGACAGGCAGCGTATTGTCATTTTCCTCACGAATACAAAGGTTTGGGTGAATATTAACTCACCAACACACTCAGTTCACACATTTGTATGACTTTTTCCAGGTAAATTCTCAAAGTGTTACTGATAAAATGGCATCCTGATTTGGAGACAGCAAGCCAAGGCTGACCATGGGAACCAGCAATTATATAAATCAAATCAGTCTCTAACAGAGTAAGGATGTAGCCAGGAATTACACAGCTAGGGTAGAGTGAGGAAAATACTAAGGCTCCTGACATTCCTTGTGGAAAAAATCCATACAATTATCTACGTGGATGGGGGCAGGTGTGGACTGTCACTGCCCTCAAGTCAGTCAGAGGTGCCCACCTACACCCAAGACTACACAGCCTACTTTAGTCATTTGGAGAGGCTAACGTGGAGCAAGGAGCAAAGAAATGGAGGAGTGCAATTAGCCCAGAGGGAGAAAGGAGGGCATGGAATGGAAAATGCAAACTCACTTTTCTTCAAAATACAAATTGGTTTACCTTCTCTGTAATGCAGTGAGATGGCACTGGATTTCATCGTGATCCCTCGGACCTGCTCATCTTCTCTGCTATCCATGTACCTTAACTGGAAAAACGTCACAAGCGCAGCTTACTTACTAATGCATTCCGTTAAATTGGACTGGTTCTGAACACTTTCATGTAAGGTGAAGAGCCTTGTGGCTTCCTTATTTTTTAAATGGGAGGAGATGGCAAGGGGCGTGGATGAGTGGGAGGAGAATATAAACAAATTGAAAGGCACTGCCATTCGGAACTCATGAATGTCCTCCAACTCTGCCCATCCAGCATTCCTCCCTCTTCTTCAGTATTTATCTCTCACACACACACACACACACACACACACACACACACACTCACACACACACACACACCCGACCCCATTCTATTGGGAGCTCTATAGATATTATATCAACCCATAGTTCAATTAGTATTCACCATTTTCAGTCAGCTTTCTTTCCATTCCTTCTCTTCTGAGCTTTATCTCTATTTGATCTCATACAGTTGCTTGTTCTAGATTGTGTATCTCTCTGATGCTATTGCTCACCTCAGTGGCTGGAAGATGAGCCACAGGGGGAAATCAGTTCCAGATCTGATGGTATATAAGAGCCATAGTTTGAGGGGCTCCATCAGTCTCAAGCAGACTAATAAACCTGGCCTTTGTTAAAGATTTTGAGTTTTGTTCCACATTTTTCTCGCACTCTATTCAGGGCCTCCAGTTGTAATCCTTTTTAAAGTAGTTGGCAGGTCTAAAGGTCATGGTGCTGGAGGCTCTGGTCTAAAGGTCATGGTCTACAGGTCATGGTGCTTGAGGCTCACCTGGTCCATTAGTCTTCTGGAATAATTGATTCCTTGCAGCTCTGGTTTTCTTCACCCTTCTTTGTTCAAGACAGCACAGCAAATGACCGACCGCTCACCTTAGGGCTCATAGCCCAAGTCACCACTCAACCAAGGAGGAAGTAATTCACTGTGGACTATGTTATGCTAACTGATCTTAGTGTCCCCTCGTAATTTCCGTTTACCTAGAAATGTCTTAATTTTACCAATAATTTCTCTGGATTCGTAATTCTTGGTTGGCAATTTTCTCTTTTCAGGTTTTATATGTCATGTCCTTGCCTTCTTGCTTGTAATACTTTCTGCCAAGTGTTATTACTATTCTTTTGCAGGAATCTTTTAAAAAATACTTTTATTAGGGGCTCTTACATCTCTTATCACAATCCATACATTCGAGTGTGTCAAGCACATTTCCACATATGCTGCTATCATCATTTTCAAAGCATTCTCTTCCCACTTGAGCCCCTGATATCAGCTCCCCATTTCTGTCCCTTCCCCCCCCACCCAACGCCCCCTCAGGAACCCTTAATAAGTTATAGATTATTATTTCCATATCTTACATCATCCTCTGTCGCTCCTCACCCACTTTTCCATTATTCGTTCCCGAGAAGAGGTTCTAGATTGATCCTTGTGATTGATTGCCCCTTCCCCCGCCCCCTAATCCTACTGATATCTCTACTCTCATTGTTGGCCCCTAGGGGTTTATCTATCTGGATTCCCTGTGTCCAGGGCTCTTATCTGGTCTGATCCGATTTGTAAGGTAGAATTGAGGTAATGGTAATGGGATGAAGGAAGCACCAAAGAATTAGAGGAAAGTTGTGTGTTTCATTGGTGCTATACTGGAACTTGACTGGCTCATCTCTTCTCTGTGACCCCTCTGTGAGGGGATGTCCAATTGTCTACAGATGGACATTGGGTCTCCACTGCATTTCAACCCGTCCCCCCCGCCTTCACCTTGGGTATAGTTTTGTTCTGGGTCTTGGATGTCTGATACCTGATCCCATCGACACCTCATGATCACACAAGCTGGCATGCTTCTTCCCCATGGGCTTTGTTGCATCTGAGCTAGACGGCCACTTGTTTATCTTTAAGCCTTTAAGACCCCAGACATTATATATTGTGATAGTCAGGCACCATCAGCTTTCTTCACCACATTTGCTTATGTACCCATATTGTCTTCAGCGATCGTGTCAGGAAGGTGAGCATCACAGAATGCCCGATTGCTAGAACAAAGTGTTCTTGTGTTAAGGGAGTACTTGAGTTAAGGCCCAATGTCCATTTGCAACCTTAATTCTTAACATATAGATATGAGTATACAGTTCTATTCCTCTCGTACTATATGTATTTACATATGTACATGCCTGTATTTAGGCCTCTATAAATGTCCTTTGCTTCCTGGTTCTTTCCTCTATTTCCTTTAATTTTCCTCTTGTCCCACCATCATGTTTGGCCTTCATTTGGGTTTAGTAATTCCTCGCTGCTACATTGCCCTTAAGCCCTACTTGGCATCCTATGACTTTCTTTCCATTGATTATAGTTCACTTGTTGTTCTCTTGACCCTGGGTTGGTTACCCCCCACCTTTCTTTCCCCCACCTCCCTTTCTTCTGTATCCCCAACCCAGAATCATTGGTTCCATTCTTTTCATCTCCAAATTATTTATCCCACCTATCTTAGCTAGACAGAGATGCAGATACATTACTAAGTGCAAAAACCTGGCAAAGACAAATAAGACAACAAAAGAAGTCAAAACCAACAAAACAGTAACAACAGCCAAAATCAAAATAAAGAAAGCCACTGACAAAAATGGGAAAAGCCTATAAATAGTTCAAGGTCTGTTTGTTGGCCTTTGCAAGTGCTTTCCAGTGGAGTCTGATAAGGTGCTACTTGTCTCCAAAGTCTGTTTTTGGTATTTCCTGGGGGTTTCATCACTCTGCTCCCCTTGCTGCTCTGCTGCATGCCCTCAGTGCCTTGCCCCAGCATGATGGGGCCACACCGTGCACTATTCCCACTGTGTCTCCAGTGCTGTCCCCCGCACAGCCATGGTTCAGTGAAGGATGCCAAGTCCCACGGTGGGGCCAGACCTATAATCCTCCCCGAGCGTGCGTTGTCTGCTCCAAGCAGGAACATCATCCTCGGGGTTTGGTGGGCCAGGATGTAACAGGAAACTTTTTATTTCAGCTTCTCAGAATTCTTTCCTTTGGGTGTTAGAAAGTTTAATTATGCTGTATTGGTGATTTTCTTTTGGGGTCTATATTATCTAGGCTTTGCTGAACTCGAGTGGCCATCTTCTCATCTTCCATGTTTTGTTTTGTTTTTCAATCAAAGTACTGGACTGCTAACCTAGAGGTCAGGAATTTAACCACCCCCCCCCACCCCCCCCACCCCCCGCCACTCCAGTGGAGAATGGTGAGACGGCTGCTGCTATAAAGATAACAGCCTGGAAAACTCTCTGGGGCGGTTCTATTGGGCCCACAGGATCTTTAAGGTGCAACCAACTCAACAGCAGCGAGTTTCTTCCTAACAAATCTTTGAAAACTTTTTTGGTTCTTTTTTATATTTTTTGATGGTCTCTTCTTACTCTGGCATTCCAATCACATATAACTTAATACTTTTTTGGTGGTGTCCCACAAGATTCTTCCTTTTCATTCTGATGGTTTCTCTAATTGATTAAGATATTTGTATTCAATTTCATCATGTCTGTCATCCATTGATTTAATTCTACTTCTTTGTCCTTCTAATTATCTATTTCTGAAATTTTAGTATTAATATTCCTGATGTCTATTTGCTTTTTATGTGTGACTTCTGATTTTCCATTTACTTAATTTGTTCTTGTATTCTTTTCCTGGATGTAAGCAGGTTTTGCTGTTTTGTTCCTTGTCTCTTTCTGACACTTCTAAAAGGACATAAGTATTGAGCCTCCTTAATTCCTTATGAGTGTTTCTTCCTCTAGATTTTCTGGGCCTAAAACTTGATCTTTTGTATGAATCTCTTGTCCTGTTTTCTGTGAACTTGAAGTTGTCTGCTTTCTGAGATAATGTGATGCTACTCTTTTAATCTCTTGATTGCATGCTTATTTGCTTCACCCTGGTGTTTTGCTTTATTTAACTAGACCTTGGCAGGAAGGTGGGCATGCTACTCTGTTACTAGCTTGGCAGCACTGAAGCACTCACTACCTGTCTGTATGGCTTTGGTAGCAGGTGGCAGTGTGCTGGCTGCATGTGCTGTCACTCCAGTGGTGCTAGAGCACACAGTGGCACTCATCCCAGGGATGGGCTGGCAGGTGCAGTAGGAATGGTGGGTAGACAGCTGGCTCTCCACTGCTGGGGGAAAGTGAGTAGGGAAAAGGAATAAAAGGGGTGGGGCGGGGCCAAGAAGAAGAATGGCACAAAGGGTCCCTGTGACTGCGGATCAGAGATGTGGGTGAGTGCTAGGACGGTGCTGCGTGCGTGGAGCTGAGTATCTGGTCTCTGCTCTGCTGGGAGCACTGCTTACAAACATGCCAAATTAGCACATTATGCCAGTTGGTAGTTTACTGCTCCTGATGCCCTTATCCGTTGTTTTCACTCAGTCTCTTCTTCTCATCAATGTTTGTGCTACTTCTTTATCTTTGCCTTTGAAGCTCTGGGTTCTAAGATGGCCATTTGTACCTGTTCACTTGGTTCGTTCCATCTTTGTCGTAGAGGGTCTGGAGAGCATAGCCACAAGTGGGAGCCACACTTCTTGCCATTCTTTTTCCAGTCCTAGACTGACAGCAGCTGAGCAAAGGTTGAAGTAGAAGGTTGCCTCAAGGTATAAGGAGTCTCCACGCTTTTTCATGGATTTAAACACATTTTTTTTAAGTGGCAGTGTAGAAAAATATTTTAAATACTACCAATTAATTCATGGCCTTTATAAAATGAAAGCTGGTTTACTGCCCACAAATAAGTAGGGAGGGAATAGATAATTTTGGAGAGTGAGGAAAGTAGTAGTTATGTACTTCAGACTGAGGAGTTATAGAGAGATAAGGTATTCAGTTAAGGGAGGTCTCGGTCAGTACTGATGCTGTACAAAGCCTTGAAACCTAGAACAGGTCCTTTATCCACGCCATTTCCTCTTAGCTGACAGTTTCTCTGTCTTCCCACTTAAATCATATACTTCTGACAAAACTCTGAATTCTTTCATTTTCATGCCAGGGTATCTCATCGGACTCCTTGCAAAAACTCATTTTTGTGCTTGTAAATTATTAATGAAATAACATAGAAATGGAGGCTTTCTTCAACACATATTTATCTTTCTAAATTATTAGATGCTAAGTTATTAGATGCTTCTTAAATGCAGAAACTAGGTTAATTTCTGGAGGGATATGCAGAAAACACAGAAAATGGTCCATTACATTGTAAGCAGCTAGTAAATACTTAATGAAATGAAACAAGTGTGTATTAAATATAACAACATACCTTGCCTGCCAGGCGACTGGAGATGATTCCATTGCTAGATATAAGGCAGTCAGCCAGGGTAGTTTTCCCTGTTATTAAAATAACACCAATATTGATTCAAATCTATTTCTCTTTTAATAGGAGTAGAGGATATATTATACATAACGATCAAATAGCTGGCCATAAGAATTAATCTGGCAAAATTCCTATTTACCAATGCTAGGTGAAGCAAGACAAAGCAGCATTTCAGGGAGTTAATTAGAGTTATGGCAACAGAATGTCACAGGGAAGGATGCCCATACTTTCCAGTGCTGTGAATACCATCAACTTCACATAAAAGAATGCTATCGACTTTCAGTGCAGAGCCTTTTTTCAAGGTACAATTTACATATTACATACTTAGATATTTAGGCATAATTTATATATTGCATATTTTCATATTAAAATGCATTTTTAAGTTTGATGAGGCAATCTCACAACCTTTAGTTACTGTAATTTGTCCCCAATAGCTATCCCTATTTGTCCCCTATTAGCTATCCCTATTAGCTATTTGTCCCTTATTAGCTATCCCTAATAGTAGTTATATCTAAAACCAATTTGACCACACTCACTTACCAGTTTAATGTTAAAGAATAAATTTAACATAATCTGTTAAACACACGCAGACCTTTGAGTTTCCACATGAATTTACAGAGCAAAAGAATCTTTCTGCCAGACCCCACATCTTCAAAATATGAGCAACATAATTACAAACCTAAGGGGCAAGTGGGTTAGTCACTGGATTGTTATATGAAACTCATTCTCACTGGTTTCACCTATAAAGTGACCCATCATCCCTGCCTTTGTTTCAGGTCTTAGCCAGTTCATTGCCAGTTTTTACATCAATGGCAAAAAGCCACCTAGATACTTCCACTCCACTAAACTTTCTAATGTCCTATTTGAATACAAGCATTGCTGCCTTATCCCCCCTCCCCCCAAGTGGCTCCCTACAACCTAATAAGCAATCGGCATCGATGTCATGATTAAGGGCTTCTCACTCATCATCTCTTCTAACTTACAGGCTCAACTTTCACCATACTTTATAACACTGTCCGTGACGCACAAAAAAAGGCAGATCCTGAAATGGAGCTTTGCACTCGGGTTGTCGTAACTTCAAAGAATTTAACCCTTATCCTATAAGATATGGGCGGGCCTGCCTCTTCATTTCACCTCCAAACCAAACCCACTGCTGTCCAGGTGACTCCACATCACATCACCCTAGAAGACAGAGGAGAACTGCCGCTCTGGGTTCCCAAGACCTTAAACCTTTCCAGGAGCAGACAGCCTCCTCCTTCTCTTAGGGAACAGCTGGTGGGTTCCAATCACTGAGCTTATTGTTACGCAGCTCAATGCATAGCCCACTACCCTACTAGGGTTCCTTCACCCCCCCCCCCGCTCCTACCGCCTTACTTCGGGGTAATAAATACATTTTATTTCACATCTCCATACAAATCACTTGACTGTGGCTATGAGAAGGGCTGAGACAAGAACAGGCGGCACAGCACAGTGCCAACTACGCAAGACACAGTGACTCACCCCACTCAACTCAGGCTGGGTGGGGTCCTAATAAAAAAATCTCACTCTGCTAGCATACACCCTAGCAGAATATCTTACTTAGTAGACCATCAATGTATATCTGAAAAACTAAATAGGAATGCATAAAATAAGTTCTAAGGAGAGTCCACATGAGTCATTTCTCCACATGTACCCCAGTCCACTGCGTGAAGCCTACAGACACGGAGGACAGTCAATGGTTCCAGGCTATAGTTTACTCGAGCAAGGACCACTCTGAGAGGCCCACAGGTGACGGAGGCATATCATGCAATAGACATTTTTTCTTAGAAAGCCATTTCAAAAAATTCTACACATTTTAAGCAAACCTCAGGTTCTGGTTGAAAGAGCAACGTGATACACTATTTTAATCCTTTTTAAAACAATAGTCACCAGTTAGCCATGTTCACTTCAAAAGTGCTTCTCTTAAATCACAGAAAACTTCAAGAAAGATGACACATTCCTTCTGTCAGTGTAACAGGGCTCTCCATAGCCTACCACTTCACTCCATGTAATTCACCACGTCATAACCCTTTGCAATTGAAATTAAGGTGGCTTAAAAGGTTTCTTACCATGGTCAACATGAGCCAAAACACAGATATTCCTGATGTTTGCAGTGTTCCTCTGGAGTTGAATCATCCTATCCAAACTATTGAGCACCATGGTTCCTTCTCCTGCGAGTGAAAAGTCAAAGTACATTACAGACAGCACAGAAAGGTGACAAGTCTGCTCAGATCCCTTACACCGAGAACCCAAGGGCACACTACCGCAGGGAGACACCCATCCAGGCCCCAGCCCGGCTTTAATTCAATGCCAGATCACAATTGGCACCCAAGGAGTTGACTCAAGCGGTACAGAGGGCTGAGATGAATCACACAGCCCCAGGGGGCGGGTGCGTCTCCACCAGTAATTCTGCTCTGCTGAGAACCAAGGTAAACTTCTCCAGCCCAAAGATCCATAAAAGGGTCACATGCACGAGGTAGGGTATCCGCTGACCTCACTCACTTCGGATTATTCTCCTCAGTCACTCAGTTCTGTCACTTTTGCTGGAGGTGAAACGCCCACGTGCAAAATGACTACGTATACAGCCCAAATAAAAGTGCGGGGCCCACGGGCTCACTGATTAAACACGCAGGTGCGCGGAAGGGTTTTCAATCTTTTCCAAATGAAAAGGGGGGGGGTAGAAAATTCCAACTTCCCATTCCCTTCCCGGAGCCCCGGTGGCACCGAGGGTTAAGCTGTGCCCCACAGGTTGGTAGCGCCAACCCAAAGCCGCTCCGCGGGAGAAAGTTGAGACGAAGTTCTGTTCCTGAAAAGATGGACATCCTCGGAAACCCACGGGGGCCGCTGTGCTCTGTCCTCTGGGGTCCTTGGAGTTGAAACCGGCGGTGGGTCGATGTAACCCCCCCAACCCCCGGGGGAGGGGGGGCTGGGGACGCTTTCCCGAAGGCTCCCAAAGTCTAGAAGGAAGCGCCCCCTGCCCCTGGCCGCGGGCTGGAGGCGACCGCTCGGTGGACCACGGCGCCCGGCCCAGGGCGGGCCCCGGCCCCCGCCCAGCCCGCAGCGAAGACCCCGCAGCGGAGCCGGCCCGCACCCACCTTCTCACACACGCACGTCCAGGACGCGGAAACCTCGGGGCGCCTGAACGCCGGCTCGCCAGGGGCGGGGCTGCGTGCGCGCGACCTTCGACCCGGCCGCGCCGCTGACGCCACCGGAAGCCGGCGCCGCGTCGGTCACCCGGGCGCCCGCGGTTGCCTGGACGACGGCGCGCGCGGGGCGGCGGGAGCGGCGGCTGGCGGGCCGGGGCGCCCGGGGAAGCCGCGCCAGCTGCGAGGATGCGGGCTCGGTGTCTGTGCCAGATCTGTACTTGCGGGTAAGGACGGCGGGTCGGGGCCTTGGACGTGGAGGAGGGAAGCTGGCGCTGCCCGCCATCCACGGGGCGCGCTCTGCACCCCTGCCTCCGGGTGGTACACCGAGTCTCCGTCCAGAGGTGCCTTTGGGGCCTCACAGCTAATAGAGGTGAAACGGGCCGGGTCTGCGGGGTCAGCGGTGGGGTCAGATGTGGCCCCGATTGGAAAAGCGGAGCCGTGTGCCTGGCCATGAGTGTGCCAGCGAGCTCTCTCTCTACGTCCACCGCCCGGTTTCCCTTCTCCAAGGCTGAGCATATTCCCATTCCCATCCAGGGGATCCTTTGGGATCGGCCTGACTGGAAAAGTAGTGGGTGCCACCATGAAGCCCAGAATTGAACCTTGGGACCTGCCTACCAACCTCCTACCACCTATAAACACAGCCTCCTTCCTCATCCGCGCTGTTGACCCGCGGATTAGATCACGACTTGCTGAATAAACAACCTAACTCTGTCGATCCTTTAGTATTTGTCACCCCTGTAACCGCATCCTTCAAGGAAAAACACTTGAATGTTAAGTCTTTTCATAATCTTTGCTTGTGATTAGGTGTTGAAATATAAACAATGTTTGCAAACTGGAGTGTGCAAGAAAAGGCATATAGTTTATTTTCTAATTTTTAATTTAATTTATGTATCATCCAACTGTCTTCCCCTTCAGCTCTCAGGAAATACCAGCTTCTGATGTGGTGGGGAGTCCCTTTCTCCAAGCAGGATGTGTATCCAGGATGCAGAACCGTGGCAACACAAGAGCGGTCTCCTCGTGTCTTGAACACCTGTAATGCTTATCGTTGAAATGTCTCCCAAATTCACAGAATCCTCTGCTTCTTAAGGTTTATGGTTGAGGTATAAGAATTTTTACCAAAGCTGGACGATCAGTGAGTGGGGTGAGCCTCCAGCTGTTCCACTTAGCCAACACTTTTGAAATATGACCACTTCCTGGGAGACTGGCCTTCTCAGAATCTTTCCCCCTCCTCTGGGAGGGGAGGAGGGAATTCTCACTGCTCTTTTTCAAATCCCTAGCCCATCCCTTTCCTCTTCAAGACCATCTCTTTCCTCTTGCGATCCCAAAATACAATGGTCTTTTATTTTCCTTTTAAGGAAATACCCCCTCTTCCATGATTTTTTTTTAAATTCAGAATAACGTGTTGACTTCAAGCATTTTTTGAAGTTCGTCTGCCAAGAAGCCAACAATAAGGGATGTAAAAATCTTGATGAGCTGCTTGAAATAAAGGAAGGGGGAGAAGGGAGCAAGCACTTAGTATTGTTTGAATCATTTGCTTCCCTCAATCAAGATCGCCAAGAGACCTTGGGAGGGGGGAGAGGGGGAAGATTTTGACCTGTTCCTGCTTCCTTTTCAAATCCCTGTTTGAATCTTTCACACATGCAAGTCGTTTCACATATTTCATCAGATAGCTCACTTTTTCCCCTGCAACATGTAGATGTAACTTCTCGTGTGAAAAACTGTGGCTGCTTATATTGGAACATTAAGTCGGGGGGGGGGGGTGGCGGGGTGGAAGGGAAAACTTGAAGCAGGAAATCACAACCTGGTCACAATGGTTGGTTAAGAGTTGGAAGAGGGAAGAGAAAGATGATGGTGTGTGAAAGGCCAGCAGGGCAGATAGAACATTGCTCTTCATTCCTTGCCTACAACCCACTGAAGTAAAAATATAAAAACAAGGGTAGAAATAATGGTTTTGAATTTAATGAGAAGAAGAGTCACTGACATGAAGTTTCAACAATTTTTAGAAAGGTAGGAACACTTTTACAGATGAAACACATAACTGAAGTGGGTGTTCTGTATGACACAATGAATCCGGCTGCCCTATAGGGCCTGAGGGAGACTAGTTTCTGTAGAGAACAGAAGGGTAGGCTTATTCAGAAAGACTAACGTCTGAATCCAAAGCGCCTGGACCACTGTGGCACTTCATCTCTTCCTACATCTGCCCCCACCAGGCAACTGCACTGTCAACTAAGAAGGAAAAAAGAAAATACTGAATGGCTCTTTAATGCAATTAAATTACTTGTCTGAGGAAAGTGAAGGCTTTTACTGTGAAAGCCTACCATGAAAAATGATGCCTCCGTAAGCTGATGCTACAAAAGAGATGTTGGAAATCTTGATTGCATGTTGAATGCAGATTGTCTACGTGGCAGTCAAGGTCCTAGAAACGTCAGGGCACAGCTAGACAGTACATGAGGCCAAGTAAAATTTTAAATAATTAATAATCGATGGAGTGAAAGTGAAGACAAGTGACTTAACCTTGAACCTTGCAACTCTACCTTAGTGCCTGCGAGTCATGTTGAAACCATGGACAAGAAAGGTTCTCCGTGCATACTAAGTAGGCCAGCATCAAAGGTGTACTGTGGTCCTTGTAGCCGAAGCTAAATTTACAACGTAAAATTAAAACGAGGTGCAAAGTTTGGCAACTTGGTTGCATTGAAGGGCATAACCCAAACAACTTTTGTAATAAAAGAAGTAGAGAAGTTTAACTGACAAAAAGTGAGACCTGAAAGGGTGGTAGAAACTTAGAGGAAAATATTTAGGAACGAATTCCTTTCTTTTATAAATGCCTGTTCATTGTTTGATTTGCAATGATGTGAATATTACTTTGTTGGAAAATTAAACACTAAAATGATGATGAATTCCAAACCTTTCTTTTGGTATCAGAAACTCAGTACAGGTATACCACAGTCTCTGTGCGTGACCTTTGTACCTTGGCTTTGTCATGAACATCATAAGTCTTGTGTGACAAAGGCAGCCACTGGCTCTGCCACAATCAGGAAACTGCTATCACCCTGCCTAGCAACTGCTGGCACCCCAAATCTCACTGGCTGTACCACAATCCATGAGTATTTCTAATAGTTGAAACAGAGATTGTCCCTGGAACGTCCCTGCAAAGGGACCAGGAAACACATCTGTTAGCTTCTCGGCATTGGAAGCAGAAGAAAACACGGCAAAGTGTGAGGAACAGAGCCAGTTTCCACCACCCCAGGCGACACCGCCCCTTTCCCCCGTTTTCCTCAGCAGCACTGCAAAGTAACTGGGGGGTTTGGCTTGTTTTGTTGTAAATCAAACTTCTTGAAGAGCTACAGAGTCTGCGCTTAGCTGAAGTCTCTCATTTAAATGGGTGGGGTGAAAAGAACCGATTACAAGGATCTACATGCGACCTCCTCCCTGGGGGACAGACAACAGAAAAGTGGGTGAAGGGAGACGTCGGACAGGGCAAGATATGACAAAATAATAATTTATAAATTATCAAGGGTTCATGAGGGAAGCAGGAACAGGGAGGGAGGGGAAAATTGAGGAGCTGATGCCAGGGGCTTAAAGTGGAGAGCAAATGTTTTGAGAATGATGAGGGAAATGAATGTACAGATGTGCTTTACACAATTGATGAATGTATGGATTGTGATAAGTTGTATGAGCCCCTAATAAAGCAATTAAAAAAAGAAAAAGCCTCTGGGGAGAATACCCGCCAGCAGGTTCCTGTATATTAATTAATACATCTATATATGTGCAAAAATTAAATAAATAAATGCAGTTGTCACACTAAATGTTTTGACGGTGAAAATAATCTCTCAAGTGTATTTATGTTTGCACAGGCGACATCGCTGTCCACATGGAAGCACGAGGATCTATGAAAATTCCGGCACCCATTACCCCACAACTGAATACTTGGAAAAATATCCTACATATGGCAAAGTTCTTCCACCCCAGAGTCTTAAACCCAAGCAGGAGTCCCGAGCATGCCGTGGTAAAATGGAAGGAATAACGACATTTAAGTAAATATTCAGCAACTGTTTGCTTTACTCATTTTCCTCCCAAATTGGCCTTAATAGGATTTTCTCACCAGTTAAATTAAGCTAGTTAGTTAATTCAAATTGAACCAACAAGAAGCAAGAAACTCGTGTGGTCACCACTTAAGAAAAAGAGATGAAAATTGATCACTGATTTTTTTAACCTTCTAAAATCATGATAATCTCCTTCCCACTGTCACCATCCCCTGTCAGCATCCCATGGTCCTTGTAACTGATCTATATCTACTCCAGTTTCTGCCCCGCTGGTCCACTTCGAGTCCCGTAGTCTGCTGCAGTATAATGCTGTTCAACCCTGGAATTCTTACACACTCCCATGTGTGTTCAATGGACTAAAATCTGTATCAAAATCCCACGTGGTCCCTCCCCTGAGCTTTACTTTCATGTCACCGCAATGCCCTTGACACGCTTCTGTTTCCCTCGAATCCTCTGATCGTTTTCTCTGAAAGTCCCAAGGGTCCCTTGTCACAGAGCCTTTCAGGACACTCTGTGCCCTGTCTGGAGTTTTCCCTCGTTCCCCTCGTAAGTGTCCCTTCTCCCTGGGGGTCTCAACCATCACTTCCTCTGAAAAACTGCCTCTAGCACTTGACTCAGTTTTCAGGAGAGATGAAGGTCCCTTGTATAATCCCCTTCCTATAATTTTTCATTAGAATTGTTTCATTGTCTATGGAGGCAGGCACGAGCTGTATTCTTAAATCAGCATTTTACTTCCAGAAACCTAGTGCCATGCACGACAGAGAGTGTTTGCTCAATATGTGTTCAATGGTGATGGGCAAGGAAGTTCAAAGGCAGTGTTCACTCAGACTCGCTTTATCATCTCTTCCTATGTTTGATAACATGGTTGGTTAATTCTTTTATTTACTCACTCTTTAATGTGTGCTACATTCATGGTAAAATCTTTAGCTTTAGGTTTATACAGTTGAATTTGTTGGGGTTCCTCCTTTCAAGGAACTCGTATCAGTTTTCTGTCACTGACGCTTTCAGAGTGCTCTACAACAGCGCTAATACCTAGCCATTGCCATTTCTTCGTTCATAAAAGGCCAGTTCTGTTTAAAGAGCAAGGTGGGAACGTTTAAACCTTTGGGTCATTATTTCTACTTAGAAAAACAACTGGTGATAAAGTACCTGTAACAAAACATTAGCACGTCACCCACTTGTTGAAATGTTTGATTCACTGGCCTTAATTATTTCCCCCATATTGGGCAACCACCCTCACGGTACATTTCTGATTTTTCCATTACCCTTACCAGCAACTCAGCACCCCTTAAGCAAGGGTGTCCCATTTCCAGCACCTACCCACCCCTGGTAACCGCCCATGAACTTTGATCTCTGCATTGGCCTGTTCTAGGTATCTCACATAAATGAGATCAGTTTCACTTTAACCTCCTTTCAAGCAGCCCTAGTTGTCAAAAGTACTCAGGTGGCTCCAATTGTTGCTGGGGGTGCATGACTCCTCCTCAGAGCAGATTTTCCCGGGTCCTCCGTGGCATCTTCAGAGCATCCTAATAAGGCTAAATTGGCAGGTTCCGGAACCCCATGTAGCAGAGTCAGCAGGCAATGGAGTGGGTCCGAGGAGACCAGTTTAAACCCGCCTGGCTGGTGTTTTGGTGTTTCTGTTGCCACAGCTGCCCTGCAGGGGGTCAGTACTGGCGGCTCACCGGATGTGGCATGGCACCCAATATAGAGGGCTTCACCCTCCTGTGGTTTGCAGTCTTGAAGGGTAGACATGCCCGAAACAAGCAATCCGATAAATCAACAATGAAAGTGAACAACTGCAGCAAATGAGGTGAAACTAAATAACCGGTTGGCAAGTAGGAATGGTTATTCTTTCTCTTCATCTATCTTCTTTCTTCCTTGATGCCGTTAATGGTCCATAAGAACATCTTAACATGAGTGTGTGTCACAAAGTGTTTCTACTAGGGCTCCAGTTCATGCGCACACAGGTGTATTCCAAACATATATGCATAAACATGTCTCTGCCACCAGTGCATGGCAGCACACAGGTTTTTCAGCGTCACACTTGTCTTAGTCTCATTAGGGTATCTTCCAAAAGGAAGTGGGGGAGGTCCAATCTAAAAAGTGCCTTTCCAGGGCCTTTACTGGCCAGTTAAAGTCAGGCTGAGGGAGATGGCTCAGGAGGATACAGCGATGGATTTTTTTTAATTCCCATGGGGTAATCTTGACAGATTTTTCTGAATGGCAGAGAAATCATGCTCATGGGAACTTAGGAAGAAATGTTAAGAATAAGGAAAACTCCATTGGTTAGAAAAGGTCCAGGAACCTTGGACCAAGATTTTTCCCCATCACGACAGTGCTTATTCTCCTAGTGGAGCAAGGTCTGTCTGACGAGAATTTCCTTGGGAAACCTTATTCCAGCCTCTCTGTAGCCCCGGTCCTTCTTGTCCCCAAACTCTTTGTTCCAGACCCCTAGGATAATGAAAAGAAACAGGATTTGAACGCCTGAGGCTGCCAAAGTGCTGTTCTGGCGGGCTGTGAATCCAGGAACACAATTCTTCAGGGAAGAAGGAGACCGTGTTTCCAGAAGCGTGTAGACCTACATGGAGGATATGTTAAGAAAGACTAGTTTCACATTTGGATCCTTTGTTTGATAAAGGCTTCCATTATTGTATAGCAGTACTTTTTTATATAATCTTATAAATTGTACCATGTTTAAATTGAGTGAATAAGGTTTTTTCATTTAATCGATTCTGAATGTTAAATTGGGAGAGTTTTAAAAGGCATCCACTTTCCAATTCTGTTTCCCCAGTTGACTTGAACAAGGAACCTTTGATAGTTTAAAAAAAAAAACAGAAAGAAATGTTCTAAATTCCAAAGCGTCCAGATATGCTAATGAAATGAAAAATTCCATATTTTAAATTGCTGTCTCTCCGTTTAGTCAGACAGTGACTCTCTTCTCGGTGTTCTGACGGGGGACCTGCAGTGTCTTGGAGAGCCAGACCCTAGAGTTCTGCACCTCTTGCGTGTCGCCTTCATGTTGCTCCAGCAGCAGGCAGCTGACTTATCTGTACAAACAAGCGGTAGTTACTTGACAGAACAAGGTGCCAACTTATACTTCAAACATTTTATCAATACAGGAAGGAGGAGACGGTAAAAGGCAGATCATTGGGTTTGTACAAGGCTTCTGGCCCTTTGTTGCAGCACAGTAATATAGCATAAGAGTGCCAGGAAGTTTGCCCTGACAGATTAGGAGTCTGGGCATGTCAAGTCTTACAAGCTATCTTCCATGACTACAATGGCATTCGCCCTCTAATTATGAATACTTCTCAGTTGAAGGTTGCTTTGGGTTTGGAGGTACTTTTTCTAACACCTAGTCTAATCAGAGAAACCAAGACGTTCTGAACTCTCCATCGTCTTTCTGATTCTTCCATCGATTTTAGTTCACTCCTGTCTAGCTGTATTTGGAAAGAGAAAGCAACTCAGAGGTCTTGAAGAGCAGAGGCATGTGCTCTCTACTACCATTCTGCCCGTGTAAACATGCTTTAGAAAGCCTCTCCTAAGTGCCAGGCACAATGTTAGACCAGTGAGATTCAGTCATGAGGACAAACAGCCACGATCTCTGCGTGAGCAGAATTTCATGTCTGATTGGAGTGGAGGCGTTAACCCAAACAAGCACTCAAGGTAATTCTAAACTGGCAACAGTGATAAAACATGAAGGACAGGCAAAAGGTTCCTTGAGAGCCAGCATAAAAGTTGTTAGGGTTTGTTTGTTGGTTGGTTGGTTGGTTTTCCTTCAGCAGAAGAGCGGAAAAAATGTTGGTAAGGCTAGGAAGATGTGTAGCAATGAACAGGATTATGTGGAGAAAAAAGTGCCTTCCGAGCAGAGCAGAAAGGGCCATGGAGAGGAGGAAATACGCAATAGCTAGCCCAGAATCCCAGTTCAAAGTCACCAGCAGCTCCTTGGGAGAAAGCTGAAGCTCTCTGCCCCCATAAAGATGTCCATGATGGAAACCCGACGGAGCAGTTCTACTCTGTCTTGTAGGGTTGCTATGAGTCAGCATCGACTTAGAAGCAGTGAGGTAGTTAATGGAAGCACTCTGTTGTTTGAGACGAATGAGGAAGAACAGACCTGGACTTTTATGTGTTGAGGCTTTTTCTGTGCGCACTGTCCAACCTACAAAGGTAACCTGCCACGTAAGAAATGAAGGTGAAGTACCTCTAAACTCAATGTGTCTCAAATAAAACTATTTCCCTCAACAAATCTTTTCAACCTGTTCCCTATCTTAGCAAATAAGATCACATCCTCAGCTGCACACATCAGAAAGCATGCACACCTTCTTCCTCCCTCACCTATTTTCCAGTATTCAACTCATCTGGTCCTATCACTTCTGCTTCCTAAATAGTGCTCACACAGAACGACTTTTCTCCATCTGTCAGTACCAAGCCTTCATGTTCCAAGTTTTCATAATAGCACACTCAGAAACACTTCAAAGGAGCAGCGGATGGTTTTGCACTGCAGACCTTGGCTGTGAGCAGCCCAGCTGCCCTTCTTAAATACCAAACAGTCCTCTAAAGTATGTGTATGGACAATCCTGAAAAATGGGTGTCAAACGCGGCCCGCGTGTGGTCCCCGAGGTAATTTTTGTGGCCCATGATGCTCTGAAATGAAATGAAAATAGGAAAAAAAATGATATGAAGAAAATAGTGCTTAGGGGAGATCGAGGAAATACCGTACACACAATTCCCTCATTACACTTTATTTCAGAGTATGGTGGGCCACAAAATTACCTGGGGGCCATATGCGGCCCACTGGCCACCAGTTTGACACCCTTGCTGAGAAACAACCCTATGAGGTAGACAATATTCATGCCCTATTTACATATGAGGAAACAGGCATAGGTCAAGGAATTCATCAAGATGGTGCTACTGATAGTAAATGAAGCCAGGATTTGGAACCAGGTCAGTGTGAATCAGTGGTCTTCACTCGTCTGCCTCAGTGCTTACACTCCTGCCTCTCACGTAGTGACATAATATCCACAGAGTTGGATTACCATCTGACTCCCACCTATGTCTCCCTTGTCCTAAGAGAGCCATACATGAGTAAGACTCATACCTATATTACAGTTTTGATTAATCTCTAATGGCCAGAGTTATTGATTAATGAGTAGGATGGCAATTGGACTTCAGTGAGAAGAAAGTGTCTGAATTGTTACATAGAATCTTGAAGCAGGGTGAATTAGACTCTTGACAATGTGGGCCCAAGGGTTATGTTTCCCTTGGGTTATTTTTCAAGCTCATCAGACCACCTGAGATTTCCTTCCATGTGAGCAAAACATCAATTACATGGGGATTTTATTCATTGCCAACTAACAAAAAAATGTACTGTAAGGATATGTTGCAAACTAGGATTTTTGTCATATTCACTAGTTGAATCATTGAGCAGAAACTTATAGAATTCTCTTTTTTTCAAATTATGTATCAACTGCTACTATTTTAATATTTTCTCAAATTTTCAAGTAAAGATCTTGGCATGTTTAATACTGTATTGGAATAATTAGAAATATGAACATGTGAGTCTGTTTGAAATATATATATTTCAGGTCAGATTATCGTCCATATGACATAGTCAAACCGCCTCGTCATGTACCGGAAGAATATAAGCCCAAAGTTGGACAGATTGATCTTGGTACTACCTACAAACGGGATTTTAATTCTTATAAAGTGCAGCCTGTGGCCATAGCCCGGCCTTTGGAAAGACAGCAAGTTAAAAAAGGAAAGTTGGACACTGTCCCAACCTACAAAGGTAACGTGCCACTTATAAAATGAAGATGACATCTAATACAAAAAAAACCCCAAAGTTTAAATACTAGTAAGAATGACTCAACTCTGCTCACTAAAGAGTTAGCAAAAAAGGATTAATGGGTGTGCTCGCTTCGGCAGCACATATACTAAAAAAGGATTACTGGGTATAAATATTATTTTTCTATCTTCCTTCACACAATGTCCAGCTTTCATCAGTAAACCACAAGTTTTAAAAAATAAAAAGGAAAGGGAATAATTGTCAAGAAACCAAATTAAAACCAGATTCAGAGATGACTTGGGATTTTAATTACATACAAGATAAGGAATTTAAAAATACTATCATTGATAGCCCTTGTAATATAGTGGTAGTGAGCTGGGCTGCTAACCATAAAGTCAGCAGTTCTAAACCACCAGCTGCTCCACCAGAGAAAGATGAAGCTTTCTGCTTCCATAAGGATTTACAGCCTCAGAAACTAGCAAGGACACCTCTTTTGTGTCTTATTAGGGAGCTATGCATTGGAATTGACTCAAAAGCGGTGAGTTTTAAGTGATTATTGATATGCTAAAAGCTCAAATGGAAAGAATGGAAATAATATATGAAAAGATAGAAAACTTCAGAGAGAAACTATGAAAGTAAATGGGAATACTAGAAATAATCACCACCACTCCTACACACAGACACACACATAATTATGTATGCCTTCCTACACTAGACTCAACCCAGCCAAGTGGAAAAAAATAGTAAATGAGAAATTTTAATAAAAATAAACCTAAAAACAATGAGTGAGAAAACAGCATCTAAAACGATGGGGTACTTTTATATGGATATAAGGTATATTTGGAATCCACGAAGAAGAGAAGCAACAAGATTGAATTGTTTGAAGACAGGATGGAAAATAATTTTCCAAAAACAAAAATATAGGATAACTTGTACTGTCTCACTCACTGCCCTCAGGTCAATTCTGACTCTTGGTGACCCTATAGAAAAGAGTAGAACTGCCCTAGTGGGTTTCCCATATGGAACTCCTCCCAGTCCTATCTCCCCAGCAGAGTGGCTGGTGGTTTCAAACTGCTGACCTGTGGATCAGAGCCCAACATGTAACCCATTGTGCCACCGGGGCTAGGTCAATACTTGCCTTCTATCTTGCCCTATATGTGAGGCATGTATCTCTTGGAAGGAAGTAGCCACATATAATCAGTTGAGGTTTCATTTTTCCAGTTGCATTGTACACATTTCAGGCCAGATCCAAATACTTTATATTGTATTTTAGAAATGAAATTTTGGTATTTTTGAATACATTTGGTGAAATTAATTCTATAGTATTTTCCAGCTTGTAACCTTTTCCATCTCATAGTAGTTAAAATGTATGCACTTCAATTTCCCATCCCTGGTCTAATAAGCATTAGGAGGCAGGCTTGCAGTATTGAAATTTTAATCTCATATTTTAGCTCTGATGCTCCCTTTTAAATTCGACATTTATTGTGAATAGTCTTGAAAAGTACTCAGTTCAGGCCTGAGCACTAAGTGGTACTCTATCTGTGGGAATCACCAAGCTCATTTCATGAAAAGGAAGAGGTGGTCAAAGATCTTTATAAGATAGTACAAGTTCTCCTTTAACTTTGTTTAGGGAGTCTTGTAGGAATACAGTTCTCATAAAAGCCAAAATCACTGCCTTCGAGCCAATTCCGACTCACAGCGACTCTGTAGGACAGGGTAGAACTGTCGCTGTGGCTTCCCAGGACTAATACCACATTACAGAAGTAGCTAGCCTCATCTTTCTCCTACAGAGTAGCTGGTGGTTTCAAACTTCTGAACTTGGGTTGACTTGGATTAGCAGCCCAACATGTAAGCACTATGCCACCAGGACTCCTAGTTTTGACTCCTAGTGACTATAATAGAGTGGAGATTGTCTCTCTTTGGAGAAGTCCTTCCAAAGCAAGGAATAACCCTAACATCACTTTGCCCACACATCACAGCACTTGAGTTTTATAACTGATGTTGTGCCCGGTCCTGTGCCTTTCTCACAATTATTTTTGTGTTTGAGTCCATTGTGAGAGCCGCTAAGTCAATCCATCTCCTTGATGGTCTTCCTCCTCTTTGCTGATCTACCGTAGCAAGCATGATGTCCTTTTCCCGTTTCTTCCTGATAACATGTCCAAAATCCCTGAAATGAAGTCTCACCACCCTCACTTCTAAAGAACATTCTGGCTGCATTTCTTCCAAGACTGATGTTTGTTCTTTTGGCAGTCAATGCTAGGTTCAGTATTCTTTGCTAAGACCATAATTCAAATGCATCCATTATTTGGTATTCCTAATTCCTTTTCCCATTTTCAGATGCATGTAAGGCAATTGAAAACCCCATGACTTGGGTCAGGCATACCTTCTCTTCAAAGGGACATCCTTGCTCTTCAACACTTGCACAGTAGATTTGCCCAGTGTAATACATTATTTGATTTCTTAACTGCTGCTTTCGTGAGCATTGACCATAGATCCAAGTAAAATCGAATCCTTGACAACTTCAGTCTTTTCTCTATTTATTATGATGTTGCCTATTCGTCCAGTTATGAGGATTTGGGTTTCTCTTCCATTAAGATGCAATCCATTAAGAAGGCTGTAGCCCTGCATGTTCATCAGCAAATGTTTCAAGTCCTCCATTTTGGAAAGCAAAATTGTATCATTTGTATATCTTAGGTTGATAATAAACCTTCCTCCAATCCTGATTCCACATTCTTCTCCGTATAGCCCAGCTTGTCAGATTATGTGCTCGGCATACAGATCCAATGAGTATTGTGAAAGGATGCAGCCCTGACTCGCACCTTTCCTGGTTTTACACCATGCAGTGCTCCCTCGTTCTGTTTGTATGACTGCCTCCTGGCCGACGTAGGAGTGCTACAGGAGCACGACATACTCCCCTTCCTCTCCAGGCAGGCTCTGTAGTCTGTGATGATCCACACAGCTGACTGTCTTTGCACAGTCAATAAAACACAAGGAAACATCTTCCTGAAAGTCTCTCCTTTCAGCCAAGATCCAGCTGACATCAGCAATGATAGCCTTCATAGCACACCCTCTTCTGAATCCAGCTCGAATTTTATGACTTATGTTAACCTTAAATTAACGTGTGTACTATATATGACTCATATTAGCATGAGAATTTCAACCAGTTTTTGCAGCTCCCAAGTGAGGAAGCACAATAATTATCTCTTAAAATCTGTCCTCATCTAAAATTCAGCCTTTTGGGCTCTCAAAACTGATAAACAAAAAGGCCAGATGTGCTGTTTCTTTGCTATGGGATCGAATGAGTCTGGAAGTAGGAAGTTGTGTGTCTTAAAGCTGGTAGGTAGGAAGAAGAGAGTGGAAATAAAAACAAACAGGTCTGAAGGGAATTAGACAAATGTCATATTTGATACTATTCAGATGATAAAGGAAATGGAAGGATTGGGTACTGTGAGAAGTATGTAAGATGTGATTATTCAATAATTAAACACTTTTTTTTTCATTTTCAAGATGATTATAGGGCTTGGGACATTCAGAAAAGCGAACTTTATAAACCCAAAGAAAGTTACCGCCCACCTACTGTGAAATTCGGAAACTCAACAACATTTCAGGATGACTACACGCCTCAGGAGATAAAACCACGGCAAAGCCTCAAACCGTCCTTTGCGCTCCAACACTCTACAGTCCCCTTTAATGGCGACACCAGTCACCGCCTTGACTATGTCCCACATCAGGTGGAATTCAAATGCGCAAGGCCAAAAGAAGTTTACAAGCCACCCAGCCAACCTTTTGAGGCTCTCACAATTCACCACAGTGACTTCCAGGGTCTTGTTGGTGAAACTGCAAAGATCTGCAAGCCTGCCTACAACAGAGTGACCCAAAATATTCCATTTTCAGGAAGCACCGAATTCCAAGAAAGTTTTCAGCCTTGGGCAATGCCACCGGCCACTGTCAAGAAAGCAGCAGACTATGTCCCACCGACAGGTCCTATGCAGTTCAGTAGCACAAGTCATCTCGATTATGTCCCATATCAGGCCAGCCGTGTGGCTGCCATAAGGCCCATTTCTCAGAGAAGAAATAAGAATGTCCCCTTCCAAGGAAAGAGTACCACAAAGGAAGATTTTCCAGCATGGGAAAGTTGTCGTCAAGGAATGATTAAGAGGCAACAGCAGATACCCAACCCATCTGGAAAATTTGATGGTCTGAGCACTTTCCGATCTCACTATGTGCCACATGAACTGATTCCCACAAAGAGTTGCAAACCTTTAACCGTTTCTCTGACAAGTTCTGTTCCATTTGACGATGCGACCATGTACTCCACAGAGTATGCACCGAAGAAGCAGGAAGTCTGCCCTGCCAGCTACCCTGCTCCACCAGGGTATATATTTGAAAATACCAACTCCCGAGGTCATAAGTTCTTCCGCAAGATCACTCCCGTGGTGGAGGCCTTCTAGTCATGAAGCCATGCTTCAAAGAAAGCCAACTAGCAAAAGTGTTGGTTTTCCAAGGGTAAAACCAATTTTTACAGTGGGAAAACACATGAGAAAAAATGAATCTATTTTCTATTTGTAAACAAAATTGAAAAGGTTTATGAAGTCAGAATCTTAACATGTATTTTACTTTCTTCCTTTTAACCAAGGTTATTCTTCACGACATGATTTTGAAAACTGAACCGTTTCAATCTCTAACTTGCCGGCTGGACCCATAGATAATAGCATGGCAAACGGAGAAAAGACCAAAGTTGCCAAGGCCTTCCTCTTGCTGGGATCCGTGGTCAGTGCTCACGGAGCCAGCAGTCACGAGATCTAATGATGCAATGCTTTGGGAAAATCTGCACAAGAACTCTTGACTATGTTAAAAAAAAAAAAGAGGATGTTCCATTGAGGACCAAGGTGTACCTGGCCCAAGCCATGATGTTTTTAATCACCTCATAAGAAAGACCAAAGAAAAATCATTGCATTTGGAATTACGGTGCTGGCAAAGGTATGGGAAGTACCATGGCCGCCAAAAGAACCAACAGATCTCTTCTGGAATAAGTGAACCCAGAATGCTCCATGGAGGCATGGATGGCGAGACTTGGTCTCACGTGTTATCACATGTTCCTGGAAAAGGATGTGTGGTTTTAATTAATGTTCTCTAGTTTACCCCTCTGGGTTCTAATATCCATTGCGATAGCTACACAGAACTCACAGACAAAATTCATGATGAAAGTGTTTATTAAGGAAATTAACAAGTTTTAATTCCAGTGAGAAAAAGTTCTTTCAGATCTACTAAAAAATACTCAAAGGGTTGTAACACTCCACTGTCAACCCTAACCTGAAGGCATCCGGCGAGATGACTCAGCTATCCCAGCGCCCTGACATATACATGCCCAGAGGCACCCCACTCCACAAGCAGCTTCCTGCACAAAGCGCTTAGCTTTATTTGCCCATTGGGTTGAGAAGCCCTTCACTCCGTTCCACGCTCTGGCTCCTGGTTCTGCTGCTGCTCCTTTGATGTTATACCTGTTTTCTGGACCCAGAGGTTCACTGCACAGATACCGGGGGTCCAGAGGACATGCTCCTCCACGGGCTCTTCCTGGTAACGAGATTCCCTACTCCTGCGTCCCAGGACTCCTTTGTACACAGCTGGATGTGATTAGAGAGAATCTTGTACACAGTTTCTCACAGGTGTATCCTAGCAGTAGATTCCCCCCGACTTTCTTACCAGACCCATGCAGGAAAAGGTGGTTTGGTGGGAGTTAGGGACTCTGGCTAGAAGAGCCACGTTAAATAATGTACTGCCCCTATAAAGGACATCAACCTGGGTAACTAGAGGGGCAATGAAAACGAGGCAGATGCCGACAAGATGGACCGACACAGTGGCTGCAACAAACAGGGTAAAGCTTAAGAGCAATTGTGGAGATGGTGCCAAACTGAATAGTGTTTTGCTGTGCTGTGCAGAGTCACTATGAGTCGGAACCCCCGATGGCTATCAAATAGTTTGTCCCCAGGCTATTATTATTTATATTTCTATTGATAATTATGACAATATAGGATTATTTGCATACTAGTTTTCATCAAGTGCACTGGGACTATCCAGAACCCCATTGAAAATTACATGTGTACTTTTGTTCCAAGATCATAGTACTGGTTTTCATCACGCTTCAAGACATCTGCATAGCAGTGATGATTGGGCTTGGGTGAATAACATGGTTTGAGTATGAGAATCATAGTACTGGTTTTCTCACACTTCAAGCCATCTGCATAGCACACGCTGAGTGACGATTGGGCTTGGGGCTTTAGAGTCTATTGCATTGCCCCTGGCTGTCTTCAGGTCAGCAAGCATCAGACTTGAGTTCAAGTTCCAATTACATCAGCTTCTATTTGGGTCATCTTAGGCAAGGGACTTATCTTTCTGAACTTCAGTGTCTTATAAAAAGAGATCTGCTCTGCCTACCTCACAAAAAAAGGTTCTATTGTTGCTTTTTAGCTTTTTTTTTTTTTTGAGCAAGAGATTATATATTTTAATCCATAAAATTCTAAACCAAGGTAAGAAACTGTAACTAAATCCCATAATGTTGGGGGGTGACCTCCCCCCTTTCTGATTAGGATGGTTACATACTGTATACTCATATTCTGATTGTATCAAGGATGGTTAAATGGACAAGCTTGCTTCGAGCTTCTGAGTAGTATGCATTTCTGAGAGTTAATCCTCCCCTCTAAGGTTTCAAAAGCAACCATGACATTATTAGAGGGCGAGAGAGCTTGGCTTGGGGTGAATAACGTGGTTTGAATATGAGAATTTGCAGAAAGGATGACGTGTTTGATTAAATAGATTTAGAAATAGCTGATGACTCTGACCTTATATTGTTGTGCACCTTATTGCTACACTAGGTTTCACTGTGCCAACACGAATCACAATCACCTCATCCCATTCTTCCAGAGTGAAAATAAGTGCTAAGGGGGAAGGATGAAATGGTCTTATAAAATGTTTGCATTTGTGATGAAAATTTTCTAATGAATTAAACATTTAGTGGACTGTTTCCTTTGATAAATAATTGCTTACATTATGAAAGTATTATTTTGATATAAAGTGAATTTGGGGCTCTTTTATACTTTCAAAAATTGCATTGTTATGAGTCCAAATTGACTCAATGACAGTGGGCTTGTTGGTTGTTTTGTTTGTAATAGTTTCAAAATAATTGGAAAATATAGACTGGATTGAGGACATACTCATTTGTTTAAAAATTTTTAATTATCAAGTAGTTTGGTTTTATTTAAATATACTTGCATTCATGAAAAATGTGAATTTTATATCTGTGTATTGCACTATTAAATTTTTTTAAATTGATGAACTAATTTTGTATCCAATTTTCTCTGGAAAATCGAGCATTAGAAAAGACTCTGTTTACATTTACAAGCTATACATGGATAACTTCAGCTTTTAAATAGATAGCATTATTATATACATCAAAAGTACCACAGCATTCTCTCGGCCTGTTCTATTTTCTAATGCTAGCTTTCATATCTCTCTGAAATCTGATGGAGGTCACCAACATTCTCTTCGAACAAGGATTGCCCTTAATCAGCCATTTACTCAGGTTTCCTGAGGCAATGCACTATGACCAGTGAACACAAAGAGAAATCATAGTATCTCCCTATAACCTACCCATTTAATAGATGTGGAGATAGATTAAGACACAGAGTGCAGATAGAAAAGGACATTGCCTGGGGATTGGCAAAAGAAGGTTTCCTTTAAAAGAGATCACTTTGTTCTAATAACCTGGCACTCTGCGATACTCACCTTCCTTGATGCAATCGCTGAACACAAAATGGGTGCATAAGCAAATGTGAAGAAAGCTGATGGTGTCAGGCTATCAAAAGATATAGCATCTGGGGTCTTAAAAGCTTGAAGATAAATAAGTGGCAGTCTAGTTGAGAAGAAACAAAGTCCACATGGAAGAAGTACACCAGCCTGTGTGATCATGAGGTGTCAATAGGTTCAGTTATCAGGCATCAAAGATCCAGAACAAAACAATCATATCAATGTGAATGAAAGGGAGAGCAGAATGGAGACCCAAACCCCATCTGTAGACAACTGGACAGTCCCTCACAGAAGAGTCATAAGGAAGAGATGAGCCAGTCAGGGTGCAGTATAGCACCAATGAAACTCATCTTTCTCTAGCTTAATACTTCCTCCCCACCGCACCCAACCCCCAACTATCATGACCCCAGTTCTACCTTACAAATCTGGCTAGATCAGAACATATACACTGGTACAAATAATAGCTGAAAACATAGGGGATGCAGGACAGGTAAATACCTCAGAACCAATAATGAGAGTAGCGATGATCTCAGGAAGGGAAGGGGAAGGGAAAACTGATCACAATGATCTACATATAACCCCTCCCAGGGGGGACAGACAACAGAAAAGTGGGTGGAAGGAGATAGTAGTTGATGTAAGATATGAAAAAAAATCAATATAAATTATGAGAGCAAGGGTGGGGGATCAGGGAAATGAGCTGATACCCAGGGGTCAGGTAAAAAAAAGTTTTGAAAATGATGATGGTAACAAATGTACAAATGTGCTTGACACAATGGATGTATGTATGGATTGTGATAAGAGTTGTAAGAACCCCCAATAAAATTATTTTTAAAAAATAATAATAAAGAGATCAGCTGAGCTGAATTTTAAAAGATAAGTAAGAACTGACCAGGCCAAGAAAAGTATGTGAAAATAGTGGAAAATGGGAAGGTGACAGAGGTCTATATGTCTATGCAAGGGTTAAAGGGACTTTCAAAATAAGGTGGAAAGCTGACAATCTTGATTTATCCTTTCTCTAGATTTCTTTGAATAACAACTTTGCAACTAGTGATAATTTTTATAGCCCGTGAGTTTGTAGGGAGCCTCTGTGGTGTAGTGGTTACACTGTCAGGCTGAAATCCACAAGGTTGTTGGATGCAAACCACCAGCTGCTCTGAGGGAGAAAGACGGGCTTTCTACTCCCTTAAACAGTAGGTCTGGAAAACTGAGTCAGCATTGACTCGATGGCAATGAGTTTGGTTTTTGAGTGGGATTCTTGGAAGAATTTCCAATCAGCCAAATGTGGATATATCTAATGAAGAAAGGAGGGGAATTCACAGGAGACAGTAGGACATTTCTACCTTCCCTTTCCTCGCTCTCTTCCTGTATACTCTTGCAGTAGAGAAGACTCCAAATGCAGAAATTAGAATTAAAAGCTTTACTTTGTTTTTGGAAAGTGCACTGGCAGGAAGGAGAGGAATGCTTGTACCCCAGCTCCTTAATAAGTTCCATTTGAAAGCATTTTGTTATTTTTCCTGGATGTTAAGACTACACAGCAGAATATACCTCAGCTCAGCAATTTCTACATGCACAATTCAGAGACATGGATTGCATTCTCCAAGTTGTGCAAAAATGTCATGCTTTTCAGATTTGTTCCTCCACCATTAACATAAGCTCACTGTCCCCTAAGGTTACTGTCTTGGCTACTTTGCTACTTGATTAATTTGGAAGCCTTTGGGGTTGCTGTAGTCAATTTGATCCTGTGTCACTAGATCTTTAAGTAGCACAATGCTCAAGGCAAATATTCTTAAGCTATTGGTTTTAAGAAGACTTCAGGGGATATCGTTGGGCTTAAGGTTTAAAGATGATCTTAGAACAAGTCTTGGATAATCACCCAGCTTCAGGGTTCCAGAAAGTCTGGAGTCAAGGTATTCCAAGGTTTCACAGAGTGAGTTCGGCAGTATTCCATTCTCTTTTGTAATCTGGAATATTAGAGTAGAGTGGGTGGTAACTCTTCTCTGAATATTACATAGAATTTTTCAGGGAAACTCTTGGTAGGCTTTTTTTAAAGTGTGTGTCATTTCTTGACTGTTTTCTTTGCTATATTCAATTTATTTAATTGTGACAGGTCTGTTCCAATTGGTGTATGTGATATAGTGTGTTTCTAGAAGTTTGTCGCTTTTATTATTTATGTTGTCTTTTCCTTTATTACATTTGCCATTAGTTTGATAATGTAATGAATCCTTTCAAAGGATTCTTGATTCTGGTGGATTTCTGTTTATTTTTGTTTGAATATTATTTTCTTTCTACTGGTGACCATCGGCTCCCCGACCCCATCAGCCCCAGCTCCCTATTCTTATTCCAGTTATGGGAGACGTAGGATTAAGGTATTGATTTTGGTTCTTTCTTCTCTCTTGAAGCTTGTGTCTGTGACCCAACTATGTTGTATGTTATGTTTTCATTCTCATTTGATTCAAATAACTTTTTATTTCCATTAAAAAAAATGTTCCGCTCCCCAGTTGCTTTGAGCGGGGCATCATTCAGTTTGGGGGCATTTGACATTTCCCTTTCATCTTCCTTTTGTGAGTTTAAAAGTTCATCGTATTGTGCTTTGAGGGGATAATTTGTAGCTTTTGATGGTTTCTATATTTACCGAGGCTTGTTCTGCAGTCCAGGTATGGCTTATTGTGCACACTGTTCCATGCACTGGGGAAGAATGCCTGTGGGGCTGTTGTTGGGGGCCGGGGGTGTCTATGAGGTCAAGATTGTAGTTTAGATCTTCTGTGTCTTCACTGAGTTTCTCTACTTGTCCTGTCCTTCCACGAACCAAACCAAGCTCACTGCCATCGAGTCTATGCAGACTCATATCAACCCTATAGGACCGAGTAGAACTACCCTGTGAGTTCTGAGACTGTAACTGTTTACAGAAGTAGAAAGCTCCAGCTTTCTCCCACACCTTCAACAAAGTAGTGTATTCAAAGTCTCCTATTATCATTGTGGACTTATCTTTCTTTTTTTTTTCCTTACCTCAGTTAAAGTGTTATTTTTGTATTTTGGGCATCTTTCCCTAGGTGTGTATATATTTATTATGATTATATACTCTTGTTGAATTAGCTCTTTAATTGTTATATAATTTCCTTCCTTGTTTCTTGCTGACTTTTGCCACAAATATGCACAAACAGCATTGCCACTCCTGCTCTTTTTCGGTTGTTTTTCCATCTTGAGATTTTTAGCTTATTGTTTCCTTGTGTCTAAGGTGTGTCACTTAAAGTTAGCCTATTGACGAGTCATGTGTTCTTATCCAGGAGCCCTGGTGGCATAGTGGGTTACACATTGGGTGGCTAGCCCCAACGTCAGCAGTTCAAGACCACCAGCCACTCTTGGGGAGAAAGATGAGGCTTTCTACTGCAGGAAAGAGTTACTGTCTCAGAAACCAGCAGGGACAGTCCTGTTGTGTCCTACGGAGTCGCCACCAGTCAGCATCGCCTTGATGGCCATCTGATGGCTTTTTGAGTTTAGTTTTCTTACCCATTGTGCCACACTTTGGTGGATTTGACCCATTTTCATGCAGTGGAATTATCAATAGTTTTGAATTTAATGCTGCCATTTGTTGTGTTCTCTTTTGTGTTGATTTATTTTGGGTTGTGAATATTTTTTATTTCAGTGATTTCATTTAAATGAATATGCTCATTTTGTTGACAGATTTCATTAAAATGTTCCTCATTGTTACTATTTTGATGCTGAGTGAAACTGTATGGTTTATCTTGTTGTTGAGGCTAATTAATTTCCTTTGAGGTTACTCTGTAAATTCTTTCTTCCCCAGTTTAAAATAATACAGTCTATCTTGATATCATCTTGCCCTCTTCTCCATTTGAAACTTCATTATTTATTTATTTATTCACTGTTTATATTGCCACTGCTTATAAATGATTTCTCTAGTCCCCTATTTTCGGTCTTGTAGGCTTATTTTTGTTTCTTTGTTCTTTTAAAAATAATTTAATTTTTGTTTCTTAATCTCCACTGTCTGTTATTGTGGGTTTCTGTCTGAAGGACTCTCTTTAGCACTTCTAGGAAGGTTGACCAGCTTTTGGTGAAGTTCCTTAATTTCTATTTACCTCTCATATTCATTAGGGAATTTTCTCCCAACAAATCAAGAATGGGTGCATTTTCATTGGGAATTCCGAATACGTGCACGTTATTCCTGTCGATGGTGTAACATAATTCTTGGGCTTTTGTCTCTTTGTTCTTCCTAAAGATTCATATTCAGAGAGTTGTTTTCAACTTCCCATGGATTCAGCGCTACTCCTTTACTGGTATATGTGTTATCTACGTCTGATAATTAATACTAATCATCTGGATGTTTACATGGGATTCCCAACTTTCCTTTTGTCACTTATTCTTGTATTATTTTCCTGAATTCTTCTAGAATTCTGTGTTTTCCTTGATTTTGTGTATGGCTCCCTTCATGTTGTCCTAGATCTAAGTATAATTCTTTTTAAAAATCATTTTATTGGGGGCTCGTACAACACTTATCACAATCCATACATCATCCATTGTGTCAGCACATTTGTACATCTGTTGCCATCATCATTCTCAAAACATTTGCTTTCTACTTGAGCCTTTGATATCAGCTCATTTTTTCCCTGCCTCCCCACTTCCCCCTCCCTCATGAACCCTTGATAATTTATAAATTATTACTATTTTGTCATATCTTACACTGCCTGATGTCTCCTTCACTCATTTCTCTGCTGTCTGTCTCCCAGACGAGGCCATATGTAGATCCTTGTAATCGGATCCCCCCTTCTACCCCACCTTTGCTCCACCCTCCTGGTATCGCCACTCTCGCCACTGGTCCTGAGGAGTTCATCTATCCTGGATTCCCTGTGTTTCCAGTTCCTATCTGTACCAGTGTACATCCTCTGGTCTAGCTGGATTTGTAAGAAAGAATTTGGATCCTGATTGTGTGTGTGTGTGGGGTGGGGGGGGGCATTAAAGAGCTAGAGGAAAGTTGTATGTTTCATTGTTGCTACCCTGGACCCTGACTGGCTTATCTCCTCCCCATGACTCTTCTACAAGGGGATGTCCAGTTGCCCACAGATGGGTTTTGGGTCCCCAATCTGCACTCCCCCTGGGTCACAATGATATGATGTTTTCTTTTCCCCTTGATGCCTGATAACTGATCCCTTTGACACTTCGTGATCACACAGTCTGATGTATTTCTTCCATGTGGACTTTGTTGCTTCTCGAGTATAATTCTTTTCAATTGGTTATCCATCCGTTCCAATAGAGTTTCTTCCTCTGTAAGATTTTTCTGGCCCTGTGATTTGTCTGTGAGGGTGGGTATGTGATTTGAAATTTCTGTTGTCTCTTACACATTGTGGAGACATTGTATTCATTTGTTGATGTTATGGTCATTGGTTTCACCCTTTATTTTTTGTTCAGTTTTGTTTTAATATATCTAGACCGTGGTGATGTCCTACTCTGGGCACTAGTTCGGCAACACGGGGTGCTCACCCCTGCCATTGTGAGAATGGGGTACTGATTGGAAGTGTATACTTGAGTCTCTAACCGCTGGTTGTCTAGAGCAACTGTGGGGCGGCTGCATGCTCTAGGGATGCTGGGTTCATTGGTGCCACTCACCAATCAATGGGCAGCAAGTAGGGCACGTGTGACCAGGCAGTCACTGGCTCTTGACTGGTGGGTAAAATGGAGGATGAGCAGGAGGAGGAAAAAGAAAGCAGGCGACAAGAAGGAAGAAGAAAGGAAAAGGAGAAATAAACTGTGTGGAGGGTGCCTGCGAGTGTGGTGCTCACTCCACGAAGGGGCTGCGGCTGAGTGCTGCTGCTCCCTGTGGAGCGGGGGTGGCTGGGGCACCTACTTTGTGGGAGCAAAACGAAAAGAAAGTGGTTAAGGGGAAGGGGAAACCCAAGAAAAATATACATAATACAGGGTGGGAGGGGATGGACTCTTAAGAAAGAGAAAGAGGGGGAAAGGGAGGCAGAGAATAGTAGCCCAAGAGTTAGCTGACAACACAGCTAGGGAGGCATTCGTGACTTGCTAGGCAGAAGCACATACCACTGGGCAGTATGTGCAGGATGTGCACTGGTGACTGTGGAGGCTGCAGACATTCTCTTATGGACTCGGGTTTTCAATATACAGGGTCTTATCATCTGCGAATAGAAATCCTTTTACTGCTTTTCCCCATCTGGGCACCTTTTCTTTTTCTTTTCTTATTTCTCTGGCTAGGACTTCTAACAATACTGAACAGAACTAGTGATCGTGGGCACCCTCGCCTTGTTCCTGATTCCAGGGAGGAAAGTGCAGTCTTCCTCCATTAAATATAATCCTGAGTTCTCATATACACCTTTAAATATATGTAGAAATGTCTTTTCTATTCCAATATTCTTTAGAATTTTCATCAAGAAAGGGTGCTGGAGTTTTATCAAACTCTGCATGCACAGAGATGATCGAGTATCCCTTCCATTGTTCTATTGACAGGCTGCATTCCTCAGCTCTTTTGAGGATGTTTTCCATTCCCTATCACTGAATACGGCCCGAAGTGATTTATTGGAAGTGACCTAGGTCTGCCATCTTTGTTTGTTTGTTTACGTAAAAAGGACACTACTGAGAGGCTGGAGAATGGAGATATTTTATTGCTTATCTTCTCTATGACTCGGTGTCATGAGGTTAACATACTCTCAAAAGGTACTGCAATATTTTTGTCTTAAACAAGTGATTTTGGATATCCAAGGCCCATGGTCAGTGAAGATAATTACAACAATAAAATGAATATTGCCTATAAATATTCATGATCATCTTTAGGACTCTATGCAAATGATAGGAAGTTAGAGAAGGGGATTCTTCCACCAAGTGCTGTTAAAATCCTCTCAGTGTAGACATCTAAATCCACTCCCTATACTAACAATGGTAAAAAAACAAAAGAGAACGGCTACCTCCTGCTCTTCTATTTCAGGATGCTTTTGTGGGGAATTCTCTCTACCCTTTCTACCCAACCTTCCTTTAAATATCATCCACAGAGTATAGCTGATTGAATGGGGCTGGGGGAGGTTAGCGCGATCCCTTACTGCACCACCCGTGCATACTGAAACTCACACTACAAAGGACAATCCCAGGCATGGACCCACCAGGGATGCTCCAATACTCACAGTGTTCAAGGGCAGCCAAAGTGACAATCCCCAAGACTACGGGAACATCAAGAAATCAATTACACGGATAAGGTCACTGAATAATCAAAGTGAATTTATTCCAGGATTACTTAAGCATCAACGACAGAGAAACAGCGCCTCTCATGCTCTAGGAACAGCAGTAAAATAAAGGACACAGGCATGCCATTTGGGTGACCAAAGTACAATATCAAGTGAAAAAAAATTAACTTTCAACTTTAAATACAAAGATGAAGCAATTTAATAAGGAATTTTGTTAATAAGAAAAATAGATGTCCCATATCTTTATTACACACTGTACAAAATAAAATATTGCACCTTGAAGTCATATCATAAATATCTACAAAGTATTTTACAAGTGATCTGTCGTTTAATTTAACAAAAGTGACTGATAACTGAAAGCTCCTGGGCTGGTGTAGCATCTCTACTTCTTCCCATCCACCCCCAACCACCAGACCCTCCACCTACAGTAGTACTCGTCCCAGTGTCAGGGAGGTGGGAGGGAGGGCATTTGGCACGTGGTAGACAGACTCCATCACACACAAATCCCAAACCACAATGCATGGTTCACGTATCACTATTGGCCAAGGACTATGTTTAGCACAACCTGTTACAGGTAACTTTGCAGCCAAACGGGTTGCAGACAGACAGCATGCGCACACGCAGTGAGCAAGGGCATGGAATAAAGACGTGCACCCACTTATGAAGGTGTGTGTGTACATGTGCCATCCAAAGCCAGGAAGTGGCAGTATACGCAGGAAGGCCTTCCATAGCCAAATCCGCTTCCGAACATTCAACTGAAGGCCAGCCTGGAGACGCTTTACTCCAAACGTCACCTCCACCCTGACACACACCCTTGCACCAGTACTGGCTGCCATCCAAACCCAACGCAACCCAACCCAATCCAACCCTAACCTTACCTGGTCCTCACTCTAACCTTTGAAGCCTGGGTGCTGATGTAACTGCCGTTTGTATCTAGCCCAATCCTACTCTAGCCTTAGGACTCAAGTTACCCCTAACCCCATTTCCCACCTGCTAAGCCAAATCTGAAGGCTCCCTCTAGTTCTAATTCTAACTTCTAGCCCAACTAATTCCCTTCGGATTCACTGGGGAACAAAAAAATCCGTTCTAACCAAACATATCTTGTAAACCATAATTTTAAATGATCATGCTTCATAATTAGATTACTTTCTTAGATATATATTTTTTCCACAATAAAAATCCATAGGGATACAATTCGATGCATAAATTAGGTCTGATAAGGCTTTGGTTCTGTTTGAATGCAGGAGAACATTCCATTCACAGCTCTGAAAAGAAAGCTTTGAATCTTACTTTAAACTCAGTAGGAAAGGTTGTCTCCTTTGACTGCCGTGCTGCCCCATTTGGGCACAGAGGGTGCCATCGCGACCGCGTGCTTTCTTTCGCGGGTGCGCGCGCAAGGACAGGTGGCACCTGCCTCTGGCTGCCCTGCGAACGCCCACTCCGTTTGGGTGGGCACGCCTTGTTTTCACTGACCCAACCCAACCCGACGCCAGTTGTCCTGGCATCACATCCTCCTCCTGGCGACCCCAGGGCATCAGCATGGAACTGGGCGGTGCAGGGTGGTCCATGGCGGTGACCTTCAGAAGCAAAGCCAGGCTTTCCTTCCCCAGCGCTCCACAGGCTCGAGACAGTCACAACTCCTGCTCAGCACTTCTCAAGTGCACATGCGGCCCGAACTTGGAGCTCTAAAGCCAGCAAAAGTGGAAGCCGTCGGTTGCTGGGGTCCCCAGACTGGTGCCGGACGGGTTGCTCAGTGCCAGTCTTGGCAGCATCCGGGAAGCAGCAGCACATGGCGATGCCCGTGGCATAGTCTGCCCAGAGGGGAGATGCCCTGCGCCATGCTGTTCTGGCTTGGCCTTGGAATACACTGCTTCCAAGAGTTGGGATTAAGAAAGAAAGAAAAACTGCCTTAGGGAAAGGTCATTAGTTAAAACAGCGCTGTATTTGCATGGTGGCCTGGGACTCCTGAATTTGTGGATTGTTTTGTTTTAAAGAGATACATGGGATCGGACCAGCTAGCTGGGGGACAGTGAGCTCTCAGGGGTCTCTTTTCTTTTCACAGCAGCATCATGGTCCCACCAAAGCCTTGTCCTTTTCTTGGCACGAGCGGCAGCACCTGTTTGTAGAGGTCGAAGGAACACAGGCTCAGGAGCTTTACAAACAGGCAGTAGTGAGTGGTGTCTGCGTGGTCTCCTGCCAGGAAAGAAACCGAGATCCACAGAGGTGGCTCATGAGACAACAAACCAAACAGGAGCACAAAACACCAACGAAAAGCAGAAGCCAAACCTGAGGCCTCGGCAGGAATTCTGACTCCCTGTGGAGGCCCTGTGCGCTCCACTGGGAGTCAATCAATGGCTTCTACCTTTTGGAAGCAAGCAGCCCTTTCTTTCAAGGCACCTCTAGGTGGATTCAAACTACCAACCTTTCAGTGACATACTTTAGAAGCCCATCAGCGACCTGATTTTTTTTTAATTCACTTGAGTTAATCAAGAGCTGTAAATGGAGGTCACAGAATGGGAAGAAGAGAGTCACAAGTCCATGGCCTCCCCTGTCAGCTAGTGGCCTTTCCATGCTGGCCCAGGATGAACTTCCCCGTGGCTGGAGTAGCACTCATTAGCTTGGGGGTGGGGTGGGTTAGGAACTCCTTGGAAAACATATGGAATCTATGGACTTGTTAGCTTAAACTACACATACACATGTTACATACAATTCAGGACATTTCCCTGGGTACCCAAGGCTGTTTACAGGACCCCTCCCTTAGAGGATGAAAATCTCAGCCATGCGCCCCACTAACAACACCTCTATATTTGCTCTGAAGAACACGGATTAGCAGTCACATCAACAGAGTTCATTTCCTGATGTCCCCAAACCAGCAAAACCATTCTGAAGGGCCCCTGAGTGGTGGTGCGGGGGAAGGGGCACCATGAGGGTCTGGGCTGGACAAGGCACCCGGCAAGGGTGGGGTGGGGAGGGCAGTGATACCTGAGTGGGGTACGTGTGATCACAGGAAGGCCCCAGACAGTGCCGCCAGGAGGTTGGCTTCTTCTGCTGCCCGCAGTGCCTCTCCACCACAGGCCTGCAGCTCCTTCGGTGCACACACTCCACCCTGCGGGCCTGGAAGCCCCGGCCACAGGCTGCTGTGCAGGGCTGCCAAGGGCCGGTGTGCCAGCAGCCGTCACAGGCCCCTGATGAGCAGTTCCTCCTAACGGTGGGTCTGAAACCAAACAGCCAGAAAACCAGACAGGCAGCGTGTCACCTCTGGCCAGATCAAGCCTTTGGCCCTACTCTGCATTTAACATATGGAAAAGGTCTTACATCTGGACCCTGTTCACCAGGAAATGGAATGTGATCATCCCATGCTAAGCAAAAGGGGTGGAGCAATCATGAGGGTGATAGAAAATTGCATCTTTTTGTGGGGGGAGGGGGGAAGTACAGACTTTTTCAAGCTGGTGAGAAGGCGCCTCCACACCACTCAAGTTAGCCCCAGACGTACTAAGGAGGCTCTGGAAACAGTCACAGGTGCATGACGCAGGAAGGTCTCCTTGGAAAAAGTCACTTCAGAAAAATGCATTGAATCCCACATAAGGCTACAGATCTGCCAGGTGATCACTGGTCACATTAGTCCAACAACAAAGAGTGCATTATACTTGTTTTAAAAATGCAGGTAAGGCTTTTCACGTGCCAGACACATGGGAATGAGAGATGAGGGAAATACAAAGCCAGTGCCCGCCCGGCACCCAAGCTGCTCTGCAGCAGGGATGCGCAAAGGGTCAACCTCCCTCCAAGAGAACTCAGAGCACATTGCGCTCACGCCGGCGGGGTCGTGAAAGGAAAGCAGTGACTCTGGCCAGCACAGCCTTGCCTCTGAGAACGTTCTCCTTCCGGCACCGACAGTGGAGGGAAGGGCTCCTGGTCATAGATACCTCTGCTCAGACCGAGCAACTGACCCCTCCAGCTCCATGCCACACAATCCAGAAATGTTCTGGAACATGCCAAGATTCCCCCCAACCTGCGCCCGTGATTAACGAAGTTGAAACAGCTCCTCAGAGGTGGGAGGAGGCAGGGGCCTCATGACTTCCCATTCACTGGGCTCGATCCTGAGGGTTTGATGGGGCATTTTGGTTTTCTTATCAGAGGCTTCTGAGGAGGGCACATCGCCTGTGGAGAGTTTTGAAAGTCCACTCGAAGTGTGGTACCCAAACCCACTGCCATCAAGTTGATTCTGACTGATAGTTACCTGATAGAGTTTCCCAAACTGTAAATCATTTCTCCAAAGTAGTGAGGAGTCAATGGTGGATTTGGACCACCAACCTTGGGTTAGCCCAACACCCAATGCACAGTGCCAGCAGGGAAATGTAGTAAGATGAGAATATTATGATAACCCCAACTTCTCTAAGGAAGTGTATTACAGAGAGTTGGAAGCAATTTGTGGATTAGCCACCAGAGGGCTAATCCCTCTAGTTGCTTACTCCCAACCAAAAACCAAATAGATAGATAGATGATTGATAGATAGATAGATAAATAGACACCCTTTACCCCTGTTAGCTGTGGAGTCAATCCAACCTATGGTAAATAAATAAGGCCATGAGCTACAGAGAACTACCCCAGAGGATTTCCTGGGCTAATCAATGGAAGCAGTTGGTGAGGCCTATTTGCTATACCAGTGCTTCCCAAAGTGCATGATACGGCCCCCTGGGGTACTCAAATGATCCAGGGGGGCTGCAAAAGCAGATAAAACTCAAACCAAACCACACTCACAGCCACCAAGTCAATCCCAACTCATGGCGACCCTATAGGACAGGGTTGAACTGCTTCTGTGGGTTTCTGAGGTTGTAACTCTTTACAGGAGTAGAAAGTCTTATCTTCCTCCCAAGGAGCTGGTGGTGGTTTTGAACAGCTGACCTTGTGATAAGCATCCCAACACATAACCACTATGCCACCAGGGCTCTACACGCTATTCCAGATTATGGGCTATAGCACAAAAATTTTAAATTGCTGATCATTTTTCTTTTTCCCTGAAAAGGAGGAGTTTAGCCAAGTATGTTTGGGAACCTATTTTCTATGGTGTTCCTTCAAAGGATCCACCTGATTCCATCTCCAACTGTTGTTTCGACCATTGGCAGAACATGTGGCTTGCCCACGTGGGGGCCTGCCCGCTGCACTGTTTTGTGAGGGAGACTTGCCACGTGGTCTTCCAGCTTCATAGCTCTGTTTTCTTTAGTGGGCATGGATCCTGAGGGCCCCAAGCTGACTTTCTATGGTCAACAGAGCAGAGACTGGGCACCCCTCAGCAGAAATCAGCTTTCTCCTGAATGAAGGTCCAACACACTTTCAGAGAGCATTAGAAGAATCTGATGTCCATTAGAAGAAAGGGCATCAACTTGGTCCTCACCCTCTTACTAAGACTCCCCCCTCCTTCCCTCTGCATGAGTAATCTCAACTTCTCTTCTGGTATTTCAGGCCCAAGTGACCTTCACGTATAGAACCACACCTCTGCTTCACAGTGGGGTTTGGAAGCAGCCATTGAGCTTCCTCATCAAAAGGGCTGAGAGGGGTACAAGGAGCTAGAGACTAGCAACACTGGGGTAGAAAGAAGCTCAGGACAGTACTGTGGTTGCTTCATTCTGCAAGACAAATTAAAAAAATAATCTGGAGAACTCCATCCAGTAGAGGGCGCCATTTCTATGGGCTTGGACAGCTATGGCTGAGCCAGATGGCCACAGCCTGGGTGCAGGCACATGCACACAACTCTGACACACGTGCTTATCTATGCAAAGCATGAAAGTTGGAAGGCAGTCGGCATCATTAAGCAACCTCGTCTTTCCTAGACTTACTCCATCTCTCATTCCTGTTCAGTCCAGATGCACCTCCGTCCTGAGTCACTGTTTTTACCATCAGCCAGATTCAACTGGCCATCGAAGCTGTCTGGCTGTGTGACACACATGTGACAGCTTTTAAAGCGATATGGGCTGCCAGATTCCACTCTCCAAGCACCTGATCCATTAACACTGACGT
This sequence comes from Tenrec ecaudatus, assembly GCF_050624435.1. Classification (NCBI taxonomy): domain Eukaryota; kingdom Metazoa; phylum Chordata; class Mammalia; order Afrosoricida; family Tenrecidae; genus Tenrec; species Tenrec ecaudatus. The sequence goes on along the minus strand of NC_134538.1, from coordinate 49,657,685 downwards.
GAGCTCAAGAATCTTTCAAGAAAACTTCTCAGGTGATTCTGACTCTTGACTAAGGTGAGCAATCACTGCTTTGAGAACAGGCTTTCTATGACCTTGAGCGCATCCTCATGTCCCAGGCTGTTCTCTTGTCATCAGTATGGTCTGACTCTCCTCGGTTAATTCCCACTGACTTTCTTCAATGGAAGCCCTGCCTCCCAAACCCTGCTCAGGGCCAGCTGAGGGGACTGGCAAACAGACCATCTACCCAAAGCCATTGATAATATTACCCCCTGTAAAACATCCTCTGGCATTTACTGAAGGAGCCCTGATAGTTCTGTAGGGTAAGTGTTGGATGGTTAAACACTAGGTCAGCTGTTCAAATCCACCAGCTGCCCCTGGTTGCCAACAGTCAGAATCGACTTGATGGCAGTATACGGTGCCGGAAGCACTTACTAAAGTCCTGCTGTGAGTTGGAATTGACTCGATGGCAGTGAGTTTGGTTTATTGTGGTAACTGGGGATTTCTCCACCTTACCTAAGTGCTTCTACTTTGACCCCTGACCCATCTGGAGGGAGCCCAGAGTCAACGCATCCTTGTGGCAGAAAAGATCTGTGGGAAAACAGGCCCAAGCAACGATGAAATCCTGTTGTTTCCCAAATGCACCAGTTTCTATTTTAAGAAGTTCTGGAGGAGCGCTGGTGGTGTAGTGGATATACTTTGGGCTGCGATGTGCAAGGTCAACAGTTCAAAACCACCAGCCAGCTTCGAGGGTGAAAGACGGGCTTTCTATCCCCATAAACAGTTACGGTCTTGGAGATTCCTAGGGACAGTTCTACCCCATCCTATAGGGTCGTATGGGTTTTGGGTGGTGTGACAGTAAAGTGCCTGCTGCTCTGTGGCTCGATGTTAAAAAGACCTGATACGTGCTCCGGATTACAGCCTACAAAACTCTAGGGCAGCGGTTCTCAACCTGTGGGTCGAGACCCCTTTCAGAGTGGCCGCTCAAGTCATAACAGTAGCAAAATGACAGTGATGAAGTAGCAAAGAAAACCATTTGATAGTTGGGGCATCACCACCACATGAGGAACGGTGTGAAAGGGTCTCGGCATCAGGAAGGTGGAGCACCGCTGCTCTTGGGGGAAGTTCTCCTCTGTCACAGGGAACTGCTTTGAGTCAAAATCGACTGCAAAAGAGACTCGCGCCTGCGCTCTCCAAGAACCATTGCAGTCCTTCCCGCCAACCACCAGACAGGCGAGCACATTTGCAGCATGAGACAAAAGCATCAAGATGTCCAAGTGGGACCGTGAACGGAGGCAACAGACACAGTCTGGCAAGTGAAAGTGGACTTGGTGTCTCTCTTTTAGCCTGGGCATTTTTCTTCTGTCATTACTTTTTAAAATTGGCACCCTTCCAAGCTCTTCCTAAAGCCAGTTCCACAAGCTGCTGTTGGCGGTGGTGTTGGGTCCATTCTTACTCCTCGAGCAAGAGCCATGTGACGGGTCCAACCACCCCTTTGGGCTCCCCGCCTCTGGTCTCTTCAGGGGCAGATTTCTAGGTCGCAACTAAACCTCCTCAGGTCACTACTAAACCTCCCCTACTTTTCCCCATGTGGTTTTGAATTACGAATTAGGCTGCTCACCACAAGGTCAGCAGTTGGAAACCACCAGCCTCTTCAAGGGGGAAAGATGAGGCTTTCTACTCCTGTGAAGACACACAGCCTACGCAAGGTGCCAAACGAAGAGCAGTGTAGCTGGAGCTAGAGGTGAGGGGACAGAGGTAAGGTCTTGGGTGAGACTACAGAGGAAGATAGGACTTGGCTGCAGTATTTTATAAGCTGCATTGAGAATTGTTGCCAGTCCCTTTAAGATTGGTCAAGCCCTGAAACTTCTAAAATGATTTAATCCCCCAAGGAGATGGATTGTGGTGGTGTGATCAGAATTGGGGAAGATCCCAGTGGCAGTGTGGAAAGTGGACAGGAGAGAATCTCGTGGGTTCAATGACCGTGGGAATGGGCCAGGTGAGAGCAAATGGTGGCCTGGGAACTGGTGCCATCTGAGCGCACGAAAACTGGTTGGGTTCACGAACACCAAACCCAACCCGGCCAGCTGAAGTAGAGAGAGTCATTGAGAATACAGAACAAAATCAAATGCAATGTTTCACTCATCAGACGAACAAACCTACAGAATGTGGATGAAAACCAGGAGTTAGCATATTCTGTTGGTATTCAGGGGTCCTCAAACGTTTAAAACAGGGGGCCAGTACACTGTCCCTCTGACCCATTGTAGGGCCGGACTATACTTTTAAAAAACACTATGAACAACTTCCTATGCACACTGCACATATTTTATTTTGAAGTAAAAAACCAAACAGGGCAAAAACACTCAACAGCCCGGATAAATGTTCTCGGCGGGCCGCATGTGGCCCATGGGTCATAGTTTGAGGACCCCTAGGATGTTCTGATGGTAGTTTGCCTATCAATTTGATTTTATATCGACATCTACCCTATAACCTACCCTGAGTGTACAAAGATAATTTTTCTAGGGTGTTTACGGCAATGTTTGCCATGATAAACTATTGAAACAATCAAATGTCTATCAGCCTGAGAATGATATAATATCCACTATATCAAGTGTTGTAATGGGTTACGCACTGAACTGCTGATCAGAAGGCCAGTGGTTCGAACCCACCAGTCACTCTTTAGGAGTAAGATGAGGCTATTTGTTCCTGTAAAGATTTAAAGTCTCAGAAACCCTAAGGGGCCATGCTGTTCAGTCCTACTGGGTCACTGTGAGTTGGAATTGACTAGATGACAATGAGTTTGTTTGTTTTTTTTGGGGGGTGGGGTTGGATAACAATAAAAATGAAATAATCTCTATGTACTTAGGTAGAGAATGTCTCTTAACATTTGTTAGGTAAAAAAAGCAAAGCTCAGAAAAATATGTATGCTTTCTTTACAAAAACCCTGGGCATGCATCTGTGTGTTTAAGTATCTCTTTGTAAATGCAGAGAAAAGTGTCTGGATGCTGCATTTCAATTTGTGCGTGGCCTTGATTTTCTCAGCAACACACGAAACTACCCAGTTCAGTTGAGATTGTGGTCAGCAGTTTCAAACATTGTCCATTTGTGGAGGATGGTTCTGGCGTGAAATCATGCTGCAGGAACAGGGAAGGCAACGGCCTCTCCATTGCAGAGAATGCAGTAAGCTCAAAGCAGGAACCAAGCCAACTGGGAAGAGCATCCGTTTTCTTTAGCAACACTCAAGGTAGGGCTGAGGAAGACACAGCCACTTACGGAGCATCGTGTCTGAGCCAAGCTGCTGGGCAATGAATGAAAACTTCTCAACCATAAATTCAAATGAGTGATGAAACTCATTTTGCAGATAACACAGCTAACTTCAGAAAGATTAGCCACACAAGAGCACCACAGAACTGCAAAGCCTCTGGTCAGTCTGCCCTCAGGGTCATTCTGGCTCAAGACCTCTGGGATAGTGGGCCACGACATGGGCGGTGCCTGTTCTCTAAATGACTGTGTAGGGCAAAGCTCTTTTATGCCCCAAAGCATCAGTAGCTCCCAATTCCCTTGAGAGCACAAGAAACTCCTTTCTTCTGTAAACTCCTTATTCTCTGTTAAATCATGTTATCAATATCCTAATCTAAATCATCTCTACACAGAGATATAATATAGTTAATCCAACACATTAAATACAATAAATATCATAGTAAATATTAAAAAGCAAAAAGAAATTTCACGAGGCTCAGCTAACTTATCAACTTGTTATCAGTGAGCTCTTTTTGAAGAGCCAACTTTACATATGTATCTGACCACTACCCCTTCTTTTTTTCCCTCTGTAGAATTGTCTCTCTCCATATATTTATGACCAAAATAAACTGTGAGCAGAGAAGAAGACGAGGGGAGATGTCAGACAGTGTAACATATGACAAAATAATAGTAATTTATGAATTATGAAGGGTTCATGAGGGAGGGGAGAGGGGGGAGGGGGGAGGGAGGGGAGAAAATGAGAAGCTGATACCAAGGGCTCAAGTAGAAGGCAAATGTTTTGAGAATGATGATGGAAACAAATGTATAGATGTGCTTCACACAATGGATGGATTGTGATAAGAATTGTACGAGCCCCAATAGAACTATTTAAAAATAAAAAATTTTTAAAAAAGGAAAAAAAAAGAATTATAAACTTCCTTTGTGTAAATCTTGGCACAAGCATGGTGGCTCTGTGATCTGGGGAGTATATAAACTCACTTCTAATAAAGCTCTGGGCCCTGGGGTGTCTTACTGTAGGAACATCTTCAAAAACAGTTAGCATAAATAGTATATATTATTTAATTCTTTAGCTAGATATGACCATAGAAGCCATAACCCCATAGGAATGGTCAGTTATGAGAGGGGGTAGAAACCTGAAAGAATTCCTTCCCCCTGCCCCCAGACAATTTTAGTGCCGGATAGAATCCAGAGGGACTACCGGGTGCCCAGGGCAGGCCAGTACCTCTTTCTGTGGTCGCAGTTGGAGTCCTGTGCTGCAGAGCCATTGTGCTGATGACCAGCTGTGTGGAGCGTCCGCTGCACTCTCATGAGACGAGCCATGCAGTGCCTAGGACACTGGAACAGAAGCACAGCTATCAGCCCTGTGCACTCAGGAAGGTGTGCGCACTCAGAGCAGCACAGAGGCAGGGCAGCTCAGACCAGTCACAGGGGAACCAGCCGCCTCCCCGGGAGCCGTTGTAGTTGCAGAGGGTCAGAATACAGCTTGTGAGCCAGACACCCTGCCCCTGGAGCCAGGAAATCCCGTGAGACTCCTTCTCTCTAGGAACCCTGGCTTTATGGTCTTATTTCTAGACTCTTTCTAGTTTCATTCCATTGATCTCTAGGTCTAGCCTCTGCTAATACCACATTGTCTTGATTACTGCCACTTGGTCGGAACTTATAACTTAGGAAGTGTGAGTTCTCCAACTTGGTTTATTTTGAAGATTTTGGCTATTTGAAGTCTTCTGTATTTCCATATGAATTTTAGAATCAGCTTTGAAACTTCTTCAAAGAGGCCAACAGAGAGCCTGAGAGGGTCTGCGTTGATTTGACAGATCAATCTGGGGAATGCTGCCATCTTAACAAAGGAGCCCTAGTGGCGGAGTGGTTACACACTGGGCAGCTCACCACAAGGTTGGCAGGTTGAGACCACCAGCGGCTCTGAGGGAGAACGATAAGGCTGTCTACTTCTGCAGAGAGTCACAGTCTCAGACACCCACAGGGGCAGTTCGACACTGTCCCATCGGGTGGCTGGAGGGTTGCTCGTGGGTCAGCCTGACTTGAGGACAGTAAGCTTGGTTTTTGGTTTGCCATCTTGCCAATGCTACGTCTCCAACCCATGACTGTGGAGTATCTTTCCACTTACTAACAACTTCTTGGATTCCTTTCAACAGATGTTTCTAATGTCCTATCATCTAGTTTTGAAAGCACCATTTCCCCGACGATTAACTGCCTTGAATTTCTCGTCCATGACCCGTGGCTCTTCCTGCACGAAGCACAGCTTCAGTTATGACACTGTTCCAGGATGCATTGACACACTTCCGATTGTTTCATTTTTCCTGAAAGTTCCTTGTCCTCACTGAGCGATTCCCTAATATGGATGTCAGAAGTAACGTGCCGAGGCCCGTACTACACTGAGGCTCTCCCTCATTTTCATTGGCATTAGATATGCATCAAGTCCTTTAAGGGACTGGGCATCTTCAGAGCGCTCAGACTGCCATTCACCACGGGAGCAGACTTTTCATCGACACAGACTGTCCTCCATGCTTTTAAACAATGTGTTGGGTTTTTCTTTAGAAGATGCTTCATATTTCTTTACCTAAATATTCTTTTATTATGAGACTCTTCAAGGCCACATTTGGTCTATGAGCGCTGAGATTCCTGAGCAGACATCAACATCACTAATGTTCCCTTTATTCTTGAAGGCTGCCCGTGTTCCTACGGTCCCCAAACTACTCGTGGTAGTTACATCATCTGCTGTCGATTTGGGACTTAAGAGGATGTAGAGTGAAGGGGTGGAGTCTAGTCTGTCAATCAGATCATAGCCAATGAGGCCTCTATGTGGGCATGGCCTTCTCCTGAGGATTCTGGGAATTCCTGATTTTCGTCTTGGAGGTGGGAGACAGACTCTCTATTGACACGAGGATCACTCCCTGGGAGACATTGCAGCTGACAAGATACATGGACTACGCTAGTGCCCTGAGCTGGAGAAGCCACAGGGACCTACCCTGATGCAACCTGACCTCTGAAGCCAGAGAAGCCATGTGGAGACCCCTGCCAGCGCTGAGATGCTTACAATGCCTCTGGATCCAAATATTTTCTACCCACTGGCCTGTGATCGTCCTGCATTCGGCATCATTGCATGTGTTTCGTGAGTTTGAAGAGGACTTTAGATTGGTATAGAACATATGGGCTAATATCAGACTTATGGGCTTGGACTGGACTGGGTTGGGATGCTTTCTTAATACACAATTGCCCTTTATAAAAAACCCTCTTATACACATATGCACATTTATGGATTTATTTCTCTAGTCTGCCTGGACTAACACACTACCTATCTTGGAATTTCTGTTATTGGTGTGACATTCCAAGGTCCCATACCTGCATCACTGTGGTACCCAATGGCCAAGAGTCTAGTATTTTCAAATGTAAACCTTGAGATCAGAGACATATATATTCATTTTAGAGATTAGCTAGATGTTCTCCAAAGTGAAAATCAATATTGATTAGCAACAAGGTGGCAATTATGGAACTGACAGCATGGCAGAGCAGTGAGCGTTACCTGGCTCCCTGGTTCACCAGCCCAGGGAACACACGGGCGACTGGAGCACGGTTTCCTCCCCAGAGGTCGGTCCTTGGCAGCACACGCTCTCGGTGTCACCGACGGCACAGTCCCGTTGGCTCTTGTCTGTTTGCAGGTTACTTGCCGACTACGGAACCCCTCACCGCAGGACACAGAGCATTCTGACCATGTGCTTGTCCACCACCTAGGAGCAAAAACTACAAGACCTTAGTAAGGACTGGTCTGTCAGACCTCATGGGGAGTCAACTCTTGGAAAGGAAAAGTTGGTTCTAACATGATGGCTGTTTAAGACTCTTATGTGTCTCTATGGGAACAGGCAGTGGGATAGATAGTGCCCAGCTTCCTTCACTTTGTTCAGAAGCGCAACCAAGCCATCATGTCATGGTGACTACTATTGCAGTGGGGTGGAGACACCTTCAGCTTTATGATGAACCCTCTTTGTGTGGCACCTGAGGGTAGAGCTAGAGAAAAAAATATAGGTGGAGACTTCAAAAGAGTTATTTCAATGTCTTGAAACCAAAGCGGGGGAGAATCATGTGTTTTAGGTACTTCTGTATGGAAGACTCAGATCCAATTCCTAACCAATTCCTTAAGTCACCACTTGTCCGTCAGGGGAGGCTTGTTTGAAGCAGAGCAGGTTTCATGGGGTGTCCACACAAAGATAGAGGGGGAAGAAAGACCTGGCGATCTACTTCCAAACTATCAGTCAAAGGAAACCTTTGGATCTCAATGGTCCAATCCCCTAGTGTGTGTAGTCTCCATGAGCCACGGGCCAACTAGATGGCAGCTCACAACAATGACATACTGTTCCCTCTGCAAGAGACTTACATGTGCCCTCATGTAGTTCTCCTTAGGGAGAAACAGATGCCCGGGAGGAAAATAGCTTGAAGGTGGTCACTAGCTAATGTGCTAACAGCACTGGGATTTGATTCTAGATGGAGCGGACTCTGACTTTTGTGATTTCATGATTGTAGAAGTGTGACCTGAAGGAGGCATCTTATGAGCTTTCTGCTGTTGAAGGTGTTCACACCGCCAGGACACTGCCGCGCCTGGGTTCCTAATCAGAGGTCCATTCTATGGTTATCCACGATGGCCATGCACTTGGACGTGCATGCAAAGGATCATGCCTTCATTGTCACTGAGCTCCAACTGAACTGTTTCCTTCAGGTATAAATGTAGGCCACACACTACCTGCATATTGGCAACACCTATGATTTCGTCACCTTTAGACACCCTAGATACTTGGCCATCACATTACACTGGTGGCAGATCTCTCCACATAGTTAACCCACACCATGACTTCAGAATTAAATGACCACCACCCACTGCCATCGAGTGGATTCTGTCTCACAGCGACCCTCAATAGGATTTCTGAGATGGTGAATCTGTATGCGAGCAGACAGTCTGTTCATCTTTCTCTTGCAGAGCAGCTGCTGGGTTTGAACCTTAGACCTTGCTGTTAGCAGCCCAATGCTTGTAGCACTGTGTGTCCAGGGCTCCTAAAATCTCACTAAATCTTGTTATTTAGCGTGATCTTAGAGACCCCTCTTCGCATGTTTCACCTGTCTAATATTCAGTAACTGTACTATAATGAGTTTCTCTTGTCATCAAATTTGTTATGTTTTATATCTTTAAAAATCTTGCTCAGAGAAGGGAGCCATAGGTTCTCTAGAATCCCAGAGGGGTACGTGATGAAGAAGTGCTAAGGACCACTGGTGAACAGCGAGATAGAGCTAGATGACCTGTCTGGTCTATTCTAGAGATGAAAGTGGATGGTTCTATTCTTTTTTAGGCGCTTGGGAATAGTTAATAAACAGGGCTTATGATAAGTGTCCCCAAATGAATTCTTTTCACTTGGTGAGAGTCAGGAAGTGACATACAATCCCTCTCTTGGATAAATGTCACCTGGTTATTGCAGGACCAGAGAGACCTGGTGGCACAAGGGTTAAGTGTTAGTTTGCTCACCAGATGGTTGGCAGTTCAAGCACACGCGGGGGCTCAGAGGGAGAAAGGCCTGGCCAGCCTACACGGCACGGGGTCTTCATGAGTCAAAATACGTGGATGGCACTTACCAACAACCCCGTCTGGTTGGGTCAGTTTGTTGTTTCCTGACGGATGACGCTGAACAGGAGAGTGTCCTTGGAAGAACAAGAGCGAGCGGGCAGACGCGAGAGTCACACTCCCAACAACATCCAGAGTTCTTCTAAGAACATGCCCCAAGGCAGCTATGTCACTTTGCACGGGAAACTAGACCTCCGGTGGGTATTTTCCACAAGAGCAGTGAGCTGTCTGCTTCCAGTTTCACATCAATCAAATGGGGGTTTTCCACCTTTAATCCCAGCATATAAAATAGTAAGCACTCAGCAAATACTTCTAAGTATCTGTCTCATAGGTTTGTGCTCAATGAATGCTACTCTTTTTTCAGGGAATTCTATTTTGCTACCAGAGAAGTCCTGGTAGCCTAGTGGTTGCCAGTAGGGCTGGTAACTGTAAGGTTGGCAGTTTGAAACCACCAGCAACTCGGAGGGAGAACAACGTGACTTTCTGCTGCCATAGACATGCACAGTGCCCGCTCCTCTGTAAGGTTGCCGTGGATCTGAATCAATGGGGTGGCGGTGTGTTTGATTTTGAGTTTTCTTTGCTATGTGATTTGTCACAATTTGGCCAATGACCCACTCGGGTCTATGCGATTCCATGGTGAAATCTTTTGATCTTTACAGTGTGTATGTAAGAGGGTAAAAAATGTGCTGAGCTGAGGATAGAGGGCTGAGCAAAGCAGCCAAATAATTGCTCGTGGGAATTTGACAGTCTTTGGGGAATGAAGGCGAACAGGTTGTGAAAGAGCTATGGAGAAAACCAACAAGGAAGTGTGGGCAGTGGAGTGCCAGAAAACCAAACCAAACCAAAAACCCAGTTGCTATCAATTTGACTCCATGTCACAAGGACGCCATGGGTGTGTCAAAGTCGAACTGTACCATGGGGGTTCAATGGTCAGTTTGTGCGAGCAGATTGGCAGGCATCTCTTCTTGAGCAACCTCTGGGTGGACTCCAACCTCTAACCTCCAACCTTCTGGTTAGCAGCCAAACTCCTGGGTGTTGTAAATGGCAAGCACACCAGGCTGAGTCCACTTATGGACTACTGGACTAGTCCACATGAGAATGGGGATGGAGGGGACTCTGGGACAATGGTGGAGATTGGGGGTGGGAAATGGATCATGTGAAAGAAAGAGGAGAGTCTAGGATGCACTTATTGACTGAAAGAGGAGCCCTGGTGGCATAGTGGTTACGCATTGGATGGTTAACCAAAGGGTCAGCAGTTTGAGACCACCAGCTACTCTGTGGGAGAGAGACTTTCTACTCCCATAAAATTATAGTCTCAGAAACCCACAGGGGCGGTTCTACCTTGTCCTTTAGGGTGGTCACTATGAGCAGTAATTGACTACATGCAATAAGGCACTTGTTGGTGTTGGCTGGTTGGCTTTGTTTTCGAGGGCAAGGAAACCAGACCAGGCTAGGTGGAGCTCATCAGTGTAATGGTGACCTGTGTTTTTAACAAGAAGCCCTGGGGGTTCTGACTTACCGCATCATCTCCTAGGTCCACCTCTGAGCTCAGCCTCTCAAGATGAAGCAGTGATGGTGCAGTGGTCGAATTCATCCCCGCCATGCAGGGCAACCTAGTTCCATTCCCGGCAGTGGTGAGCAGCGTGCTGCTATAAAGCTTTTGATTATAAAGCTTTTTCCACACTGAGGCGGGCTAGACAGGTGAGCTGGAGGTCTACTTTGGTCGAGAATATAGAACTACATTGGTATGATCAATAAACTGGTCACAGGCTGGTGCAGGGCCAGCCAGCATTTAGCTCTATTTCCAAGAGTTGAGCCAAGGTGAGGGCAGCAGCTAACAGCCACGCTCCAGGGGCTCACAGCACTGGGAGTACAGAAGTCGATTGGAGCAGCTACTCAGAGCAGGGACTCTCAAATCAGACTGGACTTCTGGCCCCTGTTCAGCTAGGGCAGTTTTCCTACCAGTGAAATGAGAAGAGAGCATTGGTCTCATAGGTCATTGTGAAGGGAAGCTTTAAAGAGTTTCATAGAATGACCGTACAGAGGAAGTGCTAAGTAAATCTTAGCTATTTTATCAGGAGGCTCAAGTGCCTGCGCACCTTTTAAGACGAGGAGGGGCTTGGTCATGCCGAGGTAAGCAGAGCGACGATTCCTACCTGGCGGGGCAGTCCCGGACATTACAGGGTCGAAGTCCAGCCCGTGGCTTGGGGAGATGATCACAAAGGACCTCACTCACTTCCTGCCCATCCGCCCCCACACACTGGGCTCTCTGGAGGCTGGTTCCCAAGTGGCCGCAGGTAGCAGAACAATGCGTCCAGTTGCCAGGCTTCCAGGAAGGTCCTGCAGAAAGGAAAGGCCAGGTAAGGGGAGCCCCCGGTGAGCAGTGACAAGAGGCTGGACACCACCCAGCTGAAGACCAGCAGGAGCTGATTTCTGGGGATCTGCCGTCTGGTTCCACAAGTCGTACACAGAAGGGAGGCTCGCTCAGAGTGCCGTGTGTGTGTGTGTGTGTGTGTGTGTGTGTGTGTGTGTGTGTGTACATTTCATTTTCCCTCCTCCCCTCGCTTATTGTCCTAACTGGCAGGGGTGGCAGGCAACATGCGGCCCTGTCCCCCGACCTGGGAAGAGGGGCTATTGTAGGCCAGCGGGATCTGCAGGCGAAGTCCCTGTGACGCAAGAGGAGAGAAAGGAGGGCCTCTCCAAGGGGTGTCACAAAGGACTGGGGTCCTCTGAAGCGGGCCAGGTGGAGACACGAGAGGTGATTCAGTCAGAGGACTGGAGACCAGGACTCAAGCTTCGGCCTCGAGGAGAAGGATGTTTTTCCACCCCGTTCTTACTTTTCCATGAATTCTGAATCTTAAACTTCAGATTGGACCTGAGGCGGCCTAAGTGAGTTGTCATGGAGATATCTGGAAAGATGAAAACGGGTGTTTCCTTTAGGAAGGCAGAGGCCGGTCACTTCCAGTACTTACAGCTCCGTGGACTTGCGCCCCCATTCCAAATGCCTTTTCCTCCCGTCCCCCTCTGACACTTGGTAAAAGATGAGGTAGGACATGACAATGACAGATTTGTGTGTGATCACAGAAGGTGCCAGAGTTTCTGTCATGATCACCAGGAAATGATAGCTACCAGCTGTGTCCACAGGCGCCCCCACAGAGAGGGGTTTCTTTACTGGGTTCTGCTCCAGTTTTCCCTTATGATTTTCCCATTTCTGGCTGAAGTTACGACGGCATCTTTCACAAAGCAGGATTGCAAAATGCACTGCATTTTGAACTCGAGACTGCAGTTTATTTTCTACATGCATATATAACGTCGCAAAGATTCTTTGGAACATACCAGGCGATAGGTACTAGGTCAGTTACTTGGTAAAGAATTTTTCATTCAGTGCTGATTGCCATCTTGTGAATCGGATATTTTCATTTGCCGAAGTGGAAACGGAAGGAGGCTAGGTGACATGCGTGAGTGGGCCTTCCTGTATTTTTGGAACTTACATATATCAGACCCCAAGTAGAATTCTTTCTGCTCCGCCACTTTTCAAAAGACACGGACTATTTAGGGTAGGCCACCGTGGGTCATGCTTTCCATTTTATGGACTTTTGGTCAAGGCAAAATTCATATGAGAATTCAGGCACAGCCAGAGGCTCCTTGGAAATGAGGATGGTCAGACTTAGTCTCCTGTACTTTGGACGTACTTTCAGGAGAGACGGGTCTCTGGAAAAGACAGTGTTGGAGGGAATGGCCTCCGTTGGATTGACTGTTGATACAGTGGGCTGCACCAGTGGGCTCACATGGTGCGGGACTGGGCAGCATCAACTCGATGGCACCTCACAACAGAATCCATAGACAATAAAATGCTTACATCACAGATATAGAGTTTGATGAATTTCCAACATTATACACACTTACAAAACCATGAACCAAAGCAAGACATAGGATATTGTTATTATCCCTCAAAGCTCCCTCCTGCTTCATCCGGAGCAATTCCCTCCTGGCCCGCGCAAGTACTCCTGCATTCAGTATACATGAGTTTTCCTCGTAGCCTGGTGGTTATGAATTGGGCTGCAATCCCTGAGGTCAGCGGTTGAAAACCACAAGCAGCTCCTCGGGAGAAAGATGGGGTTTTCTACTCCTGCAAAGAGTGACCGCTTCGGAAACGCACAGGCATGGTTCTACCTGTCCCATAGGGTCCCTATGGATCGAGTCAGCATGGACTCGATGGCAGGGAGTTTGGCTTTTCTGAGTTTTGACTCTCACGCAACATGTACTCCGCGTTTGACTTCTTTTGCATCATGTAATATTTTGAGATGCATCCATACCTTTGTACCATGGATCATTCTCATCTCTTTCTGAATAATGTGGCGTGGTAGGAAGACAGCCCAATCTGCTTACTTCGTCCTGGCAGTGGCAGTTATGCACTGGGCCACCATCAACGTTCTTTTCCAAGTCTTTTTGTGAGCATGTTTCCATATTGGAGGGTCAAAGGGTAAATGCCTTTATAAACTGTGAACTGCCTATTCGTTTCCCAAAGTGGCTACACTATTCCACACAGTCTCTAGCCATGGATCACAGTTTTGGTGAATTCACATTTTCACCTAGATTTGGTATTGTCAGTCTTTTGTTTTCAGCAACTCTTAAAAGCAAAAACAGTTGCTGTCAAGGTGATTGCAGTTCATGATGGCTTCACGTGTGTCAGCGGACTGTGGTCCAGGTGGGGCTTTAATGGCTGATTTTTTAGAAGTAGATGGCTAGGCCTTTCTTCCCAGTGCCTTTTGCCAGATTCAAGTGGCAGAGCTTTTGGCTAGCAGCTTGTGGTAGTTACTGAATCGTGTGTCAATTTGAGGATTAAGAGTGTGGGGTGGAGTCTAGCCTGTCAATCGGGATATAGCCAGTAAGACCTCTGCGTGGGCATGGCCTTCTCCTGAGGATTCTGGGAACTCCTGTATTTCCTTCTTGGAGGCGGGAGACCCTCTCTCTCTACGCTGACTCCCTGAGAGATGCTCTACTGACAAGACACATGGAACTACACTAGATCTCTGGAGCCAGAGAAACCACCTGGAGACCACTGCCAGCGCTGAGATGCTTACAACGCCACTGGAGCCACAAGACTTTCCACCCACTGGTCTGTGATCGTCCTGCATTCGGCGTCATTGCTTGTGTTGAAGAGGACTTTATATATTAGTTTTGGACAGATGGGCTAATATCAGACTTATGGACTTGATCTGGACTGGGCTGGGATGGTTTCTCACTATTCAATGGCTCTTGTATGTAAAGCTCTGTCTTATACACATATGAGTGTCTATGAATTTGTATCACTAGGCTACTCAGATGAACACACAGCTGATTGAATTAACTATTTGTACCAACAATGGGGGGGTGGGTCTTCAACTCTTCTATATCCAATGCCGTCCAGTTAACTCTGACTCACCGCGACTCTATTGGGCAGAGTGGAACTGCTCCTTCTGGTTTCTGAGACTCTAGATCCTTATAGAACAGCCTCATCTTTCATGGCAGGTGGGTTTGAACTGCCCACCTTGAGGTTAGCAGACCAATGCTTACACCACTGCTCCTTTCAGCTATTCTTGGGGTGTGAACAGCATCTCATTAGGTTTTAACTTCCAATTCCGCGATGTCTAGAGAATCTTTTTACTAGCTTCTTCTTGGCACTTTGTAAATCTTCTTTTGTGAAGTATCTAAGTCATGTTTTTTCGGCCCCTCTGCGTTGGGATTATGATTTGAGTTTAGGTTGCCTTTTCACTGTTAGCTTTTTGGAGTTTAAAAAAATATATTCTGATGTCAAAGCTTTGTTTTCCCCATTTCCCCAGTCAGCAGACCACCCACACCCACACCCACCGCCCCTCACTGCCTTCTGCCCCCCACTTCATATTCTTTTTTTTAAACATTTTACTAGGGGCTCATACAACTCCTATCACAATCCATACATATACATACATCAATTGTATAAAGCACATCTGCACATTCCCTGCCCCAATCATTCTCAAAGCATTTGCTCTCCACTTAAGCCCCTTGCATCAGGTCCTCTTTTATTTTCCCCTCCCTCCCCTTTCCCCCCTCCCTCATGTGCCCCTGGTAATTTATACATTGTTATTTTGTCATATCTTGCCCTATCTGGAGTCCCCTTCCCCCCCTTCTGTGCCATCCATCTCCCAGGGAGGAGGTCACATGCGGATCCTTGTAATCAGCTCCCCATTTCCAACCCACTCACCATCCACTCTCCCAGCATCGCCCCTCACACCCTTGGTCCTGAAGGTATCGTCCACCCTGGATTCCCTGTGCCTCCAGCCCTCATATGCACCAGTGTACAACCTCTGCCCTATCCAGTCCTGCAAGGTAGAATTCAGACCATGGTAGTCGGGGAGAGGAAGCATCCAGGATCTGGGGGAAAGCCATGTTCTTCATCGGTACTACCTCGCACCCTGACTGACCCATCTCCTCTCCTAAACCCCTCTATGAGGGGATCTCCAGTGGCCGACACTTGAGCCTTGGGTCTCCACTCTGCTCATCCCCCTTCATTCAATATGGTATATATATATACACATACATACATACATACATATATACAATATGGTATATATATATATATACACATACATATATAGACAAGGGAACAACAAGTGATCCAAATCGATGATAAAGGAGGGTGTAGGAGGTCTGGTAGGGTGGGATCAAGGGTAATGTAAAAGAAAGGATGAGGATGATAGTGGGACAAAAGGAAAGTAAAAGGAAAATAGAGGAAAGAGCTAGTAGGCAAAGGAGACATTTACAGAGGTCTAAATACAGGCATGTACATATGTAAATATGTTTATATAGGATGGTGGGGAAATAGATTTATGTGCATATATGCATAGGTTTAGTACTAAGGTAGCAGATGGACATTTGGACCTCCATTCAAGTACTCGCTCAATGCAAAAATACTTTGTTCTATTAAACTGGCATTCCATGATGCTCACCTTCCCGACACAATTGCTGAAGACAAATGGGTGCATAAGCAAATGTGGTGAAGAAAGCTGATGGTGTCCAGCTATCAAAAGATATAGCATCTGGAGCCTTAAAGGCTTGAAGGTAAACAAGCGGGCATCTAGCTCAGAAGCAACAAAGTCCACATGGAAAAAGAACATCAGCCTGTGTGATCACAGGTGTAGAAGGGATCAGGTATCAGGCATCAAAGCACAAAAATCATACCATTGTGAATGAGGGGGAGTGCGAAGAGGGGACCCAAAACCCATCTGTAGGCAACTGAACATCCCCTTACAGAAGAGTCGGTCAGGGTGTAGTGTAGCAACGATTAAACAACTTTCCTCTAGTTCCTAAATGCTTCCTTCCCCCCACTATCATGATCCCAATTCTACCTTACAAATCTGGCTAGACCAGAGGATGTAAACTGGAAAACAGATAGGAACTGGAAACACAGGGAATCCAGGACGGATGATCCCTTCAGGACCAGTGGTGAGAGTTCCGATGCTGGGAGGGTGGAGGGAAGGTGGGGTGGAGATGGGGAACCGATTACAAGGATCTACATATAACTTCCTCCCTGAGGGACAGACAACAGAAAAATGGGTGAAGGGAGATGTCGGACAGTGTAAGATATGAAAACATAATAATTTATAAATTATCAAGTGTTCATGAGGGAGTGGGGAGGAGGGAGGGAGGGGAAAAATGAGGAGTTGATGCCAGGGGCTTAAGTGGAGAGCAAATGTTTTGAGAATGATGAGGGCAATGAATGTACGAATGTGCTTTACACAATTGATGTATGTATGGATTGTGATAAGAGTTGTCTGAGTCCCCAATAAAATGATTTTTTAATTGTGATATTAGCAATGACTTCAAAATCAGTTTTGCCCATGATGCAAAAAAGTATACCGTTTTAGTTGAAGCCACCCTCATGAGACGAAGACCCACATGGACAAGTATATCACTGAGAGAACTTGTCTCCGGTCATTCACTGCTTGCAGACATGTGAAAACCACATTCTTTGTTCTGAGCAAACCCACTCATGTATGAACCAGAACCTTCGTAGCCAAGTATGGTGCCATGGTGGGATGAGTGCCCACGAGAGCACTGGCTCAGGATTTAAAGGTCGAAATGCCACAGAGGTCATGCCTGTCCTGTTTAGTTGGGATAGGAGTCCTGGGGTGGAGCAAACAGTTAAGCATTTATGACTACTAGCCTACGGACCTTCTTTGAAGTTGGCCTCAAGGTCACAGCCTTAAAACCCCGGTGGAAAAGTTTTACTTTGCACTTATGGGGTCTCTGTGAGTCAGACTACACTCAGCAGCAATTGACACCAACAACAAAGGAAACAGAATTAAGCACGGGGCTTACCAATAGCATCTGTGTGTCCTATTGTGACTTACTTATTTCAGCCTTCAAGAACTTAGCTAATCATCAATGACTTCTGCTGGTTGTAGCATCTCAGAAGGGCTGAAGTTTACCTTGCTCCTTTGAACTTCCTCAAGAGTTTTGCAAAATGAGACTCCCTAGATTAGGACATCCTAAGCAAACTCAGACTGATGTGCCACTGGAATCCAACTCTTGAGGGTCTCAAGTTTCTCTCGTCTTCACGGAGGCCTGTCTGCTTTGGCTTTTGTGGCTTCAATCACGTGCATATAACAGGAGAAGCAGGGATCACAATGATGCAGCTATAAGCGTATATGGAATGTTTTTGATCCCCCAAGACATAGAAAAAATGGGTTTAAAAAGATACTGATATTAAAAGGCAACAATCATGAAAAAAACAAAAAAAGATGTATCTGATTGACATCAGATTCCACTTACAACTAAATCATCTGGATGAAACCCTGCTGTAAGTCAGAGATGACTGTATGGCAGTGTGGTATCTGTGTACAGAATACAAACCCTGCTGTAAGTCAGAGATGACTGTATGGCAGTGTGGTATCTGTGTACAGAATACAAACCCTGCTGTAAGTCAGAGATGACTGTATGGCAGTGTGGTATCTGTGTATAGAATACACTGGAAGATGTGAAAGAAGGAATTCTTTCATTCTATGCAAACTTTTCTCCTATTAATAGTTACCAAGTTGACAATATCTTTGAGATGGAAAAACCAGTATGGTGCATATTATTGCTGTAAACTCTGGGCTTTTCAGGGGTTGAGTAGTCTCAAAAACTGTTTCAGTCCAGAAGGAGCTGATTGAGCCACAGAAGAATGAAGACCAACAGAGAGGCTGACCTAAAGTCAAGACTACTTTTACTTGTTGATGATGTAAAACATGGGAGGTCTTTTAGCTGAATTCTTTCCCTTGCGTATAGCTCCCAGGCAGCAAATCCCTAAAAAGTCAAAGTACCAGACCTGAAAGTAAGGCTTCTCCTGGTGTGTCACTGTCGCTGGGTGCCGTGCTGGCTGCCTGGAGAACATACTTTTTATGTCCCTTGGGAAAAACAATTTTACTTTTCGACCATCTTCGTTCTGAGGGGGAAAAAGATAACACTTGCTTATCAATTAGAATTTGGGTATTCTTAAAGTCAACTGTGAAGGGATTAGCTCTTCTCAATAGACAATTAGATCCCTGCTTACACAGGTCTGGGAGGTCATGAAGGTATGGAAGTGCATCGTGTTATAGTTGAGTTAGAGTTATTAACTGTGCTAGAGCGTGACATCTCTGTATGCTTCCTGAGTTTAGAGGTGTAGTGCAGTGGTTTATTTCTATGGCTCTCTTACCCATAATCTTTGTGACTCCCCTCTAGAGACTGGAGGTGATCATGCAGATGGAGGGAAATGCTGACAGGATTATAGGATTCAGTTGTAAGTGATTGTTAACAGGTTTAATTGTGATTGTAAAAATTGGAAATCAATTTAACCATCTTTTTGGTATAAAACAAAGCATCTCAGAAGCAGGAGGGTGAGTTTCAATACCATAAAAAAACATCCAGGGTGGAGTGTGTACTTTTCCCTACATGCTGGCTCTCCTAGACACACAAGGAGCTGTGACATCGATGTAGAAGCAGAGTACCAGTCGAATGAGAACATGAGAAACAGTGGTGGGCGTCCTGGTGAAGGAGTGAATAAAGCTGAGTTCCTTGGGACAGGAGACATGCTTGTGGAGTGGAATGCCTCAAGGCACTGAATTGGGAGGCTCAGTTTGCCGGTCTGTGGGACTAGAGCCAAGTGCCTTTGAGCCGAGGCTTGCCGCACCGTGGTGTTTGTTTCCTTTGGGAACTTATTGGCAGCGCTAAAAGAGATCTGTAATGTTGCCCAAGCAGCGAAACTTGGACATACAAGATGAAAGAGGCCATGTGTTGCAAGCTGTAAGGCATGCGTGATCCCTAAATCCATGGAATGCTTGGCTTGTGAGGACTTCTGAAGGAAGAGACGGACAGGACAAAACTGAGAAAGTCATGAGGATTCATGGTTGGAGATGAAGAGATGGCAGAACTATGCCTGAGAATTCTCAGAAAGCACGAAGAAATGTTCGAGTGTCTGACAAGCCTAACCAATCTGTTGAAACTCTTTCACTGTGAGATCTTCCAAGACCACAGAGAGACATTGGAATGAGTCACATGGGGGAGGGGCACTGTGTGCTGACTGATCAGTGCTGAGAGTTCATAGGGGCTGTGTGAAGAACACTGAAAGACTACATATGCGGGCTCTAGTCTAAGCAACCCGAGTGGTACCATGGAGCGAAGCACTATGGCATTAGTCGAAAGACCGATGACTCAAGCTCACACAAGTGTTCCATGGGACAAAGACCTCGTGATGTGCTCCTGTGAACACCGTAGCGTAGAAATGGGGGGGAGTTTTGCTCTGTCACATGAGTGTACATGAGTCAATCATGACTAGAAGACATCCGTTTTAGTTCAGCATTGAGCTCTATAAGCTCACCGTTGGCCTGCCAGAGATTTGATCTCATTCATTCATGAAACGCTTTGACACACCCATTAGGTGCTGGAAGCAAAGAGGGGAGTAATAAATGCTCCTTGATCTCTGCCTGACAATTTCTGTGAGTAATTCTCCATTTGGTGGAAAAGGGTGGTGGTTATTTTATTGACTCCTAAAGCTAAGGCCCATTTTGGTGAGAAGAGTTCCAATTGAGTGCTAGCTACCTAGCCAGTAAGAGAGGACCGCTAACTATCCTGTGCCCGGGGCACAAAGTGTGACCTCCTCCAAGTGATACTGCTGACTCAAATGCCAGGTGTTTTAGGACTCAGCAGATTGGCATGTATGGAGTACCCACTGTGGGGCAGGCATGGCTCTGACCTTGGAGAAGCCACAATTGAACTGAGGGGAGATACATGAACGAGGAAACAATTGGAGAGCAACGTGTGCCAGGACTTGATTAGCTACGAAGCAGTGAGCTCAAAGGAAAGGAAGAGCAAACCAACGCAAAGAAGGATTCACAACGAGGGGGGCAGGAAGTCCCCAGTTGGCCTCCCAGGATGGTACAGATTGGGCAACGGTGGAAAAGGCAGCAAAAGACACTCCCCGGCCCGGTCTCGGGACAGCAGTATGTCTGGAAGCCTCAAGGAGGGCGGAGTATGGTTTGTGTCTACATGCACTGTGTGTGTGTGTGTGTGTGTGTGTGTGTGTGTGTGTGTGTGTGTGTGTGTGTGTTAGATCATAGGGCAGGAAACCATCTACACTGGAACACAACTAGTGCTAGCCCCAATTGGGGGTGAGGAGTAAAGGAAATGTAGATGCAGAAATCTGGGCAGCAAGTTGATATCGCAGTATTGGTACCAAGAAAGGGCCAACCTTCTAAAAGGAGAAGGGATCTAAGGCAGTGTTACTCTTCAGTGCCCACTTGCAAGTGGGCGGCGATTGCAATAGTCTAAGTGATCTCATAAACCCATTGTGTTTACTCCTCGCTTCCAGAATCAGACCGAACAAAACTAAATGCAAAGCAGTGGCTGTCATTGAACGGATTCTAGGAAGCACTGGGGAGGAAGGTGAACTTGACACTTACGCAGCAAGTGGAGGGTGGATGCCGCGCGGGCCTTTCCGAGAGCGTTGGCGGCGGTGCAGACGTAGGTGCCTTCACTCTCGAGGGAAATGTTCTGCAACAACAGGGATCCATTGAAAAGCAAGGAAACATTGTCACTCAGAGCTCCTCCTCTCTTCAACCAAGTGACATTGGGCTGAGGGACACCTTGGGAGCAAAAACAAATACGACAAAGGCAATTCCTTTAAGAACAGGGCCACAGAAGCACGTGACACATATCATTGAGCATTTGGGGCCACAAGTCGGCCAACGCGTTCAACCAGAAAGCCCTGGGACAAAGGGCTAGCTCTGTCTCCACAGTTGCTCTGCCAGAGGTGGGGGGCGGTGGGGGGCGGCAACAGCACAGGGGCTTGGTCTTCTGAACACCTTACAGGTTTATGTTTATGGGTCAAGACATAGCGGCCCAAGAGAGGGGACTCTTGTACACTGGGGTTGGGAGAGAGATGCGAAGCTTGGTGGCAGGGTGGTTGGGAGAGCTGGGGAGGCTGGGTACCACATCTGGAGGGAGAGAGAAATCCCCAGGGACAGTGGTCACAAGACGTCTGAGAACACGAAAGGAAGCATGTAATCTACAGCTTTCAGCTGTTCTCTGTGCATTTGCAAGAAATGTTCCACCTTCAGGAAGAATATAAAATCTTCTGGGCCGGATACTTTATGCATTCATATTTTTGTCAGAGAAGACACTTTCAGGGAACAAAGAAATGCTGAGGGTCAAGTCTGGGCTGATGCGGTGTCGCTCAGAGACTGAGAGCCACACGGCAGGAGCGAGGACACAGAAGGAGCACGCACATTGCGTTTCAGCTCCAAATCTGGAGAGCAGCTAGCTGAGCCGTGGGATTTGAAACTTGAATTTGGCTCCTCAGAACGAGCATGGCCCTGGGTGACGCCGGAGGTGTGACAGCACAACAGGCTCCGAGAAAGGGGCTCTCTCCTCCCGGGGAACTTTGACTAGAGAGACTGCTGGCTCGCTGGCAACACTAGATGCCATCAATAATGTCCTGCCTTGGGCAACGCACTTTAACCAGCACCAGTTGCCATCCAGTTGACCCTGCCCGTTGACCAGTTGCCATCCAGTTGACCCTGCCCGTTGACCAGTTGCCATCCAGTTGACCCTGCCCATTGACCAGTTGCCATCCAGTTGACCCTGCCCGTTGACCAGTTGCCATCCAGTTGACCCTGCCCGTTGACCTGTTGCCATCCAGTTGACCCTGCCCGTTGACCAGTTGCCATCCAGTTGACCCTGCCTGTTGACCAGTTGCCATCCAGTTGACCCTGCCCGTTGGCGACCCCATGTTTGTCAGAGGAGAGCTATGCCTCATAAAATTCTCAATAACTGATTTTCCAAAACTGGATCAGTCTTTTTTCTTTTTTTTTAGGGAAAAGAATGGCTTTATTTAGACAAACAGATGCTCGTCATTTCTGTGTGCTTCTGGACAGGAAGGACAAACTACCTTTAACCAGAACCAACTCTTGGTTGATCAGTCTTTTCTTACAAGGCTCCTCGGAGTGGACTCCAATCTCTAATCTTTCTGTTAGCAGCTGACCTCCTTACTCATATGAACCACCCTAAGATCTGAACAATAAGAACCAGGAGCTCTGGTGGCGGAGTGGTGACACACTGGGCTTCAATCACGTGGTCGGCACTTCAAAATCACTGCAGCTCCTCGGGCGAAAGACTGGGCTTTCTACTCCCCCAAACAGCTACCGTCTCCGAAAGTCACAGCGAGTGGCTACGAGTTGGCACTGACTCATTTGATGGCAGTGTCTTTGGTTTTGGAAGCCATCAACAAAGAGGCTTAGTGGCGTAGTAGGTTATATGTTGGGCTGCTAACTGCAAGGTCAACAGTTCGAAACCACCAGTCACTCCACTGGAGAAAGACAGGGCTTGCTATACCCATAAAATTACAGTCTGGGAAACACACAGGGGCAGATCTACTCTATCGGGTCACTATGAGTTGGAAATGACTAGATGGCAGTGTATGAGACTGCAGAACTGCACGTTACAGTGGGAACAAATGCATGCCCCCTATACTCTGTGACACTGCTTTCACACCCTTCAGTTTTCACCAGAACCTGTCTGGAAACCAAAGGTGGGACGAACTTGTACATTTTTTGGTGACTTTATTCTGAGACATTTCATATGCTCAGTGATGCAATGGTTAAAGTGCTCAACTGTTAAGTGAAATATTGGTGGCTGGCATCTACCCGCTGCTCTGTGGGAGAAAGATGCGTCAGTCCGCTTGTGGAAAGACTTACAACCTCTTGTCAGCGAAGACCACGTGGAAGAAGCACATTAGTTTGTATGATCCAAAGATGGTAAGTAATAAAACCCAAGATAGGAGGCGGGAATTGTATTAGTGCTTCAGTTTTGAGCATTCGGTTTGTGGGTAGCTATGGATGACAGGGAAAGCCCCAATCCAATGGCAGAGTCCCTGTGGGGATTAAACCTTCACTGAAGTTCCTCAGGTCATCGGCCAGGGACGTGAACAGCCTTCCCCACAACAGAGTGCATCAGAAAGTGACCTCATGCAGATAAAGCTCGTTCAACTTGAACATTTACCATTTGTTTTCCTTTTGGACCCATTTTTAATTTGTTCCAGTTTTTATTATTTTCTGCTTTCTTTCGCATTGAGGGGTTTCTGTGTTCTATTTTGTTATGTTGTTGGGGATTTATGGTATGAATTTCTTTATATGAAATCCAGGATAACTAAAATGATAGATACAATAACTAGATTAATAGTTTCTTATGTTTATGACAGGGTGAATTGGGGTAGGGAGGGGAAGAAGGAGTTCATTACAATGAGGACAAAACCGAAGTAAATGTTCTAAAATTGATTGTGGTGATGAACACACAACTCTTTTTAATATATTCAAACCACTGAATTGTAAAAAAATATTACAACTTCAGAAATTGTGTGGAACAGTTGTATTGTGTCCTAGAGAGTTGCTATGAGGTGGGATGAAGTTGATGGCAGTGGGTTTGGGTTTTGGTATCATACCATTTAGTATGATAGTAGTCAGAACCATCAAATATAGTCTGAAAGGCCTACCTATCTAACTTACATGCCATCATCTTACTGAACTCTTATTTCTCAGTCATTTTACTGAGCCCTTTTATCTTGAATAGCTTTGTTTGTAATATTTTTAGGTAAACAATCTCCATAGAATGACAGTTTTATCTCTTCCTTTTTAATAGTTATATCTCTGATTTCCTTTTCTTGTTGATTTGATCACCCTGGGGTCTCTAGAACAGCGGTTCTCAACCTGTGTCTCGTGACCCCTGTGGGAATCAAACGACCCTTTCACAGGGTCACCTAAGATCATCAGAAAACACATACATATTTCACAATATATACTTACATATTGTTTTGTTATTAACAACTATACTTTATGTTTAATTATGTTCAATTTGTAACAATGAAAATATATCCTGCATATTAGATACTTAAATGACAATTTATAAGAGTAGCAAAATTACAGTGATGAAGTAGCAACGGAAATCTTATGGTTGGGGTCACCACAACACGAGGAACTGTATCAAAGGGTCACGGCATAAGGAAGGTTGAGAACAATGTTGAATCATCATCTTGATTACAGAGACACTTGTCTTGTTTTTAGCTTTAATGAAAATATTATTTCATCTTTAAGTATGATGTTTTAAAGATTTTTTAAGTTCAGCAGTGTTTTGAGCAATGTTTTAAAAAGTCTTCGACTAAATTCTCCAATTATATTGTTTCAATGTTTCCTTATCATTCCCTTGATAGTCCACGGTTCCCATGACAGAGGTCCACTTTAAGATTCATTTCTTTGTTGACAGTGGAGTACTTTTAGAGCAGTGGCTAGGACAGACTATGAATCTTTGAATGCCCAAGATACAAAGATTCATAATCTGTCCTATCCACTGCTGTTTTTTTCTTTTTTTCCTTCTCTGCTCCCGGCAAAGAACCAACAATACGTAGCACTTTGCAGAGTACAAGTGGCCTGTAAAACCTTGTTCGTGTGGCCCATGTGGAATGGAATGCCTTGAGAAGTCTTAGACAGCCCTATATTTTATTACTCTTCAAATAACCGGGAGTGGCTCTTGTTTCCCTTGCCTGTTGTCTGTTCTCCTGTTCAGGAACGCAAGTTGTGTGGCAGTTGGTCTCTTCCCTGTCCACCACCCTGTCCTTCCTTGTTTTTAACCTCTCTGCTTGGTTCTCCCTTCTGGAAGGCTTTCCCCAGCTTGGTCCCATTGCACTCACTTCATTTTACATATGTCACTCATTTGAATTTTCTTTCTTCTCAAATGCTGTAATTACTTTTGAGGAATCAGGAGTGGAGCCAGAGTGGACTCAGAGCCCCTACATTGACAACCTTCTAGATCGGGAGGAAGATTAATGCCAAGGAAAATTGGGCCCACAAATGTTGAAAGGAAACGAGAACATCCCCCAGAGCCAACGGAGAGAGAGAGCCTTCCTGGACGTTGGCACTCTGAATCTGGACTTATTGGCCTCTTGGGCTAGTTTAAGTTCAGCATTTAAAGATTGTTTCTGGACATTAGATTCAGAGTTCCCCAAGACTCAATGTACATAGTATGTCTGGTTTCCACAGGAGTGTGAAGCTCTGCCCCACTTTTACTCCATTTGGTCTGCTGAGTCTTGGGTCCAACATTCAGCAGTGGTTATCTGGGCACCATCCATTTCCTCGAGTCTCATGGCAGTGGAGGTAGTAGTTGATGGACACAGTTGAACCTGTGGCCTATTTCCTTCTCTGATTCTTGGGTCTCCTTGGCTTCCCCCCTTGACCTTCCCACCACACACCTCACAATCTCTCCTTGCCGTTGGTTCCCTGTCTTGCCTCTGCATTTCCTCTCTCTTCCCACATTCCTTACTCTGTCTGGAAGTCCCTGCATGCTCCTTGCAAGACTCCTGCAAAGCCTTTACGCCCCTTCGAGCTGCCTGGCTCCTCTTAATTCCACTGACACGCTCACACTCACTGCACTATGGCATGATCCACAGTGGTCGCTTCGTGTCTTTCTGGGGGCTCTTGGTGGCCACAGCGTGGCACACAGCAGGCATTGCACAGGGGTTTGTTGAGTTGGAAGTGTTCTGGAACTAGGGGAGGATTTGCCTTTGGTGCCATTGCTTAGCACAGGCGTTGACCTGTCCTAAAGGCCTCATGAGACATATTTGGCTGCACTTCTGCCCTTGGTGGGGTGCTCTAGCATCATGTATCAAAATGAGACCCTGAGCGGAGGCGGCATAGCTCGACTCAGGCAGCGCACGGCCTCCATGCCCGCCTGCAGCATTGCTCAGCTCAGAATGGCCCAGAGTGGCTGGGCTCCCTCTGCTGCCAAGCTAGCTGAGTGGCTGAGCCTCAGGAAATTCCATCTGGGGGCCAACTCCCATGTTAGGGTGCATCCGGCAGCCAAGCCCACTTCACAAGTTCTGACACGCAGAGCAAGGACCGTGGTGTGATTTCTGTATTGTAGAAACCAGGGGCTCTCTTCCAAAAAGATTTCCAGCTTTGGAATCCGGTGGAGCAGCTCTATCCTGTCTTATAGGGTCACTATGAGGTGGAACTGACTTGACTATAGTGGATAGAAATTAAGATAAGGGGGGCATGGTGATACAGT
The DNA here is from genome assembly GCF_050624435.1 of Tenrec ecaudatus. Lineage (NCBI taxonomy): Eukaryota > Metazoa > Chordata > Mammalia > Afrosoricida > Tenrecidae > Tenrec > Tenrec ecaudatus. The sequence goes on along the minus strand of NC_134538.1, from coordinate 49,631,215 downwards.
GGGTCAATCACTGGACTGCTAACTGCAAGGCGGGCAATTCAAACCCACCAGCTACTCTGAGAGAGAAAGGTGAGGCTGTGGAAAAAGAACACACTTTCAGGATCTCTGAATTAGCACAAAATTTCAGGCAATAATGAGTTAATATCCTCCTACTGGACTGAGATTTTAAAAGGGGGCCAGGTGGCATAGCAGTCTACATCCTTAGCTGCTAACCACAGGTCAGCAGTTCGAACCCACTAGCAGCTCCAGGAGAAAGATGAGGCTTCCTACTTCCTGGCAGGAGCAGTTCTATCCCGTCCTATCTGGTTACTGAGAGTCAGAATTGACATCCACCTCTGGAACCCAGTACAGTGTCTTACCCACGGCAAAGACTCAAGGACTTTTGAGGGTAACTGAGTAGAATAAAGCAGGGTTCAGAGACATTTTTGCCAAATAAAAAAAAACACACTCATAAACAATGACAATGTATACAAAGAAGAAAAAAATGAAATAGCACTACTCAGTCACAAGTAAAGCCAACGTTGCTCCTGAGACAGGATGGCCCACACCAAGCAGAGGCTGTGCGGACAGCCTTGCTCCACATGAGAAGTCACGTACTGTGGAAGCCTTTGGGGAAAGACCCTGATGATGGGCTGGATGCGGACTGAGGCTATTTCTAGGTCCTTAGATAAAACTGTTGGAGAGCTGCTCAGGCCAATCCGTCGATACCACATTACTGGAGGTGAGAAAGCATTCAGTAACTGTTCAAGGGAATTTTATCCATGGCAAATGCACTGGGCTTGTGTTCTGGGCGTGGCATTATGTGATCTTATCTCAGCGTTTGCTGCGGGGATGGAGACCTCCAGCTGCTTCCGCCGCACTATCTTCTTACCTGTCTACCTTCACTCATGGCCATCCAGTCGAGGTCGACTCACAGCGACCCTATAGGACAGAGAGACTGGAATGCCCCATCTTTCCCCCTTGGAATGACCAGAGGTTCTGAACCTCTGACCTTGAGGATCACAGCCCAATGTGTAATCACTACACCACAAGGGTTGCTCCCTCTCAACCCGGATGTGGCATGATTGATGAATAGTCTCTTTGCACCCCAAACGAACAGGTCACACATTGCCAAAACAGAGCATAAGGACCCACGGTTATCTCAAAAGATGGAAATGCCTTGCTAGTTCTGCTCCCCTGGGCCCATTAACACTTAGCAGCAGAGAAGCATCAATTCCTCCAGCAGCATTGAGGGATTTTCTGACACTGCCACTGGGAAGCCTGCCTTGTTGGCTTCATCTATTCTCAATAACTCCATGCAAACTTTGCCTACTGTGTACTGTTTGCCTCTGAGCGTTCACACAGGGAACATCATTTGTTCTTATTCCCTGGAGGTAATTAATGTTAGTTTAAGTCTACCATTTCCATAGATGAGAGACAGGTGGGGGGGGGGGGAAGGGCAGGATATTTTGTGGGAAGCTGGAGGAAACAAAGAAATAGGCAAAACCATGTAAGTGTCATGCACATTCCATGTTTATATAAGGAACTAGCATTTTAGAGCCATCATAGCTTCAAGCAGGCCCAGGATTTCATAGCGTGGAACACTGCATGGGCCTTTCAAGGACGAAGGAAGTTTGTTCTTAAGCAGTGACTATTTTAAAGACACCCCAAGGAACAGACTCACTGCAACCCGGCTTCACAGTCCCTCCAGAATCGGGACATGTTCCCTGCCTGCCCTCCACCCTACCACATTTGCCTTCCCAACCACGTCAGCACTGTGGAAAGTGAACTTTGAATCTGCAAGTCTTGGGGGAGATGGCCTGTCTGTATGGCTGTTCTAAGGGAGCACACATTTGATGTTCTAGAAGTCCTTAAAGCAGAGTGGTCTGCAGAATCCTGTCTAGATTTCCTCCGGCCTCCTCAGCTCCGGGGGCGAAGGTTCACGTGTGCAACGGGGCTGCAGTTGCTAGAGGTTGAAGTCAGCTTGTTCCCTCAGCATGGACGGAGTGTGGTTCGGTCTCTCCTTCTACCCTTTTCAACTTGTCCAAGCTCTGATTTCTTTTCTGAAATTCCTTGTATGGATAAGCTACACCTACCTGGGTGACCTCAGTTATGAAGGCAGGCTTCCCAAGGCTTAGATGTGTGTTTACTTGTCACTGACCCCCGTCAGTTTCAGGGTCGGGAAGTTATAGAACCTTCTGGCAATTTTCAGGGGCTCACAGCACACTGCCTTGGTCTTTCTGCCTGTGGCTTCCACATCAGGTTTACTTGTCGCTCCTCTGTCCCACATAACACAGGAAGCAGAGCTCAGCAGCTTGATAGGTTTCTAGCCCCTAGCAAGATGTCCATTAATGCTAAGTGTTGGATGAACTGATTAAGCAATTGGGGGGGGGGTTGATTCAGGCATCATGGCAAAGGTATCAACACATTGCTCTCTCCGCTTCCTATGGTCCCTCACCCTCACCCTCTTCTCGTGACCCCTACTCTCTCGGATCAGCAGCGGAGCTCTAAATCCTGTCCCGTCTACTATGCAACCTTGCTACAAATGCAGCTGTGACGCCAGGTGGTGCAAACCCTTACCATGCTGGCTGCTAACCCAAAGGTTAACCAGAGGCACCTTGGAAGAAAGGCCTGGCAGTCCACCTAGGAAAAGTCAGTCACTGAGAGCTCACTGGAGCTCCACTGTGGCACACATGTGGGCAACTGTAAGGCAACCAACGTGTTCCGAAGGGAAGGGACAGCTGGAGCTCAGTGGAGCAAAACAATTTCTCTGACCACAAATTAACAAGGAGGTCACTAAGGAGAGCCAAAAGCAGACAGAAGCATAATCCAGGAATGGATTTGCAGCTCACATGAAATCTTAGCTCCAATGTAAGAACAATTCGTTCTTACATCATGGCGCCGCTCAATACTCAGTCCCAGGAAGGGAACACAGTAAGATATGGTGAAATAGTAAAGTGTGATGAAGGAATCAGATAGTGCCCAGCTATCAAACAGATCAGCATCGGGGGTTTTAAAGGCTTGTTTCCAAACAAGCAGCCATCTAAATGAGATGCCAACTAAATCCACATGGAAGCAGCACATCACCAAACTGAAGGAGATTGTAAATTATATAATCAAAGTCGAAAGAGGGAATCGCATCAGAGCTAAAGTTGTGAGACTGTGGTTTGCAGAAGGCTATGGATGACGTGGAAGCCCAGGATACACTTGTGAGGTCTACACATGAAATAAGCCACTGGTGATTTCCCTCTATCCATAATGGAGGGAGGGAGGGACTAAACTGGTTATCAGAGTACTGGGGAGATGGCCATAGGAGCCCAAAATGATCAACCTGACTTGAATGGTTACTTGTCACTTGATCCTCCCCTCGGATACGCTTCAGGCCTGATCTGGTTTTCCATGTTCTCTCTATCTCTTTCATATTGGGGCTTATCTCTAATGTACTTTGTGGGGAGCCCTCTTAAATTTTTGTTACATGTTTTACAGTATATGAAACCCAGGAGAGATGAACTATAGAGACAAATAGGATAAGGGTTCCTTCCTGAGAGCTATAGTCAGGGAGGAGGGGTAAAGAGGAGCTGATATGAAGGAGTTCAAGAAGGAAGAAGCTGTTTTGAAACTGATTGTGGTAGCTATTGTATAATACTGCTTGATGTGATTGAACTATGGAATGATACGATATCTGTAATAGCTCTCAATAATATGTGTGCATTTTTTTTAAAGCCAGAGAAGGAACTTCTGTCCTGGAACAATCAAGAAATATTGAGCCTCGAGCAAATTCAGGTTGGGTTAAGCAGGAGGTCACCTGATCAAGTATTGTATTATACCATGGTTATCCACCATAATCAAGTTTATAATAATCTGTTTTAGTCCCTCCCCTAGGGCCAGGGACCGTGAAGAAGGAAGACGGAGATCTTGATGCTTTCTCTCTCCGTAGTTACCTATTCTGAATATTTCACAGGCCCTCTAGTGGCCCTGTGGGGTAACCACTGGGCTCCTAACTACAAGGTTGGTGGTACAACATGGGTAAGGAGTGGGTAGTCATTGATCAATAGTACACAATTCACCATGCTCCTTTCCCAATACTGCAGAGATGTGGAAACATGAGTCCCACTGGTGCCTCCATTAACGTGGGGCCTGAATGGGGTCATGGGCCAAACTTTGCCTATTCGCTCATTGGTGTCTTACTGGCTGGCAAGATGGCTGTCTATACCTTCTACCTGAATCCTGTTCTTAGATCAGGGAGTAGCTCTCCAGGTGAGGATGGGCCTGGCCTGAAGCCCCTGAGCCTCTGACACACTAGGTAAAACTCAACAGTGCCAAATGAAGTCCTGCCTCAGACTTCTGCCTTGTCATGACTCCCTCTGGTTCAACATCCTGGTTCCCACTTCATTGTCTTAAGCCAAGAGTCTACTTCTCAGTCCAGTTCTTTTGAACTCATACAGACGTGGGTTTCAATCCTAGTGGACACATGCATTAGGTATAAAAATGAAGGAGACATTGCATTTCTATCTGTGCCTGTTTCCTCATCAGCAAAGATAACAATAGTAACGCTGCTCTCAGAGGCTGTTCAGGCTGATACATTAGATGTTCAAGTTGTCATTATTCTTTCAGACACCAATGAGCCAACATCCCAACTCTAGACCATCAACGCTTGTCTCAAAGCTCATTAGTCAATGATGTATTCATTGTAAAATGTGCTAAATCTGCCTGCTCTCTCTTCTGGATAACCTGGAGATATGGACATCTAATTTTTTTTTCTTAGAAGCACAAGTTCTTCTATTTTTTTATTTTTGGTGCCTTTGAGTGTGGGTTGGCTCATAGCAACTGTATGCACAATATAATGAAACTCGGCCCCATCTTGTGCCATCCTCACAGTGGTTATTTTACCTGTGCTCATTGTTTTTTTTGTTTTTGTTTTTTTAAACATTTTATTAGGGGCTCATATGACTCTTATCACAATCCATACATATACATACATCTAATTTTAATGTCTTGAGTAAATGGAAGATTTTCGGCTCAACGATTACTGATACAATTTGATTGAATTCAGGTTATACATTTTGCCATTTCCTTCTCCCTCTAATTTTTATCTTTATGGTAGGTAGAACAACTCAACTCTCACTTCCATTGAATCAATGCTGACTCATAGCAATCCCCCCCCTTGGGGGTATTTGGGACCACAACTATTTATGGGAGCAGAAAGCCAAGTTTTTCTCCCGAGGAGTTGCTGGTGGTTTTGAACTGCTGACCATGTGGACGGCAGCCTAACACTTAACCACTACACCACCAGGGTTCCATCGTAGGCAGAATATTCTTTCTAAAACAATAGACTGGCCAAATGGAGATCCCCTCATAGAGGGGTTTAGGAGAGGAGATGGGTTAATTAGGGTGTGAGGTAGTACCGATGAAGAACACAGCTTTCCCCCAGATCCTTGATGCTTCCTCCCCCCAACTACCATGATCCGAATTCTACCTTGCAGGGCTGGATAGGACAGAGGCTGTACACTGGTACATATGAGGGCTGGAGGTACAGGGAATCCAGGGTGGATGATACCTTCAGGACCAAGGGTGTGAGGGACGATGCTGGGAGAGTGGAGGGTGAGTGGGTTGGAAAGGGGGAACTGATTACAAGGATCCACATGTGACCTCTTCCCTGGGAGAGGGACAACAGAGAAGGGGGGAAGGGAGACTCCGGATAGGGCAAGATATGACAAAATAACGATGTATAAATTACCAAGGGCACATGAGGGAGGGGGGAAAGGGGAGGGAGGGGGAATAAAAAAGAGGACCTGATGCAAGGGGCTTAAGTGGAGAGCAAATGCCTTGAGAATGATTGGGGCAGGGAATGTATGGATGTGCTTTATACAATTGATGTATGTATATGTATGGATGGTGATAAGAGTTGTATGAGTCCCTAATAAAATGTAAAAAAAGAAAAGAGGAGAAAAAAATGATTAGGGCAAAGACTGTACAGATGTGCTTTATACAATTGATGTATGTATATGTATGAACTGTGATAAGAATTGTATGAGCCCCAATAAATTGTTAAAAAATAAAACAAAAAAAAAACACAAAAAACAATAGACCGGCCAATCCACATCAGTCCCCTTCAATGCTGTCATTGCTTCTCCCCAGGGACAATGAAACAAAGCCCTAGCTTGTTGGCATGACATGAAAAGCCTTTCATAATCCGGTCCTAGTTTAGACGTTCAAAGCCACCTCTTCCCACGCCTGCTGACATCTTCCATTTAGATCACGTAGATGAGCTTGTGGAATTACAAACCAGCCAGGCCTCTCATCTCTGCTCATGCACATAGGCGCCTTCTGTTGTTGTTGTTGTTGTTGCCTAGGAGGCCTTTCCTCTTTATGTCCTGAGGTGTGGTTGAAAGGCCGTTTCTCTGGTCAACCTGATCTAAACCTTTAGTAGCCTTGCCTAAGCTCCTTGTGTGTCTGTTTTATTTTATAAACCCTTCGACACTGGGCATTTATGACATGATCTCACAGCTTCCTTGTCTGCGAACCTGTGGGCATGAGATCTAAGTCATCTTTACACACGTAGAAGCTCGCCTGGGCTTAGGGAATGGTGATGGGATGGGGAGCCAGACATGGCATTCCCAGCCACCTTGGGATGACTGTTTGAGTGTAGGATTAGAGGAGGAGGAGTAGGAGGGTGGGGGGATTTCTCAACTGAAGATAAAGGTAGGAAAACAAGGGTCGTGTTTTTTAAGGAATAAAGAGGTTAAAAGTACACATAATTTTCTTTTCAGCTGTTGAAATCATTGCATACGAGTTGACAAAGAGATTAACATACTATAGAAGGGGAACATACTTAAAAAGCATAGGCTGAGCAAACGAAGTGACCTTTCCTTTAGAACATATTGGAACATCAAGTGTTCTGTTTATAAAACATAAGCAGGCAGCTAATCTTCAGGTTTCCTTTTTTTTTCTTCAGGTTTTCTTTTTAAGTCTTCTGAAGACTATATGCAAATGTTGTAGGTAACTTTATTTCTCTGAAAAGAAGGGTTTGTTTTTTTAAATCAAAGGGACTTAAAAATGCTTGATAATTAAATGTGGGCCATTTTGTTGATCGATTTTGTAATGTTGAAGCTTCCCTGCTTGTCTTAAAATAAATCCCCCGAGAATTAATAAATATAAACCAGAACCACTCCATAGATTTTCAATAGCTCATCTCTCCGAAGCAGTTGCCAGCCCTTTCTTCCACGCTGAGCCGTGGTGGGTTTATACATTCATCCTTTAGGTTAGCGGCTAAACACCTTCTGTATCACACGGGGACTTGGGTAGATATGTTGGGCGGGGCTATTACTTTTACCTTCCTTTGCATCTATCCTCTCATCAATGAACAGCAAAAAGTGGCAAACATGGCAAGCTTCAATCTATACCTACTGGTTAAGTTACAATTTTTTAATAAGGTAATTTGGCAATATGTATTTGGAGTTGAAAAAATATTGAATGCTCTCTGACCTAGTAATTTAAACAATCCAAACAAGAGTAAGTTACATGCATACAGATATTTATTTTCTATGCTAAGATGTGTACTTATTAAGAAATATGTGTAAGTTCCCCCAAACGATAGAATAGCTTAAGAATTTACAGTCCTGCACTGATGTATGTATACAGTTATTTAAATGATATGTTGATGTATGCATGTAGTTATTTAAATGATATGTTGATTTTTATAATAACTTGAAACAATTCTATGATTTAAATGTAGAGAAAAGGTTACAGAAATATGACAAACTTGTAATAATGGCTGTTTTTGTGATGGGGCTTTCATAACTGCTTTCCTTTACAAATTCCACTATGTTTTCTTTTCTTTTTTTCATAATGAAATACGGTAATTTTTATGGGAGAAGAAAACACTGGCTAGGAGATGCCTTCCGGAGTGGAGAGGGCTCCAGCTTCAGAAGCAGGGAGTGGATTCCAATATGAGCCCACCAATATGAGCCCACCTCACTGTGTGTCCCTCCTGAAGCAGGTTTGTTTGCAGTAGAGGGACACTCATCACGAATGTCACTCCACAACCAGACTCGAGGCTTGTTTCAACTAGATGGTGCCTCTTACTCATTATCATGGAGTTGGGGGCCCAAGCCAGGACTCGTCATGGGGCCAGGGCTTTCCTGCTGAGCAGCTGATGGGCTCTAGCCGCTGACCTTCTGCTCTGCAGTGCAGCACTTAGTCACTGTGTCTGGGATCTCCAACTTACCTGCTTCTCCCAGGGAACTCTCTCTCCTGGTTTCCTCTTGCTGGCTTTCTGGAGGCAAGTGGAAGGCCGAGCATGGCTGGTAAGCACTGGACTGTAACTCAGCTCCTAACTTCTAGGAAGAGTGCATTTGGATGTGATCCAGACATGAATCGCTTCCATTTAAGGCTATTCAAACCACCTCAAATTTTCCTCTGCATTTACCTCCCTTCCCTATGGTGTTTGCCTTAAAATCAGCTTTCAAAATGAGGGTAAGTTAAAAATCATAGACACCTTTATCAAACAAAACATCCAAATGTAAAGCAATTGCTTCTTCACAGAGCACCCATCCAGGTCTGCACGCGTCTCAAGGGGGCGCTGTTTCCCTCTCTGGCTCGCTCAGTTCTTCACACGTCAGCGTGCGCCATGTGCTGTTCCATCCTTGAGGGAATCCCATCGTGGTCCCTGCAAATGTCCCTTCAGTGCTGAGAACAGTAATGAAGTCTGCCGTGGTAAGATCAGGGTCGTAAAATGGATGGGGCAAGGTTTTCCAAAGAAAGTCTCTTAGGACAAGACGTGCTGCCTTCTAAGAACAAGCAAGTGTATTGTCCTGACGGAAAACAAATCCTTGGTGAAACTTCCTTGGGTGATTTATCATGGATAAAGTTTTGGATTTTCTGAAAACTTCTTCCTACTAAGCCTCCATGAACACACTGTGTCCTTTGGGAGAAATCTGTAATGATTATCCCTTTGGAATAATAAAAAGCACTCACTAGAACCTTCTGAGCTGACTTGTTGGCCTTGAAGTTGACTGGCCCAGCAGATCTTGGAATCCCCTGTTTTCATTGGGACATTTTTGGCGGGCATCCGAAGGAGATGAAGACAAGCGTGTGACTGAGAGGACTTGTCTGCAGACATCCTCTAGTCACAGAGACACGTCTGAACACGCTTCGTAAACTCAAGCATACATTAACTGGGTCCTTAGTGGCAATACTCTTTGAATATGACATTCAAATGTTTGTTTGTTTTTTAAATCAAATTCTGGTTTCATCTGATTTGTACATTCTTACACTATTTCTCTCTGTTCTTTTCATGACAACTATATTTGGAAAGTGATAAGGTAGGTAAAAGGACTTTTATGGGCTGGTATTCCTGCTCTGGATAACTCCTTTGTAAGAGATATTAAATCTATGTATCTGAGAGATATTTTCTGTCTGGGTTCCTTTCCCAATCTTCCCAAATTGGATAGAGATTCTTGGGCACTCAGTGTCCCGTGGTCCCCAATGACTAATGATACTGAGCATCTTGGTGTGCGTGATGAGGTTATTTGTGTACCTTCTATAGGGAAGCTGCTATTCAGATCATTTGCCCAGTTTTAGCTGGGCGATTTGCCTTTGAATGCTGAGTTGCAAGAGTTCTTTACATATTCTATATATTAGTCTCTTATTAAAATTTCAAAAAAAATCTCTCCTATTGCTTTGTCTTACAGACCAGCTTTCAAATATGCGGGTAAGTCAACAGTTAGCTGCCTTCTAATGTTCTTTATAGTGTCATTTTAAACATACATCTTTTTATATTCTATAAAGTCTAATGTATGCATTTTTGTTGTTGCTGGTACCTAAGAATACCATTGCCCGGTCCAAGGTCATGAGGATTTATACCTGTTTTCCTTTACCAATGTCGTGGAGTTAGCTCTGACGTTTAGGTCTTCAGAGCATTTCGGATTGATTTGCATGTACGTGGTGAGGTGGAGGTCCAATTGCATTCTTCTGTCTGTGGCTGTCCAATTGTCCCAGTACTTGAGGTCATAATGACTAGTCTTTCCTCACTGAATTTTCTTGGCATTCTTGTCGACAGGTTATCTTTTCAAGATGTATCCACACTTGTATCTGTAACTCTAGGTCATTGTTATGTCTGTATAGAATATATTGTCATATGTCCTTGTTCCCATTGGTTGACATTTCTACCTCACTTACTTTCCCATCCTCTCCTTTTGTTTTTACCTCTGCATCTATTTCTTACTCATCATTTTTCTTTTTCTATTCTATTACAAATAAAGCTGCAAGGCTCATTTTTTTAACCATCTCTCTGTATATAAGGCCTATATGCCCAAGTTCAATTTCTGGTTTTGAGTGATTTGACTTGACCAGATATTGCAAGATTTTTCTCTAATGTGTTTCTTCCAATATAAACTCTGATCAGCAGTAAAAAGGAATCTCTTTCTCTAGGCGTCCTGGTGGCATAGTGGATTACTCCCTGGGCTACTAACCACAAGGTCAGCAGCTCGAATCCACCAGCCCACTCCTCAGGATAAAAATGTGACTTTCTATTCCCATAAACAGTTACAGTCTTGGAAACCCGCTATAGAGTTGCCATGCATTAGAATCAACTCATGAGTTTGGGTTGGATAGAAATCTGAAAGTTTGCCTCTCTATACTCTTGGATCTTCAGAGTAGAAAATTATATAGTAATTAAATAAGAAATCATTCTAATTCTATAATTGCTTTAAAATTTTCTTTTAAATCATTCTATTGGGAGCTCATTTCAAGCACATTTTTACATTTGTTGCCATCATCATTCTCAAAACATTTGCTTTCTCCTTGAGTCCTTGGTATCAGCTCCTCATTTTTCCCCTCCTTCCCCACATCCCCTCACAAACCCTTGATAATTTTATAAATTATTATTTTGTCATGTCGTACACTGTGAAACATTTTCCCTTCCACCCACTTTCCTGTTGTCTGTCCTCTAGGGAGGGAGTTATATGTAGATTCTTGCAATCAGCTCCCCCTTTCTACCCCCACCTTCTCTCCACCCTCCTGGTATTGCCACTCTCACCACTGGTCCTGAGGGATTCACCTTTCCTGGATTCCCTGTGTTTCCAGTTCCTATCTGTACCAATGTACATCCTCTGGTCTAGCCAGATTTGTAAGGTAGAATTGGGATCATGATAGTTGGGGGAGGGGGGAGGAAGCATTAAAGAACTAGAGGAAAGTTGTATGTTTCATCATTGCTACCCTGCACCCTGACTGGTTGGGGGAGGGGGGAGGAAGCATTAAAGAACTAGAGGAAAGTTGTATGTTTCATCATTGCTACCCTGCACCCTGACTGGTTCGTCTCCTCCCTGACACCCTTCCGTAAGGGGATGTCCAGTTGCCTACAGATGGGCTTTGAGTCTCCATATGGGCTTTGGGTCTCCACTCTGCACTTCCCCTCATTCACAATGATATGATTTTTTGTTCTTTGATGCCTGATACCTGATCCCATCAACACCTGGTGATCACACAGGCTGGTGTGCTTCTTCCATGTGGGCTTTGTTGCTTTTAAGCTAGATGGCTGCTTGTTTACCTTCAAGCCTTTAAGACCCCCAAACGCTATCTCTTGATAGCCAGGCTCCATTAGTTTTCTTCACCACATTTACTTATGCACCTACTTTGTCATCAGTGATTGTGTCATGAAGGTGAGCATCATGGAATGCCAGTGCTTTAAAAAATATTGTTTATCATATTGCATTGACTAGACCCCCCCCAGAAGAGTGTTAAGGAGAAGTTGTGATAGTCATTTATTTATAAGAATAAATACCAACCTAGTCCCAAGTTGTTGGAGACTGAAGAAGTTCCAAATGTCCAACTCTTCCAAGATTCTAGTGTGGATGCAAAGATTGAAACTGGTACCAATTGACCTAGCATGGATGGCTAAGGCTGAGATGACCAGAACCCAAATAATGAAGAGAAAGTTGCTCGACTCTGGGAGCTGGTGCACATTGATGAAGTTTTGACGAGTAGCCTCATGTAGATGGAATTTTGCTTATGAATATGCAGATGGACAAAGGTCCAACCAGTAATGAGACCCATCACATCAAGAAACCTTTTTGTCTCCTCAGCACTAGGTTGTTAGGGACAATTTAGAAATTGGATATCTAAAATGGGAGAAGATAAAGGCATAAAGTGGTTGGCTTACAAACTCTCATGGATGTGAAAAAAAGAAAAAGATTTGAAGGGAGGAAGCGAGTCCTTCAGTATAAAAGGGACAATGACTAGAAGAACCAAGGAGTGGTCAGCAGAGGCAGTTAATTGATTAATATGTCTATGCTAGTCAACGTCTCTAACTCTCACCAAGGGACCGTTCCCGGCTTGGGTCTGGTAAGAAGGTGAAGGAAGATACAGATAGGATTCACCTCTGAGAAACAGCAAACAGAATTACCTAGAATATCATCCTGCTGTGTATAAAATGAGACCTCTGCGAAGCAGGAGGAGGGATCTCATTCCCAGAAAGAGCCAGAAGGGGAATGTGTCCTCTGGACCCAAGATTCCTATGCAGTGAACCTCCTGGATCCAAAAGACCACTCTCCCATCAGAGAAGCAGTAGCCGGACCAGGAGTCAGAGTTAGGAAGAGCATGGTGGATGTCCCAACCCACAGAGTAAATAAAGCGGAGTGCTTTGGTGCAAGATGTTGGCCTGTGGAGTGGGGCGCCTCTGGGCACTTAATTGAAGGTGGGCTTGCCGGCCCCTGTAGCTTGAGTCGAATGCCTCTTGGTTGAGGCTTATAGTGGAGTCACATGCCCCTTGGGTCATTTATTAACAGACCTGGAAGAACTTTGTAACATGCCTTGATAAACATCTCACCCCTGAGAATTTCTCACTAGCATCGCACCTTGTTAACTTCCTTAATAAATCCTTTAATCAAGAATTGTGTCAGAGTTCTGTGAATCCATTACAATGGCTATTAGAACCCAGAGAGGTAAAATAGAGACTATTAGTTAAGACGACACGCGAGTAAATAGGAAATCCTTGTGGTTCCCTGTCATTTAGTGGGAATGTTTCTAAAGCCTCACTGTTATTATAGGTTTTTGATAGGGATTTTTATCTAGGATGATGTCTCCTATTATTTGTTCACCCAGAGTTCTTATCACCAGTTTGCACTGCAGTTTAGCAAATGCTCTTTCTGTATCTCCTAATACAAGCATCAGTTTGGTCTGCTTTGATCTCTGTGGCTGGAGTGGAGCTGCTCCATCCAGCCTCCCGTCAAGGGAGCCCGTGTGGCCCAGCTGCTGGCAGTGCGGGGGGCAGACAGCCTCCAGTGGTGCCTTCACCGCGCGCTTCAGCGAACCCTTTCCAATGACTGACGGAGACAGGAATGCGAAGTCTGGGCCACCATGGGCTGCCCGGATCTCCTGGCCCTGGTGACCAGCTAGTGGGCCTGCATCACAGCCTCCTTCATCTTCTGTCCAATCCTCTGGCCCTCTCTTTCAGAGGCGGGAGTTGTTGTTAGATGCCATCCAGTCTGTTCTGATTCCGAGTGGCCTGATGCACAACATAGCAAACACTGTGGTTCTGGGCTGTTTTCACTCCTGCTGCCCTGTTTGAACCTGCTGTGGAAGCCACTGGCCAATCCATCTTGTTAAGAGGTTGACCCTCTCCTTTACTAAGCATGAATGACGTCCTTCTTCAGGGACTTGGTGCCTCCTGTTAACATGTCCAAAGTACATGATATGATGTCTTGCCATCCTTGCTTCTAAGCAACCTTAAGGAGCATTGTTATTTGGGACTTTCAAGCCCCTTTCAAATCATAGTGACTCTACGTGATGGAGCCCAAATGCCCCACCATGTTTTCTTGGCTGTGATCTTTACAGAAGCAGACTGGAAGATTTCCCCCTCCTACGGGGAGTAGGGGTGGGATTTGAACCATCAACCTTTAGGTTAGCAGTCAAGTGTTTAACTGTTGTGCTGCGAGGGCTTCTATCTCTCAGAAGTGTCAGTCATTCATAAACATCCTATATCCCAAGGTCCATCAAAGCATCTGCTTTTGATTCATTACGTGTTCAAAATAGGTATTTTTAAGTGTGAAAAAAAAATCTTTGCAGTCCTAGGAAAGCCCCTCAGTCATACACACAGCTGCCTTCCCTTTGCTAAAATGTAAGCAGTCGATCCATTTATTTGGCTCACGCTGTCCCTGTCACTGTCCCCCTTGAGAGCTCCGGGTGTCCCTGCTGCTTTGACGGGGCTCTAGGCACAGTCCACAGGGACAGAACATTTCCTTCTGAAGTGGCTAGACACCTACGTTCTAGAAATATCAGTATAAGACAGTTTCATTCTGTAGTTCAGTTTCCGTCTCCAGGCATCTTTAACACGAACACACCCTTTTACTCTGCTCTAAAGAGCCGTTGTCTGGTGCATGGTGTGTCAAAGAGAATGCCTACTCTTGGGACGGAGCCATTGGTGGCTTTGCTACTGCTACCTATTTTGGAGCCTTCCGTTTCCTGGCGGCACACTTCCCCAACCTGGGGCCATGCAACTTCGGCTGGACTGAGACAGGAAGCTGCCACGCAACAAGAATGTGTGAGAGGAGGAATTCAGATCTAGTGCGTCTCTGATGAGCACAAGGAACTGGTTAAATAAGACAGGACACACAATGGAAAATGACCGGCAGGAGACACAGGTGTCCATCCTATGCATTAGCACAACGGAAAAAATACAGCAATGAATACTGACTGTCCATTTTCTTCAGATGTGTGCTCTTCTCTTACCAGAAGGTGGCAGAGGGGGTATAGTTAAATCATTTCTATTTTCCAGAAAGAAAAAAAAAAACTTCTAGAAACAGAACTCCAATGACCTCTTGCAACAGAGAGGTTTAGACTTCCTCAAGGTGCAGGTTCCACAATCTGATGAAGTTATTAGGACCAACAGTGATTAAAGACCACCGTTGTGGAGAGCCACTCCACCAGGGTTGATTGAAATATATTTGTCTACATCAGACAAAAGCAAGCCTCTCTAGAACATAGGTTCCCAAACTTAATTAGCTTACAGCCCCCTTTTCAGAAAAAAATACTCAGCACCCCCCTTTCAGTGAAGACTTTTGTACTATAGCTCAGAATCCAGGGTCAAGGGTAGGTAAATGGGGTGGCAGCCCCCCGGGATCATTCCAGTGCGCAGGGGGTGGCATCGCCCACTTTGAGAAACAAGGGTCCAGGAGCTATGAGATCTACAAACAGTAGTTTATGATGACTATTGAGAAAATATTTTTAGGGCAAATGAAAACATGTATGTCACCAATTTACAGAAGCAATCTCAATTTGCAGTCTGGAAATATGTGGCTTCTTGAGGTGGCCTTCAGTTATGTAAGCATTATAAAGTCCCTAGGCCTGAAACAAGGGGTCGAACGAGAGAATAACCAGAGTCCCTTCTCCCTTTAATATCACATAGTTCCTGTTTCGGACAGTAGGGGCTTTCACCATCTGCTGCCTTCAGAAGTCATTCACTCAGTCTTTCTCAGACGCACCTTGAGGTGGCTTAGAACCACCAATCTTTCAGTTAGTGCCTGAGGGCTTGATCGATTGCATAAATAGTCTCAACAGAGTTACTTAACGTGAGCCGCAACTCAAATTGAATGCCGTGCATCCAGCCCTGGATCTGTTTTGAAAAGAAAAGGATTTCTGATGAGTTCCCCAGGGGGTGTGGGGGGATGAGGGACTTCCGGGCAAAGAAAGGCCAAATTGAACAATTTGCACAGGAGGGTGGGAGGAGGGAGATTAAGTGTGTCCAGCATGGAGCTCAACGGAGGCAGGGCAGCCAAGCCACTGGAGTCTGACAGCGGAGTCAGAGGGCCCACCTTCCGACGGGCCTGGATGGGATCGTAAAACCCACAGTAAGCCATCTTTTCTGTAGGCTTTGCTCAGCGGAGCACTTCCACTCAGTCTGGTCCCCGACTGGGACAGCAACTAACATACAGCAAGCCCCGGCAGAGCAAGTCCGCAGGCAGACGGCCTGGCTTTTCCACGACTTGCAAGTTTTCAGCCTGTGGCAGGGTGCAGTCTTACCCCTTCTCGGTGGCTCTATGAATGGAAAATGCATGCGTTTTCCATCTCTGACAGGTTTCAGTCTTACACAAATTCCAGTTTTCAAAGTCCTTCCAATGATCCATTCCCTCAAAGTCTAACATGAAACGATTGTACGAGTTAAAAAACAAAGTTGAGGGTGTGTGTGTGTGTGTGTGTGTGTGTGTGTGTAAGCAGCCTCCTGTGCAGGCGTAGGGTCGTGGGAACTCTAGACATCCGTGGCTGGCCGTCTGCAAAGTCCCTTTCTGCTTTTCTTCTCACCGTGGCCAAAGAACGCCGGTCCACCCTGTAACGGGAGGCAGGTTGCCAGCACACTCACATATTTGTGGGCGGAGTCAGTAGGGAGGCTGGAGAGATTTTTCAGAAGGTTGGGTAGGCCAAACACCACAGGGGATTCCAAGGGATGAAAAATAATACCTTGGGGGTTAGCAAATTTCCACTGTTTGTGGAGCCAACAGTGCAGCTTTGAAAACAAGGGAGGGATGTGGCCGTTCCAGGGGAGGGAGAGTCTGAAGGCCAGATGGTACCGCCCGATGGGTCTCCACGCACCTCCCCTGTGTTGCTAGGGGCAGTCACAGTGGCTCCTGCAGCTACCCCGGGATATGGGGGCTCAGAGGAAGCAGGCTGCAAAGGCCCTGGCTGCAGCTGAAGAGTCCCCATTAGAAGTGGGAAACAAGGGGAATACAGTTGCACAGATGTCCATGGATGCACGGTGAACGGTGGGCATATGGCAAGTCACTACAGTGTCCATTCTGACTCCCAGTAGGGCTGTGTGTGCAGAGGAGCGCTGCCCCAGGGCCGTGACCTTTTAGAAGGCTAGGTCATCTTCCAAGGAATATCTGCGTGAGTTCAAGTGGCCCCCTTTTGGCTAGTGGTCAAGTGCTTAACCATTTGTGCTATTCAACCACCTAAATCCCAAACACCCTGCCATCAAGTTGATTCCCATTCACAGTGGTCCTATAGGGCAGCTTCTCCGTGCTCTTTGGCTTTTCTGAGACTGTCAATGTGCACGGGAGCAGACAGCCTCATCTTTCTCTCACAGAACAGCTGGTGGATTTGAACCTCTGACCTGGTAGTTAGCAGTCCAGTGCTTACCCCCACTGGGCTGCCAGGGCTCCTTAGCTGCCCAAATGGTATCTCTGAGATTGGAAGCAGCTACATATCTTTGAGAAATTGATGAAAGGTATCCACATAGCTTTCCTGCCCCCCACCAAATGGACAGGCGTGCAACATACACTATTCACCTAGAGTTCTGAGAGTTGTGGGCCGACACCCATCATGGGTCCCAGGTTGAGTTTTAAAATCAGTGGCTTGAAAATGCAGCCCCCAAAGACCCAAGTCAAAGCCAGGCCAGGCTGAAAGAGCCGCTTCTATTAAGGGAAGAATGTGTGAGTTGGGAGGGAGGTTCCTCCGCAGTTGTAACCTTGACAAAAGGAGCCCCCGAGGCACAGGCTGGTCAATGCCGCCCTCAAGCAGACCACGGACCACGGGGCGGAGGTGGGGACCGAGGCTAGGCCTGTGGATTTTGAGATCCCCGCTTCCTTGACCTGGTTTGGCCTAGCTGAAGAACAAACCTACTGAGTCCCAACAGATGGCATCGCCCAGACTCCGTATTCACTAGATTCTGATTAAAATTTGGCCTCTTGTGTCAACCTGCCCACAGGGACAGAGCGTGCTGGTCTCGCCCATGTGAACATTCCAACGTGCCTGGCAGCCGCGGTCCCCACTGCGAACGAATCGCTTGGCATTCTGTTTAACGCATCAGTCTCATGAACGGGGATGAGCTCACCCTTGAGAGACAGACCTGCTGTTGGTGTGCTGAAAACTCAGACTTCCAAGCCCAGAGGCTGAAGTCCAGAACACAAAGCTGCCAGCCGGCCCTTCTGGAAGCAGCAGGCTGGCCGCATGTCCTCCCCCTGGCAGCGGCCACACTTACCCTTTACAGGACACTGGATGGTCACGTTTGCTCGCAGGGCTGCCTCTATGATGCCTCCAACCACAGCTACCAGATGGGTGCGCTCTGGGCTGGTGACGTTTCTTTCAACAGACAGGATGGCAGGTGGCTCTTCAGTCAGAGAGAGCAGGAAAGTGTGTTAGGTGCAGCTCTTTCCTCTGGCGAGCCATGCTACATTTGGTTGGCACGGGGTGGTCACAAGCCTGCCATGATGTGCTTAACTAGTTGCACTTGGTAAACTTTCCTGAGTTCTCTGTGAGCAGGGGCAGAGGCCTGGTTCTCTCTGCCTTCCATACTGGACCCAACACAGGGCCATATATATAAATATATATATATATATATATATATATATATATATATATATATATATATATATATATATATATACACACACACACACACACACACAGCCTAGAGGTGTTCAGTAGATGGATGGCTGAGTGGATGGATGGGTGAAATAAAAGACAGCCCACAAAGGTCCATTACAAAAACATATGTAAATGATAATGATAAATTTATCTTCAATAATTTGAAAAAGAATGAATGCAGAAGTTTAGGAAGGCATGGAAGGGCAGAAATCATGCTTCTGCAGTGCAGCCTTGGGCACAATCAAGCAGGGTCAATATGTACCAAGGTTTAGTACCTGAAAATACTCCTCTATAAAAATTCAAGCAGACCCACCCCCTTGAGGACTCAGGTGCACCCGACCTAAGTCATGGTCCTTTCAGTTGGCTCATCCGCTTGTGAAAGTTGAACACTGAATAAAGAAGGTCAACGAAGAATTGGTGTCTTTGAACTGTGGTGCTGGAGAGGGATATTGGAAGCACCACAGACGTCTAAGAAGACAAACCAATCTGTCTGGGAAGATGTGTGGCCAGAGTGCCCCTTAGAGGCAAGGATATCCACACATCATCTTACATCCTTTGCACATGCTGTCAGAAGGGACCAGTCCCTAGAGAAGGACATGTGTCTTATAAAGTGGGGGGGGGGGGCAGCGAAAAAGAGGAAAGCCCTCAAGGAGAGGGATTGACAGACACCGTGGCAGCAGCACTGGGAACAACTGCAAGGATGGCTCAGGACTGGGTGGTGTTTCGTTGTGTCATGCTAAGGTCGCTGTGTCAGTACTGACTCAATGGCACCGCACAGCAGCAGCCCCTTGGGAAGCCACATATTAATTTGAAATGACACATTCCAGGGTTTCTAACGACTGGCAGGTATGTCTCAGGGAAGTGTATATTGGCATTGTATTGTACTGTTGGCTGATACCGAGTCAATTCTGACTCACAGCAACCGCACATGACAGACTGGAATTTCTGGCCTGTCATTGTCATCGAAGCGGGCCTTTCTCCCAAGGAGATGGTGGAGGAGTTCAAACGGTCAAGTTTCACCTAGCAGCAGAGTGCGGCACTGTGGTGCTCTGCCAACTTCTAAAGGACAATCATTGTTTGCCTTGGCTGGCAGAACTACAAACGTGTAATGTCCATAGTCTTGCCATTGTTTACTAAATCACATCACATGAATTCTTACTTCTTAAAAAGCAAGCTCTAGAGCAGCCATTTTTCAGAGCATGGTCCCTGGACCGTGGACGGAGAGACTATGTTCACAGTGCTAAGCCTTGCAGTGTGCCCCAAACCTACTGCGTGGCAAACTCCAGGGCTGCGCCCCTTGATGGGTGTTGTAAACAAGGTCTCCAGATGGCTGGGAGGCACGCTCAAGAGCAAGAACCGCCTCTCGAGATTCTATGGTGAAACCCACCACCCAACCCAACAAAAAGCAAAAACAAACGACCAACCCGTTACCTGCATAGAGCACGGAGGAGCTCTCCACATCTGACCCGAGAGGATTCTCCACGGAGCACCCGTAGATGCCTTGCTCTTTCCTCGTTGGGGCCCTTATCTGCATTCTCCCCGGCCCCGCCAGAATGATTCTGCAGGACACAGAGAAACAAGAGCATTCATGCGACACATTCCACTGCTTTGGGGCCATAAGGGTAAGAGAAGATGGAGCAAGTCTAGACCTGCTCTTGTCAGGCATCCTCTGTGAGCAGCAGATCGCTGTATGGACGGGCAGGGTGGATAGGTCTTTTCTCTAGCCATTCCAATTGCCACGGAGTCAATCCAACCACAGGGACCCTCCGTGTGGCCGAGCAGAGTTGTAGACATGCGCTCCGTGGGGTTTGCGATGGTTGATTGTTTTTCAGATGCAGATCGCCAGCCCTATCTTCCGAGAAACCTCTGGGTGAACACCAACCTTTAATAGCCGGGTCTCTCAGGGACCCTCCCTTGCCATCCACTCAAAGGAAGGTGAGCAATGGATGGAGCTTTCCATGTGAAGAGACTTTCCTGGGTGGACTCAGGGCTCCGCTATCCCCACTTTTTTTTAATGGGAACAAAGAAGTCTCCACGTTTGCTGGATGTGAAACCCTCGTTTCCGGCGGAGCTCCTTCCTAGCACATGGCAGGTGTGGATTTTTCAGTTAGGGTTTCCTCATTGGAAGTGAGTGAGCTTCGACTGCGGCTGCCTTGTGGCAAACTCCTGCCTCGCATTAACACTGTCTGAGCAAGTCACCGAGGCAACAACGCCTAGGTGACTGTTCATATTTTGAACAGACTAAGATTTCTGATCCGACTAGTAAAGGATGAATTGAGGCTAAACTGCATGAGTTCCATATGGTTTTCCGATGATTGATAATCACACACACACACACACGTATATAAATACCACATCCAGATTCTGACCTGGGAGTTGTTTCCCAACAGATGAAATAATTATTCAAAGAAGTAGAAAAAGTGCTCTTTTGTGTTTTTAAGACCAGTGTTATCTTAATTTCGCCATAAGATGAAGCTGCTTCTAGGTCACTGGCTCAGTGGTCGGGATACAAATTTTCCCTGCCAAGTCCCACATTATAGGTCTGAGTACACGGGCCGTGCTGACTCCACACACTGTCTGCTGCTTCCTGAGCTGAGCCACTTCTTCATTTCCTCTGGCTTCGCATGGCTCACCCAGTGTTCCCGCCAGAATGAGCATTCCACGATCTCTCATCGCCCCAAGCCTTTGCATCTGTTGTTCACGTTATTTAGGATGCCCTCCTGCTTCCTGACAAACTCCAGGTCAACCACGAGTCCTGGATCAAGTGTAATTTCCCCCAGAGCTCTCCCGAGAGCCCTCAGAACAATCTGCTACCTTCCGCTGGTCTCTCTCCATTCAGGTTCATGTACTTATTGTTGCAATATTTTCTTTCTTCTTACAGGATGGTGGTCTTTTGGAGGACAGGAACCAAGTCTTACAGCACCGTGGTCTTAGTATTTAGCACAGTGACTGCTGCATAGTAAGTTTTCAAAGAGCTTTAATGAGTGAGTGTATGAATGATTACACTAGACTAAAACAATGGCACAGAGTAAATGAACTAGGAGGATGCCAGCCCCCTCCTAACATATGCAGGAAGTAAACCAAAGTGCGGCGTTCCTGCGTAGGGCACATAATGTGCTCAACTGATAAACAAAAGGTTGGAGATTCAAGTCTCCCCCAGGGGCAGAAAGGTCTGGTGATATGCTCTGGAGAAATCAGCCACTAAAATCCTATGGAGCATAGGTCTACTTTGACAGTCATGGGGTTGCTATGAGTTGGAACTGACTCAACAGCAACCAGTTTGTTACACAAACACTGGCAAAGTGCAGAACAGCTGAAGTGCCCCAGCACAGAGAGCAACAGGAGGACAGCAAGCCTAGGGAGACATAATGCACTCTCAAATCTCTCCTGAAAAAGAAGAGTTGGTTAAAAATCACTGTGCACGCACACACACCCCATATACACCATAAAAACAAACACACACATACATACATACACACACACGCACAAACACACACATATACCAGGAAAGTGGAAATGTTTTATTTCTCTCATATTTATTTAATTTAGAAATTTTGTAGTAGTAATAGTAATAATGTTTTAGTCCTCAATTTATTAAGCCCATTGTATAATTAAATGCACAAACCAGTAGCTCTGTGGGAGAGACATGCAGCAGTCTGCTTCGGCAAAGCTTTACAGACTGGGGAACCCCATGGAGGCAGGGCTGTACGGTCCCATCAGGTCACCATGGGCCCGAGTGACTCCGTGCCATCAAGTTTGATTTGGTTTTGGAAACAGGGCTGGTGACACTGGGCTGTTAACGGAAAGGTTGGTGGTTTGAATCTACCTAACAGCTTCACCGGAGAAAACCCTAACAGTGTGCTTCTATGAAGAGTGTAACGTTCTACCATCGCTGGGATCCTCATGTGCAGACACCGGCTTCCAGTATCTGATAACCTGAGCAGAGGTCCTTGTTTGGCCTTCCACTTCTCAAGCTTCATTGCACTACTGTGTTCACAGATCCATGATAAAATAATCCAAAAGTTAGATGTGTTCTACCTTTCTTTTCAAAGAAATAATAACGCGCTGTAAAAGAATCAAATTTACCTAGCTTTTCTCTGATGTTTCAATACACAAAAATCACATTAAAAAAAGATTTCACTGTCTGACATGAAAGCTTTATTTTTTAATGTGACTTTTGTCAAAATAATAATAATTTATAAATGATCACGGGTTCATGAGGGAGGGGAGAGTATGGAGGGAGGGGGGAAATGAGGAGCTGATACCAAGGGCTTAAGTGGAGAGCAAATGTTTTGAAAATGATGAGGGTGACGGATGTATAAATGTATTTGATACAAGTGATGTATGTATGGATTGTGATGAGTTATATGAGTCCCAAATAAAATGATTTTAAAAAATAAAGCTTTAATTTTTAAAGCACCTTATGATCTGTAGAACAATTTCACACCTGCTGTTTTGTTCAGCATCCCTAGTAGCAGATGAGGTGCAGCTAAAGCTCTTAAATGCAAATAAAAATAAAGCAATGCAGCAAAATAGCATCCTTTGTGTACAAATAGCAAGATTTGGAGACGACAGAGAATACCAAAAATTGAATTGGTATGTATTCGTCTTTTGTTATTTTATGTAAAATTAATGAATGTGATGTTTGTACTGGCATAGATAGGAATCACAAGAAAACAACGCAGGAGTTAATCTTGTTCTCTATGTGTCTCAAAACTAGTGGATGATTTTGACCACAATTGAAGATTTTATGACATAAACTGTTTGCATGGCATGGAATTTTACTTCCGTTGGAAATTTTTCTACTCAGGCTACTGTTCCTGTGCTATTGAAACATCACTGATGGTGGTCAGAGGCTGTGGCCCCTCTTGACTGTGAGTTAGCTGTGTGATTCTGCTTCCCAATGATCCCACCAGCAAACTGTTAGCTCAAAGCCCAAAGGAGAATCCGATACAATGGTTTTGTGAGATGTCACCAATTCAGTCCAGACTCAGGGAAAAACACAAGGAAACGCAGGCGGGTCCTGCGTCCTCACATCTTTACCATGTTTGAGTCTCTACTGCAGCTTCTATGTCAATCCATTTGGTTATTCCTCCCTTTTACTGATCACGCCTATCTCCTTCCTTAGGGCCTCCTGATAACATGTCAGAAGTATGCGAGGGAGTCCCACCATCCTTGCTTCCAAGGAGCAATCGGGCTGTATTTACTCCAAGACAGATGGTTTGTTCTGGCAGCGCCTGGTACTTTTAGTATTCTTTGCTAACACCAAGTTCAAATGCATCAGCTCTTCTTAGGCAGCCTGGTCTTCCCTTTGTTCTGTTTCCACACCCGTATGATGTGATTAAACGCCCTGTGGCTTGGGTCCTTGCTCCTGGCCCTCTTCTGACTCCAGCTTGAATCTGTGGCAGCTTCATGATGATGGATTGCTGCAACCACTTTTAATTACCGTTGGCAAAATTTATAATATTAACGCAATTGTTTGATCATCCCTGCATGCTGTGGTACCCTCTTTCTCTGGAATGGGTACAGACAGAGATCGCTTTCCATTGGGTGGCCTGGTGTCTTCCAGAGTTCTTGGCAAAGATGAGCGAGCACTTCTTGTATTGCGTTCATTTCTTGACAGACACCTCAATTGGTATGTGTTATCCCTGGAGCCTTGTCCTCCATTAACACCTTCAGTGCAGCCGTTTCCCTTAGTACCATTGGTTCTGGGTCATATACTACCTCGTGACATCACTGAGCGTCAATCAAGTGTTTTGGGTACGGTAACTGTGAATTCTTTCCTGGACAGTTCCTTCCAACCATTCAATATCTTGCCCATAGAATCTCTCAACACTGCACTCTGAGCTTTACACATTTCCCCGTTCCTCAAAGAACTAAGAGAAATGCTGGCAGTTGTTTTTCTTTTGGGGTTTCTAACTCCAAGCCTCTGTACATTTCATTATAACACGAAGTGAAAAAAAATACTGCTAAGGTTCCAATTCCTACACAGAGGAGCTTGTTCCAAACAAAATGTGTTTAAGCATGTCTGTGTGATCAGTGGACGGCTGCGGACAAATTCTCTCGGTAGTACACCTGTCTTCATCTTGTTAAGGTGCCTAAGACGGGCCCAATCAAAACAGTGGCATCTAATCTTATCTACTGAGCCAGTTAAATTCAAGACAGGGAGGTCAGCTCAGACGTTTCCGGTGGCCTGGTTTGGGGTTTCCAGAGGGGCAAACTTTATGGATTTTCTGGAAGGACACAGAGCAATCCCAGATGCTTATAAAGAAAATTTAAGACAATTAAAAACTGCTTAGGTGGGAGAAAAATCCAAGAAACTTGCACCAAGGGATTATTTTTCCCATCACAACCATCCACCTGTTCATTCTTGGAGAGAGGACTGGCCTAGGAGACTTTTGTCGGGAGACTGTCCTCCTTCCTCTCCGCTGTCCTGATCTGGCCTCTTCGATCTGTGTTCCCCAAGCTCAAGGAACCTTTAAAACACGCAGCATTCGAGTGCCCGGAGGATGTGCAAACTGCAGTTTTGGTGCCGTCTAAGTCTAAGAACGCAGCCTTCTTTGGGGAAGGTTCGACAGACTGAAACACCACCTTCAGAACTGTGCAGGCCTCAATGGACAGTGAAGGTTTCTGGGATGTTTTTCTTGCAGCCATACTTTTTGATTTACCCTCATGCTTTCCTTTGCTTTGTAGAGTTTGAAACCTTGTATTCATTTCTTTCGCATCATCATCCTCCCCCCTCTATTCACTTTATCCACTCTATGACCAAGAGCTGGTTTCAGAGCCTCTTCAATGTACACTTGGATCTTTCATTTTGTTCCTGTCTTTTGAGGACCCTTTGCTTTCTTCAAACAGCGCTGGTGGTGTGGTGCCCGCTGCGCTCGGCCGCTAACCCGAAGACCAGCAGTTTGACTTCACCAGTGGCTCTATGGGACACAGATGAGCCTTCAGCTTCCGTAGAGATTTACACTCTTGGAAACGTGAAGGGTACATTTCTACTCGGCCCTGTGAGGTCACTCTGACTGACAACCAGCTTGATGGAGGTGGGTGGATTATTTTTCGTTCTTCACGTATGTGGTCCTGGATGTCATCTGCAGGCATTCGCTTTCATGTGGCCAACGCTGTTCTTAGGATGGTCTCTAAATTCAGGTGGGATTGTGGACTTGGTTTCACTATCTCCAGCTTCCACTAGACCTGGTCTATAAGCAACTGACGCTCTGTTCTGGAATCAGCCCTGACCTTGTTCTGATGGATCATATTGATTTCTTCGTCGTCTCTTTCTCATTGTCTCTTGCTCCCTGGGTTATCTCATCCAGTGAGGTCCTGTGTAGAGTTTCCATTTAGGTGGTTGAGGAAAGACAGGTCTCTGGTCGTGTAAAATGCCAGCATGCACTCGAGTCATTTCTACCACCAAGGTCATATTTCTCAACTCCTAGTACTCCTTTCCCAACTTTCACATTCCAGTCACGAGAAATTATCAATGCAACTGGATCAATTGCAAACTGCAGAAGTTGGTGAAAACCCTCGCTTTGTTTCTTCATCTTTGGCCTTGGTAGTTGGCGTCTAAATGTGAATCATATTTGCAGTACCTGGTCGTCCCTGTAGGCAGATGAATACTAGCCTATCACTGTGCATTAGGATACATCTTGAAATGTTCTTTTTGATGATGAATATGATCACATTTTACCTGAAGATCTAAGAAAACTCTGTAAGTTCTGATGTGAAGTGTATACACAATATAGTGTCACTACAAATAGACATTCTGTTTTCTTTTTTTTTCTTTCACATTCTGTTTTCAATGGCATTTTCTGATTTTATTTCTGAATGCTACGTGTTCTGCAAAGGGAAAAATCGGCACACACTTGAATTTAGTCTTGTTGTGTCCTGCCTTGTACCAGACCAATATGATAAGTCCAATCATGTGATAGTTTCATTTAGAAAATACCAAAATATATGTAATAAACATTTACCAATATTTTAGTTTCCTTCCTAAAGAAGCATCCTGTGGGAAACCTAGTCTGAATAAATGGAATTTGAAAATATTTTCAAGAAAACTGGAACAGTCATTCATAAGAAGGCCCGCCAATCTTAAAACCATTTCTCATTTTACTTACTTTGCTGAGGGTTGTAACAATGCTCCATCCTTGGTCCATGTGTATGTGACCTCACTGGGGGTGGCAAGGTCACACAGAATATTGATGACGGCAGTCCTTTTTGTAATGAATACTGTATTGCCAATCCTTGACTGTATTGTTTTGTTAAATGAAATTTCTGGGGGTTGGCTCTGCCTCTTAAGAACGGGCACCTTTGGCCGAAATGTCAGCTTGCCATAGTCCTTCGCATTTGAGTTTGGGGGCGCACTCCCTATTTTCCCCCTCAGCTGAGCTGCGGGAGGCACCTCTTCCTGGATGCCACTCCGTGGCACATGTGTGGGTTGTGCCTTCGCTAACTCGGCCACCAGCTGGTAGATCACTTGAGATGCAAGGTCATCGCTGATCTCGCCCGTTTCCATGAGCTGACTCATGTTTTTGATCAGTTCTTCAAACTGGGCGGTATCCATGCTATATGCCCCCTGTTTAACGGCGGCTTCAAACTGCTTATTCTTCAATTCCCAGGAGTTGGTGGGTCCTGCAGAGCGGCTGCAGTGGCCCAAGAGAGCTCTCAAGATAGGCTGGCTATTAATCTGGCCATCATCTAGATACAGGTCATTTTTGCTATTCCACATTTGCCGCATTTTATGCCAGGTGCCTCCCAAGCTATTGTCTTGGCGGTGTTCCAGCCCCGGATACACTCTCCGGTGCTCTCTGAGGACCGGGGGTGCGATGAGTCGGTTGTCAGTGCCAATCAGTTTGAGAACAACGGCCTCCTGCGCAGCCCCTGCAATGCACCGGTACACGCCGATGTCGGGGGCTGCAAGACTGTGGATTTTGAGCGAGCCTGATTTGGTGATGCCGAGGCGTTTGGAGTTCTGCAGGCAGTGGCCATTCTTCTCCCACTGGATCATAGACTTGGGGAATCGTCTCACTGGGCATTTAATAATCACAGAAGTGTTGGGCAGCAGATAGGCTCTGCTGCCGATGGTCAGGTTAATGCGCTTCTCTTCCCGAGTCTGAATGTAGACTCTCTGCACACTGAGGATCTGAGGACCTTGCGCAACTAGTTTAGTTTTCGTTGCTGGTTTCATTTCTGCGGGGGCGGGGGGGAGATAGAGGAGAGAAAGAAACACACACTTCAATAATAAACCTTTTCAATATTCCTAGAGCAGACAACAAACAGATTTCACTTCCTCTTTTAGAACATTAGAGAATTAAAACATTGACAACAGTTATCTGTGCATCCCCAGACGCCTAACCACTGTCCCTGAGTTGATTATAACAGAGTTAAAGTGCCCCAGCGGGTCTTCCAGGCTGCAAATCTGTGTAAAAACAGTCTTGTCTTTTCCCTGCAGAGCACTGGAGGTTCCAGCCATCGACTCAAGGGAAGTGGTTACGTTGAATGACTTACGCTTTCAGCTTAACCAGTCCACCATCAGGGATGCTCATCCGGGTATGGCCACAGATTAGATTAAATCTCATAACCACCTAGCACTTTAGCAGCAAAAAGTAGGACTTTGGGTGGGTTTCCGGGTGTATGTGAACTATTTTCTGAAGCCCTGGTTTGGGAGGGCATGGAGTTGACTAACCCAATGAAATAGAAATCCCACTGCCATCAAGTCGATTACAGGACAAGGACGGTAAGCTTCAATTAGTTCGAAGGACCTAAGAAGCGCTGGGGCCTAATTCGAGAAAAAAGTCAGAAGGATTTTCAAGCACACAAACCTGCTTGAATCAGGGACAAAGCATTCAAGGTGCCCAAGCCTCAGTGTCCTCACTTTCAAAATGTAGGTAAGGTTAGTCCTTACATCTGAGGAAGGCAGACATTGGATTAGATTGTTTATATAAAGTGCTCAGTACTGGTCCTATAACATGCTGGCAAATGAGAGGGCTTCATCAAGTTTAATGAAAAATGGGATGCATCTTCCCACTGACTTTTTAAAGCCCCCCCCCAATCAGTGTGACCACTGGCTATGAGACAGAGACGGGTCTAGATAGCAAGCCAAATGAAATCTGTGTGGGAATTGGCCATGGATCCGGGCCCAAGCAGATACCCTTCACATACCCTCCTTCCAAGAGAAGTGGCTCTCTCCCACATTCACTTGTGAGAAGGTGTCAATGTGTTCTGGGGTGATCCTGAGGTAGGAGGCTGTGCCTGGTGTCTCTTTGATAAGGTATTGAGGTCACTGGCAGGTTGTGGATGGTGGGCTGTAGGGCCCAGGAATACCACGGAGTGATAACAGTGACTGGACTCACATGAAAGGCTTGTTGGATTCTGAAGGTCCTGAGATTGGAGGCATTACCTGGAAGGACCCTTGTCAGGAGGAGGTCTGGCAGTTCCTGGCACAGGGACCCAAGCAGCCATTGAGTTGAGTCAGTGTGCTTTCACGAATCATTGGGAAGATATTTCAATATTTTAACAACTAGTACGAACATTGGATATGAGCAGGTTTAATATCAACCCTGACCATTGGTATCATACTGTGGTTCTCTAACTTTGGTATCTATTAGAATCACCTGTTACTTCTTTTTTTTTTTTTTACTTTCGACAATTTCTACTTGTATAATCCGGTGACATGATTATATTCAAGTTGTGCACCTGTTATCAATCACTAGCATTTTCTGAATGAGTCCACTGCCATTAATATAAACCAGTGCTCCCAAAAGTGGTTGATAGCATCCTCTAGAGGCTGCTGGAATTATCCAGGGGCTGCAAAAGCAGATGCCTACACGCTATCCTGGATTATGGCTAGAGTACAAAAGCTTTTCATTGCCAGGGAGCATTGAGTGATATATATCACTTTTTCTAAGAAGAGCCCAGTAGGCTAAGAAAGTTTGGGAATCTAACTCAGTGCCCTTAAGCACAGACTCCCTCCTCCCTTTCCTCCCAATAATAATCTTTGGTTTCTATAGTTCACATAAAGGAGATCAAGTAGCATCTGTCCTTTTGTGACTGATGTATGTCCCTCAATGTGACAGTTAGGCTTTCTGTCAACTTGAGCGGACCAACGTTCTTCCATGACATGATCTAACATAATGAAGTCAACTCCGTGATGGAATTTTTTGTGAAGCAGCCAAGCGCCACATCTGGGCACAGTCTTGATGCAATTGGGGGGGGGTGGTTCATTTGGGGTAGGATCTACTCTTCGTAGCGACTCAAAGTGCGCAGAAGCTAGTTCACGTCTACTGCCCATGTGGAGCCTGCACCCGGTTCCTGGACGTGCTGCTCCCAGGAGCCATCAACAGCCTTCCGTTCTTACAGTCATTCGGCCGATCTCTACTTCATTCACCTCGGCACCCACCAGTCTGTGGTCTTTCTGCTTCATCTTTCCCCTTTCTGTTGATCATCCCCGGCAGCTACAGAGCCTTCAGCTTACATCTGACCTATGGGGCTTGAACTGGACTGGGTTCTACAACGTCATGAGCAACTTCTTGCTGTACGCATCTTTCAGTATTTATACACATACAAGGGTCACTGGTTTTGCTTCTCTCCAGGACCCCGCCCAATATACCAAGCATAACACTTCAAGGTTAGTCCATGTTGCTGCATGCATCAGGACCTCGTTTCTCCTGATGGCTAATTAGCATTCCATTGTGTGCACATATGACATTTTGTCATCCACGCTTCTGTTGATGGACATTTTGGTTATTTATACATCCTAGCTATTGTATAATGAACACTGGTGCTCAGGTCTCTGTGTTAATTCCTGCTCTCATGCTTCCTGGGTATTATATTCCGAAGACTGGGATTGCCCAGTCACGAAAGCAGCAGTCGAGAAATCAAATGACGCACTGCATCGGGCAAATCTGCTACCAAGGACCTCATTAGAGTGCTAAAGAGAAAAGATGTTATTTTGAGGACTAGTGTGTGCCTGATCCACGCAGTGATATGTTCAATTATGTCATATGCAAGTGAAAGCTGGGCGATTAAGAAGGAAGATTAAAGACAAATGGATGCCTTTGAAGTTGGTGAGGAGTATGAAGAGGACCACGGATGTACAGAAGAGCACACACACCTGTCTTAGGAGAGGTGCCGCAAGAAGGTTCCTTAGAACTGAGCATGGTGAGATTTTGCATCCTATCCTTTGAAAAGAACATCATCCTTGGTAGAGGATCAGGAGAAAAGTAAGAAGATTTGATGCGATGGATGGACACAGTGGATGACAGGCTCAAATATAATGTCAGTTGTGACAAATGGAACAAGGTACCATATTCTTAGATAGGCAGATTCAATATGGTGTTACCAAAATTACTTTACAAATTCAATGCAATTCCGATCCAAATTTTTCAAAGAAGTGGAAAAACTAATTGGCAACTTTATAAGAAACCTAGGTAAATAAAACGCTGTTTAAAAATAAAATCAAAATAGGAGACCTTTCACTCCTAGACCTTAAAACCAACTACATAGCCATGGTAATCAAAACAGCCTGATACTGGTACAATGATAGATATGAAGACGAATGAATTAGAATTGCGAACCCATAAATACAACCATGTCCTATAGACACCTAAGTTTCAATAAATAACTAAAGCCCATTAATTTGGACAAGGAATTGCCTTTTAAACAAATGGTGCTGGACAAAAATGGGTCTTTATCTGCAAAAGAATGAAAGAAGATCCATACCTCACGCCATGTACAAAAACCAACTTAAGATGGATCGAAGACCTAACTATAAGTCACACAATCATTAAGACCATCAATAAGAAAAAACCAGGGACAAAGGTAAGGACTCTGCTGCAAGGCATGAACAATACTGAACATAATGAAAACTCTCCACAGCTTGTTCATCCATTCCTCTACAGTTAAGATTTTGGATGAACAACTCAGGAAGACAAACTAAATAACTTGGGTCTACTGAAAACATGACATTCAAAGAGTTCATCAAAAGAGTCAACAGAACCCACAGATTAGGAAAAATATTCAGTAACAATACATCAGATGAAGGCTTAAACTCCAAAATCTAAGGAAACTATAATATTTTAGCAAGAAACATATAAGTAATCCAATTTTTTCTTAAATGGGCACAAGACATGATTAGACAATTTACCAAAAACAACATCCAGGCCCAACAACCTGAAGAAGTGTTCATGATTTTATTAGTAATAAAAGAAATACAAATTAAACCAACAAGGAGTTAACACCTAGCACCGTGACTTTTGACAAAATTAAATAAAATGGGAAATAATAAATCCTGGAGGGGATGTGGGGAGTTAGGAAGGCTTTTACATTGCTGGTAGGGCTGTAGATTTGTACAACCATGATGGAAATCAGTGTGGCACTTCCTTAAACAAATGCAAATACAAGTACCTTATGGCCAAGCAATCTCTCTGCAGGCTTTATATCTTGAAGAAATCACGACTACAGCACGAAAGGATCTATGTGCACCCGTGTTTACTGCAGCAATTTCCACAACAGCTAACACGTAGGAACAATAAAAAATCTTCACTATAGAGGAATGCATGAAGAAGCTCTGATAGATTCAGACTATGGAAACTGATGCATCAATTAAAAAAAAACGAGTCGTCAATACCACAAGAGGTAGACAAAACTAGAGAATATCATGCTTGGAAAAGCCAGTCAACCTTCCAAAGGTAAATATTTAAGATTACCATTGTTATAAGGAAGCACAAATAGAAGAAACATGGCTTATACACAGGTCGACAAGGCTCTGAGGACCGTGAGGACAGGGCCAGAAAAGAGGAAAGGAGAAGGATGGGTTGAGGAGACTTTACAAAGAAAAGAAAGAGTTTAACAGAATGTTATTGGTGGTTTCATTTTTTGAGATGGGCTACGTACTGTGTGTGTGTGTGTGTGTGTGTGTGTGTGTGTATATATAGCATGTTTCTTTAAAAAAATCCCTCCAGATTCCTTCTACCTCAAACCTAAGTAGTGGTTTGAGTGGCTTAAAAAAAAAGGAGGAAAAATCAAATTGAAATAGCTTTCAGTCTTTAGTGGCAAACAAGTTAGTCTCCAACAAATAAATAAAAAACTGTGACAAAAGCATAGAATTGACCAGTGCTCTGTCCTACTTTTCACACAGTGCCCATGAGTTAGCGCAGACTGTACAGTATCTAGCAACTACGGGGTAGTTTTGTGACGAGCAACCGAACTATCCGCCACAGTAGCTAAACCATTATCCTTTCCCACCATCGATGGTAGAGGGTCCCAGTTTCTCCACATTCTGCCCAATACCGAGTGTTTTCTGTCTTTTATTTATTTTTTCACATTGCCATTCAAATGGCGATGGTATTTCATTGTGCTTTTGATTACCATGGCTAATATTTTGATCCACCATCAATACTCGTGGAAGCAACAGTCAAAAGATCAAACAACGCACTGCGTTGGGGGAAATCTGCTGTGCAAGATCTCTCAGAAGTTTCAAAAGCAAGAATATCACTTTGAAGACTAAGATGCACCTGCCTCAAGTCAGCTTTGGTGGAGGCTCTTGTCCAAGTGGTGGGTGAGCCACATTCGCGCACAGCTGCTCCTTCTGGTCACATGCCCATCTGTTGAAAGGCAGGCACTGTGACCCCAGCTGGCTCCCTTCCCAGCCCTGCTTGGGCAATTGCCCACACTGGAATCTGGAGTCGTTTAGGGAGCAGGTGTGCTTGGGGACTTAGCTGGGGTCTTTGCCAGAGGTGAAAACACATGGACGCTGCCAACCTGCCAGGCTCCACAGCTTGAGCCAATTCCTCTCTTGGGACTCCTGTGAGCTCCTTTGGGACAGTGCCTGGAACATGGCATCATCCCTGCTTGTAGGCAAGAAACTGGTCTGATTTGGGGTGACTCCTTCTTCCTGCATCTGCAGAAGCCCACAGAATTCACCACTGGTCAAGGCTGATGAGGAAGGAGCTTCTTCCATTCAATAGAGTGGCCGGGAAACTGCAGCACCCTTCCAGAGTTGATGCTGAGCGACACCAGGGTACCAACCCACCTCTTCATTCCTCCACTGTCAGAAATGCCACATGCTTGATTTTCTACAAAGTCAACAGCTTTCTTCCTTAAGTTCTCTTTCTGGGCCCAGTTAAGGCCAGGTCTTGGTGCCCTGGGTTGTTTACAAGCCACTGGCTCTACTTGTTCTCCGACTGCTTACTCCCTGCCTTTATTCCAGCCAAACTTATGCCATGACTCGGAGTGTTGGTGGCATGCCAGGTTCCTGACCCAGCCATCTGGGCGGGATATTTATACTTGGTCTCGCCAGCATTTGACTGCTGCCACTCCCTCGTGGGCTTTGGCTGTGACATGGTCTTTAAGCCTTCATATTGCAAAGCTGGAACCCGGGCCCTTTCAGAATCCCGCATTGAATCTGGCTGCCTGGCTGGAGCTTCCGCTATGGCTCCCACTAAGCGGAATAGCAGACAAGCTCATCTGAAGCTGTATCAGGAACCTAGACTTCTCTTCTGGATTATCTTCAGGCGTGCCCAAGGGTAGTAGGAACAGTGTAGCTAAGAGGGGACTTCACAGGATGCTGTGAGTCTCCAAAACCCCCACTGCCATCCAGTCAATTCCGACTCATAGTAACCCTACAGGATAGTGTAAACCTGCCCCCTACAGGATAGTGTAAACCTGCCCCTGTGACTTTCTCAGACTCTAGCTGTTTACGGGAGTGGAAAGCCCTGTCTTTCCCCTGAGGACTGGGTGGTGGTTTCAAACTCCTGACTCTGAGGATTGTAGCCCTCTGCTACATAACCACCTCTACTACATAACCACTACGACACAAATATGATTCCATCATGCGGGTAGGGATTGTTAAAAGGACGGTGAAGGGCCCCGGGTCTTAGATAACTGCAATGTTAGCAGGAAAGAAGGGATTCCCAGGACACACTTCTGTTGTGCTGTTCAACCAAACGCAGGCTGTCTTCTGTTCCCAGACCTCCATTAAAAGCTTCCTGGGCAGGCCACCAATGGCCTTAGAATGGACAAACCTCACTGCTTCCCTTCCCACCAACTCGTCTGTCATTTTGTCATACTAGGATGGCTGTGTGCTGCTGTGATGCAGGACATTATGTCACTGGGATTTCAAATCCCAGCAGGGTCACCCAAAGTGAACAGGTTTCAGCAGAGCTTCCAGACTAAAAGCAGAGTATGAAGAAGGAACAGGCTGTCCACCGCAGAGGAATTAGTCACTGGACACATTATTGATAGCAGTGAAATATTGTCAGATACTGAAAACCTTATGAATAGTGACCAAAAGATGAGTCCCCCCAAGTCCCCCAGGTTAGAAGGTGCTCAAAACACGACTGAGGAAGGGCTGTGTGATAGGTAGGATTATTGTGCCAAACTGGGCAATAAACCCATGTGAGGTTAATAAGGTTGCAGTTTACTTGAAGGGCAAAGAGATAAATGGCTGGGTGAGCCTCGCCTTTCTGTCTCTTGCTCTCTGATGATCAAACCTTAGCTAGTTCTTTGTCTCAACTTGTGAGAACTACACTACCTGTGGGACACCCAACCCATGGACTGTAGTTTGAGGTTCCTTCGAGACCTGCTTCACCACACTGCTGGTGTTTACATCACTTGAGCTGGGGACTGTCGGACCCTGTCATCTGACTGACTGTTGGTGACTTGCCCTGTTATTTGTTGCCTGTGGCCAGACTGCCTGTATTGCTCTACAGAAGACTCAGCTGTTCTGCTTTCTGAACTTGCTCCTAGCAGCCCTCATGAGTTGAAGAACTGTCAGTGTATTGACTGTCTCATGGAAGTAAGTTGAACTGTGCCATTTGTACTGCTCTGTGGACTCATTAGCTATTTATTTCCTATGTTGTATCTATCTATTTATCTATCTATCTATCTATCTATCTATCTATCTATCTATCTATCTATCTATCTATCTATCTCAGTGGTTCTCAACCTTCCTAATGCCATGACCCTTTAATATAGTTCCTCATGTTGTGGTGATTCCCCCTAATCATAAAATTATTTTTGTTGCTACTTCATAACTGTAATTTTGCTACTGTTATGAATGGGGTGACCCCTGTGAAAGGCTTGTTTGATCCCCAAAGGGGTGGTGACCCACAGGTTGAGAACTGCTGATCTATATAAAATCGTAAGTGTCCTTGTTTTGTTTCTCTAGAGAAGCCTGTCTAACGCAGGCTGCCTTCTCAAAGTAGAGTAGACCAAAATGATGTGGGTGGATTTAAGCCTCTGAGATTTTTATTTGCTGATGTGAAAGGACTCAATGTGACTAATGTGAAAGGAAACAGCTACAAACATCTACTAATAATTGGAATCTGAAGTGTAAAATGTATGAATCTAGGTAAATTGGAAATTATCATAAGTGAAATGGAATATATGAAGATCAATACTCAAGGTGTTAGTCAGCTTAAATGGACCAGTAGTGGCCAATTTGAATGAGAAAATCATATGGTTCACTGTACCAGGAATGACAGATTCAAGAGGAATGGCATCACATTCATCATCAAAAAGGACATGTGAAAATCTATCTTGAAGTACAATGATCTTGGGAGTATAATATCTGTCCACATAATCCAACTGGCATACAAATTTATGTACCAACTACTAAAGCTAGTGATGCAGAAATGGAATAATTTTATCAACATCTTCAGTCTGAAATTGATCAAATATGCAATCAAGATGAATTGATAATCTTTAGTGAATAAAATGCAAAAGCTGGAAACACCGAGGAAGGAATAGTAGTTGGAGGCCGTGGAGATGGAAACAATTCTAGAGATTGCATGAGAGCATTTTGCAAGACCAACTTCTACATTGCAAATATTTTTTTTCCAACAACACAAAAGGCAACTATACATGTGGACTTCTTCAGATAGAATACAGAGAAGTCAAATTGACTACATCTGTGGGAAGAAGTTTCTGGGGAAGAGCTCATCTAAAATGAGGTCAGGGGCTAACTGTGGAAGAAACCATCAATTGCTTATATGTTAGTTCAGCATGAAGCTAAAGGAAATTAAAACAAGTCCACAAGAGCAAAAATAAAACTGAGCAAATATCATAGAGGCTGGATTATATGAAGAGGAATGGCATCAGGTTTGGAGGAAGGTTTATAAGGAATTACAATACACAGATGACACAACCTTGCTTATTGACAGAGAGGTGAGTGGACTTGAAGCACTTCTGGTGAAGACCAAGAATTGCAACCTTCAAATATGGACTACAACTCAATGTAACGAAAACCCAAATCCTCACAGCTGGTCAAATAAGTAACATCATGATAAATGGAGAAAAGACTGAAGTTGTCAAGAATTTTGTCTTGCTTGGATCCACATCAATGCTCACGGAAGCAGCAGTCAAGAGAGCAAACAATTCATTCATTATATTGGGCAAATTTGTTGCACAAGACCTCTTTAAAATATTGAAAAGCAAGGATGCTATTTGATGGCTCAGGTGTGTCTGACCCAGGCCATGGTATTCTCAATCGCCGCATATGCATACAAAACCTGGAATAAGGAAGATGAGAGATGAGTAAATGCATTTGCATTATGGTGCCGGCAAAGAATATTTAAAGTATCACATACTGTCCAAAGAGCAAATCTGTTTTAGACCAAGTACAGCCAGAATGCTCCTTAGAAGCAAGGATGGCAAGACTTGGTCTCAGGCACTTTGGACGTATTATCAGGGGAGATTAGTCTCTGGAAAAGGACATTGTGCTTAGCAAAGTAGAGAGGCAGTAAAAGACAAGAGGAAGTTTGGAGACAAGATGGATTGACATGGGCTGTAACAATGGATTAAACATAAGAACAAGTTTAAGGAGGGTGCAGGACCAGGTGGTATTTTGGTCGGTTGTACACAGGGTGGCTAGGTATTGGAATGGACTCGATTGCACCTAGTGTCAACAATGGCATGGCTTTCCTTCAGCATTCTCGCTTGGCCACTCTACGGCATATGTCATCCTTAACCAACAGCTTCATGGAGATATCTCTCCTCAAGGTTTTTCAGCCTCCCCTTCCTTCCCTACCATTCTACTCATTTCTGGTTCCATTGATCGCTTCTCGCTCACTGACTATTCATCTCTTCTGTGTTCCTATCTGGAAAGCACCAGCCTTTTCTCTTCTTGCTCGACATCAACTTCCACTAAATTTATTAAGTCACAAACTTGAGAATTCTAGATTCACCCCTCTCTAGTGGTACACTGGCTCTGCCTCTCAACAACCCACAGACAGTGAGATGACAGCAATAATTCAAAGCTCTGCATTCAGTGACGTCACACGGATAGCTGGAAACTGGCCACCATGGGGGTATTTACACCATGAAAATTGGCAGACACCACAAATGGAAGCTCTCCACTCTCCATCTAGAGTTGGTTGTTAAATGTGTATTATAAGCATGACACCATCCCTGTCCTTTAGCCTTCTATTCTAGTCAGGCATCAATTACTTAATATGTACATCAGATGTCTTGTTTGAATGAATCCTCAATGCTTCCACCTGATGCCCTGTCACCATGATATTTCCATATGCCCTAAACTAGTCTCCTTCACTACAGTTTCCTATTTACCCAATAAATTCTATTAGCTTTGAGTGAGTAAATCATCTAAAATGAAGTTAGGACCCAGATATTTACTTCGTGGATACAATCAGGACTCCTCAGTACAGAGTTCAATATCCTCTGCAGACAACTCTTTAAACTTTCTCTTTGGCCAAACTCCATCTTGAACCTATGTATTAGTCTTGTGAAGTTGTTTACGGTTCACCCAAATGCACCACTCCATTTCACATCGGCATCTTTGATCTATTAAGATCTTTATTCCTGAACCCCCGTTTCCTTCCCTGTGTGAGCCCGTTGAGTAAATATTCATCCATCACAATACTGCTCCAGGATCTTCTGTTTTAGCAAAGCCTTCCTGATCTCTCCTTACCCAGTGGCTTCTTGCATATTCTGATGGCAACTAAGGGACTTTATTGTTTTTAGTTGTTTTATATATCTCTCTCTATATATTTTCCCCTCCCCATTGGATTGCTAGCTCTTAAAAAAGCAGAGAATATATATTATTTTGTTTTACAGGTTCTAAAAAACAGTAGCACTTGGTGAATGGTTGCTAAATGGATTAGTAAAGAAATGACTATGTAAAGAGATGGTCCAGCATTGAGAATAATAAATGCCAGGCAGGAAGATTATTTCCGTGTCCTTAGGGCACAGCACAATGCCCAACACATAATAGATTCTTACTGTGTGTTGAATGATACATGAATGAATGGTTGAGAAATGGGAAAAATAACATATATGCCCTTGGATGCTCCAAAAGTTGTCATGAAGTCCAAAAAGAGTGATGGGGAGTTATCCCTGAAGGACTACATCAATATCAGAAAGAGATAAGTGTTATGGAAACAGCCAGAAACTGAGAAATCTGGAGAAAGAATAAGAGCATGCCAAGTCCCAAGTCTCCTGTAAGGTCCCAGTGAGCATATAAGACTGGGAGAACTAGAGAAGTCAACAGGGATGGTACAAAGAGGGAGATCAAGGGTCGAAGGGAGGAGAGAGGACTTGATAAACCTTAGAGATGTTCATTTTTTCTGACATTTGGATGACACAGTCATATTGCGAGTCTCCCCTCTTTTTGCCAGTCCAACCTCAGTACTTTAAGGGAAAAAATATAAAAATTTTTATTTACCAAAACCTGAGTAGCTTGATACAGAACAACCATAACTCAAAAGAAAATCTAAAATCACAGACTGCATTTCTTTTTTTAAATAAAATTTTATTTGAGAACAGTTTTAAATCTGCAGAAAAATTGTGAAGCTCATTCCCACATATGCTACATCCAGTCTCTCCCATCTTTTTTTATATCAAGCATGAAATTTCTTATTATGCTTTCTTTTCATCAGATACTTGATTAGAAATCAAGATAGGCAGACTTTGAATAGTAGTTTCACTTTGATCTAAGACTGATGTGTTTGAAAAATATGTCTATGCTAACAATTTATTCTAATGTAGATGGAAAAACAATCCTATCTATTTTTTATACCTAGGCCTAGTTCCATAGTGGGCTATGCATTGGATTGCTAACCATAAGGTCAGTGTTTCAAGCCAACCAGTTTCTCCATGGGAGAAAGATGAGGCTGTCTGCTCCTGTGAAGATTAAATGTCTCTGAGGCCCACAGGGGCAGTTCTCCTCTACACTACAGGGTTGTTATGAGTCAAACTGACTGTATGAAGATGGATTTGGGGTTTTCTACATGACATGATACCCAACAACACAAGTTCGTTAGTACTCATTATTCTATTGTAAAACTATAACAGAGCTTGGAAGTGGTGATGATGTTAAAGATACCCTCTTTTTTTTTTTTTTGGCAACCTTACTATGGGACTGGGTTACCTTAAAGTACTTTAGAGGTATTAACTCATGATTCTTTAAACAAGCCTATTGTTTTGGAGATCTACTTTCTAGTCTCATTTTACAAATGAGAAAACTGAGACTCTCAGAGATTAGGTAACTTCCCCAATGTCACATAATGAATTCCTGGAAGACCTGGGGTTTGAACTCAGGTGAGTTAACATTAAAGACCGTGCCCTTAACAATGTCCTATTCCCTTTCAGAGATTAAGAGCGACCGAGGAAGCTTATTGGGAGATGTGGGGTTAGTGTTAATCCTTCAATAATAAGAACTTCAGTCACTAGATAGGGCCGAGGTAAGACTGCCAGCAAGAGTTGTAAAACCCTGGGGTGGGAGGCTGCTGGGAATGTCTGGGGAGCAAGCAGGCAGCATCATTTGTCTGTACGGTGCAAGTGCACTGATGGCCTCTAGGGGAGCTAAAGCACCGTTTCACCTGCCCTCAGTCCCACCAAAGCCAAATCATCAACTGAAGAGTTGAAGAAAATTCTGCCTTCAGGCCTGGGTCAAGAAAAGACATAAATAGCTGGTGACATAAATGGTTATGTGAAATATTACGGTATGCCAGCTGAAAGGAGTGTTTTATGTTTGTTTTCCTTTTCTGCTTTCTATTTTTCTTTTTTTCCGATAAATCTTTTTGTTGGAAGGTAATACAGGTAGCATATCATTCCACAGTTCAGTCAGATCGAGCAGTATTGTACAATTCCCAGCACTATCAGTTTCAAAACATTCTCTTTATTCTTGAACTTCATATTCTCTCCTCTTTAATCCCCACCCTCCCCCACTGAAACCCCCACCCCAGGAATCTTTATTCTACTTTCTGTCTCTGTAAGTTCATCAATCCTGGGTTTTATATAACAACAAACAGAAAAAAAAAACCACAGCAAAAATTCAAGAGGGCTACCCCCAATGTCCAAATACCATTTGGAGACATTACAGAGATGTGTAGAACAGTGAGGCTAAGGAAGCAGGGTGTCGATGAAAGAGCAGGATGCTATTTCTGTATGCTAAATTATGAGGAAGGAACTCTGATATAGTTAAAGTGTATTGTGCCAACCTGGCCGATAAACACATGTGGGGTTAATTGAAGGGCAGAGAGATACATGACTCGGTGAGCCTCTCCTTTCAAGTTCTCGGCTCTCTTGCTTTCTGATGGTCAGACCAGGGTGCAGCTGCCTTAGCTAGTTCCCTGCTTTTGCTTGCAAGGCTGACTTCCTGGAAGACATCTCTGAGGAGAAGCCACGTGGACCTACGCCCATGCAGCCCTGGGTGCTGGAGCAGCTGTGTGGAGATCGCTGCCAGCGCTGAGATGCTTACATGTTCACTGACTTGGCTTTCCTCCTGCAGTTGGTGTTATACTGTGTGTTTTGTGAGATGGAGGAGGACTTTGTGGATTGGTGTCAGATATATGGGTTAATGTTGGATGTGTGGGCTTGGGCAGCACTGGTTTGGGATGATTTCTTGATGTGCACTTAACCTTTACATAAAACTCTCTCTTATACATGAGTTTCTGTGGATGGTTCTCTAAAGTCCCCAGACTAACACAAACGTTAAGGGGAAACTGGGAGAAATTTGGGGCCGTCTACTCCTCTAAACAGGAACAGTCTCACACAGCCCCCGAGACAGCTCGGTTCTGCCCTATAGGGTCGCCCGGAGTCGGAATTGACTTGATAGGAGCGAGAGTGAGAGCGATGAAGTCTGGAGGGGATGAGGTGGGAAGCTGAGCCATCAGAAGGTTGGAAAGGTCATCGTATCACAGATGTTGGTTGTCTTCGATGTGAGCAGTGTTGAAGGAGAGAACGGATGCGGTGGAAGCGAGTCCTGAAGAAAAGCACAGGGTGCCTTGTGGATCTGTCCATTCACAGTGTGATGAGGGTAGTAAGGGCTCAGTGTGTCAGAACAGTGAGGTTATGGTGCAGAAGCAGCAGGGGTAGGGAGGCTGGCAGAATTCCAAGCTTGTCATTTGGCCCTGTGATAGAGTAGTGGGAAGAAGAGGTGCTATCTGAGAGCGCAGAAGGGGAAGCCAAGTTTCAACCAGCAAGGGCCATTGATCAAAACTGATGGCTACCGCTGAAGTGGAGGCCCCGGCTCAGGGCGACCTGGCAGTGAGCATGCACATTCCCATTGCCTGTCTGCTTCCATGACCTATATGTTGGCAGGCTAATGAGTAGGGAGGGGTGAAGGAGAAATTTACTGTCTTTTTGGTTTTTTTCTTCCTTCTAAAACTTAAATTTTGACTGTTCTCTACCACATGCCATAATAATTTATAATTTCATCCCATATCACATAGTAACCACAATGTATTCCCCCAACTTATTCTTTTATTATTTTAGAAGAAGCTGCCAGTATTACTCTAATTTCACTCTTCTCCGTGGCAGTTTATGGTCTAGCTCCATTGCTATGCAGTCGTCCACAATTAACAAAAACCAGAGGGATAAACAGCCGAAAGCATGACTCTGCTCCATATGTCTCAGACATTCCCCAATTCCAGGACACTGTAAAAGTAATGCTTGCATCTCAAGCAGTTCCAGGCTGGGGGGAGGGAGGGAGTAAATGTTACCCATGAATCAGCAGAGAAGTCGCTAAGGAATCAGGAATCAGCATGCCGAGGGTAGAAATTTGTAACCACCGGGCCATGGGCCAGTCTCAGGCTCTCTCTCAGGCTTAGGTTACTTATTCTTAAATGGGGATAACATTTGTCTCACAATGTTGTTGGGAAATTAAATAGCTAATGCATATAAGAATCTTCCCTTAATAAGTGCTCAAATCCCCAAACCAAACTCATTGCCATCAGGTGGATGCCAAGTTGCAGTGACCCTGCTGTGGGTTTTTGAAACTGTGACTGGGGGCGGGGGAGTAGAAAGCCCCATCTTTCTCCCTCAGAGCAGCTGGTGGCCTTGAACTGCCAACCATGTTGATTGCAACCTAACACATAGCCACCATACCACCAGGGCTCCTGTGTAGTGAGTTCTCAATGTGTATTCTTATAATTATTTTAACATTTTTTCTTATTTGCTTACAAATTTTTCTGGAAAAGCTGCTAGTAAACATATCTATTCGAATTTCTATCTAATTTACCTCAAATATACAAACATCCATTTATATATGGTACATATGGAAAGAAAAATAAGAAATTATATATAGGTGTGTGAATGTATATATGTGTGTGTATACACACATATATGCCAGTCAGCATTAACAAAAGCATAGCTCATCTCTGATTTTTTTCCTTACCATAAACCCAGGAGGAGAATGGAGGCAGTGAACAGATGTTACAGTGAAAAAAGCAAAGCAGAAAATGGGCCCAGAAGTTATGGGTTCCAAACGTGCCTGTTCCCCACTTACCAATCCAACCCTCCACCCTGCTGCTTTATTTTCACTTGTCTAGGGCAGCCCTCAACTCACCTGTTAGGACCTCCTACATACAGTTCTCAACCTGTGGGCCGCGACCCCATTGGGGGTTGAAGGACCCTTTCACAGGGGTTTCCTGATTCATAACAGTAGCAAAATTACAGTTATAAAGTAACAACAAAAATAATGTTATGGTGGGGGGGGGTCACCACCACATGAGGAGCGGCATTAGGAAGGTGGAGAACCACTGCTCTAGTCTAGCATGCGATTTTCAAATACAGATGAACACAACATAAGAAAATCTTTGAGATACATCAAAGACACAGTATTTGCCCTTCACCCTAAGCTTAAGCTTCTTATTTATAGATCATTAGAGAGGTGTCCAGACTGCCTTTTTTTAAAACCCCAAAAATCAAAGGCATTTCCCATTGGCATCCTTGTTGGTTTGAGGTTAAACCTTAGAAACAAGGCATGGCAAATGTAAAATGCTTAGCCTGTCACATGTGAACAAGCGGAATTCCCATCCCTAGCAAACAACATCAACGAGGATGTATGGCAGTGCAATTTTGACAAGCAACATGCACACAGTCTACATGGAAGCAACCGTGGCAAAGGGGAGGCTGTCGGGGGATGTCACGCACATCCCAGTGGGGACACCTCAGGGAAGCATTGGTGAACTGCGGATAATTCTTAAAATGGACTCTTCTTAGAACTATGTTTTGATCTTCAACATTGTACCATTTGCAGCTTAAAAAAATCTGGGCCCTTCTTGTTGTTTTACCTACAGACAGGAGGTGTCCACAAAAAAACAACACGCAACAGGACTGCCCTACTCCTCTGAACGCTCGCCACAGTTCTTTCCGATGGGGAGCAGTCTGACCATTTTTCTATCACTTGCTTCAGCGTAAAATACTTGCATTTTCCTTCTCTGACAGGTTTCCTCCTTACACAGGTTCTAGCTTTCACGGGTTTGTACTGCATATGTATGGAAACAAAAATGAAGATACGGGGACAAAGGGAGCGGCTCTTGGTGACACATGGGCAGCACACTTACTGTTGCACGCCGGCATCTGGCAAGCTCTCACCAGAGGTGGTCCCGGGAGGTTCCTGCACATCACCTCGCTGAGAGGAACACGCCGACCCTTGGCCGTCAGTCTTTGACACACTTGCTTTCTTCGCTGGATGCCAACCCCACAGCTGACAGAGCACTGTGGGGAGAAGTGTGGGACAGAGTCAAATGGAACGTGAGCAGAGTAAATCCCAGCCAACAACAGTGGCATCTCAGATGGAGGGACGGGAGGGGATTTTACATAGGACCATGCCAACAAGTAGACCATTTCCTACACTCAAACATCTTCATGATGTAGAGCATTTCTCTTGCTCTCTCGCTCTCTCTCTTTCGATTAGTTAATGTCAAAGAATTTTATTTTGGGCACTATACCTGAAAGCTCATTAATTTCACAGCTATTTATTTAGATAGCAAAATAATTTGGCTTAAGAAAAGGGAAATGTACCCATTATCAAGAATTTAAGGAAATAGAAAAGAATAAAAAGGCAAGTTTAAGAGAAAAATCGTCCAGACAGTGACATGTAGAACACAAGTAGCTGATAACCCCTGTGGAAGGATGGTGCTTCACACCCACCAGCCGCTCGGAGCGAGAAAGGTGGGGCTATGCGTTCCCATAAAGATTATAGTCCCTGGCCAGATGTAGGGTCACGATGAAGTACAACCAACTTGGGGGCAGTGGGCGGGTGGAATATGAATTTTCAACTTAAAACT
This sequence comes from Tenrec ecaudatus, assembly GCF_050624435.1. Classification (NCBI taxonomy): domain Eukaryota; kingdom Metazoa; phylum Chordata; class Mammalia; order Afrosoricida; family Tenrecidae; genus Tenrec; species Tenrec ecaudatus. The sequence continues at coordinate 49,586,351 of NC_134538.1, read as the reverse complement.
GCAATGTAATTTTACAAAGTAAAATTAAAAAAAAAGAAACTAAAGTAAAATTAAAGGAACTGCTGAATGTCTGATTTTTTTCCCCCTAGCTTAAGTGACTGATTCCCCAAAGAGCCATCTAGAGGTAAGAAAGTAGATGAGAGAAAGCACTAAGACATTCAGGTTGTTGTTTTGATTACATATTGGACTTAAGAGCCTATCTATTGACCTACTCCTACGAAGGATGAGCGAGTAACACCTTCACATCCCTTCCCACTTCTCTTCTTCAGTCTTTTAATTAATTTTTGCATATTAATTAGAGAATGTAGAGATTTCTGGTATTTACATTCTATTCTGAAACGCAATTGCTATAGTAGATTAGTCTTAATTATTTTTTTAAGTCTTAATTCTATAATTAAAATGAATCCATTACTCATCAATCACCTTTTTTTTTCTCTCTCCTTACCAGGGTCTATCTATTCTTGGATGTTTAATTTGGGGTCATCTTGGTTGTTTGAGCTGGGTTTTCCTACTGAATTTTCAAGTAAGTCAAGGGCTTAGAATTTACCCAGTGGCATCATGGAATGCCTCCCTGTTGGCTTTCAGAAAGATACACACACACACACACACACTCACACAGACAAACAACGATCCTATAGGTCCATATAAGAGGAAAACCTTATGGAATAATTCTATTATGGAATAATTCTATTATTCACACACAGGATCACCAAAAGTTTGAATTGACTCAATGGCAACTGGTTGGGATTTTGGTTTGGCATCTGAATGCTTCTCTGTTGCCTTTCCAGTAAAGAACACTTCTGGGTCATGGTTTCTGCACCTTTGATTTGTGTGAGCCTGCTCCTCTGTCTTCTTGCACTAGGGTGGACATATATGAGGCCAACGGGGACGGGTCTCTTTTTATTGGTTTGCATTTTCTGGACAGAGGCCCCTGGGTTCTTCCTTTATCCATGAAGTTCAGCACTTTAACTATTGCATGTCTTAGTGGGTTGTATTTTCTTGGCAGGTAGTACATGGAAAACACTAGGAAATTTGTTTGGCACATAATAAATAAACATACATCATAGGTGAGCATCATATATCATACCTTCCCGACACAACTGCTGAAGACAAAGAGGGTGAACAACTAGATGTGGCGAAGAAAGCTGATGGTGCTGGGCTATCAAAAGATATAGTGTCTGGGGTCTTAAAGGTTGGAAGGTAAACAAGTGGCCATCTGGCTCAGAAGCAATAAAGCCCACACGGAAGAAGCACACCAGCCTGTGTGATCACGAGGTGCCGAAGGAATCAGTTATCAGGCATCAAAGAACAAAAACAATCATATAATTGTGTGCTCACCTCCCTGGTACAACTGCTGAAGACAAATGGGTGCATAAGCAAATGTGGTGAAGAAAGCTGATAGTACCCGGCTACCGAAAGATATAGCGTCTGGGGTCTTAAAGGGCCTGAAGGTAAACAAGTGGCTATCTAGCTCAGAAGCAACAAACTCCACATGGAAGAAGCACACCAGCCTGTGTGATCACAAGGTATTGAGGAATCAGGTATCAGGCATCATCAGAACAAAAAATCTTATCATAGTGAATGAGGAGGTGAGTGCGGAGTGAAGACCCAAAGCCCATTTGTAGGCCACTGGACATCCCCTCACAGAAGGGTCTTGGGGAGGAGAGGAGCCAGTCAGGGTGTGATGTAGCAATATGAAAAATACAACTTTCCTCTAGTTCTTAAATGCTTCCTCCCACCCCCCACTGTCATGATCCGAATTCTACCTTGCAATTCTAGCTAAACCAGAGGGTGTACACTGGTACAGATGGGAACTGGAAGCACAGGGAATCCAGGGCAGATGATCCCCTCAGGACCAGTGGTGTGAGTGGCGACACTGGGAGGGCATAGGGAGAGTGGGTTGGAAAGGGGGAACCTCCTCCCTGGGGGATGGACAACAGAAAAGTGGGTGAAGGGTGATGTGGGACAGAGCAAGATATGACAAAATAATAATTTATAAATTATCAAGGGTTCATGAGGGAGGGGGGAGCGGAGAGGGAGGGGAAAAATGAGGACCCGATGCCAAGGGCTTAAGTGGAGAGCAAATGTTTTGAGAATGATGAGGGCAATGAATGTACAAATGTGCTTTACACAATTGATGTATGTATGGGTTGTGATAAGAGTTGTATGAGCCCCTAATAAAATTATTAAAATAAATACATACATAAACATACAAACAACCTTGTTAATTAAGATTTTATTTGAGGAAGTTTGTTCCATTATTATCTGCTTCCCACAACTCCCGGGGCCCCATTCCATTTCTGTTTAGTTTGCTTACAAATACAAATCGTGCTTCTGTTTAATCTCCTTGATCTGCCTTTCATATCCCTCGTGGCCACTAAAAAGCAATTTCTCGTCTTTGCTCTTTTCCATACCACTCTTCTGCCCTATTACAGCCTGTCTACCATGTATGTGTTCTCAGTGACCATGTTTAATTATTTTTGTTGTTCTCTAGCCTTTATGGCTGCTGCCTCAAACGTTTCTCTTATTTCCACCTCCTTATTTTCCAACTCTTCCCATCTCTTTCTGCTGCCCTATAATCTATTCTTTGAACTCAAACTGAGCCACGTTTTCCCCTAGAAAGAGCTATAGAAGTATAGGAGATTACATATTGAGCTAAGTGCAAGGTCAATGATTTGCACCCATGGGTGGCTCTACACAAAGGGAGAACAATGACGCTACCTGCTCTTGCAAAGATGCACAGGCTCAGGAATTCAAAGGGTGGGTTCTAGTCTATCCTGTAAGGTTGCTATGCATTGGAATTGACTGGATTGTAGATTTTCCTTGTGTTTTCTCTCCCCTAGAGGTCATGAGTATGATTTCCTGGAGACTTGGAGTGTACTTTGGGGGAACTTTTCTTGGGATAATTCCTGTGTTTTGCTATGTTGTTGACACGGCTCTTGCTTGATCTACCTCTCTCCATACCTCAACCTTCTCTCCTCACCTTCAACTCCTCTGGGCCTCCCAATTTTGCTGCACAGATTTTAGGCTGGTGCTGTGAACGCTGTTGGCTGTTTGGGGCAAGGGTGAGCAATGGGGAGTTGGGGTGGGTAGGAGGTCCTGAGCTAGAGCAGTTTACATCATTGGGGTTTGTTGTCTTCCATACGCTGTTATCTACTCTCATTTCTTCTGCCATATTGCTCTTCAATGTGGGGCATTTGAGTGGCTGGTATAATTCAGAGGAGAATCTCTTAAATAACTGCCCTGCTGTGTAATAACCCAGCAATTGCTGCCTCCCTTCCTGTAAACCACTTCACCTCTGGCAGAGTTCATTGGCTTGGAGGCATAAAAGGGGTTTCTCCTCCCCCTGATTCTACAGGGACATTCTCAATTCTGACAGGAGCTTTGAGCTCTGTCTGGTGCCTGTAATCAAAGAGCTGTTGAATGGGCCTTTCAGGACTGTCACACTCTCTCCCAGGGAAATCTACAGCTCATGAGGCTCCTGGGGAAATATATGTCAGCTCCCAGCTTTCTCTCTCATTTTGGGCCAAGCTTTACAATTTTTGGCAGGTGTGTTCTATAATTTATAGTTTGGGATTGTGGCCATTTCATTGTTCAAGAAGACAGAATGTTCCTTTGCTTTTCAGTGTGGATTTTTCTTGCGTTTCAAAGAGGGAAATGGAAATTTTTAAAAATTACTTGATTGTCATATTAAACAGAAAGCCCTAATGATTAGAGTTCTTTTACAGTAGAGAAGAAGGGTTGAGTTTCCCTTATGTAGGCTTTTTTAACAGTTATTTTAAAATTGCCATTTATTAAATTAGCTTTTTTTGTTTTGTTTTTAAACAGGGAAATCATCATCTAAGGTTTCTATGTAATAATGATGTTTAATTTTTATTAATATACTATTATGAGACATTTTATTCCTATAATACAGGGATTAAGTAACTGAGTGCCAATTACTACTCTTAAGTCTTTTCTCTTGATAAATGCTTGCTTTCCTTTCCATAATGAATGGAAGCATTATTTGTGAGCCTCTTTTATAGCTGAAGGCCTAGTGTAACAATGTGCTTGTCATAGTCAAAATCAAGGAAGAGATGATACAATCAATGCTGTTAATTTTTTTCTTTTTGTAAGTTGCTAGTTTTTATATTTGGGGTTATGCATTGGGCTGTTAATCTCAAGTTCAAACCCACCAGCTGCTTCTTGAGAGAAAAAGGCAGCTTTCTGCTCCTGTAGAGATTTACAGCTTCAGAATCCCAAAGAGGCACTTAATTCCTGTTTTATGGTGTTGCTATGAATTAGAATCAACTCAGTGGCAGTGGGAAACTTTTATTGTTGTAAAAATACATATAATATTTGCTAATTCAACATTCTTCATGTTGAAAATTACATTATTTTCCACTAATTGTACTAATCGTGTTGTACAGTCACCACCAATATCCACTGTCAAGTTTTCTATCACCATAAAAGGAAATTCAATTGTGTCCTTAATTTTCATTCACAAGGCAGCAAACTTTAAGGCAAAGCTTTTCCGGTGAGTTCTTCCACAGGAAAGTGGTAGATTCCATAGGAAGAGTTCAAGGAATAATCTACCCTGAAGTCTACATTTCCATAATAATTGTCCTGGAGGTCAGTTTGGCAGGATATAAAAGTCTTGGCTAACATTTGCCTGGGGTGATAATCTCAGGGATTCCTCCAGTCTCTATTGGTCCATAGGGTTCGACCTTCTTTATGAGTTTGCAGTTTGTTCTAAAGTTTTCTCCTGTTCTCTCTGGACCTTCTGTCGTGTCCCTCGTCTGAAAAGTCAGTGTGATAGTAACCAGGCACCGTCAATTCTTCTGCTCTCAGGTTAGAAGCAGCTCTTGTTTGTGTGGGTTCTTAATCCCTGGCACTAGTTTCCTCTTTCAGCCTCTTTATTCATTTTTGCTCCTGTGGGCAGAGACCACTAATTGTTGATAACTTCTCAAAAACCCTGAAGACCCCAGATGTTACTCATTGAACTAGAATGTAGAACATCATTATCATTGTGGACTATGTTCTGCCAATTAATTAAGTTTACCCCCAAGGCTATGGTTCCCAAACTTTTAATCCAGTAACCCAGTCCCATTAGCTGTTTGGGTTATGTCTAGGAAGCCTCCATAAGGATGTCTCCTTCCTGAATTGCCATATATGTGGATATATATGCAGCATACTCAAACATGTATGTACATATGCCTACAGATACACTTTACTCCAGTGACTGCAACAAAGGCTCACGTGTATCAACTGTGAGAGTGGCACAAGACTGTGCAGTTGTCTGTTCTGGTGTTCATAGGATTGCTATGGTCCCTAACAGCCACACAAACACACCTATACATGCACCTGAATTTACTCTCATACGTCTTCCCATACACGCCTCTGCATCAATATACCAACGAATAGGTCACTGCTCTTGTATCTCTGGGATAATAGACATGCGTCATGTTGCTAGATCATGAGGCATTTCTATTTTCAGTTATTGGAGGAAGTGCCCTGTGTTCCATAGCACCTTTATCATGTTACAACCCTCCCAGCAAAAGATATGTTTCAATCCCTGACAACCATGCCAGAATTCATTTTCTGTTTTTTTCGGTCATTGTCAACTTTGATGGGATGAGACGTTATTTCAGTTCTGATTTGTAGTTCCCAAACGGCTTGTGATCACAAGCATCTCAACAAGCATTTGTTGGTGGTCTAAATGTGTTCTTGGGGGAAGTGTCTACTCATCTCCTTTGCCAATTGTTTACCGAATGCTTTGTTGTTTTGTTGCTGATGCTCCATTGTCTTCTAGTATGAATATTTGTCTGCCAATTTGTTGTATTGGGGTGGGTTTATGTTGTTGGGGTACTGGAAGCTATGCTACTGGTATATTGGATATGGCAAGTGTGGTGGACAGGTTTCAGTGGAGCTTTCAGATTAAGACAGACTAGAGAGAAGGATCGATTTACTCCCAAATGCCTTCCACACAAATGCACTAAAATATACCTAAGCATATGTCACTGCTCATATATCTCTAGGATATCTACGTAGGAGTGGGGCAATCTACTTCCTTAGCAAATTGGCTAGTGAAAACCCACGAATAACAGCAGAGCACTGTGGGACGTAATGCCAGAAGATGAGCCGCGCAGGTGTAAAAGCACTCACAATCTGCCCGGGAGAGGGCTGCCTCCTCAAAGCAGAATTGATGGAGACATGATGACATGATGGGGAAGCTTTCAGAACCTTCACTTGCTGATGTGGCACAATTCAAAAGGTGAAGAAACAGAAACTTTGATTAATAATCGGAACATGACGTGTACAATGTATGACATATACAAATTAGAAGTTATCAACATTTAAATGGAATGCTTGAAGAAATCCTAGGCATCTAGTTAATTTACATGAATGTGTATTGACCAATTTGAATCAAATAATCATATGGTCCACTATACTGGGAATGAAAAATTAAAGAGGAATAGCATTATATTTTTTGTCTAAAAAGAATACTTCAAGATCCAGCCTGATGTACAGCAGTAGTAGTGATAGGAAAGCAAGCAAACGTCTACAACGAACACCAGCTAATATGATTATTATTCAAACTTATGCACCAACCAATGGTGCCAAAGATGAATAAATGCAAGAGTTGAACCAATGTCTGCAGTCTGAACTTGCTCAAACATGCAATCAATAAGAGTTACTAGTGATTGGATTATGAATATTGGAAACAAAGAATAATTGGTACATGGAAAATATGGCCTTGGTGATAGAAATGATGCTGAGATATGTGATAGAATTTTAGAAGACCTACATCATTAGACACACTTTTTTTTTTCAACAACACAGGCAGTGACTGTACACATGAACCTCACCAGATAGGATAAATGGATATTATACTGGCTACAATCGGTGTAATATCATCAGTCAGAACAAGGCCAGGGTATGACTATGGAATAGGCTATCAATTGATCCTATGCAAGTTCAAGTCAAAGCTGAATAAAATTAAAACAAGCCCACAAGAGCCAAAGTATGACCTTGGGTATGTCCTACCTGAATGTAGAGACCACCTCAAGAATAGATTTGATTTACTGAATCCTAATGACTAGAGGTCAAATGAGTTGTGTGATGGCATCATACATCAAGGAAGCAAAATGTCATTAAAAATAAAGAAGAGAAATAAAAGATCAAATGGAGAAGAGACTGGCACATACCCTTCAATGCAGAGGTAACACAACGAATGCATGGTCCGTCAGTCACTTCAGGAGGAGCATATGATTAAGAAGAATGGTATTGAAGCCAGAAGTCCAAGCTGCATGGGGGAACTAGCAGTAAATAGGGTCCCAGGAATTGGCTGAGCAGCAATAGAGATATTCCAACAAATGGAAACAATACTGGAAGCACTCACTCACTTATCCCATGCAATCTGAAAGATAGCTACCTGGCCAGCGGACTGGGAAAAACCTACGGCATATCTGTGCTCATTTCTAAGAAAAGTGACCCAACAGAATGTGAACGTTGGACAGTGTCATTAATACCATATATAAGTAAAATTTTGCTGAAGATTATTAAAAACTGGGTGCAGTAGTAGAAAGACAGGGGATTTCCAAAAATATTCCATCCAAATTCAGAAGAGGAGGCAGAATAAGAGTTATCTTTAACAATATCTATAGATTTGGGCTGAAAACTGAAATTTCACATTTGAAAATCTATGTACCCTTTACATATTTTGAGCTATTATTTCAAAAAACCCTCCTTATAGACACCATTTCCTCTTTACTTAGCATGTGGATATTTTTCAAAAATTGAAGAATTGACAGGTAGAAAATAAGAAACTGAATGCAGGAGATGAAGCCAAGGTGGTAAAAGCTGTTGAAAGACGGTGGTACAAAGATGGGGAGTTGGTTGAGGATATAGTCAAGAGGCTGCCTCGCTGCTTTCCCATTAAGAAAGCATAAGAACTACATCCTTTAGAGAGAGATGGGGGCACAGGATTGGAGAGCCTCTTTTTGGAGATGAGACTCACTCTTAGAAGCTAGAAAAGAGACAGGGAACAGAATCAATCACAAAAGGAAAAAATGCCGAGATGGAAATCAGAAAGTTTAATACTGAGCAACTTACAATTTTGGAAAGAGCCTAGTCAATAGGAAAGATTCAGAGAATTGGTTGTGGTTGACTGCAATTGAGTGAGATGCCAACTCACGGCAATGCCATGCACACAGAACAAAATGCTTTCTGATCCTGCCCCAACCTTGTGATCCATTAGAAGTAGGACCATTGTGATACATGGGTTTTCATCGGCTAGTTTTTGGAAGTCGGTCTCCAAGTCTTTCTTCCTAGTCTACCTTTGTCTGAAATTGCCACTGGAACCTGTCAAATGCCACGGCAACACACAAGCCTTCTTTGACAGATGGATGGCGCCCGTGCATGTGGTGCATGGGTCCAATTCAGTTCTCCCACATGGGATGTGTGGGTTCTGATACTGAGCACCAAGGCCCCAGTGGGATATTTAGGAAAAAATAAAGGTCTCTACGAAATGCCATGAGGGAGAAGAATGAAGGTAAGCAAAGTAACAAATGTTCCATGGAGATGGGGAGAATAAAGATGAGGCAAAACCACTGGCTTTCAGGCAAAAGGGATGGGGCCACAAAACAGGCTGCGAGGGCTACGTGGGTCACAGAGAGCCATCATTTCGGAAGACTGTCCCATCTGTGAATCCATGCTCCCATCTTGTATTTGCCAAACTATGTAATAACGAAAGCCCTTTCTTTTTATCTAAGACTTGGCTCAGATCTAAGGAATCAAGGAAAACTCGTGAGCCAGTGAATGAACAATGTCCAACCAGGCCATGACGAGAGCCAGCACTGGGAAGAGGGGGTCATTCCGGCTGCAAACTGAGAGGTCAGGCTCGGTGAATAAGAAATTCTAACCTGTCCAGGTGAGAGAGAGACTGAACCACGAAACGGATAACTGCACATTTGCCTTCCCGTGGCAGAGGACTCGGTCTGGTAGGAAGCTTTGGGGAAGGGTGGCAGTTTGTATCGGTCTCTGCCCAAACCCTAAAATTTCAACCACCAAGAGCGAAGCTGAACCAAATAGAAACCCAAACTGCTCTTTGAAAAACACAACAAACGTGAAGGGGGAATACGCATGGACAAAGCCCCCGGCAAATCCCCTCTGACTGGCTCAGGGCTGGCAATAGCCTTGCTGCCCAGGAGAATGCAAGGGGAAATGAATTGTCGCAGATGCAGTAGGTTAAAATTTAGCACCCTGTTATTTGATCTCACTTAGGAGCCACTTAAATTTGCCCCAGTTTTTAGTATTTTCTGCGTTCTTTTTGATTGAGGTTTTGATCTGTATTACTTTGTTTGTTTTAAAAACTGTTTTTCTGTATAGGAAATCCAGGGTAGGTCAATTCACAGAGACAGGAACTGGATTAGTGATTCCTTGGGCTGGTGGTGGCAGATAAGGGGGAGGTGGGTTGGAGGGAATTGGGTGCTAATAATGGTAAGTACAAGAATGAAGAAAATGATCCCCAGGATCTACATATAACCCCCTCCCAGGGGGACAGACAACAGAAAAGTGGGTGAAGGGAAACATCCATCAGTGTAAGACATGAAAAAAATTTATTAATTAGCAAGGGTTGATGAGAGAGGAGGCAGGGGGGAGATGAGTGATACCAAGGGCTCAAGTAAAAAGAAAATGTTTTGAAAATGATGATGGCAACATATGTACAAATGTGCTTCAAACAATGGATGGATGTATGGATTGTGATAAGAGCTGTATGAGCCCCCAAGAAAATGATTTTTTTAAACAATGAAAAAAATGCTCTAAACTGACTGTGGTGATTCTTGTACAACTTCTCTTGGTGTGATTCAACGATTGAATTGTATAATATGTAAATTACTGTATATGTTGGGGGGGGAGGAAAGCAACCCAAACTGATGCATAGCCCCTCCCTTCTGATCCTGATTCTGCACCCCAGTTTTCAATTTATTGGGCTGAAATGGACTCTGTTCTGCTGTATCAGTGTGCACACCTGCTCAGCTGGAGCTATCCTGACATGCGCTCTTGATTGGGAGCTAGAGAGTGTCATGACTGAGCTTAAGCTGACCTCGTAGAGTGCGCCTGCACTTGCTCTTTGATCGAATGAATGGTTGCCTTGGAAACCAACCTCGCTCCAATCCAATCCAGTGCACTTTGGTTAGCTTCTTACTTCATCTTCTTTCTCCATAAAAGACTTGCCTCGCCTGTGTTCACAGATCTGAGTTTTTCTAAAGATCAATAGCATTTTGTATTTCTCTTGCCTCTGCAAAGACTCTTGAGAGAGAGAGCATTTGCCTACTCAGAGCTGTGTAGGGATCTAAGGATGTGTTAAGGTTCTCATCATGGCCACTTGTCTCAAAGACACTAGATGGGAGGAGTATAGATAGCCACAAAGTGACTACACACTGAAATACAATAAAAATGACAGTCATCCTGAGTTAGAGCTGGGAATAAAAGGTTAGAGGGTAATGACGTTCTAGAGGGAAACCTAGAGCTGGGCCCAGGAGCTGACAGCAAGCACAAGCACAAGCATGAGTAGACACGGCAAAGGTTCTCCCATTTGTAGTACATAACTGGCCGTGTGCAGTTTCAGCTATTCCTTGAGAACAAGGGTGTCACTACCAGTCTCCACTGTAAAAGGCCGGTGGGAAGAATTTGCTTCAGAAGACAGATGGAATTGAGGAGCAGATGTTTGTTCTTGGGGAAAAGATAGACTCGCCCAGGTTATTTTGTTGGTTAGCTGCCGTCAGATTGCCTCTGCTTGACAGAGACCTCTGTATAACAGAGTGAAATGTTGCCTGGCCCTGCGTCATCTTCAAGATGGTGGATGCTGTTCCCTGAGTGCCTTCCAGCCTAGTGGACTCATCTCCCAGCACACGATTGAATGGTAGACTGTTGGGATCTAGAAGACTTTCATTGCCTAGTTTTCCAAAGTAGATCAAATGGTCTTTCTTCCTAGTCTTAATTTAGAAGTTCTGCTGAAACCTGGCCACTAGCGGTGACCCTGTTGATATTTGAGGTGTGGGCCACATAATGTCCTGCCTCAGAGCGTCAAGTAAACCACCCAGTGCAGCCAACTGACAGGTGATGGTGGTGCCCTGGCATGACCTTGGTTCTAAGTGCTCCCTGCCGACATCCACTCAAAGTGCCTGATTTCTCTGCAATGCTCGGCTCCCACAGCCCTGGCCCTTTTTTGCCTATTCCCCTTGAGTGAGGGCGGCACTTACTCAAATAAGTTATCACCTACCGCCATTGCTTCCTTTTAAGAGTTAAGCAGGTCCTACTAGGAGAAGGAGCGGATCAGGGATACCCCTCAAACTGTAAAATGCATGGCAACAACCTGCGGGTCTTGTTGAAATGTATATCCTGATTCGTTAGGTCTAGGACCAGGCTTGAGATTCTTCAATTCTTCCAGGATCCCACTGATCCCCATTCCTTAGTGCAGCAAGTGCAGTGGAGTGTAGATTCTTAGTGTAGCAAGATATAAAACATTCACAATGCTGAGTTCTCCCTGAAATCGCATAGCTCCTCCCTAACACCCTGTAACGAGTTGCTGGATGCTTCACCTCCAGAGTAGGGATTGGCAGAACCCTCCCTCTTAGGGTGTAATGAGGTTACGGGAATAAATACTCCCTATTCTACCAACCCTCGTAGGTACAATCATTCCAATGCCATTGCCCATCTTTTCCTATTCTGCTGGGTCCTAACAAACGTGTCTGCATTAGGGAGTCAAGTTCATGTGCACATAGGAGGAGAAATAAGGCAATCTAACTTTTGAGAACGCTCGCTCGCCAGGGTTGGGGTAGCCATCTCTTTCCGTTCAGGTCTGGACTGTAGGAGGAGGCAACTCTCTTGACACTCATGATGGTTGGTGACCTTGCAGAGACAGAGCCTTTGCCACTGTCACTGGCTCCCAGGAGTTGGGCAGGGGTAGTTACTGGTCCCAGGGCTACTACTGTTCTGCACATGCTAGGGAGACTGGGCTAGTTCCTGAGCATGTCCTGAAGATTTCGGGCAGGATTTAATTAGCTCTTTAATGTTCTGGTAGAGAGCCATTACCTGAAACTTGTCAGTCAAAACAGGCTTACAGTACTATCACTTAACTGAGCTAGACAGTTGTCATGGCTCATTTCATGTGTCAACCTGGCTAGACTATGGCTTCAAGGATTTGGGCCAAACTTAGTCCCTTTGCTGTTCCATAATGTAATCGAATGCAATGGAATCACTTTCATATATGATGCAATCAATCCGTTAAAAAGCATTTCCTTAGGGAGTGATGTGCACCTGAATTATAAATAGAAATTTTGGCGGCACTTGCTCTCTCTTTCTTCTTGGAATTCCTTCCATTGCATGACCTATAGGTATTGGGATGCAAGCCGGCATAAGTCTATCTATCTATCTATCTATCTATCTATCTATCTATCTATCTATCTATCTATCTATCTATCTATCTTTCTATCTATCTACCTATCTATCATCTATATATCCATCCATCATCTATCTATCACCTATCTATTACCTAACATCTATCTATCTCACTCAGTCCGTTTCTTTAGGGAAACCTAAGGTAAAGGTTGAAACAGTAAACATACAAAGCTGAAACATGTGTAGGCAGTACCATCAATCCAGTCTATGGCCAGAAGACTGTGACTCTCAAGGGAAGGAGAACCTGCTCTGTTTTCTGTCCTCAGCATTGCACGTTAGCCTCACCATAGCCAGCATGCTGAGAGAAAGGTAAACAGGGCCTCTTTGGTTTACGGGGAAAGGACACCCAGGTTGCAGGCTTTAGAGCTGGGATCTTAGCGAGGATTAACTCTGCCCATCACGGATCTGGTTAACTCTCCCCGTGGGCAAGTTACTGAGACGGAATGAAACCCATTTTCTCACCTATAAAAATGGAGAGCACGTCTGTTTGCCAGGGCTGCTGTGAGACTGAGACTGCGTGTGATACTGAATCCAGCACTTGGGGAAACTGAGGCTGTCAGTAATGTCTCTCTAGTGTTTGGGGGGATTATTGCTGACATCAAGACTGCCCCTCACCCTGAAGAAGCTACGCATCTGGTAGCAGTGGGAGTGAAGGGCACTGAAACCACACTTCCATAGTCTCTTCAGAGTCTGCAGAAAGGCAGCCTGGAGATGGTAAGAGTATAGCAATGCTGGAGGAACAAACTGGGATAAAAGCAATCAATAGACAGGTGGAATAAAACAGCCCCATCACTCAAAGGGAGGCCTTGTAGCCACTGTGACGAACCGTAACTGGATTTTGCAGACCATAAGACCTACTTAGACTGGGTCAGTGGCAGAATGTTCACCTTCCATGGAGGAAACCCGCCTTTGATTCCTGGCCAATACATCTCATGCACAGCCGCCTCTCATCTGTCAGTGAAGGTTTATATGTTACTATGGCACTGAACAGGTGAAAGTGGAGTTTACAGATTAAGAGTCTAGGAAGAAAGATCTGGTTGTCTACTTTAAAAAAAAAAACAGCCAACAAATATCCTAGGGTTCACAACAGCCCAATCACTTTCCATAATGGGCTGATGGGAGGCAGTCAGCCCGTTGAAGTCACACCAAAGTAGGGTGGAGCCTAACCTTGCTCACTTTTGAGTTACGTGTAAAGAGCAGCTAAAACACAGACATGTGCGTGCACATATTGGGGAAGGTAGTTGCCTCCGGAGGATAATCTACAACCAATGCCAACTTACTGCCAGAAGGTCCATTTGGACTCTGAGTGACCCCATAGCACAGGGGAGGGCTGCCCCTGTGGGTGTCTGAGACGGTGACCCTGTAGGAAATAGAAAGCTCCATCTTTTCCCCTCAGAGCTTCCAATGGTTTCAAACTGCTGACCTGTGGTCGGCAGTCCCACAAGCACTCCACCACCAGGGCGAGACGCTCTCAGAAGGAATTGGGTGGCTGAGATTCTGGTGGAGGCTGTTAGCCTGTGGGACTGTGAGAAAGTAAATGTTGGTGATGTGTTTCGGTCACTTGTCTTTCAGTCACAGCCGCACCAGGAAACCAAGACACCAAGTAAAAGCTGAAAGCAAATCTTCAAGTGCAAGGTCAGGAATGAGGACATTTTCAGGACCCTGAGTCAGGGTCTCCTGAAAGTCTGCATCCTCGGTGCTTTGCTCCCACCCCCACCGGTCCCTTTTCCATCCTGGATCCAGCCCTGATCTTGGGGGGACAATCCTTAATAGGTGAAACAAAGGAGGGGTAGAAATGCAGGGTGTAAAGTTCATAATAGCCCTTACCTGCAACCAGTCTCCCACGGTGAAATGAGGCGGACAATCTGTTCTGGCACAGGACTTATGGGACGACACCTTGGGGCCCTGGCACAATTCATCTGAGAGATTCAGAAAGCTGCCGTCTGTCAACTGCTGCCGGCAGGTGACTCTTCGGTTCTGAGTTCCCCCACCGCACGACCTGGAACACTGAAGGGACAGGAAGAGACGAGTTTCTCAGGTCTGTGTGGCGCACTCCGTGCGAGGGCACGATTGTGCTCTTCCCGTTCTAAGTGGGCCGAGGGGAGGAGGCCCGTCTGTCATACCTGCTGCCATTCTTCAATGTGCCAGCCAGGCGGGCAGTCAAACTGATTGCATGCTTGCAAGGCATGGGGCTTTTCTGCTCTGCATTCCTCGGGAGGGGCAAGGGAGTCTCCGGGGTGCAGACAGTGCACATCTCGGGTCTGGATTCCAACACCACAGGTAGCCGAGCAGGGCCCCCAGGAGCCTGTGTGCCACCTGAGTGAAAACATAAGCGGGAAATGGAATTATCCAAAGGGATCGTGCGTGGCAATCAGAGGCTGAACACTTCCAAGTGCTCTGGACTTCCAGAGTTCACAATCTGTTAAAGATCCCAGAGTCCATGGGTGACACTCCACGGGGAACAGAGTCCAGCCAGAGGCACCGCGGAGGAAAGACCAGGAGATCGACTTCTGGAAAGTCTATGAGCAAGGTTCTACTCTGATGTGCATGATTGTGAGGGTGACCCAAGGTGGGCAATATTTCAGTCTGTTGACCAGAGCATTGTTCCGAGTCTGAATGGATCCAATGGGCGTCGAAGAACCACAGCTGATGCACACAGAGTGCTGGGTCATGATGTGCTGGGTCAACGCATCAGCCGCTCGGTTTGCAT
The DNA here is from genome assembly GCF_050624435.1 of Tenrec ecaudatus. NCBI lineage: Eukaryota > Metazoa > Chordata > Mammalia > Afrosoricida > Tenrecidae > Tenrec > Tenrec ecaudatus. The sequence continues at coordinate 49,571,197 of NC_134538.1, read as the reverse complement.
GAGGTTTATACAGACCCGAGTGCCACCGTGTTCCCATCAACACATCCATTTACAATATAGAAGTATAATGCTTACAGCAAGACATGTCAAGAAAATGTTTACAAGCCTTACCCATTTGGGAAGGTCCAGAGTCTAAAGAAGTAGGTTCCTACCAGGCTTGTCTTACCACCATAGATCAGTAATAAAATTTTGGTCTGTTTTGAATAGAACCCCAAGGCCATGATGATTAATATAGATGTCAAAGGAAATTTTAAATACTTAAAAACACACTTTCAAGAAATCTTCTGGGCACCTGGATTCATTATTTGGAATGCCCCTAAGAAAATCACCTTATGTTCAGATTGGATTCATAACACACATATAATGTGATTCATTTCCAATAAGATCTTGGAAAAATCAGTTTTTCTCATGAAACATCTGTAAAAATGGGAAACCAGGACAGCTGCTTTTGATACATTTTTCCAAGCTGCCTTTAAGGAATATTTTCCCAATATATATGCCTACCAGAAATATATGAGAAGACCCAGTTTCTCACACCCCTACCCATGATGGGGTCTATTATTCTTAATATTTCTGCACAGCTCATTTGTGAAAAGCTATAAATTATGCTATGAGTCAATTTTCAGAACGGCCTCAGTGGCACTTGACAATGAATTAACTAATAAAGGTAGGAACAAGACAAATGACTTTTAAACACTTAATATGCACATAAAAGGTTGTTTGCTCAGGGCAGTTTGTTACATGAGAAAACAAGATTTAAACAGAAGGAGGCAATTGAAATGTGTAACTCAGGGTACAAAGCAAATTCATTGTCCAATCACAGAAAGCAATGCTAGCAGGCATTAGAAGAGGTGTATTCATTTACATGTGGACATGGTCATGATATGTTTTTATTAGAAAAGAAAAGGCAAATCATAAAACAGCTTGTGGAGTATAACCAGGGTTGTTTTTTTTTGTATTTACTAATACATGCTTACCCATTATTTCCTTTTTCAGCTGATAAAGCACTTATTTAAATGGCACGTAATTCACATACAATTTAATAATTCAATTATAGTAAGAAGAGTGCGTGATCATCACCACAGTCCACTTTACAACATTTTCTTCTTTCTTATATTCGTTTTTAATGTCTCAATTTCCCCTAACCTCACCTGCCATATCCCTAGGTAATGAGTAATACAGCTGTTGACTATGGATTTACCTATTTTAGATTTCACATATTAAAAAACACACAAAACAAAATCAAGAACCAAAAAAGACAACAAACAATAAACCCAGCGATAATGAGAAAATAAAACAGAGAAAAACTTCAATTAAAACAAAAACATAAAATATTAAAAACTGGAACAAATTTAAAATCCATCAAAAGGGAGATAAAATAATAAGGTGTTATGTTTTAACTTAACTGCACCAGTCATAATCAAACTAAAATTGTCCTCTATCCGACAGCAAGGCTACTTGAATCTGTGGACTGTGGGTAGAGGCTTCATCCTTGTGTGAACCCTACTCTCATATAAACTTGAATTTCAGAATTTAAGCTCTGATCCTGCTTCCCTCCTCTGAATGTGGATTTTATTATTTATAAAACTTGGATCATACAAGGTGGTGTTTTTTCCAAGTAGACTTAATTGAAGTCTCACTTAGATGGCTGCTTATTTTGAGACAAGACCTAAGAGTCCAGGTACTATTATTTCAGATAGCCATGGTGTCTGATTTCTTCACCACACTTTTCTATAGCACTCATATCTCCAGTGATCTCTCCAAAAAGCTAGCCATTATTTCTTAATTCCATGTTTTCCAAAGACTTTTTGAAGGCCCCCTCGTCTACATAAAGAATACATATTTTATATATAATGATGATGTGTCTAAATCCTAAATAAAATAGAAATAATTTAATCAAAAGATTAAAGCAATACAGAATATACTTTCTTATTATGGTGCAATTAAACTAGAAAAATCCCTAAATATTTAATTTATTATTTAACTATTTAAATTTTAAGGCAATAATTATTTAAATTATCCATGGGTGAAATAAGAAATCACCATGGAAAATAGATAGTATTCTTCACTTCTATGTTTGTTTGTTTTTTCCAATGCAGGACTGGAGAATGTCACCTCTCTGTTCATAAAATGATGAAATATAAAACCGTGTGGGATGCGTACAGTTAGAGCCATGATCAGAAGAAAATTAATAGTCTTTTGAGTAAATACTGTAAAGAAAGAAGGTTGACAATGGAGGATCTAAGGCTCTACCTCAAGAGATTAAAAAGAAAACAGAAAATTAATCCAAAGAAAGGACAGAAGCTCAGTGTGAATGAGGGGAGTGAGGAGTGGAGACCCACAGCCCATCTGTAGACAACTGGACATCCCCTCACGGAAGGGTCACAAGGAAGAGAAGAGCCAGTCAGGGTTCAGTATAGCACTGATGAAACATACCACTTTCCTCTAGTTCTTTAATGATTTCTCCCTCTCACTATCATGCCCCAATTCTACCTTACAAGTCCATGTAGATCAGAGCATGTACACTGTACAGATAAGATTTCACAACACAGGGAATTCAGTACAGATAAATCCCTCAGAGTAGCAATACCAGGAGGATAAGGGGAAGGTAGGGGGAGAAAGGAAGAACCAATCACAATCCCTCTCTGGGGATCAGACAAGAGAAAAGTAGGTGAAGGGAGACAGTGGTCAGTGTAAGACATAAAACTATTATAAATTATCCAGGGATCATGAGGGAGTGAGGGTGGGGGAGGTGGGAAAATGAGTTGATACCAAGGGCTCAAGTAGAAAGAAAATATTTGTAAAATGATGAAGACAATATATGTACAAATGTGTTCAACACAATGGACGTGTGTATGGATTGTGATAAAAGTTGTAAAAATCCCTAATAAAAGAATTTTTAAAAGAAAGAAAGGTCAGAAGCAATAAAGATGAGAAGAGAAATGTGTGAAGTAGCTAACAACCAAAAGTTGGTTTTTCAAAAGACTAATACAGTTGATACATTGATAGCGACATATGAAGGAGAAGAAGCGGTGAAAATAAACAGTGCCCTTGCGGATCTGATGGAGTTCTCCTGTAGTCGTAGGAGATCACTGTGAGTCTGAATTGATTTGATGGAACTAACGACAACCCAAGAGAGAGGAAGCATGTAGCATTATGTGAAATCCTAGGTAAGGGAGATTCAAGACGCCCTCAAGATGGTACTGAAGGGAGGCGAAGACTGTTTGGCAAGGCTTGGAAACCAATCGTTCACCTTTTCCTGGTGGAGCAGGAGGATGGGAGGCTCCAAAGGAGAGATCTCTAAGAAAGTGATACAGCAGAATGTGATGTGCTAGAATGTGCTGAGCTATTTATTCTTAGGAAGAGATTTTTGAGAATAAATCAATGATAAGATCATAGAAACTGAATGAACCGAAAAATATTAAGGCAATTTTCAACTGCAGAGGAAAACAAATTCTGAATCAAAAAGGAAGTGCAAGCTACTTACATTTAAAAACTGGATGTCTATACAATACAAATACACATAAACTATATTTGGAAGATGATAAAAGGGAAAGTGTGGCAGTTACATAATCTTCTGTGAACTTGAGTGAAGCGGAGGGGTCTAGCTTGTCAATCAGCTCAGCCAATGATGCCTCTGTGTCAGCATGGCCTTCTCCTGAGGATTCTGGGAACTCCTGTCTTCTTCCCTGGAGGCAGGACACACATTCTCTGAGCCTTCCCTTTCCTGCAGTTGAGACATTCAGAGAGCTGGAGGAAACCTGTGCCAGTGATGAGATGTTTCCACTGCCACTGGATCCACAAGACCTTCTACTCACTGGCTTGTAATCTTCCTGCATTCGGCATCATTGCATGTGCTGCATGAGTCTAAAGAGGAATTTATGAGCTAAATCCGACTTATGGACTTGATCTGGACTGGACTGGGATGTTTTCTCAATATACAATTTCTCTTTTATATAAAGCTCTTTCTTATACACATATGCGTGTCAATGAATTTGTTTCTCTAATCAACCCAGACCAACACAGGAAGTATATGCAAATGCATGCATGTTTTAATTTTTCAGTTTGGTTTTTTATGTCTTGCATGCATATAGGCAAGTATATATGCTTTGGAAAATTTTTAAGAATAAATTTTCATCTTGTATTATGTGAAGTCACACGTAGTATCTTCATTTGAGAGAAAAACAGCAAATAGCAGTGGTTTGTTGTTAGGTGCCATCAAGCACATTCTGACTCAAAGAGAGTGACCTTATGCATAACAAGATGAAATACTACCCAGTGCTGCACCAACCTTAGAATTGTTGTTGTGTTTGAGCCTGCTGTTGCAATCACTGTGCCAATCCATCCCACCGATGGCTGTCCTCTTTTTGTCGGATCTCTACTTTACCATGCATGATGCCCTTTCCCAGAGAATGGTGAGATGAGCAAGCACTCTGGCTTCAAGATAGATTTGTTTGCTCTTCTGGCAGTCAATAGTACTTTCAATATTCTTTGCTAACACCACAGTACACCTGTAAATTCTTCAAGTCTTTTTTGTTTTCATCAAGCAAGGTTGTGTCACTTACATATTGCAGATTGTAAATGAGTCTAGCTGCAATCCTGATTTTGCATTCTTCTTCATATAGTGTAGTTTCTTGGATTATTTGCTCAGTTTACAGATTGATTAACTGTGGTGAAAGGATGTTGCCTTGATGTACACCTTTCTAGGTTTTAAACCATGTAGTATTCCTTTGTTTTGTGCATGAGCTCAGCTAAGTGTTTAGAATTTCCATGTTTCCAAATGTTATTCATGTTCTGTTACGATCTGTACAGTTGAATGACTTTGCATAGTCAATGACACATAAGTGAACACTTTTCTGGTATGGTCTTCTTTCAACCAAGATCCATCTGACATTAGCAATGATATCCCTTAGCAATGGTATCCCTTCTTCCACATTCTCTACTGAATCCAGCCTGAATCTCTGGCAGCTCCACATCAGTGTAATGCTGCAACCACTTTTAAATGATCTTAAACAACATTTTACTTGCATGTGATATTAATGATGTTGTTCTATAATTTCTGAATTACATTGGGTCACTTTTCTTTGGAGTGGGCACAAATAGGAATCTTTTCCAGTCAGTTGGATCAGTAACTGTCTTCCAATTTTCTTGGCATAGATAAGGGAGTGTTTCTTGTGGTTCATCTGTTTGCTGAAACATTTCAATTGGTATTCAATGTCTGGAGTCTTGTTTTTTAATAATGGCTTCAGTATAGCATGAACGTCTTCCTTCAGTACCATTGATTCTTGGTCATATATTACCTCTTGAAAGGGTTAACTGTTGACCAATTATTTGGGGTACATTGAGCCTGTTTATTCCTTCCATTTTCTGTTGATGTTCTCTGCATCATCATTCGATATGCTGTCCACAGAATCCTTGAGGCTTGAATTGTTTCTTCAGTTCTTTCAGCCTTAGAAATGCTGCATCCACTCTTCCTTTTGATTTATTTTTATCTCTAGGTCTGATAGATAATCGTTTGTCAATTTGAGGATTAAGAGTGTAGGGGTGGGAAAAAAAGAGTGTAGGGGTGGAGTCTAGCTTGTCAATCAGATCACAGCCAATGTGGCCTCTGTGTGGGCATGGCCTTCTGAGAATTCTGGGAAATCCAGTACTTCCTCCTTGGAGGCGGGAGACACTTGTCTCTCTCTGACACTCCCTGGGAGACATAGCAGCTGACAAGACACATGGACTCACCCTGATGCAGAGACCCCTGCCAGCGCTGAGATGTTTCAATGCCACTGGATCCAAGGACTTTCTACCCACTGGCCTGTGAGCTTCTACATTTGGCATCATTACCTGTGTTTTGTGAGTCTGAAGAGGACTTTATAGATTGGTATCAGACATAGGGGCTAATATCAGACTTATGGACTCGATTGTTCTGGGGTGGGATGCTTTCTCAATGTTCAGTTGCTCTTGTATATAAATCTCTTTCTTATACACATATGTGTGTCCATGGATTTGTTTCTTTAGTCTACCCAGGCTAACACACTAGATCTTTGCACATTTCAATATAAGACTTTGCTTTTTTCCCTCCTGTGTCCTTGGAAATTTTCTGTTCAGCTCCTTTCCTTCGTCATTTAATAAATGGCAGTATAAATTAAAAACATGAACACAAGTACCCAAAGAAACATCGAAATGAGTTTAAAATTACTGCTTCTAGGTAGTAGAAGCTAAAGAGGGGTAGTACAAGTTTTTCAGATTTTTTTCTGTGTGGGGGTGTGTGTATACAACTTCAATAAAAATTATTTAAAACAATCTGACAAAGAACAGATGAGAATAACTCCAACAAGTGAATGTATTTGTATAAAATGCTAGGTAGACTATATAAATGACATGTTAATGAAATAAAATAAATTCTCACTAAAATTATTCACTAAGAAATTTTAGAACATTAAAGATAAAAGGAACCCCTTAAAATATTATGGAGAACAGATTACTATTTTTTAAATGACAGTTACACTTCTTTTCATCATCAATAATCATAAGTCTTATGATCAATATAAATCTCACAATTCAATGATATAGTATTGTCAAAATTCTAAGGGAAAATAATGCTACCTTAAAGTAATTCTATAGCTTGCTAGACTGTCTTTCAAAAGTATGAGTGGTATAAAGCTTTTTCAGATGTACCTAAAGTATAAGAGAGTTTATAACCCTCTCTAGAAAGTCCCATTGGAAACTCAACTTTAAGAGGGTTAATAAAAGTAGAATGAAAAATAACCCAAAAGGAAGAAATACGCAGTAAATGTAAACAAATAAATTAATAAAATATTAGTAAATTCTAGATAATAACTATATTGAAAATGGAGTGAATGTTTGCAAATAAAATATTTTGTTCTAGTTTTATTCAGGAGAAGAAAAGATGCATTAAATAAACTTAACTCAAATATAAAGGTACACAAGAATGTAGGAATATTTCCTCACCCTTTTGTCTTTACTCATGTTGATGTCTTTGTTTTTCCGGATGTTTAAAAATTTATATATATATATATATATATATATATATATATATATATATATATATATTTCTAGGGTCCAGTAGTGGGTTTGTTTTTTGGGGGGTGGTGGTGGTAATATTGTCCTCAGAGAGGAAAGGTGGTGATTTAACTGAAATACATTTTCTTTTCCATTGACGAATAAATTATATGCTTCCTGATGGGTAGAGGCTTGTGTTAGAGACCTTTTACTTCAGGATCATATCATTTCCTCATCTCCTAGCTCTGAATTCTGCAGATGGAATTGATAGCTACCCCAGTGATTTTCCTTTGTCAGTAATTTATTTTGCTTGGAAATGTGTAAGCTCTTTTATGATTTTTCTTGGAATACAAGATTTTTATCAAAATAGGTGCAGGATCTTTTCTCATCATCCATGTATAGAGCCGTGCGGGTCTGTTCCACATGCAGACTAAACTTCTTCTTTAGCTCAAGGACATTTCTTTCTATTGTGCAGTTAGCCTTTTATTCCTTATGTTCCTAGCATCCTTCTGGAAAGGTTATTTAAATCAAGCATCTACTTATGTTTCTCTTAATTACAGAGTTCAAGTTATCACAATTAGGCATGATAACAGAATTCAAAACAATGATAGGTAAAAAGAATAATCCATAATTTTGACAAAAGGAGAAAGAGTCTTTATCAGGAACATTATGAACAGACGGCCTGAGATGTGAAAAATGATCAGAGAATGCAATTCTAGATAAAAGTAGACTTATAGCAGGGAGGAGAGAAGATAGCATCCAGGTGTACTCTTTCCAACCTATCTACAACAAAGACCTGACAAACTGCATGAAACAGATATAAATGATGATTTTGGAATCTGAACATCAAATGAGGGGATCAAGAATTGGACCAAATATCATTTGGAAAGGGTAATAGAATAAAACCAGTAACTGAGGAGAGCCATAACAGTAGGGGGTGGGGGGACCACAGCACAACCATTTTCAGAAGACATCATGCACTAGTTAGGAGAAGTCAACTTCATGTAATCCCCATTGGGACACATTGTGCACAGATAAGGTGGGAAGCAGGACCAGCAGAATGCATTCTGGGAGTGGAAAGCCTAGGGAAGCAGGTGATAACGTCAGAGGCATGGCTAGCCATAAGACAAAGCGAGAGTCATTAAAGGGAGATAAGGTAACTTCTTAGTCATCAAGTTGATTCTGCCTCATAGTGACCCTATAAGTCAGGATAGAACTTCCCTGTGGGTTTCCTAGACTGTAACTCTTTGCTGTTGTTGTTGGGGGTTCTTCCAGCTCTTATAACAATCCACATATCAACTGTTTCAAGCACATTTGTATGTTGCCATCCTCATTTCCAAAACACTTTCTTTCTATTTGATCCCTTGGTATCAGCTCCTCTTTTTGCCCCTCCCTCCCCATCCTCCCACCCTGATAACTCTTTACAGGAATAGAAAGGCTCAAATTTCTCCCATAGAGGGGTAGGTGGTTTTGAACTGCTGAACTTGTGGTTAGCGACCAAAGCATAATCCACTATGCCACCAGGACTCCTAATCATTTTCACTAAGGGTCTATGTGGAGAAGGACTATGGGGTGGTGACTGGAAACAATGGGACCTGGTAGCTCCTTTCTTGATTGAATTGGGGACAGGAAATGCTAGCTGCATAAGTAACCAGTTACTGCAGAAGTGCACTCCCCAATACACTTTCCCAGTGACCACGAGTGAGGCTCCTCCCTAGCAATTTAGTGGACAGTGATGCACCCTGCCATACCCCTCATCTGCCCAGTTTGCTCAGACCACCTCTCCACCAGTAGTTACCCACTGCATCAAGGCCCCCAAAGGACAAGCCATGTGGCTGCAGATCACCCTCTGCTCATCAGGTGTCTACGCGATTGGCAGTGAGCTCTCATTGAATGCAAGCTACATGACCACAGCCTCTGCTGTTAAAGAAACTCACCTGTGAACCTTGAATCAGCCTCCTGCTACCTCCACAGGCACGTGCTCCACTCTTTCCCCTGCAACTGAGGACACTGCTCTTGTGGAACGGCTGCCTGCCACCACTGCAACCACTGCCACACAACCCACTTTTAAAGGTTTCCTTTTCTCAACTTCTTCTTTATTAACCTCCCCCCCCCATTTTGTCTTTCTTTTTTATTATCCCACTTTTCCTCACCCTCTTTTATTTCTTTTCTTTCTCTCTCTCCCATCTGTAGACAAGTAGACAGTGTTTCTCAGTCAGCTGTATCTACCATAGCTACCACCTACCCAAGGAGCAAATGCCAGCAGACACCCCTGCACCACTGGAACAATGACAGACAGCGAACAACACTGAATGACAGCACAGCACAGCCTCTGAGGCACAGCAGAACCAATACTCACAGGTCAATTGGTAACAATAAATACACACACAAAAAAAGAATGAAAAATCTATTTGCTCTGTAAACCTTCACCCAATTCACAATAAAATAACAAGAAAAACCCCAACAATTCCAGCAATTGGGGGGGGGGGGATTGAGAGTATAAAAAAGCTTATTGTCTCGCACAAAAAAGAAAAGAAATAATAAAGATTTAGCAGAAAAATGAAAAAAAGATTTGCAAACATAAGACTAGAAATTGGCTCTGAAAAGTTTAATCAAATTCACACATCACTGGAAAATCTAGCAAAGGAAAAGAAAGAGAAGATGCGAGTAACTCGAATAAGAAATAAAATGGATGATGCCACAAGAGAGCCAAGCAAAATAGAAAAATAACAGAATACTATGTGGAACTGTAGTCTTTCAACAAAACTTAGAAGAAATGAAAAAATATCTAGAAACTTACAATCTACTACATTAATGCAGACTGAAGGTAGACAATTTGAACACATAAATAACAAAAGAATAAATTAAATAGGTCATTAACAAAGAAAACAACAACAAAAGCTTCCTTAAAAAAAGGTCAGGATCAGATGGCTTTCCTGGAGAATGCTACCAAACATTCAGAGAAACTGCCACTCCAGTGTTACTCAAACAATATATCATACAAAAAGATTAAATAATTCACTTTATGAAGCAAGCATAATCCTGACACTAAAAGAGAAAATTATAAACCAGTTAACCTCACAAATATAGAGGCAAAAATTTTCAACAAAATCCTAGTCAATAAAATCCAATACCATACTAAAAAATATATTACAATCGAGTGAAATTCATACCAGGTATGCTAGGATGGCTCAGCATTAGAGTAACAACCAATGTAATCCACTACAAAAGTTAAAAAAGGATAAGAACCACATGATCGTGACAATCGATGCAAAAAAGGTATTTGATAAAATACAAGATACATTCCCCTGATACCAAAGAGACCTACATAAATGTAAGAAAATACAGTGCTCATGGATAGGAAGATATAAGAATGTCAATACCACCCAAATCAATATAGAGATATAAAGCAATCACAATACAGATACCTTCAACATTCTTTAGAGAGACGATAAAATCAATTAGTAACTTCAAATATAAATGAAAGAGAGCCTGGATAAGTAAAGCACTACTGAAGAAGAAGAAAGTAAGGGCCTCAAACTTTCAGATTCCAAAACCTACTATACTATCATGGTAGACATAACAGCCTGGCACTGGTACAACAGATACATAGACCAATAGACCCAGAAGTAAATCCATCCACCTTTAGATTGCTCATCTTCAAAATTGGGTTGAACTTCATCATATGGAGAAAGAACAGTCTCTTTAATAAATGCTACTGGCAAAACTGGATATCCATTTGTAGGAAAATTGAAACAAGATGCTTATTTCATACTACATGTCCAAATAAACTCAAGAAGGATCAAAGACCATATGTAAAACCAAAAACTATAAAGACCTCAAAGAAGCATGGACAAACTCAGGAGCCCTAATTTATGACATAAACTACCAGACATAACTAAAAATGCACAAACAGTAGATGACAAACCAGAGAAATGGGATATTCTAAAAATTAAATATGTACATATGTTAAAAGCCTTCTTCAAAAGAGTAAAGAGATCACCTACAAATAGGGACAAAAATGGCAGTGATGTGTCACCTAATCGCTGAAGATTTTAGGTCACTTCAACACTGTAACAACAAAAGGGCCAACAATCCAATTAAAAAATGTGCTAGGGTGCGAACAGACACTTCACCAAAGAAGTCATTCAGGTGGCCAACAAACATGAAAAATTCTTGGGATTATTAGCTACTATTTTGATTTGAGAATGCAAATCAATACAACCCAGCAGTAACAACAAAGTTAGATAAGACAGGGAAAAGCTGGTGGCAAGTGTGTAGAGACTGGAACTGACAGACACTGAAAGCATTTCCTTGGTGAATGAGACTGTAAAATGGCGCAATGTGGAAAATGGCATGATGTTTCCTCGAAAATTTAGAAATTCATTTGACCCAGGAATCATAGTCGCTACAAATCCTAGAGAAACACAGCTGGAGCAGGAACCGATGTAGGCATAAATATGTTCCATGCAGCGCCATTCACAAGGGTCACATGGTGGGAACAACCCAAGCGCCCAGTGAGAGTTGAATGGATACACTACATAGGGTACATGCATGCAATAGAATATTATGCAAGAATAAGAAGGTTTTGCAAATACAAGGTTGAACCTGAAGGATATTATACTGAGTGAAATAAGGAAATCAAATAAGGACAAAAATGTACAAGTTCATTATAATGAAAATTCAAGGGAATGCATACATATAGAAAGAAACTTTTTTGTCAGTTACGAGGATGGGAGGAGATAGGAAAACTAGTGAACTAGATAATACACTTGTAATATGTAGTTTGATGGAAAAGGGAACATATTATAAAGGGGTGATCAGCTCAATATCACCGAATGAAAAGAAGTCATGCACAAGAATTACAGACACAAAAGGTAACACTATTACAGATACAATCCTGCATTATCAGTAGCACAAAGCATTAATCTACACATGGATACGTAAACAGCAAGATGAATAGGCATGGAGGCAAACACCCATGACTATATAAAGGTTTGGCAGAGATATTTCTACAGATGTATTTTTATGCACTGTACTCATATATCCATGTGCATAGTAGGAAAACAAGGGGAGAGTTAGGAAAACGTTTTGGCTATATGCAAACACCTTAAGGGAATGAGTCTTTGGGCCTGTGGACATCCAGAGCAATTGGCAGAAGATAATCCACAAAGACAGTATTCTACATTCTACATTGGTGAACAGTGACTGGGATCTTAAAAGTTCGTGAATGGTCCTCTAAGGTGCAACTATTAGTCTCCCCATCCAGAGGAAAGAACAGTGAAGAAAATTCAGGACACATGGAAACAATAAGTTCAAGGGATTCATGGACCATTCAAACATTACCCTCACTGACTCAGAGACCAAAAGAACTAGATGGTGCCCAGCTACAACTACTGACTCCTCTCAAAGGGATCTCAGTGGAAGGTCCTGCATAGAATGAGAGAAAAACGTAGAACAAATGTCTAAGTTATACAAAATCATAGCCATTAACTTGTCTAATAGAGTATGCTGTAGCCCAAAGATCTTAGTCACCATCAAGTCTAGAACTAAACTTGTCCCCATGGCTCAATCTTCAGCAAAATGATAAACAGGTCGATAAGATGTACATAAACACCAGAGATATTCACAGTGATGGACTACAGAAGATAACAAGGGTAGCATTTTTCCAGGGATAAACCTCAGAAGGTAGGATGGAGCAAGAGAAAAAGATGACAGCAGTAGGAAATACACTGAGGCAATGGAAATCATTCTGCCACATTTGGGGGAGTGTAATCAATGTTACGAAACAAATGCGTATGAATGGAAAACCAATTCTGCAAAATTTCACTCAATTCACAATAAATGTTTACACAAAATTATAAGTTGAATATTTAATTTAACTATTTTATGTAAATGCAAAATTATAAATTAAAATATTGTACCTACCCCCCAAAATAAAAATTTTGTAGTTAAGAAGTATGAAGATGTTTACAATACATGATCTTTAGATTTTCAACTATTATTTTAGCACATAATCAATCATTTAAAATACAAATAAGATAGCTTATACTCTTATATGTATGTGTTTTCTTTGAAAACCAGTGTATATTTTATGAATGCAATATATTTCAATATGGCCTAACCTATTTCAAGTGCTAAATATGACTAGTGGTTATTGTAATAGGCAAAGCAGTTCTAACCTGGTTGTTGTATAGGTTGGAATGAATTGGGAGTTGGATCAGGAGATGTGAGCAGAAAATAGAAAAGGACCCAATGGTGAGGGAATTTGAATGCCGGGAAAGGTGGTTAGAATTTATTTGTGAGCAAAGAGAAGCCAACGCAAGATTTTATGAGTGAGGTGGCATGTTCCAACCTGAGTATAATTTATCTTTTACATGCCTTTTTACTTTATGTAGTCATATCTCTAAAGCTTTCTTTTTATGAACTACATTTTTGTACCCTACCTAAAAAATCCTTTCCTGTTCTTAAAGCGGGGGTGGGGGGTGTCTTTTCCTGAGGCCAAGCCTGGGAGGGAATGTATTGCTACTGTGATGAACAACATGCTGGGTGGGAGCCAAGCAGGGGTGGGTGGGGTAGCTGCTGCTAAAGAAACAAGAAAGGTCAAACTGAAATTTGGAATTTTTCATCTCAAGATGCAGATTGAAATTTAGAAACTTCTCATGAGCAAACTTCTCAAGGCAATCAACCAACCAATCTCTTATCTTTGATCTCTTGCAGCTACCCCAAGGTTAAAGATCTTAAGGTTAGCAGTTTAGTTGAGTTCACAATTTTGTGAGGTATTTTATGCACAAACTGTCGAATTATTCAGCAAAGACTAACTAAGAACTAGCCACCAACAACTCAATTACAACTCAGAGCGACCCTATAGGACAGGGTATGACTGCTCTCCAGATTGCTCTTTATCAACTCATTATCTCTGGACTTCTGACTAGAGTGAGATTCAGACGTCTCTATGACAGCGATTACAAAACCAAAGTATGAGAACCTTGGAAAACGTATGCCAGAAGGAAGAAGGTCATCATTTAAATGGATTGGGCTGACTGATAAAGTTGCATCAACCTGATATTTTGTATCAGTGGTCTAAGCCAAGCAGCTAAGAATGGTTCTAATTTCTCACCTGGTTAATAGACCGCTCAACACGAAATGAGCCTGCCCTGCCAGAAATGTCTCGTATAATTTTGATTAAGGAAAAAAATACAAGCAACCTTACACCCATGCATTTTCCAACTGCTTTCTACCTCTATCTCCTAAGATGATTCAGAAAACTGTTTTCCCCACTAATACTTAAAGTTAAAAAAAAAACTCAATTGGAACTTTGAAGAACCCTTTAGTGGTTTTGTTGTTTCAATAGGTCAGGAACACTGGGAGCAAGGCTGCAAATGAAATGAGTTTCCTATTGGGACTGGATGAACTCCCATTTGCCCCAACTGCGTCGGTGCCTCGTGTCCCGCAGAGCCCCGCTCTTCTTGGGGCATCTGTCTCTTTTATTCCAAGTCGAGGAGGTTGCTTCGTGTTTTGGCCTCTGTTCTCATGTAACATGTTTCCTTCTCCTTTTATATGATAATGCTCCCTGCTGGTACTGTCGGGTATGTGGTGGGCTGTTCACTGCAAGGTTGGGTGTTCAAACTCACCAGTCCCTCCTTGGGAGAAAGATGCTCCTGTCTTGGAAACCCTCTCAAAAATAGACTATGAGCCAAAATCGACTCAATGGCCGTGGGGCTTTGTTTTTGTAGTACACATGCAGTGGGTTTGTCCTTGGAGCACAAAGTGAAATTCCAGCCCACGCCTAACCGGAAGTCTGTTCACAAGTATTATTTCTCAATTCTCAGTGGCTTTGGGTGGAAGGGAGATAACCAACAGCAGATCTATAGATTGTATTCAGGTGCCAGGTGTGCAGCATGACAAAATAATTAGAAGGCTTTTCTCTCACTGTTGGTTCAATTCAGCCTAAATATTGATGTAATTTGGAGTGACCTCATGATGGCCAGCTTAGAAGGACAAGGTACTGGGAGATGCAAGTACTTTTTTATTCAAGGAGTAGGCCACAACTCCCAGGTAAAAGGAAAAGAACTAACAGTGTTTTTTATTCCAAAAAATGGGTCACAAGTGGATACAGGAAGACATCACTCTTGCCTCTTGCTTTCTGGGTTTTCCTCCTAGCAATGTTGAATCCTGTAGGAGTCTCTACTCCGACGGGTGGGATCATTACACAACCCTGCATGCTTCTACAAGCTTCTGGCTCTCTCTTGGAAAACTCAAATTCCATAAATAACAGACACCCAGCAGTTACAGGACAGAGCAGGGGAGGAACCCCGTATGAGCAAATAAACATACGCTACCCCATCTTGGAGCGTTCAGGCTCACACAGCAAATACCTTTGCCTTTGGGTAAATAAAGATGCACTAAGTGTCTCACCCAATCTCAGTGGT
Organism: Tenrec ecaudatus; assembly: GCF_050624435.1. Classification (NCBI taxonomy): domain Eukaryota; kingdom Metazoa; phylum Chordata; class Mammalia; order Afrosoricida; family Tenrecidae; genus Tenrec; species Tenrec ecaudatus. Next base: position 49,555,751 of record NC_134538.1, on the reverse strand, counting down.
CAGCTTTCCCCTGGGGTGATAGTTTACTGCTATTGCCCTTGGAGTCAGTAAATATTTGTATGGAAAATATTGTACAACACCCTGTTCCTGTTATTTCTGCACCGCTGGTTTCTAGAACCTAACACATTTTTGTAAACTTACCTTTATTTTGGCATCAGACCTTTGTCTCTGCTGGTGTTCTTCCAACACAACTCTCTGTCTTTGAAAAGTTTATTAAATTCTCAACTTTGAAATGAGGAATAGCATTTCCCTTCACAGAAACATGCTCTTAATTTGGCAAAGTGGCCAAAGCACATTGTGTGCTCGATTAATCCTAGCCGAGGACCTCTGTGGGCAAGGTATTGCTAAGGGGGAAAAATGGACAAGGACCCTGCTGAGCAAAAATAATGCAGGGCAGGGGGCTACTTTCAATATTGGAGCATGAATCAACCACCCCGTTTTCTCCCATAGCTTTAAGGAACTGTTTTTGAACTCATAGCTAACTCTTGCTCTGAGTGTCTGAGCAAAGAAGAGCCATGGAAATGAAGCACAACCCACCCCACCCTCGTTTTCTGGCGCAGGTCAAACAAAGGCAGTCGTTCTTAGAACTACAACCAATACCAAGCATGTCCCACCACTCAGTGGACATGAGGCAAAGTACTATGCATATTTATCTGACGATGTGAGTTCATGATTCAAGTTGAACACACTAATCTGAAAGTTCCAGACACCTCCCCCAAAGCAAGCCAAGCATTTTCAAACCTGTTGCCTTTGAGTTGGTTCCAACTCATGGTGGCCTGATCTGGGACAGGGTGCAACTGCTACATGGGCTTCTTGGCTATAGTCATTGGAGAAAGCCTCAGGGTGGGTTCGATGCTTTGCGATAGACCACTAAGCAGAAGGGAGCTGGTTTCAAATCACTCAGCAGCACGATGGAAGAAAGGCCTGGCAATGTTTCTGCAAAGATTATTGCTGAGAAAACCCTATGAAGCTACTGTATCTGTCCACACTGCACATTATTCCTAGTGACTTTCTACCAAGTTTCCTTGATTGGGATCGTATCTCACATTCTGTTGGATTTAATTATACCAGTGAGAATCAAGTCAATGAGAACTTTCAGGAGAGGCAATTGAGCAAGTTTATGATGGGAAAGGGCTCAAGGGGAGCGTACAGCATGTTCACAGAGCTGGGGGGGCATGAGTAAGCATGGGTGAGGAACCCCATGTGATTACTGAGCAAGTTCCTCAGGGTGTGTGTGTGGGGAGGTGGGCAGGTATGGATTACAAGAGATGTGGGTCTATTAAAAGTAAGACTCAGGATCACAAGCTTCTTGTGCAAGATCAAGTGCAGAGTGAGGGGCTTTCCTCCAGATATGCATGGAAGTCATTGAAAGGGTTTCAGGAGGATGTCTACAAAGTCTCTCTGGACTGTAGAAAGGTCTTTCCTAGTCATGTAGTCATGCAGTCACGAAGCAGATGAGGCAATACTAGACACAGAAACTCTTTAGAAATGGTTGAAATAGTTTAGACAATGTATAAATTACAAAACAACAACCATTCACTGCCCACAAGTTGATTCTGACTCATAGCGGCCCTCTAAGAGCAGAAGTGCCCTGTGAATTTCTGAGGTTATAATTCTGACCAAAGTAGACAGCTTCATCTTTCTCCCAAGGAGCAGTTGGTGGCTTTGAACTGTTGACTCTGGTTACCAGCCCAACGCGTAGCTCACCATACCACCTGGGCTCCTGTGTCTAAATTAAAGCATGCCTAAGTTCAGGCAGTGTAATTAGGAACAGATAGGGCAGAGTCATGAAATATTGAGAATTGTGAAGAATTCCAGACCCAGGTTAGAGAAGGAAAATGGAAACCAGCAGAGGCGGTTTTAATGCAACTGCTTTAAAAAGAGACCAACATCTCACGATAAAATGTGGGGCAAGTGTTAGCTTTGGACTTGTCTTGAACAATTAAATGGACACTTATGAAACAAAGCTACTGACTATTGAACAAAATTTAGATTGTAATTGCAATGATGTGTATTAATTCTTAGGATGAACAGAATGAAGTGTGAATCGGTAGCTTTGCATTTGGGCATTTTTTTAAGTAAAAATGATATGACCTATTATGACATGCCTTATTTTCATAGCAAGATCATAAAAGGCCATAAAAATTGGGTTTCACCCTGTGATGTTCCAATTATTTTAATCCAAATCACTTTCCCGATGCTCTCTGTTTTCGTATTTCTCATTTCAGTTGTCGTCTGTTGCAGTCATTTTCCAGGGGGCTAGAGACGGGTGGAACTCAATTGGAGATTAACTTCCTATTAACTTGGAATAAGATTTGAAACTAGAAACTGTGTCCCCCAAATTCTCATAGGAAGTTCTTCTTTTCAACTCTTCTTTGTACATGGCCACAAGAATTTCAAAATGAGTCAAATAACCCCCAAGCACCCACTGTCATCAAGCAATTCCAACTCATAAGGACCCTATCGGGCAGAGTGGAACGGCTCCTTAGGGGTTCTAAGACTGTCAATCATTATGGAAGCCGACAGCCTTCTCCCATGGAGTGGTAGGTGGGTTTGAACCACCAACCTTATGGTTACAGTCCAATGCCGAACCCATTGTGCCACCAGCCAGGGCTCCTAGCTCAATCTCAGTTAACTTTAAAATCTTTGCGTATTACTGATTGTTTCTTCTACAGCCGTCTTTCTAGAGAGAATGTGCTGGCTGGTGTGTGAACAGATGACTCATGAAAGAGCTGGGATTTAAGGCGTCCACCAGGTCAGCCACGGCCTGCTGCGATAGCTCCCGCAGCCTCCAGTTTCCTGTCTCTAAAAGGCAGGCAATGAGCAATGTTTCACTGTTTATGGCTCACGTTGTGGTGGACATTACATATTTACCAGGCGTTCACGGGACTATCGTCGACGATAATAATTCACTTGTCACCTATGGAAAACAAGAGCACTTCTTCATTATTCATGCGTTGCTGTATTCATGGAAGAATTTGAGGATATGAATAAGAATAGCACCAGCTACTTTCCACCAAGTAGAGAGGACTTAGGGAGTAGAGCTCGAGTTTTGGAGCAGCCAAGCACCTGGTATAAAATAGACACAGGGCACCCTTGAGAGTGGGCGCTGGAAGGGACTGCCTAGTCTTTGCACGATTCACCAACTTCCCATCTTTGGCAAGTAAGTCTTCTCTGTTACTCTCTATCAGTGGAGAAGATTTGATTTTCCCCACAGGTTTCCGTCTTTCACACTCTGTTCTTCTGAAGAGGGTTTAAGTACAGAGAAAATGGTTTCTGGGTTATAGAATCCTTAAGCCAGCTCTGTAAAGCCCTGGAATACTGGGGACAGTTTGTAAACCAGTGTTTCTAAAAGATGCTCTGAGCGTTCAGGAAAGGACACCAAAGATGCAATGCGCAATGGCACTCATGCTACAAATATAGAAACTGAGTCCATCTCTTTGATGAAGAGTACTTGTGACATAAGTAGAAAGAGTGAAATGATAAAACAAGGACCAACGGTTTGCAGAGTCCTGTGGAGGCAGGTTTTAAAAGTCTGGTGCTGAAATGGAATTGCAGTAGGTCAGGTACCTAGTTCCACCACATGTCCTACTGTGGTGCTTGTGTGTTGCTGTGATTCAGGAAGTGATGTCACTGAGACTTCAAATGCCAACAGGGCCACCCAAAGTGAACAGATTTCAGCGGAGCTTCCAGATGAAGAACTGTCAGTGAAGAAGGGATCGGCCCCTGTAGCTGCTAGAAAACCTATGCACCGCTTTAAAATACTGTCAGACATTGAAGCAGAATACTGTCAGAGATACTGCCAGAGGCTGGGCCCTATGGTCGGAGGGCACTTGCAATGTGACTGCGGAGGAGCTGCCTTCTCTGAGTGGAGTGCACCAGGGTGAGGAGAGAAGAGTAAAGGCTGTGGGAGTGGAACTTTGGGGATCTTCATTTGCTTATGGGGTGCAACTCAAGGTCAGAAGACACCGCTGCAAATATCTGCAAATGTTCAAATTATGAATCTGGGAAAATTGGAAGCTTTCAAAAATGAAATGGAACACACAAAGGTCAATATCCTAGGCACTAATGAGCCGAATGAACTGGTGTTGGCCATTGTGAATCAGAAAATCACATGATTTACTATCTTGGAAAAACACAATCAAGAGGTATGGTGTGGCATTAATTGTCAAGAAGGATGTTGCCAAATAAATCACAAAGTACAATGCTGTCTGTGATAGGTTTATAGCTATCCACTTTCAGGGAAATTCAATCAATGCAACTATTATTCAAATTTATGCACCAATCACAAAAGCCAGTGATAAAGAAATTGAAGAATTTTGCCAGTGACTTCAGTCGGAAATTGAGCAAACATGTAATCAAGATGCATTTATAATTACTGGCAATTGAAATGCAAAATTTGAAACAAAGATGAAGGAACAAAAGCTGGAAAATATAGTCTTGGCAATGGAAATGAAGCTGAATGTTGCATGGTAGAATTTTGAAAGAACAATGATTTGTTCATAGCAAATATAATTCTTCAACAACACAGAAGTTGACTATACATATAAACTTCTCTAGATGGAATACATAGAAATAAAATAGATTACGTGTGTGGCAAGAGATGATGAAGAAGCTCAATAATTGCAGCTAAAACCAGGCCACTAACTGACTGTAACAGACCATCAATTGCTCACATGTAGGGTCAGGTTAAAGGTGAAGAAAATTAGAGTAAGTCCACCAGAGCCAAATTACAAACCTGAGTTTAACCCACATGAATTTAACACAAGAACATCTTAAGAACAGATTTGATACATTGAACACTAATGATAGAAGACCCGATGAGCTGTGGGGACATCAAGAACATCATTCATGAAGAAAGAAAAAGATCATCTATTTATTTATTTATCTATCTATCTATTTGTTTATTTTGGGGGCGGGGGGAAGAGATCCTTTAAAAGACAGGAAGGAAACAAAAGATCAAAGTGGATGTCAGAAGAGACTCTGAAACTTGCTTTTAATCATAGAGTAGTTCAAGCAAATGGAAGAAACAATGAAGTCAAAGAGTTGAATAGAAAATTTCAAAGGGCAGCTTGAGAAGACAAAGTCAAATATTATAATGAACTATGCAAAGACCTAGAGTTAGAAAACCAAGAAAGAAGAACACACTCAGCATATCTTACACGGAAAGAACTCAAGAAAAAATTCAAGCCTCAAGTTGTAATTCTATTGAATCTTTCAATATTGAATAATTCAAAACATTAAATGAGGCAGGAAGCCTCAAAAGAAGATGGAAAGACTACATAAAGTCACTGTATCAAAGGAACTAGGCCACCTTCCACCATTTCAGGAATTAGGATATGGGCAAGAATCAATGGTGCTGAAGGAGGAAGTTCAAGCTGCACTGAAAGCATGGGCCAAAGACAAGGCTCCAGGAATAGATGGAATATCCATTGAAATGTTTCCACAAGTTGATGAAGCTCCGGAAGCACTCACTGGTCTATGCCGGGAAATTTGGGAGACAGCTACTCGGCAAATGACTGAAAGAGACCATTCCAAAGAAAGGTGACTCAACAGAATACTCAGTTGAGCACTATCATTAATATCACATGCAATAAAGATCATCCTAAACAGTACATTGACATGCAGCAATACATTGATGGGAGCTGCCGGAGGTTCCGGCCAGATTCAGAAGAGGGCTGGGAACAAGGTTTATGAATGCTGATGTCAGGTGGATCTTTGCTGAAAGCAGAGAATACCAGGAAGAGGCTTACTTATTTTATTGACTATGCACCAAAGCATCTGACACTCTGGATCATAACAAATTATGGCTGGCCTTGAGAAAAATGGCAATTCCAGACCATTTCACCGTGTCCTCCAGAACGTGTGCATAGATCAAGGGGGACGCCAGCCACATGGTTTAAAACCAGGGATGGTGTGCATCGTGGTTGCATCTTCTCACCATACTTACTCAATCTCTGTGTGGAGCAAGTTATCAGAGAATCTGGCTCCTCTGAAGAAGAATGTGGAATCAGAATCAGAGGAAGGCTTCTTAACAACGTGCAATGATATGCAGGTGACACAACCTGACATGCTGAAAGTGAGGAGGACTTGAAGCACTCGCTGATGAAGGTCAAGGCTTGCAGCTGTAAGAGGACCAAAATCCTCCCCACTGGACCGATTGGTAACATCATGATAAATGGAGGAAAGATTGAAGTTGTTCAGGTTTCATCTTACTTGGATACATAATCAATGCATATGTGGCAAGGTAGGAGGAATAGAAACTTGACTGTGATCCAAAGATACAGCGTCTGGGGTCTTCAAGGCTTGAAGATAAACAAGCGGCCATCTAGCTGAGAAGCGACAAAGCCCACATGGAAGAAGCACGCCAGCCTGTGTACTCATGAGGTGTCAGGGAGATCAGGTAAGAGGCTTCAAAGACCCCTAACAAAAAAAGTCACATTGCTGTGAATGAAGGGACTCGGGGGCAAAGTGGAGACCCAAAGCTCACCTGTAGACAGTTGGACATCTCTTACAGAAGGGTCACAATGAAGAGACGAACCAGTCAGGGTGCAGTATAGCACCGATAAAACATATAACCTTCCCCTAGTTCTTTAATGCCTCGTCCCTCCCACTATCATGACCCCAATTCTATCTTACAAATCTGGCTAGACCAGAGCATGTACATGGTTACAGATAAGAGCTCAAAACACAGAGAATCTAGGACAAAAATGAGAGTAGCGATACCAGGAGGGTAAAGGGAAGGTAGGTGGAGACAGGGGAAACCAATCACAATGATCTACATACAATCCCCTCCCTGTGTGGGGACGGACAACAGAAAAGTGGGTGAAGGGAGAGGTCGGTCAGAATAAGATATGACAAAATAAAAATTTATAAATTATCAAGGGTTCATGAGGGTGGGGAAAGTGGGGAGATGGGGGGGGGAATGAGGAGCTGATGCCAAGGGCTTAAGTGGAGAGCAGTTGTTTTGAGAATGATGAGGACAACGAATGTGCAAATGTGCTTTACACAATTGATGTATGTATGTATTGTGATAAGAGTGTATGAGCCCCCAATAAAATTTTTTAAAAAGAAGAGTTGTACAATCACCACCACACACACAAGATAAAAGGATCATTCTAAATGGCCATTCGAAGAACACTTGACACTACTCCTGGGAAGCTCTGGATACATTTGACAAATGTGTGCCTGACCCCGGTAAGACCCTCTTCCTATACCTCGGTGCTGGGTCATCTCTTCTGTGGGCAGGACTCTAGCATGGATCTCTCTGAACGGTTTGGGGCCGAGGGTGGCAGAGAGGCAGATTTCTATATGCTGATTTGGGATCTCACTTTAAGACTTTAGGCATCCATCACCTTAACTATGCCGGCCAGACTGCACTATCACAAATTGAGACGTCTCAGGCATTTCCTTAGGCTACATCTGAAGCCAGAAGTAGGGTGATGGAATTAAACACTGTGCTTACTGAATTCTCTGTATGGTTCCACCAAGAATGAGGCACAGGTTGGTGCTGCTCTGCTCCTGAGATGGTACAGATTAGAGAACCAGCTGCGTAAATGCTTTGGGTGGAAGGCCTGACTTTGAGGGTGGCATAATGAATTTGATTACCATCCTCCTCACCCTCATGTTATAACTCAAAAAACAGAATCCACTGCCATCATATCGATTCCAACTCACAGCGACTCTATAGGAGTGGGTAGAATGTTCCCGGTGGGTTTCTGAGATTGTAACTCTTAAGGGAGTAGAAAGCTTTGTCTTTCTTGCTGTGGTTTTGAACTGCTGACCTTGGATGCTGTAACCCAATGCACAGCCACTATGCCACCAGAGCTCCTTCTCATGCCACAGAAGCAGGCAATTCAACAGCATGTCAACCAACTTCCTAGAATAAACATCAGAAGGGCCAAGAGAATTGCAGAAGCCCAACTTATTTCTTGAAGAAAATAAAAGATACCTATCCTTAATCCAGTATGGAAAGGAAGTTTAATAATCTTCATCATTAAACCGAGTCTTAGATGTAGCAAAATTTGCCTCGAGTGAATAATAGTTATCAGAAGAACGATATAATTAGTAAGTGGCAGTAACGATACTCTGGCAAAGGGAGAGAGGAGGTAAGTGGGAACGACCTTCAAAGTTTTGGCAAATGGTCCGTTACAGAAAAGCCATGGCATGATGGCTAAGGTGCTGTGTCAACTGGACTGGGCCGCAATGATTCCCAGTGGTTTGGTGGTTCTAGGTAGTCAGCCTCCCACGAAAAAAGCAATGTCATCACCTACACGATGAGCCCTGCAGAAAGAGAGTTCCCGCAGGGGTGTGGCCTCCTGCCCATGTAAGTGGACATTCTGGCAAGCGCTCTCTTGCTTTTTGCTCTATCTGAATCCTCCATCTAGCTCATCATCACCTCACTTCTGGTTCTTTGGACGTGAGCCAAGGGACTGCCATATTGCCTGCTGGTCTTATGATTTGTTCGCCTCTTCAGTCTGTGAGTTGATCTCAGATTTCTGGCTCTATGAGTTGGCAAAACCCCCATTTTAACATCTGACCCATGGGCTTGAGACTTGTCAACCTTAAGAACCATGTGAGCCATTTCCTTAAGATAAATTAATCTCTCCTTCCCCATCTTTACCTATCTATCTATCTATCTATCTATCTTTATTTATTTAGTAAAATGTCACGGGGTTTGCTTCTCTAGAGAACCCAGCCTAAGACAAACTGCAATCTAGGGAGGAAAATATTTGAGAGCTAGGTCTTGAAATGCTCATGTGAAAAAACTATGCTGCTGAGTTATAGTCTTCTGCATACAGCAGACCTAAGATATCAAAACCATCAGAAACAGGAAAATCTATTTTTCCTTCTGACAGAATTCCCTAGGACCTTAAACAAACTTAAGCCAGGAAGCAGATTATCTTTCAAGGTCAACTTTTCAGGAGACCCAAAAGAAGACACCTTCATCTATTTTGGTGACCCGAACCAGAGCACGCCACAATATGAGAGCTCAGACAAAGTCAATGGCACACCAAAGTGAGCACTAGCCAGCAGACTGTGAAGAGATCATTCCGTCTCTCAACAAACAGATTGAGCACCCACTGTGCACCAGTGTTCAACTCAGCTCCTGGGTTAATTGGTGAGACATTAGGGAAAGAAGTATCCTCGAGGAGATAGCAAGGAGAGAGAAAAACAAACTTGCTAAAACTTCATGGTCTTTTTAGCATCAGGGCAGTTGATGCTCTTCTGTCCTTGATGCAAACAAATGGCAAGCTAAAAAGGATCGCTGCCTGCTCAGTGGGGCAACGTCAGGGCAAAGCTTTCATCAAGAAATTGGCTGGTGCATATCTTGAGCAGAGAGCTCCACAGCAGGATTAGCCACTCTATCTTGGGTGAATCCACAATTCTCTATGCATACATGTGCTGAGGGGAGGTGGGAGCACCAGATCCCATGGGTCTGGGGACCACAAGATAACATACCTCGGTGGGCAGGGCTCCGTGTTACAAGCCTGGCTCATAGGCGGGGGACGGTGGAGTGCGTCGCACAGCGTGTCATTGACGGTTTGTCGGGTCTGGATGTGGATGCACACTGCGATCGCTTCTTGGTGGCCTGGAGGTTGGAAGTGGAAAACGACACAAATGAGGGAGATGAACCTGAATGGGGTTGGACGGGGTCTTAGCTAAGCCTTTGCTCTTTGGACTGTATCATGTGACTGCATTTCAGGGCCCACCTGGTAGTAAGCAACTTGGCGTTATCTTTAGTTCTCCCAGTCTTTGGTGTCTCCTCACTCACCTTTTAAAGTTGACCCCTCTGACGAATCGCCCCAAATCTGTTCACCCTGAAACACTAAACAATATCCCTAACTCCACAACCCCCCTCAGGTCTGTCTGCATGTGAAATGTACTCACAGCTAGGAGTTCACGCCAATGAACCATCAAGGGATGCCTGCTACGCATGTACAAGTGTTTCCCTAAGGAATCAAATGCAGAATAATACTTTCTCCATGTCACTACATGTACCTTAAATCTCATGTATAACCCTCCTTACAGTTTCCAGTTCCAGTTGACTATTATCACAGTGAATAATACGGTGGCTGCACGCCACAATGAATAGCAATGCGAGCCGTACAAAGTATTTTCAAATATATTACTTTGGAGTCCTCTGGGGTTAAAATAATGATATAGTTAGCTCCATTTAATTAACTTAATAGTGGCAAAAACAAGACAAAACAACAAGAACAACAACAACAAAACACACGAGTTCTAAAGAGACCCCGGGACAGTAGAAAACGTGGTAGATTCAAAGTTAGAAAACAAATTCCTGGTTTTCAAGTTCTGTGATGTTTTTTTCTTCTTCTCATCTCTAGGGATTCCCAAACCCATTGCAACCGACTTCCCAAAGCAGCGAGTGTTCCTTTTCAATGTGCATTTCCACATGCATTTTTTTCCCCTTTGAGATCGGGCAGGTCTGTCTGACCCCAAAGCCCATGTCCTTAACCACTGTTCTTTATTGACTGAAACAAAAATGGTTTTTGGGGAAAATCACCTGGAGAAAACATAAATCAAAGTTTTGATGAAAAAATAATCAAATAAAACTCAAATAGCAACTGACTGTGCTATGTGGAAATATGCAAATATATTCGGTTTCATGCAAGAATGTACATTCCGTTACGTTAAAAGGCTGTGGTTCTTTTTCCAAATGCATGCTTTCACTCAACCGTTTTACAGGATCTTACAGCATATTGGCCCAAAGTGCGAATGAAATATGTGTTTGTGATGTTTCCTTCTTTCTAGTAACTTTGCTGCCTTGAGCTGCGCTTTTGTGAGCATGGTGGAAGCATGCGGTCTGCCATCTACACGCACCTTCCGCAGGCTAATCCGAGACACACGGACCCTTCCCTGTGTAGTTGGTCTGGCCCTCATTGGTAAATGTCCAAACTGCCTCAGTGGCTTCACTTCACAGAGCCAGAGATATTCATTTCCTAGCAGCCTTGGTTTCTTTTGACCTTAGAAGAGGTCCGGCTATCTTTCACATGCATCTTAATTTATCATAAAAATTCCTTTAAAAATATACTCGTGGTTATTTCAGAACATTTCCTAGAGACTGAATGCATGCCCTTCAAACCACCGCAGGCGTCTCCACTGAGCCCTTTGGGAAGCGATTTTACAGTACTTGGGACTGCTCTACATTTCTCTGCCTTAAACCAGTTTAGTGAAGTTAGTTTAAAGTTCAATAGATGATGTAGGATCATCACCAGGGTGAAAGCAAAAAACATCAAACCCTTGGCTGTCGAGTCAATGCCTACTAGTGTATTACAGAGGGGAGTTTTCTGGGTGTTGCACAGGATTAAGCACTCAACTACTAACTAAGAATTTGGAGGTTCTAACCCACCCAGAGTCACCTTGGAAGACAGGTCTGGTGATCTACTTCTGACAGGTGAACACTGGAGCAGTCTTAGTCTGCACCCATGAGGTCACCTTAAGTCAAAATGGACTTGACCGGAACTAACAACAAAATCAACAATCCCTAAGTCACTAGATTGTCAGCCTTTTCTTCCACAATGTCATTGGGTGGGTCCGAACTGACAACCTCTTGTTTACCAATTGAGTGCAAGCTGTTTGCAACACCCAGGAACCTAACTATGGGGATGTACCGTGTCTTCTAAAGGTGGCACCACAAAGTTCCCTGTCCCAGCTGCTCAGAACTTTCACAGTCCAGAGGCTTTGTCAAATATGCATCTTCAAAAATGAAAATCATGAATATATATTTACTTCATCTTAGAGTTCATGAAATTCAGATATTCATTGGAATGATGCATTTAGAAAATATGAAATAATTATCAAATTCTGATTTTTCTAATCACTTTATTTGACAGCATGAGACAGCATCCTTCATTTGATTTCTGGTACGTCACCATCAAGATGGTAAGTGTTTTGTAAAAAAATAAAAACAAAGCTTCCATCAAGGAGTGAATTAATGATTACAGAGTAAAAACACAGCCTGAGATAGTTTATTGTGCTAGCCTGGACAATAAACACAAGTGGGATTAATTGAAGGGTGGAGAGATAAATGGCTCAGTGAGCCTCGTCTTTCTTGTCTCTCGCTCTTTGATCATTGGACCAGTGTGTGGCTGCCTTGCTTGTTCTGTGCCCCAATTTACAGGCTACACTACCTGTGGGACGCCTATCCTGTGGACTGTGTCATTGTAAGTTGAGGTCCCTTTAAGACCACACGATTAGAATGCACATCTCTGGAGCTAGGGACTGAAGGTTGGTGACCTGGCTGACGGTTGGTGGCCTGCCTTCTTGTTTGCTGCCTGTGCTGATATAGTCCTCTCTATAGAGGACTACCTGGCGGCCCTCCAGACTTAAAGGACTGCCAGTGTCTCACAACTCTCTCACAGGAGTAAGTTGCACTGAGCCATTTGTACTGCTTTATAATTTAACAGTTCATTTCTTGTGTTGTGTATCTATCTTTATAAATATATATATATATATATATAATTACTAGCAATCTGGTTTTGTCTCTCTTGAGAACCCGGTCTAACACACGACCGAAGCACCAGCAGATGAGCGGCTAAGTGTGCGAATATGCTCTCTTCTTTTCGTTTAGGTCAGTGGGAGTTGGGTTTCTATCATTTACAAACAATAGTTTGGCCACGTGGAGACCCCAATTCAATGTGATGGATTGCTTTTATAGGACCTTTCTAGCCATAGCCTTCTACTACCAAAAAAATTGAGTGAGTTTAGGCAAATAGGTGTTCGTGGCCCACCAAGGGAGATGGACAACTTGCTAATAATACAAATCAGGTGCATGGCACCTTTGTAGGAGTGAGATCAGGTAAATTAGGTGTTTGGGACCCTAATGAGAAAATGGGTCAGGAAGGTGCTAATGCAGAGAGAGTGCTGCAAGTAGGACACGGCGCACGACAATGAGCTGCAGCAGCAGGTAAGTGGGAGCAGCAGAGGCAGCAGAACAAGGGGGGGGGGGCTTCTACCTCTATGGAGCCCAAGCTGAGTGCCTTCCAGCAGAAGGCTTGGTGACAGAGTGGAGTGCCTTTGACCTCTGTTGGTGGAGTTAACGAGCTTTGCCAAGTGTTATAGAACTTTGTCTCAGTTGCCCAATCAGGGCAGAATCCAGGCTGGTCCAAGATGCACAAGGGGCTTAGGGGTTAGCGTTAGGATCAGAGTGAGCCTTGCTGAGAAGAGGGTTCCCTGCATCTTTCCTGACCCTAAATTATACGCCGTTGCGTCCCTAACCGGTGGCGCAGCAGTGAGGCTGTTCTCTGAGCTAAGGCGGCATTGCCGTGGGTGACGGAGGCCAGCAGGGAGGGAAGTAGAGTGTCCTAGGAGGGGTGGCTGGCGTCAGAATTGGCTAAAAAAAAAGTTGGAGGGAAGAGTATTGCCTAACCTACCCTCTGCCGCCGAAGAATCAAACTTGGCAGATACTGCAGGTAATGATTCGCTCTCCTTCCCCTGTGAAGTTAACCGAGGCCGTCGGGGCTCTGACAAACCGCAGGGCTAGCGATCTTCACACGTCCCTTGGCGGAACAACGGGGTCGCCACGTGTCAGCAACAATGCAAGGGCAACTTAACGAGGTTAAACAAACGAAGGAGGGTTGAGTCCACCCAGAAATATGTTGCAAGAAAGGCCTGGAAACCTACCTCTGATAAATCAGTCATGGAATATCCTCTAGAAAACGAATGGAATTGCCATGAATTGGAACCAAGTTGACAGAAACTGAGAGCACCACATACTCTCACACACAGGTACAGACATTGTTAGAAAAAAATGGTGAAATGAACAAAAACCTGTGGACAGGGCCTTAAAGAGCCACCAATGTTTACAACATCAAGTTGTAAAGTCCAGGTGAAAAAGTGATGTGAAAAAATAATATTATGGTGATTTAATAATCAAATAGCTTTGGACATTAAGAGTATATATAATGTCTTCTTTTCAAGTACTCAAGACGCTCTGGTAGAGCTGTGAGTTAAGTGCTGGGCTATTAAACGCAAGGTCAGTGGTTCAAACCCACCAGCCACTCCACAAAAGGAATATGATACTGTCTGCTTCCGAAGATTTACAGTCTCCGAAGTCCTAATGAGCAGCTCTACTGTGCTCCACAGGGTCACTGGGAATTGGAATCCACTTAGTGGCAGTGGGTTTGCAAGTCTCCCTGGAAGATTAGGACAGTTACTCTATAAAGAAAGTAAAATATGCTCCCAAAGTCAGAAACTATGCAAGCAATGTTCTGTGGATGACAGATAGTTGTTAAGTTAATTAACCTTCCTGAATCTAACCATTAGAAATTTCAGAGAATAAGTGTCCTATAAAACTTGTAGGTCAATTAGTAAACCAATTATTTGTGCAAGAAAAGAAAAAATGAGAAGAGGCTTACAACAACCTGAAACAAGACAAAGAGTCCTAGATAAACGGGTGCCGCCCCGCCCCCCCACCCCTATGTTATGTTGTTAGGTGTCATCGAGTTGATTCCAACACATAGTGACCCTGTGCACAACCGAAGGAAATGCTGCCAAGCCCTGTGCCAGCCTCACCACTGTTCCCATGCAAATATGAAAAATAACAAGAATTCATAATTTATCAAGGGTTCACGTGGGTGGGAGGGTGGGGTTGGGAGAGGGAAAAGAGGCGCTGATACCAAGGGCTCAAGTAGAAAGAGAACTTTTTGAAAATGATGATGGCAACATATGTACAAATGTGCTTGATACGATTGATGTATGGATTGTGATAGAGCTGTAAGAGCCCCCAGAAAAATGATCTATTAAAAAAAAAAAAAAGAAGCAGAAGTGAGTAAAAATAAATAAATAAATTATGGAACGCACTCACAAGAATTTGATTGGAATATAGCAAGACACAGAAGGGAAACTTGAAAATGAGGGTAAGGGTCTAGCTCTCATATCCCCTTTCGATCCTACCTCCAAGAAGGAAATGTGAAAAACAGGGGAGATTTAGAACGATGTAGAACCCAAAGCTTTCAGACTATTAATAGGCAAATAACTTCTATAACATAACGATGTAAGATTACTTAAAAATATGGAAAAATGCAATCCATCTTACAAAACAACTATAACTGTAATAAGAAACTCTACAAAAGAAGGATAAAAAGCCTACTTTAGACAAAGATGCTTTATACATACTGTGGTAGTTATCGAATCTGGTGTCAATTTGAGGGTTCAGAGTGAAGGGGTGGAGTCTAGCCTGTCAATCAGGATATAGTCAATGAGGCCTCTGTGTGGGCATGGCCTTCTCCTGAGGATTCTGGGAACTCTAGAATTTCCTCCTTTGAGGCAGGAGACACTCTCTCTGGGCTCACTCCCTGCGAGACATTATGGACAATGAGCCTGATGGAGTTATGCTGATGCAGCTAGAGTTGAGCTGGACGAACCAAGAGGAGCCCCCTGCCAGTGCTGAGATGCTTACAATGCCACTGGATCTACAAGACTTCCCACCCACTGACCTGTGAGCTTTGTGCATTCGGCATCATTGTATGTGTCTTGTGAATCTGAAGACGACTTTATAGATGAGTACCAGACATAGGGGCTAATATCGGACTTATGGACTTGACCTGGACTAGGCTGGGATGTTCTCTTAATGTACAGTATATAAAGCTCTTTCTTATACACATATGAGCATGTCTATGAGTTTGTTTCTCTAGTCCACCCAGATGGACAAAATTATGATACCTCTTGTTTCAGAGCTACCTATGTATTTAGGAATACACAGGAAGACACAGACTGATACTTGGGTATGCACTCAAAAGAATAGTTGTTATAGATGAGGAGACTACAAAAATTTCATGGAAAAATTGAATTAAAAAATAGTGGAATTTTTCCACGAACATTTGGAAGTTCTCTCATCTTGTTCTTCCTGTTCCTCAGCCAGTGTGCTGTTAGAAAAGCCTAAGTAATTAAAGAGAGAAGAAGCATATCATGCTATGGAATCAGAGAAGTAACCAAAAAAAACCCCACACACCCCAATCTCGTAGGTGGTGTTAAGATGCAAGCTGTGATTTAACCAAGGGGCTGGGGGGTTGGGTAGGGGATGCTCTAAGATAGATGTGGGGCTGATTTGACAATTCCCATGGATATGCTTGAACAATTGAACAATCCAGTTTTATGATATGTAAATTGTGTGCCAATAAAACTGTTGGAAAAAATAAGGCGAGCTGTGCCATGCACCAAACAAAGGCCAGGTTCTTTGAAGGAACTTCTTGAGGAGCTAGTGAGCCAAGAGGAGGAGTGGTGAAATGCCATCTAACCTCACGGAAGGCATCACAAACATCACAGAAGCCCGAGAAGAAGTGGCAT
Source organism: Tenrec ecaudatus (assembly GCF_050624435.1). Classification (NCBI taxonomy): domain Eukaryota; kingdom Metazoa; phylum Chordata; class Mammalia; order Afrosoricida; family Tenrecidae; genus Tenrec; species Tenrec ecaudatus. The sequence continues at coordinate 49,539,440 of NC_134538.1, read as the reverse complement.
GTCTATTACAGGGCACTGGGAAGAAACTAAAGCTGGAAACGGTCCGCACTTCAAGAGATTTGAAAAGAGGAGGGATTACTAATGCACCACGGTAAGAACACCTCTCCACGGGGAGTGGCTACATGAGCCCATATGCTGGGTGATTCCGTTTCCATTGCCGTCATTATCATTCTCTCATTCGAAGGAAGGTGTTCTTGTACTGCGGCACGCTAAATGGACTGTCCCTACACTCATCACCGTGACACACACGCACACGCGTCAAAAAGTATTGCTACAAAAATCATCAAACGCCTTAGTAAACAAAAGCCTCCAAATGGGAAGCTATTGTTTGTTTTTTCTTCTACGTCTATACACTTTTAGAGTTGGGGTTTCCATCTTTTTAAACTTTTCCACAAAGAGTTCTGGGCTCTTTGATCAATATCAGGTCAAATAGTAGTTTCAGTATCCTTGAGGCAGGTAAATTGTGTACCCTTGTGATGTTCTTTGCGTTTGGGGAACCTAAAGAGGTCTAAGGAGCAAGGTCAGGGCTGTCGTGTGGCTGGAATACGGTTTCCCAGTGAAATTCTTAGGACAGTCCTTGCCAGCCCCATCCAAGGAGCAGGCGTCACTGTTGTGGTGAAAAAAAACCAATCCCTTGGTGAAACTTTTCTGGCCTTTTTCTCACCAAAGGAGTTTCATATACCTTCTTCATGACAAGCCTCCACAATGCACTCAGGCCCACTGAGAAAGCGATCAAGAATACCATTGTGGCAGCCCCGCTCACGGTCACCATACCTTCTGAGCTGACCTTCTGAATTGAACTGGCCTGCAGATGCTCTCAGAAGCCAGATAGAAACTTCCTGCTATTGAGAATAGAAAGCCCACCATGGGGCCCAGTCGTCTTCTCCTTCCCGCTAGAACCCTCTAACTGTGCTTTGAATCTCAGACCCTTCCATCTTCTCAGGACATCTAGTGGGGACTGCTGAGTCCTTGGCCTTTCGCTCTCCTTCGATGACTTTTAAGGTGCATGCAAGGCTCTCGGACAGGAAGCATTGCACTCGGCTGGTTTTTATCTCACTGGCCCCATTTCTTAGACACTTGTCGCTCACTGTCTTCCACCAACCGCGTAATGCTGAATTTCCTTTAGGCTCAGTCTCAGGCCACCTCCACTCTTCATACATGCTCCCTTACTAAACATTTGCATGTGTGCCCTGAGCTTCAACCCTTCCATACACAGATGACGAATAAATACATGTTTCGCATCCTGAGTTCTTTCCTTCGCTTCTCATGCATCGGACTTCTTGTTTAGCATTTCCACTTGAGGTCTTAAAGAACCTTAAAATCATCACACTCCCAATTGAACTTATAATTTCCCTCTGCCAAATAGGTCTCCTTTCAGCTAGATTTAAGTTCCCAAAGGCAAGAACTACCATGTCACTATCACCCAGCTCAGTATCTGGCACAAAGCAGCATGCAGTGACTATTTGTAGAGGGTTATTGTTGATCAAATAGACTCTTGCTGCTGTCAAGACCGAGATTAAAGTTAGTGCTATCCAGATGACCATTGTTCCTTGAGTGCTATACTGTGCACTAAGATATGAAGCTTGAATGAGACAAGTAACAACTGTAAAGGACAGGGGAAAATCGCTGATGATTATTTACCTAGAAAACACATGAAAATAAACAGAAAATTAACAACTAGAGGTAGTTAGGGGTTCTGAAACTTAGTCATATTTTTAAAAAGAGACAATATGAACAAGATTATAATGTAAGAGGAATATGCTATTATTGTTATATTATAAAAACATCACCACCAGCATTTATTATGTACCTATATGCCAGGCACTGAGATTAAACACCCCACCAGCATCGTGGAATCCGATCCTTTCAAGAATCCTAACCAGATAGATACGGCTCCTCTCAGTTTACAATTGTAACCCAGGCTTTTAACACCTTAACAAGCAGACCAACAAGAAGTAGAGCTTGAATCCTGAATGGGGACAGACTTCAAAGTCTATACACATAATTACTAGACTATGCTGATAGAACATATAAATGTGGTAGAACATGTAGGAGGTAAAGATATTAAAACTTCTTTAAAATAACCATATACCTTGAGGTGAGGAGTCACTGGGCCTAGGGGATCAGGACCAAGGTCTCACAGTCACCAAGGTCAACTGATATAACATAGTCCACACGGCGGTGTTCAACATCCAACTATGGTGAGTCTTACAGACTTGTGACTGGCAATCGAAGGTACAATGATTGGCCTCTTCGAGTCCAGAAGAAAGAAGAGTGATGAGATCAAAGACACACAGAAACAATTCGTCTAATGGACTAGAGGACTAAACACACATCAGTCTCTACCACCCTAAGAGCCAGAACTAGGTGACCTCTGGGCATCATTAGAAGGTTCTGGGTAGAGTGGGAGAAATATTTAGAATAAAACTCAAAACTCATCAAAATAAAAAACCAAGCTTACTCATCACATAGAGACTGGAGCAACCCTGAGACTATGACCCCGAGTCACCCTTTAGGCCTGGAAGTGAACTCGCCCTCTGGATCAATGCTGTCCCAATAGACGGGTCTATAAAGGAAACAATATCATGGGAGAGGTCCGCCCAAGTTTGAATCACCATTCATTGGAGAACAAAAGGGTGACATTTCCCCAAAGTCAAAGTCTAGAAGGATTAGGAAATAAATAAGAATGGAAATAGGAAACACAGGGCCAAACTGGGTTAAGTTCTGATTTATTGTGGGGATTATAATCACGGAGATGAAACAAAATTTGTAAGAATTGTTGAATGTAAAACGGATGACCTGCTCTGTAAGCCTTTACCCAAATTCACAATCAAAAGGTTGTTTTGTTTTGTTTTGTTTTTAAAAGGAGGGAGCCCACTGTGGGGAAGGACATTTCCCAGCATAGGCGTTGCCCTAGCACCCCATCTCTGAGAAGCACAGAGAAAGCGGCACAGATCTAAAGACCTGGTTCAACCCAACCCATCCCAGTGGACTGAAGGATGAAGGGTAGCAAGTTTAAGCTGAGCAGCAACGTTGAACAGCTTGAGGGTCAAAAGAGGAAAGATTGACACAGACTCTCCATCAAGATCAACTTGCTCAGAGGACAGACTAAAGGGCAAGGCCTCCTGGTCCAACCCGGTTCCTGAGCACCAGGAGCGCGTCTCACCTACTCCTCCTTTCCATTTGAGTCCTCAGTTACTGGTGTTTTGATTTCTTGGGTTTTAGTTTCATTTATGGCATTGTGCTTTCATTGAGCACATATTTCAAACTTGTGTGAAAGCAAATCTGGGAATCTTTTATTTCGTGGCTTCCAATTTCATGTCTTGTTCCTTCATTATAAAAACATGCTTTAACCTGTCTATAATTTGACTTTTTCACAGAAGACTTGGAAAACTAAATCCTCTAAAGTCAGTAACTACTTACTTTAACTAGTAAAGAATGTCTGCCTTGAGCATTGTGCTCTTTAAGATCTATCTACATGGAGTTAACTGAGCACAGCATTCAAGGTTAGATCCGAAGCTTAGGGGGCAATGAGTTTGTGTTAATAGGGAGGAAACGACCTTGAAAGGGACTAGGGCGACAGTTGCACAACTTAAAGAATGACATTAATGTCACTGGACTAGACACGTAGAAAATGGATGTATAAATATGCCATGTATGCTCAACAACAACAAACAAAATAAATGATCTTAAAAATAAAAGAAAACAAAGTGGGGGAAGATTCCCACAGCAAAACCAATATAAAATACAAAAGAGGAACTTTAGAAATGAATATTTACAATGTAGTCAATGACAGCTTCTTGCCTATCTTTCAGTAGTGATATGTGTGAATGTACATACGCACATTCATGTAAGCGCCCGATGATGCATAGACACACGCGTACATCTACATAGATCTTCTGAAAGATGGCTACTGAATGTTTCTAGGTTCTTCTTTTTTTATATTATTGTTAGGTTCTTCATGCTTTTAGAATTTACAAATGAATTCTCTGCTGCCACTCCAATGTGGATGACGATGAAGTTGTTCGTTTTATATCCTTGACTTGGTGGGGTCTCTCTGGACTTCCGCTCCTCCAGTCAGAAAACTGTGGGTAGTGGATCTCTAAGGTTCACTTCAATGAGAGTGTCCTGGGCGTATGCATTTCTAGGCTTACACAATAATAGTGTTGAAAGATGACCAAGTTGAACTCTGCTAAAATTTGCAAAACTGTGTTCCAGATACACGAGATTTCAGAAGGCAAATGGACATGTTCATATCAACTATCTGAACAGGGAGTTGCATTTCTGAAATGACAAAGGCAGCTTTGCTTCTCACAAAAGGCCAAAAGGCTCCACGGTGCCAACCAGATTAAGCTTAATTAGAGAATAATCAGTTTTCACAAAGTGCGTGTGTTTTCAACAGATACGAGAAATCATTTGATCCACTCCTAGGTATTTACCCAAGGGAAATAAAAACATACATCCACATAAACACTTGTCCATGACTGTTCATATTATTATGAATAATAGCCCCAAATCTCTATCAATGAATGAATGGATAAATAAAATGTGATATGTTCACTCAATGAAATAGTATTTGAAAATACATAGGAATGATGACCATGCTTCAAAATGAATGACTCTTGGAAACATTCTACTAAATAAGAGAAGTTATCGCAACAGACCACACACTGTTGCTTCTAGTCATTCCAAATGCCCAGCACAGGTGAAGGCACCCAGAGAAAACAGAAGCGGTTGCCTAAGGCTGAGGTCAGTTGAGGTGAAATTGAAGGTGACTGCTACTGCGTGTGTTCTTTGGAAGCAAGGATGGTGCGACTTTGACTCAATGCTTGGACGCTATCAGGAGGGACAGGTCTCTGGAAAAGGACACGGTGCTTGGTACAGTGGAGGGGCAGCAAAAAAGACAAAGATCCTCAACGAGATGGACTGACACCATTGCTGCAACAATGGGATCACACATAAGAAAGTCGTGAGGATGGTGTAGGGCCAGGCAGTGTTTTGCTTGGTTGTGCAAAAGGGTCACTATGAGGTGGAGCCAACTTGACAATACCAAACACCCTAACAAGCTAATGGGTAGGACATTTCTTGGTGCAGGTTAATGGGCTCTAGAAGCAGAGCGAGGTGCTGCTCCCACAACTTGGTAAATATACTTAGTAGACACTTCAATATATGAAAAATACGGTGCAGGGACTATATCTCGACAATGAAAAGAAGATGGAAAAGTCATTCCAGTGGGTTTAGCCATTGTGGAGGTAGAGCCTGGCACCCTCTCAGGGAGCTCCGGGGACAAGAGAACAGCTTTTGAATTTTGCCAGGAGGCTGAAGAGATGAAGTCTAACTGCAAACTCTCTGGACTGAATCAGGAGTCATCGGTCATCTCTCCTTGAGCAACTCTTGAGTTGCCTTTTGAGCACCAAGAACTCAGTATGTCACGCTTTCCCAACTGGAGGGTCACCTCAGTTAACAAAGTCATGGAAGTCAGAGAGGAGCGAATGTGTCCTCACTCTATGAAGTGACAAGATCTAAAAGCTTGGGATTGACACGGTAGATGTAAGGGTGTGCAAGTACTGCTAGGACTTATTTCTTTCCAAATGGAAGCCTGTGGTTGGCAAGGGGAAGCAGGGGTAGAAGTTTCATTAGAAAGGATGGCAAAAGATAGATGTGGTAAAGCTGGGATGGCAGGCATCCAGACCTCTGACCCAAGAAATGGGGCAACAAAGGGTCAGGGAGTTAGGCACAATGACTAGACGATGAGATCCATATCAGACCCCTGACCTGGAGTTCCACTCATGGGCTCAGGACCACCAGGAAGGAGGAAGATGCTCAGGAGCCATCTTCCTTTACAGGCTGCAGTTCCTTGAATTTTCCCATCTCTGGAATGGAGCCTGAACATGGCCAGCCACCAGTCACACAGGCAGATGAGTGGAGGGGAGCATCAGCAGTCCTGAAGCCATGTTAGGGGTTCTGGATTGCTGATGAGCCTGGGGTACCTGCATGCTCAGCCGCTAATGGAAAAGCTACTTCGAAGCCACCAGCATGCTATAAAAAATGAATCAGTGTGCTTCCTTGCAGATTACAGCCTTAGACACCCTATGGGACGGTTCCACTCAGTCTCACAAGGTCACTGTGAGCGAATGGACTGGACAGAAAGGGTTTTTCTCTTTTGTCTCCTTCACCTTTATTGCTGGACAGAAGCCTGAAATCTGGCTGTTTGCACTCACCCAGTGATACCACAGGAGATTTCAGGCGAGAAAGTACAGTTGTACTCTGTAACGCATCGCCTGGACGGCCATGATCACAGTAGACTCCACAGCCACTACAGACAACCCTTCCCCTTTCTGAAATGATCCCCGTGACACATCCAGGAAGGAAATGGCAGAATCTTGCGGCTCCTTGAATTACTTAACATTTGTAGACTTCCAGTTTCCACACTCACCTCAGCTCGCCTAGTTAATTTCTCAAACCATCAGCAACACAAGACATAAATGTCCCTGGTGCCGTAGTTTATGGGCTATGTGTGGTTACGTGTTGGGCTGCTAACTGCAAGGTCAGCAGTTCAAAATCACCATCTGCTCTGAGATGGAAAGATGAAGCTTTCTACTCGGCGCAAATAGTTAGAGTCTCAGAAAGCCACAGGGGCGGTTCTATTCTGTCCTCTGAGGTCACCGTGAGTCAAAATTGTGAGTTTGGTTCTATGCTACATTAGTATCTTTAGGCAATACTGCTAAACAGGAAGTTCTGAGGCTTCCTGTTTAAACCCTGATGCGATTCACATCGAAAGGTCCCTTAAGCAACGCATTACATACCTCCTAAACAGGTCGCCGTGCAAGGTGTGAACCCAGAGTACTCCCAGTCATACGTCATCTCGCTGTCCTTCTCCTGGGCGGCGGCCGCCAGCGGGCGGGCGGCAGGGCTGTCCTCGCACGCTCCCAGGAGGCAGGGCCGCTCCGTGGGCAGCGCGGGCCCCTCACACTCCTCCTCGGGCAGCTCCGTGTCGGTCCGCGTGAACGCCAGGAGCACTCGGCACTTCACTTCACGCACTTGCACGCCCGGTCCACACGTGGCGCTGCAGGCCGACCAGGGCTCCGGAATGAATCTGCAGGACACCAGAGAGCCACAGGAGGGCGTTGGCAGCATTAGTACTGACCATCCATGCAAGCGCGACAGTCACCCTGGTAAGGCGAAATAGCTCGCTTCGCTCCGAGGGCAGGCCAGACATTCGTTTCCGCGGAAAGCCAATTATGTCGTTGACAGATCTTCCAGTTCAATGACCAACACAGTTTCCTCTACAGATACACCAAACCTTTGCATCCATGTACTCTTCAATTGTTAGTCCATGGCCTTTGCAAACATGCAAGGTTATCTTGACACGGTTACCATGACATGCAAGGTTACCTTGACACGGTTACATGACATGCAAGGTTACCTTGACACGGTTACCATGACATGCAAGGTTATCTTGACACGGTTACCATGACATGCAAGGTTACCTTGACACGGTTACATGACATGCAAGGTTACCTTGACACGGTTACCATGACCTCATGACAAATGTTCCCTTTACATCTGATCATAAGCAAACCGTAATAGAAAGATAATTACCTCTCTAGTTTCTTTTAGAATATGCAGATTTCTACCAGTGTTCATTCAACCAGTCTTTATTGAGTTTGTGCTTTGTCACAGACAGGATTTTATTAAATGGTCCTAAGGTGTAGGGGTCCACTGTGAGTCAGAATCGACTCAATGGCGGTGAGTGAGTCAGTTAATGTGTGCAGCCTACATTGTGGAATGACTTAAATGCTGTCTACATGAATAATATTCTTTTATGTGTAAATTGAAAATAGATGAAGATATTTTCGTGAAAATAGGAAAGGCACGCAGTATGGCAAAAGGAAGTAGTTATTTCTTTCTTACTCAGATGTCTGTCTACTAAATCAGAGGTTGGCAAACCCAAGCCCACCTGCCTGCTATTGTAAATCCCACCAGCTAAGAATGGATTTTACATATTTAAGTGGCTAGGAAAAATCAATCAGAAGAAGAAAAGGACTTTGTGACTTGTGGAAATTACATAAGATTTAAATCTCAGGGCCCAGACACAGAGTATTGTTGGAGCACAGCCACCCCTCTATTTACATATTGCTTAGAGCCGCGTTCATTCAGCTGCCGCAGAGGTGAGTGTTGGACACAGAGACTGTGTGTCAGGCAAAGTCTACAATATTTATCTCTCTACTTCCCTTTATAAAAAATGTTTGCTTGGCCAAACACTAAGTTAAAAAGATAAAGAAGAAAAATAAAGATGCAGCTGGAACAAAATATTAGGATACTCTGAAGCCACATTGTCTGCATGGCGAGACATTAATAATAGAATTAATAAATTAATGAGAAATAAAATTCCTTGATAGATTAACTTTGGGAAACCCAGGATTCATAAGAGTGTTAATACTCAATAGGCTTATAAACATTTCCAAGGGCTATGCTATGTGAGCATATACCGTAAATCTCTAAGGGGGGCACATGATGTATACCACTTGCATAAACTGAAATGAATTCAGACTCCTTGTTTTAGACTGGTGTTCTGCTTACATAACTTTGGGAAACAGTGATGAGATGTGTGCTTAACATATAATTCTATAGCTTAATGTTGAACATTTCAGAACAATCCATTGTGAGGTTCCTCTGGACGTCATCTAACACAACCTCCTTTCCCCAGACAAAAATTACTGCAGTTGTTTACAACAACACATCCTCAATCCTCTGTTGCTATATGTGAGCCTGATACTTATTAGCATTGAGTCGATTCCAACCCAAAACAACCTTCTTCTTCATCGAACTGCCGAAGAAGCAGAGGTTATGTTTCCTACTTGTTTGTCCACTACTTTTGTGTGGCGCCAAGTCGATTCTGACTCCTAAAGGCCCTCTAGGACTGAGGAGAACTGCCCCCCAAAGTTTCCTAGGTGGGTCTGTGGCATAAATGAAGGAGGGCTAACTGCAAAGTTGACATGTCAAACCTACCCATCACTCTGAGGGACAAAGATGAGGCTGTCTACTCTCTGTAGGTCAGAATTAATGGGATGACATGGGAGTTTGTTTGTCTGTTTAATCTTTGTGAGAACAGACGGTCAGATCTTTTCTCCGATGGAGCTTCTGGGTGAATTCAAAGTGCCAACCCTTTGGTTACCAGCTGAAGGGTTCATCCTTGTGCCACCTGGGCACCTGCTTTGTATAATTCAGGAACCTACAAAGAATACCAACTAAGTAATGGGAGAACTTAGCGATAAGTTGATGCAACAATAGAATAAATTGGAAAGCAAACCTACTGAGCTAAAGGAGCTACAGAGCTAAGAAAACAAACTATGAACAAAAACACTAGTATAGCCCAACAAGCACTTCAGAACCAGGGCCCAAAACAGAAGAGATGGGCTGAAAATCAAGTAAGAATTCAAAGGGTGGAGCGAGTGGCGCCTGAAAGGCAAGAGGGCGGTTTTGCATCTTAAATGAGGCTGTAGTTTTATGAGTGGATATATTAGTTAAAACTCATTGGGCACTTTAAACAGATGCAACTTATTACATGCAAATTATATCGCTATAAAATGAGATTTTTAGAAATCAATTAAAAGCAAAATGAAAAGGAGCCTCAATAATCTAGCACTGAGGGTAACTGAATTCTTCAAGTAGAAATACTAACGCATAAAACAGAGAAATTGTCCAGAAATATGATACACACAAATGTCCCTAAAATGGGCCTGGAAGGGGACATTCTCTACTAAGGGAAAGTAAAATATGAACATGAAAGTCTGGTGTGGCAGAGAGATGGCAGCCTTCAGACAGGTCCATGTCCTAGTTCCCAGAGCCTGTGACGTAGCTATATAGCAAAGGGGACTTTGCAGCTATGCATTGAACCTGGGAGTCTCCATGTGAATGCAGAGAACTATACCTCTGAACCACTGCTGTCCTCCAAATGCAAGCCTAAATAAGTACTGTTTATTCCAAGGATGAGTAAACAAACAACGTGCAAATAGCCAACAGATGCAATAAGTCTTCACTGTTGAAGAAGGAGAAGACTGTAGCATGCATTAGGAAAGAAATGTGTCCGTTTGGCATGACTGACAGACCAAACTCACTGCCATTCAGTCAATTCTGATGAGTCGGAGTGCCTCCAGAGATGCCTCGGTGGGTTTCTGTGGCGGTAAATCCTGATGGAAGGAGAAAGCCTCACTTTTCTCGCTTGGAATGACTAGTGGTTTTAAACTGCTGACCTAGGAGTTAGCAGCCCAGTGTGTAATCCATTATCCCGTCAAGGTTCCTACAACATGACTAACACTACAAAACACTGAGAAAACTCTACCTCTAAAAACTTGAACAAATGGAGCCACACAACATGTCCAAGGATGGGACGAATCAAAATCCTACAGATGGACATTCCCCCTAATTGTTTACCAAAAAATTGTAGTTCCAATCAGAACTTCTCAGTCAATTAGGGGCGGGTGGTGTAGAAACCAAATCTTACATCTTTAATGTGTTGAAGAAGAGCACATTTTGTACAGAAAACAAACAAAGGGCAGTTGCAGAACTAGATAGAAAAAGATAACAAACCGAGAGCCTTTCAGATGGTACGGTGCTAGCCACAAGGTGAGATACTTGAACACATTTTGTTTGGAATAAACCTACACGTGAATGAACTGAAAACTCAATAAAAATGTATGCTCTGCTTTCCAGGAAGTCTTTCCTGGCCCCTAAACCTTACAACACTGGCTTACAATCTGTCTGCTTACTGGTCCAAACCCAGTGGGCCATCCGATACAACGGAGCCCTTTCTAGTATCATATCGTGTGGACTCACCATCACTTATGAGCTCTGAGATTGGGGATAATTCCTTAATATAGCTGTGCCTTGGTTTACTCATTCCTAAAATGGAGATACTATTAAAGCTTCTCACAGGACCCTTAGGGTAAAATGGGTCACACATGGAGATGCTAAAAGAACAGTGAAGGAAACATCGGAAGTGCTCTTAACCTGCCCTAGTTCCTTGGCTTCCATATAAGAAAAATGGAGATGTAGGCAAGGAGATTGCCAACAGAGAATCCCATAGAAACTACGAAGACCCTGGGGAGGATCTTGTAAAACAATGATGAACCCTATCAAGGCTCAACACATTCCACAGCTGAAAGCTAAGAAGGTTAAAAAAAAATGCCTTTTCCTTGGCTTAGCTTTATAAGCTATAATCTTTATTTTCTCAAATTAAAAAAAAAGGCATTTGAACATCCGCTCCCTATATAAATTCAGAGCCCGGGCCATGATAAACCACAGAGGCAGAAATATTTATCTTCTTCAAATGGGTTTGGCAGACTTTGCTCAAGGGATTGGAAATCCAGCTACATTCGTTCTCTCGTTCATTGTCAACAAGCAAGCATCCCCAAACCACAAAAGACAGTGGTTATAAAAGGATGAACTGGGGGCTGCGCTATGTTGCGGTTTTGTTTGGAAATCTAGGGAATGAATGGCGTTAGAAGTGGTGGCAGGAAGCTATAAACTTTACACTAGACAGCCAGGCACGGGCCAGGAACTGCCAGGCAGTGCGAATGATGAAGAGCCACTGCACCGGGACCACAGAGGGAGAGATGGTGGGAGGCAGAGGGGAGACAGCCACTCAGCCCAGGAACAGGTGTTCCCTGCTGAGTGTTCCCCTCTGGGAGAAAGGAGCAGTGTCCTTCAGAATCGAAGAAATGCTGACTTTGTTCTGTGAATAAATATGAGGAAGAAAACCACTGCCCGGCTCAGGAGAGGCTGACAGAAAATGCAGGCTTGGCACTGATATGCAGCCTAAACCACTGTGCTGTTGCTAGGAGCAGCTGTTGCGTTGGTAACAACCCACGGTAACCCCGTGCCCAAAGGAAAGAAACACTGTCCGGTCCTACAGCATCCTGAAGATTGTATTGCATATTGGACTATTCTGAAGTAGAGGGCTCTCGCTGGCTGGTTTTTCAGAAGTAGTTGGTTAGGTCTTCCTTCCTAGTCGGTGTTAGTCTGGAAGCACCACTGAAACCTGATGAGCATTCTTGCAACATGCAAGCCTCTAGTGCCAGATGGGTTTGTGGCTGTGCTTGGTGTGCTGGCTGGGACGTGGCCCGGCCGCCCACATGAAAGGCAAGAATTCGACCACCAAGCCACTACTGCTTCGAAAGTCTCGGAAGCTCACCTAATATCACGCTTCTCCAAGTTAATGAAATGATGGTATTTTTCAGAACTTACAAAGGACTTTAGGGATCGTCTGATTCAGTGGTTTCCAAAATTGGATACATGTTTGTATCCACCCCACCCCAGTATCACTTGGTGTCCTGGCAACAATGCTGGTGACTGGGCTCCATCCCCAGAGGGCTGACTTAGTAGGGGCCAGGAATCTGCACCTTAAAAAATACTGCAGGTGATTCTGATAGAAGTGATCTGAGACTCAGTTTTAACAATGACATTGTGGTTATTAAAAAGAGAGCCCTTATCTTTTAGAGAAACTGATGAAAATCTGACTATACTGATATGCTGTCCAGCTTTGCTTCAAAATTAATCCAGTGGGGTGGAAGTTGTATCATAACGATGAAACAAGAGAGGCCCTGTGCTGGTAACTGTTGAAGTCAGATCACGGACATGTGAGGATTTGTTATACTGTCTCCTCTTGCATAGTGATTTAAAAAATAAAGTCAATCAGGGAAGAAAGGGTGATCAAGGGATGGAACCAAGCGGAAGACCATTTGGAGAAGGAAAAGGCAAGAGCTGAGTGTGGCTGGAGCATCCCATTCAGGGCAAAGCAAGGAAGTGGCAGAGATGAGGCCAGAAACCAGGAAAGACAATGCCCTTTGAAACCTTATTGGTCTGTGGACAAATTCAGATCTTTGGGGGCATATGAATATTCTGAATAGTGGAAATATAGAATTAAATCTATGCCTTAGCTCAGTGGTTCGCAACCTGTGGGTCGTGACCCCTTTGGGGGTCAAATGACCCTTTCGCAGGGGTCGCCCAATTCATAACAGTAGCAACATTACAGTTATGAAGTAGCAACGAAAATAGTTTGATGGTTAGGGCGTCACCACCACATGAGGACGGGTATTAAACGGCCGCGGCATTAGGAAGGTTGGGAACCACTGCCTTAGCTGGACCACTCTGGTGTTGTGTGGAATGATGGTTTGAAGTGATTGAGAAGGAAGCAAGCTGGAAGGTTATAGGCATCCTGGTAAGCAATTCCAGGATCTGGACAAGGAGGGTAGTGGGGAGGGAGAAAAGGAGACGGAACTGGAAAAGCGTTTAGGAGATCTCATTGGCGGGACTCCGCTGTTAGTTAGGCATGAGAGATGAGGAAAGAGAAAATAATGATTAAGTTTTCCCATTTGGGTAACTGCACCACAGCTTCCATTAGCCAGATGAAGACATACACAATTAGCAATCATTGCTTAATTGCGTCTTGAAAACAAAGGGTCTTGGTGGAAGGTAGCATCCTAGGCTGTTCACGATGGCCATCCCTGTGTTATAAATCTGTCCCTCCACTCTGCCATCTCAAATCCCTTTCTTCCCGTGGGGTCTTCCTTTGCACGCTCTAGAGACTCATAGGAAATCAACACTTTCAGCAAGATCCAACTTGTACTGATGCTAATGAACGTGTCTAAATTCCTCATTTCCCTTGCAATATGCTCAAGACTATCCTAACTCCAAAGAAAAAACCAACCACAATCAGACGCACACATGCATGGATTTCTTACTTTGATCATCAATCCTTCCCCCTTCCTTCAGCAGTCAACCATTGTCTCATTTCTTTCTTTTTGCACAATTCATTTATTAAAATCTCTGTAATGTTTCCTTCTCCACTTTCTGAATGAGACTACTCAAAAGTTACCCCCCCCCAAAAAAAAGAAGGCAGCCTTGTCAAATGCTGCCGCTCTTTCTCAGTCCTCATATTCTCCTGTTGACTTTCTACAAAACGTCAATCCTAACCTTGCTCATAAGTAATCCCACTTGGGGATACAATTTATCTTTATTATGTTAATGAGGTCTTTATCAGTACTGAGCATGTCTGAAACCTAATCACTGCAGAGGTACCAGGAGTATCATATACACAGAGACATACAAAAACCAAACTCAACTGTCATCAGGTGAGTTCTGACTTACTGTGACCCAATAGGGCAGGATAGAACTGTCCCTGTGGGCTTCTGACACTGTAACTCTTTATGGGAGTAGGTAGAAAGCCTCATCTTTCTGCTAAGTTGTGGCTGGTGGTTTTGAATTGCTGACTATTTGGTTAGCAGCCCGATGTGTAACCCATTAGTCCTTATATAGAGTCTGTCTTGTGATGCAGGCCAAGGGAATGGGCCCAGTCTCCTTATAGAGAGCTAAGTAAGCATACACAGGGGAAGGGGATCCCACATGAGCACCACCAAGGAGGAGGAATGCTGGGACAGATGTGGATATACCCCCAGAGCTGACAGAGAAAGCCTTCCTCCAGAGTTGGTGCCCTACATTTCAGGTTTCTGCATTCTGAACTGTGAGAACATTTGAATGTGTGTGTGTGTGTGTGTGTGTATCTTTAATTTTATTTCTCAAGTTACTTGCTTGGGTTATTTCAGCACCAAGATCCCTTCCTCAAACCCTATGCCCCTTTGGTCTCTGTAACAACAAGGGTTCCTAGTTCTACTCCTTCGTCTGTCCGCGGCTTTCACCATTTCTTTGTCCGCCTTTTCCAAGTCCCTTTCTTGCTGTAGATCCGCCAAGCTTCTGCCACAAACCCAACCCTCTTCTCGCTTCCCTTGACTGCTCTGGGGCCAGTCACTCACAGCATCCCTCAAGTCTTCTGCGTTCACGTCCAACTTGACAGCAGGCCATGTAGAAAAGCTTTGAGCACATCAGAAGCGTGATGCGTCCAGTCCCTTGGCCCGCATCACAGGACATATGGTGCCTTGTCGGGGAGAGGTAATCCACCCTCTCCCGGGGCTCACGGCTGGGCTGGAGCAGATTTGAACAGGACATTGACAAATGAGAGTATGTTCTGAAAAGAGCAATGGGGTTGGTAAGGGATCTAAAAACAACAACGCTCGAAACAAGCTTGAAACCCCACTGAAAAGGCCAAGAATGATGAGCCTGGGGAAGACAAAACTCTGGAGATTCATGGCAGCTTTCTTTAAGCTTGGGAAAACTTCTCACGTGCAATAGGACACGAGTGTGTTTGTTCTGCTGTTTCAGTGAACAAACATGAGAAGACAGTGTATTTTGAGGCAATAACAGGGGAAAAATTCAAATAACTCCAGTTATTTAAGATAAGCACTCTCTCTCATCCTCTCTTTAAGCTTTTTATGGTGAATTAGGTGGGGGTGTACATTTCAGTGAGCTGTCTCTCGAGGCAGTGACCTCTGCCCCTTGCTAAAGGCGTTGAAGAAGAAATGGCTGTTTTGAGAGGCAAGTTGGCCGTATTACCTAAAGTTCCTTTTCCTCCAGTATTCTGTGAATTGCTCCTTCCTACAGAGCTTGTCATCACGAAGGTCTTAACATGAATGACATGAAACCAGCTGTCCTTCCCAATTACTTGAGCCTGCCTCTGGCGGCGAGCTTTCTCTGCACAGGCTCCTGACTAGAAATATCAAGCACCTCCCATTCCTTTCGCTCCGTCAGACTCTGCATCTCTAGCTTCAGAATGTGTCTTCGGCCTGCTCTTAGTGTTTTGTGCCCACTGATACTTTTATAATCCAGACTGGTCAGATCGCAAGTAGGCTTCAGTTTTCGGATTTGTGAGTTCCAATAAAGCCTGAGAAGATCACACCCAACCAGCTCATGGCATTGGTCAGGAGAATGGAACACAGACAAATGGCAAGACTTGTTTAAGGTCACACAGTCTACCGACAGCAGTGAAGGATATAGGCTCCAAGACTCTTGGTTCCGTGCTGTTTCCACTGGCCCATAACACGACAGTCCTGGGATCTGTCCTCACAGCCACTCAGTTTACTTAATATATTTCAGCTGAACTGGTGTGATACAGATTGGCTGTATCTGAACCACGGGGCGATTGCTTTATTTGTATAGCGGTGTGGTAGTCCTTGGAAAACGTGTATGTGTTAATCTAGGAATAATCCCCAATCTCTTAATTGTAACCGATCACCAGGTCTGCTTTGAGTTAAATAATACTGCTCTTTTCAGTGCTTCTCACACATATTGCCAAAGTAGGACTGCTGAATTGTGAAATAAAGAAGAATTCTAGCCAGTTCAAGCTCTCTAGAGTCTAAAAATCCAGGTCATTTGGAAACTAAATGTATCACTGTACTCCAATGAGTACAAAAATTACATATATCATGTTAACTGGCTATGCCCCGATTACTCCCATCAAAGTTCCTGGACTCACGTGGGTTCTTCTGTTGCAATTCTGGTCTCTTCTAGTTCTTGCGCTTGTTTAAGCCAAGGTAACTTCGCTTCCACTGGACTTTTTTCTAGGAAGAAAAACAAACCAGGAACTTAAAAAATGAGCATCGTTACTATTATCATGAAGGATCTGGATACATGATTGTTATTACTAATGTAGCAACATTTCTGAAATGCGACTTCTGCCTTTTAGCACAATACAGTAAGTAAACTCTGGCTTGAACCCAAAATATCTGCCATGGTTTTTAATGAGCAAATTTGCACACTGCAACCCAGTCAATTCCAAGGCATCGCTGTTGGATGTGTTCTCCGAGTTAGCAGGGAAGTGTGTGCTATTAATCGGTGCTTTTGCATGTTTTCTCCATTTCAATCATATTGTCTTGCTGGCTTTGGCCACAGATTCGCCTTGCCCACTGAGTGCAGAAATTGGCAGAGAACAGCACGAACATGGCGGTTTAGGAAGTGGGGAGGGCAGTGTGAGAGAAGCCACAGGACGGCTTTCTCAAATCTTTATTCTTGTTAGAGTTGCTGAGAGGGATGGCTACCCATGCTAATGGGAATGTATGAGCAAGACGGTGCTCCTTTCTTTCCTTTGACAGAGGGGGAAATGAAGGGAGACAGCAAGTAATTCTGAGCTGCTTTGGAGAAACCACGAAAGCAAACCCCATTGCCATGGAGTCCATTTTGACTCAGAGAACCCCTATAGGACACGGCAGAGCTGCCCTCCTGGGTTTATGGGAGCAGAAAGCCGCATGGGCTGCAGTTTCAACTCGCTGACCTTAGCGGGAGTTGTAACCCACGAAGCTGCCAGGGCTCCCTGAGCAAACCACAGCCACACAAAAAATGGCTGTGAAAATGCCAAGAGCCACGGAATGCACAAGGGAGGAGAACGGTCTTCTCTGTGGATTCCCGTGAAAAGCCCGGGGGCACAACCGTTCGTGCTGGTAACTAACAGGAAGGCAGGTACACCTGACCTGGCGAAAGAACTGGTGATGCACTCCTCCAAAGGTCATAGCACAGAGAAGCAATGAGTCAGTCCTGCTCC
This sequence comes from Tenrec ecaudatus, assembly GCF_050624435.1. NCBI lineage: Eukaryota > Metazoa > Chordata > Mammalia > Afrosoricida > Tenrecidae > Tenrec > Tenrec ecaudatus. The sequence continues at coordinate 49,522,009 of NC_134538.1, read as the reverse complement.
TCCACGTGGGCTTGATCTAAGTCAATAATCTCCTGGAGGGCGCCCGGCAGGAACATGGACTTATTATACTATCAGTGTGTACACCATGCCGACATGGTAGAACAAATCCTGGTTGAATAATTAATTAAGGCAATTTGTATGGATAATGAGCCCAGCTATAATGCAGAGCTCCCTGATCCCTCTAAAGTACTAAGGCAGACTCTGACTAGCAGCCAGAAATAATCTTTTTCCACTTCGAAAAAATAAAAGAAATCCAAAGGCCTTCAAAAAGTTATCGGTGGTACTGAATTATACATGCAGAAGTTGTTGAATTGGAGAATGTTTTGTTGTGTATATTTTGCCGCAGTTATACGAAATAATTATGTGAATAACAACGAGTCTGAGGAAGAAGAAAATGTCTTAGAATTGATTGTGGCGATTATTATCCCACTCTTCTTGATGTGATTGAATTATTGAATTGTAATGCCGTGTGGATGAAGTGCCAATAAAACCGTTAGAACACTGTTATTGGGAACAGTCTATTATCCTTTGCTTCAGTTTTCTGTGATCTTTTTTAAGGCCTCTCACATTTAGTCCCAGGCATGGAGACAATACAGGGGAAGAGTATGTATCTAAGAAAATATGAATGCGATCCATGTCTTCCAATTCACGAGGGACAAGGGGAACTGCGCGAGAAACCCTAAATGTGTCTGAAGATCAAGATCCGGCACTGCAAACCTTCATTCCTTCCTGGTTAGGCACTAAGACGTGATTGTTCTTCCCTAGAAGATCTACACTGGTCTTCCCTCAAGAAACGAAAGTCCAGAGTTGGTTGCCTCAAGAAATTAGCGGACCCATGCACCAAGCACTGCAGAAACGAAGCATGAGCTCTTCTTCGGAAGCTAAATGCCTCCTGTGTTCCCCTACTTACTGTCACCTCCTGCTCTGTTCTGTGTTCTCTTTCTTCTCCTGCTCAACCTCTCTCTCTCTCTCTCAATGCAGGGCTTCAACAATTTTTTTATGTCCACCAAGAAATATTAGAACAAAGCTAGAGAGATAGGAACTGGTCACTATATCCCGAGACAACTCAAAACTCATGGCCATCGACTCAATGCTGATTCAGAGTAACCACATAAGACAGGGTAGAACTGCTCCTGTGGGTTTCCAGGACTGTAACTCTTTCATGGGAGTACAAATCCTAGTATTTCCCCAGAGGAGCAAAGGGTGGTTTTGAACTGTTGATGTTGTAGTTGGCAGCCCAACACATAGCCACTATGCCACTGGGGCACCACTGAGACAGCAGGAGCTCAGATTTCCTTCAAGAGCAGCAAATCATATATACCCATCCAGGTCTTTCTGCTGTGGAGCTGCTGGGTATGTTTGAACATTTGTGCTAGCAGCCAAGCACTCTATGGCCCCGAGACTCCTCTAAAAGGAAGTTAAAAATAGAGTTGAAGTAGAAAGGCTGCAACAGTAAAATAAGATCTGGAAAACACCATTTGATTTGCATTTAAAATGCACCATCAACTTACCTTTTGGTTTATAACACGGGATGGGGATGATGCATTCTTCCTTGATGTGTAGCTTCAGTGGTGGATTGCAGCCCCCAACATGCTCTCCAAGGTGGTTGATGCACAGAACCACCCGGTAACGTAACCCACGACCACAAGTCACTGTGCACTTCACAGAGAAATAAAGAAGGAAACGACAGCCTTTTACAAGAAGGGATACACGATGATATTAAAGTATCATGAGCAAAGGAAAGCCACTGGCCTCCATGAATATCAATACAGATAATTTAGGGATAAACGTTAAATACAGTCCAAGGACCCTATCTGTTGGCATCGACGCAGTGGCAGGGAGTTTGGTTAGAAGACTGTGGGGATGACTTTCTGCGATTCTTTTACTTCTGGATCCCTCCTTAGTAACAGATTCCTTCTAAGATCCACAGCCAAGAGTGTCTAAGATGAGATCACAGCACAAGACAAATAAAAATGTCTTGAAGTTTTATAGCCCAAATATGAAAGAAATTATACAAGGCCATCCTAAATTTGATTTCAAATTTACATGACATTGTCAAAATCGATTTGTAAAAATGAAAGCAACATTTCTAGACTATGAGTAAAAAAAATTAAATTTGGATTCACCACACTACAGGAAAGACTGAATTTTTGTTCTACTCTGTTTATAGAAATTGCTCGTGTCAAATCGATGTCATGCAAACAGTCCATCAAAAATATAAGTCAATATATTAGAGGTGTATCTGTCAATTCAAATGAATAAATAGATCATGTAACTTTTCCCCGTGAAGGTTTGTAAAGTGCTGACAGGTTTTCCTATTCTTCAAAGGTCAGCCCCAGGCAGTATAAATAGCATACCCCTAAAGCCCCTGGGAAGGCTCGGGGTCCTTGAGCACTTGCTTCAGGTCAGGCATGGCCTTGCACATGTGATTTCCCTGCTCCTCCCAGAGCGCACACAGGCCAACAGCTTCATATGCATTAAACAGGTGAGTGAAGAACAAGTTCACTACCTAAAGATCTTGCTCAAAGGTCACATAGTTCCCACTCTCTGATGGCTCAGTGACTGCTCTCGAAGCTTCTTGCCATTAAACTGTCTGCTGTCAGTCTTTTCCAACACTTGTCTATCTCAACTCATTGATTTAAGATATAACACATGAATTACTTTCAACAAAAACCATACACGCTTTGTAGTAATCAAATCCTGGATCAAGGACAGTTCTCATCTCAACACCAACATTTCCATCTTCTCTTCCGATTCTTAGTAACATGAATTCTTCTCAGACTAGTTGAGTTAGGGCCCTTGCAACTTCTAGTCAGTCCATGTCATTCCTGCCTCTCCTTGGCTGGGCCATGCCCTGCTCAGCCACAGTGATTTTGTCTATGGCCTGTCACTTGTCAAAAATCTACTATGTGTCAAGGACTTGGGAAGCAATACAGCAAAGACTACTGGTCAACTCTGTTCTAACAATGGGTCCTTCGAGACAGGCCATAATCTTTAATGTTAATTATTTTTACCACTACTGATACTCAAGGTCTCTTACATTGTCCTCCAATTATTTCCCTAATTGTTTAGAAAGGAGGGACCACGTTCATATATGACTTTAGATCTTCCAGGATGTTCAGCACATTCAGGCATGTAGCAAAATAGTCAAAGAAACCTGAGATTTCATAGAGAGGCATGTTCCCACACCTTACCTGAGACCACTCCATTGCAATCCACTTGGGGCAATCAAACAGATTACAAGTTTGCATAACCTTGGGCTTGGGGGCGTACATGCACTTCCATTCTTCCACTTGTAGTATCTCTCCGTGCATGGACTCCTCCACACACACAAAGCTACGTCGCTGAATCCCTCCTCCACAGGACACTGAGCACGCGGTCCAAGGATTATGTTCCCAGCTCAAAAGCAAACAAATAAAAACACATTATTCATTTGCTTGTTTGTTTGTGCATTTCAAGTATACAAAGATAGTCACAGGAGCTATTTCCTCAGGACACAATTGTGGCTCAGTTGAAAGAACCCCAGAATCCTGGATCTTAGTCTTATTCTTACGTACAATCTCGAGAGTCTCTGAAATGGAAGAGTCTGTCCAGACAGAATTACTAGAACATCAGAGAGACTCAAAGTCATAAAGGGCCGCCCCAGTCATCTGCGGTCTAGGTAGAAGGGGTTCCAATTTTTTAGCACTTGCAATGCTTGACCTTCCTCTGTATTCTTGTTAGTGGCTGGCAAGCCATTGTGACTCAGGGCCATTCTATGTGCTGCAATGGAGAATCGCGCCACAGGGTTTGCAGGGTGCTATTTGGGGAGTAGCTCGCCAGGTTTTTCTTGCGCGGCACCTTTGCGTTGGTTCAAATTGCCGGCTGTTTCGCTGGTAGGTGAGTGCTTACGCATTTGAACCACTCGGGGGACTCCTTTTGCAATCTGCTTGCGTTAATTACCCAAAACAGAAAGAAGGACACGTGTGACTCACCGAGGCAGCGGTTGGAAGTGATCGTAGGGCATAATCTCCTTAAATCCATCACTACAAATGAAATTACTGTCAGAATATCATCTAAAAATCACCCAGTTTAAATCCATCACTACAAAAGAAAATCAACCAACCCATTTATTCTTTGATCAACATAGACTGGACACCCCAAGAGGAAACTTCTTCAAATGGAAAACTCAATATCCCAAGTATTAATATATGGCACCACCATCCCAGTTCTAAGTGAAAATGTAGAAAACTGAACTAGTGGTATTTATTGATCAAAGAAAACCCACTTTCTTAATCCAGATACATGGCTCATTGCTATTTATCATGCAAAAAGTTGTTCTGATCAAACATATAAACTGCATATGAATGCAATGACATATAGTAGGTCTTCAGGAAACCATTTTGCTTCAGAAAAATTGTTCTTCAAAAAGGTCCCTATTAACAATTAGGCTCCATTGAGATGACAGGAAATGAGCAGTTTAGTGATAGGAAATGAAATCCACTGAGATTGCTTCCTTTTCCACTTGCGCATCTCTGCCTTAGCCAGCTGGCAGACACCTGGGGGATTCTGGGACTTGATATTATGCTGTTATTTTAAGATACTGTAGTAAAGCCAGGAAACTTCCCCAGGCAATCCAAGTCAGCAGGTACTAAATTATACAACAGGATAGTTTATGCATAGCTTTTCCGCTTCGGCATGAAAACTTTCTACTTCCTTGCACAATGCATTATTTATACTGAATTTAATATGAACACTTCAATAGTCCAACCCTGGCAATGGGTGACCCGGTTGAAAAGCTAAAACAGTGGGTTGCGGATATTGATGACTGTCAGATGGCCTGACGTTGTGGTTGGAAGAAGCGACTCAGCTGGGGAGGCTCTAAAGGACTCATTATAACAAGTTTAAGCATCCACAGTACATGGACACGTGGCCCAGTTCCAGGGGGAGGCAGGCCATGAGTGCCCTGAGGAGCAAATGCGTCCCAATGTCTATTATCAGCCTGGAGAGGAACGCGACCACAGACACCTGTCACTAGTTAGGAAGCGAGCTGGAGGCCGCCCTGTAGAGACGGATCGGGCTGAGGGCGGTTGATCTGTTTCTGTCTAGACCGAGGGGCCGAATTCACACCTGGAAGGGCAGGGGTCCATGCTGCACTCCTTCAGCTTGGGCTTGGGTTTGACATTTTCAGGGTAGTAATGGCAGTAGTGGTCAGGAACCACCCTCTTCAAGCGGATGTCCACACACTCCGCAGAATTGAGCTGATAGCCTAAAGGGGAGACAAGGCAAGCCTGAAGATGGCGACTGTTTCCTCTGGACTTGGCAAAGCCATTTCTGGCCACGCACGCACTCTCTCCTCCCCACCCCCACCGACTCTTCCAAGAGTCTTCACTGAGTTGTTCTCAACTCTGACTGTACGGCAGACTCACATGGGCAGCTTGTCATATGTATCAAAGCTCAAGACCCTTCCCAGTCCAATTAAGTTAGAAGCTCTGTGGCTGGGGTCCAGAAAATGAGTGGTGTTGTTTTTGTTTTTTTTTAAAGATTCCAGGTGATGTTAAAGCGATTGACATGCGTGGCTGGGACTGAAAACCACTACTTGAATTGCCCGCGATCCAGGTGACTCAAATGTTACAATAACAGCAGACGCCACCGGGTGGACGGGACTCTCCTGTGGACTCCATGTGTTTCACATTAGAAGTGAGCTCCCCTAAAGCTTTTTTGCTGAGTTCTCACCAGGTCTTTCTTCCAAAGTGCCTCGGGGTGCACTCGGAGGCCCAATCTTTCAGTTAGCAACTGAGCATGTTACACAGTGGCCACTGTCAGGTGCCATGTCGGGTCAGTTCCAGCCCGTACTGCGCCTATACACCATAGACTCAGACCCTGCTGGATGCTGCGCTGTCTTTGCAATGGTGCTATGTTTGTGATCATTGTCAATCTGGCTCCTTGAAGGTCATCTGAAGAGGGACGTGAGGACTAATATCAGACTTATCAACTTGAGCTGGACTGGGCTGGCATGTTTTATTGACATATAACTACTTCTTGATATAAAATCAAGTTCATTCTTTTACATACATATATGAGTATCACTGGATTTGTTGCTTGTGAACATGGCCTAACACAGGTTTATATAGGGGTGAACAAAATCCATTTTCCTAGCCCCGAGCCCCTTTCCCCTAACCCACAGGCCATCAAATGGGAAAGGAATGAAGACTTATTCCTGATTCGATTTAATTTATACAGTTTCTGAAGAATGTGCACATTCCAAATAGAGGAGTGTTGTAGAGTGAAAACACAACTTACAAAGCGACACTCGTACTTCCTGAAAGATCTAATTCCAGGTTTCCTGTCACTGCATAAGTATAATGTTAAATTTAAAAATTTTTTTAAGTACATTTTTCAAAAAATAGAACTAATTCTTCTAAAAAGTGACAACCGCCTCCAGCTTCTCACTCTACACAAACACAAATGAAGCTTAAATATTTAACCAATTAGTCTAAAGGTCTAAGATCTACATAAAGGCCTAGGTGCCTAGAGGAACCTGATTTTCTCAACCACTAGACAGCTTTGTACAAGATACGGCTGGGGTGTGGGCTGCTTATCAAAAGACCTATTAGGATGTGTTATAAAAAGCAAGGTCGAAACCACAAGAATGGAAATCCAAATGGAATCAATAAAATGTGACTCTGGTGCCCAAATCTGCCAGAAGGTCTACAATATCATACAGCATTGGCAAGGGCAAGGGCAACCTCCAATCAGTGCCGTACTGGTCTCAAGGGTCCCACAACCCTGATCAGACAAGACTCGTGCAGCCCACCCAAATACCCAAGGGACTTGACAGACCAACAGACTAATTTTCCCGATTACCCAAAAGGTTCCAACATGCCATTGTACTAACATGCAGATTTGATAACGGCTATAATTACATCTGGGTAATGCACTCCTGTGAGTGTTTGTCGGTGCTCTTCTCCGCACGCCCACCCCCGTCTAAGTGCAGAAAGAGAGGACAGTTTCTCAAGTCAGCGAAAATATTCCTTCTAAGTGGACACACACTTCTTTCTAGAAGGAAGCAGGTAGCATTACAGGTTGTTTATCATTTGGGGACAGACAATTGTTTTTCCTCTTCATTTAATGGGAGTTCAGAAATCACGAAAAGTGAAAGAAATCAGGGAAATTCTCTCTCCACAAGGGAGAGGCGGTGGCCCAGTGGCAAAGCACTCGGATGCTAACCAAAAGCCAGCGGTTGACCCACCAGCCCCTCCTCAGGAGAACGAGGCGGCCATCTGCCTCTGTTGACATTGATGGAGCCGCTCGACTCTGTCCACTCGGATCAATTTGTTGCCCCTCAATATATTACTTTAAAAAAAATTAAGTTCTGCGATTCTTCCAGTGTGCTGAAAATGGCAGGCTCCAGGGGCACCCTGTGGCAGCCTACAGTCTCCCTGTGTTCCCACAGGCACAGCTACCTGTGGCGACAAACACGGGGCTAGGTGCTCTGATGCAGCTCTGCAGGACCAATTGTGTCTTTCCACGGGCACTTCACTCCGGGAAACTCCTCCCAGGAATGGGATCAACAGAACTAAGGAGAACCTCCCAGTAGAATAACCCTCCCAAAGCAGAGGGGTGTTTGGGTGAGTATGTATGTATGTATGTATGTATGTATGTATGTATGTATTATTTGTCTGTTTTGGCTTACGTGTTAGTCTTTCTGACTGTGCATGAGTGCTGGAGAATACAGCAGAAACAAAGAGCCATGTGTTCTTTGGGTTTTGTTTGTAAGACTATAAAGGTACCGCTGGCTCTTTGCTTTGGGGGTACATGAGCAGGTTCTTGTCTTTCTTAGAATCATGAGCCCTAGAGCCACCTGGCTGGAAGGTGTTGGGATTCTGCTTCTGGGTATAAAATATGAGTCTGTGCGTGGAGGCCTGTCCTGCTGTGAGGGTTCACGTTGACCTAACACATCAGCAGCATAACTGAGACTGCAAGCAACAAGATGCAACTGAAGCACTGTGGCCTCTGTAGCTCTGACAGATTCTCAGAGAAAAATTTTAAACAAACTTCAGGTTTAGATTCTGACATAACAGCTATTTCCCAAGTGCTTGCTTCTTGCCAAACCGTGTTCCTTGATGTGCTTAATATCATTTCGTCCCCCAACAACTTTGTCAGGGGACTATTTTAAGTCCAATTTGCAGATGGAAAGACTTAAGCTCAAAAATGTCTCAGAGCTAATTAGTGGCAAAGCCAAGAAGAAAATCCAGAGCCTTGATCTCCAACTCGACACGTCCTCTAGGCCATGCTGCCTCTTGATAGAAATGTTGGCCAGTACATTTTGGAGACTAGGATTAGCCAAAAAAAAAAAAAAAAGCTCGGAGGCCTAGGTTTGGGGAGACTTGTTGGGCTCGCCTAGCCCATCGTCTCAATTCCAAGCAGTGTGTCACCTCAGCCAGCTTTAAGCAAGGTCAGATGTTTTTAAGAATTATTACTCGTACAGCCTGCTAGCAAAACAGTGACTCAAAGATCTGAAAGTGCTGTGCTTCAGAAAAGGCTTATACGATTCTATAAAACACAGTGTCGCCTTCAGGGGGAACTGGAATTGCTCGTTTCTGACAGAACAGACAGCAAATACCGCACAGGTTTGCGGGCCATCTACTCCAGCGTTTGTTGTCATTGTTTTTATTTTTGTGTCCGTGTGCTATTTATGGAAAAAGATGACCATTGTCCAGTTAGGATAGTAATATAAAATTGTTTCATGAATTTGTTTAAGTTTTGTTTTTAACACCTGACAAATATCTTAAATAGATTAATAGAACACTCGTGGCATCGATATGGCAAAAAGAGTGCAGATGATAAGCTACTGGGTCCCTGGGTGGTGTCAATCGGTTTGCTTCTATCCGGAGACACCTCAGACGAGGTCTGGCCATCTACAACAGCGTCAGTCGTGAAATCCCTATGGTACACGGGTCCACGCTGAGACACCTCGGGATGCCATAGCCAAAGTTGACCCACTGGGAACTGGTTTGGGAATATAAGCACAGCTGATATCCAGAGAGACTGCTCTGAAGAAGGGTGGTTCTCAACTTGATTCTTCACAGGAATCACCCAGAAGGCTTGTGGAAGCACAGAAAACTACGCTTCTGATTTTCTGACTCAGTATGTCTGGGGTAAGATATGGAAATTTGCATTGCGAACTAGTGCCTAGGGCATGCTGATGTTGCTGGGCTCCAAGCAGCATTTTGAGAACAGTTGGTGTACAACCATAATCAAGAGGTGTGTGGGCCCAAGCCTGGCCCTCAGAAGAATTAACTGGGAAATTGGAAACATTCTTCTTATGTTTTCCTTTTGAGGCTCTATTCAGCCCCCCAAACCCCGTCTCTCTTTCCTTCTCAGGTTTCCCTGGGTTCTAGGTTCTGCAGTACGTCACACAAGGGCACCTACCAGCCAGGTTTCAGAGGAAATCTATCTCAGGGCCTCTAAAAGCCAAACCAAACTCACCGCCATCAAGTAGATGCTGACTTATGGCAACCCTATAGGTCAGGGTAGAACTGTTCTTGTGAGCTTCTGAGAATGTAACTCTGAAGGGGAGTAGAAAGCCCCATCTTTCTCCTAAGGAGCGGCTGGTTGTTTCAAAGTGAAGAATTTGTGGCTAGCAGCCCCACCTGTAACCAGGAGACCAGAAGAGCTCCTTGTTTCAGGGGCATCTTTTCTGAAATGTGATATTGGCCAAGGAAGCCTCCTTAACATACATGAGAAAAAAGGACAGAGACAAGTTCAATTTCTAGCTCTGGGAGTGATCTGATATTCTGAAGCCCTGGAGGAAAAATGAGGTTGGGCTTTGAGGAGCTGGACTGAAGGAGGAGGACTACTTCTAGCTCTTCAGAAAAATCTGTACCCTGACAAGTCCCAGATACAGGAGCAGATGCCATGGAGGCAGCCCAGTGGAGACACAAGAGCAAAGTCATTTGAGGTTGGGCTTTAATTGACATCAGCCAGAGCTGTCAATTAAAGGTTCTGACTGAGCCCTTTATTAGCTGTGTAAGCTTGAGTATGTCCCTTACCCTCTCGAAGCTTCAGTCTCACCCTGCATTAAGAGCAAATAAGCAAACAAGCACACAAACCAGTTGCTGTAGGTCAGAGAACTGTGCTCTGTGGAGTTTTCAAAGGCTGCCTTTTGGGAAGGAGATCTCCAGGTCTTTCTTCCAAGGCACCTTGGGTGGACTCCAACCTCCAATCTTTGGGTTAGCAGGTGAGCATGTTAGCAATGGTCTGCCTTAGAGACTCCTTACACATAAATCAATGATAAAAAAATAAAACCTTCCATAGACCTGCGTGCAGAAACAGGTGTAGCATGTAGCTGGTACTTAGCGAATGTTCAGTAAACAGTGCCTGGTACTCTTAAGGACTCAACGTAAGTCTTTCTAGTGATTCTTCTAACTCATGGTGCTAAAGCTGGCACTTGCTGACCACTATTCACTCTTCAGTTTAAAATTTCAGGGCAGAAGAGAGTTATCTTGACATTGGCTGCTGGTCAACTCCTCACTTGCTCCAGGGGGGGTCACCATGTGCTCCTGATCATACAATGTTTCGTTGATAGGAAGAGCATGTGTGAGGCCTGGATTACACTTGGTTCCAAGCCTACCTTAAGCAAAAAAAACAAACAAACAAGAGTTCTCCCCAATCTTGCAGTAGATACCCTGTCTCTTTTTGGTTTATCCTCTCACAACTGGGGAGGGTGTGGGGAAACCCCTATCTGTTAGGGCCAACGCTTACATGGACTTGATCAAACTAGGCAATCAGTTGACCTCCTTGCTTCTCAGATTTTCCAGAGCCAAGTGATGCCAACAGTTTGCACTCCACCACTGACCGAAAGGTGGGTGGTTCAAACATGCCCAGAAGCACCAGGGAAGAAAGGCTCCACCTGCTTCTGATTGAAGTCAAGAACTCACTACAGAGCAGTTCTGTTCTGTGACACAGGGCGTCACTGAGAGTCAGAATGGACTTGATAGAAATGGAGCTGGGTTTTTGCTTTATTTATTTATTTTAATTTGGAGGAGAGATAGACTAGCTTTTTGCCTGTCTTCAAGAATAAAGGCCGATCCATATTCAGGAAAATGAATGCATTCCAGCAGCTGAGTAATATGCTATGTGATTAGACATCTCTAAGTACTACATTGAACTTCAAATCAGCTTCAACAATGTCAACGTGCAATTACCAACTCCGAGTTCTAAGTATTCCTGAAGGGAATCAGTGGCTCACCTCCTCCACATGTCACAGTACAGGGAAAGAAATCTGTCTGTCTCCACTGATGACTGATTGGCTGGTAAAAAAAGAACTGGACCACGCTGTCTTTGGCCACTGTGTACCTGGTCTGGAAAGAGAGAGCTGTGGTAACACATTTGCATACAATGAACTAGTGAGTTCCATACCTTTCAACATAAGACAAAATTAATTTAAGTATATCGACAACTTCACATATATCATATATATCACATATATCAGACTACAAGACACAGGATGCCAAGGACTTCAAGAGGTGATATCATTGCATTTAGATTTGTCATAAATGGGAGTTGAAGAAGTCATCAACAAATCTCCCTGGAGTAATTCCCTCCATACCCTCCCACCAGCTCCCCCCCGCCCCAAGGCAATCGATGTCTATGACTGGGTTCTAAAGGAGGAAGCAAGGCTTTCCTGTCAACATTATTTTTCTCCCAGATGCATTTGATTTTAATTCCTGTGAAGTGCATACTGAAGCTTAATCTGGTTTTGTCTATAATATGACATGTAAGTAAGATTCTTAAAATTTTAACAGTAATGTCTTTTAGAAGATTCTTCTGAAGGCACCACTGCACAATTTCACATGTGTGAAAAATATAAAGTATTTGCATATGAGTATTCTGCTACTTAATTACAAGGGACAGGGACACTGCTGAAGGTGACCAGCAATTATATCCAGAGTTAGAGATTACTTCCAGGGCCTTTTTCTCAAATTGCGGGTTCCCACCTTACTTTTTCCCTTTCTTCATGATGTAACTAATCACTGAACGGAGGAAATTTCCTAAATGCACTACAAAAAGAAAAACAATCAAAAATAAGATATGGAAAAGTTTGCAAAAAGTTATGCTCCTCCAGGTGCCCTCTTTAATACCTCTTTAATGGTGCTAGAAAAAACTGAACATCTGCAGAGAAATGAAGCAAGTCGCCTACCTCCTTCATGCACAAGGACAAACTCAAGGCAGACCACAAACCTAGAGGTAAAACCCCAAACTATTAGGACTATCAATAAGGGAATTGGAACAAATCTGAGAACGTTGACTCAGGGAATACAGAGGCTATTGGAATAGTGAAGGACACAAACACAGAGGAGGCACAAATTGACAAGTAGGATATACTAAAGATAAAACACTTGTGTACATCAAAAGAATCTGCCAAGAGAGCAATAAGAGAAACCCCAGGATGGGAAAACATCTTTAGCAATGGCACATCAGACAAAGGCTTTATTACTAAAATGTACAAAACTCTGCTAACTTACAACAAGAAAAAAACCAATGGTCCACTGAGGAGGTGGACAAAGGACCTGAGCATGAGTTTCTCAAGGGCAGAAATCCAAAGGGCCAATAATTATATGAGAAAATGTCCCAGATCTCTAACCATAAGAGAAATGCAAATTAAAGCAACTATGAGATACCACCTCAAAGATAGTCCAATTCAAGAAATCAGAAAGTAACAAGTGTTGGAGAAGCTGTGGAGAGAGAGGAACTCTCATCCACTGCTGGTGGACCTGTAGGTATATACAGTCATTATGGAAATCAATTTGGCAATATCTAAAACAGATGAAAATTGAACTAGTATACACCTTAGCAATCCCCTTACTGGGCACATACCCAGGAGAGGCAAGAAACAGACCACAGCCAGATATCTGTGCTCCAATGTTCACCGCAGTGCAGTTCACAATTGCAAGGAGTTGGAAACAACCTAAATTTCCATCAACAGATGAATGGATTAAAAAACTGTGGTACATCCATACAATGGAGTACTATGCATCCCTAAAAAGCAGTGATGAATGCATGAAGCACATCACTGCATGGGAAGAACTGAAGGAAATTATGCTAAGCGAAGTAAGCTGAGCACAAAAGGACAAATGCAACATGAATCTGCTGAGGTAAGCTCAAAAATGCAAAAGGGGCATAAGGAAGAAGCTACTATATACAAACATTGCTGGGGTGAGGTTCAGGAAATATGGCAGGGGCCAGACTAAACCCAGGGATACATATGATAGCCAATTAAAAAGGAGGGGGGTGGGGAGACATCAGTAGCCAGGGGAACAGGGCACTAACCCAGCCAAGGGGAGGGTGTTGTTTATATCTCCACAAGGAAAGAGGGACCAGACTTCCACCGGTGCTACAAGACAATAACGCAACACACTGACATGAAGCAGGGACCCGATAGAGAATCCTGAGTGGCCATCCCCATTACCAACTAAGTGAACACTCCCCCCACCTGTAGCCCCCCCCCCACCGAAGAATTCATTTCAGAGGACAGCACTGAAGCTACAGCTCAAGGAGAGGGCTGTGGATGATCAGAGCACACAGGAGCCAACAAGGGGGGAGGGGAAAAGAGTGAAGTACATCCTAGCCCACCCAGACCTGAGGAAGTTATTTCTGTTCATAGCAGCCAATGCACAGAGAGGACCATAGGGCCAGCCCCACCATGAGACACGATGTTCCTCACTGACCCATAGCACTACAGGGGACAACACTGGGGCACACGGCAGGAACTGTGCTTGCTCTGACCCCACCACACTGAAGCGAAACACGAAAGGCATGCAAAGAACAGCAAGGGGAGCAGAGCAACAAAGTCCCCAGGGAATACCAAAAATGGACTTTGGGACCAGGGCATGGCACCCCATCAGACTCGACTGAAAAACACTTGTAAAGGACAACAAATAGACCTTGAACTATTTATTGACGTGTTTTTTTTTTTTTTGGTCATTGGCTTTTGTTGTGTTGTTGTGGGAGCTATTGTTTTATTTTTTATTGTTGCTTTGTTTTTCTCAGTCTTGTTTTTGTGCATATTATATCGCAGCATGTCTATCTAAATAAGATAGGTGGGAAAAACAAGCCGGAGGAGAAAGCCGGAGGACAGTTCTGGCGGGACATGGGAGAGGGAAAGGTGGGGGAAAGGAAGTAGGTGTTAACAAACCCCAGGGACAAGGAAACAACAAGTGACCAAAAATCAATGGCAAGAAGGGCATAGGAGGTCTGGTAGGGCTTTATCAAGTGCAATGTAACTGAGAGGAATTACTGAAACTCAAATGAAGACTGATAGTCTTGACTGTTGTGGGACAAGGGGAAACTAAAAGGAAATAGAGGAAAGAACTAGGAGGCAAAGGGCATTTATAGAGATCTAAATACAGGCATGTACATATGTAAATATATTTATATGTAACCAGAGGGAAGTAGATCTATGTATATATATTTATAACTTTAGTATTAAGGAAGCAGATGGACATTGTACCTCTATTCAAGTACTCCCTAAACACAAGAACACTTTGTTCTATTAAATTGGCATCCCATGATGCTCACGTTCCAACATGATCAATGAAGGTAAAGCAGGTGCATAAGCAAATGTGGTGAAGAAAGCTGATGGTGCCCAGCTATCAAAAGATAAGCAAATGTGGTGAAGAAAGCTGATGGTGCCCAGCTATCAAAAGATATAGTGCCTGGGGTCTTAAAGGCCTAAAGATAAACAAGCAACAAAGCCCACATGAGAAGCAACAAAGCCCACATGGAAGAAGCACACCAGACTGTGAGATTATGAGGTGTTGATGGGATCAGGTATCAGGCATCAAAGACACAGAACAAAAAATCATAATGTGAATGAGGGGGGCAGTGTGGAGTGGCAGCCCAAAGCTCATCTGTAGGCAATTGGACATCCCCTTACAGAAGGGACGTGGGGAGAAGATGGGCCAGTCATGGTACAGTATAGCATCAATGAAACCTCAGCTTTCCTCTGGTTCTTTAATGCTTTCTCCCCCCGACTACCATGACCCTAATTCTACCTTACAAATCTGGCTAGACCAGAGCACATACATGGGTACAGATAAGAGCTGGGAACAGAGGGACTTCGGGGAAGATGGTGACGGAGCAACACATACTAGAGGGACTCCATAGAATTCAGCCCATGAGCGTTGCTTAGAGGGAAATTCAACACTGCGGGAACACAGGAGGAGCATCATAATAAGTAGGTACAGATCCACGGGGTTTTGAGGGGCTGGGGGCTTTTGGCTTACCTCAGTGGAGGCTGGCTGGGACTTGACCTTGACCCCGCCACTGTCTCTGCTGGAGCTGGGGACCATTTGGAGCCTGTAGGGCAGTTTTGTCTCAACACAGCCACAGTTTGCCACCACCCAACCCCAGGGCAGGGACTGGACCCTTGCAGCTCCACAGGCAGGGATGAGGTTCAGCTACATTGTTGGCCTTGTTTCCATCTCCTCTCTGTGCTCCCCCTCGGCCTTTTGTCACCACAGCAACAACTTGCCACTGCTGCCTTGGAGCAGGGACTAAACCTTTGCAGCTCCACTGGCCAGATGAGGATTCAGCTACATTGTTGCATTTGTTTCCATCTCTTCACTATATCCCCCCTCCCCCGCCCTCCACAGGCTCAGCTGGCTTGCTTTTAAACTTTTTTTCTCCTCTTTGTCTCTTTCTTGGTCTCTCACACACTACCTCTAACCTCCAGCCCACTCCCCTTAGCCTAGGGCATTTACGCCTGGGCCACACCCAGCTAGGTGAGCGCCATCCTATATAGCTAGCCCGAGGCTGGGAAAGGCCCTGCTGACCTTCACCAGGGGATACTCTGCACATCTTACAGGGAATTCCTGCCTGTGTGCCTGGGGTCTTAGGGTAGCTCGGCCAACACTTCTCAACATTCCAAGCTGCTGCAGGAACCTCTGCCCAACCTCTGCAACACCAAAGCAGGCAACCCACCTGCCTTCTGGGGCACTCCCCTGAGAGGGAAGCCACAGGAGGATAAAGTGGTAGGTTAATTCCAAAGTGAAATTAACTGTAGGCAGTTTGAAGAAGCACTCCTACAAGTCTCCCAGAGAGAGCCAGTGCTCTTCAACTCCCTGGAAAATGGCAGCTGGCTCCTTTAAAACAATGCAACCCAAACAGCCATCAACCCCAATGACCTTAATGAAAAAATGGTGGAAACAAAACGCAATAGCAGAAGATGTACTGAACATTATGACATGCATAGAAGCAGACATTGAGCTGCCACAGAAAGAAAATTTCAGAATGCTCCTTGGAGTCATACAGGATATGAGGGAAACAATACAGAAAAAGGATGAAATGATAGAATAGGTAAAAGTCATAAACCAAAGGGAAATACAGGAGCTTAGGGAAGAGATAACAAAAACCAGTAGCAGAAACATGGACCTCGAGAAGTGACTGGAGGAATCAGAGAACTGCACTTGAAGGACAGCCAAGCAGACTTTAACAAATGTGAAAAAAAATCTAATAAGATCATCAGAGAAGCTGAAGAAAACTTAAGAGCTAAAATCTGATGCTATGAAGCGGAACAACGTAAGAATTATTGGCTTACCGGAGGAAGACACAACAAAGAAATCATCTGCAACAATAGTGAGAGAATTCTTGGAGGAAAACTTCCCCAGTTTAATGAAAGTAAACCAGGCAACCATTCAGGAGGCTGAAAGAAACCAGCAGACTGAATCCCAAGAAGAAGTCACCAAGGCACATAATAGTTAAATTATCCAACTTTGAGGAAAAGGAAAAAATCAAGAGAGCAGCTAGGGGGAAACAAGCAATCACACATAAAGGTTCCCAAATAAGAATGTGCTCAGACCTATCAGCAAAATCTATGAAGAAGAGGAGAGAGTGGAGTAACATATTCCAAAATCTGAAGGAAAACAATGCAAATCGAAGAATACTCTACCCAGCCAAATTATCGATGAAGATAGATGGAGAAGTAAGAGTCTTCCCAGACAAGGAAACACTCAAAGAATACGTTAGAAGAAACCCAGCCCTACGAAAGATCCCTGCCGACCCAGCATGGGCAGAAGATCAACACTCACCAAGAATAAATAAGAGAGCACCACATAGAACAACCTCACCCAGAGAGCAAAAAAGAGAAAGCAGACCTCAAGATAGCATTGACTTAAATATAGAAAGACTTCAAAGGGTGCTGAGGTAAGCTTAAAAAAAAAAAAAAGGCCAAAGAGGCAAAGGGAAAAAGCTACGATATACAAACATCCCTGGGGTGAGGACCAGGTAATATGGCAGGGACCAGACCAAATACAGGGGTACACATGGCAGACAACTAAAGAGGAGGCGGGGAAAAGGAAAATAATAATAATAATAAAGAAAAGGGTAGAGGGGACACAGGGCTCTAACCCACCCAAGGGGAGGGTATTATCTGTGTCTCCACAGGGAAAGAGGGACCAGACTTCAACCCAGTGCTCCAAGATGTGAAGGCAACATGCCGGCGTGGAGTAGGGAACCAGTGGAGAGGTCTGGGGGGTCGACACCAACCCTAACTAAGTGGACATCTGTCCCTCCCCTCAGAAGAATTTATTTCAAAGGACAGCACTGAAGCTACAGCTCCGGAAGAGGGATTTATCTGATCAGAGCACACGGGAGCAGATGAAGGGGGAGGAGGAGAGAGTGGGCCATGAGGTCGATGTTCCCAATTAGAGCAGCCAGTCGACAGAGAGTACCACATGGCCGGCCCCACTATGAGACATGACGCCCCTCCCTGGCCCATAGCCCTATGGGGACAACACCAGAGTCACAGTGTGGGAATTGCACCCGATCGGATCCCGCCACACTGAGGCAAAACATTAAGGGGGTACACAGAACAGCAGGGGAATGGAGTGGCAAGGTCCCCAGGGAATGCTGAAGGTGGACTTTGGGGCCAGGGCGTGGGGTCTTAAAGTCTTGGACTGGAAAACACTCCTAAAGGCCAACAAACAATCCTTGAACTAACTACAAGCTTTTCTTTCTTGTTGTGTTTTGGGGTTTTTTTTGTCATTGGTTTGTTGTTGTAGTTGTTTTGTTGTATATTGTTGCTTGGTTTTGCTCTGTCTTGTTTTTGTGCATGTTATTATCTCCACAGGTCTGTCTAAATAAGATAGGCTGGATGAACAATTGGAGGAGAAAACAACGGGACTGACAGTCCTGCGGGGACATGGGAGAGAGGAAGGTTGGGGGGAAAGGTAGTGGTGTTAATAAACCCAGGGACAAGGGAACAACAAGCAATCCAAATCGGTGGTGAGGAGGGTGTGGGAGGCCTGGTAGGGCATGATCAAGGGTAATGTAACCAAGAGGAATTACTGAAACCCTGGTTGGTTCTGAGCATGATAGGGGGACTGGAGGTAATTCAAAGGAAATAGAGGAAAGAGCTAGGTGGCAAAGGGCATTTGTAGAGTTCTAGATAAATAGATGTATATATGCAAATATATTTACACACGAGGATGGGGAAATAGATCTATGTGCATATATTTATAGGTTTAGAATGAAGGTAGCAGAAGGACATTGGCCTCCACTCAAGTACTCCCTCAATGCAAGAAGACTTTATTCCATTAAATTGGCATTCTATGATGCTCACCTTCCTGACAACCGCTGAAGACAAAGTGGGTGAACAACCAAATGTGGTGAAGAAAGCTGATGGTGCCCGGCTATCAGATATAGTGTCTGGGGTCTTAAAGGCTTGAAGGTAAACAAGCAGCCTTCTGGCTCAGAAGCAACAAAGCCCACATGGAAGTAGCACACCAGCCTGTGTGACCACGAGGTACTGAAGGGAGCAGTTATCAGGCACCAAAGAACAAACAATCATATCATTGTGTGCTCCCTTCCCTGATACGACCACTGAAGACAAATGATGCATAAGCAAATGTGGGGAAGAAAGCTCATAGTGCCCGACTATCAAAAGATATAGTGTCTGGGGTCTTAATGGTTTGAAGGTAAACAAGTGGCCACCTAGCTCAGAAGCAACAAAGCCCACATGGAAGAAGCACACCAACCTGTGCGAGCACAAGGTGTCAAAGGGATCAGGTATCAGGCATCATCCAAACAAAAAATCTTATCATAGTGAATGAGGTGGGGAGTGTTGAGTGGAGACCCAAAGCCCATTTGTAGGCCACTGGGCATCTCCTTACAGAAGGATCTTGGGGAGGAGACGAGCCAGTCAGGGTGCGATGTAGCAATGATGAAAAATAAACACAGGGAATCCAGGGCGGATGATCCCCTCAGGACCAGTGGTGTGAGTGGCGATACCGGGAAGGTAGAGGGAGGGTGGGTTGGAAAGGGGGTATCGATTTCAAGGATCTACATGTGACCTACTCCCTGGGGGACAGACAACAGAAAAGTGGGTAAAGGGAGTCATTGGCCAGAGCAAGATATGACAAAATAATAATTTATAATTTATCAAGGGTTTACGAGGGAGGGGGAAATGGGGAGGGAGGGGAAAAATGAGGACCTGATGCCAGGGACTTGGATGGAGAGCAAACGTTTTGAGAATGATGAGGACAACAAATGTACAAATGTGCTTTACACAATGGATGTATGTGCAGGTTGTGATAAAAATTGTATGAGCTCCTAATAAAATGATTTTTTTTTAAAGATCTGGAAACACAGGGAATATAGGACAGATAAACTCTGGGACCAATATTGAGAGTAGGAGGGGAAGAGGAAGGTGGGGAAAGAAAGAGGTAACCGATCACAATGACCTACCTATAACCCTCCAAGGGAGATGGACAACAGACAAGGGGGTAAAGAGAGACATCGGACAGTGCAAGACATGAAAAATAATAATAATAATTTATAACTATCAAAGGTTCATGAGGAAGGGAAGGAAGGTGGTGGAGGGAAGGGAAAAAATGAGGAGCTGATACCAAGGACTCAAGTAGAAAGAAAATGCTTTGAAAATGATAATGATAACATGTACAAATGTGCCTGACACAATGGATGGATGGATTGTGCTAAGAGTTGTACAAGCCCCAATAAAATGATTTATATCTCAAAAGTTTGCTTCTTGGCACAGCAGAAGTCATGTTTTTGATGGACCCAATTAGCAAGAATAACTAAAAATACTGCATAAAATATATTGAACACTTTTTATTTGAAGTCATCAGGAAGTATGACGATAGTCTGAATTCATAAGGCTAAAATCCCCAATACAATGAAAACCTGAAAATATTTTCACCTTTTACTACCACATTTCTGCCCAAGGTCGTTTTCAATTTGCGCACGGTGAATAAACGGCTGCTAGACATGCCATCTGCTAATGGGGTTTGAGGGACGAAAATGAGTTTCAGAGCTCCCCAGGCCAGAGGCACGGACCAGCACGTAGGCTCTCAGCTGGGACTGCAGGTGGCTCTATCCTAGCAAGAAGGGTGAATTGGAAATAGACCAACTCCCCAAATTCATGAAACCCAGATCCAAATACCTAAGCTAAATCCCTGATTGAATGAAGGTGACCAGATCTTACCTGCCTCTGAAGCAGAACTAATTTAAGACTCTAATTCTAAGCACATCATCCAGCAAATGAAAAAAAAAAAAAACTAGGCACAAAAAGAATAGAATTTAACAAAAAAGTAGAAAAACACATTATAAGCAAATTTGTAAGAAATCCAGTAGGTGATATTAACTTATAAAAACTTAAGTTTACCACGACAACATCCCATAACCTGGCTTTGGCATCCTACCTTGCTTCTATGCTTAAGGGATTAGCAGTGTCTTCCGACATTGCCACGGTCATAAATCACCAGTGTTGGCCAATAGGGGTTTTTGGGGGGGGGTGTGTGGGGGAGTTGCCTTAGGATTTGTTTTGAAGTGTTTCATGAAAGGAAAATCAAGTTGGAGAATGACGCTAAAAAACAAGCAACTGTAAGAACAACAAAATGGAAATTCTAGAAATGAAAACTACAGTGTGGAAGTCAATAGTTCAATGGGTGAGTTCAACAGTAGATTGGGACAAGGGACCAACAAATATTTTCTGTAAGATGCTGGTAATAAACGTTTTAGGTTTACAGCCTCTACCGTCTCTATGGCAACCATTCGGCTCTGCTGGTGCAATGCCAAAGCAGCCCCAGACAATACACCCATGAGTAAGCATGGCTGCGTTCCAACAAAACACAGGAATAAATGATTATGAATAAGAACAGAGGTCTCCTTGCTGGTGATATGGGTTAAACCTTGGGTCAGCAACACCTGATATGAAGATCAGTAAAATGATACATAAGAAGGAGAAATTAGACATGTGGTATAAAAGACAGTATCTTAACATAAGTATATTTGTAGTTCCAGAAACACAGTATAGAGGTGATGAGACAAAACTATATGTGAATAAGTAATAACTGAAAATCTTGCAAAATTTATGATAGATATCAAACCACAGGTTCATGAAGCACCATGTACCTCAAGTAAATTAAAGACGAAGAATGCAACTAATCCCATCATAGGTAAACTGGTAAACACGAGAAAACCCTGGAAAGCAGACAACAGAACAACAGCATTACCATCTAAGGAACAAAACATTGACAACTGACTTCTCAACAGAATAAGTGGAAGACAGAAGGCAGTAGACAGACATTGTCAAGATATTGAAAGAAAATAGTAACACAATGACCAAAAGGTCAAGCTATCAGAGAGCCTTGATGATTCTAAATTTGAATGTAACTAATGACCGAGCCTCACAATGTAATGCAGCACCTGACAGGGGAGAGAGGATTAGGCAAATGCACATTATAGTAGTAGTTTTGCCCCAGCTCTCCTGGTAATTATTAGAATAAACAGATACAAATGCCGTTTTTAATAAAGCAATGAACCAACACGACCAAATTGACATATATTGAATATATATATATATATATTCAATAATTTACTAAATATATACCCTATTCTACATACTGAGTTATAAAGCAAATAATAACTTAAAAAAACTGAAATAGTAGAGTATGTTCTTGGAACAAAGCAAAATTAAGCTCTAGATCACTAATGAGAGGTCCCTGGAAAATGCTACATATTACACTTCTGAATAATCTGTAAATTAAAGAATACGCATTATGAAAGTTACAAAAACATTTAACAGAATGATGCAGGAAAATGTTTCCATTAGAAAATGCAGAGTGAACAAAAGAAAAAGAAAATGTAGAGTGAAATATAAGCGATATTTGACAGAAATATGCAGACATAAGTGCAAAGGTTATTCAAAAGGAAATGAAGTAAATCACTAATCTGAACATTCATCATCTTAAGAAGTTAGAAAATGAACACTATACAAGTATGTTTGGGTAAGCGTTGAACTGCTAACCACAGGATTGGCAGTTCGAAGCCACCAGCCCCTCTAGGGGAGAAAGATGAGGCTATCTAGTGTTCTAGAGATTTACAGCCCCAGAGGAGCCTAGTAATAAGTTACAGTAAACGCAATAGCAGTGGGCTTATCCTTTTGGGTTTGGGATGAAACGAGAGAAAGCAGAAGGAAGGAAATTGAGAAAAGAGTACAATAAAAGGTTGGGTTACAAACCCAAAGTTCTTTTGATGAAGATTTATTACAATTGTCCAACACACTAATTTTAAAAAAAGCAGAAAAGACACAACTAATTAATATAAAGAACGAACATGATCCTGCAGTCACTGAAGAGAAAATAAGACAATATTACAAACATATTTATGCATATAACTTAAAAGTTAGTTAAAATAGACAAATTCTTTGAGACCATAATTTATAAAAACCAATACAAGAGAAAGATAGAAAATTGGAGTAGTCCTGTATAATTTGAAGACCTTGAATACATAATTTTAAAATTTCCTGGTGAATTTCCCCAAATATTTACAGAAGAAATAACACCAATTGGACACAGTGTCTTGCAGAGAATAGGAAACAAGGGGATTCTTTCCAGCTTGCTTCCTAAGGCCGGTATAAAATATGAAAATGTGGCAAAGACAGTCCAAGAGAAATAAGGGGACGTAAGCACAGATTTGAGAAAATATCAATACTCAAAAACTTAAATACTTTTAAAGAAAATATAAAAATAATTATATATTATGGCCAAGTAGGGCATATTCCAGGAAGATGAACACAATTAAACATTTGAAAATAAATATGATTCATCATATTAAAAGGGAAAATAATATTGAAAACATTATCTCTAAAAATGCCGTAAAAGCATCCTACTATATAATAAGAAAAAGAACGTTTCCTTCATCAGATAAAAATGTCTACAAAAATGTCTAAAAAATACACTAGGTATCCTATCCAATAATGAATTATATAAAGCTTTTTTCCTGAAATGAAAATAATGACTACCATACCTGCTGTCACCACTTCTAGCCAACATTGTACCAGATGCTCTAAATAGTGCAATATAACAAGAAAAAAATTGTGAGAGGGAGAAAGAAGAAACAAAACTGATATTACTTGCAGATGTCATAAATTGGCAGGCCTACGATCCAGAAGAACCAATCGACAAGCTATTAGTACTTATAATGGGAACACAGTAACTTTTATTAGACAAGTAAAAACAAAAGTTTAATATACAAGCAACAAACAAATGGAAATGGGAAAAAGAGATAGTATTTAGAAAAATATTTAAAATAGGAAACAGCAAAATCTCACAAACAAATTTTAAAACAGGTGCAAGACATTCACTTTGAAATAGTATTGAAACAACTTTAAAAAGAACTAAACAAATGCATGGCTATATCATATATGAGGGAGTACTCTCCCCCCAAAAAAACAGAATTATTTTTCAAAGTTACCGGTATATATTTAATTTTTTTACAAAACAACCTTATCACCTTCAAAGTACTCTCCATTGCACTTAATACATTTGTCAAATCTGAGATTTCATTCTTGGAAACATTTTTCAAACGCATCTGTTTAGATGGCTGGCAGTACTTCCCTTATTCTATGTCTTCAAGCTGCTGTCCTTTCATGTCCCTATTTATTTGCAGAAATGAAAAATCACACGGAGCGAGGTCAGGTGAGTAAGGTGCATGGGGCAAAAACTGGCACACTGCGATGGCTGCGTGAGTAGGTACATTACTATGGCAATACCAGTCGCCCATCTGCCACAAATCAGGCAATATTTTGTCGCACACTGTTTACCCTATCTCTAAATGGAAATCTTGATTAATAGTCTGACCTGGTGGAACGAACCCCAAATGCACTACAAGTCAACATTTTCATCCATTCGGGAAGCTGACGGACATCCAGGAAAAGGTTTGTCATTTATTGACATTTCACCTTTTTTGAAAGGAGAAAACCACTCGCACACTTGAGTTTTTCCCAGAACGCTGTCCTTGTAAGCTGTGTGCAACATCACAACAGTTCCTGCATCATTTTACACAAGCAGGAAACAAAATTTCACAGTCGCACACTGTTCTCTTAAATTGGCCATCACAAAAAACAAGATTCAAGCAAAACTTCTTTTATGAAAAAATTCACTGTGACCAGAGAGAACCTTCCCAGGTGATACCACTGGGTGCTCTAACTTGGAAGGAGTTGCTTGATGCTCACCTAGCAGGCTAATGGGTACAAGAAAAACTCTGCTATGCCCAGTGCATTTCTGGCTTTTTTGGCTACTCCCTTATATATACACTGAACAACTTGGTATTTAGAAAATATCAATTTTTCCAAAATTGACCTATGGAGCTAAGGCAAATCTAATGAAAGTCAAGCAATTTGTATAAAAATTGACGAGCTGATTTCAAAATTGATAAAGTGGTGCAAAAAAATGACAAAGATAATCTTCAAAAACAAAGCTGAAGAACTTACACTACAGGGTCATTTTGCCTTCACCATGGTAAGCCCTCATAGGCTGGCTTGTCAACCAGCACCATCATAGATTACATGGAATCTTCTAAAAATCTTCCATGGCACCTGGGAGTTGAGGCAGACTCTGGAGAGCTAACCTCAGACTCCACCTAGGAATAAAAATTCCATGACTTCATTTGATTTTGATGTGGCTTCTCAGATTGCCATGGAAGGAAGTGAGTACCCAATGGGACCTTTACCTCCTGCAGTCCTAAAGAAAAGGCAGAGCCAAAGTTCATCCTGTGCTTCTGACTTTCCTGGGAACCCACTCACTATCCTCCCTTGCCCTGCAGCATGCTTGTCATCAGGCGACATGTCTCACTGCTGGCTCCCTTCAGCATGTCCCCTACCTTCTTTTACTCATGGGATCAGAGGATCGGGTTTTCACCTTCTCTCTGAATGAGCCCTCCAGTGTGTGTCCTTCTGGGAGAAAAACCCACGGCTCAGTCTTCCTGAAGAAGGGACGTCCTCAACCTCCTCTCCATGTCACAGGAGAAAAGCTTTCATCGAGTCCTCCCGCCTTGACACTTGAAATGCCATCAGGAACAATAGAGAAATTCCCAGCTATCTCTACGAAGTGAGTCTTTCAAAGACTGTCTACTCTAATCATCAAAAGTTGAACATCACGGCCATTCCTGCTAACCACAATCCAATCATCAACCTGCCACACCACTCCTTTCAACTCCCCAAGAGATCTCAGCCAGCCCTTCTGATTAGGAGAGTGATTTTTATAACAATGGTAAGGAGGTGAATTCAGATTCAACTACGTCAAAGTTCAACACTTCAACACTTCAATATAACTTCTAAAATGTGCAGAATAGGCGTTTATGTAAAATTACTTTTGGCATGTATATATTTATACTCATAATTTAGCTATAAATTCTAGCCACTGCTAGAAAAGAATCTGAATTGCTTGCACAAGCAATTTCATCAACAGACTATTTTACAGCAAAATAGCACGGGGTGTTTCAACAATGTCTAAAACCCAGAAGACTAAAGATGAGCTGGAATCCCAGTGAAAGCTTTTCCTTTATCTATATCTTGCTGTATTTAGAAACATCTATGTGAATATAAAAATTTAGCCACTGGTTGCACCATATTGCAAACCTGTTCTTTAGAATAGACTACATGCTCTCATCCGAGGTCCCGGCAGAAATGAGACGTGGTGCACGACTTCTCAGAAAGGAAAGAGGCTTGGTGGGTGGAGAACATAAACATTCTCTAGAGCTGAAGCAGTGGAAAAGGGAGACAGATTCTCACAGCTGAAATCAGTCGAAGAAGCAGTCGGACAACACCTTCCTATAGACGTACAAAATACCAAGTGGGAGAAAGAGGATTTCTGAAGAAGAAGACAACTAGAAAAGACTGTGGACAGAAACGGGTAGATTTTAGAGACTGCAGGTGAGAACCCCCTCACACTAAAGGATTAAAGGCCCCAAATAAACACATGACTATTGAGTTGATTCTGACTCCTAGCAACCCCATCTAGGGTTTTTCGAGATTGTAAATATTCATGGGGGCAGATAGCCTCATTATCGTTAATGTTTGGAGCATCTGGTGGGGTTGAACTAGGGACCCTGCGGTTAACAGTTTAATACCTAACCTTAAGTGCCATCAGGGCTGGTGACTGAAGATGGGTATGTGTTTTAAAAGAGAACAACAGTTACCACTCGCTAGTAGTTTAAAATTAATCCCAGAAAAGGCTACCTTTATCAAGCACTTTAATTTTTATTTTGTTGTATCGTTCTCATGGGCACGTTAAAAGTTGACATACACAGATGGAAATGTTCAGGAAGTTCTCACTGAAGAATAATCCTTGTCTCCCCATTCAGCCAAGGATGCACATAGCATCAATTACTCGGTCGAGACTCTCTACTGCTACCTGGTGGCGACATACGCAGATTGAAGAAGCAACAATACCTTAGAAGCTGTCATGCAAAATCCAGTGGCACCGTCATGCAGTGACAACGTTTGCAGGAGAGACATAGATCACACAGGAAAACAAGAAATATACTCAGATGGTGAGAAATCCATCAGGAAGAATAAAAGGTGCAATTTTCAAGAATAGCTGAATGCTGAAAATATAGCTCCTTTTTTAAAAGAGGTGGGTTAGGGACGGGGGGACCAGGGGGCACGGTAGGGGTGGCAGGGAACAAAACAAATCTCACTATTGCAGTGGATTGCTAAATTTCCAAATCTGAGCGACAACAAAAACTAACAAAGCAAACATCCCACTGGTGTCTACGTATTTCCCTCTCTATGTAAGAGCACAGTGGTTTTCAAGAGCCTATTTATTTAAATCCATGAAATAAAGTCGACCATATGAACTTCAGTGAAGGGTTGTGGGTGGACATGGATCAGCACACCGACCACTGTGGTCCTCCACATTGGGCCTCCTCATTTCCAAGCTGAAGTCAAGTCTTTCACCAAAGGCTCTTGGTGGGTTGGAACAGAACAGAGATGCTATGAAACAGCATGGCTGGCCATTCTTAGTGGCTTCCCTGGCACTTTGGCTCTCCCACTCAAAGTACAACCAGTACTTGCTTGTGTGATGGACCAGCAAGAGATGAATGAAGCAAAAAGTTCCTATCTTCACAACAACAGTGTTCTTAGCAAAATAGAAATATAATGATAACTCACGCACTGTCATCAAGTTGATGCTGACTCATGGTGACCTTACAGGACAGGGTAGAACTGTTCCCTTGAGTTTCCAAGACTGTAACTCTTGATGGGTGTAAAAAGCCCCATCTTTCTCCAAAGGAGTAGATGGTGGTTTTGAACTGCTAACCTTGCAGATCGCAACCCAATGTATAACGATTACGCCACCAGGGCCCAAGTTATTCAGACAAGCTCACAAATCAGTAAAGAACAATATCAGTCATTCCTGCCTCATCAGAAGAATCTCCATATGTACTTCTGCTGTCACAATTGATGTACCAATCTGATATTCTTGGTGAACTTAATATAAGAAATATAGACAGTAGTGTTGAAGGCACCGTTCTTTGTATATGTAAAGCTATCACAAGCAATTCCAGACATTCTTTTTGTTTTATTTCCATTAGAGGATGTATATTAAAGAAGAGCGAGGACTAGACTATCCATTAGACAACCTTTTAAAAAAATACCTTTACTGGGGCTCTTACATCTCTTATCACAATCCATACATTCACCCATTTCCTAGGTGTTTTTAGTTATGTCAGAGGAATGCCAAATTGTCTCATCGTGGAGCTTCATTAGTCCCTACATTCATTAGTCCCATATCTTCTAGGTGAGGGAAGATGCCTCAGATTTAATCAGAAAGGATACAAACCCACTGTTACAGGAAAGAAGCGCTCTTCTGAGGACACCTTGCGACAAACACAAGGCAGTGTTTCACTATGAACTGTTATCCAGGGGAGAAAACACTGTCCTTGAGTGTGCTCAATGCAAGGGCCCAGGGTCTTAGTGAAGATCTTTGGTGAAAGAAGGGAAAGTCAGTCTCTGTCAACTGTGTTTTCCTTCCCAAAGAAACTACGTGCATGCTGGAGGCATGGTGTATTTCACCATCAACCATTTTCACCAAAGGACATTTGGAGGTTTAAAACTGAACACAGAGACTGTGAATACAAAAGCAAACTAAATGACAGATAAAAGTGTGTTTCCTATCTATAGGAGCTTAGGAAGAGAAACTTGAGAGAGATTTGCAACTTTTAGGAATGGATTGCTAAGATGGATATACGGATGAGCCATGCTCTAGAGGTGACTATGCAGGGCGTCAAACGTCTATCGGGATAATGGACATTTTCCATGAATTATTTTGAAGCACCCGTATATGGATAATACATGAGTTCTGTAACAATCATCATTGATGAGTTCCCATTGGACAAACTTTCATACTTTTCAAATTCAAGATGTGATGGGTTTTAGACACATAAAGAATTTAACGAAGAGAATCGCCCTACCTTGAAAATGAAATCTGCCATCAGAGGTCCTGCGATCTTAAAGGTTTGCCTCTCAGCCGTCCTCTGAAATTCAACGGTTGTGTTTTCCACAACAAAAACTCCAGGGCTGTTAAAACTGTGGTCTCCTTTGTTCCCTTGAAGTGTTTTAGATTCAATAACTAAAATGACAAAATACAATTCATGTAAGGTAAATATCTAAACGCACGTTATTTCCAAAGGCACTTTGCAAAGACAACGACAGCATATACTATCACCAAGCCTGCTGTGTTTATCCTAACACTGACTGCTATCCGTGGGCTACAATGGTATAACTTTTCTTTTCAAGTTCCCCAGAGGAGCTAACAAGGGCTCTAGGTTCAATGAGGTCCATACAACTCTGGGACCAGAGAAAGAACAAAATTTTTGTTTCTTTAAAATCTTCATCTTCATGATATACCTATTATTGAAAGTAGTGTTATCATACTCACTTTACCACCTGTTGAGAAGACACTCTCTCATGCCCTCTGTACTTGGACACCTCCACTTGAGTCAATGGTATCGAACTGCTCTTAAAGAACCCCAAATAGCACCCAAACCCAATTCAGATTTTACAATGAGATGCAGAACACGATGCTAGGACACAGTGGGATGGTCTGGCATTAGGGACTGCAGCCGCCTGGCTGGGCTCAGTTGCTTTCATTTGCTGGATTTTCTCCCTGCCCCTGGAGCAGCTGCAAGAATTCGAGCATGCCGGACAGACTGTACAGCAGGCATTTGGAGACATCCCTGATTATCCCTGACAGGCAGGCTGGGAGCCTTTCTGGGAAAAGTCAAAGGCTGGCCATGAGCTACTTGATCTGGAGGAGTCATTAGCGGTCAAAGAATAATGCTGGCTCCTTTCAGGCACACAAAACCCCAAGCACTTTGGCCCTGGTCTCCATGACCGCAGTAGATTTTTGGAAAGTGTGAGATTAAGTTCATTTCCTAGCTCCAATGAAGATATAAAGCGGAGTACCACGAAGTGTGTTGTCAGTAAAAATGAGACGGGACACTGGAGATAGGGAGAGGGCCCCAGGCTGGATGCTTCGGGCCTCTCAAGTGAGGCCGGAGAACAGTGAGCAGGAAGGTAACAGCCAAAACCAAAATGGACTTGGACAACATCCACCGGCGTGCAAGACGCCCTCTTTTGAGGTTGAGTTCGAGCCTGAGATGACTGGATTGAATGAAAATGATACACAATGAATCCCACCACTATTCTGGGTGTAATTGTTTTACCACTGGGCTAAGCTTTGCGATCATTGCTTTCCAGGTTTCACGGGGGTGCGGAGTTGGGGCACCGATGCAAAGATCTGGAAAGACAATCTGGGAAGGAAGGGAGACCAGGTCCTATCAAATCCATCACCTAAACCAAGACCAGCATATCTGTGTGTTTGGTTTCAGTGTTTATTTCAAATGGCAGGTCTACTTCATGATCTCAACAGGGCCCAAGATCTTCAGTGGCAAGGATACTGAAATACAAGTAGCAAAACCAGTTCTCAAAGCACTGTTAGCCAAGCTACTGTTCTCCACTACTAAGCCAGGTGCCCGTCGCAAAATCTCTCTTTCTCCTAACTGTCTCAAGAGGCGTCTAATACCCTAGGGCACAAACACAGGTTGTGTAGATGGGGTGTGGAAAACAGGTGCTCTGACTTAGATGTGTAAATGAGTCAATACACAAAAGTGGGCAAATAAATACAGGCGAAGTGATTTAATCAAGTGGAGTTTATCGACAGCCTAATAATCTGGATTAACACCACCACTGTGCCCCAGCGAGGCACATGCCCATAGGGTTTTATTAAAGTTACCATTCTTATTGGTGGTCAACTTGCTGCTCCTTAGTGCCTGTGTCTCTCAACGTATGTGGCAGCAAGGGAGTTGGTGGGTTTTCTAGTAAACAATGCTGAAGACCTGTTAGCCCGCAGATCATCTCTAATTGTGTTTTTGTAAAAGAATATATAGTCCCAGCATTTCCGGGTGGTTGTTGGCTTCCGAGCAGTTGCCCCTGTTGTGACACCAGGTGACACACAAGTCCTTCCATTTTCCGAGTTCTCCAGTCCGCTCTGTGGTTCGGCACCAGGAAGGCTGGCGCTGGGTAGAGATCACAGGCAATGCAGAGAAGGGAAGGAAGATGCACCTCCTCTACTGTGACTTCCTCCTCCTCCTCCTTCTCAGGTTTACTGTGGAGGACGAGGAAGAGGTTGGCAAAGAGCTGATCCATCACCTCAACATGGTAACAAAGAGAATCTGGCACTCTCCACCATGGAAGTCCTCTGAGATTTTACAGAGAAAGGATGTATGGAAAGATGATGAATTCTTCCAATTGATGGGTTTTCACTGAGAAGTGTCCAAGTCCAAGCTGCTTTCAAAAGAGGAAGCCAGAGAGCTGCCAGTGAGTTGAATCTGAGCCTTAGGTGCCCACACAGCAGAACAGAATGCTGCCTGGCCCTGCATGCTCCTCCGATCACCAGTATGTTGGGATCCATCACTGCAGCTACAGTGCCAATCTAGTTCACCGAGGGTCTCTTGGGCCTCACTGACCCTCCACTCCCACACATGATGTCCTCCTCCAGCAATTCATTTTTGATGACCAAAGAAAGCCAGTTGACTGTGTTCTCTACTCACGCAGAAGTTTTCCAGTGGGTAACTTTCCTAAGCAGATCTCCAAGCTTTTATTTCTAGTCTGTCTTAGTCTGGAAGCACCGCAAAGACCTCTCCACCATGGAGGACCCATTGTAAGAGAAACTAATAGAGCAGTGATGGTCAATGAGAAAAGGATTACACTAATTTTCCTAAACAGATCTTAAATTCTAAGATTGTCATAAAAATTTTATTAGGTAAACTTGTCATTAATATTTACCACAACTAACTTAGTTAAAAAATACTTCAAACTTATGGTAAGAGTTGAGCTGTGTTTTCACATTACACGTATTGATTCAGCATCCATTTCTTTTGGTTGGTCATTGTATTTGGTATTCATGTTTATATATGGTCAACAGACAGGGCTTAGAGAAAAAATAAGTCAATTCTTCTAACTGATAATGGAAGTTTTCACTTTGTGACATGTTGACTTTTTTATTTAATTGCTAGTCAAAATTTCAATAATCAAATTATGCCACTATAAACCCCAAACCCAAACTCACTGCCATCGAGTCAATGGTGACTCAAAGCCATCCTCTGTGGAGTTCCAAGACTATAACTGTTTACAGGAGCAGAAAGCCCAGTCTTTCTCCCTTGGAGCACACTAGATGTTTTGAACTGGCATCCATGTGGATCACAGTCCAACGCATACCCACTACCATAAGACCCCTTTCAAGAAGATCTTCCCACCTAAGATTTTGAAGGGATTCATTTTAGGGAAATTTGGAAATGTGTGTTCAGTATAAATTGAGGCCTTGGCTTGGAATGGAGCTATCATTTTAGGATCCAAATTCTCCTAGATCATACATAAGATTCTATAATTCAATTCCATTCCCTAGCAAAGATAGTAATA
Organism: Tenrec ecaudatus; assembly: GCF_050624435.1. Taxonomy (NCBI): domain Eukaryota; kingdom Metazoa; phylum Chordata; class Mammalia; order Afrosoricida; family Tenrecidae; genus Tenrec; species Tenrec ecaudatus. The sequence continues at coordinate 49,489,746 of NC_134538.1, read as the reverse complement.
GTATGTTCCTGGGGGTTCTTGGTTCTTGATAACACTATAATTGGGAGAGTTGGTAGTTGATGTGGATCTTAAAAGAAAGCTTCATTGTTATTTTTAAAAGCTTATTGGTTATTAACCTGAGATATATATTTTTGCTACAATCGAGAATTTAAAAAACAGCTGCATAAATTAAGAAAACAAAATGGTTTCTACATTTAGATGTTTAGATATATTAATCAAGTTCTTGGTCAATGAAGCCAGTTCTATTCATCATCAAGGAGAATAACTTACAGAAACATTTCTAGGGCCAAGTGTGAGACTGGTCAGGAGGAAATTTTCCCAAACACTACATCTGTAACTTTTAGAGAAACAGAAACATTCTCAGCTCTGACCACGACACAGACCCAGTCTTGAGTACAGAGTTATGCTCGATAAGCATGTAAATGAGTGTTTTCCTTCCAAGCACCCACCTTTCCAAACTGCTGCCTTATTTTGCTTGAGGAACCGATAAAATCCATTCTAGAGCTGAATGGTTGGCAACTACCTGTCGTATTACCAAAAAATCAGGCTCAGGGATTTCTTAGGTTTAAACATCGTTATTTCTTTAAATCACAACACTCACCCACTTGAAGTGTACAAGTTACCAAGTTTCAGGTTACTTACAAGGTTGTGCAGCCATCACCGTTGTCTAAAGTCAAGCCCCCCAATAACTCAGTCCTTTTAACAGGCATCCCCACTCCCCCGCCCTCAACTCACCTTGTCAAATGCTACCCTCCTTTCTCTCTGCCTCTGAGGGCTCGACTCTTCTGCAGAGTTCACATAAAGGGAATCCTACACTAGATGGCATTGTGTGACTTCTTCACTTTACATAACGTTCTCAAGGCCCAACCATGTGCAAGCATGCTTCCATACATTATTTATTGCTGGATATTATATGATTGTATGTATAAGCCACATTTTACTTATCCACTCCATCAATTGATGGACATTTGGGTTATTTCCGTCTTTGGGCTCTAACAAGTAATGCTGAAGTGAACATTTGTCATATTATAAGTTTGGATCCAAACGGATAGTTTAAAAAATTGTTTTATTAGGGGCTCATACAACTCTTATCACAATCCATATATACATCAATTGTGTAAAGCACATTTGTACATTCATTGCCCTCATCAGTCTCAAAACATTTGCTCCCCACTTAAGCCCCTGGCATCAGGTCCTCATTTTTTCCGCTCCGTCCCCGGTCCCCCCTCCCTCATGAACCCTTGATAATTTATAAATTATTATTTTGTCATACCTTGCCCTGTCTGATGTCTCCCTTCACCCACTTTTCTGTTGTTGTCCCCAGGGAGGAGGTCACATGTAGATCCTTGTAATCGGTTCCCCCTTTCCAACCCACTTTCCCTCTACCCTCCCAGTATCGCCACTCTCACCACTGGTCCTGAAGGGATCATCTGCCCTGGATTCCCTGTGTTTCCAGTTCCCATCCAAACAGATAATTTACAACATGATCACTCCAATGAGTCACCAACTTTCGATCAGAATAATGCTCATCGGTTTCCAAAACGCAAACTCATATTTAAAAGGATGAAGACTTACTGTCCTTCAGGGGTGATATATCTTAAAGACCACGTAAATTAGGAGTTAGTTCTAAAAGGACAGAGGGTAGATTAGGCAGATACACTATCCTGACTATCACTAGTCTATTCCCACTCATAGCGACCCTGCCCAGACCTCCAAAACAAAGGCTGGAAGCAACCAATTGAAACAGACACAGATGGCAATCCCGGTACCCGGAGTTTCAAAGGAAAGGATAAGGACCTGGATACAATTCTGGAGAAAGGAAAAAAAAAAACAGATAAAAATAAAAGGCATGAGGAGAGGAAACTGCCAGCCAGCACAGTGTGGCCAATTTGAAATCTAGGAGACAGTATTCAGATTGGAGCAGGAAAACTGGCTTTGCTCACTCAAAAATGCATCAGCAATCATATGGAGGATAGGCAGTTAAACAGAAGTGATCCATCCCCTTACCTTGCACAATTACCCAGTGACCAGGGATGTAGCTCTCCACCCACCACCATCCGCCTGGGGTCACAAAAACCCACCCAACCATCATACTGCCAACACTCCACTTTTTTCCACTGATATTTCTTCTTAATTATTCCCTTTGCCCAAGCCTATCGCTTTTCTTTTCTTTCCCTTCACTTGCCTCCTCAACCCTTGTGTTTTTCGATCCCGCGGAACAAAGGCTTCCTTGCGAAGCCAGCAGGATATGCTCAATACAAACTCTGTTTGGAAGTTAGCCGATTGCTGGGAGTGGCTAGTTCCCTCTTCTTCTTTCCTGTTTCATTCTCTCCCCCACCCCCTCCACATTTATTTTTCTTCCTTTTACCTCTCGTTTTGTTCCTTCTTGTTTTGAACCTGCAGAGGGTACCTCTTTCCTGACCCCTGCAGCCTGCAGGTTCCATGGAGCCAGGACATAATCTGCCAAGTGAGTTTTGCACTCGCACTGTAGCTGTGTGCGGTGTTTGGGCTTGTACTGTGCCAGGGTGGAGAGAGGGTACCTGAGTAGACCCTATGTTAGACCACAAACCAAGGCTCAATTAATTTTAAAACATCAAAATACTACAAGGTATCAACAATGGTTGTGGCAGTTCATGGACTGGAAGCTGCCAGAGGTCCAGGTCAGATAAAGAGGATATGGAACAAGGTATACAATTGCTGATTTCAGATGGACCTTCGCTGAAAGCAGAGAATACCAGAAAGATATTTATTTGTGTTATATTGACAAAGCAAAGACATTTGACAGCTTGGATCGTGACAAACTATTATTTCTAAGAATGGGAATCCCAAAACACTTCATTGTGCTCACGGGGAACTTGTCCATGGAAGTGGTGGGAACAGAACAAGGGAATACTGCATGGTTAAAAATCAAGAAAGGCGTGTGTAAGAGTTGTATTCTCTCCCCATCCGTGTTCAATCTGTATGCCGAGCAAATAATCAGAGAAGTTGGATAAAATGAAGAATTATTTGGCATCAAGATCGGAACAGGGTTTATTTATAATCTGCAATATGCAAATAGCACAAACTTGCTTGCTAAAAGTGAGGAGGACTTGAGAATTTGCTGATGAAGACCAAGGCTTGCAGCCACAAGTATGGATTACAACTCAGTGTAAAGAAGACTGAAATCCTCACAACTGGTCCAATAGGCAATATCATGATAAACAGAGAAAAGACGGAAGTTGTCAATAATTTTGTCTTACTTGGACCCACAATCAATGTTCATGAAAGCAGCAGTCAACAGGTCAAAAGACGCTTTGCGTTGGGTGAATCTGCTGTACAACACCTCTTTAAAATACTGAAAAAATATGTGACTTTGAGAAATAAGGTGTGCCTGACCCAAGCCATGAATTTTCCGTTGGCTCATATGCATGTGAAAGTTGGACCTTGGAAAAGGAAATTGGAGAGGAATTGCACTTGAAATGCAGTGCTGGTGGAGAATCCTGAAAGTGCCGTGGACAGCTAAAGAACCAACTGTCTGTCTCTTGGAGGAAGCACAGCAGAGTCCTCCCTGGAAGCACCGATGGCGAGACTTTGTCTTACATGCTTTGGTCATGTTGTCAGGAAAGACTGATCTCTGGAGAAGGACAGCATGCGTGGCTAAGAAAAGAGGCAGTGAAAAATAGCAAGGCTCTCAACGAGATGGACTGACACCGTGGCAGCAACCATGGGCGCCAGCACAGGAATGACTGTGAGGTGGTGCAGGACCAGGCAGTGTTTGCTCTGCTGTGCACAGTGCTGCCATGACAAAGAGCCAGCCGACGGCACCTAACAACATACAACAGTAGTTACACAATCAATGTCATCTACCACATAAATAGAACAAATTAAAAGAAACACACAGCATATTAATTCATGCAGAGAAAGCATTTGACAACTCCAACCCTCATTGTTGATTTAAAAAACAAAACCAAAAAAACCCAGGCAAAAGAAACCATTCAGCAAAATAGGTATAAAAAGACAATATCTCAATGTAACTAAGGGCAGATAGTTAATATTATATTCAACAGAGGAAATAAAAACATTCCCTTTTCAAAGGGAGCCAGACAAAGATGTCTTTTATCTCCACTTCTTTTCAATATTGTATTGCACGTCATACACAGAACAATAAGGCAAGAGAGGAAAATAAAAACCCAAATAGGCAAACAAGAAGTAAAACTGTTTCTATTTGCAGAGGCTATGACCCCATACAGAGAAAATCCTAGAAACCCAACAGGAAAACTACTAGAACCAATAGAAAGATTCAACAAAGATCACGATGCAAAAAGAGAACCCTGAAAAGGAAATTAGGAGCAATATCATGCACAGTAACCACACAATAGATGAAGTATTTAGCAATAATCTATAAAACACAACTACCAGAAGCCAGAAGAGCCTAGCTAAAAGGAAGGATGTACCATGTTCATGGATAGATAGGGTTAATACTGTGAGATGTCAATACTACTGCAAGTAGTCTACAGATGTAATGAAATCACAATCCAGATTCCACATCATTCTTTAAAGACATGGGGGAAATAATGAACCTTTTATTAGAAGCAACCCAACACCGAAGAAGGATTCAGTAGGAAGTCTCATGTTCCCCGATCTGAAAGCCTAGTATATTCACATGCATATGGGCCTCAAAAGACTTCACTGTAAGAGTTAAAAGAGATCCTACCAACTGGGAACACTTTTTAGGCAATGACACATTAGACGAGGAACTAATCTTTAAAATGTATAAATAATTTCAAGTTGACAAAAAAAGCAATAAAAAATGGGGACATTTTATTGCTATTTTACCAACGAAGACATGCAAGTAGCCAACAAACGTGAAGAAATGTTTCTGATCATTTGCCATTACAGAGATGCAAAACAAAACACCCGTGAGTCTCATCCTAGTACCAATACAACTCCAAACCAAACCAATTGCCATCTCATTGGTCCTGACTCAGCAAATCTACAGGAAGAATATCATTGACCGTTGGGTCTCTAATGTAAATCTTCAAAGATGCAGAAAGCCTCATTTTTCTTTTTTGGAGTAACAAATAAGTTCCAACTGCTGAGCTTGTGTTTAGCATCACCAAGCATAACCGACTGCTCTACCAGGGCTCCTTCCATCACTAACTGCAGAAATGAAAGGAAAAAAAATGCTAGCAAGGATATGGAGCTATTGCAACCCTGATGCCCTGCTGGTGGAATTCCAAATAATGCAACCTCTGTGTAACGTGGTGTGGTGGTTCCTTAAATTTTGGAAACAGAAATACTATATGAACCAGCCATCTCATTACTAGCTATGTATCTATAGAAACAACAGTCAAGGCACTAACGTTTCTCTGGCATACCCATGCTCCGCACAGCATTATGCACAGTAGCAAAAAGACGGAGAGAACCTAAGTGCCAATTAACAGATGAAGGACTAAACAGACTATGGCACATATACACAATGGAGTACTATGTAATGTTAAAGAATAAAAATGGATACACCAAACATCTCATAACACGAATGGACCTGGAGGACATTATGCTGAGTAAAATTAATCAATCACAAAAGGACAAATAATGTAATATACCACTAATCTAAAATGTCAAGAAGAGGTTTATACAGAGAAAAAAAATAATCTTTGAAAGTTACCAGGGGCAGCAGGGGAATCTGCTAACTAAATGGCAGACAAGTATTAACTTGAGTGATAGGAAAGTAATCTATAATGAGGGAAAGATCATGATGAAGTGATCAAAGCAAGGAAGACATTGCAATAGCAGTAATAGCAATGATGTATGAGTACAGACACAGATCTACACTCAAACTGGACTAAGTGAGCGGACGACACCTGGTAATGCACTTAGGCTTGGCGGAGGAAATGCCTTTGCATTATTCAAATGTGCTGTAAATAGACCCATGAATATTGTAGACCAAAGGGAGCTCTGATAGCACAGCGGGCTATGCACTGGGCTACCAGGTGCTTCTCGGGAGAAGGTGAGGAGTTCGACTCCCATCAAGATTTACAGCGCTTGAAACCCACAAGGGCAGTTCTACTCTAGGCTGTAGGCACAATGGCAGTGAGTGTTTTGTTTTTTTATAGTTGAGCATCCAGGGGGCAAAGTTATGAAAACTTCTTAGCCATAACCAAACACTTTGAAAGAATGCATTTCTGGACCTGGGAACTCCAGATTATAATCTCAGGCACATCAAGGTCAAGTGGCATAACGTAATCCACAAGGACAATATTTGACATTGTTCTTCGGTGAGTAGCAGTTGGGATCTGAAGAGCTTTCAAGGAGCCATCGAGGAAGATACTGTTGCTCTCTCCTCATGTGGACTAAAGAAGAATAAATCAAATCAAAGACTCAAGGAAGCAATTAGTCCAAAGTACTTATAGACAATGTGAACCCCAACCTCCATGACCCTGAGACCAGAAGAACTAGATGGTGCCCAGCTAACACTGCTGACTTCTGTGACAAATATCACAACAGAAAGCCCTGGATAGAGTATAAAAGAAATGTGGAATAAAACTTTAAACCATAAAAAGACCAGACTTAGAGGTTTGAAAGAGAATGCTGGAACTACTAAAGTGATGGCCCTTAGATAACTTCTAAGCCTTAAACTCACCCACATGACTGAGCTTGCAGCCCAAACATAAGGAGGTACACACTCATTAGAATGATCCACGGTATGAGACCAAAGCGATAGCATTTGCTCAGAGATAAAGCTCAGACAGCAGGAAAGTATAGAAAAGAAAGATGGATGGAAACAGGAAACACAGGGAGAAAGCAGGAAAGGAGCTGTTAGATTGTAAGGATTGCAATAAACATCGTAAATCAAACGGTGTAGGAATTTGGAACACTGATTTCTGGACCAGTGAGATTTGCTCTGTAAAATTTTACTTGAATCACAATGAAAAGTTCTTTTATATTTTTAAGGCATCTCCATGTTTCCCTAGAAAGAGTCTTGAATGAAGTGAATTTTATATGCCTATAAATGTTTTAGAACTTAAGAAAAAGGACTGATGCTATTTCAGTCATGATTCATGTAATAGAATTTTAAAAGGCTTCCCAACCATCATTTACACTTATTGTTACAAAGATGTTCTCTTACTTCTCTAATTTAGAGCACAGCATACCTTACAATGGGCCTCATGTTTGCAGCATTGGTGACCATAAACATTTTTTTTGCATTTTTATATAGTCATTCTCCCCCTCCCTTTAAAAAAAAATCATTTTATTGGGGGCTCGAACAACTCTTACCACAATCCATACATCCATCCATTGTGTCAAGCACATTTGTACATATGTTGCTCTCATCATTTTCAAAAACATTTTGTTTCTACTGGAGCCCTTGGTATCAGCTGTTCATTTTTCCCCTTCCCTCCTGACCTCCCCACCTCCCCTTCCTCATGAACCCTTGATAATTTATAAATTATTATTTTTTCATGTCTTGCACTGACCAGTGTCTTCCTTCATCCACTTTTCTGTTGTCCATCCCCGAGAGGGGGTTATAGGTAGATCATTGTGATCGGCTCACCTTTCTACCCCACCTTTCCCTTACCATCTGGTATGGTTACTCTCAGTTTTGGTACTGAGGGTTTTATTTGTCCTTGATTCCTTATGTTTCCAGCTCTTATATGTACCTGTGTACATGCTCTGATCTAGCCTGATATGTAAGGTAGAATTGGGATCCTGATGGTGGGGGGGAGAAGCATTGAAGAACTAGAGGAAAGTTGTATGTTTCATTGGTGCTACACTGCACTCTGACTGGCTTGTCTCATCCCCATGACCCTTCTGTAAGGGGATGTCCAGTTGCCTACAGATGGGCTTTGGGTCTCCACTCTGCACTCCCCATTATTCACAATGATGTGATTTTTTTGTTCTGGGTCTTTGATGCCTGATGCCCGATCCTATTAATACCTGGTGATCACACAGGCTGGTGTGCTTCTTCCATGTGGGCTTTGTTGCTTCTCAGCTAGATGGCCACTCGTTTATCGGCAAGCCTTTAAGACTCCAGACACTGTATCTTCGAAACCCAGGCACCATCAGCTCTCTTCACCACATTTGCTAATGCACCGCTTTGTTTTCAGTGATTGTGTCAGGAAGGTGAGCATTATGGAATGCCAGGTTAATGGAACAAAGTGTTCTTGCATTGAAGGAGTACTTGAGTAGAGGCCCAATGTCTATCTGCTACCTTAATACTAATCCTATAAATATATGTACATAGATCTATTTCCCTATTCTTATATATAAATATATTTACATATGTGCATGCCTGTATTTAGACCTCTACAAATGCCCTTTGCCTCCTAATTCTTTCTTCTATTTCCTTTTACTTTCCTCTTGTCCCACCATCATGTCCGGCCTTCATTTGGGTTTCAGTAATTCCTCTCCGTTACATTGCTCTTGATCAGGCCCTACCAGACCTCCTACTCCCTCCTTGCCATTGATTTTAGATCACTTGATGTTCCCTTGTCCCTGGGTTTGTTAACACCCACTTCCTTTCCCCCACCTCTCCCTCTCCCAAGTACTCCATAACCACTGTTCATTGTTTTCTTCTCCAGATTGCTTATCCTGCCAATCTTATCTAGATAGACATGAAGAGATAATAATATACACAAAAACAAGACAGCGCAAAACAAAGCAACAAAAGAAAACAAAACAACAACAACCAATGACTAAAAATATAAAAATAAAAAGAAAGCCTATAAATAGATCAAAGTCTGTTGTTGACCTTTAGGGGTGTTTTTTCCAGTCAAGTCTGATGGGATGCCATGCCCTGCCCCCACAGTCTATTTTTGGTATGCCCTGGGGACTTCCTTGCACTGTTCCCCTTGCTGTTCTGTTGCACCCCCTTAGTGTTTTGCCTTAGTGTGGTGGGGTCAGATCGAGCGCAATTCCCACACAGTGTCTCCAGTCTTGTCCCCCGTAGCACTATGGGACAGTGAGGGACGTCATGTCTCATGGTGAGGCTGGCTCTATGGTCCTCTCTGTGCATTGGCTGCTCTGAGCAGGAATATCATCCTCAGGGCTTGGTGGGCCAGGATGTGCTCTACTCTCTCTCCTTCCCTGTTCATTTGCTTCTGTGTGCTCTGATCAGTCATGTCCCTCTCCCTGCACTGCAGTTCCAGTGCTGTCCTCTGAAGTGAATTATTCTGGGGGGATGGAGGGCTTTCCACATAGTTGGGATTGGGGCCAGCCCCTCAGATCTCTCTATTGGTTCCCTGCTTCCTGTTGGTGTGACCATAAACATTTTTAAGAAACATTCCAATAAAATCTTGATATTATATTTTCTCAAAAACATTTCTAGCTAGAATATAAAATCTACATCATACATACTGCCTAATTGTTGCACACACACACAACCCAGGAATGCAGAGACACAGATGAATGTCAACATATTCATGCACACACACATGTGCAGACACACGAGAAACGTGGTATATTAAAGAATTTCCCAAAACATGACATTTTTTCTGAATTAGAAATCCGAGAGGGGAAAACTTGGCACAACATGTAGCTCTGATCCACCAGGCATTCCTTTGTGTGGTTTAGAAATAGGTATAAATTGTACTTTTATTGGGAAAGAAAAGCTTCTTCAAGGTCAGAGGGCCAGACTGGCAGACACCCATTTTCCTCCGACTAAAAACAATATGCCCTCCCTAGGGACCACAATGAGACCTTGGGAACGAAGGAGACAATTTTGGCACTTTGAGTTCTTTGAGACCCTAAGAGATCAGAAAGTCTAGGACAGATTGTACCTTGTTTAAAGAAACACTACCATCACAATCCTCTATTGTCTCTCACTCTGAGTATCTCTGAAAGCGGCTTCGACTCTGCAGACGGCAAGTCCTGATCTGCTGGCACCAAAGCTTGTTCTGCTCAACCATAGCCATTGATAAGATTCTGTGTTTTCAACTGAGTTTTGTTTTTTCATCCTACACTTCTTAAAATTTCCAGAAGACATCAAATCTTAGTATATTCTACACACACACACACACACACACACACAATATATAGTTTATTTCACTAATCACTTGATTGCCTCTCCCATGTTGGGGTTAATTGTAAAGTGATCTATTTCTTGTTGGGGGCATGAAAACAATGAAACAAATTAGGGCAGGCATGACATCCCTGGTGATGCTGATTAAAGTGGTGGACAGGGGCAGCTCTTACCCAACATGAGGGGTAAGCACGAGCTTGCACGTGAGACTGCTGACTACCAAATAGTAAATCAGCTCTACCAATAAGGAAATAAGTACACCCATGCTTACCTTGCTTACTAAGTTTTCTGTTCCTACTAGGGAGTGTAGATTTGAAAAAGGGCTTTGACTCTGCAGGAAGGTGCTATGGATTTGGGAAAGACACTGAAGCCAGCCATATCTAGAGGGAGAATCGTTGATGTGGTGACAAAATGTGAACATGTGCACTGCAGATTAGTAGGTAAGCACCAATTAGGCTACGCTTGCCTTGCTTATTGGATAATTCGACACCCTGGATGAAGTGCCTGAGATGTTTGTCTACTAAGCCACAGCCACAGAGACTCTGTTAGACTGAAGAAACTTTTAGGAAATAAAAAATACCGTTATCAAGATTCAATGCTACTTACAGAGGTGTGCAGGTCCTTTCACTGTGATTCTGACACTGCGGCTTCCCAACGGGACAGCAATGGCATTTTCTTCCCCTGCAGAGAACAAAAGGCACTGCAGTAAAATGGATGCGCTGGCCCGTTTCTTTCCTGCCGATTCCGACTCAGAGCGACCACACGGGACAGGAGAGTGACCCTGACGTGTCACCAGGCTGTCAATCTTCCTGGCTCAAGGAGCCGACCTTTAGATTAGTAGCTCTCTACTTAAACCACCGTGCCACCAGCGCTTATTATACAAAGGAGTGGCTTACCTAATACACCAGCGGTGTTTGCTTCCCCGGCGTACTTGACCGTTCTGACTAACCTGTAGCGAACAGTTGCACATGGCTGTCACGGCATACTGTGAGTAAGCACAGGTAAGTCTATGTGAAATTCCCTTATTAGGGAGGTTCCATCCTTGTCAGAGATTGCACATTTGAAATTAGGCTTTGTAAGAAGGTATGGGTTGAGAGAGAGAGAAATAATGGCCAGAGGCAGACCTAAACGCAGTCTCTTTAAGGTGGTGAAAAACGGCGAAGTTGTCCACTGCAGATTAGTAACAAAGCTGTGCCCACCTTGCTTATTGGGAAATCTGACACCGAAGGAGACCTAAACATGCATCAATATGAGAAGAACTAAACCAAAGCGGGTCACTGCTGGACTGCTAAAGCGCAGGGTCAGCAGTTCGAACCCCCAGCTACCCCGCAGAACACAGTTGATGCTATCTGTCCCTGTAAAGAGCGGCAGCCTCAGAAACCCCGGGGAGGGCTGCTCGGAGTCAGAAGGCACTCAAAGATCATGGGCTGCTAAGGAGTTCAGGTGGCACAGTGGTTACGCACTGGGCTCCTGACCCAAACGTCTGCGGTTTGAACACACCAGCCAGTGTGGAGAAAAGATGCAGCAGTCTGCTTCCATCAAGATTTACAGCCTGGGAAACCTTGCGGGCACGTTGAGTCTCTCCTATAGCGTCCCTGTGGACCAGACTGAACTTAGCAGCAATGGATTTGGATTGGGCTTTGGGTTTCTTCCAACTAAGTAATACTCTGCAGCTGATAAAGGTATTGATAAGCTAGATAAGTTAATGTGGGAAAACTGTCGATATAAATTTATGAGAAAAAGGAACAGGTTGGAAAATAAGACACGCAGTGTAATCACATTTATAGAAGCCTATGTATGCTTAAATATCACATTTTAATGTGTATGTGCATACACCCACCCCTCCTTGATCTACGTGGCTGGGTTTCAAAGCCAGAGCCATGATGCAAACAGTGTTCGGTGAGAGTTGGGGACTGCACTTCCTCCTCAGAACCAGGGCTTCCCCCCACCCTACCCCACCCCACAGCCCCTCCCTGTCTGCCAGGTGCCCTTGGAATGCACAAGACAAGACAGGCCCCCCTTCCCCATCAGCTCAGAGATTTTAGGGGTGAGAGGGGTGGTGGTGGTGGTTGGGTATTGGCCTCCCACCTCTCACTGCCCATTTTGAGTGAGAACTCTGCTTTCTGTTCACCCAGCCTACTGAATGTCTCCCCTCTCTCCACCTTCCTGCCTCACTAACCGCCCTCACAGGCATCTTTGACCTCTCACCCAGTCTCCCCTTGGCGGCCCGTGACCTTCAGTCAAACCACCAATTCCTTGCATGCCTCATGGAGAAGCTGTCCTTTAGCCACTCAACCCTGTCTCTTGTGTGGCCCAGGTGACAATTGGGAAAACATTTGGGGAGTGACCCACAGAAGGTGCCCCAAGCCTAGCTGTGAGTTCACTTACAGCTTGGAGCATCAGGGCACCCCCTGGGAGTTTTTCAAAGTCGCTGTAAAAGGAAAACGTCAGATATCAAGATGGTCAATACGTGAGGGGTGGGTGCTTGTGTGTGTGTGTGCATGTACATAGAATATGCAAATAAATACTATGTTCTATTTTCTATAAATTCATGGAATGATGCTACACACGCAATATTGTTGTTGGGTACAATGGAGTTGGCTCTGCCTCACAACAGCCCTCTGTACAACGGGACACTCGACTGACTCCTGCACCAGCCTCGGGATTGTTCGATTTGAGCCCACGGTGTAGGCTCTGTGTCAATCCCTCTGCTCAAGAGTCTTCCTCTACCCCCCGTCCCTCCACTTTACCGAGCATGGAGTCTTTCTCCAGGGACTGCTCTCTCCTGCTGACACGGCTGAAGTGTGTGAGACAGGGTCTCCTAGTCCTTGCCTTTAAGGAGCATTCTGCTGTACTTCCTCTAAGACTTGTTTGTTCTTCTACAAGTCTTGGTACCTTCAGTAGTCTCTGCCAGCACCAAGACCCGGGGAGGACACTGTATTAGAGTTTAAATTCTGAGCACCCCATTTGCAGAAGGCTAGGATGACAGTGAGAGGTCAAATCCACTTGCAGAGCTCCCATGCAATTAAGTCTCAGTAAATCCCTGCTGACCACTGGCCAGGAATGTGAACCACTGTGCTCTCAGACCCAGTGAACGACAAAGTAGATTTGTGCAAATAGGGCCAGGTGGAATTTTTCTACTTATCATTGCTCTCCTTTTTGACCCACTTTAAATCTATTCTAGTTTTTATTATTTCTGCTTTCTTTTAGTTTGGGATTTTTCTGTGTTGTATTTTGTTGTCATTTGGGGTTATTTTGGTATGATTTTCTTTAATATGAAGTCAAGGATAATTAATTCTATAAAGACAGTAACTGGATTAATTATTTTTAAATCACTTTATTAGGGGTTTATGTAACTCTTATCACAATCCATACATACAACAATTGTGTCAAGCACATTTGTACATTCATTGCCCTCATCATTCTCAAAACATTTGCTCTCCACTTAAGCCCCTGGGGAGGGAGGGTAAATGAGATGAATAATTTCTTAGAGTAATTGCAGGGCGGTTAGAGGGAAAGGGTACAAAAAATGAAGAAAATAGTCTAAAACGGTGGTGATAATTGCACAACTCTTTTTAAGAAAAAATATATTAAGAAAAAAGACATTTAAACCATTGAACTGTGTTGTGTGTGAGTTACATGTTGATGCAACTTTTTAAAATGCCGTCATTTTCAGATTACATAACTACTCAAAACCTCAGAGGGGAAAAACAAAATTATTAAAATGAAAAGGAAGAAGAGTTCAGGAAGTATCCAGATATTCAACAAGTAAATTTTAAAGATCCTTGAATCTGAATAAATACTGAATCAGTATGTGTATGTGTTCCACTGTATAGGAATATTTTTGTCTGCTGAAAAGTCTAAACACAATGACAAACCCAGTCATAATGAACAGTTCCCTCCCCCATGCTGTACTTCTATTATTTCTTACTAAATAAAATTAAGGCTTCTTGTAGAGATCCTTTAATCTAAGCCTGAATGGAAAATTATATATATAACCTGGAACACTTGGTCTAACTAAAGCCAGGAGGTTCTCAAAGGTGACTGCATGTTAAAATGACTCGAGAGACAACGTGAAGAGTCTGCAATGTGAGTAGTACTAAGAACAACCAATGCAAGAGAGTGAATCACAAGAAAAATGTTGACACCCACGAGTTCAAAAGAATACTTTTTGAAAGTATCATCAATTAAAACTCAAGGATAGAGGAACCAGTTCATAATGGCCCGGTGAGCCCTGTGAGTTGGAATCAACTCAATGGCCGTGAGTGTGGTTTTGAAGGAACGCGATCATTCTGAAAGCTGGCACATGAAGCCTAAGAAACATGCCTGCGCTTCTAGGGAACTCACGGCTGGTTAGAGAAAGTTGCTCAATTTAGAATTGACCTAGCTCATCAATGAAGGCTTGGTGGAACAGCACCACTTAGGGCGTGGTCATCAATGGCTACAACATTACAAAAGGAGAGACAACCATATCCTGTATACCCCTTTTATAATACAGTAAAAATACATAACACAGGTTTTAACTCAAACTATGGGAAATGTAGAGACAAAAGAACCTGTTCAGCCAGGGCATGGGGATCTAATCAGACATATACAGACTCTAGAGTCAATAATTAATTTCCTCAAAAAATAAATTTCACTTTATCGACAACGTGAAGAGACAACATAAGGAGTTGTATTTCACTCAACATAATGTTTTCAAGGCGTATCCCTGTACAGCATGCATCAGCGGTCCAGTTTCTTTATGATGGTAATATTCCCTTGCATGTATATGCCATATTTGGTTTATTCTTTGGCTAAAGTATATTTAGGCTGCTTTACTGTTTAGCTATGGTAAACAGTGCTGCAATCAGCGGTGAGCATCTCTGTTGGACTTCTTGCCTTTTATTCTTTTGTTTACATTTAGAAGGGCATCGCCGGGGGAAATGGCAATTCCATGGTTAACTTTCTGCGGAACTGCGGGGGAGAAGTGGGCAAAGGGAGCCCTCAGATGGTGTAAGATATGACAAAATAATAATAATTTATAAATTATCAAGGGTTCATGGGGGAGGGGGAGCAGGAAAGGAGGGGGAAAATGAGGAGCTGATACCAAGGGCTCAAGTAGAAGGCAAATGTTTTGAGAATGATGATGGCAACATATGTACAAATTAGCTTGACACAATGGATGGATGTACGGATTGTGATAAGAGTTGAACGAGCCCCCAATAAAATGATTTTTTTTAAAGAAAAGAAAAATAAAATAAAACCTGGCCACCACAACCAGGTAACAGATAAGGATTTAATATGCAAAAAATATAAAGAACTCATACAACCTAACAAAGAAGAATCCCCCACCAAAAAAAAAATGGGTAAAGAATGTGAATAGCTATTTCACCAACAAAGATATGCAAATGAGCCAATGAGCATATGAAAAGAAGGTTAGCATCATTAGCAATTAGGGTGATGCAAATCAAAACATTAAGGAGAAGCCAGCCCCTCTCCACCAGGACCGCTAATATGAAAGCAATCAGAGAGCAAGGACCCCTCGGGCGAACCCCCAGGATCAGAGTTGGGGGCCTGTTATCCGAAAAGGAGCGAGCTAAAGTCAATGGTGGCATTTTGACATAGTTAGGTCACAATGTAATATCTTTTCATTGCATCTTTTAAAGCGGTTTCAATTCTTTAAAATAAGCGAAGGGGAAATGCATGAGGATTCAGACCCTGGGGGCTCCCCTCTGGCCCCGGGCCAGGGAAGTGAGCAGCCTTGCTCACATGCAGAATGGATTGGAAAGTGGACTGCTACGGATGCACTTCGTTAAAATTTAGCATTCTGATCACCTGACCCATTACATTTGTTCTAGTTTTTAATATAAAAGTTTGTATCTGTTCTACTTTGTTATTCTTGTTAGCTTTTTGGTTGTTGCTGTTGCCATTTGTTTTTTAATGTTTTTTTCTGTACATGAAATCCAGGATAGGCAAATCTATAGAGACAGTGGCT
The DNA here is from genome assembly GCF_050624435.1 of Tenrec ecaudatus. Lineage (NCBI taxonomy): Eukaryota > Metazoa > Chordata > Mammalia > Afrosoricida > Tenrecidae > Tenrec > Tenrec ecaudatus. The sequence goes on along the minus strand of NC_134538.1, from coordinate 49,473,769 downwards.
GGATGAACGGTCCCTGGGGAATGGGGGGAGGGGAAAGGGGGGGTTGGGGGGATATGAGGACTAATGCAGAGGAGCGCACGATGGAAGAAAATGTTCTGAAACTGGTTGCGGTGATGACGATACAACTCTTCCTGGTGTGACTGAACTACTGAGTCATATGAAGTGTGGATTCTATGCCAATAAAACTGTTGGGGGGTGGGGGCGCGGGGAAGAGAAAACAGCAGAGACTGATGAAGACGTAGGGAAATTAAATCCTTATCCATTACTGATGGGAATACAAAATGGTACAGCCACCGCGGAAAACAGTTAGGGGGACCATACAACTACCATGTGAGCCAATTATTCCACTCCTGGTAGAGACTTGGGAAAGTCAAAAAGGACTGCTACAGAATCACAGGTGCCTTTAGTAAACAAAAAATGTTAAAGTGTCAAGCTATTATTCTTGATGTGTTGGGCTGCCAACTGCAAGGTCGGCAGTTCAAAACCACCAGGTGAAACTCTCAGGCGAAAGATGAGGCTTTCGACTCCTACAGTCCTACAGAGTTACAGTCTCAGAAACTCAGAAGGGCAGTTCGGACCCTGTCCTATAGGGTTGCTACAAGTTGGCATCCGCTTGATGACGGTGAATTTGTTTTTTGGGTTATTTTTGACATTGCCTCCATCTTGGTCTATACCCCAGTGAACTCACTGTTTCCATCTCTCTAGCGCCCCCCCCCAAAGAATTCTGCACTCTTTAATGTCCAGCCCATCAAAGCGGTCATTTTAGCATCTTTGAGGGGCTCCAGTTGGATTCCTTGTAGAAGTTCTGAGTTTTCGGGGGAACAAAAAGAAATGAAGGGGTCAGGCCAGGGCTTTAGGGCAGCTGGGGTAAGGTTTCCAAAAGTAAAATTATGCCAGGATGACCTTGCCACCCTCAAAGAATGAGCTGGTGCAGTGTCGTAGAAAAACACTATAAATGCACTGTCCTTTCCCTCACCAGGGCCATTTTTAGCTTAGTTTTGTTTGTCTTAATTTCTTTATACTCTCCTCCCATGATCATCCTGTGTCCTTCAAGAAAATCTATCACAATTATCCCTTCACAATCCCAGGAAATAACCATTATTACTCCCTTAACGGAGCTCTCTTTGGAAGTCACTGTTTGAATCTAGACCTTTTTTTTCTTAAGGCACTTTCAAGAGACGAAGCCAAGTGTATTCTTGAGAGAACTTGTCTCCGTCCACCCACTGACCACAGAGACATGCTTACATTCAGCTGGTTCGGATTAAATCTGTGCAAGTGTGAACTCGAACTGAAGTGGCAATCCCTGTGGGCTTACCCTCGGATCTACCCAAGAGACTTAAAAGAAGCGATGGATGGAGTCAGACACATGGCTACCACTATTTGGGGCAGCTCTGCTCCCGTAGCCAGAAGGTGGAAATGAAGGTGTAAACAAAGCGTGGCCTATAGGATTCCTCAACCTTGAGGAGACATACAGTGTTGAAACACGACGCCTCACATATGAACCTTGAAAACATGCTGAGTGAAGTAAGTCAACCACAAAAGAACAAACAACGTATGGCCTCATTTATATAAAATATCTAGAACCGAAAAATGTACCGAGACCAAAGTTTATGAGTGGTAATCAGGGGTAAAGGGTTAGGAGAAAGGAGGATTCATTATGTAGGAAGCACTGGATTTCTTTTTATGGGGATGGAAAATTTGCCAACAGATATTACTGACGGTAACATAACATGATTAATGCAGTTGTTATCATGAAATTGTACACGTGGAAAAACAGTGAATTGACAGTAAAAATAAACATAACATCTAACAATGATATATTATGATGTAACATATAAATATGATATATTATATAGTGAGTATAAGAAAATACAGTAAAAACAATAAAAAGTCAATTCACACAACTCAATAAAACCAAAATAGCTTTTTGAAGGAAAAGAAGATTCCAACTCAGTGTAAAGACCACCCTAATCCTCTCAAGTGGATCAATAGGAAACGGCACAGTAAATGGAGTAGAGATTGAAGTTGTTAAGGATTTCATCACTGCCCACGGACGCAGCAATCACAAGATCAAATGCAGCGTTGCATTGGGAAGTCTGCTGCACAGATCCCTAAAGCATTGACGAGCAAGGTTGTCATTCTGAGAACTCCAGTGCGCCTAACTCCGGCCGTGATATTTTTAATTGCCTCAGATACATGTGAAAGTTGGAGACTGAATAAGTAAGACTGAAAAAGAATCGATGCATTTGATTCACATTGCTGACTGAGAACTTTAGAAGTACCAGGGACCACAAAAAAGAACAGACAAGCTTATATGGGACAAAGTCCAATCGGAATGCTCCTTAGAGGCCAGGATGAGGAGACTTTGTCTCGTATACTTTGGACATCTTGTCAGGAGGGACTAGTCTCTAGAAAAGGATATCACGCTTGGTAACGTAGAGGGGCAGTCGAAAGAGGAAGGCCTTCGATGTCTAGATGGATCAGCGTAGTGGCAGCAACGATGGGCTCCGGCTGAAGAACAATTGTGAGGCTCTCCCAGGACCAGGCAGTGTTTCCGCCGGCTGGACACAGAGTCACTGTGAGAGCCAGCCCAATGGCACCGAACAACAAAACCCCTTTCTTCCATTAAAGCAAAAGAATACTGGCACAGCATGTCAGGGCCAAATCATTCAGAACTAAAAGTTAACCAAAGGCTTGCCACAACCCGGAGGGCATTTGTTGTAGGGAAACAACTGGCCCTAAGTAAGAACAGCAAGTTCTGAGTCCGTTTTCTTGCCCTTCTGTGCAGATGATACGTCCTTGCTTGGTGACTACAGAAAACTTGCTGATGGAGTTTGCACCTCAACGTAAAGAAAAGGAAAATTCTCACAACTGACTGGTAAACAACGTCACGGTAGACGGAGATGGAAGTTGTTAAGGATTTCATGTTACTGAGATTCACGATCAGTGCTCTTGGAAGCAGAGGTTGAGGAATCAAATGATGCAACGCACTGGGGAAATCCGGCGCAAAAGGTCTCTTCAAAGCGTTGGAGAGCGAGGACGTCGCTCAGAGACTCACGTGGGCCTGACCCAAGCCATGGGATCTTCAACGGTCTCATAGGCATGCGAAAGCCAGTTGATGCATAAAGAAGATCAGAAACCCATTGACCCATCTGAATGACTGTGTGGCGAGGACTACTGCATGCACCAGAGACTGCCGGAATAAGCACATATGAACTAGAGGGAGCCCAGGCAGGATGCTGCTTGGAAGCGAGGAGGGTGAGACCTCATCTCACAGACTGTGGAAATGCTACCTGGAGAAGGATAATTCTCAGTAAAGTAGATAAAAGCAAACCAAACTCATTGCCGGTGACCCAATTTTGACTCATGTCCACCTGTGGGACAGAGTTTCTGAGGCTGCAAAGCCTTGAGGGACCAGAAAGCCTCATCAGTCCTCTGCAGAGCAGCTGGTGGTTTCAAACAGCTGACCTTGACATTACCTGCCCAACACTTGGTAGTGTCATCTGATCATTTGTAGGCCAGACTTATACTTTTATTTTTCTTGTGTGGATAGCTTAGATTTTCTACAAGTATGTTGTACACATTTTGTTTCCTTTTATTTTGAAAATACATACACATTAGAGTGATTTCCCTGAGCCGACAAAAGCCAATTGGAGTAGATCAGTTGTACTGCTTCGCACTGCAATTCCACCTTAAAAGTACTTTGAATGCTCCCCGCCCCCCACTATCATGATCCCAATTCTACCTTACAAATCCAGCTGGACTGGAGGATGTACATTGGTACAGATCGGAACTGGAAACACAGGGAATCCAGGACAGATTAATCCCTCAGGACCAGTGGTGAGAGTGGCGATACCAGGAGGGTGGAGGGAAGGTAAGAGAGAAAGGGGGAACCAATTACAAGGATCTCTATATAACCTCCTCCCTGGGGGACAGACAGCCGAGAAGTGGGTGAAGAGCGACATCAGATGGTATAAGATACGACAAAATAATAATTTATAAATTATCAAGGGTTCATGGGGGAGGAGGAAGCAGGGATAGAGCAGAAAATATGAGAAGCTGATACCAAGGGCTCAAATAGAAAGCAAATGTTTTGAGAATGATGAGGGAAACAAATGTACAAAAGTGCTTGACACAATGGATGGATGTGTGGATTGGGATAAGTGTTGTACAAGCAGCCCCCAATCAAATGATTTAATTAAAAAAAAGAAAAAAGGTAAATAAAACGAGTGACATAAAAAAAAGTACTTTGTCTTTTCATTTTAAGGTGAAGCAGTAAAGAGATGATATTGAGCTTTGAAAACCAGTTGGAATCGAGTCGACGGCACGGGGAGAGCAAATGACCATGAAAAAGCAGAGATGGCAAATGTAGACCATTTATCCCAAGCCTTTGTGCCACTGAGTTGGCACTGCCTCATAGAGACCTAATGTACAATAGACAGGAACATTGCCCGGTCCTACACCAACTTCATGATCATTGCCAAGGTTGAGTTCACTGATGTGCCCACCGTAGATTTCTAGTGTCTTCCCATCCAGGGGGCTCATTTTTCACATCTATATTGGACAATATTCCATTGTGATCCAGAATTTTTCATTGCCTGATTATCAGAAGGTCGCCAGGCATTTCTTCTGGTAGAAGTTCTGCTGCAATCTGTCCACCATGAGTGATGTTGTTGGTATTTGAAACACCGATGGCATAACTTCCAGCAGCAGAGCAACACCAGGAAAGCTCCTAGAGCATGACAAACTGAAGACAGATGCTGGCTTGTTAAGTAGGTAAAATATGGGGGTAGCAGCAGAAGCAGTGGACAATCAAGGAACAGTTTGTTTAATATGCAAGCATTACTGATATTTTCATGTAAGTTGGGAGAGGCCTGGTCATGTTTAATTATTATGGGAAGAAAAAGTCGAGAGTGAGAGAGAGAGAGAGAGAGGGATGGGGGTAAGGGAGCAGGGTGGGGAACACCAGAGAGGGGATGATGGATGGAGCGAGATCTCTGAGGAAGCGGAGGGGCTGGAAGCCAACACACAGATGGAAGAACTCATTATCCTTGGAAAGGGAGATAGACACTTGCGCCTCTGTAAGGGAGGGAGTGGGAACAGATGGGTGCAGCTGCAGGGCGAGGTTCTTTCTGGTGGATTCTGTTTTATTGAGGGTGTGTGTGTGAGTGTGTGTGTGTGCTCGCGGGCGTGCGCACGTGAGCACGTGTACTCTTCTTGGGAGCCTTGCATAAAATGAACTTTTGCAAATGGTCCATACATGCTTGAAATTCCCTTAAAAAGGCAATGCTCCATACATGCTTCTTAATGTAACATCAATTAGATGGCACAGATTTTACATGTGATGTTTACTAACTGAAGTGTGCTAAAGTCTTTCATTGTAGCTTTTCTACTTTTAATTTCTTGTTGCTGTGTTCCTCTGAGTCACAGCCACCGATAGGAGGACACAGAACTAGAACTGCCCCATAGGGTTGCCTACATTGTGATGTTTACCAGAGCAGATCACAAGCTATTTTCTTTCCTACTATGCCACCTAACCCCAAACCAAACCCCCTGCCATCAAGTCAGTTCTAACTAATAGCAACCCCATAAGACAGAAGAGAACTGCTCTGGGTGCCAAAGGCTTCAAATCCTTTATGAGAACAGAAAGCCCAACACATAGCTAAATGTTAAATGCTCAGTTGTTAACCAAAGAAAGGTTGGTTGTTCAACCCCCCAGAGTCTCCAAGGGAGAAAGACTTGGCAATCTGCTTCCATAAAGACAACAGTTAAGGAAGAGCCCTGGGGCAGTTCTACTCTGTAACCCATAGGGTCTCGGTGAGTCAGAATGCACTGGATGGCAACTAACACCACGACGACGACCACTACCACCATCACCACCACCATGACCACCACCATGATCACGACCACCACCACCACGACCATCACCATTACCACCACCATCACCATCACCACCATCATGACCATCATGACCATGACCATGACCATGACCAGCACCACCACCACCACCACCATGACCACCACCAACACCACCATCACCACTGGCTTTTGCTTGCTTGTTATCATCCCAGTCAAATGAGCTGCTAGCAAAAATCTCTCTTGAGTTACACTCAAAGCTAGAGACCTTTATGAAACAGTTGCAAGGTCAGTGAGGGGTTTACATTTTAAACTACCAATTCTGCATACAACAATTCAAATTACTCATCAACTATCAACAGCCCCGCCCCCATTCTACTTAACGGCTCCCTCGGATTTCTCTTCCTCCATCTTCCCTTTCACTCAAGTCAACATCCACAACTCTCTAGTTTCTCCCTTCATCTTCTTTCCCACAACCTCTAATGTCTGCTCCCTTTGGTATGTAAGCCTTTGTATTAGTTTTTATGTTTATAGTAGTGAGCTCATAAGCATTAGAGATTTTGAAGGAAGGAAGAGAAACAATAAAAGAAAACACCTTACTGTCATGACGTTTTACAGGAGCAGAAAGCCTCATCTTTCTCCTGTGGAGCAGCCGGTGGGTTCAAACTGCTGACCTTATGGTTAGCAGCCTATTTCTTTCATAACCCACCACGGCACCTGGGGTCCTTAATAGAAGGAAGACTCAGTTGTAAATACAGTAGTAGTGACTGCTACCTGTGATTGAGGAGACGCAACCTATGAAGCTCTTAGCCTCTCCTGTTAGAAGCGTCTGTGTATCTGGGACTGCCAAGTAGGTGCCATGCAAGCGACTTAGAAACATTATTCACTCACACGCTGTAGATCCATTGGTCTAGAGAAAGGTTCAGATGGACGGATGGTTCTTCTCCACCCTGCCCTGCAGTGTTGGCGGAAGCAGGTGTAGGTCTGGGAACAGCCAGCTTGGTCAGTGGTGGTATTACTATGGCATTAAGAGTTTCTGCTGCACATGTTCATTGCTTGGACTTTTACCCAATTACTTTCATTAAAATTAAGAATCTTGTTGCTGCTACTCTGTGCAGGCAGTGTTGTAGCCTTTTAAAAATTACTGTGCCCATTACTTTTACTTCACAAGGCACTGAAGAGTGGCAATACAGAGAAGTGCTTAAGATGATTGATTCTGGAGCTCAATTGCCTAGGTTGGAATACCAGCACTGGTATTTAGGCTCACTGTGTGTTCGGGGGCTAGTTGCTTAACCTCTCTGTACCTCAGTTACATCTGTAACATGAGAACAGTAAGAGTGCACACCACACCAGACTGGAGTAAGGGTTCAGCAAAGTTAGTATCTACAAAGTGCTCAGAAGAGAATCTGGCACACAGTAGGGCTGTATAAATGTGAGTTATTATTAAAACCATGTCAAGTATTTATTATGCTCCCAGGCACTATGCAAAGCAACTTGAGACAAATTACCTCATTCAGTCTAGTAAAAGCCAGTTTCTACAATGAAGGAAACTGGAGCTGAGCAGGTTTTAATGACTTGTCCCTGATCGCTGAGTTCCTAAGCCGTAGACTCAGGGTCTGAACCAAAGAGGACTTTTTACTCTTGGCCGATGAGGCCACATGGTGAGCCTACATTGAGCCTCCACAAGGCTGCCCATTACAGGCTTTTCTTTTATAGGCTTCGCTTGTTTGATTGTGCAGTCGCTGTGCTGACTTGGAGAGCCATTCATTCAGTTCGCTTCTACTGATTTCCTCCCACACACAAGTGCTCAAATCCAGCTGTTCTCTCACATTTTTTTCTATGCCTCATTTCCTGCTGCAGATCACAGCCTTGTTAAGTAGCAATATGTACAGGAAATACATTGTCTACACAATACTAGCTAATCAATAAACATCGGTTTCAGTGCAGAAGGACTATAATTTACATCAGATCGGTTATTTTCACGATCAAAAACTCAAATTGAACTGCACGGAAGTAAATCAAAGGCAATACAAGGAAGAGGATGTTTCAGCTGTGCTTGCTCTGACAATACCCCCTCCCCCACTTATCTAGGCTTTCTTTATCCCCCCGCGCCTCCCCCCCAACAAAACTTTTATATAGATTTCTTATTTGGGGGAAAATCTACATAGCAAATTAGGAATGTCATTTAAAAATATCTCCACATATCATTCGGTGACATTGCTTATATTTTATAAGGTGCCAGGGTTCTCAGGGTTTCCCTTCTGGCTGTTCGGTGTCCATCGGACTAGTTTCCCTGCCCTCATTTCCCTTCTGATCATGGGTCTGGAGTAAATGCTCACGAAACCAGGTGGCATAGTGTCCATGCGTGATCCCAAATGTCTGCAGCTGGGAGAAAGACAGGAGATTTTATTTGAGAGGAGTATGGTCCTCTTAGATGACCCTATTTATGAGCCACTGATAAGACTTCCAGCAGTGATTAGAGTCCCAAATGTAAAGGGTGTCCCAGGGCAACAGTCTAGGGCATTCTTATAGACTCAACTGCTGAAGCTGCTCATTTTTAAGGAATTGGAATTTTGTTCTACATGTTTTCCCATCCTATCTGAGACCATCTCTTGTGTTTTTGGAAGGACCCATCCATCATGGTAGCTGGGCACCATCTAGTTCTTCTGGTAGCAAAGGAAGATGAGGTCATGATTTATGACTGCAGAGTATTAAATTGCAAATGAATTTCTTTGAGATCTTGGCTTCCTTCTTTCCCTTTGGAAACAAACCCTAGAAACCAGCAGTTGTTCTTTCAAGTATTGCTCATGCTTCTTTTCTCGAGTTTACATTTATCTCCGTAAGTCCCTGGGTGGCACACCTGGTTTGAACACACCCAGAGGTGCCTCGGAAGACAGGCTTGGCAATCGGCTTACAAAACATCACAGCCTTGGGAAGGGAGACATCGGACAGTGTAAGACAAGACAAAATAATAATCATTTATAAATTATCAAGGATTTGTGAAGGGGGCGGGGCAGGAGGGGGAAAATGAGGAGCTGATACCAAGGGCTCAAGTAAAAAGCAAATGTTTTGAGAATGATGGTGGCAACCAATGTGAAAATGTGCTTGACACAATGGATGAATGTGTGGATTGTGATAAGAGCTGTACGAGCCTCCAATAAAATGATTTTAAAAAGAAGATCCCAGCCTTGAATCGTAGCAGGTACAGTTCTATTCTGCACACATGGGGCCCATGAAGCGCAGATTGGTGATGCAACTAACACAGCATCTAGGCTCCAGCTCTCAAATCTCTTGCACACACCAAGGAATAAAAGAGTCCAACAAAATGTAGACATGGACTTGAACGGGTGTTAATAATAATAATAATACAGTCCCATGAGAAAATAAAAAAGTAGACGATATAATCTCCCTAAAATGAGATGATGGTTTGAAAGCATTCTGTAAAGTACAGTAAAACTGGGAAAGCTGGTACTTGTGTACAGGGGAGACTGGCCATAGCAGGAAAACTCAAATACCTTTCACAAAAACAAGCAATAGGAAAGAGGTGAGACTACACCCTGTCAGAGGTGGAAAACATGGCAGTCCTGTCAAGTCCAGCTCTCACAGGTCTCACTGGGTAAGAAATAAAAGGGAGGAGGCGTGCTTGGTATTAATGCTCTTATACAACCTGGCATAGATAAGCATGTGCTTCCAGTGTTTCAGCAGCTTGTTGAAACATTTCAGCTGGAATTCCACCAATTCCTGGAGCCTTGTTTTTGGATAATGCTTTCAATGTACCTTGAACGTCTTCCTTCAGCACCATTGATTCTTGCTCCCATGCTACCTCCTGAAATGGAAGGTTAACTAGCTCTTTTTGGTACAGTGACTCTGTATATTCTTGTCACATGGTGCTGGAGAAGAGTATTGAAAGTGCCATGGACTGCTAAAAGGGCAGATAAATCTGTCTTGGGAGACATAAGGCCAGAGTGCTCCTTAGAGGGAAAGGTGGCAAGACTTGTCTTACATACTTTGGACATATTGTCAGGAGAGACCAGTCCCTGGAGAAGGACATCATACTTGCTAAAGTAGAGGGTAGCAAAAGAGAAGAAGGCCCCCAATTAGAGGCTTGACACCGTAGCGGAAACAATGGGCTTAGGCATGGGGGCAATTGTGAGGATGGTGCAGGGCCGGCGTTTCGTTCTGCTGCACACTATGGGTCAGAACTGACTCGATGGCACTTAACAACAACAATATATACAACCTAGACCATTTGGTATCACTAACAGTAACAAGATATCTTGGCTGGTTTTGTGCGGGACAGGGGCTAACAACTTTTCAAGACCAGGGTAGTGAAGTTTGATTCAAGTTCATCTATCCCTCCATTGATACCGCGGGGAATGTGGAAGGGGAAAGTGAGAGGTCATCTGTAAAACTATCTATACACTGTTTTTTGTAAGAGCAGCTGAGATAGATGAAATATACCTACTAGCAAAAGCAGGAAATTCACAGCCAGAACCACAACAACTCTGGTGGGCCAGTGTAGATTTCTTGCCTTCCATGCAGTTCAATTCCCAGCCAGTGTACCTTGGGCACTGCCCACACCATATGTCCGTGGAGGATTGCTTGTTGTTATGATGGTAGAAAGGTTTCGTGGAGTTTACAGACTAAGACAGACTAGGAAGAGAGGCCTGGCAGTCTACTGCTAAAACTCAGCTAACAGAAACCATATGGAAAACAACAGTCTCATCTGCAGTCGGAGGAAGCATTAAGCTCCATTGTGCATGGAGTCACCTTGAGTCAGGGGACAGCAACAACACCCAGAAGAGAAAGAACAAGGCAAGGTCTGGACATGGAAAGAGGAAACCAACTTCAAGCAGCTTGAAACAGGTTCTTAGCCCCTTCCCCAGCCCCGAACTCGACTTCCTACCTAGAGCAAGCTACAGTACGTGAGTCTATTCCTGCTGAAAACTGCAAATACATCGTTGGATTTTGAGATCCCGGATCGATGCAAAAACATCTGCTCCCACCCTGGAGGTGTGATTAGTTATTGATGTAAAATGCCTTTATTTCAAAAGCCCGCAGTATTTCTTAATGAAAGTCCTAAAGAGGACTGGAATAGGAGGGGAAGTCTTCAGCACAATTCAGGGCATTAGGTTAGTCAAAAAGCACACCTGAGAATATATAATAAACCGTTTAAGCCATTTAAGGCCAAAGAGCAGCATCACCTGAGGACAGACTTACGAGGGTCAGGACCACAAAAACTGGAAAAGGGCACTGCCAATAAGGATCCAGGTCATACGTGTACAGGTGTGTTCCAAAACAAAGTGTGTTTGATCGTGTCTCTGTGATCCCTCCTGTTCGAGGCACAGAGCTCAGCTCGTAAGGTTAGGGCAACTGTGTTTTGAGATTCAGAATAATGGGGACTTGATATATTTTTTGGAATGACATAGGATGATCAGGGGGGTTGTTAGGAGGAGTTTCCATGAAAATGATTGAAAAGGGCACTGAGGAAAAGGCCATCCCAACAAAGCACCTGACACCTGGCTCATTTTTTTTAATTATTAAATATTTTTACTGAGGGCTCTTACATCTCTTATCACAGTCCATGCATTCATCCATTGTGTCAAGCACATTTATACATACACTGCCATCATCATTCTCAAAGGATTTTCTTTCTACTTGAGCCCTTGATCGGGTCCTCATTCCCCCTCCCCTCCCCCACCATCCCTCACGAACCCTTGATACGTTATCGATTATTATTTTCTTATCTTATATCATCCTCTGTTGCCCTTTACCCACTTTTCTGTTGTTTGTCCTCCCGGGAGGGGGTTATATGTTGATCCTTGTGATTGATTCCCACTTTCTCCCCTTACTTCCCCTAATCCTCCTCCTATCTCTATTCTCCTTGTTGGCCCTGAGGGGGTTATCTATCCTGGATTCACTGTGTTGTGGGCTTTTATCTGTAGCAGTGTGCATATTCTGATCTAATCTGATTTGTAAAGTAGAATTGAGGCCCATGATTGCTGAAGACAAAATGGGTGCATAAGCCAATGTGACGAAGAAAGCTGATGGTGCCCAGCTATCAAAAGACATAGCATCTGGGGGCTTCAAGGCTTGAAGATAAATAATCAGCCATCTAGCTCAAAAGCAACAAAGCCTACATGGAAGAATCACATCAGCATGTGTGATCATGAGGTATCCATGGGATCAGGTATCAGGCATCTAAATACCCAGAACAAAATAATATACAATGTGAAGGGGGGCATGGAGTGGAGATCCAAAGCCCATCTGTATACAAGTGGACAACCCCCTCACAGAAGGGTCACAAGGAAGAGAAGAGCCAGTCAGTGTGTAGTATACACCGATGAAACACACTTTTCTCTAGTTCTTTAATGCTTCCTTCCCCCCTACTATCATGACCCCAGTTCTACTTTACAAACCTGGCTCACTCTTCAAGGGTAACAAGGGCCGTCCTATAGGAATTTGGTTGGGAAACCTTACCCTCTCCTCCAGGCAGCCCTGGTTTTTCCCTACAGTTTTACACACACACACATACACACACACACACACACACACACACACACACACACGAGAGAGAGAGAGAGAGAAAATTTAAAAGAAACATGATTGGAGTCTGTAGAAAATTACTCAACTTCCATGTTGATATGATGTAAGCTGAAGAGTACAGAATTCTTTGAGGAAGGGTTAGAAAGATGGAACATCACCTTCAGAAGGTAAAGAATATATCAAGAACAATAGCTTCATGCATTGATACATTTGTTTAATAAATGTGTCTATGATTTTCTAGTAATACTTTTTAACTTACTTTTATATGAAAATCCAATAGCAAAGTTATACTTATGAAGAAAGACTGAGAGGTTTTTCCCCCTGAAAATCGGGGAAAAGACAAGAATGTCCAGTCACATCACATGTATTCAACATTGCTTTAGCAGCCAAAGTAGTAAAATAAAATAAGGAACTAAAAATGGTCCATATTGTAAAAGAAGTAATATTGTCCGTATTCATGGATGATTTGATTCTCTATATAGAAAATGCCAAAGAGTCTACAAGAAACATCCAAAGGTAATAGAGAAGTTTAGCAAACTTGTAGGGTACCAGGTCAACAAACTAAAATCAGTCGGGTGTCTCTATCTATACGAGGCATGAGAGATCTGAAAGGGAGGTTAGGAAAGAGGATAAAATACCTAGGAATAGATCTAACCAGGGACATGAAACTTGGACAGACGGCTGAAACAGATTAAAGAAGGCACACAGGTGAAGAGATGCTCCCCGTGCGTGGATCGAGATACATAATATTGTTAAAGTCCAATAATACACACACACAACGGATGCAACAAAAGCCCCGCCTTCTTTACAGAAGTAGAAACCCCAATCCTCAGCTTCACAAAAGCCACCCGGATAGTTAAACATCGCTGAAGGAGAAGAACAGGTAAGTGAGCTCCTGCCTCCAGAATTTCACATCCTACACAGATACGCAGCATCCCACATAGGAAACAGCATGGTAGGAGAATAACAGTAGATACCTGGATGAGTGTGGTAGAACGGGGAGCCCAGAAATAAACCCACACACCTATGGCTAATTGATTTTTGGAAAAGGGGACAAATCCACTTAATGGAGGAAAGAGAGTCTCTTTTTAATAAATGATGCTGGAAAGTTGGATTTCTTCTTTCAGAAAAGTGGCACAGGATCCTTACTTCACATGATGACAAATTCAAACTGGATTAAGGACCTGGGTGTGCAAACCAAAGTGCCCACACTAAACCCAGTGCCCTCAAGTCCATTCTCCCCATAGGGACCCTGGAGGACACAGGCTACCTGCTCCCCACGGTTCCTGAGACTGGCATCGTTATGGGGCAAGCAGCCTCAACTTTCTCCCATGAAAAAATGTGTGCATTTAAACAGCTGACCTGAACTCACTTTGCCACCAAGGCTCCTTAAATATGCAAACTAAAGGCAAAAAAATTCTTAAAAGAACAGGCAGGGGCAATTGTCAGGATTATTTTTCAACAGCGGTTATCTAAAAAACCACACACAGTAAAAGGCAAAATAAATAAATGGGATCTTATACACATTACAAACTTTGTCCATTAAAGAACTACCCCAAAAGTGAAAACACAGCCATCAACTGCGAGAATACCTTGTGAACTACATGACCAACAGAATATACTAGTCAAACATATATAAAATTTTACAACAAAAAGACAAATCATTCAGTCATGAAATGGGCAAAGGTCTTAAGTAGCTATTTCACTAAAAGGGCATTTAAATGGCCAGCAAACCCATGACTCATGTACAGTGTCATTAGCCAGCAGAGAGATGCAAATCAGAACCACAGGAGATTCCATTAGACGCCCACTAGGGTAGCGAAGATGAACAGAGAAAGGAATTAAGTGTTGGCAGCCATGTGGAAAAAGTGGAACTCTTAGCCATTGCTGGTGAGAGTGCAGAATACATGGAAAACAGTATGGTGGCTCCTTAAGACCTGAAATACTCTTTTGCTTTCTTTTGTTGCTTTGTTTTGCTCTGTCTTGTTTTTGTGCATGTTATTATCTCCATAGATCTGTCTAAATAAGATAGGCTGGATGAACAACCTGGAGGAGAAAACAACGGGACCAATGGTTCTAGGGGGGACATAGGCGAGGGGGAGGTAGGAGTAAAGGAAGTGGTGTTAACAAACCCAGGGACAAGGGAACAATAAGTGATCCAACCTGGTGGTGAGGAGGGTGTAGGAAGCCTGGTAGGGTATGATCAAGGGTAATGTAACCGAGAGGAATTACTGAAACCCAAATGAAGGCATGATAGGTGAGACAAGAGGAAAGTAAAAGGAAATAGAGGAAAGAGTTAGGAGGCAAAGGGCATTTATAGAGGTCTGAATAAAGGCATGTGCATATGCAAATATATTTATATATGAGTATGGGGTAATAGATCTATGTGCATATATTTATAGGTTTAGTATTAAGGTAACAGATGGACATTGGGCCTCCACTCAAGTACTCCCTCAATGCAAGAATACTTTGTTCTATTAAACTGGTATTCCATGATGCTCACCCTCATGACACAATTGCTGAAGGCAAATAGGTGCATAAGCAAATGTAGTGAAGAAAGATGATGGTGCCCAGCTATCGAGAGATATAGCATCTGGGGTCTTAAAGACTTGAAGGTAAACAAGTGGCCATCTAGCTCAGAAGCAACAAAGCCCACATGGAAGAAGCATACCGGCCTGTGTGATCACAAGGTGTCAAAGGGATCAGTTATTAGGCATCAAAGAACCAAAAATCATATCATTGTGAATGAGGGGGAGTGCATGGTCGGGAACCAAAGCCCATCAGTAGGCAACTGGACATCCCCTTACTGAAGGGTCGCGGGGAGAAGACGAGCCAGTCAGGGTGCAGTAGAGCAACGTTGAAACATACAACCTTCCTCTAGTTCCTAAATACTTTCTCTTCACCCCTCACCTACTATCAGGATCCCAATTCTACCTTACAAATCTGGCTAGACCAGAGGATGTACACTGGTATATATAGGAACTGGAAACACAGGGAATCTTGGACAGATTATCCCTGTAGGACCAGTGGTGAGAGTGGTAATACTGGGAGGTTGGAGGGAGGGTGGGGTGGAAAGGGGGAATCAATTACAAGATCTACATAAAACTTCCTCCCTGGGGGACAGACAACAGAAAAGTGGGTGAAGGGAGACATTGGATAATGTAAGATATGACAAAATAATAATGTAGAAATTATCAAGGGTTCATGAGAGAAGGGGGAAAATGGGGAGCTGATGCCAAGGGCTTAAGTGGAAAGCAAATGTTTTGAGAATGATAAGGGCAATGAATGTACAAATGTGCTTTACACAAGTATGTATGGATTTGGCAAGAGTTGTATGAGCCCCAATAAAATGATTTTTTTTAAAACCTGAAATAAAACCGCCCTAGGACTCCGGAATTCTACTCGTCAATATTGAGAGACTTGGCAGCACAGACTCAAACAAAGACATGTACACTATGTCTGTTACCGCAGTATTCACAATAGCCAAGCAGCAGGAACAACTGTAACGTACGTCAACAGGTGAATGAATACCCATGCAATGGAATACTACTCAGCCAGGAGGAGACATGAAGTCCTGACACTGCTACCAGATGGATGGAAGTTGCAGACATAATGAGAGATACCAATCACAAAAGAAGCAATACTGTGTTGGCCTCATTTATCTAAAAGGGCAAGCACACTGAGTCCTAAGTTTATTAGTGGTTATGAGGGTTGGGTGGCAGGAGGAATGGAGCCACAGAGGAAGAAGATTCAGGAAACGGAGGAGGGGATGGAATGTGTGACCAATGGCCTCCATGAACAACTGCCGCCTTTGTCATGGAACTAGGACTGGTTGGTGTCTGGCTCCCATTACTGAACACATTCATTTAAAATTCCATAGAAAACCCTGAGGAAAAGGGGAAGATGTAGAATAGACTGTTAAAGACTCACAAACACTAGGTTTCTGGAGTCATGAAGGGTGAATGTGTCCCTGAAAGTATTAGCCTAGGGATAAACTTTAGTTCTTAAATCAAAATCCTCCCTGAAGTCATCTTAAAATGGAACAATAACTCACTCTTATTGAGTCATTTCAACTCTAAACAGAACAATAGTTTGGCATAACTACTAAAAAAGGTCTATCTTGAGCATTGCATTTTTGGAGAACTACCTAGATGGGATCAAGTTAACAACAGCAATTTAAGAGATTAAGCGGAAATCTTGGGAGCAGTGTGTTGATGCTCATGAGTGAGGACCAGCTCAGCAAGAGGGGATGAGAATGGTTTCGCCACCCACAGACTATCATTCATGTCACTTGAATGGTACTAGTAGGAACCGATGAATTGGCACGTTTTACTAGTATATTTCCAACAAGGACAAAGTCAGTAACATTTAGAAGAAGGAGGGAAAGGCATGGCAACAAGCTGACTGCCTCAGAATGTTGGCTTTTGTGCTTGTTTCCTTGACAAGCTTTGGATCACCTGTAGTGAAAGGGAGGCTATATTACACACAGCGTCTAACGATGCATTTCTGGAAGAATGTTCTAAAGCAGTGGTTCTCAACCTGTGGGTTGCAACCCCTTTGGGGGTCGAACGACCCTTTCACAGGGGTCGCCTAATTCATAACAGTGGCCAAATTATAGTGATGAATAGCAACGAAAATAATTTTATGGTTGGGGGTCACCATAACATGAAGAACTGAATTAAAGGGTCGTGGCCTTAGGAAGGTTGAGAACCACTCTTTTAAAGTAATATGATGCAACTCTTGTTCGCTGCACTTTATATTGCATTTAAGAAATCATTTAAGAGACAGGTACAGATAACATTGTCATTTGTCTTCTGGTTGTGATAATCAAAGACTGGAAATTAGAGGTACCTGTTAGAATCAACTGGAAAGGCTGTTATGTTATGTGCCCAGGTGTCAATTTCAACTCCTGATGACCCTGTAGGGCACAACAGAACTGCCCCTTAAGGTCTCCAAGGTCTGCAGACACAGGCTGCTACATCTTTTAGCTGCGGAGCTTCCAGTGGGTAAAACTGATGACCTTCAGTTAGCACCAAGCACTTAACCCATCAGCACTCCTCTGAGACGTGTATCAACAGACAGCTGCCTCAGACATTCTAGTAGAAGACCTGAGTACTAGAGGCTGAGTGAGCTCCTTGGGTGACTCTAATGTTCTGCTGGAGTTAGGAGGTGTGCTTTGCTTTGAGGACGCAGTAAGGAACCAAATCTAGACCATCTATGCTCCATTTCCATTGATAGCACCTAATTTCTAGCCCCATCACTCTGAGGGCATTTCACCTCCTACTCCTCTAACCGCCATCAGAAGACAATTTGAACATGTGGTTACACAAACAGACTGTGGACCGGCTGGGTCATGGGCCCCCGGGGAAGATGCTTACTTTCATCAAGGGAATGTATACATTTGTTGAACGGGGGTGGGAGTAATGAGAGTAACTGCCCTGTAGGGCTAGAGTAAGGAACAAGTACAACATCTCAGCACAGCGCCCGATGTATAAGCACGCAATCAGTGGAAGCTGCTCACATCCCCTTGTCATCTTGACACCTATGGTTATAAATAAGCCCAGAGCTCTCCTGGGGTCAGTGGGTGTCACCTGGGTCCCTCTGGATGTTGCAGGGTTTAGCGGCCAACAGGCTGCTTCCATGTTTAATTCACAGTGTGCTCAAGAACTAACTATGCTTGAGAGGCTAGTTCATGTGAGCTCTTTAATTCCTTCCAGGTCAGGTCAACATAGCTTTCCTGAGAAGGTAATAGGTCCCAGGTCAGGTGCAAGAAACCTTGAGGAGACCACACATGAATGAAGGAGTCAATGAACCACCACCAACCCACCCATCCAGGAAGTGACAGTAAAAGGGACCTAGGTATTAGAGAAAAGACCCCACCCCCACCAGCTCACCCTTGTGCCATTTTGCCAAACACAAGTAACATTTC
This sequence comes from Tenrec ecaudatus, assembly GCF_050624435.1. Classification (NCBI taxonomy): domain Eukaryota; kingdom Metazoa; phylum Chordata; class Mammalia; order Afrosoricida; family Tenrecidae; genus Tenrec; species Tenrec ecaudatus. Next base: position 49,455,438 of record NC_134538.1, on the reverse strand, counting down.
CTGAGCTCATTAAAAATTAAGATCAGCTTTCTCTGCCAAAACTCTTCATTATAATTTTGAAAAAATCTTCATATTAAATACTGGATTTTACTTCTCTGACTTTCATTCACTTCTATGATATGCATTTTAAAAAACAAATAAATGGTAAATATGAGGGTGAGTCAAACATATTGTCACAAAATTATAAAAACCTCATTAAATAAAAATATTAAAATGTCAAATTATCATTTCTTGACTTATATTCTATGTAGGTTTATACACTTCTGAAGGTTGTATTTCCATTTTCCTAATTTTCCCTGGAGAATCTGCACTCACTGTTTTATACTACATGAAGACAGCCATTTGGGCATCCGTCTGGAACTCAAGCTCTGCTCCTTTGGAAGGTTCTTTGAGTTTGGGAAACAAAAAGAAGTCCACGAGGGTACAATGCAGGCTATAGGGTGGATGGCGTATGGCTTCCCAACAAAATGCTTTTAGGCCCGCCCGTGCTATGTATGAAGAAGGAGTAGGTGCAATGTTGTAGTGAGGGGGAAAAAAAAATCCCTGGTGCAGTTCTCCTAGTCTTTTTCTCACTAAAGCAGTTTTCAACTTTCTGAAAACTTCTACCTAATAAGTCCCCATTATTTCCCTGGGACTGTTGAGATAACTTATCAATATTACCACTTTGAAATCCTACAAAGCAGGTACCTTAACCTTCTGAGATGAGCTCTCTGTCTTGAATTTATCCAGTCTAGTGGAGCTCCTTGGAACCCACTCTTTTGGTTGGGATTGTCTTTGCAGGAACCATAGCAAGACGATGACCAGCAGTTTATTGACAGCATTGGATTTTAGCTGTCCATTGACTGCAGAGCTACGTTGTAGCATGTCGGATTTGAAACAAGTCCATGTATGTATGAACTGGGGCCTTAATAGTAATATGCATTGATTAGCCTAGTATAGTAAATACAGTTTTAGAGCTAGAAAAGTTTTAGAAATCTAGATTAACCTCTATTACGAAAATTCAACATTTGAGTAAGTTAAGAGTCCTGCCTAATGTCACAGTTAATTAGTGGTCAAGTTAAGGTTATTGCTCCAGACTCTGGCTTCCAATTGATTTTTATTGCACGACATCTTCTAGTCCCACTGAAATCATAATGGAAAGCAGAATTATCTCTGGCAAAGAGTAGGTGTTCATTCAGGCGACTGTTATTGAGCTAATATGATGTGATCAGTCTTGTGCGAATACTAAGACGTGGTAACATGATAGACTTGATGGGATCCTTGCAAGACTTTATTAATGAAATAACAAAATAAATAAATGAAATAATTATTTTTTGTAGTAAAGGCAAGGCAGAGAATGAATAGAAAAGATAAGATCCTATTTTAGGCAGATTGATCTAAGTAAAATTGTCTGAGCAGATAATACTTGAGCTCAGGGATAAGAATGAAGCAGTCCCATTAATTGTTGGGAAGAGAGCTCCAGGTTCAAGGAATGGTTGATGCAAATTTCATGGGGTGGAGGGGGAAGCATTTTTCATTCTAGAATCTTCTAGATTGCTGTGGTAGTTACAAAATCTGTTGTCAATTTGAGACTTACGAGTGAAGGGGTGGCATTTACCTGTCAATCAGGTCACAGCTTGATGACCTCATTTGGAGGCACTACTGAAATAAATAGCTCACTGGAGGCGGGACACTCACTCACTCCCTGAGAGACATCCCTGACAAGAAGCCACATGGAGCTACCCTGATGCAACCAGAGCCCTGGGAGCTGGAGGAGCCACATGGAGACCCACGCCAGCGCTGAGATGCTTCCAATGCCACTGGATCCACAAGACTTCCCACCCACTGGCCTGTGATCTTCCTGCATTCGGCATCATTGCATGTGTTTCATGAGTCTGAAGAGGACTTCATAGATTGGTATCAGACATATGGGCTAATATTGGACTTACGGACTTGGTCTGGACCGGGCTGGGATGTTTTCTAAATATTCAATTGTTCTTGTAATAAAGCTCTTTCTTATACACAGGGTGTTTATGAATTTGTTTCTCTATTCTACCAGGACTAACACAATTGCCAATGTGACTTAAGACTAGTGAATGAGGGGGGCAGAATGGCAGTCTAAGAGGTAGCATAAAGACAAGATGATACAGGGATTAAAAAGTGATTGGAAGGTGTTTGGATTCTAGCCTAAGAATAAAGAGAATTTGTAAAGGATTTTTAAGCTACATAATTCTCAGCCAATTCCACTGCTTTGTGGAAAACAGAATCAATGACGTTCCATTTGAACAGTGTCTGCATATCATTTTTCTCTTACCATTCCTCGTAGAGAATACCAAGAAGACACACACACCAAAACAAAAGGGGAGAATGATACAGAGCTCACATTTAAGGAGAAATTAAAGGCAATTGAAAGACAAAGCAAGCTGTTTTAAATATAAGATGTTAAATGTAGGTTGCACGGTAAGCACAAAGAAAAGTAATCTATTAATCAAATCATAGAAGTAGAAAATGAAAAAAAAATCAATAAATTTTAAAAGAATTATAATAAATGAAAGGAAAATAACATCCATATACAAAAAGATCTATACAGAAAGTAAAAAACAAAGGAACTATTTAGCTGTAATAAACTCATCCTTATTGATAATCATGTGTAACATAAATGGATTATGTGTACCAGTCATGAACAGAGAGTAGCAAAATGGATTCTAAAAAGACATAAATAATCAGTATGTTGGCTACAAGAGACACCCCTGAGACACAAAATATAAGCAGGTTAAAAATCAAAAGATGGAGGAAAAGTTCAAAGGATATAGTAATCTGAAAAAGCAGAAGTGGTGATATTAAATCTTACAAAACAGAACTTAAGTCAACATCAGTTACAAGAGAGAAAGGATATTGTATAATGATAAAAGGAAAATTCAACAAGAAGGCATAACATTAGTAGTCTTGGCCTATGTACATATATTTATAAAGCAATACACTGAAGCTGCATATGGGTCTTGGGCCTTGGCTTGTACCTTTCCTCAATACAAGAACACTTTGTTCTAACAAACTGGCATTCTCCTGCCCCACCCCACACACGATCGCTGAAGACAAAATGGGTGCATGAACAGATGTGAAGACAGAGGATGATGCCTGGCTATTAAAATATATAGTGTCTGGAGCCTTAAAGGCTTGAAGTTAAACAAGCAGCCATTCAACAGTGAGTTACATGCTCACATGAAGAAGCACACCAGCCAGTGCGATCATGAGGAGTTATTGAGTTCGGACAATGAGCATCAGAAAATTCACAACAAACAATAAGCAAACAAACAAAAATGCATTGGTGGGAATGGAGTTGGGTTGGAGGGGAAACCCAAAGCCCATTTATGGACAATGGAACATCCCCCCACAGAGGGGTCACAGGGAGGGGGTGAATCAATCAGGGTGTGGTAGAGCACTAATGGGTCACACAATATACCTCTAGTCCCGGGAGGCCTCCTCACCCCCTGCTATCATGACCCCAGTGCCGTTTCCCAATTTAGACTAGACGGGAGCATGGACATAGGTATAGACAAGAGATAAAACTCACAACACATGGAACCCAGGAATAGGAATGGGAATAGAGACACCAAAAGAGTAGGGGGAAGTGGGGGAGAGGTGGTGAGGGAGGGTGCACGGATCGCAATGAATGACACATAATCACACACACCCAGCCAGGAAGAGGAACAACAGAACACAGAGGGGAAGGGATACAGCGGTCAGTATGAAATTTGAAAATGACTAACAATCTATAATCTATCAAGGGGCCACAAGGGTTTGTGGGGGGGAGGAGGGATGGGGGAGAGAGGAGCTCATCCCAAGGGCTCAATGGAAAGCAAATGTCTAGAAAAGAACAACGGAATATATGTACGAATATGTCGGATACAATTGATGTGTGGATTGTAACAAAAGTTGTAAGAGGCCCCAATAAAATGATTTTAAAAAATAAAAAGAGAAAAAAAAGACATGTCTTTAAGGTTTATATTAAATAATTAAAGCAACTAATTAAATAATTAATTAAATGTTAAAAAGGAAGGCATAAGCAAAAAAAGTGTACCCAATGCCAGAGTTCCAAAGTTTATAAATTAAACTCTTGCAGGATTAAAGAGAAAAACTGACACATCAGCAATAATAATGGGCATTTCAATACACCCTTTCAACAATGAATAAGACAATTATAAAGAAAACCAGCATATATATAGAAGTCCTGAACGACACTGTTAACCAACTGGACTTAACCGATATATACAGAACAAATCACCAAACAGAAGTACAATATACATTTTTCTCCAATGAACATGAAACATTCTCCAGAAACACTGACCTGTATTTTAGGTTAAAAAAAAAATAACAAACCTATATAAATGTTAGATCACAAGCTAACCTCAACAAATAAAAAATTAGCTAAAATCATACAAAGCATCTTTCTGACCTTGAAGATATAAAGCTAGAAATCAATAACAGGAATAATGAGAAAATAAACAAGTATGTGAAAATAAAATATTATTAAAAAGCTACTGAGTAAAAAACAAGTCAAACGTGAAATTATTAAAATGTTAACTCAAATGAGAAGATACACACAACCAAAGGAGATTGAAATGGAAGATCTTACAATAGATCCAATTGAGATAAAGAGGATTCTAACAGAATACTAGGAAAAGTTGTACTCCAACATGTTTGAAAATCTAAAAGAAAGATACAGATTTCTCAAAGCATACAACCCACCGAGACTAACACAAATAGGGATAGGAAATCTAAACAGACCTGTAACAAAAGAAAATTGATGATGTCATTTTTTAAACTCCCAAGAACAACAATAAAAAAAAGAAGACAGAAAAACTCATGTGGAAGATAGCCAATAAGCATATAAAGCAATGCTCATGATCACTAGCCATCCAAGAGCTTCACATCAAAACAAAGATGAGATGTCGCTACACCTCAGAAGTGACAACAAAATTCGAAAAGAGAGGTGGGAGTGATGTCAGAACCTTAAACACTGCTGGTAGGACAGTACAATCACCATGGAAACCAGTATGGTGCTTCTTCAAACAACTGGCAATAGAAAAGTCATATGACTCAGCAATTCTTCTATTCAGTATGTGCTCCAACGAAATAAGCAACAAAGCAGAAGAGAGAAGCATACTTCTGTCCACTGCATCACTACTCACAAAAGCAAGAAGATGGAACAACCTACATGCCCATCGGTGAAAGTATGCGTAACTAAACTTTGGTACATACATACTGTAATAGTTACATAATTTCATGTCAACTGGAAGCTGTATAAAAGTGTAGGGGTGGAGTTTAGCCTGTCAATCAGTCTTTGTGGGTGTGGCCTTCTCATGAGGAGGGGACTGGGACCCTCCCCTTCTCTCTCTGCCTTCACCTTCCTGCTGGTTGACCCTGATGGCTGCTGCCAGACTCACCGCCATTGGATCCACATGACTCTGCACCCACGGACCCATGATCTTCCTGCATTCTGTGCCTTATTGCACACGAGTCTGAAGAGGAACTTATGGACTAGTACCAGACTTTGGATCAGCATGGGATTTATAGACTTGAGTTGGAATGGGCTGGGATGTTTTCTTGATATATGTCGCGCGCTCAGTCTCGCCAGCAAGAAGGACGCGCCACAACAGGATTCTTCCACAGGCGTTTAATGCGGGTTCGATTTGCAGATGCGGAAAAAGACCCCGAAGCCCCAAACTACTGCTGCTTATATGCGCTCTATGGGGACGTGCTGTGCATTGATTGGTGCGTTCGCCAGAACCCTTATTAGCATACTCCAGGGTGGAGTTATGACTACGTCATCTAAGCAGTGCGCATGCTCTAAGTGGTTGTTTACCACTTAACTGGGCCACCGCCCTGACTGCCCGGCGCCATCTTGTAATGGCGGCGAGAGCTGCAGCTTCCCACAGATATATGATTACTTCTTGATATAAATCTCTGTCTTTCACATATATGAGTATCACTAGATTTGTTTCTCTAGCCAACCCAGCCTAATACACATACAATGGAATATTGCCTTATTAAAGAATAAATAGTGAAAATGTGAAACACTTCCTAACATGGATGGATTTGGAGGGCATTATGCTGAGTGAAGTTAGTTAATAATCATAAAAGGGTAAATATTATATGAGGCCATATTATAAAAAACAAATCAAGAAAAGGGTTTTATACCAAAATAAATAGACTTTTACCAAGAACAGGAGAAGAGAGGGAAGAGAAGTAATAGATTAGAGGGTTAGCAGATATTAACTTCAGTAATGGGAAAGATACTGTCCTAAGAGAGGGAGATAGATGGTTAAAAAAAATTAAAAATCAGTGAGGTGGGGAGGGCAGGGCAAGCCATTGGGAGGTTTGGTAAATTATTTAAATTATTGATAATCTGATGTGTCAAGCCCCACCTAATTCACAATAAAAGCATGTGAAAGAGCCAACCAATAACGAGGACCTGGGGCTCTGGACTTCCAACCCCAGGATCTTTCTTTTACTCTCTCGTCTTATTGAATTAAATGGAAGTGGGAGAGGGTAAAAATTCACTGTACATAGCAAGGACTTTGGTTCTGGTCTCCTCAGAGGCACCTTGGAAGAAAGGCTTGGTGATGTCTTTCTGAAAAATCCCTGCCATTGAGAGCCACGCCATGGAGCACAGTTTTCCTCTGACAGGCATGGCAGCCCATGCGTGGGGCTGACTGAAGACAGTGGTACTGCTTTTCGACTGGTGCCTCCTTTGTCACACCCAGTTCTGACACCGCGTACCAGCGTCTTCCGTCAGAATCTTGCCTTGCAAAGATGAACAGGGAGCGGAAAGGAGAAGGCTGGAAGGAGGACAGCCAGTCAGTTTACCTCCGGAGAACACTCCTTTTCTGATGCCATCTTTCTAGTTAGAGACTAAATTAAACTTGTAGATTATGCTTGTACGTGAGAGTGGAAGGGAAAATGAGCAGTAGACAAAGAGAGAAAATCATTTTTTTAAAACCGGTTGTAAGTCAGCCCCATAGTCTACCTAGTCCAGGATTCATTGTCTCAACAACACCCAGGATGCTTTGCAAGAGAGCTTGGTCATCTTCGGTATGTCAAAGGTTGAGTGAAGGGCTGCGCTTCAAGCTTGTTATCCGTGTCACGTGCTTAGTTCCCATCCATCTAAAAATGCATAAGAACTCAAACAGGACAACCTGACTTTCTTTTTAATGTAGTTGACTCATATGTGTTAGCCTTATGTGCAAAATAATAAAATAAGAGTCCAAGCTGGAAACACAACCGAGTCCCTAAAGACCAGGTCCAAAGCAAAGACGAAAGCCAAGCCAATTCCTGCTGACAGCAACTGGAACAGGCAGAGCAGTCGTGCCCCACAGGATTTCCAAAGTTGTAAACTTGATGGAGTTAAGCACTGAGCTGCTCGTTGGATGGCTGGCAGGGTGAACCCACCAGTCCCACCATGGGAGAAAGATGAGGCGGAGTGCTTCAGGAAAGATGTACAGCCTCACAAACTCCAGAGGGCAGTTCTATAGCGTCTACCTTACCATGTCACTGAGCTGGTATCAATTCATTGGCTCAAAATTTGGTTTCAGTTTTATTAATCTTTATGGAAGCTAACTGCCACATCTCTCTCCAGTGGGGTGGTTGGGAGTTCAAACTACCAGGCTTTTGTTTAGCAGCCAAGAGTTTTACTACTATGCCACCAGGGCTCAAGGCCAGGTCAAGACTCTCCAAACAGACATGTTTACTCCTTGGTTGCTGTTTTTAGAATTTTCTCTCTTAAAAGCCTGAGGGGTCACCAGTTCCTTTTCCCAACAGCCAAAGTTATTTACACCAGTTGACAGTCCAGCCTCTCCCCTTCTCCCTCTGAACAGGAAATGTGTGTGTTGTATCTGGATTGCTTTCTTATTTTCCTCATCGCAAAGGTTTTGGCTCCAGGCTCTGACACCTTGACTCAGCCCCCCTGCATGACAGCAGCGAGATCCTGTGCGCACCCTTGAGCACTCTCTCCAGAGCAGAGCTGTGCCCATAGCGTGTCACTGCCATGACCTGATTCAGTGGGAGTCCCAGGGAAGGCCGGAATGATTGCTTGGCAAGGTGTGGACATAGGAGCGGTGCAGGCTCCGCAGGCCCAGGGATGCACACTCAGGGGGGACATGGCTTCATTTCCCACATTTCTTTCACACAAAGCATGATTATATGGAAGTGCTTCCATATGGTCTACGGACAAACCCAGCCAAAACTGGCTTTCAGCTGGCCAGCTTCGGGGCGGCAACAGGCCTAAAGGGGCCAAAAGGAAAATCCAGAATGAGGAATACCATGCTTTAGTGGAGGCATGAATCTTCATTAGCTGTAGCCTTTGCCCAAATACTTAAGAGTCTGCTGAGAGATCAGTAATTTGCAGACGCCCCTGGCTTTCCCATGTCCCTGCTCCCTGCTCCTCGGTGTGCCCAGTGATCTGATGGGGCCTTCAGTGTCCCTTTCTTTTTAGACTTTGATCTAAAACATAGATGTTTTGAGAGTTCTTAGCCTGGAAAGTCTTGACTTGGCATCAGGGGCTCAGGCACACTGTTGTTGCCCCAAATGAACCAAAATGGCAGCTCGCGTGCACACGAGCTTTTTCCTGGAGAGGATACGCAAAGCTTTCAACACCGTCTCACCATGATCTATTGCTCACACATGGCTCAACAAAGAAAGAGAAAGAGGGAAGGAGAGAGACGCTAGGAACTACCTCACCAGCGCGTGAAGAATTACCAAGCACAATGAGATAAGCCCATCCAACCCCTTCTCGTTCCGGGGCCTCCTCTGTCTCCGAAAAAGACCGATTTCTTGACACATTTTCACTTGGCTCATATGTTGGTTCAATGAAAATTATCTCTAATTCTAATCTCTCTTGGACCCTAACAAAACAAGAGATTTTAATGAGATTTCCAAAATGTTTTAGGCCAATTCTAGCTCTGGGCATTTCCCCAACACCCGAAGCTAGTTTCTCTCCCTCTCTCTCCCCAGGCATTTCCCCAACACCCAAAGCTAGATTTTTTTCTCTGGCTCTTATTCTTCTAGATCCCAAAGCCTTCCTGAATTAACCCTTCACAAGAGAGCCTGCCTCTTTAAATCGTCTTCCCCTGTGATTTACTCAAGGAGTCCTGGCAACGGAGTGGGTGAAGGGTCAAGCTGTTAACCACAAGGTCAGCCACTCAAACCCACCAGCTGCTCAGAGGAAGAACAGTGAGACCATCTTCTCCTGTAAGGATTTGTAGCCTTGGAAACCCTTGGATCAGTTTTGCTCTGCTTAAGGCGTCGGTATGAGTTCGCATGGACCCAGATGCCGTGGGGAGAAGTGACTCCTCTCTGACAAGTCCAAAGCATCCCCCATCCTCATTAGTCTCACTGCCATCCAGTCCGTTCCAACTCATAGCACCCCTACCCACCCGTAGCTCTCTTTAAAATAAGCCCTTGATTGAGCCAAGGATTGAGTGAAAATCTGTTTACAAAGGCCCACCTTTACAGTCAACGTGTGTAAGAGGTGTGACATCTTTAGGAACCCAAATAAATCACATTTCTAAGAATGACAAAGCTCGGAGTTATCGAGCACTCTAGGTGTCAGAGACTGCTTGGACTAATGGGCTTGTGTTGAATTACACAATCCTAAATTCTACTGCCTTTCCTAATCAATGATGAACAATATTTTTTAATGTCTCCCACCCTACCTTCCTCATCTGTAAAATTGATTTGACAAAACAAAATTGCACAATGCAAGTTGCTGGCGAAGTAAAGCGAGAGAGCTGAAGAGAATTCTTTTGACTGGCCAAGCATTCAATTAATATTAGCAATAACCGAATGGGTGGGACCTTAAATACTTGGTTTCCTTGTTGCCCTAAAATCTAGGATATCATGTGCCCCAGTTTGGGCCAGTGAAGCCAAATTCCCTGGGGAGGGCTTCGCTTCCTGAACAAAGAGAATATCTGATCAGAACACTGCGTTTTGCACTATATTCTTCATTGCCTGGGAGATGCAGCTGTGCGGCATGAATAATCCATGGCGATATTGCAATCACAGAGATGAAAGGCACACTCGAAGAAGAAAGATGGTTCTGGTTCCTAAAAGATACAGAACAGCTTCCTAGCCTTTGCCTGCCTACTCCAGACTTCTTATTAAAAAATCCAGCAGACTTCTCGATAAGTTGGGATATTCTTATTTACAGTAGAATACATTCCTTATTAATACACCAACATTCAAAGTTACCTCCCGTATGAAATCCAGAGATCCAATCTTCTGTGAGTTCACAGACGCCTGTCGCTGCTGGCCTCTTGCCAGCTCTTCTCTAAACTGTCGCTGTTCTCGACACGGTCCTCCCCCTCCTTTTCTCATTAGTAACATTCTCCGCAGCCCAACTCTCCTTCCTGGAGATCCAAACCGAAAACCAAACTCACTGCCATCAATTTCAGTTGATAGGAACCCGATAAGATGGCCTAGACCTGCCCTGGTGGGTTTCTGAGATTATTTCTTTACAAGAGTAGACCGTCTCATCATTTTCCTGAGGAGCGGCAGATGCTTTAGAACTGCTGACTTTGTGATTAGCTGCAACCAGGGCTCCATCCTAATTAACAGAGCCAGTCAAAGACAAGAGGCTGGGATACGTTTAATTTCTCTGCATCAACCCCAACTGCGCTTGTTGTCCAGGCATCCAGCTATTGACAAGGTGTTGGTATGGACCCTTCGTGTCCGGGGCAAATCCTTCCTTGTATTCTCACCTTCTGTTTATTCATCAACACGTCGCAAGTCATTAAAAGCACTCTTGTGATGGCCACAATCAAACTGCCAAAGAGAAACAATTAGACCCTGTATTTATGTTGACCTCACAACATTCACCAGCCATCGGCTCCTTTTAGAAAGGATGGATTGCTTTGACGTCTATGATACCTCTTGTACGAAGTTTTGATCTTACTGCTTCTGCTTACTGCTACTTACTCTTCCCATTCCTTCTCAGCGGTCCTTTCTTGACTCCCTCCTTGGCTCACTACCTTGTTCCAGGTGTTCTTGTCCTTCTGATGGACTCTGCACATGCTCTTTGACACATGCATAACAAACTATCAGCAACAGAGGGCTCTGCTACCAGCAATCCTGGATCGCTGTGTTTCAGACCGGTCCTCCAATTACAAACAAGATGCCCTTCAAAATCTCGGTAAAGGGATTAGAAAGCCATCAAGGTGCTGAGAATTCAAGAGGCCAAAATTTTGGAGAGTATGGAAATTCAGAGTGCTCTTACCTTTGATATGCATTTCCTCTTTAGGAATTCCTTATACAAATGGACAGTAAACATGTCCACTCAGCTCCTCTAGGTGCATTAGTCTACCTTCCCTATGGAGTTACAGTTTTAGAAATCAATGGTGGGGGTGGGGGGGTGGTCCACTGGTCACTAGGAGTCAGCCTTGACTCGACAGCAATGAGTTTGTTTTTGATGAATTTTTTAATATTATAATCGTTTCAAAGAATTATAATTCTGTTGGTTCCATCTATGTATCTCTTCAGCCTGTCTATTCCTGTTTGTGATAGTTAAGGTTTATTGTGGCAACCTGACTGATAAACACATGTGGGATTAATTGAAGGGCAGAGCGATAAATGGCTCGGTGAGCCTCGCCTTTCTTGTTCTCTGGTTTCTTGCTCTCTGAGGGTCCAACCAGTTGTGGCTGCTTTAGCTAGTTCTCTGCCTCAGCTGGCAAGGCTCACTTCCTGGAAGACATCCCTGAGGAGAAGCCACATGGACCTACGCTGATGCAGTCCTGGGTGCTGGAGCAGCTACGTGGAGACCCCTGCCAGTGCTGAGATGCTTATCTGCTCACTGATTAGGCTTTCCTCCTGTATTCGGTGTCATTGTGTGTGTTTTGTGAGTTTGAGGAGGACTTTGTAGGTCGGTGTTGGACATATGAGCTAATGTCGGACTTATGGGCTTGGACTGGACTGGGTTGGGATGTTTAATGTATAATTACCCTTTACATAAAACTCTCTTATAAAATATGAGTGTTTATGAATTTTGTTTCTTACCTACACTAGCACACTGTTCATCTGTTCATGACCTTCCATAAAGCCATGGGCCAGTGTTTTATCATTCCAAACCATCCAGATTGGCAGTGAGGGTGGGGAGCGCGGAAGACTCCTAATTGTACTCCCTCCTTTCAGGCTTACAGCATAAGTAACCTAACCTTCACTTACAGTTAAAATTACTTTACGGCAACAGAAATTTAATCAAGTCACTCCATTGCCTAAATTGCTTTAATGATTCCTGAATTTAACCTGAAATTTGAAGCAAAACATAGAAGATCCAAGCATGGAACATGCTTGGCTTCTGAATGTCATTCTGTGTTCTCTATTACATGTAACGTTCATTCTAGTCTGAGCAACATACTAGTGTTTCTTCCAAAAGACTTTTGAGCATCCTGTTTCCTCTGCCTGAAAAGCCATCTCTACACTCCGCCTCTCCTGGTTACATCAAAGTGAATTTCAATGAATTACAGGAGGAAATAAGTACTGGCAGAAAACAGGTGAATCATTTTTTCCCTTTAAGGCAAAGGTCAACAAACTGCCACCTAAGGCTATCTATAGCCTGCAGACTATTTAATAGTTTTATTGGAATACAGCCCCACCCATTTGTTGACACATTATCTGTAGTTGCTTTTACCTGCATAGGCAGTGTTGAGTAATTGGGACCGAGACAACATGGCTTCCAAAGCCTACCATACTGGTTCTCTGGCCCTTTTCAGAAACAGTTTAATACTGCATTAAAAAAAATTTCAATGCAGAAATTCTTGGCACAGAAACACAGAAATATTTTTTTAAAAACTTAAAACTTAGAGCCTTATCAGTTCTCAAATACACAAGCAAAATTGAAAGTCAAGTGACAACCTTAATAAGTATAACAAAGGGTTAACATTCTCAATCTATTGAAACCTCACAATTAGTAAGGGAAAGCTCCACATCTAACCAGGAAAATGGGAACATTGTCTCAATACTTCCTTGAAACATGCAGCTTGTACATGGCCCATCCACAGAAGACAACCGTTTCCATCTTGTCAGCAATCACAGGAAGCCAACTTAAAGAAATTGTTACTTCGTGGCTTATGGAACAAACTTACACATACTTAAAAAACAGTAATACCCCGAATTGGCAATTTTTTTAAGAAAGAGGCAGTCTTATGCAGAGGTAACAGGAACAAAAATCCCATGTACACTCTGTAAGAAATATGACTTAGAAAACTGGTCAAAAGGTCATTCCAACTAAAAAGCTTCGTGTTAGGGAAATGACATCCTTATAACTGACCATCGAAGGCAGACTCTGTTCTATGGTAACCAGGTGGTGGGTTGTCAACCTACTTTTTTCAGGAGAAACGTGAGACTTGGCTTGTCCGCGCACGAGTCTACAGGTGGAGCCGTCGCCAGCACAGAGTCCACAACTGTCTTCCTTGGCATTACTGCCCAGTTGCCGATCACAGCCCACTGCCTGCCGACAGAAGCATGGTGGTCAGAGGTGGGCAGGGATACAGGGGGAGTGAAGCGCCAGCTATTTCAGGAAGCTTATTGCTATTATTATCTTTCTTAAAGATGCAGATGTGAATTGGTCCTATTTTATGAGAACATAGCATAAGGTCTAATGATATAAAGTTTACAGTCTACTATAATTTATAAGCTTCTTATGCAAAGCACAGATAATTTTAAAAGAAAAGAAACCCTAACCCTAACCCTAGGTCTAACCCTAACCCAACCATAACCCTAACCCTAACCCTAGGCCTAACCCTAACCCTAGGCCTAACCCTAACCCTGACCCTAACCCTAACCCTAACCCTAACCCTAGGCCTAACCCTAACCCTAATCCTAACCCTAGGCCTAACCCTAACCCTAACCCTAACTCTGACCCTGACCCTAACCCTAACCCTAACCCTAGGCCTAACCCTAACCCTGACCATAACCCTAACCCTAGGCCTAACCCTAACCCTAACCCTAACCCTAACCCTGACCCTAACTCTAGGCCTAACCCTAACCCTAACTCTAACCCTACAGGCCTAACCCTAACACTAATCCTAGGCCTAACCCTAACCCTAACCCTAACTCTAATCCTAACCCTAACCCTAACCCTAACCCTAACCCTAACGCTAACCCTAACCCTAACCCTACAGGCCTAACCCTAACCCTGACCCTAACCCTAACCCTAACCCTAACCCTAACCCTAACCCTAACCCTAACCCTACAGGCCTAACCCTAACCCTAACACTAATCCTAGGCCTAACCCTAACTCTAATCCTAACCCTAACCAGAAAAGAAGAAGGGAAAAAAAGAATAGAAAAAGAAGTCACTAACATGAACCCTTCCTGTATACCCCCATTCTCCTTCTCTTATTTATATTTTTATTCAGATATTTTTATAAGTACAGAAATTAAATGAGAGATTTTATATGCAATTGGAGTCCCTTCCTCTACTTCCCTCACTGCTACTAAGTCAATTTTGACTCATCGTGACCCTATAGGACAGGGTAGATCTGCCCATGAGGGTTTCCAAGACTACAATTCTTTACAGAAGAAGGAAGCCTCACCTTTCTCCCATGGAGCTGCTGGTGGTTTTGAACTTTTGACCTCCCTTTTAGCAGTCGACTCATAACCACTATGCCACCAGGGCTCCCTATATCACTCTAGAGAGTGCAAATGGTCTGTGCTCCACTACAAACCTGGTGCTGGTGTTTCAAATCACCCAGCGAGAGAAGGTGGCCTGCTTCCATAAAGCAGACCGCCAAGGAGCCCTGGGAGGCAGCTCTACTTTCTAACACAGGAGTCACTGTGGGTCAGAAATGACAGTAATTTCCCCCCTCTACGACCACCCACACAAACACGCACACTAGTAGTCCTTGTCTCTCATTTCTTCCTAGACACAACCATTACCCTGAATTTGGTGTATAGCATTCTGGCCCAGAGTTTTCCTTTAATTTCCTCTCTCTATTTATATCTCTACCCCAGTATATCTATATCTCTCGATCCTTATCTTTATAAATTCCATATTTATATACTTATATCTCCTTGCTAGCTCTATCATCTGTACCTATGCTTATATAGCTTGATCATTTGTCAATATGTCTAAATACATCTAATTTATATGCAATTTAATAAATATATGAAACTAATGAAGAGGATATCTCATATGAAATATGCTATCTTTCCATGTCTTGTGAATTATTTTTCATATATATACATATACACATATATAATATACTTATATAATATAGATGCTAGATACTAGCCTCATTATATACTTTCCTTTTAATGTATGTATCTTTGACATGATTGTGCCCAAGTGTATGAACTGAACTGATTATTTAATCTTGCTCCCCACTCACTCATCTGTATTCCTGTAACCAGTTGCTGTCTAGTCAGTTCTGATTGCTGGGTACACTCATGGGTGCCAGAGTAGAATTGTGCCTTAGAAGGTCATCGTTTACTACTTCTTTGAAAATATATCACCAGCCCTTTCTTCCAATATTCCTCTGGGTGGACTGAACCACTGACCTTTTGATTCGCATCGAAGGTCGTTAACCATTTTCACCACCCAGGGATTTATATACCTAGTATTCAGATACATGGGAAACAGACAGCTCACTTGTAAATCCTGATCCAGCACTCGGGTACCCTTCCTGTTCCATTGCCACTTTTTATAGGTGAGTCTTGAACCAATCAAACTTAAGGAACATAATGATTTCTCAAGAGCAAAATGGAGATATTATGTTTATACTTCAAGTAGGATAGAGTTTACAAACCAAAACCAAACTCACTGCCATCGAGTCAATTCTGACTCCTAGTGCTTCTCCGAGACTGTAACTCATCATGGGTGTAGAAAGCCTTACCCTTCTCCCTGAGAAATAACTGGTGATTTTGAACTGCTGACCTTGTGTTTAGCAGCCAACGAGTAGCCACTACGCAAGTAAGGCTCCTTAGAAGAGGGTGCCAGTGAGAGTTAAATGAGAGAAATGAATGTAATGTTCCTAGCACAGTGGTGAGATGATAGCAAACTGTTCAATAACTATGAGTCCATTTTAATTATCTGGTTTTCATTTTATTTTGACTCCTGGGAAGAGCCTCTGAGCTTTAGTTTGGGAAGTGGCTGAAGCAGACTCTGTACTCAAGGTGTTGACCAGGAAATCAAATGGTAGGAAAGAGAAACCACATTTAAAGGGGATTATTTACAAAACGCTAGTGCTAACGGGAAGGAAAAGATTGAATGAAAGCTTCAGGGAGTGGTCAGAAAACTCCCAAGGTAGTTTAAAACGTTGAGGACGTTTGACCCGTCAATAGAGACATTTTCAAATTCACAAAGGGCTGTTATGAGAAAAGGGTTTAGATTTGTTCTGTGTTTTTCCAAGTGGTGAGAGCTACAGATTTAAGCATAATTTAGCTTAAAATGAGAAAGTTTGAAAAGTCAGTTATCCAATAGTAAGTATTCAATCATGGACTAGGAGGCATTGGGCGGAAAAATTGTCGAGGGGAGTGAAATAATTAGTAGCGGAATCCATTGAACTTTCAGATCTTTTCCCCTGAAGATGAAGTAAAATCTTACAAAGCTAGGACTACATGAGTAATAACAGCCGATTTTCAGCGAATGCTTACTCTGTGCCCAGCATGATGCCAAATCCATTACACGCTACTCTCAACTCCGTGTCACATCAATCCTAGAATGTCGGCACTATCTCTGTATTACAAACAATGAACCTGTTCTGGAGAAGTTCAAACAAATTCAAGGTTAGAAAGGTCTGTAGGGGGACATGAGCACGGATGCCTTCCACACACCGTGGAATAACCAATCATTCAGGATCAGCGGGATGCACAGACCCAAGCACAATGTTTACAAAGGTTAGGGAAGCAGGAGGACCGGAACCAGAGAGAAGAGAGGACAAGTGATGGGCACTGACCAGAATGCTATGGAGGAGCAGTAGGACCAGAACCAGAGAGAAGAGGGGACAAGTGATGGGCACTGACCAGAATGCTATGGAGGAGCAGTAGGACCAGAACCAGAGAGAAGAGGGGACAAGTGATGGGCACTGACCAGAATGCTATGGAGGAGCGGAAGCAAAATGTGTATGAACTGCTGAATGTAAAATTGATGATCATCTACTTCACAGTACAACAATTTTTACAAGAGAATTAAATTTGTCCACAAACTTTTTGAGGCCTCCTGGTATATTGTGCTAGTGATGGGACTGAGTCCCAGGTCATCAGAATCATAACCCAAATGCTCCGCCTTCTTCACCGTTAGCCCCAGCAGCTGGACCACGAAGAACCCAGTTGCAGAAGCCATGATATTAATGTTTACAAGCGCATGTGGAATAACTTAAGAGTGAGTGAATTTGGACACCCACTTGCGTGGTTGGGATTCAAAAATAACTTGTGTCGGTGTAACTTTCTACCAGGGGAGTAATTCTACCAGTAAATTATAGAGACCCTGCACCTGGGCCAAGTTCTGTCCTCACACACTGATGTCCCTGAGCAATTAACATTTCATGAGAATGAGATTCGCCCTTTATCTGATCACCCGGGAAGGGTGTGGGCTTAGAGCTAGGATGGGCTTGTTTTGAAGAGTGTTTAGGGCCTTATAAGATCTCGGGCAATTGAAAACCTCCCTGAGCATTTATATTGGTTTCATAATATTTTTTAAAGTTACATTTCATCCAAATCTTGCAGCCAAATAAAGCATATGAAAAGATCACGGGGAAAGAATATCTGAAAATTAAGTCTGGTTGCCTTATGATTCATAGGATATAAAACAGAATGGATCTTGAAAACGCCCTCATTTTCACTAAACTTTGCGTTTCTCATCATATTCACCAATGTGATTGGTCGTTCTACTCTGTCCGGTGTTCAATACGAGTCCACAGTGACTCAGTAGGAACACATTTTGGCATTGACTTACTACAAAAAAAGAAGAAGAAGAATCCAAACTCATTTCCATTGAGTCCATTCCAACCCATGCGTTACAAAACAGTACTATGACATGGAGTTTTCTTGACCGTGATCTTTTCTAAAGAGATCATCCGGTCTTTCTTCCGCGGTGCTGGTCGGCAGATTCAGCAGGCAAACATCTAGAGACTTAGGACTCTGGAGGAACCTAACCTATATCACCGTTGTATGCCATTGAGTTGATTCTGATTCCCAGGAGCCCATGTGATGGAAGTAGGACTGTCTGATAGGCTTTCCTAGGCTGTGATCTCCTGGGAAGAGATCAGCAGGTCTTTCTCCCACGGAGCCACTTGAGCTGCCATCCTACCAGTTAGCAGCGAAGCACTTAACCGTGGGCCACTAGGGTTCCTTATCCATACAGGAGAACAAACTAGCCATTAAGGAGAAGGCCTGGTCATTCATCACAAGATATTCTTTGCCAATTAGAAATTTCGTATTAAAATCCAGCTTCTGCTGACAAATACGTGTACTGTCAACTTTGTTCATGGCTGGTGCCTTCACAGTGAAAATGGATGAGCAATTTCCAGTTGACAGTGTCCCTCGTCCCTCCCTGTGACCACACTCCAGCAGCTTCCCCTCTGGGCCATGTGCAAACATTGGAGTTCCAACCTTGGTTCTAAGGTGCCTAGGTACGGTTCTTCTATTGCCTGGACTGTCTTTACCAGAAACGCTTAAAAACCTTTTTAAATTGCAAATTTCAGTGACACTTAGAGCAACACAAAAGGAACATCCAATGACTAAGAAAGTAGATTTTGGAGTTAGGTTGCTTGAGTTCAAAATCCAGCTCAATCATGTTCTAGTTAGGCAACCTGGAATAATTACTTACCCTCTTCAAGTTTCCATGTCCTTATAAATAAAATGGAGATAATGACTGTCTGTAATCTCTAGGATGACCATGGGCAAGACAGGAAGTGTTGAGAAAATGACTGATGGCTAGTTAGTGCCCGGTAGGGGGGGGTGGTCTTGAGTGGGTACCAACTCATGGAGACCTTCTGCACAACCAAGGGACATGCTGCCCTCTCCTGAGCCGTCTTCCTGACCCTTATTTTATATATATATATATATATGTGTGTGTGTGTGTGTGTGTGTGTGTGTGTGTGTGTGTACAAAACTCACTGCCATTGCGTCCCTGATTACTCATAGAGACCCCTTTGAGTTTCCGAGGCTGTAACTATTGACAGGAGTCTAGAAAGCCTACTCTTTCTCCCACAGAGCTGCTGGTGGTATTGATCTGCCGACCATGGGGATTGCAGCCTGGTGCATAACCACTACACCGCCAGGGCTCCTACAAGCACAATGAGTAATAGAACCAGGAAATCTAACTTAGGTGAAGAAATCACAAAAGACTTTCACATCAGTGATGTGAAACTTCGACGTTAAAGATCAACAAGGGCAGCCACAGCATGGGTAGAAAGAAGAATAAGCAACACATGTGGGGCTTGGCAGCAGGAAAGAGCCTGGCACGTTGGCAGAGAGGGCAACGCAGCCCCGAGAGGGGCGAGAACAAGAAGAGCCTGAAAAGGCAGGCAGGGATTTGGATTTCACCATCAAGGTCACAGTAAGCCACTTGGGGTGGTTCTGAGATGGAGCATGATAAGCTCTGAGATATATATATATTATATGTATATGTATGTATAATATATATATATACATATACAATCACTTTGGTTGCTGTGTGAAGAGTAGGTTTCAAGGGACAATGGTGAAAACTGAGACATCAGACAGGTAGCTAAAGATACAGTCTAGACAAGTACAGTAGGGGCTCAGATTAGCAGAGAAGTGGAAAGAAGTGGTGGGGCCAAAGTCAACTCTGGGGAAATGGTTGCGAGGACGTGGCAATGGATGTGATGGGTCCACTGAGAGAGAAGAATCAAGAATGATTCAAAGAGATCAGGTACCCAACTGCCCATTGCCTACAGTAGGG
This sequence comes from Tenrec ecaudatus, assembly GCF_050624435.1. Classification (NCBI taxonomy): domain Eukaryota; kingdom Metazoa; phylum Chordata; class Mammalia; order Afrosoricida; family Tenrecidae; genus Tenrec; species Tenrec ecaudatus. Next base: position 49,435,545 of record NC_134538.1, on the reverse strand, counting down.
TTGGAGGCAGGAGAAACCTGTTTGAGGAATAAAATCCAGGTGTACTTCTGAGCAAGCTAAGTTTGAAACATCTGGTAGTTCCTGGTGGAACTATGTGGCAGTAGGTGGTTGGGTCGCTAATGCATGGAAGAATAGCCCGGGGAGAATAGTGGAATATTTATTACTGACCTTTCTTTCAGCAAAGAAGAGTGGAAATGCACTCCTAGCCCTTTCCTCCCATGTCCACACTCCTCAGCATCTGGCATAATGCCTCTGAATTGCCCACACCCATTACGGGCCGCTGGGACTTATGCCTCCTTCATACTCATCGTAGCTCTAGATATGAACTCTGACAAACCTGCTGGGATGCACTCATACTAACTTTTCAGAAAATAACCAGTACTCTTTCTCACAGCCCGAAGCTAAGTTAAATTTAATGGGATCTCACAGAACCATTACTATTGTCAGTGTTATCCTTTCAGAGAAATGGTTCTCCAAGTACAGGGCCTGGGCCACAAGCCCTGGCAAAAGCAGGGAAGGTGTTAGAAATACCATACTTGACCTTATCTCAGACCCACTGAATCCGAAAGCTTGGGGGTGGAGCCCAGAATTCTGTTTAGAACAAGGCTTGTGCACGTTCAAGTTGTCCCAAGGAACCACAGGAAGCCATGCACGCCATCTTTTCAGCTGACACAGACAGAATGCATGCGTACCATTGCCTTTGAGTCCATGCGGATTCATGGAGACACAGGTGAGACAGGGCAGAGCTGATCCAGGTCATCTTTACAGAAGATCACTAGGCATTTCTTCCACAGCTCCACCAGGTGGACACAAAGGTGTCAACCTCATATTTACCAACCAAGTAATGAACTCCTATGCCACGATGAGATATAGGTGCCTGACTTTAAATAAGTGAACCATGATTCATGAAATCGAGAGATATTCTCTAAAACCCTTTTTATATTATAATTATCTAAGACAATATTTCATCATCGTGAGCCAAAGCATAGAAGAAAAGGATTCTCTAGTGAGAATGGGCATGGCAACAGGAAGCAGGTGTGGCTTACCTGACAGATGCCACTGATGCACATGTCCAGGGAGTCTGCATTGCATCGAGTTCCATCCAGGACCTTGGGGGCCAATTCCACTACCAAGCTTTGTCCCCGAGCATGACACTTGAGCGCACAAGGTGCAGTTGGGTCATTATATCGAGGAAGCCATTCATAATAGCGGCCCTGATACTGGACATCATTGTAGGCAGAGCACTGCTGAGCTCTGAAGTCCTCTGCATCCGGGGGGCAGTCCTGGAGACAGAGAAAAAGGACCACAACCTATATCACTCAATGAGCTGAGCCACAGAAAGGCCAAAAGAGTTTACCAGAATCCCACAGACTCAGACCCTATTTGCCTCTCTCCGGAAGTCATCTCATTCTTTCATGCTGCTTCTAATTCTAGACCAACCCTGCAGCTGCAGAATCACCGACACCCCCCCAGTGTGATCTTCACATCTCTCCACTCAGGCATTCTTCCAGGTGATTCAAGCTTACCATATTTGGATGTCAACTTTTGCTCTACTTTAGTCATTGTGGATATAAATCTTCATGTGCATTACAGTCCCTCGTTGAAATATGGAAAATGGAATGTTTGGCAGTTTTTCCTAGGTGGCTCATGTCTTTCTAAGGATTGCAAGGTAAAGGATTATTTCCCCCTAATTTACCAGTCAACAAGGAGCTTCAGTGGCGCCAAGGTCAGTGCTTCAGACCTGCCAGTCCCTCTAGGGAAGAAAGATGTGTCTGTCTGTTCCCATGAATTTGACCTTCTTGGAAACCCTGTACAGGGTCTCTATGACTTGGGGTTGCCTCGAGGGCAGTGGGCTTAGTTTGGAGTCAATGTCACCATCCAGTCGATTGTAGTCACAGGGAGCAGGCTTGTGTCAGAGTAGTAGAACTATGTTCCACGGTATTTTTCAGCAACTTTTTTTTTCCAGAAGTACATCGCAGTCTTTTCTTCTAGGGCCCCCCGGTCGGATTTGAGTCTCCAACCTTTCAGTGAGCAGTCAATAGGTACTCCGTCTCTACTTCACGTGGCCTAGAACAACTGTGCTTTGTGAAATTGTGTGTCTGTGCCTTGGCTGCTGTGGTAGTATGATAGTTTTTGAGAGTCAACATGGCTCTCAAAGGACGTGTGGGCGGAGTTTAGCCTGTCAATCAGGTCACAGATTGATTGGAGAGCAACAGAGATAAATGGCTCACTGGAGACCCTCTCCCTCCTCCCTCTGCTTTCACCTTCCTTTTGACAAGCCACGTGGAGCCACACTGAGAGCTGCAAGACACTTGGAGATGCAGCCACTGCCACTGGATCGTGATCTTCTCACATTTTGCATCATTGCATGTGCTGTGTGTGTATGAATAGGGATTTATGGACTGATGTTGTACTTAGGGGTTAATATCAGACTTATGGGCTTGATCTGGACTGGCTGGGATGTTTTCTTAATATACAGTTAATCTTTGGTATAAAGCTCTTTGTCTTTTTCTATTAAATACTTTTATTGAGGGCTCTTACAGCTCTTATCACAATCCATACATTCATCCGTTGTGTCAAGCACATTTGTATATATGTTGCCATCATCATTTTCAAAACATTTTCTTTCAGTTTGAGCCCTTGACATCAGCTCCTCATTTTTCCCTCCCTCCCGCACCCTCCCTCCCACATGAACCCTTGATAAATTATAGATTATTGTTTTCATATATTACATCGTCCTGTCTCCCTTCACCCACTTTTCTGTTGTTCACCCCCTTGGGAGGGGGTTATAGACCGATGATTATGATTGATTCCTCCTTTCTTCCCCTACCTTCCCCTTATCCTCCTGGTATCTCTATGTTCATTGTTGATCCTGAGGGATTTAGTTGTCCTGGATTCCCTGCGTTGCAGGCTCTTATCTGTAGCAGTGTGCATGTTCTGGTCTTCTCAGATTTATAAGGTAGAATTGAGGTCATGATAGTGGAGGGGGAGGAAGAATTAAAGAACTAGAGGAAAGTTGTGTGTTTCATCGGTGCTATACTGCATGCACCCCGATGGGCTCGGCTCAGCCTTGTGACCCTTCTGTAAGGGGGTGTCCAATTGTCTACAGGTGGACTTTGGGTCTCCACTCCATTGCCCCACTCTACCCTGCCCCCATACACACACACCATTCACATTGTTATGATTTTGTTCTTGGTCTTAGATGCCTGATACATGATCCCATCAACACCTCATGATCACACATGCTGGTGTGCTTCTTCTATGTGGACTTTGTTGCATCTCAGCTAGATGGCTATTAGTTTATCTTCAAGCCTTTAATGCCCCAGATGCTATATCTCTTGATAGCCGGGCACCATCATCTTTCTTCACCACATTTGCTAATGCACCCATTTTGTCTTCAGCAATCGCATCAGGAAGGTGAGCATCGCAGAATGCCATATCGTTAGAACAAAGTGTTCTTGTGTTGAGGGCGTACTTGAGTCAAGGCCCAATGTCCATCTCCTACCTTTATACTTAACATAAGTATAAGTACATAGATCTATTTCCTATCACTATATATAAATGTTTACATATGTATATGCCTGTATTTAGACCTCTATAAATGTCCTTTGCCTCCTAGTTCTTTCCTCTATTTCCTTTCGATAAAGCTCTTTCTTATACATATATGAATGTCTCTGGATTTGTTTCTCTAGTCAACCTGGTCTAACACAGGCAGTTACATAATTTCATGTCAACTTGCAGATATGAAAGTGCAGGGGTGGCGTCTAGCCTGTCAATGAGGTCACAGCCTGAAGTACCTCCTGGTGGACATGGCCTTCTCATAAGGAGGATCCTGAGAACCTCCCCCCTCTCTCTGCATTCACCCCTCTATTGAAGAGCCACCACTCTGAAACCCAAGAGAGCCCTGGGGATCCTCCCACTGCCACTGGATCCACAAGACTTTGCACACACTGGTCTGTGATCTTCCTGCATTCTGCCTCATTGTATGTGAGTCTGAAGAGGAACTTATGAACTAGTTTTAGACTTGTGGACTTGAGTTGGAAGGGGCTGGGATGTTGAATTGATACACAATTTCTTCTTGACACAAAGCCCTCTCTCACACATATATATGAGTGTCACTGGGTTTGTTTATTTAGTCACCCGGGCCTAACACAGCTGTTGTCTAGATAATTCATTTGCTTTGTCTCTCTGTTATCAGGGGTCCACCACCATTCTCTGCTGGCACCAAGTACTTGGTTCCAAATGACTATAGCAGATCATTTAGATTGCTTAAATTCTGTCTAAAAGAGGAGTAAATAAATTCTGAGTAAATTCTCTAGAGAGTTCTCATGATCATAGAGAAGGAAAAAGAAAGTGTTTTATAAGTCTTGATGACTCAGGGGGGTCTTTTAACTAAATTACTGATTCCTTCCACCAGATATTTCTGAAGGATTAAAGATGCTAGATGGCAAAAGTATTACTTTGCCATTCAAAATCTACCTTTGTTATACAAAATTCCTAATTAAATAAAATAGTTTCATATGTTTTCTCTTATTATTAATATAATAAATGTTCATTATAAGTATTTGGGGAAATAGTAAATTAAGATTTTTTGTTTCAAAATCTTTACACAAATCGTCAGTGAGTTTCCAAGGACAAATTTCTGAAGACAAAATTTCCCAGTCAAAGGATATGAAGGTGCCATGGGCTTTGCCCTCCAGAAGGTGATATCATTGTCAGGTTACATGCGTGTCCTTTTCTCTTCCAGGTGCAGAGGCTTTACTTTTCTAAACTGCTAATCACACATGTTAAATAGAATTCCACTGTATTAATTGGCATTGATTTAAATTATTTATTTATTTTGTTGCTATTGGTGAGGCTACATACAGCAAAACACATCAATTCACAAGTTTTATTTTTTTATTTCTTAGTTTCAGTATCTTTTCATGTTCAGTATTAATTCTTCAAAACGTTCTTTTATTATTTCCTTTATTCATTTATTTATAAATTTACTTTATTATCTTTTTAACAGATCTGTGCACAGTGAAGTTATCAACTTGTATCATCTATGTTGGATAAGTTTTTCCAATTTGATTTGATTTTTGATACTTAGAAAAGTCACATTTTCATGTAGTCAACTCTATTATATTTCCCTTTATTTCCAGAGGGGTTAGAAAAGCTTTTTAATTAATTGTTTTATTTATTTTAACCATTTCATAGACATAATAATTCACATATCATACATTTCAATAGTTCAACTATATTCTTAAGAGCTATATAACCAATTCCAGGATATTTTTCCTTCCTTATATTCATTGGTAGCTCTCCATTTCCTTCCCTTCTCCCCTGCCACGTCCTTTTGAAACTATTCATCCCAGTGTCTCTATATGTTTACTTATCCTCAGTTTAATATACAGAAAAACATACAAATTTAAATCAAAACACAGACAGCCCAACAATGCCAGAATGAAATATATTAAACATTCAATCCAAAACAAAACAGGCAATATTAAAAACTGGAACAATTATATATTGGATCTAGAGGGAGATAAAAAAGACAAGATGTCATGCTTTGACCTAATTACAACTGGAATAATTCACCCTCCAATGTCAGATAACCTAATTCACCCTACAATGTACGCTGCCAGATAACAAGTTCTCTCCTATCCCTGGTCCAGAATCAGAGGGCATTCACCAGAGGCTTAATCTTCTTGGGGGGGCCCTGAAAAAGGTTTTGGGATTTCACTGTCAGTCTTAGTCTTCTACAGATTGGGTATTAATAATTTAAGCTCCAATACCATTCCCTCCTCCAGATTAGGTTTTTATTATTTACAATTCTTGGATCACAGAGGCTGGGGTGTGTCTTCATTGATGCCTCACTTAAATGACTGCTTCTTTTAAAGACAAGCCTTTGAGACCCCAGATGCTATTCTTTCTGATAGCCAGGCATTACCTGCTTTCGTTACCTCACTTTGCTGTAGCGTCTGTGTCTTCGGGGATCCTTTCAGGCATTGAGTAAAGTCATGCTCTAAGAACTAATTGCTCTTAGATAAAGACTACCGCTGCTATGGTTTCTACTTGATCCCTGACTCACTTTAAAGACATCATTATTTTATTAAAGGACATTCTAAATTACAGCTAATTTATTGATATTACAGCTAATTTAGCCAAAGGTATAAAATTTAAAATATTGTTGAGACAAAGAAAGTACACATGGATAGGACAGTTTTTAGACCAAAATACACGGATTATTGATTTATACAGATCAACAATTTAGGTGACCGACTGGACACTGTCTACGCAATGAGGTTTAGAGATAGGACAAAAGTTAGAAAAGCTTTTACCACCCTGAACACAGATCAATATTTAAATGTATTTTTAGTTCTTTTATAATTAAGCAACTATATTTAACTCTTTCGTATAGTTGGGAATAATTTTGATGTATGGTGAGTGGGAAAACTATTTATCTGAAATAGCTATGAATAACTTCCAAAGTCATTTTGGGACCCATTTTTGAATGATCACACTAACATGCAACCCAAATATCCCACTTCTACTGTCCCCCATGCAACATGAAACCCTAACTACACACGTATCGATGCACAAATGTTCATTGATAATAGCCTCAGATCAAAACACCCCAAAAGTCCATCAACACATAAGTGAGTCAGTACGTTATTATCTGTCCATAAAATAGAAGAGAACTTTTGATAAATGCAGCAATATGAATGAATCTCAAAAACAAAGGCTGAGTGAAAGAAGCCAAATATCAAAATTCTTTTTGACTCTTTGAAGATATTTGACTTTTGGTTGTTTCAATAAACACAAGGTCCTTCAAAAAGTTCATGGGAAAATTGGACTTGGAAGATAATAGAATTTTTCCATGAAACTTTCTCATAGATATGAAATAACTTCATAGTTTTCAGAATATAACACTTGAAAAAGTGTTTCGTGAAGTGCAAGAGAAGCTTTTAAAGTAATCCCTTTTAAATTCTTTTTTTTTCCATTGGAGAGGGGTGGGGAGGGTACGTATGCACATAAAATCACACAACAAGAAATGAAGCGGGGGCCTTGTTATTCCCTAGCGTTAGTACATAGTAGGGCAGGTCTCAGCAGAGCTTCCAGACTAGGAACAGACTAGGAGGAAGGAACAGGTGGTGTACATCTGAAAAAAACCTAGCTACTTAAAACCTTATCAGCAGCAGGGGGACATGGGGAATAAACTCCTCAGGTTCGAAGTACTCAAAATATGATTGGGGAAGAATTGCCTCCTTAAAGTAGAACCAACCTAATAGCATAGAGCCAGCAAAGCTTTAGGGCCTGCTGATGTGGCATGATTCAAAATGAGAAAAAATATTCATTAATAATTGGAATGTGGAATACATGGAATATGACTCTAGGAAAATTAGAGGTTGTCAGAATGAACTGGAACATCTAAATATCAATATCCTAGGCATTAATGAATTAAAATGGACTGGTATTGGCCATTTTGAATAAGATAATGATATGGCTTATTATACTGGAAATGACAACTTCAAAAAGAATGGAATAGCATTTTTTTGTGATGAAGAAATCGAAAGATTCTCTCAGCTTCTTCAATGTGAAATTTATCATCATTCAGTCAATATGCAGGGTAATGATTGGAATTGAAATGCAAAAGCTGGAAGCAAAGAGGGAGGAACAACAGTTGATAAATTTGGCCTTGATAACAGAAATGAAGCTGGGAATTACATGGTAGATTTTTGCAAAAAAAAAAAACGACTTCCTTTCAAATATCCCCCTTTGTATGACATAACTGGCAACCTCGCCAGATGGAATCCACGAGAATCAAATGGACGACATCTGTGGGAAGAGATGACGGCAAAGCTCGGTATGAGCAGCCAAAACGAGGCCAGGGCCAACTGTGAAACAGATCATCAAGTGCTCATCGTCAAGTTCAGGTTAGAGCTGAAGAAAATGAAAGCAAGTGTGAAACACACACTGAGCGTATCCCTTCTGAATTCAGAGACCGTCTCAAGACGAGATCTGGCACGTTGCACACGGATGACCGAACACACAGGAGTTGCATCATCAGGAGCAGCAGCACACATTAAGTAAAAGACCATTAAAAAGACAGGACGGAAAGCAAAGACCAATGTGGGTGTCAATAAAGACTGACACTTGCTCGTGATCAGAGGCGCTAAAGCAAAGGGAAGAATGAACGGAGGAAAGGAACTCATTGAAAGCTTCTGAAAGGCAGCTGGAGGAGACAGAGTCAGTCACTGTAACGCAATGTGCAAACGCGTGGGGACAGAAAGCCCAAAGGGAAGCACACATTCAGCGTGACTCAAGCTGGAAGGAACCAAGAAAAAATTCAAGCTCCAAGTTTTAATATTCAAGAATTCTGTGGGCAAAATATTGGATGATATCAGAAGCATCAAAAGAAGACAAAAGGAGTGAAGAATCACTGTATCAAAAAGAATTGTTTGACATTCAACCACTTCAAGAGGTAGCATGTGATCAAAATCTGATGGTGGGAGGGAGGAGGTCCACGTTGCACTGAAAGAGTGAAAAACAAGGCTCCAGGAACTGACGGAATACCAAGTGAAATGTTTCAACAACCTGATGTAGTTCTGGAAGAACTCACTAATACTATGAAATCTGGAAGCCTGTCACTGTCAGGTAGGTACTGGACTACTTACTGCAAGGCTGGCAATTTAAACCCACCATTGCCCTAAGGGTACAGATGAAGCTGATCAACAGTTACAGCCTTGGAGACCCTAGGCAGGGTCACTATGAGTCGGAATTGACTGGATGATACTGAGTTTAGTTTTTGGTTTGGGATACTTGCCAAGAAGAGACCCATATTTGTGCCCATTCCAAAGAATGGTATCCTAACAGTATATAGATATTAGCAACAATATCATTAATATCACATGCAAGCAGCTTTGCTGAAAGTAATTTCCAAATGGTTCTAGTAGTATACTGACAGGGAGTTGCCAGAAATCCAAGCTGGATTCAGGAGAGGTCATGGAATGAAGAATGTCAATGCTGATGGTAGGTGAACTTTGGCTGAAAGCAGAGACTAGTTCAAAGATGTTTACTAGTGTTGAATTGACCACACAGAGGTATTAGACTGTGTGGATCATAGCAAACGATAGGTAATATTGCTTGCTGACCATGAAGAGAACTCAAAGCACCTACTGATGAAGATCAAAGATTATAGATTTCAGTATGGATTACAACTCAATGTAAAGAAATCAAAAACACTCACCAGTGACCCAATAGACAATGTCGTGATATACTGAGAACACACTGAAGATGTCAAGGATTTCATTTTGCTTCGATCCACAAAGTTCACGGAAGCAACAGTTAAGAAACCAAATAATAAGTTCACTAGGTAAATCTGCTGCACAAGGTCAGTAAAATATAAAAAGCAAGAATGTCACTTAGGGGCTAAGGTGCACCTGACCAAAACTGACGCATTCTCAGTGGTCACAGATGCGCATGGAAGCTGGTCAGTGAATCAGAGAGACCACTGAGGAGTCCACTTATTTGAATTGCGCATCGGTGAAGAACACTGAAAGTACCATGGATTGCCAGAAGAACAAACGAACCTGTCATGAAGGAAGCACAGCAAGAAGGCTCCTTACAAGCAAGAATGCTAAGACTTTGTCCCATGTACTTCAGACAGGTTATCAGGAGAGGCCAGTCCCTGGAAAAAGACATTATTCTTTTTCTTTTTTTATCATTTTACTGGGGGCTTGTACAGCTCTAATCACAATCCATCCATCCATCCATTGCGTCAAGCACATTTGTATATATGTTGCTATCATCTTTCTCAAAAATTTTTCTTTCTACCTGAACCCTTGTTATCAGCTCCTCACTTTTTCCTCCCTCCATCATGAACCCTTCATAATTTATAAATTATTATTATTTTTCTATGTCTTATACTGACCAGTGTCTCCCTTCACCCACTTTTCTGTGGACCGTCCCCCTGGAAGGGGGTTATATGTAGATCCTTGTTCTTAATAAAGCAGCGGGTCAGAGCAGAAGAATATCCCTGATGAGCTGGATTGACACAGTGTCCCCAATAATGGGCTCAGACGTAACAGATGTGAGGATGGCCCAGTGCGGTGCAGTTTCATTCTGTTGTACACAGGGTTGCCACGGTTGGAGCAGACTAGACCTCACCTAACAACCATAGTGCATACAGAAATCTCCTTTCCATCCCACCGCATTACATCAGAGGTCTTTGTTGTTTGTGCTTCCATGGAGTTGGCCACTTTGTTTTTTTCACCAACAACATTTTGTTTGTTTATTCTCACCTCCCCCTGCCCCCAATTCAATACGTATCTACGCTCTGGTTAATGCCTTTGTTATCAATCCTATATTGTATGCGCATTTTCATTGTCTCAAAAGATTCAATCTTAACCCAGAACACACTTTTCGAATCAACAAATGATTTGAAGAGAACTGATGACGGATCATCTTTCTCTGTTGGATAAGTACCGTGTCCTCAATCCAGCCATAGAAATAATCCCTTGTGAAACAAACAAACAAACAAAAAACCCCACTTCTGTCTTACAGATTCTGCCCCACAGAAACCATATAGCACCGAGTAGAACTGCCCCAGAGGATTTCCAAATCTGGAACTCTTTATGGAAGCAGACTGTCACATCTTTCTCCTACAGAGCAGGCGGTGGGCTTGAACTTCCAATCTTCGGGTCAACAACTGAGTACTGAACTACTGCACCACAGGGCTAATCATTAATGATAAAATTGCACGTTTCCTCTGCACACAGCCATGGTCTGTTTTCTTTGTGATGTTTTGAAATCAAAGCAAGAAAGTATAAGCAAAGGACTTCCTTGCATTAGATTCACAAATGTGGCCAGCGCTCACTAGGGACAGAACATGCCAGCTATCTAACTGCCTGCCTAAGTGCTATAAACCAATGAAGGGTCACAAAATTAGCAGGAGTGTCTTTGCAGGGACCCGTCTGGTCTGACAATTTAGCCTCAGTCCTTGCTGAAAGGCTGGCCAGGTTTGCATGTGTGACCCAGCACACACCTTACCTGCACCAAGTCAGTCTTTGCCAGGGCTGTAGAATGGCTACAGAAGTTTTCATTGGTTAGTTTTCAGACTGGAGCTGAGAAGCTCCATCAATCTGGGCCTAGCATGGGTCTTTGAAAAGTTGTTTAACAAATCAGTTTCCACAGCCGAGAAAATAAATTAGTCAGGCATAAAGGGAGAAGGAGAGATTCAGAAATCATGCATTTTAAGCGGGGTTGAGTATCCGGGTTCCCTCCCTTTTTGATTCCTGGGTCCAGCCACCTAAGACCAGCTTTTACTTAAATTTCACGAAATACTGAAGCATCCATCTAATAAATTCCATTTCTTTTGCATGACGGTACTTTAAACGGACTTCTGTTTCCAGGTCCCTGATTAAGAACCTTACAGCTGGGTAGTGCTTTATAGTTTACCAGGTATTTTCACTGTCGTTCGGCATCACCTGTGAACCAGCTATGTCAGAATTATCACTACCTTATAAGGAAATGATGTGGGAACTGTAGTCACCCAGCTGAACATGAAGAACTCGCTCTTGTTTCAAACTGCCTTTACCCCCTGCTAGCAGTTAGTCCCCTCTTATCCTCCTCCCTCTCTCGGCTCTTCCAACAAGACCTCGACTCTCCTGAGATGTCTCCAAATTCTGGCTGCCCAGTTATCAAGAAATATGTACTATCTAATGTAGCACCTGCAGCTGTGCCGTTCCCACCAACCCCTTTCCCCTGCCAAGCCGATAAGAATGGCTAACGGCTACAATACCCCTCCCTTTGAACTCCATGAAAAGTCTGGAATGTCTTTGGTGGGATCAAGAGGTTTCCCAGGCACTAGCCTACTCTCAGTCCAGCTGTATAATAAAGACTTGAATTGTTAATCGAGTGGTGGGGTTGATCTCGCCCGTTAACAGCAGAATCCACACCTGACCCGCTCTGGCTGCACAAAAGGAAGGAGCGTGTGACCCCACAGAAGCCCAAGGCTGACCTCAGTGAGGCTGACGTCAGACCTACCGCCAACCTCCAACCTTCGCTCCCCTATTCTGATACCAGCCTTCCTTCTAACTCTCTGCTGAGTTTGATCATCTGCTGCGAAGGCCACACAAAACTCATGGACACCACGCACGATTTACTACAAAAGCCAGCAGGTTACAGGACGTCAGGGTGAGAAAACAGGAAGGCGAGTGTGCTTCAGTCTACAGTGCGTCGTATCAGTCACGCTGGCGGGCACACACACCGCCTGCTGGTCCTTGGCCTCTCAGCCACACAGGCCCTCTAGCATTATAAAGTTCCTTTCCAACTAATAAATGCCTGAAGGGCACCTACATTTTTAAAAACGTCACCAGCAGACCTTTCCTCAGAGCCACTCCTGAGTGGCCACAAAGCTCCAATGTTTCAGTGAGCAGCCAATCCAGAGAATGTACCACCCCCAGCCTCCAGAGAGGCACTAGACTAGTCTAATTCACATAGGAATACTCTTCCTATGTGACCTTCACAGAAAATACACGTGTGTACCTCAGCCTCAGCTCCCTTGTCTGCAAAAGAAAGATAATCACACATTAGCTGCCTATATCTTAGAGCGTGAGGGCACGATGAAATGTGAAAACATACAGATATGCATTCTTTTTACGAATCCAGGAATTATTCAATACTTACCCAATTAGATCCTAAATGTCAAATAGCGTAAGCCTTCATAGTATAAACAGAAGGCATTAGATATACAAACCTGTTGTAAATGAAAAAAATATCCACATTTTCCACAAAGGGTACCAGGGGACCAATTTGAGATTATAACTTAAACCACGAACACATTTTATTGGAGTTTGTCTTTTTTATTATAGAACTTACATTATTGCTGCATGTCTTGTAGCGAATATTCTGCCCTTCACAGTTCCTAATCAAGGAAAAAGAAAAGAATGATTTCATTGAAATGGCCAGCATCACAAAAAGCAAAAACAAGGCACTGGTTTCCTGTAAAATGTTAACAGTGCACATTACTCCAAAGATCCAAAGTTCAGATCTTAAGAAATACCTTTCAAGAATCAGGAGATCCAAAAGGCTCCTGGAAGAGTATCGGACTTAAAGAGAGAGTTAATTCTCTCCACCTAATGCAGTATCAGTAATCACGAGAAAAGTCTTACCCAGGGCCCATATAACTACTAAAATTAATGTATAAGTGCATCTGCATGGGCAAATGTATATGTATATTTTTCCTCTTAGGAAAAAAGGAACACTACAAATATATGCATTTGTGTAGCAATTCCTTGCCCACGCCCCAAACCAAACTCACTGCCAAGGTTCAGACTCGTATTGATGTTATCAAACTGAGTAGAACTGGTCCATCGGGTTTCGAAGACTTAACCTTTGTAGAAGCAGACTGCCTCATCTTTTCCCTGTCGTATGGCTGGTGGGTTTGAACCACTGACCTCCTGGTTAGCATTCAATGCTTCACAGTATCGCTCAATTCCCTGCTGGGGCTACTTGATTCCTCTTTCTCGCCTAGTGAAGCAAACCCAGCTTAGCTAGGAGCGTACTGGCCTCCTCTAATCTGCACACGTATCCATATGTAATATGCCACTTGCAGGTACTTCTACCATTGGCCGTACTAAATGGGAACTAGAAATCAGTGTGGGGGACACTCTCTTGAGATACTACATGGACACTGGTAAGAGCCGATGTCATTTATAGGCTGGAGAAAATTCAATACTCACTGCCCTGGAGTGAATGTTGACTCAGCAGCCCTATATAGAGAGAGGAACGGTCCCCTGTGATTTCCAAGGGTGTCAGTCTTTTCAAAAGTAGGAAGTCTCATCTCTTCCCTGTGATCAGGCTGGAGGGGGTGGTGGTGAACTGCTGACCTTGGGGTTAGCTACCCAATATGTAACCCACGACGCCACCGGAGCTCCTACAGTGTCAAGAGTCGTCCCATAAGAATTGCCTGATCCTTCAGCCACTTTCTCTGGGATCCTGTCACTTACTTCCCAAGCTACCTTTTCCTATTGGTCTTTTAACAAGCATCTGGTAGGTACTGTTCTCTGTTTGCTGCTCGCTGCTCCATCTTTTACAGAAGCTCCTTAAGGGTATCGGGTTCTTCATAGAACTATTGGTGATTTTTTGCTTTGAGTTATGTTCTTTGTTCTCATTATGTTTTGTAAGGCCCCCAGGGGGTTAATAGTCCCACCTTGGGTGGCTAATTGCAAGAGCAGCAGTTCTAAGTCACCAGCAAAGATTCAGCCCCAGAAACTCACAAGGGCAGTTCTATGCTGTCTTATAGGGTCACTATGAGTTGCAATCGACTCGATGGCAGTTAGGTTGATTGATTCATTTAAAAAAAATTAATTCAATGGCAATTTTAGAGGGACGAAAGTTAGACACATGGGCTTAAATCATCATCTTGAACTAAAAGTCAACAGATCAAATTCAAATGTTGTTTTAAAACAGTCTTGTATGAACAGAAACTATTTAAAGCATATCTGAGATCATTTTTCAGGGAATGATTTAAATATGTGAGTCGCTTTGAAATAAAAGTTAAGAGTCCAATTCAGCAACATATAACTCATTACAAGTAGTCACTGGCTTACAAGGTTCCATGATTCCATAATAAATCATTTCTGACATAAGTTGAATGCCTCATTTTTAATATATTTTTCATTGTTATTACCTTTTATCACACGTGTCCTTCTAAAGCTGATCTTTATTTGTTTGGGGGGGATTGGAAATATTATACATGGACCTATAGATATATTTTAATACCCCCCCCCCCCAAAAAAAACCAAACCCCTGGTATGTGGTCGTTTTTAGCACACAGAAGAACCATTCTATAGGATTTTGAGGTTGCAAATCTTTATGGAAGCAAACTGCTTCTTTCTTCTTTGGAGAGACTGGTGGATTCGAACCACCGAGCTTTCATTTAACATTCAAAAGCTTAACTCTCTTTGCCACAAAGGCCGTTTAATACATATGTAAGGTTTGTTTTAATAATGTTACACTATGATACCCACCTCCCTGACATGATCACTGAAGAAAAAAAGGGTGCATAAGCAAGTATAGTGAAGAAAGCTGATGGTGCCCAGCTATCAAAAGCTATAGCATCTGGTCTTAAAGCTTTAGAGTTAAACAAGGAGCCATCTAGCAGGGAAGAAACAAAGCCTACATGGAAGAAGCACAGCAGCCTGTGTGAACCTGAGATGTTGATGGAAAGAGGTATCAGAAGTTCAAAAAACAAGCATCGAAATTGGTATGAAGGAGCATGGATGTAGTGAAACTCAAAGTCCCCAGCAAGACAACTGGACAGTCTCTCTTAGAAGAGCCTCATGGAAAGGAGGATAAATCCAGGGATCGGTGTGTCATTGATGAGCCACATAACTATCCCCTAGTTCTTTAAGACTTCCCCTTATTATTGTGGTCCATACATGATATACCTCATTGGTCATGTTAGGCTTGCATACATTCATTAGTACATTTAAGATCATTCAGTACATGGTATTCAAGATAGATGACCCCTCAGAGACAGTGACAGGACAAGGGGTTCCCTGAGGGTACGGGAAGTGAGGGGGTGAGCAAGAACAAGAGGGTGAGAGGAGAGTTATAGCATTGATGACTGTATTGCCCCACCAGATGGGATTGAACAATGGAGCTGTGTGGGAAGGGAAGGGATATACTGGAATGAGTAACATATGTCAATACAAATCTGGCTGGACCAGAGGATGCACTCTGGTACAGATAGCAACTGGAAACAGGGAATCCAGGGCAGATGACCCTTCAGGTCCAGTGGTGAGAGTGGCGATGCCTGGAGGGTGGAGGGAATGTGGGGTGGAAAGGGGGAACTGATGACAAGAATCTATGTAT
This sequence comes from Tenrec ecaudatus, assembly GCF_050624435.1. Classification (NCBI taxonomy): domain Eukaryota; kingdom Metazoa; phylum Chordata; class Mammalia; order Afrosoricida; family Tenrecidae; genus Tenrec; species Tenrec ecaudatus. The sequence continues at coordinate 49,419,681 of NC_134538.1, read as the reverse complement.
AGCCTCCTCCCTGGGGGAGGGACAGCAGAGAAGAGGGCAGGGGGAGATATCAGACAGTGTAACATATGACAAAATAATAATAATTTATGACTTATGAAGGGTTCATGAGGGAGGGGGGAAGGGAAAGGGAGGGGGGAAAAGGAGGAGCCGATATTAAGGGCTCAAGTAGAAAGCAAATGTTTTGAGAATGATGATGGCAACAAATGTACATATGTGCTTGACACAGTGGATGTATGTATGTATGGACTGTGATAAGAATTGTACGAACCCCCAATAAAATGATTTAAAATAAATAAATAAATATACACGCAAATCATAAAAAGTAATTTGAACAATGAAGGAAAGCAGGCGCCACTGCCATTTTGGTCATTTGGGGTGGTAACTCCACTAGGGAAATGATCGGGATCATCTGGATTATTCATGGAGCAATGACATTTGAGTGAGAAAATTAGTGAGAATTGGCTATGGGATCCTTCTCTTTACTGTAACACCTTTTCATTGCCACCTCCCTGGTAACATCCCACTGTTTCCTGGATCTGTCCATGGACTTAAGCAAACCCATTTGTGTTTGGGCCCATTTATTCAAGCAGCGTAAGGCCCTGACTGATTTAATTTAAACTACATCCAACAAGCTGTATTTTGAATAATAAACTATACAATTGAACATCTACAAGTAAATATCTGTGAACGATAGCACAGAAAACTATGTGCTGCAACACTAAGTACTGCTTAACAGTATTACTCTTGTATGTACCTCTATGACTAACAATATGATGTACAAGAAAAAGAGGCAAAAGAGAGAGAGAGATGGTCTGTAAGTGTGGATAAGTGTGGTTGGCACCACTAACATATATATTTTTTATAATTGCATTTTTGTTGATTACAAAATCAGTGAATTGAGAACTAGTAATGTGCTAAGGAGGTATCCATCACAACATTCCATCAGTAAAGATCTTTACTTTTAAGATTTTTGTATTTTATATTTCCATGTTTCTATCGTGATTTACCTTTTTATGACAAGTTTAAACCATATAGTATTTGTATCTCAGAATTCTCTACTGCTCCATGCATTCTGCCACCTCATGAATAATTCATTGGAACACTTGTTTTAGTAACTGCACAATAATCCATTGTACAGATATTATCTATTATGGTTCTTTGAGATGTTTCCCTTTGCTCTACTTTTAAAATTTATACACAGTAAAATTCATTTTTGTTTGGTGTGCAATTTTATGAGTTTTGACAAATCCATAGAGTCTTATAAACACTACCACAATCAACATAAGAAATGATTTATCATCCCCCAAATTCCCGCATGTTGCTCTCCTTCCACCCTTAGGCCATGGTGATCACCGATCTGGTTCTTGTCCCTTTACTTTTACCTTTTGCCAGAATATCCTAGAAATGGCATCATACCCTATACAGTTGTTTGTGTGTGACTTCCTTAATGTAGCCTAATACATTTAAGGTTCAGTTATGTTGTTGCAGGAGCCCGGGTGACATCGTGGTTAAGAACTGGGCTACTAACTGCAAGGTCAGCAGTTTAAAACCACCCACTGCTCCATGGGGCTTCTTCTCCTGTGAAGATTTGCACTCTCAGAAACTCACAGGCACAGTTCTACCCTGTCCTATGGGGTCAATAGGAATCAGCATTGACTCAATGGCTGGGGGGCCAGACAGTCAGTCATGTTGTTGCAAGCTGAGTAATATCCCATTATTTAGATACACACATCCATTCATCAGAAAAATGACAACTGTGGAGGGGCCAAAGACTGCTATAACCAGTCACAGAATAGATTTTTGTGTGAAGTTTTCAATTTCTTTTTTTATATAATTTTATTGGGGGCTAGTACAATTTTTATCACAATCCATACATACATTCATTGTCAAGCGCATATGTACATTTGTTGCCATCATCATTCTCAAAACATTTGCCTTCTTCTTGAGCCCTTAATATCGGCTCATTTTCCCCCTCACTCCCCCTCCCCTCTCCCTCATGAACCCTTCATAAATTATTATTTTGTCATGTTACACTGTCCGACGTCTCTCCCACCCTCTTCTCTGCTGTCCCTCCCCCAGGGAGGAGGCTACACGTAGATTCTTGTCATCAGTTCCCTCTTTCCACCCCACATGCCCTCCACCCGAATTTTCAATTTCTTGTGAGTAAATGAATACCTAGCAATTGGTCGAGGGATCCACTTCTTTTTCTATAAGACAGTAATAATTTGTAAAATATCCGTAGGTTTTCTTACTCGTAACTCTTTAAATTATTTAGGAACACATCTAAAAGTGAAGGATAAATATCACTCCTTTTTAAAAAAAAAACATTTGATTGTGTGTTCACTGAAGGTAACACTGCAGTGTAGGCCTAGTCAACAATGTTTACCCAAGTTGTTTAGGGACATTGGGTACATACATTCTTCAAGTCCATGAATCTTCTCATTATTTCCGTTCTGATTGTTCCATGAACGCCAGTCCTTTTTATAGGATGATGACTTTTCACTTGTGAGTGTTTATTTTTTGTTGGCTATTATTTCATTGCTGTTGGCTTTATTTTCTCTACAATGGTACGTGACTGGCATATTACTAAGTATTTGCGTTTCCCATTAGGAAAGGCAGTGCAGCAAGATATAATATTCTTTCCCATGATCCTTTTTCCTAAGAACTGTTGACATGTTGCATTGACCACTAACATCCAGACTTGCAGAGGAAAAGTCTGATTTTAGTGCTTTTGTACATGACATGAGCTGTTTCTCTGGCTTACAGTGTAAAGGGGGTGAAATGAAATTAAAAGCAGTAGACAGGATATATTTAGCTACGAGTGTGTTGTTGTGTTAGGTTGAGTTCTCGAGAGAAGCAAAACCACCAAGATTTGAAATCTACTCAGAAGGTCCGCATGTGAATTAAGGTTGATGGACACCGTCGGACCATAGTCAAGGGACGTGAGCAGCATTGTTGTCGGACAGAGAACATCGCAAAGTCAATTATGACAGAGGAAGTTAGGTTAAATGGAATACCTTGTCATGTGATCTCCCTCTTAATCCACCTTAAAGTGGCTTCATGTGTTCATATCTTCTGCTGTCCTTTTGATTTTCTTTATGGTTTGTCTAGTCATTGTTGTTGGCTTGCTTGCTTCCTGTCTGTGTTTTGTGTGATTTTCAGTATATGTAACCAGGATAGGTCCTAGATTTATAATTACCTATGGGCACAGCAGGGAAGGATGGGGTAATTGTGGAGCTGACAGCAATGGGTACAAGAAGAACATGTTCTGAAATTGATTGTGATGATTGCCCAACTCTTGAATGATTAAATTGTCTGATAGGTGAAGCATCTGCCAATAAAACTATTTTTTAAAGGGATTGATGAAAGAAGGAAAATCATTGCCTAAAGAGTAGAGATCAGTTTCTCAACTACAATCAATGAAACCAATTAGCTGCCCTCTTTTGAATGAAATTCGCTTGACATGTGATTTAGTGGAACATCTAACCAGGTCATCACTGTAGCTCTCCCCTTGTTTTGTCACTTGTCCTTGGTTTATTACTCTCAACATTAAGAAAGTCTTAATGATTTACAAGAAACTTCTACATTTTCAAGAAGCCTCAGACTACACTGGCGGGGGAGGTAGAAAGGAAAAGCAGGATGAGGTAAAGAAGGTGCTCTGTCTCGTGTGGGAATGGTGCTGCCATTCTGGGACATGGCATGCAATGCACGCAGTCACGTACATGACTTGCTTCCTTCTGACTTTTACGTATGGATCAAAGAAGAAAATAAATAACAGGAAAAGTTAAAGGGTCATTTAAATGACTACTTATTTTGGGAAATCCCCAACTGAAGAAAGTGGCTAATAGGTTAGGAAACTGATAACCAAAAGTTTTTTTTAATTATTTTTAATTGGGAGTCTGTACATAAATCAGATCCTTCCATAGTTCGATCATGTCCAGCAGTATTGCACAATTGCTACCACACTCAGTTTCCAAACATCCTTTTCAGTCCTGGACTCCTTGACAAAGTTGTCCTTTGTCATTCTGACTTCACACTCTAAACATCATAGGATGCTGATTTTAAAGGGGCAGGTAAATTACAACATCACAATCTAAAGAGTATTTTCATTTATCTAGCCGTCAAAATAATTTGAAACAACCAAATACATTGCCACCAATCCCAAATCATAGCAGTTCCCCGTGTCACCGAGTAGAACTTACCCACAGGGGGAAGAGATGAGTGGAAGCCATCTGAGCCACTAACAACCCGGACTGACTTAAACACGGGGATCCAAACACTGCTCAAAGTCTGCCTTTGCATGAAAAGCAGTGGATCACTTGAGAAAAAATTTTCAGATGCATTTTTAATAGGGGTTTAATTTCAGATGTTTCATGTAAACCTCCCCCCCTCCACACACACAGCCTAGTTTTGTAGAAAAGAAATTTAAAACTTGAAAGGAAATGACAGAATGGCCGATGGTTGCTGAAGACTGTAGCTCAGAGTCTTAAGTGGACTGTATAGCCTTGGTTAACACCCTCACCACCCTCTGCTGTGTCCTAATCCTAAAATAATTATCTAGAACAAAGAGACTCTAAGTGGTACAGTGAATGCACTCAGCTGCTGATGGAAACGTTGAAGGTTTGAGTACACTCAGAGGCACCTTGGGGGGAAAAAGCGCTTGGTGCTGAGCTTCTGCAAAACCAGCCGCTGAAAGCCTTGTTCTCCTCTGACACATGGGGAGTCACCATGGGTATGAGTCACCTCAGCAGCAACTGGTTTCGCTGGGAGGCAGTAGACAAGCCTATAGGCAAGTCCATCTCTGCTGCACATCCCACTGCAACCACCACAAAGCCAAATGGGAAAAGAGAGCATTTTATTTCACGATACAAAGGACGAAGCACCATTTTGGATTTTGTTTTTCCTTCTACAACAAATGTGTGTGGTGAACCTACTAGGTGCCAGGATGTAGATATAAAGACACAAGGGCGATTATCTCTAAACTACTTTTACAAGTCAGTAGTGAGGTGTTGTTGGGTTGTTTTTTTCACTCAAACATCTGGCTGACTTTTTTAACCGTCTGCTTCACTCTGCAGAGACTAACACACACTGAACCCACTGACTGGTGGGTTTATTGATGTAGCATGCTCTTGTTACAATTCAGTATGAAAATGAAAGGCCACTTTATGAAACGGGCCTAAAATGAAATGCAAGTTATTCTAACATTAAGGACACTGGAGTCCAAATTCCCCAGGCAGGAACTTGTCAGCTTATTCTGGACCTGATTCCTTTGGCTCAAAGCAAATGAGTTGCAGAAATATCACTTCTAAGTTTTAAATTTCATTCTAATTAGTATATACAACAGCTAATAGTTATCAGAAGCATATAAAAACCCAAGAACATCATTTTACAATCATGTATTTTCTACCCATTACAACATTCATAACACCCTGAAATAGATTTTGAAGTCATAAGTTTATGAATATATAAAAAACATATGTTGATACCACATGAGGATACATTAAAAACATTAATAAAAATTTCCCTGGAGTCAAAAGCACTATAATTTAGTACACTCATTCGCTGATACGTTGACTCAAATATTAATGTCTTAAAGATTGAGGAGTATGTGTTCTGAAGAATAAAAAATATTAATTTTCAAATAATATTAGTTAAACGTGTGTTTCCCATGGTCGGCAGTTGTCTAGAATATATCAAATTTGAAACTTCTGCAAGAAAAAGAGACAGTCTGGCTGCCATACAGTTTGCAGGACAAATGAATTTATTATTTAAATCTAGTCAAATTCTGAAATAACTTTATTCACAAAGAAATAAGTGAATAAAATAACTATTCTTTCCCCCAAAAAAATCATTTACAGGAGAATACTGAGAAGAGAAGATCTTGCAATGCTTGCAAAGTTTACAGGAGGGCTTGCGCTTGGCTTTATACGCAGCAATCTCACTCCTTCTCTTCCAAGATAAAGAAACCACAAGTGTTCGGTCTTCAGGAAGGTTTGATAAGACTCAGGCTGTCCAAGGAGAAGGAGACTTGACAAGCTTCCCGCAGGAAATCGTCTTCTTTCTTAATAAGGCCGAGGAGTTTCCAAATGGCTTTGAAAGTTCTGACTTTGGAAGTGGGGGGGGGGATAATTAAGGTTTGGGGTTGCCTCAAAGGTAGGGAGCAGAAGCCATGAAGGTATTATAGAATCTTTTGACTTAATCTAATTCAAATTTATTCAGGAGACAAAAAAAGAGATTCCTTTCTTTGTTTTAGCTGAAGCAAGGAACACACGGGCATGTCACCAATCTGACTCCATGACAGGAACTAAACCGAAAGAAGGACTTTCATCCTTGTACATGTTATATTAGTGTAAAGCACACTCTTCCTCTTATTTTGCATTTGCTTTAAGATGTTTACTTGCTTTTATTTGTTCAAGTTAGATAAGCTCAAGGAGCAGGGGTATTTGGAGACCCTTAAGAGTAAGAGCAGATTGGAGAAGATAGCTAAACTTCCTCAGAAAGGAAACTAAAGGCTTATACAGACGCTCGGAAAAACTTCCAAACTAAGACAGATGACTTCACGATCTACTTCCAATAATGAGCTAAAGAAAGCCTTATATGTAACAGTCATTTGAACATACCATGTTCTGCCAGGATGAATCAATTAGTCTTGAAAGAAATATACCCAGAATATTCCTTAGAATTAAGGATAAGACTTTGTCTTGTAGACTTTAGACAAATCAGCAGGAACAACTAATTGCTACAAAAGGACATCATTTTTGGTACAGTAAAAATAAACAAAATAGAAACTTTCAATAAAATATATTGGCATAATAAGGGCAACAATGATCAAGTTATACATGTGCAGGAATGGGCAATGTTTTGCTTATTTGTTCATTGGTCTATGAGGAAGAAGCAAAGTTAATAACAACAGACTAAGAATGCTACGTAAATCCTAAAATATAAGAACAAAAAGATAATCAAGTACTACCCAGATGTACTTCAGGAATGGAGATCAGGTATAGAACAACCATATTTAGATTAGAATGACATTTGTGTTCCTATATATTGTATCCTCCTGCATATTTTATTATGCAATATTCCCAGGCCACCAAAATCAAAGAGAATAATAGCAAGTCAAGTACCTACCAGTAATCGTCATAATTTCTTAAAAGCTTTCTTTGGACTTAATTTTAAGAAATAATTACAAACATAGTCGAAGCCTTCCGCCAAAGCTCCTCACTCCTAGTCCTTTCCTTTCACCGCAGAGGTGATGAGTGAATGGTGTCATATTATAAATGACCTTCTACAGCTTGATTTGGGGGATGCAACTTTGTGTGCCTTGTGTACATAACTGAGTCCTTTCCTTTCACCGCAGAGGTGATGAGTGAATGGTGTCATATTGTAAACGACCTTCTACAGCTTGATTTGGGGGATGCAACTTTGTATGTGCCTTGTGTACATAACTGTCTATAGCGTGATTGTTATTTTTTGGTCTCAACATATTTTTGTAAATTCCATGTTGACAGATAGAACTTCAAATCATTTGTTTGAACAGATCTATAGCATTCCAATTTATAAATACAAGAATAATGTAAAAATTGTTGCTATAAAACCAGAGAAGTATTTATTAAGAAAAAATATCAAAATGTGAAACTACTGCTTCTTGACATGCCTTCTCTCTAAGTCTCTATACTCTGAAGTAGCTTTTCCATCTCTCTACTCCTTCTCTGAAGAATTTTGTTCACTTTGGATTACACCCCATCAAGCAGCAGTTTTGGCATCTGCAAGGGACTCAAAGTACATTTATGAGGAATCTGATTTGAGTTTGGGGAATCAAAAAGAAGTTGGAAGGGGCAAAATTGAGGCTGTAGGGTAGACAGGATAAGGTTTTCCAGGGAAACCCTTATAGGGCAGCTCTTACTGGTCTTGAAGCATGAGCACGGTGTTGTTGTGATCGGTATGACTTTCCTGGCATTTTTTTCATCGGTGCAGCTTCCAATGTTCTTAAGAGTTCATCACAAAATGCCTTCATGATCAACCTGTAGCCTTTATCTATCAAGATTATCCCTTTGGAATCTCCCCCTTCAAACAGTCACTAGAACATTCTGAGATGACCTCTCTTCCAGGAATTTAACTGGCCTGGAAGATGCCTCCAGAAGCCACTGTTTCTATAAAACCTATTTTTTTAAGGCACTGAAATTAGTCTGGAGCCATCCACTGACCCCAAAGGCATGTTTAAACATGTTTTCTTGAGGGATGGGGAAGCATGCATATGGAGGTACTGGAAGCACTCACTAGTCTGTGCACAAAATTTGGAAGACAAGTACCCGGCTAACTAATTGAAAGAGATCCATATTTGTACCCATTCAAATAAAAAGGACCCAACAGAGCATGGAAATTATAAAACAACACCATCAATATCTTGTGCAAGTAAAATTTTGCTGAAGTTCATTCAACAAGAGATGGAACAGGCAGGTACCAGAAATCCAAGCCTGATTTGGAGAAGGACGTGTAACGTGTCATTGCTGACATCAGATATATTATTGGATTTTGGCTTCAGTGGGGAATACCAGAAAAAAACTGTTTACTTGTATCTTATTGATTATGAATGGCATCTGACTCTGTAGACCATAATCAACAATGTACAACAATGGACAAAATAGGAACTAAGGTAGCAGATGGACATTGGGCCTCTACTCAAGTACTCCCTCAACACAAGTACACTTTGTTCTATGAACCTGGCATTCCATGATGCTCACCTTCCCGACACAATTGCTGAAGACAAAGCAAGTGCATAAGCAAATGTGGTTAAGAAAGCTGATGGAGCCAGACTATCAAAAGATATAGTGTCTGAGGTTTTAAAGGCTTGAAGATAAACAAGTGGCCAGTTAGCTGAGAAGCAACAAAGCCCATACGAAAGAAGCACAACAGCCTGTGTGATCAAGGGGTGTCAATAGTATCAGGTACCAGGCATCACAGAACAAAAAATCACATAATTGTGAATGAGGGGGAGTGGGGACCCAAAACCCATCTGTAGGCAACTGGATAGCCCCCTTACAGAAGGGTTGTGGGGAAGAGATGAGCCAGTCAGGGTGCAGTGTAGCACCAATGAAACATACAACTTTCCTCTAGTTCTTTAATGTTTCCTCCCCCAACTATCATGATCTCAATTTTGCCTTACAAATCCAGCTAGACCAGAGGATGCACACTGGTGCAGATAGGAACTGGAAATACAGGAAAATCAGGACCAATAAAATCTTCAGGACCAATAATGAGAGTAGCGATACCAGGAGGGTAAGGGAAAGGTGGGGGGAGAAAGGGGAAACGGATCACAATGATCTACATATAACCCCCTCCTTGGGAGACAGACAACAGAAAAGTGGGTGAACGGAAACATTGGTCAGTGTAAGACATGAAAAAAACACACAATAATTTATAAATTATTAAGGGTTAGTGAGGAAAGGAGGGGGGAAATGAGGAGCTGATACCAAGCGTTCAAGTGGAAAGAAAATGTTTTGAAAATTATGATGGCAACAAATGTACAAATGTGCTTGACACAATGGATGGACAGATGGATTGCGATAAGAGTTGTACAAAGCCTCTATTAAATGATTTAGAACAAAAGAGTGGGAATTCCAGAATACCTCATTCTGCTCATGTGGAAACTGTTCATGGATCAAGAGGCAGTCATTTGAACAGAACAAGGGAATACTATGTGACTTAAGATTAAGAAAGGTGTGTTATGATAGTTACATAATCTAGTGTCAACTTGAGAGTATTCAGAGTGAAGGGATGGAGTCTAGCTTGTCAGTCAGATCACAGTCTGATGATGCCTCCTTGTGGGCATGGCCTTCACATGAGGATTCTGGGAACTGCCTCTCTCTCTCTGCCTCTGTATTCCTATTGACAAGCCACACAGACTTGCTGAGTGCTGCGGGAGCCTCTCTCTCTGCTTCACATTCCTGTTGAAGAGCCGTACTCTGAGACAAGGAGGAGCCATGTGGACCCATGCCAGCATGGAGATGCTTCCACTAGCATTGGATCCACAAGACTTTGCACCAACCTACCTGTGATCTTGCATTCTCCATCATTGCATGTGCTGCCTGAGTCTGAAAAGGAATTTATAGACTAGTATAGGATTTATGGGCTAACATCAGATGTATGGACTTGATCTGGACTGGGCTGGGATGTTTTCTTGATATACATTTACTATTTGTTTATAAAACTCTTTCTTATATATATGTGTGTGTCTATGAATTTGTTTCTCTAGTCAACATGGACTAACACATGTGTATCAAGGCTGTATGTGTATCACCATACTTATTCAATCTGTGTGTTGAGTAAATCATTAGTGATCCTGGTGAAAGGCTTATTACCAACCTGTAAAGAGGGTTTGGTGAAAGGCTTATTACCAACCTGTAATCTGCAGATGACACAACATTGCTTGTTGAAAGCGAAGAGGACTTAAAACACTTGCTGATGGCGATCAAGAATGACAGGTTTCAAATTGGATTTCTACTCAACGTAAAGGAGACTAAATCCTCACAACTAGACCAATAGGTAACATGATGGACAGAGAAAAGATGGAAGTTGTCAAGGATTTCATCTTGCTTGGATGCACAATCAGTACTCATAGAAGAAGCAGTCAAGAGATCAAATGACACAATGCATTTGGTAAATCTACTGCACAAGGCCTCTTTAAAGGGCTGAAGAGCAGGGATATCATTTGGAGGATTAAACTGTACCTTACCCTAGCCATGGTACTTTCATGGCCTCATATGCATGTGAAAGTTACACGTTGCTTAAGGAAGACTGCAGAGGAAGGATGAATTTGGCAAAGAAGATGAAAAGTACTATGGATTTCCAAAATAACAAACAGAATGTCTTGGAAGAAATCAGTCAGAATGTTTCTTAGAAGTGAAGATGATGAAACTTCATCTCACATACTTTGGACATGTTAGCTAGAGAGAGACCAGGTTCTGGGACAGGATTTCATGCTTGGTAAAGTAGAAGGTCAGCAAAAAAGGAGGAATATCCTTGGGGGATGGATGGACACAGGGGCTGTAACAATGGGCTCAACATAAGAACAATTGTGAGGACGGCACAGGACTGGGCAGTGATCTGGTCTGTTGCGCCCAGTGTCGCGGTGAATCAGAACCAACTCAATGGTACTTAACAACAATATGCATACATGAATTGGAACCCTACTTAACAATGCTCTCTGACTTATCCTAGTTCCTATATTTTATTTATTAGTCTGGTTACATGTTCATAGAAAAAAATTCCTAAATTGTAACTTAAGATTTAGTTGGTTCCAAATCTTAAAACATATTATCTCCTTAGGAACATTTGCACATATTTCATATTTCCTTATGATTCTTTTGATATTTTTAGGGACTGTAGTGAGATCTCCTGTTTCATTCTTAGGTGTAATTCACATCTTTGATTTTCCCATTGTCAGCCTTACTGGAGGTTTATCAGTTTTATTAATCTTTTCAGAGAACAAACTTTGTTTCAATCACTTTCTTATGTCAATGAATTTTGCTGTTTATTATGCCCCCTTCTGCTCACTTTCAATTTATTTTGTTCTTGTTTTTTTTAAGATTCTTGAGATAGGAGCTTAGGCTATTGATTTGAGACCGTTTTTCTTTTCTAATCCAAATATTTAGTGGCACTGCTTTAGCTATATCTGACAAATGTATATGTTGTATTTTAATTCTCATTTGATAAAATGTTAGTTTCGTTTTCTCATTAAACGTTCTCTGAGCCATCGAAGTATGTTTGTCACTTTCCATGTGTGTGAGTTTTACTTGTTTATATTTTTGTTATTGATTTCTAGTTTCATTTCACTGTGGTCAGAAACCATATTCTATATGATTTTAATTCTTTCAAATGTATAGCGATTACCTTTATGACCCAAGATATGGTCTATCAGGATATATATCTGGGGCATCATGCAAAGAATATGTTTTATGTTATTGATGGTAATTCAATAATGTCAGTTATACGGTATTGTTCTGATTCTTTGTCTAGTTTTCTATCAATTGTTCAGAAAAGATATTGAAGTTAACAGCTAGGTTTGCTATTGATTTGTCCCTTTCTCCTTTCAGTTCTGTTTTACTGTGTGTATTTTTCAGTTCTTATTGATTGAAATGCATTTAAGATTGCTATATATTCTTGGTGGACTCATTTTCTTATTAATATGGACTATGCATCTCTATCTCTGGCAATTCACTATGTATCAATTCCCAGTCTTTTATTTTCAGAAATTCTCACCCTCAACCTTAAGGAAGACAGAATCAGTATATACCCACTGGTCTTGTTTCCAGTTTTCTCTTTGCTTTGGATCCTGTGAATTTTCCTTAATTTTTTTTTTTTTTGGTAGCATGAGCTTTGCTTTTTAAAGAATTTCCTGTTTTAACCTGATTATCTGGGTGTTTTGTATTGAAAACAATTGAAATAATCTAGTACATTAATATATGCATATGTGCTTCAAACCATTTGCAGAGAAATGGAAATGGGAATTGAAAAGATAATAAAATTTTTCTACAAGCGTTTGGAAGCCCCTGATACATAATTCACTGCCACCAACCTTATTCTGGCTCAGAGTGACTTTATACAGGATTAGAGTCTCGTCTTTCTCCTGCTGGTGACTTTGAACCACTAACGTTGAAGCTAGCAGCCCAACACCTAACCCAAGCAACATTCTAGGAGCTCCTTTCCATAGCAACCGGGGCTGGAAGTACAGAGTTAATTTATGTACACTCAGGCCTGAGCAACTCGGTGATAAGGAAAGACTGCATGGGCAGTCAATGAGAGACAGCATACTTCTAACTTTTGGCAGAATCCCAGGGGATGAGAGAGAAAGAAAGAATGAGGAAGGACTGTGGTTCGGAAGTGCAGAGCTGTACAGATTCCCGAGCCTGTGGCTGCTTCTAAGTGACCTGACATTGACCCAGCTCTGGATAAAGTATACCTAACTTCCCATGGTTGGGGCCATTGAGAGGAATTGACAAGGGGATGGCTGGCCATGAGGAGAGGACATGCAGTAAGGTATGTGTATTCCTTGCTACATCGTTGGTAATAAAAGTAGGGTTTGCCCATTTTGACCCTCTAAGAGTACACATGGTATCCTCATCCTCCTCACAAGACTTCTTAGATTAATATTACCCTCCTTACCGCTATCCTCAACACTGAACTCATCATTATAGCAGTTGATCGGGGCTGTGAAGTTGGTGCTGAATCATGACAACTCTACGCACAACAGAACAAAACCCCGGCCCCGTCCTGCGCCATCTCGCCATTGTTATATTTGAGATGGACGTCGATCCATCGCCATGATGGTTTTCCTCTTTGTCACTGACCTTCTAGCGTGCTAAGCATGATGTCCTTTTGCAGTAACTGGTCTCACCTGAGAGCAGATCCAAAATACGTGAGACAAAGTCTCACCACCCTTGCTTGCAAAGAGTATTCTGGCTGTATTTCTTCCAATAGAGATGTTTTTATTCTTCTGGCAGTCTATAGTATTTTCAGTATTCTTTGATGTGGTAGTTACATAATCTGATGTCAATTTGAGAGTATTAAGAGTGAAGGGGTGGAGTCTGGCCTGTCCATCAGGTCACAGTTTGATGACCTCATTTGGAGGCACTACGGAGATAAATAGCTCACTGAAGACGAGGAGACACATGCTCACACCCTGCCAGACAATACTGACAAGGAGCCTGATAGAGCTATGCTGATGCAGCCAGAGCTCTGGAGCTAGAGGAGCCACTTGGAGACTCCTGCCAGCGCTGAGATGTTTCTACTGCCACTGGATCCACAAGACTTTCCACCCACTGGCCTGTGCTCTTCCTGTATTCCGCATCATTGTATGTGTTTCATGAGTCTGAATAAGACATGATAGATTGGTATCAGATATATGGGTGAATATTGGACCTATGGACTTGATCTGGACTGGGCTGGGATGTTTTCTCAATATACAATTGCTCTTTTATATAACACTTTCTTATACACATATGAGTGTCTATGAATTTTGTTTCTCTAGTCTACCCAAACTAATATATTTGACATCATCACAATTTAAATATATTGATTCTTTTGCAGTCATTCATACTGTTCAACTTTCATATGCATTTAAGGCAAGTAATAATACTATGTGGTGGGTCATGTTCACTTTAGTTTTAAAATGACATCCTTGCTTTTCAACATTTTTCAAAGTCTTGTGCAGTAGATTTGCCTGATGCAACATGTCATTTGATTTCTTGCTTATTGCTTCCATGAATACTGATTGTGGATCCAATCAAAATTAAATCAGTCAATCTTTCCTGCATTTGATGGTCCAACTGTGAGGATTTTTGCTGTCTTTACCTTGAGGCATAATCCCCACTGAAGGCAGCAATCCTTGATTTTCATTATCAAGTGGCTCAAGTCTGCCTCACCTTCAACAAGCAAAGTTGCTTGCATCTATAGATTGCAGGTTGTTAATAAACCTTCCTCCAATCCTAATTCCATGTTCTTCTTAGAGGCCAGCTTCTCAAATTATTTGCTTAGCATACACATTGAATACATAAGGTGGACAGATACATCTCTGATGCACACCTTTCCTGACTTTAAACCACATAATATTTTCTTGTTCTGTTCATTATTAAGTCTTCTTAATTTTTTTAACTTAATTATTTTTATATTAATTCTTTCCTCTTTATATTTTTTACTACCACTACTTTTATGTTGGTCCTTTAATCTCTAAATTACCACAATACTCTGAATGCAATTCTCCTCCTTTTATGCTATCGAAACACACACACACACACACACACACATCTGCCTTTTTTTCTCTTTTGAGTTTTATTAAAATCTTCCATGAACAAGAAATTGGAAGTATGCCCACATCCAAGAACAAATTGTCACATCTTTGACTTTTAAAGCAAACAACTCCTTAAGGGCAGATTTCAAAAAGATGTGAAATTATAACAATGTAAAAACACAGTTAATGTACTTCTAGGAATACAAAACACAGTCATAAGTATTTTCCATACAAGGAAATTTAAATTTGTTTGCTTTCATTTCTTCTTCTTTTGTTCCCCTTTCATTTCTTAACACTACTACACTTGTAGTTTTATTTACAGCATATGCCATACTCCTATGTAATATATCCAAAAATTTTAAAACAGAGACTCTTCAAAACCAACAGCTCTCATAGAACACCTTTAAATCATCATCAAACTATTGCCAAAATAGTGGAAGCCTTCCAGAAGCACTATTTCAACACACTAGTATCTAACTCCATAACCAATTAATAACTCCCCTTGCTTAAAAGAATATGTGTGTATTCATAAAATAGATTGACCTACATATCAGGCTATATTAACTCATATGTGAATGAGTTATTCATATGTATAGCTACTCATGTCTAATCATGACTCACGACAAGTTCATGCTCTCATTTTAGGAATCCTGTTAGGAAAGATACTGACAACTAATAAATACGGAGAAACCCTCCAAGTGGAAAGGGCAGACTGAATATCAGTAGAAATACTTTCAGATTCCCCAAATAAATATAAGGGTTTTTGTTGTTGTTGTTTTTTAAGGTATACATTATTGAGGTCAGACAGAATGGTAGAGGAGGCTACAAAAGTAAAACTTTGGAAGCTTTGAAATAAATGGATGTTGAAAATCATAATCTTAGGACTTCACAAATCAATGAGAGATTCCCGGAAGTTGTTCAATTTTCACTGCAGAACCCACAAAAGGCCCAAATTAGCACAGCAGATATATCTGAACGTGGGTTAAAGGTAAGACTAAAAACAGCAGAAATGGTTGGCTTAGTTAGTGCTCCACCTCCTTCTCCCTTCCTCTGGCAAAGATATGTACTATTGTCTAGAGATAGTCTTTGGATGGAGAGTAAATAAAGTATATAGAAATAAGGATTATTTTTAAAATTTACTATAGATTTCTATGTCTACTTAACTCATAGAACACTGATTTTAGATTACAAATGTCCCTCAGAAATCAGAGCCATCCAAGAAAAAACACCTAAAGAAACCATCAGGCAATAGGATGGAACAGCCCCCTCTTTTTACAATTAGGCTCACAGACCAAAGATTTCAGTGTTTCCTAGTGCTCCAATAGTCTTTAAGTATGAGCACGTCAACATGGATCACCTGAGGAAGTTCCCTAATATTAAACAGTATTGTGCTGTGAGCTGCCGTCCAGTCCGTCCTGGTTCTGGTGGTACCAGGAGCTCCATCCTTGTGACTGGTTGTGGATCGGACCTTTAGGATCCATAAGGTATTTGTTAACTGATTTTCAGAAGTAGAACATCAGGCCTTTCTTCCTGGTGTCACTCTGAAAGCTGCACTGCAATTGGCTCAGTATCATTGTGACACAGAAGCCTCCCTGCATGAAAGGTGTTGGATGCACATGAAGGTCGTTGGCCAGCCATCAAATCTGGTCTCCTAGTTGGACCCACCAAGGCTTCAGCATTAAATATAGTTACAAGAATAAAACAACAAACAAATATCAAACAGAAAGAACAACTGGAAATAAACCAAGTCTATGCTAGGAGAAGAAAATGTCTTTTTAAAAAATCCATTAATATCCTCAGGATAAAAGAGAAGCTATTGTACCTGAAAGCAAGATGTACTTTTAATTCAAGGAAGAAGTAAAAAATATCTCTGGAAAAAAAAAAGAGTGAGAGAAAGAAAATACTCTCTCACTCGGTAAGAGAATTGGACAATAAGTTTAAGAAAATCTTCCAAAAATAAAAAATAAAACACTCCACAGATCCATACTATAGTCACGCAGGCTTTTAAAATTGACCCTGTAATTCATTAATTCATTTGTGAGATATAAACGACCACATTTTTCTCGGTTTCGATAATAAAATGGCTCACAGGATAAAGAGATTAAAGACTACAAATATGACACCTAAAGTGTTGCCCACACTGTTAAACCAGGGCATTAAAGCAACAGAGTGGAATAAACACCCTGATAAGGTGTCTGAAAGATCCCATGGAAGGAGTCCTGGTGGCGCAGTGGTTCACGTTGGTCTTCAGCCTCGGAAACCCACAGGGACAATTCCACTCTGTTCTGAAGGGTGGCGATGAACTGGAATCAACTCAATGGCATGGAGTTTTGGAGAGTTTATAGTAACATGGAAGAGTTGCCACTAGCCTCGAGAATGATGGGACTTATCAAGGAATGTTTAAAGGAAGGCATGAGAAAACAAAGGAGTTTTGAAGGTCAATGACATGTCAACCAGATAAGAGAAAGTGATTTAGCAGAAAGAAGAGCAACTACAAAAGATGCAGGATGATAGTGAGCACACGATTACTTATTTACTAGTTCAGTACACATTCTTTGGGTCCTAGTTACAATAGATACTATGTTCTACCTTAGTGTGGTGAAGTCATTGTACTCAGTGTGTCACTTATATTGTGAATAGTTATAGTCTATGCATGGAAGTGCAATGAAGGTACTTCAAAATTAAGCCAAGGAGTCAAGATAGGCTATTTAAGCAGCAAAATCTTGAAGAATAAGTAATATTATCCAGAAATCACATTAAATAAAACTTTATATATATATATGGTGAGATGTAAATTATATAGCACTAGATTTTTTAAAAGGACAAGGCTCGAGTAGGAAGAATATGCTTTGAAAATGATGGCCACATATGTACAAATGTGCTTGACACAATGGATGGCTGAATGGATTGTGATAAAAGTTGGACAAACCCCCAATAAAATGATTTTTTTTTAAACAGGGGACAACGTTCAATTAC
The DNA here is from genome assembly GCF_050624435.1 of Tenrec ecaudatus. Classification (NCBI taxonomy): domain Eukaryota; kingdom Metazoa; phylum Chordata; class Mammalia; order Afrosoricida; family Tenrecidae; genus Tenrec; species Tenrec ecaudatus. The sequence goes on along the minus strand of NC_134538.1, from coordinate 49,401,920 downwards.
AGGAGAAATATAAGGAAACAAATAATGCGGTGGCAGCATTGTCAACTTCATTAGAAGTCACATCAATAGGTCATTTAAAATTTGTTTACAGGACAATGAATCACTACCAAGTGCACAGGAACATGAAAGTGATTAAAGGAAACATGGCAAATGTGGAAGACAGGCCAACAGAAATAGAGGCCAGCATACAACGGGCAAGAAGCCACAGTGGATGACTCTGTTGTTGGTGTTATTAGTGTGGCCAAGTCCCTTCTGACTCATAGGACTGACCCTGTGTAAAACAGAATGAGACACCTGGTCCTGCACCATCCTCATAATTGTTACGTCTGTTCATTGTTCACGGTTGCAGTCACTGTGTCAATCCGTCTCAGCAAAGATCCTCCTCCTTCTTGATGCTCTTCGACTGGACCAAGCATGAGGTCCTGTTCCGCAGACTGTCTCTCCCGATAACATGACCAAAGCATGTGAGTCGAAGTTGCAATCCCTTGCTAGTCTAAAGAGCATTCTGGCTGTACTTCCCAGACAGATACGTTTGTTCTTTTGGCAGTCCATAGCACTTTCAATATAGCACCATAATTAACAGGCACAATGTCATTGTAGAGGAGGTGTTTCTTCTACACTACAGAACAGCCTAAATTTATACAACAAAGAGGGTACTATGTGCCGGTGGGGGGAAGTAAATATAACGAGACTACTAGCTAGACAAGACTAATAGCTTGGGAAGCTCTTGAACTTTGAGGGAAAACTAAACAATCCCAAAGACATCCAAGTAGAACAGAATCAAGAATCAATCCATCAATAAGGCTAAGCTGAGTAGTCTATGAGCATCACATACCAAGTGTAATGAGAAAAGAATGCTTCAGTTTTAAAAGTGAATGATTGAGTCTCAGGAATTTTAAACCGAAAGGTAAGAGAAAGACATTATCAGATACATAACGAATGAATGATAAGCCTCACCATTTTCCTGCAATTAAAAAAAAGGCTATAAAAAGTATTGCTTATTGGGAAAATAGGATCATTTTCCTCCACTTGACAATATTGTTATAAAAGAAGATTCTTGGATGCTAGTTCAGATCAATCAAATAACATTCTACATTTTAACAATATCCCTCGTTTGTTCATATGAACATTAAAATGCCAGAAGCAGACTCTTAGATATATCCCTGCTGACAAAGTGACGATTTAAAATGAAGAACTAAACAGACTGACGATGAGAATTGGAATACTGGATAAACACATGCACGATGAAACTCAACAATGATATAAGAGTCAGAAAGGGTCTTAAAGGCTTATCTCCAAACAAGCAGCCATCTAAGTAAGATGTCAACTAAGTCCACATGGGAGAAGCACACCATCATCAGTCACCAAAGGATTTTGAAGCCTAGAATCCAAAATCGAAGAGAGGCATTAGTATCAGGGCTTAAAGTCTCAGAATCTGTTAGCAGAAGTCTATAATCCATGCTCCTGGAAGCATCAGTCAGGAAACCAAATCATATATTGCACAGGGCATGTTCAACACACTAGATCTATATCAAGTGTTAAAAAGAAAAACCTGATTTGAGAACTAGGATGACCCTGCTCTAAGACGTGGTTCGGCAGTGGCCGTGGAAGTGGATCTCAGAAGAAGGCTTGCGTTTGAATAATGGGGCCGTGAAAAAATATTGAAAGGACCAGGCTCTTTTCCCTGTCCTCTACTTTCCCACGGATAATGTCCTTTTGCAGGCACGAGTCTCTCCTGATAATATTTCCAAAGCATGCGAGACACAATCTTGCCACCCTCTCTTATAAAGAGCATTTTAACTGTCCTGCTCCCAAGACAGACTGGTTAGTTCTTCTAGCGGTGCTGTCAGTGTTCTTTGACAACACCATCGCTTCTTCTGCATCTCCCAGAGCCACCAACCTGCACGTGTATAGAAGGCCAGTGAAAATGCCATGACCTGGAGTGGGGTCATCTGAGTCCTCAAATTCAGATTCTTTTTAACACATTCTATAGATCTAGTACATAAAATTGCCCTATGCCATGTTTTCTGATTGCTTGACCACTCCTTGCACAAGCATTGATTTTGGATCCAAGCAAAATGAAATCCTTGACAACTTGAATCTTTTCTGCATTGATCATGATATTGTCTATTGGTCTGGTTCTGAGGACTGTTGTTTTCTTTAACTGAGTTGTAAACGATACTGAAAACTACTGTCTTTGATCTTCATCACTAAGTACGTCACATCCTCTTGGTGTTCAGGCAGCAAGGTTGTCATGTGCATATCGCAGGTTATGAAAGCACCATCCTCTAATCTCAGTGGTATGTTATTCTTCACATAGTCCAGCTTTTCAGCTTATTTGCTCAACATACAGGCTGATAAGTATGGTGAAAGGATACAACCCGGAAGCATACATCTTCGGATTTGAAGCTATGCGGTATTCCCTTGGAATATGTATAAATTTTACATAACCATAGTTAAGTGCGCTGTAATTCCCATTCTTCACGATGTTATCCTTTTTTATGATTCACTCAGTTATATGTCTTCGCATCGTCAATAAAACACAAGTCAATAACTTTCTTGTATTTGCTGCTTTCATGCAAGGTCCATCTGACATCAGCCATGACTCCCCTTACTCTACATCCTCTTGAATCGGACTTGGATGTCTGGCAGCTCCCTGTTAACATACTGCTGCATCATTTTGGAATTCATCATAATTTTATTTGCATGTGGTATCAATAATTTTGATCAATAATTTCCACCTCAGATTCAGCTATCTTTCTTTGGAATGGGCAAAAAAATTTTATATATATATATATATGTATATATATATATGCAATTGATTGGGAAAGTGTAAATATATATATATGCAGTTGATTGGTAAAGTATATATATATGCAGTATATATATGCACTTGATTGGGAAAGTAGTTGTCTTCCAAATTTCTTGGCAAAGAGTAGTGAGTTTTTTCAGGACAGCTTCAGTATATATATATATACACACACACAGTTGATTGGGAAGGTGTATGTGTATATATATATATACAGTTGATTGGGAAGGTAGTTGTCTTCCAAATTTCTTGGCAAAGAGTAGTGAGTTTTTCAGGACAGCTTCAGTATATATATACATATATGCAGTTGATTGGGAAAGTATATATGGTGAGTTTTTTCAGGACAGCTTCAGTTTGCTGAAACATTTCAATTGGAGCCTTGTTCCTCTCTAATACCTTCAGTGCAGCTTGGACTTTTTCCTTAAATACCGTTGGTCCTTGATCAGACGCCACTTCTTAAAATGGTTGGATGTGGACCAACTGTCTGTGGTATGCTGGCTTTGTGTATTACTTCCAACTTCTTTTGACACTTCCTGCATCGTGCAGAATTTTGTCATGGAATCCGTCCGTCTTTGCACTCGAGATGTGAGCTTTTTCTCAGCTCTTTAAGCTGGAGATATGCTTAACATGTTCTTTCCTTTGCAAATTTTATTATAATGATTTACTTTGTCCTTTTGAGCTGTATTTTGGAATATTTTGTTCAGTTCTTTATTTATCATTTCTCTCATTTGCTTTCTTATTGCCATAGTTTATTCCAACTCATAGCGACCTATAGGACAGAGTACAACCACCTCTATTTGCTAGACTGTAAATTTTTATAGGAGTTGAAAGCCTCAATCCTTCTTCCACCCCCAATGAAGCAGCTGGCGATTTTGAACTGTTGGCCTTGTCATTAGAACCCCCAATGTTTAATCCCCTATACTTCCAGGGGGCTACTTCCCCCATTGTTTTATTCACTCACTGCCATTGAGTCAATGCTGAGTCACTGGGACCCCTGTGAGTTTCCAAGACTATAACTGTTTATGGCAGTAGAAAATCTAATGATTCCTCTGTGGAGTTGTTGGCATTTTCAAACTGCTGGCCTTGGAATTGCAGCCCAATGCATAACCACTACACCACCCTGCTGCCAGGTGTACCACCCTGCTGCCAGGTGTACTGCCATGCTGCCAGGTGCACTACCCTGCTGCCAGGGTTCCTTCCTCATTGTCTTTGGCTACTCTACATTCAAGAGCAAATTTTAGGAACTTTTCTGGCACCTACTTTCTGGAATGTGGATTTTGCTTTCTTTCCTGTCTTTTTACTTTCTTCATGATGTTCTTGATGTCATCCACAACTCATTTGGTCTAGTGTTTCATGTGTCCAATCTGTTCTTGAGATGTTCTCTAAATTCAGGAGCAAGATGCTTGGGGTTGTATTTTAGCTCTCATATATTTGATTTAATCCTCTTTAGCTTCAGCCTGAATTTGCCTAAGAGTAATTGATAGTCTGTTCCATAGTCAGCCCCTACCCTTGCTTGGACAGATAATACTGAGATTCTACATTTTCTTTTCCCATAGATGTAGTCAATCTGATTCCTGTGTAGTCCATTCAGTGAGAACCACTTTCATAGTTGCTGTTTATATTGCTGGAGTAAGGTACAGACAGTGTAGAAGTCATTGACACCCCAAAGTTCTATGATATGGCATCTGCTGATATGATATCCAGCTTGATTTCTGTTCCTCTTCGCTTCCAACTTTCACACGGAGTCACCACTAATTACCATTACATTTTGATTCCATGCTTCATCAATTTCAGACTGAAAAAATTGGTAGAATACTTCAATTTCATCATCATTGGCTCTAGTGGTCAGAGTATAAATTTGAATAATAGTTCATTGTTCTTCCTTGTAGAGGTATAAATACTATCCCATCAATGAAGGCAACACCATTTCTCTTGAACTGGTCACTCCCGACATAGTTGTGTCAGTCTAGGTAAACTAGAGAAGCAAATTCACAGAAACTCATATATGTGTGAGAGAGTTTTATATGTAGGATAAGTCTACATTCAGAAAGGATCCCAACCAAGTCCAGTCTAACCCATAAGTCTGACACCAATCAACAAAGTCCCCCTCAAACTCACAAAACACACACAATGATGCTGAATGCAGGAGGATCACAAGCCAGTGGGTAGAAAATGTTTGAATCCAGTGGTGGTGAAAGCATCTCAGCGCTGGCAGGGGTCTCCACACGGCTACTCCAGCACCCAGGACTGCATCAGGGTAGGTCCACGTGGCTTCTTCTCAGGGATGTCTCACAGGAAGTGAGCCTTGCCCGCTAAAGCAGGAAACTGGCTAAGGCAGCTGCACCCTGGTCTGACCATCATAAAGAAAGAGACCCAAGAACTAGAAAAGCAAGGCTCACTGAGCCATTTATCTCTCCACCCTTCAATTCATCCCACACCCTATAGGGAAATTCGATCCTGTCCTAAAGGGTCATTATGAGTTGGGATCAACTCATGGCTACAAGTGATAATCATCTATTTGGCTAAATAGATAGCACAGGTTTTCCTGTTTTGTTGTGCTTTGTTTTATTTTAAATTCATAGATCTGAGAAACTCCCAATACTTTGTTCTGACGTCTGTTTTTTCTCTTGATTCTGTCTCATGGTAAATGTAATGCTTTCTTGGCTTATGAGCATTGGCTTTTAAAATTCAGAGAGTCTTCTTCCAGGGCTTCCTCCCACCTCCATCCCCCAAGGTTCTTGAAGGAGATGGAATAGGAAGAGATATTGATAATAAACTTCGAGATTGAGCTAAATCGAGGTGAGAGTTCAGTGTTAGTAATATCTAGTCTATTTAGGTCTAGCACTCCATTCCTTTGGGGATTAGTCCTTTAGGTATCTCATCTGATACCTGACATGTGCACGAGGGGGTTAAAGTATATTTTTGTGTCCTTAGCACTGTGAAATTGCCAGTAAATCTGCTTATTTTCTTATCATGTTAGTATCTGCCCGTCGCTTGTCTTCTCTGCCTCTGACTCTTCATGAATCATTGAGTGACTGGATGAAAGATGCGGCTCAGGTCAGGTCACTTTTAACATATCCTTTTTTTCAAGACTACTGGGCCTTCACATTTTGGCTGCCATGATAACCACACACTCAGTTTTATTCCCTCAGGCCAATACCTTCTGAGTCAACTGAAAGGTCTGCTTACCCCTATCATCCCACAAAACCCCGGGGAGGCACTGCAGGGCACCATGTATGACTGAGGAAATTGAGGCATGGACATGTCAAAGTCCACAAGCAAGAAAGTGACAGGGTTGAGAGTCAAAGCCAGAGTCCACACTTATGCACTGTGTCTTCCTTCTCAGAATCTGGCTGCCAATTTTTCATTATAGTTATCCCTCTAATAAAACTTTTGCTGACCCAAATTAAATCTAGGTTTATAATGATGAACTAAATTCAATTTAAAAATAAGGCTTAGTCTAAGATTATGTCTTGTTTTATGTTCAAATAAAATTATTCTGATTGGGATTCACTTTTAAATTTTTAACAGCTTTATTAACATATAATTCACATATCAGATGATTCAACAGTTTAACCATATTTAGAAGATCTGGGCAGTCATCGCCACCATCCATTTTTGAACATTTTCTTCTTTATTGCATTCGTTATTATTAGCTCCCCATTTCCTCTCCACCAACCCCCCCTGTCATAACTCTAAGAAAGTATGACTCCCTAATAAACTGTCTCTAGAGATTGACCTATCCTGGATTTCATACACTGAAAAATATACAATAGCAAAAGCCAACGTCGATAATAAAACAAAACAGAGTAAAATCTCAGTTGAAAAGATAACAGAAAATAATAAAAACTAGAACAAATTTCATATGGGTCAAACTGGACATGGACATCAGTTCCCTTTCCAGGGCCCTCTGCCTGACAGCAAAGCTGTGGGAGTGCTGGGTGTGTGCTTTCTGATGGCATGTGGTAGGTAAGTTCCGTTTGTTTGCCTATTTTTATTTTTATTAGACCAAAATTTTTTAAATGGCAGTCTCTGTCTATTCCAAATATGCGTTTTGAAATGTTACTACTGTTTGAAATTTTACAAAAGTGAGAATCTCATATTCTTTACTTTTGCCTGTAATCTGCCTTCTTTTTTAGCACCGGATCACTCTGCTTCCTCCCTTCTGATTCCTCTGCAAGAATAAAGGCCTCTGCATTTCCCAATCCAGGGCACTCACATTGCTGCTCCATTCCCTGAGTGTGCTCCCCCAAGTCCTCCCCTTCCCATCACTCTCTCTTCCCAATCAGGTCTCACTGTGAACATGCCCCGAGTAAGAGGGCTTCTCCGACCACCGTATGCATCCCGTGCAAACTCACACACACAATGAGGCAAAGTCATGTTCTAGATGGGGTCAAAGTGATTCTTTTCAAGGTGACTTTAAAAAGCAATTAAATCATACATCTGTCAGGATGTGGGTTGTACCATAACGGGACGAGGAGTTCCCATCCAACATGATGCACATTGAGTCATTCGGCCATTGTTTCTTCAAGGTAAACCTATAGAAGTGGGTATACCACTTTTCTTTGTACAACTAATCTCTGGATTCAATTCTACCACCATTTACTTAGGGTTCCATGGTTGTGTGTCAGGACACTCCCTGAAAGAGCCCTTCCCCATGCCTCTCTGGAGTGGACGAAGAATCTTCCTTCTCAAAGACTACACGCACAATCACTCATTTGCTCTAGACTCCTGGAAGGAAATTGGAGGATATGGTTGGTCAATGCCTAATTACATGAAACAGTGGTCTGAATGAAATCCAACTAGAGCCAGCAGAGGTTCTCATAGCAGCTCTGCTCTACGCATCTCGGCTCTTCAAAGAGTCTGTTCTTTGACTGGCCGGCTCTCAAGTCGAAGAGGCTGTCTGCCATGGTCACCTGAAGGCTGCCTTTGCCCAGGCTCAGCACTTAGAGTTCTAGCGATCTGAGGTTCTGTTCCTCTCAGCAGCAGCGACTAAAGAGCTGAGGTAAAACTCTAAGCTGCAAAGGAAATAGATCTCTAATGGTCTCAAAAACAATGTGAAGTGCTGGGTTATCATAAACCTATGCTCTTTAAACACTGATTTTGCACATTACCAAATGATATTTAATAGAAATATATCTACCATTTGAAGACAGAACTTACATTACCTTCTTAATTAACGGATTACTGAGCATACATGACCAAGAAATTAACTCAAATTGCAACAACTCTGGACAGGACCCAGAAAACTTGACCTTTTATTTGAGTTTCAGAGTTGGGGCATGCTAGGGCTTCCCTTCCTCAAAACTCCAAGTGTCTACTGCGCTTGGCTCCTATGTGCTGCGTACCTATGTGGATGGGATATGTCCACCCCTTTGAAAATATTACCCAAACCAAAACCCACTGTCAACAAGTCAATTCTGGCTCACAGCAGGATAGGGTAGCACTGCCCCTTTGGCTCTCTAGGGCTACATATTTATAAGAGCACACAGCCTAATTTTACTCCTGAGCTGAGGAGCAGCTGGTAGGTTTGAATTACTGACCTTGAGGTTAGCAGCTCAGTGCTTAACCTGCTGTGCTACTAGGACTCCTTTTAAAATTGAAAATGGTACTCCTAGATCTAGCAAGTTGATTTTGACTCATAATTACTAGTATGATTTAAATATAGTAACAAACTTGACTAATGCTTGGAAACAGCAGGTTTTCCAACACACTCCCCTTTACACCCTTCCACAGCATCAGCATGCTTCTCCCCGGCACCCAGAGGGGCAGGTAAATCCTACACGGACCTCCCAGTCAAGCACCTCCGCAGAGAATAGGATGCTCCTCCTCCACATGTCCGCGAGCAATCACTCCAGTCGCCCCAGGCATCCCAATTGCCATCTTTCTCTTCTTCAGACCGTGGGTTTCTTGAAGTCTAGGATGTGAAAAAAATCACAATAAATTGTAGGCACATGTGAAGAGAGAGTCCAAAGCTTCCCTTTTTACCAGCATCATATTCCTTTGGCCCACAGAGCAGCTGGTGGATTTGAACAAATGACTTGGAAGGTAGCAGTCCAACCCTTACCTGACAGTACCACCAAGGCTCCACAGATGCATATGTGTGTGTGTATATATCATACATAACATTTCTTATATATGATCACCATTTACTATATATCATAGTAATACATCAACATTAATTTCTCTAGATAACATATCATCTCATATGCCACAAACACATATCCAGAAAAGCAAAATCATAGTCATTCTGACTCATATTGACCCTATATAAGGTTTCCAAGACTGTAAATCATTAGAGGATTAGACAGCCTCATCTTTCTCCCAAGGAGCAATGCGTACCCAACACCACCACCAGGTGTGTGTGTGTATAAATTAAAGAGACAGGTTTACATTGAAACTTGTAGAACACAGTACCTTTCCACCTTTAAAGGGTTTGCCTCGGTGGCCTCTAAGCTTAGTTTTAAATCGGAAATTTTAACCTTCCAAAATTTACTTAAATTAATTGGCTAAATATCAAGAAGAATTTTCTTTCATTGAGTCTTCTGTTTTATCACTCACCCTGCTTTTAAAGCAGGGCCTCTATTTGAATTAAGAACCAATGAAATCCTCACATGTCTGAGGGTCACTAAGACTTGGGCGTAAATCCCCATTTTACACAAGGCTTTTAGAAACCTTCTGTTAAGGCTCCATCTCAAGAGAAATAAATCAGATGAACAAAGCTGGTCAAAAATATAAACAGGGGTGCAAGAAAATAGGGAGCAGTCAACTGTGAAAATAGTTTGGTTCAACTACTTCCTGGACTTGCCATTATTAATTTATGCCAGACACACTAGGGAAAAGAAAATAGAAGGTAAAAGTTAAGATATAGACATAAACATGAATATGAAGAGCTGTAATAAGAAATAATATCTATGAATTTTTTCTAATTTTTCAGAAGGGGGCCTAAAAGTAGACTTGAATAAATGGAAGAATATAGCATAGTTGTGTTAGACAGGGTTCTCTAAAGAAACAAAACCAGGACACTTATGACTTTAGATAGAGAGATACAACATAAGAAATAAACAGTCAATTAGTTTACAGAGCAGTACAAATGGCTCAAGCAACTCACTTCCATGAGACAGTTAATACATTGTCAGTCCTGCAACTCCTGAGAGCTGCTGGGTGCAAGTCAAAGAAGCAGACAGCTGAGTCTTCTGTAGAGAAATGCAGGCAATCCAGCCACAGGCAGCAAATAGCAGGGCAGGTCACCAACAGTCAGCCAGATGACAGGGTTCAACAGTCCCCAGCTCAAGTGATGTAAACACCAGCAGTGTCGGAATGGGCGTCCCACAGGTAGTGTAGCTCACAAGTTGAGGCAGAGAACCAGCTAAGGCAGCTGCACATTGGTCCAGTCATCAAAGAGCAAGAGACAAAAAGGCGAGGAGCACTGAGCCATTTATCTCTTTGCCCTTCAATTAAAATTCAACCTCATTAATCCCACGTGTGTTTATTGTCCAGGTTGACACAATAAACCTACCTATCACAATAGTCCTAAACATGTGGACTCAAAACTAGAAAATGCTCATTCTCTCCAAATCAATCTATAAATTTACAGCAAATTCTATCAAAAGCCCCAAAGGATTGCTATTTGGAATTGAACAAAATGATTCCATAGTCCATCATGGAGTAAATGTTAAGAAGAACAAGGGAATAAAACAACTGTAAAAAAAAGGAAATTAGAGGAAAATTGCCTCAATTAAAAGAATATAGAATTGGCATGGGAATGAGAAAGTCTATTAATTTTTGAAAAGGTCCAGAAACAGACCCAAGAATAAGGACATATTGTGGAACCACAAAACAAAGTGACAGGTAATTTTTTTTGTTTTTTAAATACCATAGGTAAATTACTAACAAAATTACTAACCAAATAAATTCCAGGTATATGATAACCTCATATTTAAAATATGCAAACCACAAAATTCTAGAAAAATGATAGCTTAATAGTGGTATCAATAAAGGTACAGAATATAATTAATCAGAATAAATACAAACAAAGACAGCAGCTGTCCGTAAGCTGATGATGATTCAGGTATGTGAACATACACTCAAACATGTGGCAGTAAAAGCATAAGCATGGGAACTGAAGGGAAATTCACCAGGTGGATCCAGTTGGTCCCCTAGCAAGCATTGTAGCCTGCTCTCAGGCTCCCTTTAACATCTAGTCCAAGAGAGGAGTTTTATATAAAGGTTAAGTGCACATCAATAAAACATCCCAACCCAGTGCTGCCCAAGCCCACGAGTCCCACATTAACCCATTAGCCCATATGTCCAACACCAATCCACAAACTCCTCCTCCGTCTCACAAAACAGACACAATGACGCTGACTGCAGGAGGAAAGCTGAGTCAGTGAATGTGTAAGCATCTCAGCACTGACAGGGGTCTCCACACAGCTGCTCCAGCACCCAGGGCTGCATCGGGGTAGGTCCATGTAGCTTCTCCTTGGGGAAGTCTTGCAGGAAGTGATCCTTGCCAGCTGAAGCAGGGAACTGGCTAAGGTAGCTAGCTGCTCCCTGGTCCGACCATCAGAAAGCAAGAGACCCGAGAACTTGCCTCAAAGGATGGAGGAGGGTGAAGTGGGAATGACTGCTGTTGGGGAGAGGCAACAGTGGAATATTTTATTTCCTTCTCTTAAAGGAAAAGAAGAAAACCTGAACCAAATAGGACAAGATGTTAAGTTTGATAAAGACAGGTGGTACTCTGATGAATGGAGGTTTTGTTATTATCTGAACTGTCAGGTTTTTCTAAACTCTTTTAAAAATAAGCCTGTTGGCATCAAAAGTAATGGCCAGGTGTAATATAGGTAATATGGGTAACCTCCGACGTGTGAGGGAAAGGTGTGAGAAGTAAATTGTAAAGCTGCGGTGGTTACTACTAGCTAGAGGACTCAAGGTAGTCTTACTTTATTTTGTTTTCCTGAACACCGCAAAGTTTAAATGTCAAACACCCAATATCCTCCTTTAAAAACAAGCATAGATGAACCACCAAAGCCCACGCCCTGCAGGCATTCAGAAAGGTCCGAGTCAGAGCCTAATTTAAGAGCTAAGTTCTAAGTTGGGGCACGGAAGATTTTATGAGGGAAACCATGACATACCAAGAGACTGTACGATGTGATGTTGCACAGGTTTCCATAAGCCCTTAGACAAGTTACCTCATCCAACCAGAAGAAAAAAATTAATTGAATTAAAATAAGGGGTCTGTAAAAAGACCCTTCCAAAGTGAAATGAAGAAATAATGACTAGAAGCAAGGTGGAACTTTCCAACAGTTTCCACCCAAGTCTCAATGGTCAGTGGGTTTCATGGCTCTTTGCCAAGCCTCCTATTTCTCGGCCAGTGAGCAGCCACGCTAGAGGCAATATTTCAGGACCAGTGAAGTGAAAGGAAAAATATCTGGCAACCGATCCACTCTGTCATCAGGAATAAGGGGTAATTAACCCCATGCCATTTACTGTGCTAATTAGGCCACTGCTCAATTCAATTTTCTGAACCAAATGTCACCAAACAGAACTGGGCACTGTCCATACCATAAAATATAAAGCTTTGGTTCGTAAAAAACATAATAAGCAGTTTAATACATTCATCTTGACTGTCCAAATCATTTAGGTCATTGTATAAAATACCCACAGCTGAAGTTGATTTTTCATTTTGTCACTTGATATACTCAAGCCAGGTTGAATGTGAAAAGTTGACAACCATCAACATAGAGACCTAGAAACGACAGCTGAGAGGCCTTGGCGATATTGTTTTCATTTGTTTTTATGCCAATATCACGTCTGTTCAGTTTTCAGTTAGAGTTGGGCTTCTTTCCCTTGCCTTTGCTTACAAAGGGAAAATGTGAAGGCTCTCAATTCTGAAATAGGCATGCTGTACCTGCACGCATGGTGTTTCTCTCGTTGGATTGGTAAGTTTTTTCTTAGAAAATAGAGAGTAAACGGCCCCACGAGAGGAGCCCTTAGTTTTTCTGCTCTTCTTAGTCATGATGATGTGTGACTTTGCTGTGACAACCCAGTGTTGTTTCCTACCAGTCTGCCCTCCTGCTTTTCTCGTGAGTCTCTCCTGTACCCAAAAGCAGCAGGAATCGCTTGATTCCTGCCCAGTTTTCGTCTGTTCCTTCTGTTCCCAGCAGAAAGGCAATAACACACAGGCCCCCAAACAGCCTTGTTGGAGTACAATGAAGCCCTGGCAGGGTCACCTTGAACCTTTATGTCTGCAGTTTATCCTGACAATGAAACAGGACCCACCGCACGCTCCCCTCTAAAGCAGGGGTTGGCAAACTTTTGAGATGGAAGAGCCAGTCCTGTCCCTCACAGCAATTTAAAAGTTGTTCAAGAGCCATAAATATATTTTTACAAAGGAATGAAATACTGATCTCAATAACAGCTTCATTTCCAGCTGTACTTCAGAGCCGCCGGAATCGATGCAGGTGGCAGTTCTAGAGCAATGTTCTAGACCCCTGTTCTAGAGCAACGAACACTGGGTTTAGAGCTTCCTTTACAAAAGAGACTTTCTGGAGATTTCTTTCTTTCTTTGTCGTTGTTAATATAAAAGTTTCTCTCTCTTTTTTTGCCTTAGGAAAATAGTTGGAGTTTTTCGATTTTATTTTTCATTTTATTGGGAGCTCTTACTGATAGAACATTCCACTGTCCAGTCACATCCAGTGGTATACAATCTACTTCCACAATCAGTTTCAAAATATTTTATTTCTTCTTGAACTCCTTGATATTGACTCCACTTGATCCCCTCTCTTTTCCAGTCCCCCTAGGAATTCTTCTTCTTCATTTTTTTTCTTACCCTGCAATAGTTTGTGTGTGTGTGTGCAATATCTTACACAATCCAATAAATCCATTCACATACAATTCTGCTGTTTGATCCCGTCGAGTGAGATTATAGTCATCGATGCTATCAGTTCCCCCTTCACCCCCTCCCACCCACCATCTCTTCCCATACCCTCAGGGACCCATTATTCCTGTCCCTGTCTCTGAGGGGTCATCTATCTTGACTTTCATGGATGAACGATCTTAAATATAGCAATGAACAATGCAAATCTAACATGATAAATGAGGTAAAACAAATAAAAACCATCATAGTAAGGGAGGAAATATTAAATAACTAGAGGATAGTTATATGGTTCATCACTACCATACCGCATCCTAGATTTATCACCCCCTCTGTGTGGCCCTTCTGTGAGGGACTGTCCAATTATCTTACAGGTGGGTCTTGGGTCTCCACTACATCCACGCCCCTTCACATCAATTTGGTTGCTTGTTTTTGATACCTCTTCCCATCAACACCTCATGATCACACAGGCTGGTGTGCTTCTTCCATATGAGTTTTGTTGCTCCCCTGCTAGATGGCCGCTTGTTTAACTTCAATCCTTTAAGGCTCCAGACGCTATATCTTTTAGTAGCCAGGCACCATCAGCTTCCTTCACCACATTTGCTTATGCACCCATTTTGTCTTCAATGATTGTGTCAGGAAGGTGAGTATCATACAGTGTCACATTATTAGAACAACCTGTTCTTGTACCGAGGAAAGATTTGAGTAGAGGCCCAAAGTCCTTCTGCTTCCTTATTTCATTGGTGTGTGTGTGTGTGTGTGTATACACACAAAGACACATATATTTATATATAGTTTTTTTTCTTTCCTCTTTTCTTTTCTTTTTTCATCTGGAAAGGAAGAAGCCCAAATTGGCAAGGGACTCCTCAAAAAGAAAATAGTGGGTGGGCTTGCATTACCTGACTTCAAAACTTATTATACAGCCACAGTTGTCAAAACACATGGTCCTGGTATGAGAAAATCCAGAAATAAAAACACAAGCATATAGACAACTGGTCTTTGACAAAAGCTCTAAAATTATCAAATGGAAACAAGATGGTCTTTTTAGCAAATGGTGCTGGAGAAACTGGATATTGGCCTGCAGAAGACTGAAACAAGACCCTTACCTCACTCCATACACAAGAACACACTCAAGGTGGATCACAGACCCCAAGGTAAAACACAAAGCTATCAAGATCATCAGAGAGAAAACTGGGACAAAGCTAAGAACCTTAGCACAGAAATACATGGGCTCTCAGAAATAAGAAAGGATACACACCCAGAGGAAGATACAAATAGACGAGTGGGATCTACCAAACACAGAACACTTGTGTACATCGAAAGATTTCATCAAGAGAGTAAGAAGAGAGCCCACAGACCGGGAAAGGATCTTTAGTAATCACATATCAGACAAAGGGCTTATTATTAAAATCTACAGAACCCTGCAAGCTTACAACAAGAAAAAAACTAAAAGCCCACTGAGGAGATGGACAAAAGACTTGAACGGAAGGTTCACAAAGGAGGAAATCTGAATGACCAGTAAACATATGAGAAGAAGTTCCTGATCATTAGCCATCTGGGAAATAGAAAGCAAAACACCTATGATATACCACATAACACTCACAAAGATAGCTCAATACCAAAAAAGAAAGAAAGAAAAAATAAAGACAGAAAGAAATGTTGAAGGTGGTGTGCCTAGATAGAAATGCTCTTTCACTGCTAGTGGCCATGTAGATACACACAGCCACTGTGGAATGTGATTTGGTGATGCCTAAAACAAATGGAAATTGAGACCAGCAATTTCACTACTGGGCATATATACCCAGAAAAAATAAGAAACAGACCATGACTAGACATCTACTCTCCAATATTTATTGCTGTGCAATTTACAATTGCAAAAAAAATTGGAAACAACCTAAATTTCCATCAATAGATGAATGGATAAAAATTCTGGTATATAAACACTGTGGAATACTATGCATCCCTCAAATAGTGATGCCACTATGAAACAGCTCATTGCATGAAAAGATTTGGAGGATATTATGCTGAGTAAAGTTAGCCAAGTACAACATGAGTCCACTGAGGTAAATTCAAACAGCAGAAAGGTCACAGGGAAAATGCACACAACACTCAACTCCTGAGCTGAGGACCAGATATTCTGGCACGAGCCAGAGCAAACAGATGCAGGTAGCTCCTGTGCTAAAAGGCACCTTCCTCGCCTCTCATATGCCTTTAAGGCCCACAGAGGGCTGGGGAAGAAGAATGACAGCAAGGGTGGGTAGTGGGGAGTCAGGGCACTGACCCACCCAAGGGGTGGATATTGCTTATGTCTCCACAGAAAAGGGAGAGTTAGAGTAGACCTCATTCTGGTGTGCCAATCCTGAGGGTGATGTTCTTGCTCAGTGAAGCTCATTCCCAGAGATGATTGCAGGGCTGGCCTCAGCTCAAGATATGAGGTCCTCTCCCTAAATGACACACTGCAGAAGACAGCCCAGAAGACACAGCCCTGGGAGAGAGGCCGGTCTGACCCACACTCATGGGGCCAAATCAACCGGGTGGTGCAACAGACAGGGATCAGAAGCCACAAAGTCCGCAAAGAATCCTGATCGTAGACTTCTGATGGGGCAGCACATGGAACCCCATCTGAACTGTTTGGGGGTTACTCACAAGGGGAGGCACACTGGATGTCTAAAGGCATAACTGGGGGCGGGGCACTAGACTGCTCCATCCTGACTGCAGGAATAGCAATGGGGACTTACAGGATGCTCGCCTTTTGGACACAAACGCTGAAGACTAGAAGGGTGTGGGAGGTGTTGACTGAGCAGGACCTGGGATTCGCAGCTCTGGAAGAAAGGGGCACTGAGCTGGTGGTTTATGACATGTCCTACTCTCTATTTAAGAGAGAGCTCCATCTGCTTTCCGTCAGATCCCTGTTAGGCTTGTGACTATCTGTATGATTTTGTTTTGTTTTGTTTATCTACTTATTTATTGGTGTTTTTGTAAGAGGCAGGTTAGGCAATCTGAAGGAGACAGCAACTGGACCGATGGTCCCTGGGGGCATGGGTGGGGAGGAGTGGGGGGGTGAATGGGGAATCCCCAATGTCGAGTCCAGGGGAAGAGAGGTACTGTGAAACTGATGGCAAGAAGGATGTAGCTTTTCTAGTCGTGTTTGATCAATTGAATTGTATCTGAAAAGAATCACTGAGAGGTGAATGATGGGCACACACCAGAGTGGGATAAGAGAGAGAGAAAGAAAAGAGGAATCAAGCTTTCTTAAGGCATCAAAATCCTTGAAATATTTTCAACGGTGCCAATTCTTTCATGAATACATACAGACATTTGTACACTTTTATCTTAAATGTTGTGTCCAGAATACAATACTTCATATGGCAGAGCGTGAACCATACAGTTGCCTCTGATGGAGGCTTCTTTTCATGAAAGCAAAGTCCCCTCCTCTGTTCCTTCTTTGCTTCCTCATGACTTGGCTTTCTTCCCTCTCTCGCTCCATCCTGGCCTCCCTCCTCCCTCCCTTCTTTCTGTACTCTCTCCCTCCATCCTGGCCTCCCTCCTCCCTCTCTTCCTCCCTTCTTTCTTCCCTCTCTCCCTCCATCCTCGCCTCCCTCCTCCCTCTCTTCCTCCCTTCTTTCTGTCCTCTCTCCCTCCATCCTGACCTCCCTCCTCCCTCTCTTCCTCCCTTCTTTCTTCCCTCTCTCCCTCCATCCTGACCTCCCTCCTCCCTCTCTTCCTCCCTTCTTTCTGTCCTCTCTCCCTCCATCCTAGCCTCCCTCCTCCCTCTCTTCCTCCCTTCTTTCTGTCCTCTCTCCCTCCATCCTAGCCTCCCTCCTCCCTCTCTTCCTCCCTTCTTTCTTCCCTCTCTCCCTCCATCCTGACCTCCCTCCTCCCTCTCTTCCTCCCTTCTTTCTGTCCTCTCTCCCTCCATCCTGGCCTCCCTCCTCCCTCTCTTCCTCCCTTCTTTCTGTCCTCTCTCCCTCCATCCTGGCCTCCCTCCTCCCTCTCTTCCTCCCTTCTTTCTCCCCTTGCCAGCCACACTCCCATTATATCTCGCGATGGAGGCAATAGAATGTCTGGGTGATGTAAATGGCAAACACTTGGCTGCATAAAATGGATGTAATCTTCTTGTATAAAATGGATATAATAATCTTTACCCCAATGGGATTTAAATACAAGAAGAGACATGATGACACACATCTCACAGCATCCCAATAAACATAGTGTCTCAATAAATGTCAGCCATTGCTATTCTCTTTCAAAATAATATCTTTTTCTTTTCTCAAAACAAAGATGGCACATCCAGCTCTCTCTCATTTGTACTTATGCAAGACTTAGCATTAATCACTACTGAATTCCCTCTGGTTGGTTTTGGCCAAGAACACTGGTCTGTTGAGCTCGGGTTGAGCCCTGATCCTGTTACCCAATATATGAGCCATTCTGCTGAGCCCTGCAGCATCCATGTCTTCCCTCAAGCCACTGACAAATGTGCAGGACATAGCTCCCTAATCTCACAGAATTCCACGAATGCTGATTTCTAACTCAAAAAATAGTAAAGCAGACTATGATGCCAAGTAAGCAACCTAATAATCAGACTTGGAATCTAGGAACATACAGTAAAAATAAGAAATCATACCAATCGCTATTAGCAAATAGCAGCAAGCAGAAGGGTTGTGAGGAGGGGAAAATATCAGCACCCACCCCCCGGGGGAAAACAAGTCAGGCAAAGGGGGTAGGGGTCCATATTTGGGGCTTCAGTGGAGGTTCTTCAGCCGGGAGATGAGGTATTTCAGCAGCCGCACCCTGATCTCCCAAATCTAGCGACAGCAAATTCTGGCCGAGTGATACCAGCTCTGCCTCTGGCCATCAGGTGAATAGCGCTACATCCCACTCCCCTTTTCAAACACCTCTTTAAACAGCCTTAGGTAATTATTTAACATTCTTTTTATTGCTACTTTACACGATAAGCTGTCATCTGAAGTCTACCTATAATTTTTTCTTCCTCAAAACTGATTCAACCAACATGTAACTTATGACCCCAATGGGAGCATTAGTCAGCAAGACCAAGTGTGATGCTCAAGACTTGTGAGTGAGTGAGGCGATACATACATGCTTCCCCTTTATTCTCTTTCAAAAATTCCTTGACGTGGATATTCCTAGCTGCCATTAAATTGACCCTGACTCCGGTGGGACTCAAACCTCCAGCCTGCAGATTAGCAACCAAGCAAGTTAGCGATTGGTGCCACCCCAGGACACCTGACGTGGGTATTTTTAAAACAACGGAAGTATTGCCATTGTGTTGACTTTTACTCGTGGCAGCCCGTGTGTGGACACCAGGCCTTCTTGGCCCTATGCTTCAAGCAAACAACCAAGGCTGGCAGAGCCACATGCCCAGGGTGTGGGGAAGCAAGGAAGGAGCCTCTTTCTGACTGATCCCGGGCAGAGCCCACGCTTTCTAATGGACATCTGCTTGCTCTCCTCACTGACTCTCCAGGGCAATCTGTGACTAGGAATCCCGTCAAATACAGCAGCCGGCCTATCATCACTCACAGTAAGCATTCTGTGTCTTGGATCAAGTGCATCTGCTGCTGTGAGTTTCCTGACCACAGCATTCTTTCGATATCTCAATGAAGTCTTTCACTTCGTTCTCGCTATATTGAGAGCAGAGTTATACTTCTGTTTTCCCAACAATTTTAGCAAGGCTATTTCATGAGGGATAAGCATTCCTGAAACATGCTTACAGGCTTGGATCTATCTGTTTCTCGTCTCACACAAACATGTACCAAGCAGGCCTCTGTTTGAAGGTTCAGCCGGGTCCTGGAAGACCAACAAAGTAGATGCCCAGTTTGGAGATATAAACAATACCCTCCCCTTGCGTGGGTTAGTACCCCGTTCCCCCATTACACATGTCTTTGTTTTTTTCTATGTCCCCTTCCTTTTTAGTTGGCTACCATATGCATCCCTATCATGATACCAATTCTACCTTACGAATATGACTAGATCAGAGGATGTACAGATAAGAAGTGGAATCACAGGGAATCCAGGACAGATAAACCCCTCAGGACCAATAATGAGAGTAGAGATACCAGGAGGATAAGGGGATGGTGGGGTAGAAAGGGGGAACCAATCACAAGGCTCTATATATAACCTCTTCCGTGGGGGATGGGCAACAGAAAAGTGGGTGAAGGGAGACATCAGACAGTGTAAGATAAGAAAAAATAATAATAATTTATAAGTATCAAGGGTTCGTGAGGGAGGCGGAAGGGGGAAAATGAGCTGAAACCAAGGGCTCAAGTAGAAAACAAATGTTTTGAAAAGGATGATAGCAACCTACGTACAAATGTCCTTGACCCAGTGGATGGATGGATGGATAGATGGATTGTGATAAGAGTTGCAGGAGACCCTAGTAAAATGATTTTAAAAAGAAACGAGACCAACAAAGTGACACCAGGCGACACTGTCAGAGAGCGTGACACCAAAATAACTCAATTCTTTGTACAGTGTCCAGGAGGAATTTATTAATTTTCCATTAAAATTTCCCAACCGTTGGCTATAACAACAAAACACTTTGCATAAACTCAGCGTATGTCTATCAACGGGCCTCCAGGGATAAGTCTCTCTGCTGATTCACTGTCCGAGCTTTCGACCTGCTCTCATAGCAACCCTGGAGGACGAAGTAGGGTTGCCCCTGTGGGGGTTGCCCGCTGTACCTCTTTCGGGGAGTAGAAAACCTTGTCTTTCTCCTGAGGAGCAGTGGGTGGTTTTGAACTGCCGGCCTTGCATAGCAGCCCAGTGCAAACCACTGCAGGGTTGCTATGAGGCAGAATTGATTCAGTGGCAGTGAGTTTGGTTGGGTATTTTTTGGCTGCTGCAAAAGGAAGCTTTATTGTTTCCATTTGGTCCCCAGCTGCGGGGAGGGGCTCCAGGGCGGCGGCGCTGCGGGGCGGGTTCAGGCAGAGGGGCACAGGCCGGCAGTGGGGAGGCAGAGGGCCCCTGGCAGGTGGCTGGGCGCCGCAGGTTCCTAGTCTTCTTTGAGAGTGAGCCTCTCACAGAGATCCTCGCCCAGGCCGGCCTGGGGGCTGGCCAGCCTGCGGAGGTGGGTCAGGTGATCGCCCATCTTCTTGAGGAGTTTCACCTCCTTGTCCAGGAAGTGGTTCTCCAGAAAGTCACAGAGATGTGGGTCGGCGTGAGTGGAACCCACGGCATGCAGGTCCAGAAGAGCCCGGTTGAGTTTTTTCTCCAGGGCTAGGGCAGTCTCCATGGCGTCCAGGGTTCGACCCTGCTCATCTTGAGACGGCTTCTGCACATCCCGGGAGAGGGCACGGCCGCCGGCTGGTTCTGCAGCTTCCAGAGACGCTCGGCCCTCGCGCTACTCCTTCGCCAGCTCGCGGAAGAAGTGCCCCCCCCCCCCCCCCCCCGCCTTCCAAGGCCACATTGTCGCGGTCAAAAAAGCAGCCCCGAGAGAGGCAGGTGTCAGAGGCCCGCAGGTGCAGGTTGACCAGACGGTGGACGCCGGCCTCCGCGTCGGCGGAATCATTCTGATGGATCTGAGAGCTCATGATGCGTTGGTTTGGAGGTCACCACACGCCAAATAAAAGTGTCCGCTGGTCCCAAGAGGAGGGGCTGGCTGAGAAGATGGTCCCCGAGTTACGTCCGGAAAGAAACCTGCTGCGTGGCGGAGGGTTGGAGGCAGGGAGTCCCCGGATCTGTTCCGTTCAAACACTGTTGAAGCAAGACACAGCTCCACGGGACCGCGGGGCGAGCTTCGGGTTGGGGTTTCTCACGCGCGCCGGTCGCCGGTCAGGGCTGTCGGTAACAGCCGGCTACAAAGATGCTTCGGATCAAGGCTTGGTTCCCTCTGCTTGCTGTACAGCAGGCCCTACTGTTGTCCTTGCTGCGGGTGTTTCTGGAGCTGCTGATTTTGTCAGATTGTCTGGTGTGTTAGCTACAGTACCACGGTGGGATATATTTGCGCAGCAACATCGATCACTTTTTGAGAATGAAGTAGCAATTAAAGGGAAAGGAGAACGGCTGTACCGGCTTCCACTCAGTCGCTAATAATGTTTATCTAATAATGTAAATCACTGCAGGAAGTTTTAGCAACAATTTTGCTGTGGGTATTCATATGATCTAAGGCATGTCACATCCAAGCAAGGTACAGCGACATGTATCAAATATTAGTTATTCTATGATTTAAAATGATAGCGAACATGATCAAGACTCTGTAGGGTCTGGCCCAGGAGGGGCCCCTGGGAGAGAGGCAGAGTGCCACCGTCAGTCACCACACCACATGGGTAACACCAAACTGTGGCGTCGCTCACAGGAACAGACCGGGAGTTTTGAAATGGGGGCGAACCTGAATGCTCGCTAGAGTGGTGAAAACTGTCATCAAGGTGTTGCTTGATACATCAGCTTCCTCTTGACAACCGAGTACAAAACAGCACTGCTCGGCTCCAGGATGGCACCGAGCCTTCCAGTCTGAGCGTGGGTCACTCCCTCCTCCCAGTCCTGGCACTAACCAGTCTCTCCTGTCAAGCTCCTGAGAGGGCCCACTCTGCCTCTTTCAAGTTTCCTGTCCGAGGCTCCCACTTGCAAGCCCTCCGGTTAGCACTCTAGAGCACCACGATTTGAAACTCGGCTCTTTCACTTGCACTTCCTCAGTCACGATGGAGCCCGTTCACACGGGTTCGGAGCCCTCCTGCACAGGGGTGCTGAATCCCCAGGCCCCGGCCCTGGAAGGATGAGGATGGAGGAGCTCACAAGTCAGGGTAAAAGGAGGCCATGAGAGTGAATGAGGCCTCACTCAGCTCACTTGCGCAGAACAACTGACCCAAGAGACCCAGGACAAGAAGGCCTAGAAACTGAAGCAATCCCTAACTAGTCAGGAAAACTTTGATCATAATTTCCACAGAACACATCAATTGTGCCAGAACCTGGGGCCAAACCTCACATCAGAATACCAGTTTCTGTCCTGTCATGGGATTACAAATGTGAATAGTAATGTTTTGTACATCTCTACTTTCTAATTATACTGGAATTGCAAGCATACATACGCATACATATATATACATATGTGTATATATAGATATGGAATCTGAGTGGTGTGATGGGAGAAGCATTGGACTCCTGACAGTAATGTCTGCAGTTCGAAGCCACCAGCTGGACTAACAGAGAAAGAGGAGGCTGTCTGCTCTTGTAAAGATTTGCAATCTTGGAGCTCCTAGAGAGGGTCACGGTGAGTTAGAATCCATTTAATGGTTTGGTGTTATATATACATATACACGAATTTTACACTGAGGGCATGTATTGTTTGGTCTAGAAAACATTCAATAAAAAGTTATTTTTAATGAAAATTACTATTCAAGAGAAAACTTAAAGAAAAACCTCTCAAAGACAAGAGGCATGCTCTGTTGTTGGGTTAAAATTATTAGTATCGAAGATCTTTGAGTAGATCATATTTGTCTAAGCAAAGTTCTAGCTAGAGAAGATAGTAGATCAAAATTTCAAAGATGATATTGCTTACTTACTCATGATTTAATAGGACTAGTGAAAGCCAAGAATACTATAGGAGTAAGTGTGTTCACAATCTCACAGCGGCTTGAGTACTGCTTGCCTTTCTTAGATCCACGGTCATAAATCAAATCGTGAGACATTCCCTGACAAGTTCTTAAATCTGTGACATAATGAACAGTCCAGTTCTACTAGTCTTGCAAAAATGTGAGTAATTAAACACAGATTGCACATACAAGTTCTCTTATTGGAAATGCTTTATTAACAACTTCATATTAAAAATAACCAAACATAAAATGAGTTCCACTGGGATATAACTTTGCAGGCATCGAATCAATGTTCGCGCCAATGTGACCACCAATGTTATTTCAGGAGATTACAAATGACTCAGATTTTGTTAACAGTCAATGCAGCCTTTCAGGTTAACTACTTTATGGTTTTTAACAACAAAATTGAGAAATATATGAATTGGGTCAATAGCATAAAAATGTCACTCAAACTGTCACACAGACTCAACAATTCAATCTAAGTAGAACATATTAAAGAGCAATAGATCTGAATCTGTGTGCCAGTCACTGCTGAGAAGTAGTTTGTACCCTGGTGTCTCACCTGCCTCCTTCCTGTCCATCCTACTGTCTATTGAAATACATACAACCCAAAGCCATTACCCTCACAGACAATGACCTCCACAACTTTACCCACCACTCTCCCAATGTGCTCCCATGCTACCACTTCATTAAGGCCCCTCCTTACTCCCTGAGGAAACATTCTTCAAAACAGGTGCTCCATGCCCTGGCCTGCCCCATTCTAGACCACCACTTCTGGAGACTCACACAACACCTCATATTTCAACCACACCACATGTTTCATTTTTGCACAAACACACTCTTTTGCCTCATGCCTGCACCCCCTTGGCAAACTCTGAAGCAACACTGAGACCCTGCATTCAAGCTTCCATCCCCTGTCCTTAAAACATTCTGACCAGAGGAGCAGCTATATTTGCAGGTGGCTAGTGAATAGAGAAGCTACCCCAGGGTGTAGTGGTAAGCACTGGGTTGGTAACTCCCAGGTTGGGAGTTCAAACCCAACAGCTGAGTATTTAGAGAAAGGTAAGTTTGTCTATTTGCATAATTATTGACAGCTTCAGGTCTCCTATGGAGTAGTTCTAATCCATCCTTCAGGATCACTATGAGTTCGAATAAACTCGATAGCAGTGGGTTTGGGGTTTTAATGAGTGAAGAGGGAGCCCTGATGGGGTAGTGTCAGATGCTTGGTTGCTAAACTGAGATTAGAGGGTCAAAACCACCAACCCCACCCCACAGGAGAAAGATGTATCCATCTGTTTCCATAAAAATTAATACCCACCAAGATCATCCCACTGAGTTACGTCTGATGAATATTGACTCTATATCGGGTTTCCAAGACTGACGATGTGTTTAGAAGCAGACAGCTTCATCTTTCTTGTAAGGAGTAGCTGGTTGGTTTGAACTCCTGACCTTAGAGTTAGCAATCCAACATTTACCCCACAGATTCAGCACCACCAGAGGCCTTCCATAAGGGTCCCAGCCTTGAAACCCCGGGGGCAGGTCTACTCGGTCCTAGAGTGCGCTGGGAGGAGGCTGGGCGCCATGGTGATGGCGTTTCAGTGAGTGGAAGAAAGAGACCTGGCGGTGGAATGGTGAAGTGCTCCAATTTTGGAGATTTGAACCTACCAACAACTGCTCCACGGGAGAATCATGTGGCAGTCTGCTCCGGTAAAGACTACAGCCCCGAAACACGGTGGGTCAGTTTTACTCTGTCTGGTGAGGTCATTATGAGTTGGACTCCATGGTAACAGGTTTGGCTGGTTGGTGGGTGTTTTAGTGACCGGAGAGTCAGAACCAGCCCTGGAGTGGGGGATGAGGGGTTTGGGACCTGCCAGTCAGTATGCTCAAGGTGAAATTCTGAGAAAGCATCTTTTCTGGGCATCCTTATAGGATGCTGACCCCAAATCTATAGATGCCACCTCATTCAGCCACCTCTTACTTAGCCTGGCCAGCCTTCTTCCTCATCACCCCCCTCTGCGGCCAGCACTCCCAAACGCCTGGGCTGAGGGCTCCTTGGACCTCTTGCTTGGAGTACCCAAGTCTCCAGCAAGTGCTCTGACGCCTTTCCAATTCACATCAGGCACGGTTTCCCCAAGTCAAGCCGAAAGAACGCCAAGGAAACCTTTCCAGGCATCAGAGAGTGAGGCAAGGGTTTGTATCCATTAGATTTGATGGGAGAACTAAATCCAGTGGGAGAGAGAGGGCGGATTCAGGTTGAGGTAATTTAAAGAGCATTTTAACAACCCAGCATTTACCAAGGGGTACAAATTGGATAGGAAAGCTACCCGGGTTGGTGCATTGGTGCAGGTAGCACCCAGGGCTGGTTCACGATTCTCATCTTGTGCCTGGCCCCTGGAAACCCGATGGGCAGGGGCAAGAAGAGGCTGCATAGCCAGGCTATCCGAGGGGAACTGTGAAAGATTGACTGTGTGTCCCCTACCCCCAAATACATGTTGAACTCTTAACTGCTACACCTGTGAAGGTTAACATGCTCGGAGGCTTTGGGGATTTGTTTTGGGGGTGTTATATTACTGAAGATAAACATGTTAAAAATTGAATTGTGCTCCCCTCTACCAAAATATGTATTGTAATTTCAGTAGCTAACTGCAAGGTCAGCAGCTGAAAATGAGCAGTCATTCTGCAGGAGCCGGCTGCTCCATTGAAGATTTAAAGCCTCTGACACGCAAAGAGGCAGGTCTACTCGGTCCCATCTGGGTTCTAAGAGTCGGAATCCAGTCCATGGCAGTAGGTTAGGTTTGTATTTGTGGTTGCAATCCCATCTGGGAATAGGATTCCCTTTGTTATGTTAATGAAGCCATATCAATGTGGGGTATGCCTTCAGCCAATCCCTTTTGAGATCTAAAAAAACGTCAGTTAGGCACAGAAGCAAGCAAGCACGAAGGAGGAAAGATGCTCGTTACCAAAGGATACCAAGACCCTAGAGACGCTGAGACAAGAATTTTATCCCCCTCCCCCTCCCCCCACGCCACCCCCACCCCCAGCTGAGTGAACAGAGGAAGTTTTCCCCTAAAGCTAGAACTTGGAATTTGGCTTTCCAGATTCCTAATCCGATAGAAAATAAACTCTTGTTCATCAAAACTGTCCACTTGTTAAATGTTTGTTATAGCAACACTAAGACGCTAAGACAATACTGGAGTACAGTGGGATCCTAAATCTAATCCATTTTGAGTGATGACTTACAAAAAGAGAAGAATAAAATCACAGGCAGAAAAGACCATGTGAGGAATCATCGGAAACCAAGACGCACCAAGGAACGAACGCCTGGGGCGACCCTCAAGGAACTGTCCCCCGTGACAGCCATTGCCCTTGTTTGGACCCCTAGCGGTGAGACCATGTCTATATGTCTGTCCTTCACAGCCATCTGTTTGTGGTATTTTTGTTTGGAAAGCATTGGGTATCTTTGACAGGATCTAAGCCTGTGGTCAAGTGTTGGCAACACCACATGAGCGTCACTTTTCACACTGGCTAGAAGCCAGAGGGCAGGGCAGCCCACTGATGCGGGGCACACAGGCCAACCTCCCGGCAGGAGAGAGGTGGCAATGAGCAGAGAATCTGGACGGCAGAGGGGAGCTTTCCAGCCCAGTAATTTATTGACTTGCTAGAATATTTTTAAGTAGGAGTGACTTAGGCAGGTTATATTTTGGAAAAATCACTCTGGCAGGAGTGCAGAGGGGAGTGGGGAGGGAGAATGCCGAAGAGGAGAGAGGTGCCAGAAGGCCACCGAGAGAGTGTATGCATGAGAGGAGAGCTCAGGCTAGAAACTGGAAGGAGGTAGAATCAACAAGGCTGGGAGCTGAGCAGACGCAAGGAGTCAAGGATATTAGCATGACTGGTGGCTGATGTTGACCTTGTTCATGCTTCTTCACAAACCACCCTCAGGCCCACCACTGCATGGGACCCTGCGTGGCCTGTGTGCAGAACAGGAGTGCTAGGTAAAGGCTAAGACAAAGGGAGCAAATCAATGCCGCCCCCCCCCCCCAGGAGGAATCTGGCTCTTCAGGTCTAAGCTATTCAACTATAATCACATATTTTACCAAAAGGTGAAAGAAAAAAAAAAAGAATGGTAATATTTTGACACGTGCATAAATTTCCCATAAAATAAATTTCTAATAGTGTCTAGGAAGCTACAAGAGGAAGAGCTGCACGGTACCCACATCCCCTCATGGTAATAATTAAAATGAAGTGGTGACCACACATTTCCAAAGGTCATGTGCTCTCCAATTCGCTCAGACCACGCCCAGCCTCCAGGAGCACCCAGTTGCATTCCCTGCCTTGCTCCTGTGGGAAGATCCTGGGCTCACTGGTGATGGATGTCTGTCGGTTTGGAGGACGTCAATTCCCATGTGTGTTCACGACTCCTAGCAGAGCCCTGGCTGCCTTGCTACCAAACAGCATTACATTCTAGAGGTAAGTAAATACACCCCATATTGCTTTAAAGAAAAACCAAGCAAGGGACTTTACCAACTAGACGGACTAGAGAAACTATTCTATGATGCCAGATGCCTAATTGCTACTCCCATTGCATAGAAGGGCTTTGTCTCTGTGGTATTCTGACATGATGTTTTAATGTTTTAAAACTCAAAGAAAGGTGTCCAGAGTGTGGGTAAATCATGTTCAGAAACACATCTACACTGGCACTCATTTCGGGAACCACATAGGGCCCCACTCCTTTCACAAGCTCCACTCTGCCATGCAGAAGAACCTCTAATGGAGTTGGGGGGTTTTGTTTGATTGCCTTCCTTCCATAAATGCAACGTTCCTAACCAGGTCCTGTCAGATTACAGCAAGAGCTGTGTAAATGTGTCTCAATGTACGGACGGAATTCTGTTTGTAGTTGTTGAATTCTTAAACATAGTTATTATCGTAGAAGAAGGGCTTAATGAAATATCACATCAAGCATCATTGGGCAAATGGTCATGCAGCTTGTTCAACCCCAGGATGGGTGAGGTGGATGGCCAGGACAAAGAAATGTTGCCAGATGTGCAAGCTTAAAAGAGATTAATGATAGGCTAGGAAATATGCATCAACCACCCCACTGAGGTCAATGAGAACATCCAAAAATATCCTCCATGATTAATAGTAAAATAAAGACATGTTTTGGACACACAAAAACAGAGAATGGAAATAGCGGAAGCAGACAAGTTCTAACAGAAATATCAAAGGGTATATTTTTCAGGTCAAAGAATGAGTGTACAGGAAGAAATAAAAAAATAAGAATGTGAGCAAATCCAATTTAAGAGGGACTGTATAAAACAATTATAACTTGTGGTGTTCAAAATATATTCATGGATTTAATATGCCTCATAGCAGTGCCCATGAGTCAGGAGAGGAATGAATAGCGCTGAAATAGCGTGAGAGCCTTGCATCATCAAGAAAGGCAATTTAAAAACAAATTATTATTACACTTGGATAGGTTTTCATCTCTAGAGTTACCACTGGAAAACAGAAAACATTGTATAACTCTTAAACTAACATTCAATTCTCACTGTTATCCAATCAGTTCTGACTCATGGTGACCCCATAGCACAGGCGAGAACTGCTTCTTCGGGCTTCCGAGATTTTACATCTGTATGGGAGCAGGTAGCTCCATCTTTCTCCTGTAGAGCAACTGGTAAACCTGAACTTTAATTCTCTACAGGAGTAAACAACCTCATCTTTGTCCCTTAGGGGGGCTGGAGGGCTGGAACTGTTGACCAGTGGTTAGCAACTCAGCCCACTAGGCCACTAGGGCACTTTCTACACCACGAGGGGAAAATATAATAAGGAAGCATATTCACTTTATTCAAGGGTAGGCAAGAATGTTCGGGAAAATGGAAGAACAGAAAGATTAATTAAAATGCACCTGGATTTAAATGAAACATTTAAATGTGAATGTACCGACGCTTACATTCAATCTAAATAGAATACACCTTAAATTAAAAAGCAAATATTGTCAAAATAGGTCGTTAAAACCAGCTAGATTCTATTTCAAAGAGATGTTTTGAGATGGGGCTAGAAAGCTTGACAAAGACGTTCATACCATAAGATCATTGACCAAATCATTGCTGATGGCAGACAGGTCATGGCTGGTAGAAGAGAACCCAGAAAGATCTTGCGTTTTATTGCCTGTCCAAAGGCGTTCAACTGTGTGATCATCATAGACTACACATAGCCTTGAGAAGAATGGGAAGTCCTGAGCAATTAATTATGCTCCTATGGAATCTGTACATTGGCCAGACCGCTATTTGAACAGAACAAGGAGATCCTGCATGATTTAAAACCAAGAAAGGTGTGCATAAAGGTTGAATCCTTTCACCATATTTACTCAATCTTCAAACTGAGCAAATAACCCAAGAAATTGAACTGTAAGAAGAACACGGCATCAGGACGGAAGAAAGGCTCATCCACAATCTGCCATATGCGGCTGACACCACTTGACCTGCTGCACTCAAGGAGGCCTTGAGGCACTTGCTGAAGAAGACCAACGACTGCAGGTGCAATTCTATATAGATATATATTGAATTTCTATGTGTGTGTGTGTGTGTGTGTGTGTGTGTGTGTGTGTGTGTTCCTCACAATTAGACCAGGAGCCAGCATCATGATAAACAGAGATTTCACATGATTTGACAAGGATTTCACTTTACGTGAATCCCAATGAATGCTTATGGAAGAAGCGATCGAGAAATCAAATGACATTTTGCAGCAGACAAACTGACTGCACAAGACACCCTTAACATGTTCAAGAGCAAAGACGTCACTTTGAGGAGGCAGGTGCACCTGCCCCGAGCCCTGGTATTTTCTTTTAAAAAATCATTTCATTGGAGGCTCATACAACTCTTATCACAATCCAAATATACATCTATTGTGTCAAGCACATTTGTACATTTGTTGCCATCATCATTCTCAAAACATTTGCTTTCTCCTTGAGCCCTTGGTGTCAGCTCCTTAGTTTTTTCCCCTTCCTCCTCCACCCTCCCTTCCTCGTGAACCCTTGATAATTTGTAAATTATCATTAATTTCATGTCTTACACTGTCCAGTGTCTCCCTTCACCCACTTTTCTGTTGTCCACCCCCTAGGGGGGGGTTATATGTAGATCTTTGGGATCGGTTCACTTTCTCCCCCCACCTCCCCTTATCCTCCTGGTATCACTACTCTCATTATTGGTCCTGAAGGGTTTATCTGTCCTGAATTCCCTGTGTTTTCAGCTCTTATCTGTACCAGTGTACATCCTCTGGTCTAGCCGGATTTGTAAGGTTGAATTGGGATCATAATAGTTGGGGGAGAAAGCATTACAGAAGCAGAGGAAAGCTGTATGCTTCATCGGTGCTATACTTCACCCTGGCTGGCTCATCTCCTCCCTGTGACACTTCTGTAAGGGGGTGTCCAGTTGTCTACAAATGGGCTTTGGGCCTCCATGCCACACTCCCCCTTATTCACCATGATAGGATTTTTTTGTTCTTTGATGCCTGATACCTGATCCTATTGACACCTCAAGATCACACAGGCTGATGTGCTTCTTCTATGTGGGCTTTGTTGCTTCTCAGCTAGATGGCTGCTTGTTTATCTTCAAGCCTTTAGGACCCCAGACATTATATCTTTTGATTGCTGGGCACCATTATCTTTCTTTTTGTTGTTGTTATTATTGTTTTCATCTTTCATTTTTTTTAACAACTCCAAATCAGCTTTATTTTATACAAAAAGGGCGTATTTAGCAAAAGACACACTGAGAAAAGAGTCGCTGTGGCCCAGGGGGACAAGGCAGGGAGGCGACCAGCCTTCCAGGCGCCTGCTGGGGACAAGGGGTTGGAAAGGAAGTAGTCCTCGGTGCTGGCTAGGTGCTGAGGTGGGAGGGGGACACGGGAAGGTGAAGGCTCCCGGTGGATCAGCACTGATGGCAGGTCATGGGGAGGGGGGATTCACAGTGACCTGGCGGCTGACACTTGGAGGGCCCTCAACCAGTGCTGCAGGCTGGAGTGAGCTGGTTCCTGAAGGGTGCCCACCCAGGGACACAGAGCTGGAAGTGCGACTCTGGGTGGAGGACGGGGAGAGGTCAGTGCTCTGCGGTGGCCGGCAAGGTCCAGGCGAGGAGGCGAGGGCGCTTTCGTTACGTTCTGGCGTTGCACTCTGTCTCGGCCAGGCACTCTCTGACCAGGGCCCGGGCGTGGATGATGCCTCTCTTCAGGCGCTCCATAGCACTCTTGCTTCCGGCATAGGTGGGCCGGATCTCCTTGCCCATTTCCTCTATGACAGACAGCAGGTCCGTGTAGGTGCTCTGGGAGCCCTGAGTGCCGGGCGGCTTCATGGCCTGCACATAGCCCATGGAGGGCGGTCCAAAGTCGTTAAACAGTGGCCTGAAAGGGGCAGCGGCTCCCGGCCCGGAGCCCGACGGCGAGGGGACGCTTCCGGCTGTAGGGACCGGGGTGCCAGGCCCAGGGGTACTGGAGCCGGGGGTGCTGCTCGGGGCGGGGACGATGGGCTTGTAGGACCTGTTTTCATCTTTCTTCACCACATTTGCTTCTGCACCCGCTTTGTCTTCAGCGATCATGTCAGGAAGGTGAGCATCATGGGATGTCAGTTTAATAGAACAAAGTGTTCTTGCATTGAGGGAGTACTTGTTCATCTGCTACCTTAATCTAAACCTACAAATATATGCATATAGATCTATTACTCCATCATATATAAATATATTTATATATGTACATGTCTGTATATAGACCTCTATAAATGCCCTGTCTCCTAGTTCTTTCCTCTATTTCCTTTGACTTTCCTCTTGTCCCACTATCATGCTCAGTCTTCACTTGGGTTTCAATAATTACTCTTGGTTACATTGTCCTTGATTAAGCCCTACCAGGCCTCCTACCCCCTCCTCACCATTGATTTTGGATCACTTGTTGTTTCCTTGTCCCTGGGTTAGTTAACACCCACTTACTTTCGCTCACCTCCCCCTCTCCCATGTCCCCCCAAACCGTAGGTCAGACCCATTTTTTTCTCCTCCAGCTCGTTTATCCTGCCTATCATACCTAGATAGCCCTGCCCTGCAGAGATAACATGCACATAAAAAATAAGACAGAGCACTATGATTCAGAACAAACTCAATAGCACCGAGCAACAAAAGAAAACAAAACAACAATAATGAAACAACAACAAACCAAGGACACACACACACACACATGCACAGATGCACACAAAGTCTGTAAATAGTTCAAGGTCTGTTTGTTGACCAGTAGAAGTGTTTTCCGGTCGAGTCTGATGGGGTGCCATGCCCTGACCTCAAAGTCTATTTTTGGTATTCCCTGGGGACTTCGTTGCTCGGTTCCCCTTGCTGTTCTGTTGCACCTCCTTAGTGTTTCGTCTCCGTGTGGTGGGGTCAGATCAGGTGCGATTCCCACTCTGTGTCTCCAGGGTTGTCCCCATAGCACTAGTCATAGGATTTCCAATCACCTCATATGCGTGTGAAAGTTGAATAGCGGGCTAAGAAACCGAAAAAATGTTGCTATGCTTGACTTGTGGTCTTGGTGAAGAATACTGAAAGTATCATGGACTTCCAAAAGAATAAATAAATTTGTCTTGGAAGAAATATAGCCAGAATGCTCCTTAGAAGTGAGGATGGCAAGACTTTTGTTTCACGTATTTTGAACATGTTCTCAGGAAAGAATGGCCCTGAGAAAGGCCATCCTGGTCGAGGGGCAGCCAAAGGAAGAAGACCCTCAATGAAAGGGATTGACATAGCGGCTGCAACAATGGGCTCCAACACACGAGCCATTAAGAGTACTGGTGCGGGGGCGGGGGGGGGGGAGCTGAAACCAAGGGCTCAAGTAGAAAGAACATATTTTGAAAATGATGATGGCAACTTATGTACAAATGTGCTTGACACAATGGATGGATGTATGGATGGTGATAAGAGCCCCCAATAAAATGATTATAAAAGAAAAAAAAGAAAATGATCATGGAAACTTATGTGCTTGACACAATGGATGGGTTGTGATAAGAGCTGTAAGAGCCCCCAATAAAATGATATTTTTAATACACATATAAGTGATCATATCAAGCCTTTTAAAATCTTAAAACTGTTTTGCTCTCAAGTAATATAGTAAGACTCACAGAAAAAAGAGTAGCTGGTGCAGGCAGTGTTTCATTCTGCTGTGCACAGGGTCGCTATGATTCAGAACAAACCCAGCATCACCTAACAGCAAAAACAAATCGTGAAGCCACACTTCCCAAAGGTATTGAAAGTACCACGGCCTTCCAAACGAACACACACATCTGTCTTGGAAGAAGCAGAGTCAGGATGCTCGTTGGAGACAAGGATGGCAAGACTTGTCGTACGAACTTTGGACATGGTGTCAAGACAGCCCAGGCCCCGGAGGGCATCATGCTTGGTACAGCAGATGGACAGTGTAAAGGAGGAAGGGCCTCAGTGGGATGTGTTGGACTACTGGGTGCAGCACTGGGCTCAAACTAAAGGACCGTTGTGAGGAGGATGTGGGAGAAGGCGGTGCGTCTCTCGCTTACTCGTAGGGTCGCTATAGGATCAACGGCCCCTTTCCATCACTATCCGTGAGTTTAAAAGACAGTCCTACCCTGCCTTCTAAGGTCTTTATGAGTTGGAATGGACTTACTGGAGTGAGTTTGGACTTTGTTTAGGTTTGTTCGAGGGTGGACCTTTCAAGAGAAGAGAGTTGGAAGTATCAGTCCTCTAAAATATATGTCGACATTGGGAAGCAGCACAGTGGAGAGAATCACAACGAAAATAGAAGGAAAAGTAACACAGATGAGAATCACGATGATGAAAAGATAGGGGACAAACAGGAGAGGATCGTCCAAGTCATGGTGGCCTTCGTGACAAATGAAATAGACAATCCATGGTTAGACGCTGGAAACACGCCGAGCCCCAAACCCTCTGGCCTGAGTTGATTCCACCTCAGTGACCCTGCAGGGCAGAGCAGAACTGCTCCACGGGGTCCTTGGCTACAAACCTTCATGCCAGCAAACAGCCTCGTCTTCCTCCCTGTGCTTGGTCTAGAACCACTGATGAAAAGTTAGCGGCCAATTCTTAATTTTCTGTGCTACCAAGGGCTCCTGTTGGACTGGGTCAGTCACTAACAATCAGTTTCAGGGATGAGATGTGGACCATCACGACAGATATCCTGAAAGCCGCGGAAAGCTTAGAAGAGACTGGAGGATCACACATTAATTTCAGTCTATTTCAAGTGTTAGGTGCAGACCCAGATCCGTTGTCTGAGGCAGGGTATGTTCCACAGATCGATTCTCCTGCAGAACGCCCTGTAGGGTGAGAGACAGGCTGAGATTTCACCTACAGCCCCACTCTTCCTGGCTCCTTCTCCCTTCGCCTTTCCGAATCCTTTTCTTCCACCCTCTTACTGGGCTCTTCTAGAATTAGACAAACAATTACAAAAGAGAAACAAAACAGCCCATTCCTGCTCATGGTGACCCCACGCACCGCAGAGTAGAAGTGGACTCCAGTGTTCTCCTGGCTACGACCCTTTGGAAGGAGAGACCCGGGCCCTTCTCTGCGGCACCTCTGGGGAGACAAGTACGAACTGTGTCTGCTGTTCGGGGCCACCCTTCTGCTGGGGGCGCTCCCTGAATAAATCACTCTGCACGAATCTTCATCTCACAGTCTGCTTCTCAGGACCCAACCCAAGAAACTTCTCGTGTGCATGCCAAGCGATGAATTTTTAAAAGAAAAGAAAGGGGGATGTAAACAAAATCCTGTGACTCAAGCATAACAAAATGTGAACAACTCCTATCTTTCTTTAATATTTGTCTCATTGAGAAAGGAAAAGGGCAAAGAAGGAACTCCCTGGAGGAATGAGCAGGGAGAATTTCTGAGGCATTGAGCAGGGAGAGCAAGTGCCCCGCCTAGCAGAAGGCCAGTCTTTCGCGCCACTGTAGCTAATGCCGGAAGAGGGGGACGCACCGCCTATGCAAATCCTAAAAGAAAGAACGCACAGTTCCAGAACATCACCAGCCAGGAGTCGTTCAAGAATCAAGGCAATGCAAACATTTTCAAAGGCGAGAACCCCAACTAACTAAGAGATGCTTGGAAATTCTAAGCAGCAAGACTGGAGAAGTCCTATAAAAGAAATACTGATGAATATTTAGTTAATTTAAAAATGGAGCCATCAACGGGGAATTTTCGATGATAGAAGAGAGCAGATGCTATATTCAATAAGAACAATAGTAATACTATTGACAGTATACTAATTACAGGCTAATAATAACATTGATAATATGAGCAACAAAAATTGGAAGTGGATGGAAGAAAGGTGGGAAAGGAGTCAAATAATTGTTTAATTCTAAGATTGAAGCAAGGATCTTCACAAACATAATACCACCAACCTCCGCACGCTTTTCATTATACTTAAACATGTCTTGGAAGAAAGAATTTACCCTGTGGAAAAAGAGCTTTCATCCATTTCAAGTTTAGGAAATGTTTCTTTTCCATTTCATTTCCTTGATATCTCTGAAATTCACATAAAATAGTGTTAGTTTCAAGTGACAAACATTATTTGATAGCATGTTTGTATATTTGCATCCATTTATTTCTCCAAACTCCGAACACGCCCTAGTGGAGTTGTGGGTTGGGTATATTGAGCAGCTATCCACAGAGTCTAAGATTGAAACCCATCAACTGCTCCCCAGCAGGAAGATGAGGCTGTCTTCTCTGATAATGATTTACAGTCTCAGAAATCCTATATCCATGGAAGAAGCACACCAGTCAGTGCAATCACAAGGTGCCAAAGCAAAGGGAGCAGGTATAAGGCATCATGCAAAAAAAAAAGATATATATGTGTATGTGTGTGTGTATATATATATGGAATATATATATTGAATGAAGGGGGAAGTGCAGAGTGGAGACCCAAGGCCCAAGTGTCGGCCACTGGAGATCCCCTCTTAGAGGGGTTTAGGAGAGGAGATGGGTCAGTCAGGGTGCGAGGTAGTACCAATGAAGAACACAGCTTTTCCCCAGATCCTGGATGCTTCCTCCTCTCAACTACCATGATCCGAATTCTACCTTGCAGGGCTGGATAGGGCAGAGGTTGTACACTGGTACATACAGGGGCTGGAGGCACAGGGAATCCAGGGTGGATGATACCTTCAGGACCAAGGGTATGAGGGGCGATGCTGGGAGAGCGTAGGGTGAGTGGGTTGGAAAGGGGGAACTGATTACAAGGATCCACATGTGACCTCCGCCCTGGGAGATGGACGGCAGAGAAGGGGGGGAAGGGAGACTCCGGATAGGGCAAGATATGACAAAATAACGATGTATAAATTATCAAGGGCACATGAGGGAGGGGTGAGTGGGGAGGGAGGGGGAAAAAAAGAGGACCTGATGCAAAGGGCTTAAGTGGAGAGCAAATGCTTTGAGAATGATTGGGGCAGGGAATGTGCAGATGTGCTTTATACAATTGATGTATGTATATGTGTGGATTGTGATAAGAGTTGTATGAGCCCCTAATAAAATGTAAAAAAAGAAAAACAAAAGAAAAAAAAAGAATTACAGTCAGGCTAAAAAAAGAGATGTCATCTTACTGTGGCTTTAAAACCCTGGGAGAGTTCAGTGGCTGTCTGGTGAATGCCAGTCAAGAAGCCAACACTGGAGGCCCCGCTTCCTGGGAGCAGAGTTTATGGACACTCCCCAGAGAACCCCAAGGCTGATAAACAAGGCCTGCAGCCAGATGTTACAGATGCCCAACTTCCAAACATGTCAACAAATAACAGTGGCCTTTCCAGTGGGGCATTTTCTCTTCCAGAGAACATGTGGTGCAGTCTGAAAGCGTGTTTGGTCGTCACAGCGTGGTGGTGGGGAGTGTTGTGCAGTTGTTGTCTAGGAGAGAGGTGTCAGGGAAGCCGTTAAACACAGTGCGCAGGGTAACCCACCTCACATGTCCATAGCTGGGAATCTAGCCACCCTGTCCCGAAGCTGCAAGGCCACATAGGACTCTCGGGATGACTTGAGCTGGGTCGAAATGAGAACCATGGCTCCTCTAATGAGTCTAACCAGCAAAGCATCATGAAAATCCCCAAGCTTGGGGGAAAATAGAACAATGCCATCACTTTTCTCATCATGCGGAGAGAAACCAATGCCCGTGTACACACAATCTTCTCGCCGTTTTAAACACGCTCCGCTGTGTGACTCCACATCCTTCCTCGCCCTACATTAAGAACCACAAAATGGTCTTTAAAAGCTCTTTAATTCAACATACCTCAGAGTCATATTCCAAGCATTGATATTTGACAATCCACAGTGAACCTTTCTTTCCAAGGGAAAAACAAGCACAGTTCTTCAAGTTTAATGATATCACGTTGTTGTTGTTTTTAAGTCTT
This sequence comes from Tenrec ecaudatus, assembly GCF_050624435.1. Taxonomy (NCBI): domain Eukaryota; kingdom Metazoa; phylum Chordata; class Mammalia; order Afrosoricida; family Tenrecidae; genus Tenrec; species Tenrec ecaudatus. The sequence continues at coordinate 49,364,298 of NC_134538.1, read as the reverse complement.
CTTAGACTTTTCTCAGTGATTTACTTCCATCCGTGCTGAGCCATCTCACATAGCAAAACACTGGTCTGCGCCAACAACTCATCAAGAATATTACCCAGGCCACACTTTAGGGGCATTGGCTTTAAACAAACTCCCACAAGAAGGATTATTTATCAGCTCTGAAAGTAAGGAATTAAAGAAGCCAGCATGTTGTTTTAATCTCATGCCTCCCCTTCTGGGCGTGGCTGGTGGTTTCTGCAGCTTCTGGGCCATCCGTGGGTGACGTATCAGCCCAGGTGAAGAGAGAAGGCTGGATGAAGGATTCTTGCCTTAGAGGGCATCAGGACTTAGAGCTGGAAAAGCAGACGGCACAATCTCCCATCCGCTTCGAACCTCCTCCCTAACCTCCCTTACTAGCTACGTGACTGTAGTAGTTTTTCTTGTGTCCATAATAAAATTAAAGGCCCACATTGAAATAAGCTTGAAATCATAGTCCTTCCTGACTCAACGCTCACTCCGTTCACTGAGTCCACTGAGGGTCTCATCCCTGGTTCTCAACTTATTCCTACCAAGCGACCCTCTCTTGCTTCCAGCTGTCGCTAGAGAGCAAACCACCTGATTGGCTGTCCTGCTGCCATAAACCTGGGGATCTGACCTGGTTTCACTTGCCAGTGCAACTCTGACCCAGCAGGGCACCTGGCATACAATAGGCGCTCAATAGACAAATATTTCCTTAACAAATGCATGAATAAATCAGCTGATAGACAAGCTAAGGCACAGCGCTAGCACTTCCCATAATGAATGGATTCGGAAAATACTTCTTGTTGTTTTGAGTCCAGGTTTCCATCAAAGGAAACCAAATGTCTCCAATATGGGAAAACTCTCCATGAACCGCCCTGAAGGAGATGGGAGCCTAAGCCTCGGTACAGAATTGTATCTGTTTTTGTTTGTTTGTTTACTGGGCTTCCCTAGCCCAGCTGTCAGTGCCAAGCATGAAACCACGCTATGACGGATATCCCACAGGGAGAAGGAAGCCAATTTCCTCTAACTCCTCCAGGAGTGTGGGTCCAAACTAGCTCAGGTCTTTACTGCCAGGGCCAAACGTCTCACTGCTCTTTAAGCAGAAGCTTGGATGAAGACATTCCGCCTCTGTACACTAAGGAAAGCTAATTCTGTCCTCTGTGTGGCTGGGTTGAATTACTGGACATGTTGTACTTGATCAAGACACAAAACCCTTGCGGCTTGTAATAGTTGATACATGATTATTGTTCAGCTTGAATCCATAATCCACTGGCTTCAAACCTTGTGTGAAAACATGGGGACTTGGAAGGCCATGAGGGGAGAGGAAGTAATTAACATACAAACATCCAAACCCAAACTTCGGGAAGTCTGGTTTTTCATTAAACTCTCCTTCAACACCTTTCCCAAGGACCCAATTAAAGCACACAGATTAAGAAGTCCGCTTGAATTTAGAATTCTTGTTAGAAGTGGAAAAGGGCTTTGAGGATCATTTTCACAGATGGTAAAACTGAAGTCTGGGGGGAGTGGGGGGAGCTATATGGCCAGTCCAGTGACAGAGGTTTTGGAGGAGAACTCAACTTTCTCAGCCTGCAACCCACGGCCCTGTGCGAGGCACAGGAGTCACTTGCATGAATTAGTAGGCTAGAGTCACCTTCCTGCCTTGACCTCTTGCCTCTACTACTTCTCCTATACGGCACATCAAAACCTGATGGATCCTTTTAAAAGACCGGTTCACACCTGCCATACCTAGCCACTGCCCAAACCATTGAAGGCATTCCAAATGTTCGCAGCACAAAATTCAAAAGCCCTTGGCTTAAGGTGACCAGATTTTAACATTGGTGAAGCGGGACGCCATTGACTGGGGTGGTAGGGGGGTGGGGTCTTGATTAAAAATTTGGTCTATATGGAGCAACAAAAATTTTCATAGACCACAAAAATAGTATTGTAATTTTTTTATTTCAACGTACGTACAATTTACAAAGATAATACATTAAAAATTATGTATAGTAGTTTTTATTCTTTGGCATATTTCCCATTTGAGTGAATTTTTTATAGATTGTTGTCATTGTTTAAAAGGTCATGAAAATTTTCACAAGAATTTGTTAAATTATATTTCACACATAAAATGGCTTTCAAAGTCTCAACACTTAATTGTGATTTCTCTGATGTCCACACTTTATTTACCGTAGGAAAAAATGTGTTCAGTCGCAGCATTAGTTCCTGGTAAGGATAGCGTGTATCACTCAATTTTTAGTGCATTATTGTATGGAACATGGTCTGTTTCAAAATGAGATATTTCTAACCATTTGTTCTCTATTGTGATTTTTGCTGATGCCCAAGATTTAACCTTTTCCTCATCAATACATTTTAAATAATGATATCTCATTAAAAATATCATTTTCAGAAATATTACGTCATGGGAAAATTTGAGTAAGATGATCAATTGATTTTTGCACATCATTCCAATTAAGTTCTTGTTTTAATGTAACCCAATGAAAATGTTCAATATCATTGTAATGTACCGTCCACTCTTCTAAATAATCTACATAGTTACTATAGAACTTTTTAACATGATTTATGATATCTGCACGATGTATTGCACCTTGTTCTTCTAGTTGGCTTATACTATTATGGTTAGTTAATGGAAGAAAAATTATTTTCTAACCGCTCTTGACACTGAAATTTTAAATTATTAACTTCATTTGCTACTTCGACTACTGTTTTCGTCATTGCCAATGCCAAACATGCCATTCAGCCATCGTTTGGTGGTCGAATTCTAACAACTGATCAACAATGAGACTCTGATAAGCAGTTCTCGACAATCAGTTCTCAACAATTATTTGTTATTATTACATTTTAACATTATAAAATCAACACAAATAATATAAAACTCATATCCTGGCGAAATAGCCACATGGCAGCCGAAAACCGTATACCCTAGCCTGTCGTGCATTCTTTCCAAAAATCGGGACTTTTTAAAAACGCCACGGGAGGCAGGACAAATTGTTAACAATCGGGACTGTCCCACCCAAAGCGGGACATCTGGTCACCTTCCCTTAGCGCGGCATCCCAAACCCTCCACATTCGACATTTACTGCCAATGTTAGCTCCCACTATGCAGCCACATGTAACAGCCATGTAGTTACATGTATTTGCTTGCCCCTGATCATCATATTGGCTACGCACGTTTGCTCATTCCTTTCTTCCCGTGGAGACACAGTGACGGCTGCCCAGAATCCCCTGTAAGGAAGCACTGCTGCTTCCGCTGCTGCAGTGCATTATCAAGCAGGCTTCACCCTTCAGCCCTTTCCGGGTCACCTCCGCTGCAGAAGGTACAACCCTCAAGGCATGCCGCCCCACGGGGCATCCCATAGCCAGTGAGCAAAAGCAGCAGATTAGAGGCCCGACCATCCCAGTCCAAACTGGGTCATTTCCTAAGGGCCATATTTACTTCAGAGTTTCCTAGGCCAGCTCTGGTCAACAGTGCAGCTGAACTTCTGCCTCTGGCCAGAACTTCCATGGGTGTTGATCCCTAGGGAACTCTCAAATAAACATCCCGCCTCTAAACTTTTCAGTCTGCTTCCCTGAAGACGCTACGCATAGCACTCCCTGCCCTGAAGTGCCTGCCCTGTTCTCTTTCGCATTCCACTCCCCAGGCCAATTCTCTCCTTCAGAAGTTCTGTAGATGGATGCTTTATTTTACATTAATGTGAGCCATTAACTATCTCTTAAGTACATGAAGTCAAAATATTTCATGGTATATTTCATATACTTCCGAGAAGAGCTAGCAGCATGCCAGATATATGCTCAACAACAGAAACAGAAACCTCACTACCTTGGGTGATTACAACTCAGTCACCCTAAGGACTGAGTAGAACTGGCCCTTTGGGTTTTTAAGGCTTTCCATCTTCTCAAGAGTCGACGTTTCTCTTTCTCCTGTGAAGCAACTGAAGGAACAAACTGCCAAGCACAGGGTCAGCAGCTCATTGTATAACCCACGTGACTCATACTGGAGCCAATGTTGATGGCAATGAAAATACAGCATCTTAAGTCAATAATCTATTTCAATTTATATGCCGCCCTTTCCCTACTAGTTTCCTGGGAGCAGATGTGAAAAACCACCAACCTGAGGCTGATTTCCAAAATGTAAAGATAATTCATATCCCCACTTTCGCCCTTCATTCTGACACCAGCCACCCTCGCAGCTCGTTCTCTCTCTTAATCACGCAGAGTTGAGTCTCCACAAATTCAGGCTCTGTCTTTCCAGCTCCTGGCAAAGAAGCAAACTCCAGCATCCCTGCAGGTGCTCAGTGGGTCCCATCATTCACGAGGATAGCTCACAGGATTCTTGGACACCACCGACACTTACAGTTTCCCCACTTATTACAAGTAGAAAATATTCAAGGGAAGAGCTATTTCCTGAAAGGTCTGGCAGAGCTCCCGGCAAGAAAAGGAGAATGAGGGAAGGGGCAGGGGAAGACAGATGACTTTTAGCTCCACCTTCTGTGCTTGGACTTGCTTAGTGATTCAGGAGACTGCAAAAGAGAGCCCTCCGAAGTCCCTGAGTCACAGATAGACAGGACTTGAGTTTAATGCGTAGTTATGATTGAGCCAATCAATGATGCAGAAGCATGGCTGCATGAGGACCCCCTTTCTCTCTGAAACTAGTACAAGTGTGGCACCTTTGCCACCCCTCCTTGCCTAGCTATTTTGGGGAAAAAAACAAACAAACAAAACCCCCACTGTCATCAGGTTGATTCTGATTCACAGGACATGTTTACAGAAGCAAAAAGGCCCAGCTCTCTCCCTCAGAGCAGCTGGCAGGTTTGAACCACCAACCTCGTGGTTAGCAGCCCAAAGCGCAAGACACTGTCCCACCAGAAAAGCACCTTCATTGCTTGGGCTATTTCTTTTTTTTTTTTTTTAACGTTTTATTAGGGGCTCATACAACTCTTATCACAGTCCATACATATACATACATCAATTGTATAAAGCACAACTGTACATTCTTTGCCCTAATCATTTTCTTTTCTTTCTTTCTTTTCCCTTTTATTTTTTTACATTTTATTAGGGACTCATACAACTCTTATCACAATCCATACATATACATACATCAATTGTACAAAGCACATCTTAACATTCCCTGCCCCAATCATTCTCAAAGCATTTGCTCTCCACTTAAGCCCTTTGCATCAGGTTCTCTTTTTTTTCCCCCAGTCCCTCCCCGCTCCCCCCTCCCTCATGTGCCCTTTGTAATTTATACATCATTATTTTGTCATATCTTGCTCTATCCAGAGTCTCCCTTCCCACCCCCTTCTCTGTCGTCCCTCTCCCAGGGAGGAGATCACAAGTGGATCCCTGTAATCAGTTCCCCCTTTACAACCCACTCACCCTACGCTCTCCCAGCATCGCCCCTCACACCCTTGGTCCTGAAGGTATCGTCCACCCTGGATTCCCTGTACCTCCAGCCCTCATATGTACCAGTGTACAACCTCTGCCCTATCCAGCCCTGCAAGGTAGAATTCGGATCATGGTAGTTGGGGGGAGGAAGCATCCAGGATCTGGGGGAAAGCTGTGCTCTTCGTCGGTACTACCTTGCACCCTGACTGACCCATCTCCTCTCCTAAACCCCTCTATGAGGGGATCTCCAGTGGTCGACTCTTGGGCCTTGGGTCTCCACTCTGCACTTCCCCCTTCATTCAATGTGGTATATATGTAAATATATATATACATATATATACACATACACACACACATTCTTTTTTTTTTTTTGCATGATGCCTTATACCTGGTCCCTTTGACACCTCGTGATCGCACTGGCTGGTGTGCTTCTTCCATGTGGGCTTTTTTGCTTCTGAGCTAGATGGCCGCTTGTTTATCTTCAAGCCTTTAAGACCCCAGACACTATCTCTTTTGATAGCCGGGCACTATCCGCTTTCTTCGCCACATTTGCTTATGCACCCATTTGTCTTCAGCGATCCTATCATGGAGGTGTGCAGCCAATGATATGATGATTTTTTGTTCTTTGATGCCTGCTAACCGATCCCTTTGGGATCACTCGCTCACTCAGGCTGGTGTGTTCTTCCATGTGGGCTTTGTTGCTTCTGAGCTAGATGGCCGCTTGTTTATCTTCAAGCCTTTAAGACCCCAGTCACTATCTCTTTTGATAGCCGGGCACCATCAGCTTTCTTCACCACATTTACTTGTTCACCCACTTTGACTTCAGCAGTTGTGTCGGGAGAGTGAGCATCATAGAGTACCAATTTAATAAACGAAAGTATTCATGCATTGAGGGAGTGCTTGAGTAGAGGCCCAAGGTCCTTCCGCCACCTTAATATTAAACCTATAAATGTAGATAATTAGATCTATTTCCCCATCCTCATATATATGTTTGCATGTACACGTCTTTGTCTAGACCTCCATAAATGTCCCTTGACTCCCAGCTCCTTCCTCCCTCTCCCTTGACTTTCCTCCTGCCCCACCACCATGCTCCGTCCCCACCTGGGCTACAGCTGTACCTCTTCTCAACGCAACCTTACCCTTGATCGTTCCCCATCAGGCATGTCACTCCCCCCTCACTACCATTTTGGATCCCATGTTGTTCCCTTGTCACTGTGTTTATTAACACCACTTCCTTACCCTCCTCCCCCTCCCCCACCCGGATCTGTCTGTCCCCCCGGAACTGTCTGTCCTATTGTTTTTCCTCCAGATAGTTCATCCAGCCTGTCCTATTCAGACAGACCTGTGGAGACACTAACATGCACGAAAACAAGACAGAGGAAAACAAAGCAACAGTATACAACCAGAGAATAAAACAACATAAACAAACCACTGACAAAGAACAAAACAAAACACTTCACAAAAGAAAGGCTTGTAGTTCGTTCAAGGATCGTTTGCTGGCCCTTAGGAGCGTTTTCCAGTCCAGTCTGTTGGGGCACAACGCCCTGGCCCCAAAATGCTTGGGCTATTTCAACCCAAGTCCTTGGACTCACAGCAGATTATTGCTGTCCCCACACAGTGGTTCTCAACCCATGGGTTGTGACCCCTTTGGGGGTCGAGCAACCCTTTCACAGGGGTCGCCTAAGACCATCAGAAAACAGGTATTTCCCATGGCCTTAGGAACCAAGACACCGCTCCTCTATCCGTATCCAGCTGGGTCCGCCCACATGCACATACACCCACATACAAGTACCCGGCATGAAGAATGTTACCCATGCTACACCATGCTTCAAGACAAAATTTCACTTATTTGACAATTAGAAATAAATACATTTTCAAGATATAATTACATATTGTCTTGTGAATATGCACTATGCTCTAGTTATGTTCAATTTGTAACAATGAAAATACACCCTGCGTATCAGATATTTTCATGACGATTCATAACAGTATCAAAATGAGTTATGACGTAGCAATGAAAATAATTTTACGGTTGGGGTCACCACAACATGAGGAACTGTATGAAAGGGTCGCGGCATGAGGAAGGTGGAGAACCACTGCCTTATAATATGCATTGACCAGAGCCCCCCTAATGTGCTCCCCGCTGCAAAATGAAATAGAAGAAGTCTGCTTCTGTGTTCTCAGGCAGGAGAGAGGAGGTGAGGAGGAAGGAACAGAGGACTGTTTGGCTGAAGGAATGTAACATGTGAGGAATGCCATACGTGTTGTTTTCCTTCCATGCTGAGAAGATTCCAGAAGATCCTTGTTGAGAGCTGCCACTCTGGTGCCAAGAAGTGTGGGTCTCCCATTTCGGGCGACTGCTCCCCCACACGCTGCCACCTCGCACCCAGAATGACCCACGTCCTGGAACAGGAGCCACGTCTCCCCCCTTAAGCAGCCCGCGACAGCCAAGTCATGAGAATAACCAGTGTTGGGGACCCATGGGGTTGTCTTCATTTAAAGGAGGTTGGATCACAATAACTCGTATGAAGGAGACACAAAGGACACAAAAACCGCCCCTAAGCAGCTCAGGGACAAAGCTTACAGTGTGTGACATGTGAACACGTTCGCAAAGGGAAAGAAAGACCTCCCCGCCCTCCAGGGGGACCTTGAAAAGCTGAACCCTGGAGCGAGTGCTCCCACCCAGGGAGCACCCTTCCACTGCTGCTCGGACACGGACATGGTGAGAGCCTCAGCCTCCACCCTCCTCTGACACTCGTGGACAGCTCTGGCCGGGTACCTGACAGGAAACCTAACGAAGGGGAAATGGAAAAACTTACTGAAACCATTTTTCCTGCCAGGGCAGAAGCCATCCAAAGTGGGGGCGCTACCACTGCCTGTTGGTGCCAAATCATGAAAAGCTGTTTCAACACTGTTTCCAAGTGAGGAAAGAGGAACTGAAAGATGAGCGGCAGAGGAAAGTTGGGCGGGGGGGGGGGGGGGAGGAACAGGGTGCAAAAGGAGGATCAGGGAGGCAGGAAAACCTCAGGAATGGACCAAGTGCTTGAGGCCAGACTGGCTCTTAGCTGACTGGGCTTCCAGAGGCGCCTCGCAAGAGGCTACTTCCTTATATAACTTCATTTCCACATCACACCTGGACCGCGCTGCTGGGTGCACGCCCTTCGGAGGCAGCTTAGCCTGCCACATCTGTTGGCGATGGGCATTTTCTTGGTGTCCAACCATAAAGAAATCATGAGACAGTTCTGGTCTTTTTATTCTCAGCGCCAGGAAATTCATAACCAAGCTTTGCCTTGTGTAATTATTTATTCCATGGGGGGGGGGGGGGTAAGTCAGGCATTCGTCCAATTCTGTTGTATTTTTTAAAACTGAGAAACTATTTCTAACTTGAGTGGGTCTGCTCCACCTGAGGCTAGATTAATCAGGTCACAATGAGTGTAAATTTCACTCCTTTTAACCCAAATGCCCCTCGTAAAATAAACCTGGGTTGCTATACACAGCGGGAAACATATATGAACAAATGAATCAGACTTCAGTTGATAACACCCAGGAGGTAGATATTTGGACCTGAACAATTTCACGAATAAAATACGTAGAGGGTCTGAGGTGGACACTCACTATTATCAGCTCTTGTCTGGTATCCACTCTCTCCTTCTCCATCAACAGCCCCAGTTAGTGGATCACAATTCAATGTGTATTGGTCCTGTCCGTTCCCCATCCTCCATTGGTGTCTGCGTGACTCTGTCCAGTTCTGGTCATTGAGACCCCAGGAGCCACCTGCTTGGGGTGCGGGGGGGACTCAGTGCTGGTATTGTTTTTCTAATCAATGGAACACTGACTTCCGTTTTTATAATCTCCTTTTTTAATTTAAATATTTTTATTTGGGGCTCTTACATCTCTTATCACAATCCAGACATTCATCCAGTGTGTCAAGCACATTTGTACATATGCTGCCATTCTCCTCCTCAAGGTATCTCCTTTCTACTTGAGCCCTTGATATCAGCTTCTCATTTCTCCCTTGCCTCCCTGTGTTAGACAGCGTTCTCTAGAGAGAACCTTCATTCCTGAGGGGTCTGGGTCACTCCCCACCTACCCTCCCTCAGGAACCCTTGATAAATTGTAGATTATTATTTTCATATCGTACATCATCCTCTGTTGCACTTCACCCACTCTTCTGTTGTTCGTCCCCCTGGGAGGGGGCTATGTATTGATCCTTGTGATTGATTCCCCTCTTCTTCCCCGCCCTCCCCTAGTCCTCCTGGTGTCTCTATTCTCGCTGTTGGCCCTGAGGGGTTTATCTGTCCTGGGACAAGCTCCTTCGTTCTCTCTTAGATCAGCATGTGATGCTTGCCACTCCTCATGAGAAAGAGGGGGCTGTTCAGTGATGCAAAGATTGAAGGACTCAGAAAGGGCAATTCTCCTGTGTCCTGTAGGGATGCCATGAGTCTAATGAACTGGATCGCAGTGGACTTTGCGCTTTTATATTTGGCCTTCCAACAAAAGAAACAGAACCTTAAAAAATAGTTCACACTCCCAACTTAAAAATAATAATTCCAGATGGTTTAAAACATTACATATGGTTACTACTATCTAATTGTAAAAGTGGAAATCATATACATGTGTGCACATACTGCTTATATATGCATAAGGTAGAAAGATGGGGCTTTCCACATCTGGAAAGAGTTTCAGTCTAAAAATCCCATAGGGGCAGGTCAACCCTGTCCTGAAGGGTTGCCATGAGTCAGAATTGACTCACTGGCAGTGAGTTTGGCATTTTGTTTTGGATATGCATGAACTATCTCTAATAGGACATTAAATAACTGATGAAATGGGCTTCCTCTGAGATCAGGATCTACTGACTGAACATAAGCAAACCAAAGGCTCGATGCCCACTCATGGTGACCCTCTCAGTTTCTGAGACTTTAACTCACAGTAGATAGCCCGACTCTCACCCTTGGAGTGGCTGGTGGTTTCAAACTTCTGACCTTGCAGTTACCTGTAGCAGTGACCACTACAAGGCCGAGGCCCCTCAACTGAACACAGTGGGTGAGAAAAAAAGAACTGTTACATTTTAAATTCTGGATTAGGTGACTGCATCACTTATTCATTTTTATCTATTTATTGTTGAAAATTAGCCTTAAGGCCAAGTGTTACTGGTCTCTTTGCTCACCTCGATTTCCTGGGTCCTATGTTCTCCTGTTGTGGATTGTCCGGCTAGGCACACCTTGAATTAACTGTTTCAGGGAGGATCTTGGGCTGGCTTCCTGATGTGTCTGGACAAGTGCTAAGGTATTGCCATGTAGCTCTCACATTGGACAATCACTGCCAGTTTGGGTAGGTTCGGTACCCGAGAGTAAAATGCAATTCCTCCGATCTGTAGAGTCCCGTGTCTGCTACTATGCAGTAATACTAATGTGGTCTGGGGCTAATCCTACTGTCACATAGATATTCCGTGACAGCGTTAGCCTGGATTTTGTTTCCCCAATTATTCTAGCCTAACGTAACTTGTCTACACATGTATACCTTTTGGTATTTTATCCAATTGATGCTCTGTAGAACTTTTCATCTGAAGATTTGAGTTTTTCTCCAGGTCTGGAGGATTTTTCTATTGTTTCCTTAATTGTAGTCTTCATTCCATTCTCTTTTCCTCCTCTTTCCGCTCTAAGATGTACCCTAGAACTTTCTGTCTCAATTTTGCTCCATACTGCCATATCTAAGTCCTTTTAAAACTAACATGTCTGTAGGAGGCATCAGGCTGATCAAGGTGTTTACTAATAGGTGACTACTTAGTCCCCTGCGCCTCTGTGTCTCTGCAGACAAAAGCATTGCAAAATGACTGTTATTTGTGACTTTGCTGCTAAAAACATTGAGAGATAACTCAGTTATTTAAGATCTCTTTGAGGCTCTCTTGAATCTTGCATATCCTTGTGATTGTCTTTGAACTTAGTGCTTTTATTATTCTAAGGTTAAGAGTGTGACTAGTTAAGTAACATTTGCATAGATAAGAGTTTAGGAATGTTTAAGTTCTTTGATGTTTGTTTTGTAACCAATTCCCTTGTGTAAGAAGAGTATAAAAACCAAGCTTCAAATATACTGGAGACTTCAGTCCATCAGATTGGAGTCCTCCGGATCCCATGCTTTGTACATGTCTCTTTCTTTTCCTTTCATCCGCACGCCTCATATCGAAGCCAGCTTGATGTGGGAGAGCAGGTCTAATCCCCTGCACATGTCAAGATCTATCTTGAACTACCATGTGGTCTGTGGTAGGATAATGGTTATAAGCCCGTACAGAAAATCAGTTCGACAACTGATATTTATGCACCACACACGAAAGCTAATGATAAATAAATCTACATATTTTAAAAACGTCTTCTATTTGAAATTGATTAAACAGGCTATCAAGATGCATTGATAACCACTGGCTATTAGAATGCAAAAGTTGAAAACAGAGTGGGATTTATTGTTGGAAAATAGAGCTGTGATGATGGACATGAAGCTGGGAACTGCACGATAGAATTCTGCAGGTCCAACAATTTCTTCGTTGCAAAAACTTTTTCAACAACATAAATGGCAACCATGCAGGTGAACCTCACCAGAAGGAACACACAGGAATCCAACTGATTGCATGTGTGCAAAGATCAGATGGAGGTGCTCCATATCATCAGCCCTGCATTGACTGTGGAGAGACCATCGTTGCTCATATGGAAGTTCAGGTTGAAACTGAAGAAAGCGAAATAAGTTCATGAGAACCAAAATACAACCTTAAATACTCCCCACCTGAATTCAGAGACCATCCCAACAATAGATCTGCTGTACTGAACAATAAGGACTGTAGACCAGCGAGTTGTGGGATGACATAAAAAGATATCCCACATGAAGAAAGAATAAAGGTCATTTAAAAGTCAGGAATAAAAGACCAAAGTCCATGTCAGAAGAGTCTAAAACTCAGTCCTGAACATAGAGTTGCTAAAACACATGGAAGAAATAGTGGAAGAACTGAACAGAATATTTCAAAGGATACCTGGAGAAGACAAAGTATGATGATGAGATGTGTAGGGGCCTGGTCTTGGAAACCCCAAAGGAAAGCCTGTATGTTGTTTCCCAAGCTTAAAGAACTGAAGGAAAAGTCAGTCCTCTTTCATGATGTTGGGTCTCAGTGGCTCACTTTTCTTTCTACTTAACAAAGTCTCCTTCATTCCTTTTTAAGATGCTGTCACTTCCCATGTGGTTCTGGGAAGGAAGAACATGTGTGGTCTGGTGAGACTGTAGTTATTTTCTAGATTGGGAATTCCCTTTCCCTCCAAAGCTACGTCCCATTTACCGTTGCCTAAGAGAACGCCCCGTTGCTTCACACAACCTAACTTTCTTCCCTCCCTCCTCATACTCTGGCCTTGGGACTTGTTCAGAATAACTCACCACAGAATTTCTTCTAAATATGCATTGCGCACAGGCTATCTACAGTCTTACAGCTGCATAGATATAAGCTGTCTACCTTTTTCTTTAAAAAATTCTCGAGATTCCCATTCATTTGTACAACTTTTTGTTCTTTTCAAGAACAACTGTAGAATGTTTGGTCTTCGCCAGCTGTGTGGGCATTTCATTGAGTAAGCAATGTGTTATGAAGGAGATATAAAACTCTCAGCCACCATCGTGATACATGTCCCCCCAAATTTTTTTAATCCCCTTTTACACTGAGAACCAAAGGAAGAGTGAGCATTATAGTGGGGCAGGAGGAAAGTCAGAGGAAACAGAGGAAAGAACTCGGAGGCAAAAGCCATACAGAGAGGTATAAATATAGGCGTGTATATATGTAAATATATTAATATATAAAGATGGAGTATTGCTCTATGTGCATATGTTACATTATTATTTTTTTTGCATATGTTACATTATTAAGGTAGTAGATGGACTTTGGGCCTCTACTTGAGTCTTCCCTCAACACAAGAACACTTTGTTCTAATAACCTGGCACTGTGTGATACTCACTTTTCTGACATAATCACTGAAGACGAAAATACAAGCATAAGCAAATGCAGTGAAGAGAGCTGATGGTGCCTGTCTGTTAGGAGATATAGCGGCTGGAGTCTAAAGGCTTCAAGTTAAACAAGCGGCTGCCATCTAGCAGGGAAGCAACAAAGCCCACATGGAAGAAGCACACCAGCCTCTGTGATCATGAGTGTCGATGTGATCAGGAATCATAAGATCAAAAACTTTAATTTGAAGAAGAGTCAGAGTGGAGACCCAAAGCCCGTCTGTAGACAACTGGACATCCCTCACAAAAGGGTCACACAGAAGGGATGATCCAGCCAGGGTACAGTATAGCACACAACATTCCTCTGGTTCTTTAATGCTTCCTCCACCCCACTATCATGACCCCAGTTTTACTTCACAAATCCTGCTAGATCAAAGTATATACGTTAGTACAGAGAAGAGCTTTCCAAATGTTTTGAGAATGATCATGGCAACAAATGTGCAAATGTGCTTGACACAATGGATGTGTGTATGGATTGTGACAAGAGTTGTATGAGCCCCCAGTGAAATGATTTTTTTTTTTTAAAAAAAGAGCTTTCAACACACGGAAGCCAGGAAAGGTAACCCTCAGAAACAGTAATAAGAGTAACGATAATATGAGATGATGAATGTATAATCATCACCACCCCAGGGGGGCAAATAACAGAAACATGGGTGAAGGAATACAGCGGACAGCATTAGATATGAAGATTATAATAATTATATAATTGATTAAGGGTTCACAAGGGTGAGAGGGTCAGGGAGGGAGGAAAAAAGAGGAGCTGATAATAAGGGTTCAAGTAGAAATATAATGTTCTGAAAATGACAATGGCAACATATGTACAAGTTTGCTAGATACAATTGATTTATGAATTGTTATAATACCTATAAGAGCCCCCAATAAAATGATTAAAAGTCCAGAAAATAAATATAAATCTCCTTTTAAATGCCTAATATTTATTCTGTTTGACATAGGATCTGAGTTTTTAATATAACTGTCTGGTCACTATATATTCTGTATGCCAGATGGTGCAACCAAGCATTGACGAAGACCTCGATACCAAAATTAATGGTAAGTCCAGTGTTTAAAAAAAAGGATTGCTTCCCTCTGGTTATGAACACATCTTACTCCTCAGAACTCTATATTGGATAAAGAGCTCCGGTAGCATGGTTAAGTAAGTATAGGACTACTGACTGCAAAGTCAGCAGTTCAAACCCACCAGATGCTCCACAAAGAGATGAAGCTGTCTGCTCCTATAAAGATTCACAGTCCCAGAAACCCTGCGTGGGACTTGTATGAGTTGGAATTGGCTCGACGGCAGTGAAGTGGGGTGGGGTACATTGAATAAGCCTTAGGGATGTTTTATCAATATTGATAATTCATGTTTTTTTTTCAATAAAGAATCTATTTATTTAATCCACGTTGTTTTCCTTTTGTTTTTCGTCCTGAAGAATTCATTCTGTGTTCCTTGTCACAGCGAGCAGCGCTACCACAGGTCCCATCTGCTTATGTAATTCTACCAGAGTCTAAGGTAGCCTCTTTCTAAACCATCAGTTTTCAAACTCTCCTCTATGTATTAATGGTGGGTCTTCCCCCTCTTGTCATGACCAGATTATGTATAACCCAAACCTGGTTTAGTTTACTAATTATCCCAACATCTTGGTAGCTGCTTTGACTAAGTTTGCTTAATAGCAAAGAAAAACAACAAAATGCTTTTAGGTTACTGGAATACCAAAACATACTCATATATTTAGTTCATTAAACTTTTTTCAATTGAGCGCCAAAACGCTCTTTTTAATACTTAAGAGGAAGATCCTTGTGTTATTCCAGGTAGACTAGAAAACAAATTCATAGACACTCGTGTATAAGGAAGAGTTTTATACAAAAGAGCAACTGCATATTGAGAAAACATCATAGTCCAGTCTAGATCAAGTCCATAAGTCCAATAATAGCCCTTATGTCTGATACCAATCTATAAATTCCTCTTCAGACTCAGGAACACATGCAATGATGCCAAATGCAGGAAGATCACAGACCAGTGGGTAGGAAGTCGTGTGGATCCAGTGGCATTGTAAGCATGTCAGCTGGCTTCTTCAGCTCAGGGCACTAGTGTAGTTCTGTTTCTTGTCAGCTGCAAGGTCTCCCAGAGAGTGAGCAGAGAGAGTGTCTCCCACTTCCAAAGAGGAATATTGGAGTTTCCAGAATCCTCAGGAGAAGGCCATGGCCACCAAGAGGCCTCATTGGATATGACCTGATTGACAGGATAGACTCCACCCTTTCACTCCTAATCCTCTCAAATTGACAACAGATTTTATAACTACCACAATCCTTTATGATGGAAGCTTCTGGAGCATGAAATTCAAGATATGAATCTAGTAACCAAGGTCAAGGAAACCCAACTGAAATGTCTTTTCTATTGTCAAATGCTCTGATCTTTAGAGTAAAGACTACTTTCTTGTTAAAATTAGTAACCTTTTTCCATCTTGAAATAGGAAATACTATGTGGCTCCTGGAGGGGGTGTGTGAAACTGATAGCATATTATCTTTGGGAAAGTGTGCCTTATGTGACCAATGGACTCTTTCTCACTCCCAGTTGGCTACTAGAAAGTTCAAAGTCAAATTTGTACCCACTCCTGTCCTGTGGAGCCCCACTGGCACAGTTGTTAAGTGTTCAGTTGCTAAGCCAAAAGGGTGTCGATTTGAACCTAACAGCTGTTCCTGGGGAGAAAGATGTAGCAGTCTGTCCCCTCATAAAGATTTAAAGTCTGGGAAACCCACTGGAAGGTTCTGCTTTCCTTGTTGCGTCGCTTTGAGTACAAACGAACTTAATGATAATCGATTGGTTTGGACTATTTTTGTCCTGTAGTAATTACGTAAGACCTAATGTGGTAGGTTTTGTTTTGTCTTGTTTTTTAAAATGTGATTCTTACTTCAGGCTTCATGATCTGCCTCTGCCCTTGCCTCTTTTTATTATCAGATTTTCAGGTATCATCAAATTTATTACATCAGTGTTCTATGTCCTGCAAACCTTGTTTAAAGTTAGATATGATTTAAAAAGCAAAAAACTCACGTTCAGTAATATTAGTGTATAAAAACTGTCTCATAAAGCTTGACCATCCACGAGGTGACCTAATACCCACATGTGCTGACTCTACCAACTCAGAATAAAAATTGTTTTAAAACAGTACTGGGAGTTGGCAATTCTTACTTCGAACCTCACACCAGGGATGGATATCATCCATGAAGTCCTTCCCTGCTAACAGAAAGGGTGCCAGAGAGGAGAGGCTTCACCCTCTGCAGCCATTAGACCCAAGGTGAAGGAGGTCCTTTGGGATCAAGCTGGACCTGATGCTCTCTGGGTCTGGGACTGGTTGCAATCAACTCTGACACACAGTGATCCTAGAGAACAAAGAACTGCTCCGTAGGGTTTCCAATACTGTAATTTTTGTGGAAGCGGGCTGCCATCTTTCTCCTGCAGAGTGGCTGGTGGGTTTGAACAGTTGACTTGTCAGTTAGCAGCCTAGTGTTGAACCACCCCACCACCAGAGATCCTTGAGATCTGGAAAGGAGACTCATTTCTCCTTAGGTATAGTAACATCTTACACTTGCATGATATGGGATGTGGGGGACAAACATTCTCATTTCTATCTACCTTGGTGCCCATATCTAATCACCCAAGAGCTGTTTGCTGAACATTTTTTCCCTTCCAGAAATGGTTATGTCTATAACTGTGATGGTTAGGTTTTTTTGTGCCAACATAGCTCCCACAGAGACATATCGGCAGAGTTTAGCCTGTCAATCAAGTCACAGCTTGATTGAAGGGCAACTGAGGTAAATAACTCTTCCAAACCGGCCTCTTCCTCTTCTCCCCCTAGTGACTGGACCAGCATGCTGCTTCCTGTTAGCTGCTCTGCCTAAATCGTGGGCTGCACTACCTGTGGGCTGAGCCAACCTATGGATCATGTCATGACATTCATTTCTGCATTGTGAGGCTCTATTGAAACTTGCTTCACTCTGCTGCTGCTGTGACACTGGCCTCTGCTACAGCCCAATCTCCCATATTTCTGCTGTTGCTGCCCCACCTCCGAGGCTCTGCTCATCTTCCCTGTGGGCAAACTCTGTGCCTCCCACCGGCCACTTCACTGTCTGCTTCCTTGACCTTGGACCAGCCACCAGCATGGGTTTGAAGGACCTTCAGTATATTAACTGTCCCAGGAATATGAGGCGGACTGAGCGCTCTGTACTACTGTGTGAACCAGTTAACTGTTGTATTCCTTCTTAATATTTAGAAATCTATCCTTTTATGTATCTAACCATCTGTGTCCTGGTTCCACTTCTCTAGAGAACCCTGCCCAACACAACACCTGAGCTGGCAGATGTAACTACAGGCAGCTCATGACAGAGCTGGCACTCAGAGATCTCCATGCTCAATAGTTAACAGCTATTCAGTCAAAGAACTGTCTAAACAGCTTCAGAACAGGGCACCTGGACTCCCAAACCTGGCTCTCCTAGTTCTGCCCTAGCTATGCCAATACTAACGAGGTGATAGTTTGAGGACAATGTTTTTTAATGAACATTATATTACCAGTGTCATTAACTATGGAATAATGTCTACAATTCTGGATTCGCATAACAGATGACTCAATAAAAACCTCACAATTGCTATGCTCACTTAGATCCCAAGGATTCCGGAGAGAATACTTTTTTTTTGCAGACAAAGTTCAAAATCTATGCTGAAGACTTTCCCCCACACAGATGCATCATAAATTGCTTCCATAAAGAGGACTATCTGGACTTAATGCCATTATGAGTTCATAGTCTATAATTTATAGTTGAAACGATTCAAGCTGTAAAGCGTCATTAGAAAACTTTAAAAATACATACTTTTAAAGAAATTCCTGAGACTCACTATTCCCATTATGGTGAGAGGTGCACCACGCTTCCCTCCAGTCTGAATCCCAGCCTTTAATTAAATGTCCGACTGCAATGTCTACCTCTCATATTCCATTCCAGATGTCTATCCAGTGGGAGGGAGGGACCCCTGGGCCATTTGTGGTTGGTGTCCCAGGCACTTCCCTGCTTTCACAGGGCACTAAGCCAAGTCGGTGATCTTGTGTTCAAAAATGAATGTCGAAATTAATCATATTTTACTCCTATGAAGACTCGTGCACCCTGTTTTATGAAGTCTGTGTGCTGCCAACAAACTAGAGGAGATTTTAAAATAAAGTCATCCCCCTGTAAATTTAATCAACACCATTCTCTCTAGACAGCGGGAGAATTTCCCCCAGACCACGCTGAGAGAGTAGGGCACAGCCATCTGAAAGATTTGCACTTAGATAGAACGTGTTGCTGAGTGGGTGGTTTTCCAAACCTCTAGGTCCACGGGCTTTCTCTGGAGAGTTGAAATGACATTAAATTCCACCCATATAATGTGTCCAGTCCACAAAGATGCCAAATGACAATGAATTTAGCACCAGTTCCAGAATTCCAATCACACTTAGGAGCTGTGAGTCAGTCTCTCCTCACCACAGCCAGCACCTAATTTGTAGACACCCATGACTAAGCCCATGACCCCCATGAAGCAAACCTTCCTGTCTACTGCCATACGATCTCTCAGCACCTCTACTTTAGCATCATGTCAGGATTCCTTTTGCCCCCTGGCCCCCTCTGCTAGACTGGGGACTAGTTGGAAAGAGGAACCACCTCGTTCCTTCCTCATAGTATGCTTGAGCCGTTCTGTACAGCAAGTACCCAAGCTGTGTTGACGGGATGAAATGCTAGGTCCATTTTTGTTTAGGACAAGTTTAAGGAGACGTTTTACATTACATTCCCCATTTCACTCTTGTGATTACACCCAGACGGTAAGTTTAATGAAACACAGAAAATGGAAATGATGTGGCAGGTTGTAATACATCCCAGCTCAGGAATTCCGGCAAAGTGTGTTTCCCCAACACAATGTGGTATTGTGCTCTTTCCAAGGGCCATGATTTACTCAGCCCATTTGGACAGATTCTAATGAACCAAATGTCATTTGTGACAAAATCCATTACCTGTGCTCCCTGCACTCTGACAGGAGGCACATTGAGAGGGATATTGTATCCTAAGCTGGCAGTTTCTGAAGAAACATATCCCCGGCCCAACGAAAGAAAAACAGGTATGTATGAGATCCGATGAAAAATCCACCCTATGTTAAGAATGAGAAAGATTGTCTAGCATAAAAAAATCAACAAATTCCACATTTATAAAATGCCAACAGAATAAAGATAATGATTTTATGGAAGGCAATCAACTGAGCAGCATTGATATACCTTCTGATATATCCCTAAAGTAGTTACTGTAATACAAATTAATTCATAATTTAAAATTATGGCCAATAATTATTCAAATAGAATAGAATTTTTCTAAAGAAATAACATTGATCCCAGCCTGTGTCCTCACACTCTGACTTTATCATGTCTGTTTTGATTCAGCAAAGAAAGCATCGATTGCTGGCGTAGAGTAGCAGCATGTTATGCCCAGCAATATACAGCAACGATTCATTTATCCAGGTACTGAAGGTTACCCCCATTCAGAGAATCATTTTCAGTTTCACTCTTCTTCTTAGGCAGAAAACACACAGCACAGCCTGTAAATGAGGGACCTAGAAAATAAATTTAACAACATGTTGGTGTTCAGGGTCATTTCTCTGTAGATGAAAAATGGAAATATACAGTCTTTCATGTTTTAATGAAGGTCTTTAAGGAAAAGCAAGAAGAAGAATCTTGATCGGAGACAGAAAGGTCAGAAGGACTCTTACATGAGTGCTGGTTCTTGACTATCCATTCCTCAAACGTTTTAAATGTTCATGAAAGTTGCTGTAACCTTAAAGGACCCCTGACAGCACCCTCAAAGAATCACTGGGCTGCTAAATGCAAAATCAGCGACCCGAACCTACCAGAACCGTGAGGCTTTCTACAGCCTCTGAACCCCTCCGCGTCTGCATCAACTTGATGGCAGAGGTCTGGAACCTGTGCAGCATCTCTAAGTATTAGCCGTGTCTGTGGTAATTGTATGATTTGCTGTGAACTTGAAGTTGTATGAAAGTGGAGCAGGGAGTCCCACCTGTCAATCATGTCACAGCCAGATGATGCCTCCTTGGGGGTGTGGCCTCCTTCTTAGGAAGAAACTGGAATTCCCTCTTTCTCTCAACCCCTTCACCTTCCTGCTTGCCGGGACTCTGTGTCTGCCTCCAGGGGTGGCCACAGGTGGGACACCAAACCCAGCCAGCTGTCAGCATCCTGCCATGTTTCCACCGACCATAGATCCCTGTTAGTCTGCACCTTCCTGCATCCCATCTCACCTTTCTGAGCTATCTACCTGCAGCTACAGGGGTCTGAAGAGACCCCGAGCTTGCATCAGACCTATGGACTTGAGTTAGACTGGCCTTCTGGATATGATTCCTTCTTACATAAAACTATTTCTTTTTTTTCACATTTTAAAAATTATTTTTAAAAATCATTTTATTAGGGGCTCATACAACTTTTCACAATCCATACATCATTTGTGTCCAGCACATTCGTACATATGTTGCCATCATCATTCTCATACATATCTGAGGGTTACTGGATTCCTTTCTCTAGACAACTCAGCCTAACACATCTCTCACTATCCCTGCAGTACTATTTAGAAAGAATCTTTATCATGCTTTAGTGATGAAAATATTTTATGCTCATTTGTAGAAAACCTGGAAAATATATTTAAAAAGAAAGTTCAAAACAGCTATAATTCCACAATCCAAACATAACCACTGTTAACATTCTGAGGTATTTCCTGATTTTTTTCTTCTTCTTCTTGTCCATATAAGAATAAAACTGGAAGCATGCTGTATGATTTTGTGACCTTTAACTTAAAGGATATATTAGCATTCCCTATGTTATTTATAAAGTTTAAACATAATAAAGAATTGAAATATTCTATGCTAGGAATCTCTTAGTAATTTCTTCAGCAGTTTTATTGGCAGATAATTCACATATCATACATTTCAATAGTTCAATTGCATCATCGAGAAGAGTTGTACAATCATCACCACTATCAGTTTTAGAACATTGTCTTCAATCTTGTACTCATCCTTATTAGCTCCCTATTTCTCCCAAACCTCCCATACCACCAAGGGACCATTAAACCAGTCACCATCTCTGTAGATTTACGATACTGAATTTCATATACAGAAAAACATTAAAAAAACAAGCAAACAAACAAAAAACTAACTAGAATAGCAAAGTAAAACAGATTAGAAAGCGCAAAAAATCAGAACATATTTAAAACTACAAAAGATTTATATGGATCATAAGAAGATCATATGATAGGGTGCTAAATTTTAACCTAACTGCATCTGCCACGATCCACTTTCCAATGCAAGCTGCGTATTAGCAAGGCTGTTCACATGCTCCGTCCAAGATCAAAGGGGATTCACCAGGGGCTCACAACCTCGTGTATTCCCTCCTCACTTTTTAAAAAATTTGAAACAGCTTTAAAATGGGTCTAAAGGGAGATAAAGTGAAATTACATTTGACATAATTACATCTTGCATAATTGACTTTACAATGCTTTCTGTTTGATAGCAGGACTACTACTGTCAATCACTCAATTAGCCATTTCAATATGGTCTAGTATTTGGAATTTTTCCTTGGTTTCCAAATATTACAAATGATTGGATCAATGTATATTTGAATAAAGCACTCTTTTATAAATAGAATATCATATTGGGAAATTCTCCAAAAGGCATTTGCTCGGTCAAAGTTTTTTGAAGTTCTAAATACATGTCAAAAACTTGCATTTCAAGAGCACTATAATAATATTCAAGAGCTAAAACAAAACCATTACCCATCAAAATCACCATCCCTGGGTCTTCCCACAGTTCCTGGGAAATGTTACTGCATGAATCTTGAATTAACATATATTTGATTGCCAGTGGGGTTAAATCTGCATATGGTCATTTGCTTTCCTTTCACAACAATGAATTTTCCTCATCATTTATGTACTTTTTAAAAAATCTTTTCTCATCTATTGGGAGGCCTGGTGGTGTAGTGGATTATGCATTAGACTGCGAACCACAAGATTGGCAGTTCAAAATCCCCAGCTGCTCCGCTGACAAAAGATGAGGCTTTCTACTCCTGTAAAGAACTGGAGGGGCAAACCCAGAGGGCAGTTCTACTCTGTCCTGTAGGGTTGCTATGAGTCGGAGTCAGCTTGGATTTGCAAACTCATCTCTACCGTATCTGTGATGGTTAATGCTGCACGTCGATTTGATTCAGTTCCCAGGGGTGTGGCACGCTCTATGTGCGGTAACCAGTTTCCATTTGTGATCTGGTAAGAATCGGAAGGGGAGTTTCCTTGGGGGCGTGGCCTGCCTTCGTTCATGGACGGATTGTCTGGCAAAGAGTGCTCTCTTTCTCGAGCCTGCCTTTTTCTCACTAACGGATTGGGAGGTATATGCCTGGGGAAGTCTCTAGCCTGCCACGTACCCTGCAGATTTGAGATTTATAAGCCCCTGCCGCTATATGAAACGGCTGAGATCTGCAGTCTGTTACCTGACCCGCAGATTTAGGACTGTGGTGGTTATGAGTTGCCACCTAACCACAAGGTCAGCAGTTCCAAACCACCAGCCAATCCTCCAGAGAAAGACACAACTTTCTACTCCCGTAAAAAGTTTCTGAAAGCCGCAGGGCCAGTTCTACCCTGCCCTGTAGGGTCGCTGTGAGTTGGCCACAAAGTGAGCTCCTACGATCTGTGTAATCAAATCTATCAATACCTTCCACCTGTCCTTCATTGCCTCTTGATAGCTTCTCTATCAAGAAATTTGAGAAATTTTTACTTTTATGTTGCTTTTAAGGTTTGATTTTTATTTAACTCTTTAATCCACCAGGAAGTTATTTTGGTATATGGTAAAGATTTCAATTTAAATTCACTTTCTCTAAATCACTAACCCAGTATTCCTGGTGACGCAGTGGATAAGGTGCTTGGCTGCTAATCAAAAGACTGGCAGTTTGAAGCTGCCAGCCCACTCTATAAAAAGATGTGGCAATCAGCTTGCTTAAAGGTTTATAGGCTGGGTGTGGTCGTTACATAATCTCCTGTCAACTTGTGAAGGGGTAGAGGTGTCTAGCCTGTCAATCAGACCATAGCCAATGAGACCCCCATGTGGGCAGGGCCTTCTCCTGAGGATTCTGGAAACTCCCGTCTTCCTCCCTGGAGGCGGGAGACTCTCACTGCTTTGCCTTCCCGCTGACAAGCCACATGGAGCGACACTGAGGCAGCCAGAGGCCTGGAGCTGGAGGAGCCACGTGGAGACCCATGGCAGCGCTTTATCTGCAAGACTTTCCACCTACTGGCTTGTGATCTTCCTGCATTCAGCATCATCGCATGGCTGTGTGAATCTAAAGAGGAATTTATGGACTACTATTGACATATGGGGTAATATTGGACTGATGGACTTGATCTGGCCTGGGTTGGCATGTTTTCTTAATATACAATTGTTCTTTTATATAAAGCCCTTTCTTATACACATATGTCTATGAATGTGTTCCTCTAGCCTACCCAGACTGACACACGGGGAAACTCTGTGTGGCCGTTCTAATCCATCCTATAGGATTGTCATGAGTCAAATAGAATCCGTGGCAGTGGTCCTGGAGTGTAAAGAGTTAATAGTTTCAACACCGCTTTTTAGATATGGTGAATGTTTACATATACTGAAAATATTTGAGGTTAGAGGCTTACATTTCACTATATGGTGGCCACATCATAACTTTTAAGGTAAATGTTCTCATTTTTTTCTTTACATAGTATATATTACATTCTTAGTTTCTTTGTTCAATAATTTAAGGGAATGTTTTAAATTTTATGGTGACCATTTTAGCTCTACTTGTCCTTTCTTAATGTTTCTTTGAATTATTTAGCTCAGAAGAAGTGACCTATATTAATGTCTACATTTCAGAACTCGGTTTCTTTATTTTTCATTTCTTCGTTTCCTAAATTCTGATGCCCTTTCCCACTTCTGTTCATTTTTCAATAACAAAATGTAATACATCTAACAGTGGACCCATACATTTAGTGATAGTTCTGTTTTTCCACAAAACTTTCATTATCTCAAAGGTGTCTTCTATCACGTATGTAATTTCTTCCCTATCAGCTCCATTATTTCTTTGGGGAGGGCCTAGATAGGACCTCTGAAATCTGCCCAACACAGCTACAATCTTCCTCTCATCCATGGGCTCTCATCTTTTCTTCGGATACCTAGGATAATTTCTCAAAGTTATTTTCACCTATTCACATTCCTGCTGAATCCTACACCTTGAGTCCATTGGAGTCTACATCTTTCTTCTTACTTTAGCCCTTGCTGATCTCTGTCTCCCCCCAGTCGGGGGTCTGTGCTAGTTTCATTGAGCGGTAAAGATGTTGCCATCGACCCTCACTCATGGTAAGCCGGTATATGGTCAAGTAAAACTGTGGTTGTTAATGCTTCTCTAGAATATCGCCAGGCCTTTCTTCTGAAGTGCCTCCAGATGGACGTGAGCTCCAATCTTTCCGTTAGCAGCCAACCACATGAATCATTTGTGCCACCTGACTCAGGGACTCCCCAGAGAGGCAATGTCTTCTTCTAAACACCTATCAGTTAGTGTCCTATGTTTCTTAGGGTTCAGATGGTAAATATATTCTGGAGAGGAACAATGTTTAAGAATGTTTTTTTTAAAAAAGAATATTTAGAGGCTTGGAGGTCCCCTTTCTTGAAGAATTTCTAAGACTCTGTGATGACTCCACTATTTTTAAAGGGGTTGATGCACCCAGAATTGGATCATTGCCAACAGGGAGGAGAAGTGGTGTCCCTCAGGGAAAGACAGAGAGTGACCTAAGCCCAGAACTAGGGACTCTCTGAATCTGCATCACCAGACAGTGCTCCCTGTGAGCACACAGGACAGCGTGGCCAGGTGCAACCCTCAGTGGGGTGGTAAAGGCTCATGACAAATAAGGCATGCCAGGTGCTTGATGATATTACTGATCAGGGATGTTCCAGTTATTTAAACGTAGAATTCTTGCTCTGTGTGGCAAGCCTCAAAGTCTATTAGAAGATAGAGTCTAGCCATGACAAGATGAGACATGGCAGACAAACTAGAAAGAACGTAAGGGGAACTTTCCATAGTTCTGCCAAAATGTACCATCCCAGGTGGGGCCGATTTTGTTAATATAATGCATGCAGATAATGCTCCTCAATAAACATGACATTGTAAAATGTACAAATTACTCAGGTGTACAGAAAAAAATGTTTTTCTATTTGCATCTGAACCTAAAAAAATAAACTGCCATGCATTTTCAAGCTTCTTATTGTTAATGTTCGAAATTAAATGCCAGAATTTTTAATAAAGTATTTTTAACTTTAAAACTAAGTGTCATATTTTCAGGCATAAAGCTAAGAAAAACAGGCCTTAAAATACTGCATTAGAGGTTTGCACCAAATTCATGGCATTATAAATCCATGTCTTAAAATGGGTTGGATTTGGGACATTTGTATTATAAGGGTATTAAGAAAGCTGCTTCAAGATAAAAAACAAAATACACTCCACTTGTAAAACAGGCTTCTGGACTGGTCACACAGTGTCGCTGTGCCAAAATCCAGGCACAGCTTTTGTCATTAAAATTGTTTAGTAGTTAACATAGCTATTACATATTCTACCCTTCATAAATGCTGAAAATACAAAGTATTTTTGACACCAACCTCTAAGTCAAACACACTATGCTGTCACAATGCATGAAACATCTTAGTATGCCCATGGAAAACTAATAAGGGAACTTTAAATCATTGCATATATCATTTTGGACTTAATTGAACACTATTTTATATTCAAATTTTAATCTGGTACAGCGATCATAGGTTAAATATTTATATGGCCACTGACGGTGAAATTATTGATCTCTCCTCATCCTAAAGAAAACAGAGTGATGCAAATCAAAAGGCATATAGAAACAATTAGTCAATGAACCACACAAGCATCAAGCTCAATTACTAGGAGACCAAAAGTAGTAGATGGTGCCCGGCTACCACTACCAAGTGCTCCAAAAAGGCCCACATTAGAAGATCCTAATTACAGAGGGAGAAAAATATGGAACATAACTCAAAATCATGAAAGAGCGGCCCTTAGACACCCATTAGGTCTGAAATAAACTCATGCCATGGTACAATAATAAGCCCTATGAGATCAAAAGAACAGCACTTACCCAAGGACAATGTTCAGAAGGTTACGGAGGAGGAGGAATGGAAACAGAAAACACAGGAAGGAAGTGAGTTAAGTGATGGAAAGTTAGGAAAGTGCCATGAATTAGTTGAAATAAAATGTGTATGAACTATTGAATGTGAGATGCTCTGCAAACCTTCACCCAATTTGCAATACAAAAGCTAAACATAAAAACATTTATAGGAGAAAAATTTAATTGTGTAAAGTTTCCCTGCTAAATTTTTAGTAAATCTTTACTAAGAATTTGACATTTTAAAAAATTGCATTCGTTAATTTAGATTTACAGGCAGTAAAGTAAAAAGTGAGTATTTTTTTAATGTTTTCTTTTTTAAATGACCTCCATTTGAAACTGGCTTCACTATTTCTGCATGTATCCTCGTTGAAATCATGAACACGTCCAAGCTGACACTTCCCATTGATATAATGCAGATCCCATTACCCACTGCTGGGCTGCTGCTGCTGTTTTAAGTAATTCCTTCATCGTTATTTGGTAAGGCAGATTTCAAATATATAGAAAGGTAGACCCATCTAAAACCCCAAACCCACTGGCATTGGGTTCAATTTGACTCAGAGTTTATGAGACTGTAAATCTTCACAAGAGCCGAGAGCCTCGTCTTTCTTTGAGAAGTGGCTGGTCGGTTTGCCCAACCCACCTTGCCCTCAACAAAATGATTTTTAAAAATTATCTTTGATTTACAATACATACAAACACTAGTTTGGCTTCCTCGAGGCGCTCAGATGTTCTTTAAGTTTGGGAATCAGAGAGAAGTCTGAAAGAGGCAGTGGTTGGGAGGTCAGGTGGATGGGGTCAGAGTTCCACAGGAATTCCCATGGGACAGTTCCTGCTGCCTTCCAAGGAGGAGCAGGTGCATTGTCATTATAGAAGAAAATCTCTTGGCACACTTTCCTGGCATTTTTCTCACCAACACAGCTTTCCGTTTTCTTAAGATATCTTCATTAGAAGCCTCATGAAGCTCATAAGTCCTTCATGAACATCTATCAGGATGTTTCCCTTTGATGGGTCCCCCAAAGAGTCACCAGAACCTTCTGAATTGATTCCCTAGCATTCCCCAAAGTTGACTAGTGCTTCATGGCAGTACCATTAGCTTTGAGATTTAAAAGTAGTTATGCTATTTAAATCATTTGCAGTTTTTGGTTTAATTGATATTCAGATTTCCCTAATTGTTGCTGGTGTGAGTCTCTACAAGTGATCCCAGGGGTCCTTTTGGTGAGGCTCCAGTAGGCTTGGCCAGCTCTGCGGCTGCATATTATTGACCAAGCTGCTTTTACACACGTCGCTGGAATAAACCATTTTTACCATGGAACCTGGGTGTCTTATGAGAGTAGCATTTAGAGACCACAATCTGGGCACCAGAGGCCCTCACTGTTGGCTACCTGGTCCTTGGGTGTAGAAGCCTTTTCAGTGAATGGAGCTTGAAAATACAATCTGATAAAGCAATCTATGATTTTATATAAATCCTTAGAAATCAAGTTTAGAGTGACAAGCTATTTTGACTTTTTTCTGCTGTGCATCTGTATCTCCTCCTCCACACTCCACCCCACTACACACACACACACACACACACACACACACACAGACCAAAAGTCCAGATTCTCAAGAATTCCAGTAATAAAAGTTAAATGATCACATTTATATTTACTAGCTTTAGCTCACATTCTCCAAACAGTTCCCCCAAAATAGCACTGCCAATGCTATCACCAACAATATGATCAGTGTGAAGCATTAAAATTCTTATTGGTAATTCTTTGGGCCCTTGTCTGTATCCACCTACAACCAAACTGATGTGTGTTAAATGGCTTGGAATAATTATCTTCTATTGAAACCACCAGCAGCTCTGTGGGAGAAAGACTGGCCTTTCTGTCCCCATCACCAGTTAGTCTCGGAAACCCTCAGGGGCCGCTCTGCGCAGGCATAGACCGGATGCCAGAGAGAGAGATGGCTGTGCCAAGGAACGCTCGCCACACGAGGGCCAAGTGCTCAGTGACTGCCCGGAATATCAGCGGTTCAAAGCTAATGGAGGCGCCGTAAGAAGGAAGGGAGAGCTGTGCTCTTACGCTTATTGACTTGGGGAAGTTTTCCTTCGCCCTACGAGGGACACTATGAGTTGACAGCAATGGAATTCTTGGCTCCTGTTATGCCACCCACTGAAAAGACGGTCTTCTTGTTCTGTTATTGTCAGTTCGGGGGGGTTGTCATTGTCCTGTTCAGATTTGGTTTTATGATTATGTCACATATGGACATCATCTCAAAGCCAGCTATAGAAGACAACTAGCTAGAAGGGAGTGCGCCTTCTGTTTCTCTTCCCTACATCTTATTCTCTCCTTGCCTTTGGCAGGTCATCCAAGTGCCAGGGCCATGCCACTGTCCTCCGTCTGGATCACTGCCGTGTAGCGTGGCTGAAGCATCCACAGAGGCTTGCTCTGGGGAATTAACTGTAACATAAGCAACAACCGATGCCTACAGTCCCTCTCCAAGGGTGGCACTGAGTCGAGGCCAGCTTTAATCTTCGTCTTACTGAGCAGAGAAAACAGTCTCATCCTTCGCTGGTTCTCAAGATGGGAGTGGCACGAATGACTGTGGAAATAATCATATTTCGCATCACTCGGTCGCCCACACCCAGCATACTGCCTCGCATCCAGCAGAGACTCAATGACTACTCGTTGAGGGAATGGCTTAATGATGGCTGGTCCTTAAACTTGCTGCAGCAATCCTCGTGGGAGGCAAATACACAAGGTCCCGCCAAACCATTCTTAAAGAGAATATATATGTCTCACCCAAACCATTGCCTCTTAGTTAATTCTGACCCATGGAGAGCCCATTCCGCAGACTGGAACTTCCTCATAGGATTTCCAGGGCTCTCCATGTTTATAGAAGCAGACTGTCACATCTTCCTCCCACAGAGTAGCTGGTATATTGAACGGCTGGCCTTGAGGGTAGCAGTTGTACTCTTAACCACCGCACCACCAGGGCACCTTGCAGAGAAGATAATGCATATGCTTAATGAATGTATGAGTGGGCTTCAAAAGGTGCCTGGAAAAAATCCACTATCTTTTCATTCCATTTGTGCACAAATATTTCATAGGCCCTTCATAAAATCAGTTGTCATGGAGGTTATCCCAATATATGACGACCTCAGGTATGTCAGAAAAGAACTATATCCACAAAATTTTCAATGACGGGTTTTAGAAATACATTTCCAGGTGGTTTTGTTTTGTTTTTTTGAGGTGTCTCTGGGTGGCCTGGAACTGCCAGCCTTTTGGTTAGCCATCTAGCATGTTAGCCATTTGCAGCACCCAGGGACTCCGTAATCCATGGCTGTCTTTATGTACAGAATTAACACTGAAGGCACGTGTGTTGTGATGTGTCAGAAGCCTACAGCAAAGGGGAACTTTTCAGTTAAAAATCTTGCCTTTTCTAGGAATTGGAAGCAACCCAAATTTTCATCAACAGATGAATGGATTAAAAAATGGTGGTACACACATACAATGGAGTACTACGCATCCCTAAAAACAGTGATGAACGCACAAAGCACATCACCGCATGGGAAGAACTGGAGGAAATTATGCTAAGTGAAGTAAGCCAAGCACCAAAGGACAAGTACAACAGGAGTTGGTGGTCTGCCACATAAAGGGATTGGACTTTGAAGCAGAGAAGCCAAGTGTCCTCAAACAAAGAACCTTCTGATCTCCTACCCAAGCCGCTGGGCTAAGACAGCGTTATTTCCTCACAGCTCCAGGTAAAAAGTAAAAACACAGACGTGACTACGCACACATACATACAAAAGAGTAAGACTCGCTCTTAATACAACATATAAGTAACCAATTTGAGTCTTTTGAATTTGTATTCCTGAGTAAAAACTTAGAAAATAAAAGTACAATAAGAATTTCTTCCAATCTCATCATTCCTGGGAAAAGACTTCCACCTCTCCATCCTCTGGTCTGTGGGAGGACCTGGGAATTCACACTGGCTTGTTCTAGACCAGTGGTTCTCCACCTTCCAAAGGCCATGACCTATTAATACACTTCCTCCTGTTATGGTGACCCCCCCCCAATCATAAAATGATTTTTGTTGCTACTTCATCACTGTAATTTTGCTACTGCTGTGAATTAGACAACTTCTGTGAAATGGTCGTTTGACCCCCAAAGGGGTCGCGACTCACAGGTTGAGAACCACTGCTCTAGAATCACTTTCATGGAGTGAAAGAGGCAAGACATACATGCAAATAAGTACACGCCCAGATGAAACTGTTCGGCCATAAATGAAGAGGAGCTATTACTGTTCCCCTAAGAGCAGAGGAACCACTTTAGGCTGAGGATCTCCTGGAAAGCAACCTGGAGGAGGTGGCACCTAAGCTGGACATCAAGGAAATAATGATGGGCTCTGCATGCCAAGGGCCCAGTGCAGGCAGAGGTCAAGGAGGGCAGAACATGAAGTCCAGTTTGGCCAGAGAAAAGGCCCATGGAAATAAAAAGGGAATCAGAACAGATGGTAACCTGTGACCAGGTCCTGCAGGGATTCGAATGCTGGGTAAGGAGTCAGGCTCGTCTGGAAGAACAGGTTTTTGTCAAAGAGGGTAACCTTGGGCAAACAAGTGCTCACAGAGCATGTGTGACTACTGTGTGCCAGACCCTAGGCTACCATGATGAAGAACACATAACCCTGCCCTCAAAGAAAGACACAATCAGGAGACTGGAAGCTGGGGAGAGGGGATTGTGAGAAGCCCAAGGGGATGAGGGAAGGATTTGATGGGGGTGAGATAGTTAACGTTTATTGTGTCAACCTGGCCTATAAACACATGTGGGGTTAATTGAAGTGGGGTGGGATAACCGGCAGCTGCCTTAGCCAGCTCCCTGCTTCAGCTTGCAAGGTTCACTTCCTGCAACATATCTCTTGAGGAGAAGTCATATGGAACTGCCCCGATGCAGCCCTGGGTGCTGGAGCAACCATGTGGAGACCCCTGCCAGCTCTGAGATGCTTACACATTCACTGACTCTGCTTTCCTCCTGCTGTCGGCATCATAGTGTGTGTTTTGTGAGATGGAGAAGGACTTTGTGGATTGGTGTCAGACATATGGGTTAATATTGGACTTGTGGGCTTGGGCAGCACTGGATTGGGATGTTTTCTTGATGTGCACTTAACCTTTATATAAAACTCTCTCTTATATATATGAGTTTCTATGGATCTGTTTCTCTAATGTACCCAGACTAACACAGGGGGGTACTTAATTAAGTAAACTCAGGGGAAGTGAGTTTCTAACTTATATTAAAGGCATGAAGTTCCACATGGAAGAGCTCTCACCTTTCGATACAGTTCAAGACACCTCATATGCATGTGTTGCTATGATGTTGAACAAGCTTCGGTGAAGCTCCTAGACCAGCAGTTCTCAACCTGTGGGACGAGACCCCTTGGGGGGGGGGGGTGTCAAACTACCCTTTCACATGGGTCACTTGATTTATAACAGTAGCAAAATTACAGTTATGAAGTACCAACAAAAATAATTTTATGGTTGGGGGGCATCATAACATGAGGAATTGTATTAAAGGGTCACACGTCATTAGGAAGGTCAAGAACCACTATGCTAGACTAAGAAACATTCGGAAGAAAGGCCTGGTGATCTACTCTTGAAAATCAGCAATGACACCTCTAGGGCTCACCGTAATGCAACTGACCACCGACCAGGGGATGGCCCATCACCGATTAGGGTTCCTTAGGAATCGGGAGCTGGATGATGAAAACTTGACAATAACAAAATACACACATACAAAATAGAGAACTGTTTTCCTCTGCAGGTGAGATTAGAGCTACTTGTTTTCCCCCCCAAATATCCTAGAATGTTTTCTTCACTGCATCTCTTCTGCACCTCCATAGGTGGGAAACAAGTTAGGTATGGTAAGACTGTGGAGCAGATCTATTGGAAGTTCAGCTGCCGGTCTGGGTAGCTTATTTATCCAAACAGTAGTTCTCTTCTGACTGCCTCTTGACCTGAGGGGCTCACCTTCTGACCCTATAGCTAACCGTGTTCCCCTGATATTCATGAGGTGTTTGGTGACTAGTTCTTCAGAACAGGACAGCTTATTAGTCATAGTCTGTTCTTTGTTCAGAAACATGTTCACTTTGGCTGACCCTGCTGGTATTTGAAATACCAGTAACATAACTTCCAGTATCACAGCAACATACAATCCACCATAATTCAACAGACTGGCAGATGAGTATCAGGAACCCCAATAACTATACTTTTTGTACTTACCCTCATAAACTCATCTCTCTTTTTTTGTAGCTCTGTTGATCTTTGTTTATTGCTAACAAAAGGAAAAAATTAGATGCGTCCCTGAACTTCTCCACCTGCCACGATTCCTTTTTCCATTTCAAGCTGTCCAAGTCCAGTTTCCTGTCCCAGATCCTGCGTCTTCCAAAGATAGCAGAGACCAAGAAAACCCATTCCCTTGACTACAAGGGATGAGCACACACCAGGCAGCACACAAGCCTTGCATTCATTTAAGAGAAAGACACAGCGGGTCATGGGATTGTAAAGATAAAGGACTGAAAGCAAAGGGACTCTTGCAGCTCTATCTCCCCACTACACTGGACTCCATTTCATGGCTGGTTGACTTTCTTCAGCAGAACTGAGATGATTGACTGAGTGCAAAACAGGAAAGCGCAAAATTGTACAGATGCAGACACAGGATTTCACGGGGTTGAAATCCCAGCAAGACAGTGCACGTGAGGTAAGGACGGACTTGAATGGAAAAGTCCACACAGGTAGGTGACTGAGAGATGCTAGAAGGTAGCTGATCAGCTGGGGGGAAATTAGGAGGTAAGAAAACTGGACATTTCCTTGAGATCCACACGCAGGCATGGAGTAGGAGTAATTATAGAACATTGTGCAGGTCAAGAGTTAAGCTTTGAAGGAGGCAGCAGGAATTTGATTTTCCTAAGGCAGAGTAGGTTGAAGATTGACAAAAATCCAGATTGGAACCCTTGGAATGAGTGGTTGACGTAGAAAGGGAGTGAAGCTTCCTAAGATCCAGAGAGATTCCGACTTGTTGGGGATCGATACATGAGCTATCCTATGATCCCTGATCTGCCCTGGATTATGGTGAGACTTGGAGGAAAAAGATAAACTTATGTTCAGGTCAGAAAGACTTGGTAAATGCCCAAAAGATTAGTTTGGATGGATGGCTTGATCTTTTAAAGGAGGCAGTGCCTTGAGAAGATGCTAGGAATTCTGCAGCAGGAGGGACTCAGAGGAGGCCAAGCTCCGGGTTTAGCTACATGGTGTCTGGAATGTGAGATATGGGTGATCGCCACTGGGGAGGCCTACAAGGGAGATAGCTAGGATCCTACTTAAGGTCAGATTCCAGCTGAAGCAAGAAGTGTGAAGTCAAGCCATGAGATTGATGGGCCAGGAGAGGACAATAAAGAGGTCTGGGGTGGGAGCAGTCAGTAGTGGATAAAATAGGAATAAGCAAGTACAGAAAAACAGGCATGAGGAGATGATGGAAGATCAGCGATGCAGTGGAGAACCACCGTCTTTCATCTAGAGCAGCGGTTCTCCGCCTGTGGGTCACAACCCCTTTGGGGGTCAACCGACCCTTTCACAGGATTTGTCTGATTCATAACAATAGCAAAATGACAGTTATGAAGTAACAACAAAAATAATTTTATGGTTGGGGGGGGGTCACCACAACATGAGGAACTCTATGAAAGGCTGTGGCATTAGGAAGACTGAGAACCACTGACCTAGAGAGTAGCTGGAAGCGGCCCTGTCTCAAAGTGCCTCATCTTTGAAGAAGGATGGGCCCGCTATCAGAGAGAAGGAATCATCTGAGGACGGGCAGCAAGGGCCTTGTCAGAATAGGACGCATCTCTCAGCATGCGAAGCTGCGGGGAGGCCTGGGGAAGGTGTGCTTGGGACTGTTTTGAATTTCACCACCTCATATCTGCCATGTAATGAATCTGGTAATGATGACGATAAATCACACCAAAAGGGAAGACAGCGTCAGGAGAGAAAAATGTCTGCATCGTTCAAAAGCTGGGCATTGATTCCCTGTTAGCAGACCTAATCCTTCCATGCTTGAGCAGTCACTGATTTGTGAAAAAGCCCAATGATAATGAACCTCGGAGCACACACGTGCCAAAGTCAATCAGAACAGCATGTCCTCTTCAACGCGCAAGGTACGTGCATCGGCCATGTGCCGAGGAACACAGTCTAAGTGATTCCAGTGAGCATGTACTTGTCATTTCCAACAGGCCATAAGCTTGCTTTCTGGTTAGATCGCAAAATCTTTGGAATATTCAAGGAACACAACTGCCTTTGACCAAGATTACTCACTAACAAAGGAATGAACAATTCAGACTCGAAGGACTTGCTGTTGAAAAACATGACGCACACCAGCCAGAAACAACACAGACCCGCTCCTGCGACAAGCACACAAGCAGCTCGTTTTTGATCAGCATGGAAGAGGACAATCCTCTGTAGGCCCAGAGGTTGTGTCCATCTCCCGACACCAGAAATTTCAGAAGTTGGTATACACTTTCCAAGTTGAACATGATTACATAAATAACTTGGAAGCGTCAAGTGATATTTCCAAGGCCTGCCAACAGTTTAAACCACAAAGAAGCTTCTGGCCAAGCTATTCAGGAGAAGTTCAGGAGAAGTGACTTTGAGAAAGATGTACTTGCAGCAAACGGACCTCTCCCCTCTGTGAAGAATGCATAAATCAATAAATTAAGGGGAAATTAAGTTTGTCAAAATCATATCAGAAAAAAGACACTTAAGGGAATGTTAGAAACAAAATTACACAAAGACTTCATTATTGGGATATTATTGTTACTGCCTGTATTAAAAACCCAGTCAAGCATTTCTCTCATACTTTTCCTGCCCGCAGATTAGATATAAAAATGTCTTAACTGAGCTTAAGGGCAAAGAACAGACACTTGGCTGTACTAGGCCTTGACTGTGTGAGCTTGGGTAAGACACTCTTGCTCTCTGAAGCTCAGATTCTCACCTGGAAACCCAGAATCTCTAAACTGCCTTCCGACTCTGACATGCTGTGCTTCCAGATGCCTCTCAGGGCCACACAGCCAACTCTCTGCCTCTCAGGCAATGGAAAGGACACAGAACATACAAATATTAATTGGAGAGGGATCACTGAAATAAGAAATCAAAGCAATGGATGGTTGTATTAGTCTTGGTACTTGAAGGAAACAAATCCACAGAAACTCATGTATAAGAGAGAGTTTTATATAAAAGTTAGGCGCACATCTAGACAACATCCCAACCCAGTGCTGCCCAAGCCCACAAGTCCAACATTAACCCATTAACCCATATGTCCAACATCAATCCACAAAGTCCTCCTCCATCTCACAAAACACACACTATGATGCCAACTCCATGAGGAAAGCAGAGTCAGTGAATGTGTAAACATCTCAGAGCTAGCAGGGGTCTCCACACGGTTGCTCCAGCAGCCAGGCTGCATCGGGGTAGGTCCATGTGGCTTCTCCTAGGGGATGTCTTGCAGGAAGTGAGCCTTGCCAGCTGAAGCAGGGAACTGCTAAGGCAGCTGCACCCTGATCCAACCATCAGAAAGCAAGAGACCCGAGAACTAGAAAGGCGAGGCGCACTGAGCCATTTATCCCTCTGACCTTCAATTAACCCCACATGTGTTTATAGGCCAGGTTGGCACAATAAACTAACTACCTCAAAGGTCAATAACATTCAAGGAAGGAAGACAATACCCTTTCTTGGTCAACTCTGACTCCATCTATGATATCGTTACTCATTACCATTGAGTTCCTTCCAAGTCACAGAGACCCTACTGGACAGAGAGGGTTTCTCGTGGCCACATCTTTCCCCTGATGGGCTCCAACTGTTGACCTTTCCGTTAAGTTTAGCACTTAACCACTGGGCCACCAGGGCTCCTTCCATGACGTCACAATGCAGTATTGACACACTCCGTGCTTGGCAAACAGAATGATTCACACCAGAATTGGGGGGTGACTTCATGAAAGTTAGTGAACGTCATAACAAAGATAACGGAAGATTTCTAGTGTCAAAAATGAGTAGGATAAATTGTACAACATTATGAGTATGATCAATGTCACTAGATTATACATGGGGAAAATGTTGACTTGGCAAAAGTTTTGTTATGTGTATTTTTAGTACAATAAAACAACTTTGTGATGAATAGAATAAAGTTGTTGCTGTTAGGATAAGGCAGCAGGAGGCAATTTGAGAATTAAGAGGCCACTGAGATGGTATTCGATCAGAACACAGAAAAAGCACTTGGAATATCTTAAAACCATGAATCCAGATGGCCAACCCAGGGCTAAGAGGACCTCCCCAGCCTCAAATTAAGATGCTTCTCTTCTGAACGGTGTCAAGCTTATGGGGGATTTACGCTAGGTTAATTTTAGGAAACTCTGAATCCAGTATTTACTAATCATAGAACCTTGTCCAACATACTCGTGGAATTCCAGTTATTTAGTTTTGGGGAAGTGGGAGCGGGATGAGGGGCATTATATCTCCACAGTGTCAACATCACATGATGCAAACATTTATACACAGGAAGACAATTCATGGGCCATCGAAAAATGTACACAAGGTACTCATTTCTGAGCCGCCTACTGCCTATGTTTCAAAATGGCCATTCCCCCTGTCATCAGAGCTCAAAGCCAACCACATGACCTTCTTTATTGTGTTGTGACTGTCAATTAGGAGGAAGGATATTATAACAAATCCACCAAGTCTGGAAAGGCCTCCTTCTACAATGTCCTGTGCATAATACATGAATGAATGAGGGAATGAGCATACAAACATTTGTATAAAACAGAGTCCCCATAACTTATAACAATGAACAAATAAGTAATCTCTAACTGAGAAACACTAACACTAAATCTATCATAGACTTTTAAATCAGCCACCATACTGTTGGTATCAGGTACCAAGTTTAAAGCTTGAGTGAGCTTATAGAAGGTAAGACGGGGAAGGAACAACTCACCATCACCCTCGTTTCACAGAAACGGAGACCCAGGCAGTGCAGGGCCAATCATCTCTCTGAATACTGCCTTTGTCAGTGAGGGGAGAAGGAACCAATTACAGGATTTGAAACTCAGCTTCCTAGAACCAACCAACACTCAGCCACACGTCTAGGAGCAGGTCCTCTGTGGAATAAAATCCCCAAACCACTATGAAGAATGACGAAAGAACCTACCCCCAAGGCTGGCTGGCTAAGAATTGTTTAAACCGCAGACTCCTGCACTGGTCATTGTTCCCATACATGTTAACTAGCTCATAGATGA
Organism: Tenrec ecaudatus; assembly: GCF_050624435.1. Classification (NCBI taxonomy): domain Eukaryota; kingdom Metazoa; phylum Chordata; class Mammalia; order Afrosoricida; family Tenrecidae; genus Tenrec; species Tenrec ecaudatus. The sequence goes on along the minus strand of NC_134538.1, from coordinate 49,326,303 downwards.
AGAAGGATGCAGCATCGGGGCAGGAGGGAGACTTGGTAACAACCTTCTCTATACAGATGCCAGACACAACCTTGCTGGCTGAAAGTAAGGACTTGAAGCACTTGCTGCTGCTGCTGATCAAGGATTGCAGCCTTCCGTGTGGGTCACAGCTCAGCGTGAAGAGAATCAGAGCCCTCACACGTGGGGCAGTAGGCGACATCGTGACGAAGGGAGAAAAGGTTGAATTGGTCAAGGATTCAATTTTGCTTGGGTTCACAATCAATGCTCCTGGAAGCAAAAGTCAAGAGAGCCAACAACACATGGCCTTGGGAAAATTAGCTGCACACGTGTTGAAAAGCAAGTTTGTTGCTTTGAGAACTAAGGTACGCCAGGGCCAAGCCATGGCATTTCAATGGCCTCATCGGCACGCGAAAGTTGCACATAGAACTAGTAGGAGCGAAGAAAAATTGATGCATTTGAACTACGGTGTTGGTGAAGAATACTGAAAATGCGATGGATTTCCAAAAGACCAAACCAATCTGCCTCGGAAGAAGTAAAGCCAGAGTGCTCCTGAGAGGCCAGGGTGGCAAGACTCCACCTCAGATACTTTGGACATGTTTCCAGGAAAGACTGGTCACTAGAGAAAAATATCGTGCTGGGTGAAGTTGGGGAGGGGCCAGTTAAAGAGAGAAGACCCTTCACATAGCCCTCCGCAGTGGCTCTATCAAAGGACCCAAGCATAAGATCAATTCTGAGGATGGCGTGGGACCAGGTAGTGTCTTGTTCTGTTGGCCATGCGATGGTTGAGTCACAGCGACTCAATGGTGCTGAACTACAACATGGCTGATCAAGCACTAAACCGTTGTCATTTTAAGGGTACACTCGTCCAATTAGAAGCCAGCCCCATTTTGATTTCTGCTATCGTTTTTAGGGGAGACTTTGAAAATATGGTGATTCTGAGTTTAAAACTCAGGGAAGCAGGCCATCCTTGTAGATTCCACAGCTCACTCTGAAATGCTAAAGTTGCTAAGGATGAGCTGATAAAATAACACATCAATATTGAATCATCCTCCTTGGCCCACTAAAGTCCCTACAGTATTATGGACTATGCCAGTAAAAACAAGATTTTTAGGAAACAAGATAATTTTCCTATCCTGTGGTGGAGAAATCTGGGTTTGGCATTTTAGTTGTTTGTTGGTGTTGTTGTTTTCCAATAACCATCTGGGTGCCCTTGAGTAAGTCGTTCACACTTTCAGCGTCTCTGTTTTCTTGACTTGTCAACGGAGGCATTTGAACCAGTCTGCACCAGCTGTAAAATTGTACAATCCTCTCAGTAACAGTTTACTGTGCTGCTAGAAAGACTACCCTGATGATCAGCATGATCCAATTAACACTCTGCAATATTGAATATTTGAATTATAGGTCCAAAACCTAGACTAGTGTCGAGTAGAAGGCTCTCCGCTCATAAGAGACCGTCACTTTGTTTTTAAAAACACGAGAAGAATCTGACACCCAGAGAAGCGGAATGACTGCTACAAGATAATTACTGGCAGAAGCAAGACTAAGGTCGCCCTGCAAGTCCTACTTACACTAAGCCACACGTTACCCAGTAGATTCAGAGCTGTCTTCTTCATGAGAAGCTGCTGACGTCCCCATATAATCCGAAAGTCGCCTTTCATGAGTCTCATTAAAGGCAGCCTACATCACAGCTGTACTTTACTGGTCTCCGGCTTCTTCATTTTCCAGACACCTGATCCAGGAGACCGCCTGTCTTCGTGAAAATAAGACCAGTTTCAAAGACTTTAAACATCCCACAGGAGTTGTCCCAAAGCGGCACTATCTCTGCCCCCTGCAGTTGCTTTCCATTTTATCAAATGAATATTCTCCAGGGTAACGTTGTTAGGGGACACTGGGTCGGTACCGACTCATAGCAACCCTGAGGTCCAGGGACTGAAACGCTGCCCAGTCCTGTGCCAGGAGCAGTTATTGCTAAGCTTGAGCATGTGCTGGTGACCACTACGCTGCTCCATCTTGTGAGACACCCTCTTTTTTCAAATCAAGCGTGGTGCTCTTCTGTAGGGATGGGTTCTTCTGATACCATATCCAAATACGTGAGACAAAGTCTCAGCATCCTTGCTGCTAGCTGTACTTCTTCCAAGACAGATGTTTTTGTTCTTCTGGAAATTGATGGTGTGTTCGAAAGATCTTTGCTATGATGCAAATGCGTCTATTCTCCTCCAGTCTTCCTTATTCTTTGTCCAGCGTTCACATGCATCGTGAGGCCACGGAAGTACCATGGCTTGCATCAGGCTCATTGGCTTTTTACAAGAGATTTTTATTTTGCAGCAGATTTGTCCAAAGTAATACGTTGTTTGATTTCTTGGTTGTTGTGTCCATGGGTGTTGATTATGAATACCAGTGAAATAAAAGCCTTGGAAGCTTCAATCTTTTATCATTTTATAGGCCCCAAATTCCAAACTCACCACCATCAAGTCGATTAACATAGTCGGTTTCCCATTGGCCTGCTACTGCAAGGGTAACGGTTTGCAACCAGACATAGTAATGTGTGAAAGGAGTCAGATGGTACATGCTGTACAGTTCATTTCCAACAAAATTTAAAATGAATAGGCAACACTCATTGACAGAGACAAAAATCAGAATAGAGGTGACTACTAAGTTAGGGGATATTGACTGCCAAGGGGAAAGAGGGACCCTCTAAGCTGGTGGAATTGCTCTAGTTCTTGAGCTGCGTGGTGATTATACAGAAGTAAATATATCTTTCAAATGCCTCAAGCTTATGCTTCACATATGTGTGCACTGCACTGAATGTTATGCTGCAATAAAAAAAAGTTTAAATATTTGTGTGGGTCCTCTGGTATAAACAGAGATCTGCTGCCTCGTTTGGTGTAAGCATATCTGAGATTCTCTGAATTATGTCCTTAAAAATAATATAATTAGTAATAATCAAGCAACCTGTTGCTTTCAGGTTGACTCCAACTCATGGGGTCCCATGAGCACCAGAGTGAGACTGTGCATCACGGGACTTTCAGTGGCTGATGTCTCAAAAGTGCCTCCCCAGACCTTTCTTCTGGGTAGACTTGGGACCAGAGCATGTTAACTGCTTGCATTCGTCAGGGAGTTCCATTATTAGTAGTAAAAGTAATTCAATTGACTCTTTCAATGCACTGGGCCCTATCCAGGAACGCTTACATGAATCATCTCCTTGAACCTTCAAAAGACCTCTGTGAGGAAGTTGCTCTTCATATCTCCATTTCACAGACGAGGCAACACACACAGAGCAGGAAAGATACCTGCTCAGAGTCACACAGAAAATCAGGTGGCAGAGCTGGGGCTAGAACCCAAAGCAATCTGATCCTTAATCAAAGTTAAAAGGCTATTCTACACCGCAGCACACGGGGATTTTGTAAGTGAGATGCTATTTGCTCAGTTCCATCTTCTCCCCATTGCCTGAGAAGCTTCCTGACACGACCATGTAGTCTGCAGTGTCATAATTTAAAGAAAAGTCAAAACAAGGGCTGGGTGATGGGTGAACAGCTGATCGAATCCCTGAGGTCCACCAGGGGCCCCCACACCTAGTTTGGTCAAGGGCCCTATTTCCTTGCCTTAGTAGAGCAAGGTAGGAGCCATTATCGGCTTGTTATATTTTTACCTTATTCCTCTCAAAAGAAACACACAAGGGGGCAGCACGGTATGTTTTCATAATCCTGTTCCCTCTGGACTGTTCCAGAACACCATGTCCTAGGACGAAATTTCCACAGCATGCCACATACTTTTAAGATCTGCTTCAGGCCTTTTAAAAAGACTAGAGGGGCTTGTCTTGCTGTTTTTCTAGATTCTTTGTCCTGGTTACACCAAATTCAAGGTAGCCACAGGACACAGAGGAGGCATAAACCACCCATTAATTATAAAATACAGAGCTCGGATTTTCTGAACACTCTCTTTTATTCTATGCTGTCTTCTAGATTCGTTTTGCTGAAGTGCTTTTTGAACTGTTTGAAACTTTTTGTGAAGTTTGCATGAAAACCTACTGGATCACCGATTTCTAGATTAAAAAGGGCCATACATGGTAAACCCTCTAAAAAGCCCCTCTGGAGAAAATCCAAAGGTGATTTCATGGTGTCTTCATCTCTATTACCGAAAACAACCACAAAAGTCACCCTAGCTGGTTTCCCATAGAGTCGTTTCCTACTCAGGGCCAGCCCGTGTGTGTTGGACTAGAATTGTGCTCGGAAGGTTTTTAATGGCTGATTTTTGGGGAGATCGCTAGGCCTTTCTTGTAAGAAAGATGCCTCTGGGTGAACTTGAACCACTAACCTCTGTGGTTCGCAGCCAAGTGTGGCAACTGTTTACATCATATAGGGATTCCGGTAGCGGCTAGGCCCTAACATCTTTCAAAATTAATTCCACGATGTAGATGCACAGTTACCCCTACTCCCTCCCCAATCCCCATAATAGCTGTTGTGTGGCTAACTATTTAGGTAATTTGAAAAAAATACTTCAATCTATCTCACCCCACCCTTACTACTGGAGGACCTCTATCGCCCTCTCTACTTCTGTCTGCTAATCCTTAACACCTGCCCTCGTTGCAGCCCCCGCTCCAGAGCTATCCTTAGGAAGGACCAAACTCCAGAGGTGCCTGCCCGGGACTTGGGCAGCAGAGTTCTCACCCCTCCTTTAAGCTCCACCCTTCCCTGAGCTCATTATACTGTGCTCAAGACTTTAATCCTGCTCACATGTTACTCTCTGGGATAGTTCCAGCCCCATCCAAGGCTTGGCTCCACCCTCTCTCTGTAGCCACGTGGAGATCTACCCCATGTTGTCAGAATGAATTTCCCAGAGCTGCTCCTCTGCACTATAAAAACCCATGCCAGTGCGTCGATACCGACTCATAATGACCCTACACGTGGTTTCTGAGAATGTAGATCTTTACAGAAATAGACAGCCTCGTCCTTCCTCCTTCTTGTAGTTAGCAGCCCAATCACATGCCTAACCTGCAGTGCCACCAGGGCCCTAAATAGGCCCTGCCTAAAGCAAGTCCACAACTTGCTAGCATTTGACTGCATGAGGAGAGTATGGCTGACCTGAATCGCTGGGTCACCTCTTTCTGCCCCATTATGGGTCCCAAGAAGCTAATTCCGTCCAGTTCTTCAGCTTTCCTATAGTTGCCAGAATCCAAAGAGATCCTGCAGTATCTCACATCCAGCCATTGTTGGCCCATTGTCCCATGAATTCAGGTGCTATCTAACAGAAACTGCTGCATTTGGAAAATGTGTCACTCTGTTTCAATAATCTGTGAGTGACTTCAAAAGCCAACGAAATGTCCCTTCATGCCCACGAGAAAAGACAGTGTCAAAAACTCGGGAACTGAGGAGTGTTAGCACAGATACAGAGAAACTAGCTGCCTCATCCGCTGCTGGTGGGCTTGGAAAATGGTGGATGCTCAACAAGGTACATGCAGAAGCGCCACATGACCTAGCACCTCCACGCCTGAGGACGTGCACAACTGAGCTGAAAGCAGGGACTCAAACAGATACTTGGGCACCAATGTCCCCTCTGGCATTGTGTGCACACATCAAACGGTAGACAACCTCAGGGTCCGTCACCAGATGCATGGATAAACAAATCAGGATATGTATGCACCTGTGCATTATCGATCTCTTGAGAGAGTTTTCTTAAAGGACACAGGACAATCACAAGAGCTTATCAGAAAGAGGTTTTAAGAAACCTGAGAGCCACAGCGATGAGAACAAAAGGCCAAGAACATTGTCCTGAAGGATTCTTCTTCGGTTCTCAGCCACAACCAGGACCTGCTTGTTCCTCAAGTGCAGCATGGGCTATATTATGAGATTCCGGAGCAAAACATCCCAACTTACCCTCCCATGTATTACCATATTTTTTAAATAAAAGAAATAAATGCTTTGCCTTTAATGCTGTCAATAAACTGATGTGAATTAAGAATGGCCAAGTACGGCCTTATTCTCCAGTGAGCCCTCATGAAGCGACTTAAACACACGCGCTTAGCTCCTTTCCGAGGACAAACAATGGACTTAGCAAGGAGAAATAAAACAGTGACAGGTGATATTGGTCAATTGAAATCTAGAAGGGCAAAGAAAGTAATGCTTACTCAGAAAACAGAACTTGGGAAGGTTTAAGAAATGAATAATAAATTTGGTGGAGGTGAAAAACGAATTCTGGTGCAAATAAGAAAAACATGACTCGTCAGCAAATGTTCCAGGTGGACCAAGAACCACCCATGTTTGGCAGGAAATTACCTGGAAGCATCGGAGATCCAGGGGTCCGGAGACGCGTCTAAACTAAGTGTCAAAGGACTCTGCACTCAGTTGCACCAGGGGGAAAGCAGTTATTGTGAAGGTGTCCGGGGAGAATATTTCTTGCCCTTGAGCAAACGGCAACCCCAAAGGTAGGTTGTTTTTTTTAAAGAATCTCCTTACCTGGTCATCATAGCGATATGTGAGGAACTGCTCCCCTGTCGTGTCTTCCAGAAAGCTTCCTTGAGGAGAGAGCGCGAACTCCGGAAGGAAATAAGCGCCAGGAGCCTTCTCTGCAGGGCTCTGAAAGGCAAAGCCTTTTGGTCACAAACGAGACCCAGTGACGGTCGCCTGCAAGGCAGACTCTGCAAGGGGCTATGCCAAGGGGATTCACCCACTAGAAGTTATGCCAAGGAAAGGGGAGGGAAGAGCCATCCCTGGACAAGGGCCAAGATAAAGAGTCCGGGTACCTCTGTTAGGGGACTGTTGGGCCAGGACATCACACTCGTTCATTTTCCAATGAGCATCTATGGCATTCCCTGACACCCACCTCTCCCTAGTCCCCAGCTCCACCTCCCAACAGTTTAATCACCATGGAGTGGATGGGAAGTTCTTGGGGAGGCAATACCAAAGGTGACCGTGCTTAGCTGGGAGCGCAAAAGTTGGAGGCGTGCCTCCACACAGAACAAGTCCAGCCCCGGGAGAATGAGCAGGGACACTGTGCTGGTGAACAAACAACTCTTCAGCACAGCCCGACTGGCCTTTTTTCTCCTATCCAGCTATCCCCAAAACTCAGTCTCTGAAAACCCAAGGCGCACCGTTCTTTCTTCTCTCTCTCTCTCTCTCTCTCTCTCACACACACACACACACACACACACACACACACACACACACACACAGAGAGAGAGAGAGAGAGAGAGAGAGAGAGAGAGAGAGAGAGAGAGAGAGAGAGAGAGTCATCACGAACTGGAAGTGGCTCACTAGGACCTGCTACTGGGAGAGGGCAGTTAACCTGCTAAGTTTTGATGCTTAAAACCTGTTATTTCAGTTTGTTTTCCATGTGTGTGTGTGTGTGTGTGTGTGTGTGTGTGTGTGTGTGTGTGTGTGAGTGAGGTGGAAACCAACTTTTCTTTCCATATTACAACAGAAATGCATGTCCATTGTAGAAACTTTAGAAACTAAAGATGACCATTAAAAAAAAAGTTTAAATCACCCATATGTCCTTCGGGCAGAGTCTCAATAGTGTGGTGGGTTATGAGTTAGGCTGTTAACCTCAAAGTCAGCAGTTTGAAACCACCAGCCACCCTGTGATAAAAACAGGAGGCTTTTTACTCCCATAAAGATGAAGTCTCAGAGACTCACAGGGGCGGGTCTACTCTGTCCTACAGGATCACAATGAATCTGAATCATGAGATGGCAGGGAGTTTGAGCTTTGAGTGTGATCCCTTCAACCTGCAACAACCACTTGTAATTGTTTTGGTAGATATCCTTGGAAGTCTCCCAATACTTTGTATATTTATTTTAAAATTTCAAGCTTACATAAGCATGGACTTTGCAGAAAGGCTCAATTTGGCACAGAGAGGGTTCCTCTGACTCATTAGACTTAAATCCCAATTGTTATGGACTAAAAGAAGTCAGGAGTCAGGACACGGCCTGCTTGACAAGGAGATATTTTAGATATGATGAGCCCCCACCCCCAATCCAGGGAGAACCAATCTTCAGGAAAGTTTAAGGAGGCAGTCTACCCAGGATCACTGCCTTGATTGCTTTGAGGTAATAAGAGATGAAGGTGACCTTACTTAGCAAAGTCCTTAATCACTGCCTCTGCCCCCAGCTGGTGAGCTCACTCCCCTGCATGGGCAGGCAGGGCTGAGAGACGGAGTAAGAGCCAAGGGATATGGAGCAATTACTCCCTGCAAGCAGAAGAGTGGGCAGTAAGTGTGCCGCTACAAAGCTAGTCCGAAAGCACACAAAGGCAAAGTTCTCAGCTAGCCCAGAGGATTAGCTCAAAGGATCGGTTCAAACTCATTCCACAGCTCCATGAGACAAAGACCTGTCCATCCCATGCCATTCAGATGACAATCAAAAAAAACTCTATGAGGCAGTGTTACTGTGTTACATGGGGTTGAAATGAACTGGAACTAGATTTGATAGGCACCTACAACAGGGAGCCTAGGTATTGTGTTAGTCTAGGTATTTTAGAGAAACAAATCCACAGAAACTCATGTATAATAGAGTTTTATAGAAAGGGTAAGAGCACATCAAGGAAACATCTCCACCCAGTGCTGACCAAGCCCACAAGTCCAACATTAACCCATTAACCTACATGTCCAACATTAACCCATACATTTGACACCAATCCACAAAGTCCTCCTCCATCTCACAAAACACACACTATGATGCCGACTGCAGGAGGAAAGCCAAGTCAGTGAATGTGTAAGCATCTCCGCGCTGGCAGGGGTCTTCACACGGCTGCTCCAGCACCCAGGGCTGCATTGGGGTAGGCCCATGTGGCTTCTCCTTGGGGATGTCTTGTAGGAAGTGAGCCTTGCCAGCTAAAGCAGGGAACTGGCTAAAGCAGCTGCACCCTGATCTGACCATCAGAAAGCAAGAGGCCGGAGAACTAGAAAGGTGAGGCTCACCAAGCCATTTATCCCTATGCCCTTAAATTAACCCCACATGTGTTTATCGGCCAGGTTGGCACAATAAACTAAGTACCTCATCATGGGAGTAAGTAAGCAAACACTTGAACAAGAAAATCAGCATATGTGATTAAAGCTCTAAAAGAAAACAACAGAGTGGCATGAGAGTAAATGTGGGGGTGGGAGCAGGATCCCAAGCCCTGGTAGCATAGTGGTTATGAGTTAGGCAGCAATCCACAAGGGTGACAGTTCAAAACCAACAGCAGCTCTGTGAAAGAAAGATTGGCCTTTCTGCTCCCGTAAACAGTTACAGTCTTGGAAACCCACAGCAGTAGCCATGAGCCAGCATGGCCTCCATGGAAGTAAGTGTACTTTGATGTTTGAATCAGCAAAGGTATCCCTGAGAAGGGAGGGTTTGAGCAAGTAAGTGAAGGAGTGAGGTAGGCAATGAGTCAAGGATGCACACCCTTGGCCAAAAGAAGAATAGAAAGGTCTCTTACGAGAAGGAGGTCGCCAGTGTGGTCAGATCCCATGAGGATACGGATGGTATACTATGGAGACAAGAGACACAGGAAGGGCAAGACCCTTCAAAGCCTGTGTGCCATGGCAAAGAGCTAAGGAATCAGGAGATTTTAATTTAAATTATATTGGCTGTTTTGTGGAGACTAGATAAGATAAACGCAGAGACCAGTTAGAAGCCTGCTGCATTAAACCGGGTGAGCAGGCGTGTTTACTTGAATTGGGATGATGGCAAGGGAAACAGGAAGAAGTGAATGGGCAAGACGTCCTGATGGCAAGGGAAACAGAAAGAAGTGAATGGGTAAGATTTCCTGATGGCAAGGGAAACAGGAAAAAGTGAATGGGCAAGACTTCCTGATGGCAAGGGAAACAGGAAAAAGTGAATGGGTAAGACTTCCTGATGACAAGGGAAACAGGAAGAAGTGAATGGGTAAGATTTCCTGATGGCAAGGGAAACAGGAAAAAGTGAATGGGCAAGACTTCCTGATGGCAAGGGAACCAGGAAGAAGTGAATGGGCAAGACTTCCTGATGGCAAGGGAAACAGGAAGAAGTGAATGGGCAAGATTTCCTGATGGCAAGGGAACCAGGAAGAAGTGAATGGGCAAGACTTCCTGACAGATAAGAAAAGGAGAGACATTCAAATGACTGATTTCTGGCTTGATCCGCTGACTATGGAGAGGAATGTACCAGATAGGTAAGTTGAGGCAGGATATAATTTTTTTTAGGAGGCAATGAGGAGGAAACAGTTCTGTTAAGCTTGAAAGTGAACATGGAAGTGGGGGTGGTGAAGAAACACCCAGTGTGGAGCTGAGTTGGCTGTTCAGTGTGCAAGTGAGTGTGGAGCTCAGAAGAGAGAGCGGAGGCTGAAGAGAGGATTGGAAGTTACCATTTACTTTTAATGCACAATGCAGCCCCACTAGAGAAAGGCCGGAAGCCTCCAACAACTCTAATATGTAGAAGTGCATGGAAGACAAGGCACAAGGAAGAGAGACTAAAGAGGATTAGCCATTAGGGCAGAATAAAGAAAATGGCAAATAGCAGGTCATGGGAGGATTCGGCATCAATGAGAGGAGAGATAGCTCTCTCGAAGATTGCCAAGAGATTAAAACGAAGCTAGAAGAGATTAAAATCAATCACTGAATCTGACAATGAGGAGGTCATTATGGACTTTGACCAGGCCAGTTTCAGTCAAGTGTCAGGGACAACTGTCTCAGGTGGAGGAGTCAATGAGAGAGCAAAAGTAGAAACCACGAAGGGACACAGAGACTGGGGTCAGAGCTAGAGAAAAGGGTAAATTTTTGTAAAGATAGGAGGTGCTGAAGTATGTTTGTTTGCTTATGGAAATGCTCCTGCTGTCAGAGTGAAATTGGCAATGGAGACAGAAAGGACAATTGCTGGAGTAGAGCCCTGGAGGAGGTGCGGGGGATGACGGTCCAGACAGTATGTGGAACATTTGTAATAATGAAAAACAACTGGCCTATGTAAGTCCACATTGGTCCATATTCCTTCGCTCACTCCTGACTCAGAGCTTCCATCGAAGCCGTACTTATTTCTCCTGGGATCAAGGAGTGCCTCCTCCCATCTGTCTCTCCCACCGTTCCCCCTCCATTCAGCTTTCTTACTGCTGAGCTGCCTCTCTTTACTGGGCCTTCTTCAAGTGCCCTACGGTGGAAAGAACACACACTTGCATTTACCCCAAATGCCTGCCTTCTGTGGCCAAGGTAGGACTGCCTAAGCCTCCAACCAAACCAAATTCTCTGCCATCAAGGCAATGCTGACCCATAGTGACCACCTGCGGACTGCTGAGACTGTCACTGTTTACCCAAGTAGAAAGCCCAGTCCCTGAGCTACAGCAGATGCTGCCACATCTGTGTCGTGCCCCTCACACCTGGGAGACAAGGAAGGGCTTACATCGACCTCTGTTGATCAAGATCTGTACTCGGCGAGTCTATTTTTAAGCATTTCCGAGTCCATCCTACAGTTGGCTCTCTGAAGTTTGAAGAGCTGCACGCTGGCGGTCCACCACTGGAAGGGGCTCTTCTAGCCTGTCTTCCTTTCTCAGCAATCCTGCCAGACGCTGTGCAAGCTCTCCCCGAAGACCTTTAGCGATGGGACGCTCCCTTTCTCCCAAGGCAGTAGGGATGTGTCAGAACCTAGCAAGTTCACAGGCACTGAGCTGGTCCAACGTGGTCCACTGCTTTCCAGTTGAGGTTCCCTAACCAACAATATCTTTCCCTTGCTACCTCATGCTCACGCTCCCACATGCACTGAGCTAGAAAGTTGAATCCTATTCAACTCAGTTCCAGAGTCAAAGCAAATAGCATGTAGGAAGGGCCAAGCACGTAAGTCACGGGAGTAGACAGCGCTGGAAGGGGCTGAGAGACGGTTTCATTTCCCAGCTGCTGGGCAGCGATTTCTCCTGCCACAGCTCCAACAGTGAGACACAAAGGTGTCCTTTGTGGCGAAAGACGGGAAAGAAGGACATTCCTGTAGGCTGGATTTGAGAAACCAGTCTCATTTCACTCTCACGACTCCTTTGTGTGGCCGCTGGTAAGGGCTACTCTGTACCGACGAAGAAACTGAGGCGCAAGAGGTCAGGTGACTGACGAAAGCTAGACAAACAACCAGCTGTGGGAGAAGGTCGACCTTCCTTCCATTTCCCTGCCTCCCCAGCGGATAACATTCTTACAGAAATTGGCCCCTTCCTTTAGGAGAAAGAACACTCATGGCTTCAGCAAGAAAGCAAAGAACATGAACTTGGCGTGCTCAGCCAGAAGGGATTTGACTTCCTCAACGTCCGAGAGGCCCAGTAGCATGCGGCTGCTCGTGGGATGGGTGGCCAAAGAGGTCAAGACCTTTAAGTAGTAAGAGCTGAATGGAAGGCAAAAGGAGGGGCCTGGACCAGAAAATGTTCAATCTTCCCAGGGCACTCATCCAGGACCCGCGAGAGAATCTGCCAGAAGCATCATCTCCGCCACCACTGTCCACAGCTGCTGAGTCACCAGGGACAGGGCAGGGGGAATACAGACAGCACCTCCAGGGATGCTGACTCCAAGACGTGGGGAGACAGCTGTGTCCCTGCCTCCCGCTCTGGTTTAAGGCTTGACCTCAGGAAACAGAAGGAAATACGGGACAGCAACTCCAGGACAAGACTGCCGTGTCCCAGGCCTCGGTCTACTCCCTCTAAAGGCTGGAAGACATCTTCCAAGACGAAGTGAGGGCATTGCTAATGTATTCAGAGGAGAGAGAAACCAGACAAAACTGGGTGTCAATATAGCAAAGAACTAAGACCCAGTTCTCCCCAATTCAAACAGTAATGGGTTAAAGGGGAAAGGGCTCTCCGATCTACTGGAAATTAGCTAATGGAAATCATCTGGATCACAATAACAAACCAAAAACACCCTCGCTGCCATTGAGTCAAAGCCAGCTCACACTGAATGACCCTATAGGACAGTGGAAAACTGCCCCTGGGAGCTTCCAACTCTTTATGGGAGTAGAAACCCCGTCTTTCTCCTGAGGAGTGGCTGGGGGTTTCAAACTGCTCACCTTGCAGTTAGCAGTTCAACTTGTCACCACACCACCAGCAAGGCTCCTAAGGATCACAATATTGGATCCCAAACCCATCATGGAGGTGGTGTAGGATTTGGGTGGCATTTTGTCCTATTGTTCATGGGATTTACCATGAATCTGGTCTGACTAGATTGTCGCTAACAACAACAATGGGCCGAAACAAAACAATACAATCCCCACCGAGACTCAGCAAACACGTGTGAACACTTCTCCCAGTTTGGCCGGAGACCCTCATCTCTCTCCAGGGCTTTGTGGGCACAGTCAAGCACCATACCTCCAGAGAGCTGTGGTTGGTGAAGGCCACAAAGGGTCTTTCCCACATGCCGCTAGGAAGTCCTAGCTGCATTCACATTCTTTTCAGATTGGATCCATCATTTCAACGTGCCAAGAGTGTTTCGGATCCTGACTCCATCCACCAATATATCCCGGGCTTCTTCCCTGCTTCACGTCAACCTACTTCTGAGCCACATGATCTCCCCCACATGCTTCGCACCATTGAAAACACTGAGCAGGATTGGGGCTGAGACCTGGGCCCTTCATCAGGTCAAGAAAAACCTGCCTCCAGATTGACAGGGGGGTTACCCAGAGTACACACTTCCTAAGTCCCGCTTCTCCACATTGCCCTCTAGGGATTCATGAAATCGCTCATCAGACGCTGCAAATCCGCAATGAACAGAAATACTCTAAATAAAATAAGTAAGTTCAAAAGGATCTTACAAGTTTGGGGGAAAAGCAAAAAGCACAGAAGGAAACGTCCTAAGCAATATGTAGCAAAACCATCCCCTGGGCTCCAGAGCACAGTGGTACGCACAGCAGGTTAAGCACTGGGTTGTTACACACAAGGTCTGAGGTTCAAACCCACCAGATTTTCAGTGTCAGAATTCCTGATGAGCAATGGGGTCTCTGTGAGTCACGATTGACTTGATGAGTTTAGTTTTTAGATTTTGGTGCAAAATATTAAGGTCCCCAGGTGGCACAAGCAATTAAGTGCTTTACTATTGACCAAGAGGTTGGCAGTTCAAACCCACTTAGAGACACTTCAAAGAAAGCCCTGGCTACCATTTCCATAAGGATTATAGCCAAGAAACCCCTATCGAGCAGTTCTACTCCACAGCACATTGTGTCATAACCCACCTAACCAACGGGCTTGGTTTTATTCTTTCTTTTTGGGTGGCAGCAATATTAATATAAGAGCCCTGATAGCGCTGTTGGGTAAGAGTTGGACAGCTGGCCACAAGGTTGGAAGTTCAAGCCCACCAGCTGCTCCTAGGGAGACCCTAAATATGATTATAATCCTACATAGTAGATGAGATTGCGATGAGTTAGAATGGACCCCGTGGCAGTGGTTTGGGGTTGTGCTTTTTTAATTAAACCATTAAAAAAATCCGTTTCAATTAAATGACAGCCAAGATGTACTGATGGGAGGTCCCTTGAAATCAGGGCTGGGGAACTTTTTTTTTTTTGGCCAAGGGCCATTTGGATATTTATAACATCACCTATAGGTCATACTTGTGAGTCGAATAATTAAGTCAGCCCTGATGCGATGGCTGGAACTGCTTCTCTCTGGTAAAGGGCGAGATGTAGCTGATGGTGATGATTTCCTGGGTCTTGTAAGCCTGTGCTCTGGACGTGCCCCATCTCTGCTCTTTCAATGATAAGATCCGAGGAGTCTGGGAGGATGCTTCCCACAGGGAACCATTCTTGGCCTGGTTGGCACATAGGATTTCACAATGAGCCCATGAGGAAAACTCAAGTGACCCAATAGTAGTTTAACTCAGCAGAGCAAGCACATTTTTCTCCCCCCACTCTAGGATGTGCATTGTGTTTTCTGAACCTGAAAGCAGGCTTGAAAGAGGAACTTTTCAGATCATCTGGACTTTTCATGTAGAATATTGATGCTCCAAGATTAGCAAAGTTCTACGGTTCCCAAGAGATTCCTGATTGAATACAGAATACTAGATTTGCTTTGGCTGGGTAGGGAGGGTGGGCTGAAAGAAGATGAATCTTCATATTTTTAGTAAGTGTTTTGTTGTTGTTAGTTTTTAATGATTCAAAAGATTACAGAGCTTAGTGGTTCCAATCACCAGCCAGCTACATAGGAGCAAGCTGTGGTAATCCGGACCATGTGCCTCTGTCCTACGGGGTCACTGTGAGTCGGAACAGGACCCAAAGACAATCAGGTTGGCTTTGGGATTTTAAGTATAGGTTCCCTTTGGTAGTGCGCAGTTCAAAGTCCATGTTCATTTGCATACCCTTGGGAGGGCACCACAGCCAGAGTACCAAGTAGTTTCAAACTTCAGCTTCACTCTGAGTCACATTTCCTACAGAAATAAGAGCAGCCAGCTCCCAGGACTGTGAGGCAAAGTGTGTCTTGTGGGTGCACTTAACTCAGAAAGAGACATTTTTGTGGAGGGTCCTGTTTCATGTCTAAACACATTGCGCTGAATATCAGCTTCGCAAACATGGAATTTGGATATAACAAATGCCATCCACAATACTCTTCCTGCTTCTAAGCTCCTATGCCTTCCCCTCCTCATCCCTCATCCCTTCCGCCTCTCAGTCATGAGCTAGCTCGCTCGCTCTCTCTGACACACACACACACACACACACACACACACACACACACTGACGCATCCTCTTTAATCAGCCCTGGCAAGCAAGGCCAAGAGAGATCTGGGGAAAAGATCTTCCTGGAACAGATTTCACCTTTCAGTTGCCTGAAAAGTGAACATCTGAAAATAGAGGCACAATCCTATTCCACTTCTTCGAGCCTTCCGGAGTGCTCAGCACTGCTTTGCACACAGAAGACACTCAATAATTAGTTTTGTTTCCTAGAAAAGTCAACGCAGGCTGACCCCCCCCCCGCCCCCCATCGGCCCAGGGCTCTGCATGACTAAAGTCTGAACCTTCTCTCCGCCGCAGAAAGACCAAGATACTCTGGCAGCGGAACATGCTGGCACGTCACAAGGGGGTTATTTAAAAACTCAACTGTGACTGTGAATGGAGAGAGGAAAGAAAGCCTTCGCCCGCCAATATACACAATACAGATCCTCTCTCCCTGAAGCCCGCCCCCCATTTTACTGAAGAGTCCACTTTTCAAGGCCTTGAAGTATGCTGACCCCTTGGAAACAGCCTCAATTAGGAAACTATCACATGGAAATAACTCTACCTTGAAATACCTCAAGAACAAACTGCAAAGCGCATTCCCCGAACAGGGCTCTACAGAAAGCGTCTAGGTGTTGCTCTCAAAGCTTGATGCATTCTGTCGCAAGTGTCTTGCGTTCTCCGGTGCCCTTCCCTCCTTCTGGCCCGCCACACTGGGGAGGGACGTGTGACACTCTTTCTGCCAAAGCAGTCAGCCGAGAAGAGGAGGTGGTGACTTGTAGCCGAGGAGAAGCGCCGTGTGTGCGAACAATCCAGAAACTGCTGTCAAAAGGTGAAGCGTTTTCTGGGAGATGCTGGTCACTCTCTCCCAGCTGTCATGTCTACTCCCTGACAGGCAGTCACCGCAAAGAGAGGCGAGCTCACTGGGCACCCATTCTACACACTGGTATCTGCACTTGGATCCTAAAGTGAAATATGTATTTCCCATAACCTCCTGGCCACTCACACTCATGAGTCTCTCTCTGGCAGAGAAAAGGCATCTTTGCCCTCAAAACAAGTGACGAGCCATGTTTTCCTTCAGCAAAGTGGCGCAGGAGAAACACCGAAAGCACAGTATCAAGCCATTTGGGGGTTATTCATGAAGTTGATATACAGGGTGTATGTTTCTTGAGTACCTATAACCTTCTTTATATTGGGGTCACCATGAACTGAAACGGACTCACCCACAAGAGACTGGACTTTTTGTTGGTGTTCTTTGTTGTTTGGAGGAGAGGTTGGGGGGTCGGGGGCATCCTAAGGAACCAAGCCTTGTGTTTGTTCCTGAAAGACAAGATTCACTTTGCCCAAGAAACTTAAATTCCAGGGACGCAGAAATAAACCTACTAGATACACACATCGTATGAGTGTTGGGAATAAGGCTGCTCTGAGGCGACTGAAGCATCTCAGGGATGGGGCCGGTGAAGAACACAGCAAGTACCATGGGTTGCCCGGAGAACAAATGAATCTGTCTGGGAAGGTGGACAGCCAGATGCTCCTCGGATGCAAGAAGGGTAAGACTCGGCCTCATGTATTGGGGGGCTGTTATCAGGAGAGCCCAGTCCTTAGAAAAAGGCATCCTGCTTCATCGATGAGAGGATGCGCCCAAAAGAGGAAGATCCTTCAGGAGCTGGCTTGGCACCAAGATTGCAACAATGGCCTTAAATATGACAAGTGTGAGGTGGTCCGTCCAGACCAGACAGTGTTTCTTTCTGTTGCGCATCGGGTGGCAGAGTCGGGACTGACTCAACGCCACCTAACAGCAATGATAACAACTTTTATCGTAAGAGGGTCCATGGTACAAAGCGTTAGTGCCCTTGGCAACTAAACGAAAGGATGGAAGTTCGAGCCCATCTGGAGGTGTTTGAGACGGAAATCCTGGCAGTGTAATTGCAAAAAATCCGCCATTGAGAAGGCTACGGAGCACAGAGGCACTGTGGCACACCGCGCATCACGGTGAACCAGAAAGCGCTCCACAGCGCGTGGTTTTGATGGTCAAAAGGAAGAGTTCAAGCGCTGGGGCTCGGTATACATTGTAGTCTCAGATGGAGTGATCGGTGTGGGCCAGGGTATGTCAGGGTTCTTAGAGAATCCAGGTTCTTGTTTGTTTTTGGTGATGTTCTAAACTAGCAAATTGTATCCTGCCATTTTCCCTGGAGGCTTGGAAATGCCTACACTGGCTAGGAACCTGGCTGGGACGTGAAGGGCTCTGGACTCTCTCTGCCTCGGCCTACAGCAGCGTCATGACCCTTTCTGCCTTGGCCTTGACCACTTCCTTGCATCCCTTGTCCTCCAACCCCAGGCTGAGCTGGCCAAGCTCCACCCTGGCTTTTCTAAAGTCACCCGGACAATCATACTGCCAGGCGTGGCTGCGCCACTGCCCCAGGAGCCGCAGCCGATCCCGCCCATGTCCTCGCAGCACAGGCGCAGCAGATGAATGCAGGCAGCGCTGATTGACAGCCCATTAATTACGTGGCTATGGTGATCTTTGCAGCCCACTACGCGAGTAGCATGCAAATCTATGCGCACGCCTCGGATTTACATTCATGCAGCAGCATAAGAAGAAAGAAGTCTTGCCAGTTCTTCCCAAGTTGGCACTGAGACGTCACCCAACCTGACAACATCCAGAACTAAGTCCGGGACATAGTCCTGTTTATTCAAGGTCTTTCTCACCCCTGCAGCTTTCTGTCTTTCAGGAAACAGTTTGTCTGCGTGGCTGAAGTCACACAGGCTTTTAAAACGCAGCCGTCCGGGAGAAGAAACAGACAGAAATGTGCTGTTTGCACATTCTCTGACAAACATTTTTATTCATCATCAGCCGGTTTGTTTTTCTAAGCTTAACAAGGCAGGAAGTCTTCAACACGAACACGTTAGCAGGGGCTGCCAAATTTGCTATTTGGATGCTCATGCCTTGCAGAATTCTTGCGCAAGCCAGCGGCGGATGGGAAGACAATGCTTCAGAGTCAGGGTGCATTTGCTCCATCTGTTTAAAACAGCATAGCTACCATTCTCATAGCCTACACAAACATGCATGCACACACACACACACACACACACACACTCCCGGGTCACCTTAAAATATTAGAAAAATTTAAAAGACAATTACTTTTAAAATAAAATTCAGACACCAATATGAATCTGTGCAATACAATGGTCGCCAAGCCACACGGATTCACACATGATCAAAAGAAATCGTTACAGACATGCTACCTTTTATAAAAGATGGAGGAAAAGGGAAAAAATGGTAGAGGAAAAACACAAATTATTATTCTTAGCGTCAACGGGAATGTTGGGCGGTCACACCTTTATAGAGGTCGGATTTAAGGTATAATTTTAATTTCTTAGTGGTATATGGAACTGTAAGTAGTTTTCTTAGGCATGTTTAAAGTATCATATTTGTTTGACATGAAAATGTCACTAATTTTAAGTCCTGAATAAGCATAGGCTTAGTTTTACTAAAAGTACCGGATACATGGAAAATCGCATTCATAAACTTTGAGAAACCAGACACCTGTTATAATTGGCGATGGATGTTCAAGTTTAGAAAGGGGTCCCGGTTCAGTCAGGCAGCTCCAGCCCTCTGTGTGACTCTCAGCATGTCCCTCCACCTCTCCCGTCTTGCTCACCATGTCACTCAACATGGAGACTGGGATGGATAAGCTCCAAAATTTCCTTATGGCATGAGAAACCAGGCAAGAAGATACAAGGGCAGTCATTTTATTAATAGACTTTTAAAAAATTACCAGAGTAAATGCTGTTGGGGTGATTTTGGAAACATCAGGAAAGTACCCAGCAACCAAGAAATAATGAGAGCCACAGTATTTTCTTGAAGTAAAAGCCAGTCTGGAGTTGGGGGGGAAGACACCCTCTCACCCACTGAAAAGGTCCTCAGAAACAAGCTCCTCAGGCCGAGTAAGAAAAGGATAAAATAACTGCAGAAGAAATGAGCCAACATGGAAGAGTGAAACTAACCCTCCTCCCCGCCCCAGCCCCCACTCTTCAAGGGACGGCACAAAGAAAGCTAGTAATGAGATTTGGAGAGGGAATTTGTGTTCTCAAGGCCTCCGTTTACTCACTTGTGAAAAAGTGATTAGAAACTGTATGTCTTTCAGACTCCTGTGACTACTTAGTTTGAAAACTATAAATATACTAGTGCTCTTTAAACTGCACGTAGCTGTACATGCTTGTTATTATCGCAAATCCCACCAACAATTTTCAACGTAATGATTAATCCAACAAGCATGTATTAAATCCCTTCATAACGAAAGTAATTTTATGGTTGGGGGGTCACCACAACATGGAGAACTGTATTAAAGGGTCGCGGCATTCGGAAGGTTGAGAACCGCTGCTCTAGCCAAATGAGGCATGGTCCATATTCTCAGAGAGCTCGCTGTCTAGGATAGGGGATGAGCTTAGAGACAGAGGAGCAAATAGCCGATTATGGAGCCAGCGGAGACGGACAATCCAAACGAGCAAAGGACCAGAGGACAACAGAGGAAACGACATAGCAATTAACCCAGAACAATGAGGAGAAAAACAAAGAAGCAGACCTTTCAGGAGTTCATGAACAACATGGGCAATGACTAGGACACCAGAGAGACCAGATCACGTTGGGCGAACTGTGTTTGGTTCTGTAGCTCTGGAGCACAGGCTCTGAGAGAAATGGAGAGAAACATAGCTGGATCTTGCAGGATCTGTTAAGGCAGTTCAGAAAGCTACTGTGTATGCTTAGGAAGCACTGGATGGGTATTAAATAAAGAACCGAAATAATATTATGAAGAATGGATTGAAAAGGAAGTGGGACCGAAGGCAAGGAGATAAGTTAGACTAATATTCCAACAGAAAAACTATGGTGGTAATAACAATGTAAAATTAATTTTAAAAACCTCTTCCATTGAGTCAATTTTGATTCACAGTGATCCTTTATTGGGTTCTGAGATTACATATCTTTACAGAAGCAGGCAGCCGCAACTTCGTCCCACAGAGTGGCCCGTGAGTTTGAACCACCACCTTTGTGGTTAGCAACCCAGTGCTTAATCCACAGTGTAACCAAGGAGCAATGAAATACAGAGAGGACAGGGTAAGACACAAAATAACAACAATAATATATAATTGATCATGGATTCATGAGGGTGGGAGGGTGGTAATGAGCTGTTACCATGGGCTCAAGTAGAAAGAAAATGTGTTGGAAATGTTGATGGCAATATGTGGACAAGTGTGCTTAGTTGAATGATGGCTTGGCATAAGTTTGTAAGAGTCCCCCCCAACAAAGTGATTTTCTAAGGAAATAGAGAGAGGAATATGAACTATAACAGAAAAGCGAACACCTCATAGTATCTTTATTGAGGCTGCTATAAGCTTCATAACAAAATCAGGCAAAAACAACACCAAAAAATTACACTTTAATATCACATTAGAATTGAAAAGTACAATTCAATATTATGATATCACTTCTTTTGAATGTAAATCTCTAAATAATTAATCTGAGATGTATGAAAACACAGCACATCGTGACCAAGTTTAGTTTATTCGAGGTTATTTGGTACAATATTAGAATATCACCTTGGCGGTTAAAGGACTCAAACCATGCAGTCATCTAGATAGCTGACTATAAAGCAGTTAACGGAGCAATACAATAAAAGAACTCCTCGTCAACTCTGAAAAGGAGAAAAGACCATGAATTTGATAAAGAGCACCAACAAAATACTTTACAGACATCACAGGCCATGGTTCAACATGGAGCGCTCCTTCCATATTCATGAGCATTAACAAGGATGTGCTCAATCCCCAATTCATCATGCTATTGAAAGGCTTACCCATCGCAAGATTTTAAAAATAGAATAGAAGATCATTTGAAAGGGATTTTTAAAACTATATGCACACATATTATTGAGATAAATAAGGTTTAATGGAAATAAGGTCAATGCTTGTAATTCTATTCTGTTTCTTCATGACAGCAAGAAATAATTAAATTCATTGCTGTCTAGTCAATCCCTTATAGAAAATAATAGGACTGCATGTAGGCTTTTCAAGGTTTTATTTACAGAAGCAGACCCCACAGATAGGTGGGTTAAAACTGCAGCCTTTGGGGTTAGTGGTCAAGTAATTTACTGTACTGCCAGGGAAATATATATATCTTATATATATATATATTTTTATATATCCAAAACATTTAATAATTTACAATATGAGTAAATCTAATAATCTAAAAAACTTTGTCCAAGATCTTTAAAGATAAATGCAAACACACATCATGGTCATAGGTAGAAAGATGTCCATTTTCTCTTAACAGATTAATCATTTTAAGATCATTGTAATCAAAATTATAAGAGGGATTGATTAATTAATTCTAACATATATATAGACGAGTCAAAGGCCCAAAAGATCCAAAAGAAAAATGAAGTAGAGAGCATTTTCCTTCCATACATGAAGACACCATATTAAGATCGTGAGCTACTGGCACAAAAACTAGAATGGAGAATCCAGAAACAGACGCACAAATTATTGAAGCTCATTGAAGAAAAAAAGAGCTCACCACTAAAGGCTAAAAGAACTGGTTATCAATATGACAAATAAGGAATGAACTTTGTAATCAGCAAAACATGGATGAGGTTGCAAAATAAGTGAACTATTATGAATTAAATTGTGCAGAAAAAAATATGTTGCAAATCCTAACCGGTATAGTTAAGGGGTCCAGTGGCATGGAGGTTGCACGTTGGTGACTGCTAACTGCTAGAGGTCAGTAGTGGTCAGAATCAACTTAAGGACCATGAGATTCTATGGTTACATTTACAATTCCATGCAGGAATGTGCTGCCTTTGTCATGTCAATGCGACTGGATGCATGGAGGGTGCATCCTCAATGAATCTATATTGAAATTTGTTGTTAGGGGCCATCAAGATGGTTCTGCCCCCCAGGGACCGTATGCACAGCAGAATGAAACCATGCCCACTCCTGGACCATCCTTACAATTGTTCCTGTGCTTGAGACCATTGTTGCAACCACTGTGTGAAGCCATCTCCGTGAAGGACTTCCTCTTTTAGGCTGCCCCTCTGCTTTCCCTAGCCGGATGTCCTTCTCCAGGGACTGAAGTCTCCTGACAACATGTCCAAATATGTAAGATGACGTCTTGCCATTCTTCCTTCTAAAGAGCATTCTGGATGTTCCTTCGTCCAAGATGGATGTTTTTGTTCTTTAGCAGTCCACAAGACCTTCAATATTCTTCTCCAGAACAATTCGAATGTACCAACTCTTCTGTGGTCTTCCTTGTTCAATGCCCCTCTTCCACACGTATATGAGGCAATTGAAAATACTATGGCTTGGGTCAAGCGGACTTTAGTCTTCAAAGTAATATTCTTGCTTTCCAAAATGCTAAAGAGGTCTGTGCAGCGATGTACCATTTGTTCTCGTCGCTGCTGCTCTGATTGTGGACCCAAGCAAGATACGTCCTTGACAACTTCAGTCTTTTCTCTATTCATCATGTCACCTTTGGGTCCAGTTGTGAGGATTTGGGTCTTCTTTACATTGAGTTGTAATCCATACAGAAGGCTGCAATTATTGATCTTCATCAGCTAGTGCTTCCAGTCCTCCTCATTTCAGCAAGAAAGTCATCTGCATATTGCAAGTACTTAATAATCCTTCCTCCAACCCTGATGTCCCATTCTTCTTCATATAAGCTAATTTCTCTGTTTATTTGCTCAGCATACAGATTGAACAAATATGGTGAGAGGATGAAACCCTGACAAGCGCCTTTCCTGATTTAAATCCCTATAGTATTCCCTTGTTCTAGTCGCATAACTGCCTTGTGATCCAAATGCAAGTTCTGCATAAGCACAATTAAGTGTTCTGGAATTTCCATTCTTCTCAAGGCTATCCACAAAGTCATGATCCACACAGTCAAATGCATGTCAACAGAATACAAGCAACTATCTTTCTAGTATTCTCTGTTTTCAGCTAAAATCCATCTAACATCAGCAATAATGTCCCTTCCTCCATGTCCTCTTCTGAATCTGGCCTGAATTTCTGGCAGCTTCCCATCAAAGTATTGCTGAAACCATTGTTGGATGATCTTCAGCAAAATTTTACTTGCATGTGATATCAATGATGTTATTCTATAATTTGAGTATTCTCTTGGAACACTTTTTTTTTTAATTGAATAGGTACAAATACAAATCTCTTCAAGTCAGTAGGCCAAGTAGTGGTCTTCCAAATTTCCTGGCATGGACCGGTGAGTGCATCCAGTGCTTCATCAACTTGTTGAAACATTTCCATTGGTGTTCCATCAACTTCTGGAGCCTTGGCTTTGGCTAATGCTTTCCGTGCAGCTTGAACTTCTTCCTTCCCTGCCGCTGGTTCTTGCTCATAGGCTATCTCCTGAAGTGGTGGAATGTCCACTTGTTGTATGTTCTTTCCATCTTCCTTTGTTGCTTCTTGCATCATTCAATATTTTTCCCATATAATCTTTCAATGATTACAGCTCAAGGCTTGAATATTTTTCTTGAGTTCTCTCAGTTTTGTAACTCTAGGTCGTGGCATATTCATTATAGTCTACTTTTTCAAAGCTGTCCTTTGAGATTTCCTATTCAGCTCTTTGATTCATCATTTCCTCCATCTGCCTTAGCTACATTATGAGTAAGAGCAAATTTCAGTATCTCTTCTGCCATCCACGCTGACATTTTCTCTTTCCTGTTTTTTTAGTGGCCTTCTGAGTTCTTCATGCACAGTCTTCTTGTACGTCTTTCAACAGCTCATCCGGTCTGTCATTAGTGTTCAATGCAGCTAATCTGTTCTTGAACTTCAAGTGCTATAGACTCAAGGTTGTATTTTGGTTCTCGAGGCGGCCAAAGGATAACATGGTGAGGCTAAAGGAGATGGCCCATGCTGAACTGACCCGAACCCAACCAGGTGAAGATAACATTTTTGAGCCTGTGAATTGGTGCATATTGTTGCTGATGATCTGTCCTGATTTGACTTTGCTGATGGCTACAGACTCACAGAATTCCAACTGGAATGGAGATTCTTCACATCAAAGAACACGCTTGTCTCCCCAGAGACCTGGGTTGATGTAAGTGGACAGTATAGAAATTGGATATGCAAAATGGGGAAAATATAGGCATGAAGGACTGGCTTACAAACTTCCATAGGTAGGGGGATATGCTTGTAGAATTTATAGGACTACAGTGTAGATGTTCACTTACCTGCAATTGTTAGGCATAGAAGATCTGTTTCGTTCACTTACAGCCTATTATGTTTAAATAAGGCTGGCACATCTGGAATTTTGTATATTTTAGTTTTATCCTGGTAAGCGCAAATATGATTTTATTATTGCTTTGTTTAAAATTTATATATGGTTAAAGAGTTGTGTGAAAGTGTCAAATTGACAAGGGGTGGTCTGTGATAGTTACATAATTTCATGCCAACTTGATGAATAGAGCGTAGGGGTGGAAGTTAGCCCCACCCCTCTCTCCATCATTGTTTTAACTTGGAAAACCTCTGGTATTTTGTGGCTCCTTTCACTTTCAGTGATGAGTCCACACCTTCCTCTCCTATCATGTCCCTTTATTGCCTAATGACTTCTTCTCTTTGTCTTGTTTTGTTTCTATTTCTTTGCTTCCAGCAGTCAGCCCTGCTGGCAGCGTGGGTTCCATGCTGGGTTGAACTTCAAAGCCACCAGATTTTTGTTCCTTTAAAGATTGATACCCTCAGAAGCACAAAGAGACCATTCTACTCTGTCCTATAGCGCCACTATGAGTCAGAATTAGCTCACTGGCAGTGAAAGCAGTCAACTCTGTGGATGCATCTCATAGTCAGAATAAGAGATTTCTAACAGACTGGGGTACAGCCCCAAAGTAACTCTCCTGGGCCATGCACCCTCATCTACTTGGTTCAGCATGGGTAGTAGAGCCATGGGTGGTTATTCACTTTTAAATATTCTGAAGATTTTAATTTTGAAATCATAAATTTATATAACTTTTACCTTCAGTGCTAAATTCTTAAAGACCTTTCCCACCCCAAGAGCTGATATTTACTTAAATAAACTTGATCCTGCTAATCAGAATCGCTTGGGGGTCGTGTGTTTTTATGGAAAGGGGCAGTCAAATGGGTCCATGCTGCCCTTTCCTCCACACCTATGTCAAGCCACCTGAACCTCTGGAAAACCTCACTGCTGGGCTGGAATGCAGCCTCGTTTGGAGAGGTTACAGGCTTCGCCATGCCCTGACGCAGACTCCTAAAGGTGGTCCACAGTGCTTTTATCCTCTAGAGAAGAGATGAGGGGTTTAGGGACAAGAAGTTTTTCTCTCTGAGCCTTGAGAAGGGAATGCTTTAGTCCTTTCTGTGGGCCCTTTGGGGCATTGTTTATGAATTTTCCTCTCATGGACAGGATGGGAGTCACTTTGTTCTAGTGGATTTCAACACCAATGTGCACGCAAAGGGGGATAAAACTGCATACCTAAGGGGCTCAGCAGACCAAGAGAGAGAAAAAAGAAGCAGCACACTCAGATCAGCTATCTCTTACGGAAATAGAACTGCTGGAGGAGATATACGAAAACTTGAACATCACAAACTAAGGACACATAAGGAGATTCCAAGTTGAAGCAATTTTCTTAACATAAAACTAAAATAAGATTTTCAAACTAAAAACCTCATGAATGAATTAAAGAATGCCAAAATATGGGAACAGCCACAAAATATAATGCAAAACAACACAGTATAATTCATAAAGGAAAAGATAAGTGACTTAGAGGACAGACTTAGGAATAGTGGAGTACTAGAGAGAGCAGGAAGAGAAAATGGCATAGGTAGAGACAATAATGAAACACTATTAGTAGAAAATTTACTTAAATGTAAAAGACATTCTGAAAGGACTCACTGAATTATAATCAGGATGGATGAAAAAAGATATATTTCCCAGAATGTGTATAGGTACTGAAAAATTAAAACTAAGTTCACTTGTTTCTTTTAATTTATCTTAATGTGTGTTCTGTTCAAAGGCTTACCTACATCTACCCAGAGGTATGTGACAAGTTGTGAAAAAGAAGCATATCCTACTTGCTTTAGGGCAGAAACCCAGGCTTTTGAGATGAGGACCAACTAGGGGGAAGGTGAATAGAGGACAATAAAGCTGCCAGGAAGGCAGGAAAAGAACTAAGGTAGTTAAAGTTTATGGTGCCAACCTGGCTGATAAACACATGTGGGGTTAATGTGGGCAAAGGGATAAATGGCTCAGTGAGCGTCCCCTTTCTAGGTCTTGGGTCTCTTGCTTTCTGATGGTCGGACCAGGGTGCAGCTGCCTTAGCCAGTTCCCTGCTTCAGATGGCAAGGCTCACTTCCCGCAAGACATCCCACATGGACCTACCCGATGCAGCCCTGAGTGCTGGAGCAGCCATGTGGAGACCCCTGCCAACACTGAGAGGTTTACGCGTTCATGGATTCAGCTTTCCTCCTGCAGTCGGCATCGCTGCGTGTGTTTTGTGAGGTGGAGGAGGACTTTGTGGATTGGTGTTGGATATATGGTTTAAGGTCAGACTTGTGGGCTTGGGCAGCACTGGGTTGACATATTTTCTTGATGTGCACTTACCCTTTATATAAAACTCTCTTATACATATGAGTTTCTGTGGATTTGTTTCTCTAAAGTACCCAGACTAACACAGAACCCATCATGGGCCTTCTACACCAGCTCAGGACAGTCACAAACGTCCATGTTTCCGGGGCCTCACTCCCACTTTGCTGCCCTGAGGGCAGATGAAAGGAAAAACTACCTGTAATTATTGAATAATTGTGATATGGCAGCAGCATGCAGGATACTTGGCCTAATTGATCTACTGCAATCCCACACCAACCGTAAGGCAGTCAATGCCATCCCTTTTACAAAACAACAGGAACAAAGTCAGCTGTTACCACAGTAAGTGAGCTGCAGAATCTGTTAGAAAACTCACTTATTTTCACCTCACAGAGAGCTATATAGGACATAAAATACTTTTTCTTTAGGCAAAGATAAAAGAAGTCAGTCATAGAGTAAAAATATATAAGAGAATATCTAGGAGGCATCAAGGTAAGGAGGAATTTTTTTAAAGGCAAATGATAAATAATAAGGCGAATAACTACCCACCCTTCATTCATCCAACAAAGACTTTTATACGTCTATCATATTGCACCAGCTCATTCTTGAGATACAGTGCTGGATGAAAGAGGCTAAAACTGCTGCTGTCCTAGAGATTGCATTCTCAAGAGAAACTACAAAATACAGAGAGGTTGTGCATTGAAGACAACATACAAATGTTTTAAAATATAATAAGTCAAAATAGGAAGCAGACTGAAATTAGATATTTTCATAGGGCTAATATCCAGAATACATAAGTGAGATCTACAAATAACTGAGAATGTAAAAACTCATATATTGTGAGCAAAGAAAACAATCCACAGAGGTGGAAACCCCCAGGTACTGTATTCTTATGCAAAATAGCGCATGCACCCTCCATTCCTTTGCCGCCTCACCATCCCCCTTCCCCAGGGATACGTCACCCTCGTCCCAGTGAGGGGAGTGTGGTCTGCTCCCTATTCTTTTCTTTTCTTTTTCAGCACAGTGCAAAAACAAGTTGGCACAGTCTTGGAAGAGAGTCTTTTATCTTTGAAGGGGAACATGAGGTGGGTAAGCAAATATAGAAGACATATATTATTGGTGTAAAACGATGATAATCAGGAAAATACAAAATATTACTATCATAGAGGTACCACTTCACCATCATGAACATTTAAAAGCCAGCAACGTCAAGCACTTGAATAAATATGGTACACGTGGATCCCTGGATTATTAGACTATAAATTTATATCCCCATTGTCCACACTAATTTTTCCATAGCTAGTAAAGCTAAAGAGGGGCTTTTCAACCAGCAGCTCCACTCCTAGCCACAGACCTGAGAGAAACTAAGGTATGAAAAGAGAATGTATGAAATAATTTGTAAAAACAAAATTGGGAACAACTAAATGTCCAGCAAAAGACTGAATAAATGAATTTTGTTGTATTCACACAATGGGATACTACACAACTGGGAAAATAAAGTAACGTATTTGACAAGTGGGTGAATCTTACTCGAAGATGGTCCAATACTGTGTTTTTAGAAAGCAAGGTGCAGAAGAATGCTCACAATACGATTCTAATTATATAGCACTTAAACAGTATAAAACGATACTATAGAATCTGGTTGGGAGTGAGCAGCAAAAGTAATAAGAAAAGAAAGTGTGGCGATCGGATTCCACGTTAACTTGAACCTGTGTGAAGGTGTAGGGGTGAAGCCCATCCTGTCAATAAGTTCACAGCCTGCTGATGCCTCCATGAGGGTGCAGACTTCTTATAAGGGAGACACAGAGAGCTTCCGTTTCCCACTGCCCTTTGCCTTTCTGGTTTTTAGGGCCATGGCTCCCTCCAGAGTGGCCCCACGTGGGCCACTGAACCCTCAGAGTTGTTGGCAGCCTTCCATGTTTCCACTAACCTTGGATCCACGAGACTGCACTCACCAGCCTGTGATCTCCCTACATCCCACTTCACCTTTCGGCATCATCCATCCACAGCTTTGTGAGTCTGAAGAGGGCTCCAACTAGCATCAGACTGATGGAATTTAAAATGGTCTGGAATGCTTTCTTAACATAAAATTCTTTCTTATACATAGATGAGTGTGTTAGGCCAGGTTGCCTAGAGAAACAAATCCAGAGACACTCATCTATGTGTAAGAAAGAGTTTTAGATCAAGAAGTCATTATAGATTGATAAAACACCCCAGCCCAGTCCAACTCAAGTCCTTAAGTGTGATACTAGTCCATAAGACCCTATTCAGACTCAAACAGTGCAGAGCAATGATGCAGAATGAAAGAATATCACAGGTGAGAGTTATGTGGTTGCAGTGGCAGTGGATGCATCTCCAGGGCTCTGGCTGCCATCAGGGTCAGCGAGCAGGAAGGTGAAGGTAGCGAGAGAGGGGGAGGTTCCCAGGATCCTCCTTAGGAGAAGGCCACACCCACAGAGAGGACCATCAGGCAGTGACCTGACTGACAGGCTGAACCCCACCCCTACACTTTTATGTATCTTCAAGTTGACATGAAATTATGTAACTACCATAGTGAGTGTCACTGATTTTGTTTCTCAGACAACCCAACCTAACACAGAAAGGGTATCATAAATTCAAAATTCAGGACTGTGTACTGATAATGTTTAATTTCTGAAGTTGGAAGGTATTACATGATTTTCATTCTATTATCATTTAATCATTTTATATATTAATTATTACATAAAAATGCATCAAACTAAGCAGAAATATAAAAAAGAGAAGCACAACAGCTACAAGACATAGAACAAAGATACTCAAAAGATAAATTAATTCCATACTTGCTAAATTGTAAACAAGTGCTGTTTGCTTTATATTTCAAAGCTGCTATGAACACCTGAGAAAAGACTCTGAAACTTTCGCTTAATTCTAGGGCTGGTAAGACAAATGGAAGAAATTATTAATTCAAAGAGCAGAATAGAAATTTTCAAGAGCCGATTGAGAAGATAAAGTCAAATATTATAATGAAATGTGTAAAGACCTAGAGTTAGAAAACACACTCAGAATATCTTTAAAGAACTCAAGAAAAAAACCCAAGCCTCATGTTCTAATAATGAAAGATTCTATGGGAAAAATATTGAACAACAAAAGATTCATGCAAAATGAGTGGAAAGAATACACAGAGTCACTTCTACCAAAAAGAACTAGTGACATTCACTATTTCAAGAGATAGCACACAAGCAACGAATCACTGGCACAAAGGCAAAAGTCCAAACTGCAAGAAAAGGATTAGCTGAAAACAAGGCTCCAAAACTTGATGGAACGCCAAATGAAATGTTCCAACAAGCGGATGAAGCCCTGGAAGCATTCATGTATATATTATAGGAAATTTGGAGGAGACCGACCTGGCCAACAGACTGAAAGAAAACCATATGTGTACCCAAACGAAAGAAAGATGACCCAATGGAATACTCAAAGTATAGAACAATACCATTAATATCGCATGCAAGTAAAACATTGCTGGAGATCATCTGACATTAGTTGCCGCAATACACCGACGGAGCTGCAAGATATTCGGGCCAGATTCAGAAGGGAATATGAAACAAGGGATATCATTTGATGTCAGATGGACCACGGCTAAAAGCAAAGAATACCAGAAAGAAGTTTACATGTGTTCTATTGGCTATGCAAAGAGATTTAACTGTGTGAATCATAGCAAACTATAGGTAACCTTGAGAAGAATGGGAATTCCAAACCACTTCATTGAGCTTTCCTCCAGGTTCTCCACAGTGTGTTTTGGATGAAGTGTTCCGGAATACCTATGCTTCTCAAGACTATCTATAGTTTGTTTTCTTAAGATCACCTAAGGATGGTTATAGTTCAATTTGCTCAAGATCATACACCAATAATTGCAGCAATACATTGACAAGGAACTGCCACCAATTCAGACCGAATTCAGAAGAGAATGTGGAACAAGGGATATCACTGTTGATGTCAGATGGGTCTTGGCCCAAACGAGAGAATGCCAGAAAGATATTTACTTGTGTTTGATTGATTGTGCAAAGACACTCAACTGTGTGGACCATAATAAACTGTGAATAACATTGAGAAGAATGGGATGTTTGGAACATTTTACTTTGCTCATGAAGAACTTGTACATGAATCAAGAGGGAGTTGTGGGAACAAAACAAAGGCATACTGCATGGTTTAAAGTTCGGAAAGTGAGAGTCAGGGTTGTCTCCTCTCATCCTACTTGTTTAATCTATATGCTGAGCAAATCATCAGAGAAATTGTATTATATGAAGAAGGACATGGCATTGGGATTGCAGAAGGTTTACTAACAACCTGAGATATGCAGATGACACAACCTTGTTTGCTGAAACTGAAGAGGAACGGAAAAGCTTACTGATGAAGGTCAAGGATTGCAGCCTTCAGTGTGGATTACAACTCAATGTAAGGAAGACCAAAATCCTCACAATTGGACCAATAGGAAACCGTGACAAATGGAGAAAAGATTGAAGTTGGCAAGCACTTCATCTTGGTTGGATTTACAACCACTGTTCATGGGAGCAGCTCTCAAGTGATCAAAGGACACATTGCATTGGTTTATCTGCTGCACAGACCTCTTTAAAGCCTGGAAGAGCAAGGATGCTACTTTAAGGGCCCAATTTTCCATTGCCTCAAGTCCATGTGCAAATTGGACAATGAATAAGAAGGCTGAAGAAGAAGCAATGCATTTAAATCATTGTGTTGGCAAAGAATCTTCAAAGGCCCACAGACTGCCAAAAGAACAACAAATCTGTCTTGAAAGAAGTACAACTAGAATGTTACTTAGAGGCAAGAATGGCGAGATTCTGTCTCATGTTCTTTGGACACGTTGCCAGGAGACACCAGTCCCTTGAGAAAGACAGTGTGGTTGGTAAAGCGCGGGGCAACGACAAAAGGAAGGCCCTCCACAAGATGGGTTGTCACAGTGGCTACAGTCACAGAACAACTACAGAACAACTTTGAGGACGGGACAGAACTGGACCGTGGATTGTTCTGTTATGCATAGGGTGGCCATGCTTCAGAACCGACTCGATGGAAACTAACAACAACTTGAACCCCTTAAGCTTTGAACTGCCAACCTCATGATCAGGAGTTCAAAACCATCAGCCACTCTACAGGACAAAGACTAGGCTTTCTACTCCCAATGTTGGAAAACCACAGGGACAGTTCCACCCTGTCCTATAGCAACTATGAATCAAAGTCAACTCGATGGCAGTGAGTTTTATCGTCTACTTGACTCCCCAACTCAATCTGAACCTCTTCCAAGATGGAGACTAGATCCTCTAATGAGTGCTCACAATGTTCTAGATTGCGTGCTAAACTGTGCGAAGCGCCCAATGCAAATGGATATGTTGGCCTCAAGCAATAAGAAAGAAGAGAAAAATAGGAAAGGCAATGTGAGAGAAAAGACATATGCAGAAACAGCTCAGTTACTGGGCATAAACTCAATAAGGGAGGATGTTCTGGTGGCGAGAGGATCAGGAAAGACCTGACCCTTAAAGGATCATTAGGATTAAAAATAGAGAAGCAAGTGGCGGAAGTCTTCAGAAGAGGGAAAGAATAAGAAAAGAAAGGCATGGTGCGTAGGAGGTGCATTTGACCAGCATGTGGGCACCTGATCAACCGCACTATTTGGAGGAGAGTTAAGTCTCAGACAGGGAGAGAGTACAATTTCAAAGATGTCTATCATACAATAGGTTGTCATAAGCAAATGATCCTGACAAGTGTCTGTTTTCTTCCACCCTCTCTGATAATGTTCAATTCACCGTGGCCCAAAGAAATGACCAGTTTTATTGAGTCAATACCTCAACTGAATGCATGGCCCCAATCCAAATATTTCCAAGTGAATTTCCTTGTACTCTTGAACCTCTGAAAAACATCAGGCAAGCTTTGAAGGCCTGCCTGGAATGTCTTCATCCACCATTATACAAAGAAGCCTGTTTGGACCACCTGGAAACAGGGCTGGGCAATGTCCCAGGGAGGAAAAAGGGTGGACAGCAAATCAGAATAGATTCATATTTCTTTGCAAGCTATAAACAACACATTTTTGTAGCTAAAGAAATAAACATAGCTCGCTTCGAAGAAAGCAAACATCTGTAGGAAAATCATTAGATAACATCTGGTCTCTGGTAGAAAATTAAGGAAAACAGAATGATTCAAGCCAAGTCAAAGAAAACACAAATTAATATTATTTAGACTACAGCACTATTGAGCTTCCTTGTACAGTAAACAAACAATGAATTCTCTCTACCTTTTAACACCAATGTTCTCCAAATAGACACCAAGTTAATTCTTTTTCTGAGACACCAGTCAGTAAAATCATCTCAGCTCTCAGTGCCAACAGCAAAGATGAGACTATCAGTAGGCCCCTTTGGCACATGAGGAAAATGGAACAGAACAAATTGGGGTAGTTAGTGGTACAAATTAAATTGTGTCCCCTCAAAAAATGTGTCTTTAAACCCTGGAACCTGCCAAGAAAACTCTTTTAAAAAATAATTTTAAGAAACCTTGCCCCAATATCTGTACATATGATCCTGTTTGGAAATAGAGTTTTCTTTCTTATGTCAATTAGGTTTTGACCATGCACAGTGGGTTCCCAATCTAATAACTTTTGAGTTATAAAAATAGCAACAACAACAAAAAAGACACAGACATGCATTGGGAGATGAGGAAGACAGACAATGGAAACAAAAGCATCTAAAAGGGTTGCTTGCAGTTACTAAATGCTGAAATAGACCAAGAGAGCCATCCTCCTGGAGCCAGGTCCTGAATTTGGACTGGGAACCTCAACGACCAAGAAAACTAACTCCTATTCTTCAAAGATACCCACGTGTGCCGTATGTGTTATGGAAGCACTCAGAAAATAAGACAAGCAGTAAAAGAAGGAAGAAAAGCAAGAAGGTAAGGAAGACATGCTTATCATGTTATGGGTACAATGACTCAGCAGATACCCACTGGCATGGACGGTGGATGTGGTCCAATGCAACACGACGTCAGATGAAATAAAGGTGTGGGGCCTGGCCTTCCTTATTCTGTGATCAGTTTCTTTTCTTTTTTTTTTCAGTTTCTTTTCTGTTACATAATCCAGATATTCTGTTTATCCCATTCCTGAGTATTTAAACATAAGGTCAACCATGTATTAATGTCATGGAGAATATAAAGAAACCTGCTACAATCAAAAGCCCACCCCCAAGGGGTCACAGAGTAATATGTCAACATTCAAGTAACTAAGATAGCCAAATACTCACCAACTACTTTCAGTGCTCTTCCTGGGTATAAAGTAGGAGTTCACATCCCATCGCAACCCTGTGATTTGCTTTGACTGAAATGTGAGTGACATCTGTCATTTTTGTTCAGAAGCTTTACAAACCAATAACCAATTTTCTCTTTCCCTCTGGAATGGAAACATGTTTCAGATGACAGTAAAGTTTCAGCACTAAGGAGAAATGTGGCATACGGCACGAGAGAAAGGAAAATTCCTGACAACATGTGCAAAGTATATGAGATGAAGTCTCATCATCCTTGTCTCCAAGGAGCATTGTGGCTGTACTACTTGCAAGACCTATATGTTCATTCATTTCACAGTCCATCAATGTTCTCCACCAGCACAATGATTCAAATGTGTCTAATCTTCTTTGGTCTTCCTTACTCAATATCCAACTTTCACATGCATAGAAAGCAATTGAAACTGTCAGGGCTTGGAGCAGGCACACCTTGGTCCTCAAAATAATAGCCTTGCTTTTCAACACTTTAACGAAGTCTTGCACCACAGATTTACCCAATGCGATGCATCATTTGGTCTCTTGAGTACTGCTTCCCTGAGCATTGATTTTGAATCTAAACAAGACAACATCTTTCACAACTTCGATTATGTATCATGATAAACGGAGAAAAGATCGAGGTTGTCAAGGATTTCGGTTCACGTTACATTAGAGCTGTAGTCCATTCAAAAGGCCGACGTCCTGGATCTTCATCAGCAAGTGCTTCAAGTCAGCAAGCACTCCACATTCTGAGCAAGCAGAGCTGTGTCATCTGTACATCAAAGGTTGCTAATAAGCCTTCCTCCAAAGCTGATGCCAAATTCTTCTTAATATAACCCAGCTTCTCTTACGCTCCACACGCAGCTTGAATCTGGGGCGAGGATGAAGCCCTGACACACACCGTTCCAGATTTGAAACCATGCAGTACGGCCTTTGCTGTTTGCACAACTGCTCCTTGATCCATGCACAAGTTTCTCAAGGGCACAATGCAGTGCTCTGGACTTCCCATTCTTCTCAAGGCTATCCATAGTTTGTTAGGATCCACACAGTTGAATACCTTCACACAGTTAAACACAAGTAAACATCTTCTGGCATTCTCTGCCCTCAACCAAGATCCATTTGACATCAGCAATAATATCCCTTGTTTCATGTCCTCTTCTGAATCCACCGCTAAGCAATAAAGGGTGGTGGGTTTATGCCACAGCGTGGGTTGAGTCCTCTCCACATTGTCTCCCAGAAAATCTTTCCATTGTTTCTAATAGTGTCTGGTTGCTAAGAACGTTGCTAGGGTCCCCTCAGATATCAGAAGTCATCAACCGGATGTATAGTGGGCATCACCCAAGGAAACAGATCCTCACAGACAGGGCCTATCCAGACCTTGCAGAAGCACGGCCACTGAGCACGCCACATATCCTAGGAATTTGCACTGAGATGTTTCCCTGGCTTTGACAAAAGAAGCTGAGGAAGAGTTTACAGAGTGTGCAATACAGGGTGCCTGCTCTGCAGTTGTAAACTGTGCTGTCTGTAACAACTGAACCTCCCAGGGATGGGAAGAGTGGCTCAAAGGTCAGCTCAAAGCCGCTGGCCATCCTCCCAAGGCACAAAGTGGATCCCGGAAAGTGAAGCTACTGTTCATAGCCTCAGCAGAGGGCTGTCCAGGCCCTGGGAGGGTCTGCTCCCATTTAAAGGCTATGTGGGAGTGTTTCTTAGGTGCTTTGTTCCAGGCACTCCTGCTCCTAGGGGAAGGAGGCTCTGCTTCCTTAGTGTGAAGTATTTGCCCGTACTTTGCCAGGACAGCCAGGACTTTGGCATGATTGGCCACAGGCAATGGCCTTGTTTTCACTCTGCCTATCCTACACAGTTACCCTGCTCTGCTCTTTCAACCTGAGTGAAAGATGTCTACCAAATACTGGAAACAAGTGGGCAACCTTCCACCAGAAGGACAGGCATGCCCTTCACCAGCATGCTGGTTTTTCCATTCCATTTCACCCTTCCAAGATGCGTGGATGTAATCAAGACTGTAAGTGAGTATCAGGAAAGGGGAAGCTAAAGGGTTCCTCTGTGTGTGACAGTTCATCATATACGTAAATGGAAGAGAGCTAGGCTGAAAATCTCTCCCCGACCTTCCCCAGCAGCTCTCAACTGCTCTGTCTCCCATAAATAATATGGACAACCTGACCTCCTTTGCCTCAGAAAGAAATCTATCACGGCAAATTTTTTTAAAATTACCTTAGGAAAACAATCAAACGAAAACATTATAGATTTGAAAACTGCTTTTAGAAAAATCTTTCTGCAGACTTCCAGCAAGATGGCTGACTGTGCAGATTGCCTACACAGACCCTCTACAACAAAGACACGAGAGGCCAAATGAAGCAGAGATGCAGATGATGATCCAGGAACTCTGAACCTCAGATGAAAGGATAGAGAAGTGAATAGAAAGAATAATTTATAAATGATCAAGGGTTCATGAGGGAGGAGGGAATGGGGAGGAAAGAAAAAAATGAGCTGATACCAAGGGCTCAAACGGAAAGCAAATGTTTTGAGAATGATGATGGCAACAAATGTACAAATGTGCTTGACACAATGGAGATATATATATATATATATGAATTGTGATAAGAGTTGTATAAGTCCAATAAAATGATTTA
Source organism: Tenrec ecaudatus (assembly GCF_050624435.1). Classification (NCBI taxonomy): domain Eukaryota; kingdom Metazoa; phylum Chordata; class Mammalia; order Afrosoricida; family Tenrecidae; genus Tenrec; species Tenrec ecaudatus. The sequence goes on along the minus strand of NC_134538.1, from coordinate 49,289,168 downwards.
ATTTTTTTTAAAGCGAAGTGAGTAGAATAAGAAAAGAAATTGAACAAAAATTGTGAATAAGGTAACAGAACAGTGAGTGGTCAGCCGGTCTGACATAGCATGGCCATTTTGAACTTTAGCAAACAGTGTTCTGAACTGGACAGTGACCCTATAATTGGCTCTGGTCACCTAGGACTGCACACCCACACTGGTGGTTGGCAACCACAAGGTGCAATCTTCATCTTGTGCCCCACATCCTCCCAATATCTCAAAATGTAGCCAACCCCCATCCTCACTTACCAAGCTGCCAATGACAACCTAATTCCTGCATAGACTCTCTTCCAACTGAGGTTGGACACCCTCCATCATGGATTGGGTGCTGAATGCAGACTATTTTTTTATAGACACAGACTCTTCAGACACCGAGTGTGTAGACGCAGATTCTCAGCTTCCATGGGCCAGTATGCGTCAAAAATGCTGGATGGATGCACTGTCCCCAGTGAAACTCCAGACTGCCAGAAACTCCTTACAACACCAGGCACTCCCAGCTGCCCTCGTAGTCAGCAAGAAGCTTGTTCTAGATCCCGCCTCCTGACCCTCAGCCACCTCTGGTCCAGCAGGAACTGTTTTAGGACCAGGTACCCTGACTCCATCTACCTTGACAGTATCTTGTTCTGGGAACAGGAAACTCTCTGAGCTAACAGGAAGTATTTACAGAATCAGTTGCCCCTACATCAAACAGCCTTTTAATCCAGTAGGAACTCGGTTTGGCATAAGGGTCCTACCTCCCTGTGGCCTCTCTAGCCAGCAGAACATGCCATCCTAGCTGGGTGAACTGGGCCCACCACCTCCTAGACCAGCAGACTACTGTCTGGGTGGCGTCCCCACTACTTTTCATCTTTTTTTTTCCATTTTGTTCCTCTTTTGATTTTTCTTTTGTTTTTCTCCTTTATTTTCTCCTGTTTATATTTTCTCTTTTCCTTCCCTTCTTTATTTTCTGTCTTCTTCTTTTTTCTTATTATTATTCCCCTTTAAAATTATTTTTATTCCCTCCCTATTATTTTTCTTTGTTTTACACTTTTCTCCACCCCCTCCCCACTGGCTCACCTCCCCCCCATATGTTGCCCTTTAAATTTTTTTCCTTTTATGAATATGCTTGTTTTTCTCCTATTGCTTTATTTTCTTTGGTTTCATTTTTGTTTTGTTTTCATTTTTCTTTTTTTTCCTATGTCCTACTTGACTGGAAACAGTAACTCTGCCCACACAGCCCTGCCACACTTGCATCTCCTGAAGACACACTCATCAGGCAAGGGCTACCACCTATTCCTGCACATCCTGATTGACAGGTGGCTGATCACCTCAAGAACAGTGGGTAGAGAACTGCACATATTCTACAATCCTCTATCACACCCACCACCTTCTCACTCAGAAATATCTAAATAAAATAAGCAAAAAATGTAGAAGGGGACCAGCAAAACATATAATCTCAATTAAATATAAATAAAATAACACTATAATCAGAGACAACAGACAAACTCAGTTCATTCAAAGAGATATGGCAGAATGACCAACAAGTGACAAAAATACTGAACCATAAAATATTCCTGAAGGAGTAATGGAATTGGAATTATCTTTAATAAATTGAAAACTTCAGACAACCTCATTGAAGTTAAAGATAAAGTGCTAGAGGAATTCAAGGAAACACTTCAAGAACAAAATGACAACATTAAAGAAAAATTACAAACCAACCAAAACAGAAATCCAGGAAGTTAACATTACGATGTCAGAAACAGAAAACTCACTGGAAGGGTAAAAATTGAATCAAGGAAGACAGAATTAGAGAAACTGAGGACAAATATCTCAAGATTAAACTTCTAGAGGCACAAAGAGAAAAAAAGAAGAAAAATTATTAACCTTAAGAATCATGTGGGACATCATAAAGAGAAATAACATGTTATCACAATTCCAGAACAGGGAGAGACAAAAACTAAAAAAAGAAAGGAAATGAGAGGGAAAAAAGTGTCAAAGATACGTTGGAAGAAATTTCCCCCAATGTGAAAGATGAGAAGCTATGCATTCCATAATCTCAGCAAACCCCAAACAACACGCCAAAAGAAAATCATCAAGATATAGCAATAAAAGTCTTCAAAATTAAGAACAAAGAAAGTGTCTTGAAAACAACTTAGGAAAAAGGAAAAATTACCTAAAGGGGGAAACAATAATATCAAGCTCTGATTTCTTACTAGAAATGATACAGGCAAGAAATAGGATGATAAAGTTCTGAAATTAAAAAATGCCAACCAAGAATTATATACCCAGCAAAAATGTTCACCAAATACAATGAAATTGGGAACTTTCTAGATAAACAGAAAGTAAGCAAATTGGTAAAAACTGGACCAACTTACAAGAAAGACAAAAAGGAGTGTTTTGTGTATACGTGTATATACATATCCCACAATAGCCCACAAACAAAATGAACTCAGCTTACAAAATTATGTGAAACAAAGAAACTGCTGGCACTACCAAAAAGAAAAACGACAACAAAACAATAGCAATAGATTTATTCCTATTGATAATTACATCACATGTTTAAAGGATACATCATACAAGAGACAGAGTAGCAGAAAATTGTACACATCAATATGGGGCATACAAGAGACATACTTTAGAATAAAGACAAAAGTAGTCTAGGATTCAAAAGATGGAAAAAATATATAAAACTAATGTCAATCTTAAAAAGAGCAGGAATGGTGATACTAATTTCTAATAAAATAGAGTTTTAGGTGCAAATCAACATGAGACAAGGGTATTTATACAATGATTAAAGGGTCCCCTGAACGAGAGGACATAGCTATAAAAAGATCTATGCATCCAGTGAAAAGCCTCAAATTATATAAGCTTTATATATTATATATAGAACTTTATCAAAATTTAGCAGAATTGAAGAGAGAAAAGGACAATTCTATAATAATAATAATAGACTTTGTATATCACTTTTGAAACAAAAAAAGAAAATCTAGAAGGAAACTCAAAGACACAGAGGAACACAAGAATTTAAACACTTTAACACTCTACTCAACAACACCACAATATATTATTATCCAGTGCACATGGACGATTCTCCAGAACAGACCATTTGTCAGAACAAGAGCAAGTCTCAATGAATTATAAAACATCAAAGACTATAAAGCATCTTCTCAGATCAGAGCATTACAAAATTATAAAATCACAGCACAGCTAATCAATGACTAGAGGACCAAAACAGGAAAACATCAAATACACAAAAAATGAACAACACCTTGCTTAAAATAATTGGTTAACAAAATAAGTTTAAATTTTTGATTTTAATTTTTGAGTCAAACAAGAATGAAAACTCAAAATGCCAAAAACTTTGGGACACATTAAAAGCAATGCTCAGAGGGCAATTAAGAGCAATAAACACATCAGAAAAGGGAGAACCCAAATAAACAGCTTCATTCAACATCTCCAACAATTAAAGGGGTGAAAAGCATTAAGATAAGTCTACCGTCTCCAAGAAGAAAATCTATAATAAAGATTAAGGAAATAAATGAAATAAGAGAAAAACAATAAAAAGAATCAACAAACTAGATGTTGGTTCTTTGCAAGGATTAGTAAGATCGACAAATCATTGGTAAATCCAGCAGAGGAAAGAAAGGGGAAGATGCAGATATACAAATAAGAAATGAAATGAGCAATGTCACAATAGAATAAACTGACATAAAAGATTAATCACAGAATATGATAAAGAACTGTACTCCAATAAGTTACAACACCTAGAAGGAAGGAATCAATGCCTGGACACATGTGTAAAGAATGAGGAATGGAAACAGGAAATGACGGGCAGTGCCATAAGTAATGCTACAATGGGGAAATGGCAACCCATGACATGTAACCGGAAACGTATGCATTGTTGAATGTAAAACTGGTTTATTCTGTAATTTGTAATAATTTTAATTTTTAAAAAAGAAATATCCTCCCTACAACAAACACACACACACACACACACTTACAAGGAAAAAAAGTATTTGCATAAAAAATTGCTGTGTTCGGGTGAACAAGTAAATGTGGTGAAGAAAGCAGATGGTGCCCGGCTATCAAAAGAGATAGTGACTGGGGTCTTAAAGGCTTGAAGATAAACAAGTGGCCATCTAGCTCAGAAGCAACAAAGTCCACATGGAAGAACACACCAGCCTGTGTGATCCAGTGGTCCCGAAAGGATCAGTTATCAGGCATCAAAGAACAAAAAATCATATCATTGGCTGCACACCTCCATGATAGGATCGCTGAAGACAAATGGGTGCATAAGCAAATGTGGTGAAGAAAGCTGACGGTGCCTGGCTATCAAAAGAGATAGTGTCTGGGGTCTTAAAGGCTTGAAGGTGAACAAGTGGCCATCTAGCTCAGAAGCAAAAAAGCCCACATGGAAGAAGCACACCGGCCAGTGCGATCACGAGGTGCCAAGGGACCAGGTATAAGGCATCATGCAAAAAAAAAAAAAGATATGAGTGTGTATGTGTATATATGTGTTTATGTATATATGTATATATATACCATATTAAATGAAGGGGGAAGTGCAGAGTGGAGACCCAAGGCCCAAGTGTTGGCCAATGGAGATCCCCTCATAGAGGGGTTTAGGAGAGGAGATGGGTTAATTAGGGTGCGAGGTAGTACCGATGAAGAACACAGCTTTCCCCCAGATCCTGGATGCTTCCTCCCCCCAACTACCATGATCCGAATTCTACCTTGCAGGGCTGGAAAGGACAGAGGCTGTACACTGGTACATATGAGGGCTGGAGGCACAGGGAATCTAGGGTGGATGATACCTTCAGGACCAAGAGTGCGAGGGACGATGCTGGGAGAGTGGAGGGTGAGTGGGTTGGAAGGGGGGAACTGATTACAAGGATCCACATGTGACCTCTTCCCTGGGAGAGGGACAGCAGAGAAGGGGGGGAAGGGAGACTTCGGATAGGGCAAGATATGACAAAATAATGATGTATAAATTACCAAGGGCACATGAGGGAGGGGGAAAAGGGGAGGGAGGGGAAAAAAAAGAGGACCTGATGCAAGGGACTTAAGTGGAGAGCAAATGCCTTGAGAATGATTGGGGTGGGGAATGTATGGATGTGCTTTATACAATTGATGTATGTATATGTGTGGATGGTGATAAGAGTTGTATGAGTCCCTAATAAAATGTAAAAAAAGAAAAGAGGAGAAAAAAATGATTAGGGCAAAGACTGTACAGATGTGCTTTATACAATTGATGTATGTATATGTATGAACTGTGGTAAGAATTGTATGAGCCCCAATAAATTGTTTTAAAAAATTGCTGTGTTATGCCCTGTTGGAGAAAAGGAACTTTGGGACAAAGAAGAAATCATATATATATACCCTCATAGTGGAAGGCAAAGCCAGGTAAACAAAAGGGAGAAAATCAGATGGGTCACAGACATCTCTTCGGCAATGTTACTGCTATTGTTTGGTGCCATCGAGTGGATTCCAAATCACAGCGACCCAGGGAACCACAGAACAAAACACTGCTCAGTCCTGCACCATCTTCCCGATGCTTGGCTTTTTGAGCCCATTGTCGCAGCCACTGCGTCCAGCCATCTCGTTGGTGGTCTTCTTTTTCGCTGCCCTTTTACCTTTCTAAGCATGATGTCCCTTTCCAGGGACAGGTCTCTCCTGATCGCATGTCCACAGTATGTGAGATGCAGTCTTGCCACCCTTGCTTCTAAGGAGTATTCTGGTTGACTTGTTGCAAGATATACTGGTTCCTTCCTCTGACAGCCTTTAGGATTTCAATATTCTCTTCCAACACCACAAGTGAAGCGCAACAATCCGTCTCTTATTCATTGTCAGTTTTCATGTTGTATGACACAACTGAAAATGCCAAAGCTTTGCCAGGCATACCTTAATTTTCAGGGTGATATCTTTGCTCTTGCTCTTTAACACTTTTTTTAATAAATCATTTTACTGGGGAGAAAGTCTTGTGCAGAAATTTGCACAACGCAACTCGCTCTGATTTCTTGGCGGCTGCTTCCATGAGCACTGAGTGTGGATCCAAGCAAAATGAAATCCAGGACCATTTAAATATTTCTGTCGATTGTAGTATTATCCATTGGTCCATTTGTAAGGACTTTTGTTTTCTTTACGATCCTTGATCTTCCTCAGTAATTGCTTCACATCCTAGTTGCTTTCAACAATCAAGGTTGTGTTATTAACGTTCCTCTAATCCTAATGGCATGTTCTTCATATAGTGCAGTGTCTCAGATTACTTGCTCAGCATACAGATTGAGTAAGTATGATGACTGGATTTAACTGTGACACACACCTTCCCTAACGTCAGACCATGTAGGTCTATTCTGACTCGGGGGCACCCTATAGGGCAGGGCAGAATGGCCTCTGTGGGTTGCTGAGAGGGTAAATCTTCACAAGAGTAGAAAGCCTTGTCTTTCTCCCTTGAGTGACTGATGGTTTCCAACTGCTGACTTTGTGGTCAGCAGCCCAATGTGTAACCACTATGCTGCATTATCTCCTCGTTCTGTTCAAATCACCACCTCTTGTTCTATGCACAGGTTTCACGTGAGCACAACTTAGTGTTTCAGAATCCCCTAGGTTTTCTACCCATAGCTTATTGTGATCCACATAGTCAAATGTCTTTGGATAGTAAAGAAAACATTTTTCTTGGATTCTCTGCTTTCAGCCAAAATCAATATAACATTAGCAATTATACCCCTGCTGCCACTTCCTCTTCTAAATCTGGCAGCTCCTTGTTGATATAGTCCTATAACCGTTTCTGAGTTATTTTTGGTGAAATTTTACTTGTGTGTGATATGAATGATATTGTTGGATCATTTTCACAATGGGCACAAGTATCCATGTCTTTCAGTGGTTGGCTGGGAAGCTAGGGTCCAAATTTCTTGGCAGGAACTGGTGAGTGCTTCCAACATTGCACCAGTGCCTGGCGTTGTGTTTTTCATGACCGCCATCAGTGCAGTAGCGCTTGGTTCAGCACGACCAGTTCTTACTCAAATATCACCTCTTGAAATGGTTGAATGTTGTCTTTTTTTTCTTTTTGGTATTTTGTTAGTCTGGGTACCTCAGAGAAACAAATCCACAGAAACTCATATATATAAGAGAGGGTTTTATATAAAGGTTAAGTGCACATCAAGAAAACACCCCAACCCAGTGCTCCCCAAGCCCACAAGTCCAACATTAACCCATATGTCCAACACCAATCCACAAAGTCCTCCTCCATCTCACAAAACACATGCAATGATGCCGACTGCAGGATGAAAGCTGAATCAGTGAACGTGTAAGCAACTCAGCGCTGGCAGGGATCTCCACAAGGCTGCTCCAGCACCCAGAGCTGCATTGGGGTAGGTCCAATTGGGGTAGGTCTTTGGAAATGTCTGGAGGAAGTGAGCCTTGCCAGCTGAAGCAAGGGACTGGCTACGGCAGCTGGTCCTTAGCCAGCTGGTCCAACCATCACAAAACAAGAGACCCAAGAACTAGAAAGGCGAGGCTCGCCAAGCCATTTATGCCTCTGCCTTTAATTAACACCACATGTTTATCAGCCAAGTTGGCACAATAAACTAACTACCTCAATCCACCCCTTGCCAACTTGGCACATGTAAAGAATTCTTTAGCCTCACAATTGCAATTAAGTAACACCTACACCTCAATCCTATAATCCTGTGAAGATGTTCCCCCACCTATTAAAGTTTGTAAGCCAACCACTTCATGCCTTTATCCCCTCAATTTTGGGTATCCAATTTATATACTTCCCACTTACATCAACCCAGTGCTCTGAGGAGACAATCATATTTTCCAACATGAAGAATCTTCATTCCAGTTGGAACTTTGTGAAGTCTGCATCCATAAGCAAAGACAAACCCAGACAGGCCATCTATAAAGTCAGCAACAATATGCACCAGTTCACGGGCTCAAAAATCTCCATCTGGTCGGGTTCTGGTCAACTCAACGTGGGCTGCCTCACTCAGCCTCCCCAGGGTGCCCATTGGTCACCTTGCCTATAGACCATGGGCGCTCACCAATACTCAACAAGCCTAGCCCCCTCGTGCTAGGTCACGAACCTTAGACCAGTCAACCCTCTCATCTTCTCCTCTTTTGCCTGTAAACCAAGTCCACAGGTGTCAGTGGCCAAACTCAACCACTCTCTTTATTGCTGCATTTTTCCCACTTCCACTCAGCAAGTAGATCCAGGTGGTCACCTAGCAAGCATCTCAGCCTGCCCACAGGCTCCCATTAACATTCAGTTCCAGAGAGGACTTTTCTTCATGGTTCCAGATTTTTTCCAGCTTCTGACAAAGACCATTGGTTCCTGAGTACTCCACAGAAAGGGGTGGGCCATATCTTTTCAAAGCTTTCTTTATAGGCTTGGCCTAAACCCATCTAAAGACCAAATTTTAATGTCTGAAAGCAAGTGAGCTTACAAGCTTTCTATTTTCATATTTCCCTTATTTCCCCCAGAAAACAACTGAGTAAACAATGTTGCTTTATCTGACCTCTGGCTAGACAAAGAAGAAAAACTAACCATGAGGGAGAGGTCAAACAAACATCTACTCTCCATCTTATGATTTGTTTCTCCAGCACTCCACTCCCACAGTACCATAATTGCCAGCTGAAGCAGGGAACTACTAAGGCAACTGCACCCTGGTCTGACCATTGCAAAGCAAGAGACCCAAGAACTAGAAAGGCAAGGCTCACTAAGTCATTTATTCCTCTACCCTTCAATTAACCCCACATGTGTTTATAAGCCAGGTTGGCACAATAAACTAACTACCTCAGGTAGTGAATTACTAAATTTAACTTAATTACTAAAGGAATATATATTAAAATATTAAAAAAGAAAAAACCTCACTGCCATAGGATTTATTCTGACTCATGGAAACCCTGTAGGGCAGAGTAGAACTGCCCTGTGGTTTTATGAGATTGTAAATCTTTTTTTTCCTATTTTATTGGGAGCTCTTACAGATATAACAATCCAGTTCAATCAGATCAAGTATAATAGTACAATTGCCACCACCATCAGTTTCAAAATATTTTCTTTCTTCTTAGACTCTTTAATATCAGTTGCCCTTTATCCCCTCCCTCTCCCACCATCCCCCCACCAGGTACCCTAGTTATTGTAATATATATATTACAATATATTGTAATGTAATGTATATATTGTAATATAGATATATGAAAATAACCAGGGTTCATATATATATAAACATACATACACACATATTTTTGCCATATCATACATCATCCAATGTATCCATTTACCTACCATTTTGTTATTCAACCCATTTCCCCCTCTCTCCCCTTCTCTTTCTGTACCCTAAGGGAATCATTACTCCCCTTACTATTGCTGAAGAGTTTATCTATCTTGGATTTCATTCCTTCCATCTTTTTTGTTTGCTTCTGCTTCATCCAATATTTTGTGCATAGAATCTTCCAGTAATTCAACGAGATGCTTGACTTGCTTCTTCAATTTTTTTCAGCTTACAACATGTTCTTCCCTTTTGATTTTCAACTCCAGTTCTTTGCACATTTCATCATAATGTTGTTTTCTTGAACATCCCATTGAAATTTTCTGTTCAACTCTTTTATTTCCATGTTTGTTCCATTTTGTTTAGGTCCTCTACCTAGACAAGTTTAAGTCTCTTCTGATATCTACTTTGGTCTTTTCTCTTTTTTCCATGTCTCTTTAAAAAAAACACATTTATTTACATCTTTATCACAATCACTTTTTTCTTTGTGTATGATGTTTTTGATGTCATCCCACAATTCCTCTGGTCTTCAGTCATTAGTGGTCAATGCATTAATCTGTTTTCAATGCTCTCTAAATTCAGGTGACATATACTCAAGGTGGTATCTGGACCGTCATGGGTGAGCTTTAATTTTTCTTCAGCTCAGACTTGAACTTGCATATGAGTAATTGATGGTTTGTTCCACAATTGGCCTCTGGCCTTATCTGGGCTGGTGGTATTGAGATTCTCCATTGTCTCTTCACAATACTGTGGTCATTTTGGCTCCTATGCATTTTATCTAGAAAGGTCCAGGTATATACTTTTCATTTATGTTGTTCATATTAACAGTGAAGAAGTCTTATGTCTCATAAGATTCTATCATAGGATGCCAGGCTTGGTCTTGATCACCAAGATACTGATAAGTATGCATTCTATTTCATTTTTTATCCCTTCTACTTTTTCTAGATACGTGCCTTGTACTTTCCTTGCTCTGATTATTAATGGAGGTCTGCACCTGTTTCTCTTTATTTTGAAAGCTTTGCTCCATCCGTGTCATTAAAACTGACTCCATGTTGAAGAGGCAGGTGCCCCGTGGTCATATGTTGAATGTCTCCAACTACAGGGGCTCATCCTCCAGCGCTAGATCAGACAGTATCACACTGCGGGTCAGAACGTGTTCAGTGGCTAAGTTCTGAGAAGTGAACTACCTCTTCTTTCACCACTGAAATCAATTCACCGTGGGTGGTCCTGGGAGTATACAAAATACTGGTGGCATAGCTTCCAGCTTCACCGCAACACACAAGGCGCCACAGTATGACAAATTGACTAAAAGAGCGGGGCTACAGCCTTTAGATACCTTCAAACCTGGAACCGAACACTTGCCTCAAAATCATCTTTCAACAAACAACAGCAAGGCCTTGACAGTGAACAATAACACCCTTGAGGAACATGCTTCTGGGAACAGTCAACCATGAGAGAGTGGAAGGGAAGCATTTGCCCCAAAACAAAGTTCAGAATATAGGAAGGAGAAGGAAAAATGGGCAAATTGGAAGCAGGGGGGAGTGGGATGGGTAGCGATACATTGAGGGGCAATGTTCATAAAATGTTGAATGGGAAACTAATCTGTCTTATAAACTTCTACCCAAACCACAATGAAATTTTAAAAAATATAGCTATATATTTATCAGTTAGCATTCTAAAATAATATTAGAAGTATACTTAACAAAATCTAAATTATTGCTAGAATTATAGATGATAATCTTTATCTCTGTTCTGTCCTGTGTTGTCCAAGACTTTTATTATGGATGTTTTTAAACTAGAAGGGGGCGAAAAGCAAGAAAGTAATATAAAAAGGGAAAATAATTTAAATCCCATAGCTAAGCAAATGATTTTTATTAACAAAATATCATTATTATTCTTGCTTTTAAATTATGTTCAAAATGAAATGCTATCATAGTCATAAATTAGGGCTTGGTGAAAGATTCTGTTTCTGAGTATTTGACCACAATAATTTATAGCGCACATTGGCTGAAGCTGTTCCATGCCGACAAATTCCACAAAGTAATTGCATAAAATACTTGGAGAGGAAATTGCTTTATGCTTCCATGCTATTTGTGGGAATTATTGTCTTTGTAAAAATAAACAGAGGACTCAATCATCAGCCTTGAAACGTGGTTTTCATAAGATGCTAGCTTCGGTGCTTTAGGATCCATTAGTCATGAAATACGGGTACACTGCTTTCACATTCCTCTGTTATGAAACAAGCACAGATCCGTGTTTGGTTCTGCTTGTGTCTGGAAGAAGATGCCCTTTCTCCTGGCTCTTCCTCTTTGGTCTACAGACACACCAAAAAGAAACTGGTATATCCTTTATCCAATGGTTCACCTCCTCAGTCTCCATCTCTCTGATCGATCCCTTCCAAGGTAACCAATTATTTCACCCTATCAGGGTAAACTTTCACCATTAGGGCCCTAAGACTTGTTAAAAAGAAATTTTCAATGTTTTCCTCTCTCTCAACCCCAAGGCAGTACCTGCCAAGTTCTCTCACATCAGGTTGTGAAATGGTTCCCACCGTCATCTTTTCTTGTCTGCCATCAACTCCATGGCATTGTCTTCTCCTGAACCACGCCTTCATCCTCAGCAGCCCAACCGAGGGCTCTGCTGGAGTGTTAAGGGTGCCCCCATCACTCCTGATCAGTACCAGCAGGATTCTGTGCCGACTGCTGCAGCAAGTCCACGGCATTTGGTTCAAGGGCCTCCTCTGGATAACCACAAATAAGCTTTGGCAATCCTGTCTTACTTTCCCTGCTGCCGTTTACTCAACTCTTCAGACACACCGTGTCAACTGAAATCGAGGAAAGAAGAAGACAGCTTAGAGAGACGTTGTTAAGATGACACAAGTTGGAGTCAGTGGTGAGCAGGGCTCAGGGCAGGAGGTTCAGGAAAGCAAGCATCTAGAGTGAGTGAGGCCAAGACCTCCTTGATGGAGAAGCCTGAGAAGCATGGAGGCAGAGCTAGGAGGGAGGTGGGGAATTCTTTTGGGAAGTTTTGTGTTTGAGGCCTCTGGGAGATCTTCTGGGATAGATTGGTCTGTTCTTCCTGAAGGAATCTCTCAGAAGCACTGGGCCACGATATAAAAAGACTTTTCCCCAGCTTTGTCTCCCCCAAATACATGCCAAACCTAAGAGGCTGTTGTTTGCCAGCACAAGGTGGGAGGTGAGATGCTTAGAGATATTCTCCCTGGAGGCATTCAGCCATCCAGAGCAATCAGACACTATTGTTTAACCCACCATAGGCGGGTCTCACTCCCTGCTGTTAAGGGTAGTGGATTCCATTCCATAGAAAGCTTAGAATAGGTCAAGTCTCCAGCTCAAGGACAATCAAGGTCATGCTCCATCTTTAATCTAGGATCTGCCTATCTTGTCATGTGTGTACACTGATCCCTGCAAGTATATACAAGCTTTGGTTAGAAAGAAATCGCCTCCCTTGTGCTCTCTCTGGTCTCCAGATCTCCACGTGGACCGCCAAGCGGGGCTGAGGTGAGCCCGCTACCATAAATATGCCTGACTCCTTCATTTTATTCTCTCTCCTATCTCTCTTATTACCTATGACTTTACTGTAATCTTTACATATTATCGCTGTACAATTGCGCCTGCCGGGGGCCTGTGATGATTTGTTAGGGGCTGGCTCCCCTGACACTGGGCCGCTTCCATTTTAGAGTGTCCCTGGAGTTTAAATAAATATACATAGACACACACAAGCCACAAAAAGGAGTTATCAGAATCATGTTTCATTTTCAGTGTCTAGATTTAACAGTCAATGCAAAATAACGAGGAACTTTTTGTTGTGTTTTTTCTGTGTGCACATAATTGTACATGAAAAGAATATCAAAAGCCCAAGTGTGAGAACCTACAACACCAGGACATCTAGGCCCCTGGTGATGTGAACTTTGTGGTTTTGATGGGCACTTTCAGCACCAATTATTGCACTGGGGTAAGAATGAAGGGTCACGATTCAAAGTCCACCCTGAGATCTTATATCAGTTTCCTATTGCTATTGTAACAAATTGTCATACATTTAGTGACTTAGACACACACACATGAAAATGTATTCTCTTACATTTCTATATGTCGGGCATTCCAAATGAGTCTTAGAGGAGCAAAATAAAGTGTTGGCATTAAGAAATGCTCATAGTCATTAGCCAGTGGCCAGATGCAGATCCAAAGTACTATGAGATAGCATCGCACCCAGCATTAGTAAACAAAGTTAAACACTGAAAAAGAGAGAAAGCAACAAATGTTGGTGAAGGTTGAAGAGACTGGAACCCTCCAGTGTTACTGGTGGGGCTGCTCAATAGCACAACCACTGTGGGTAACACTGTGGCACTTACTTAAAGGATACTACTGTCAGGCTAGACAAAGAAGGGACATGACACGAATAGATGTTTGCACCTCACAGCCCTATCCACAACAGCAAAAAGATGGGCAAAAACCAAGAACGCATCAGCAGATGAGTGGATAAACAAACTACCGTTCATGCACCCAACAGAATCCATGTAACAGTGAAGGATAACGACGGATGCATGAAGCACCTCATAACATAAACCTGGAGGGCATGATGCTTAATTAAATTAGTCAGCTACAAGAGGTCAAACCATTTATGAGACCACTATTATGAAAAATCAAGAAAAGGTTTTCACACACAAAAAATTCTGGGAGTTACCAGGATGGAAGAAGGAAGGTGGTAACTCACGAACTAGAAGCTAGACACACATTAACTTAAGTGCAGGGGAAGACGATATGTAATAATAAGAAAATCGGGGGTGGGGAGAATCAAGGGAAAGAAAGATATTGGGAGAAGGAGCACAAGTGTTAAAGCAACAGAGTAATTAATATCATATACAATATGCACACAATCATGCAGAACAGTAATGATAATAACATTAAGAGATATATACAGGTAGATACAAAAGCTGAACAGACATGGCAAGAAGTATTGAACTATAATCGCAAATATATATGGTTGTCAGAGAATAGTTCTACAGATGTATTTAAATATCCTAGAGAGAGCTCTGGTGGCACAGTGGTTACATGTCGGACTACTAACTGCAAGGTCAGCAGTTCAAAACCACCAGTGGCTCCGCAGGAGAAAGAAAAGGCTTTCTACTCCCGTAAACAGTTACCGTCTCAAAAACTCACAGGGGCAGTTCTACTCTGTCCTGTAGGATCACTATGAGTCAGCATCCATCCACTATGAGTCAGCAGTGAGTGATAAAAAGATAAATTTTAAAATATTGCTTCAAAATCATAGAAATCTATACTGAACAAGCATATCAAAATGTGAAGGTAGTATTTCTCAGTATATCCTCCTCCATCTAGCCCTCTACACATCTGCAGGTGGTATTTCATCTCTTTTAACTTTTCTGCCCACAAATTCTGGACTCTTCAGCTTATTCCATAGCAAAATGTCGGCATGGGCATCCTCAGGGGGCTCAAATTAGATTCCTTTGAAATGTTCTTTGAGTTTGGGGAGCAGAAAACGCAAAAGACTCAAGGAGCAAGATCAAGGCTGTAAGGTGGAAGCAGTGGGTAAGGTTTCCCAACAAAATCCCCGTAGGGAAAGAGCATTGTGGTGGAAACGGCCTGGAGGCAACTTTCCTGACATTTTTCTCACTGGGGTAGTTTTTAATTTTCTGAAAAAATACCTTCTTTGTGATAAAATCCGATCGTTGTTCTGGGTCCCTTGAGAAAATCTATCAAAATTGCCTCTGACAAACTCAAACTGGATGCCATCCAGTTGATGCCGACGCATAGCAGCCATGTTAAGACAGGGTCGAACTGCCCCTGTGAGATGCCCAGACTGTCCCATCTTTCTCCCACAGAGCTGGTGGTGGTTTCAAACTGCTGACCTGGTGATTCGTAGGTCAACTTGTATCCATTATGTACCAATGCTAAACGGTCATCGTAACCTTCCGACTTGACCTTTCTGCCTGGACTTTAGCTGGTCCAGCAAATCCACCCAGAAACCTGTTTGGAAAGCACCTTGCACTCTGGTGAATTCATGTAGTTTGTGCCATAAAATCATCTTCGTTAACTTCAATCTCACTTAACAGACTGATGGAAAGATTGGGTCTTTTAGATGCGAGATCGCACAATGATTTTTTTAAAAGCATGTTCCATCCTTTAAAGGCACCGCAATTACCTGAAGCCATCTCTGTTCAGAGACATATGCAAACATGCTTTGTTTAGAATAAACCTATGTATGTATGCGGTAGAGCCGTGTAGCCATCTTTTCCACTCACCCTCGTATCTCCGAGTTCAGTTGAGCCGGCTGCGATGGAAGGCATGAAGGTGGCCACAGCTGACTTCCTTGGGATCAGACAAGCCTCCGCGCTCCAGCCCTCGTCACCTCCTCTGACAGCCACCGTTCCTCCCACGCCCCTCTACATCTATGCTGAGCTCAGTCATTTGCTGCAACGGCCACTGAGACGACGTTCACAGCTAGGTTTCTGTGTTTGTGTCTTTCGGGAAGTCCATGGTCAGGAATGAGCACACGGTAAGGCTGCAGTCCTTGGTCTTCTCAGTCGGCGACCAGTCTCTCTCTAGTTCTCAGCCTCTCCGGCATTGGTAGTCAAGCCTCCTGTTCTCAGTCCCTCAGCCGCATGGTCCCCTTGGCCTTCGCCTCCACGGGTCAATAAGCCAGTCCACCTGGCACCCTGGCCACAGTTCCATAGTCTCAGACCAGGGGAGGAGAAGGTTCCCCATGGTCTCCGCACTGCTCCCCTAAGTCCACGAGCCCATGTGGCTGATGCATCTGGTCTCGGTGGCCGCCCCACTTCAGACAGAGATCTTGAAGGTGCCTTTCCAAGGTCCTTGGGGTTCCTTTCTCCTCCCCCTGACTCCCAGATGACTCATCCGTATAGCCAAGGGGGTGGTCATGAAAAATGGCCAATCCTCTCTACCAGTGTGACACACACTCTGCTTGCATAGTGCCACTCAATCATTGGATGAGCATTACAGAGACTCAGGTAGAAGAGTCATATCAAGAAATTACACCACACCAGACATACAGAGAAGGTCATGAAAACGCCTTAGCCATAACTAAACGCCTTGAGCGTCATTCCTTGGGCCTTGGAACTCACGACAGCAGCCACACGGTGTGTTAGGCTGGGTTATCTAGAGAAACAAATCCAGTGACAGTTTCATATGTGTAAGATCGACACCAGTTGAACCCCTCAGACTAGGGCCCTTCAGCAGCCTTCGGGTCCAGAACTGAACTCACCCCCTTCGCCCACTTTTCAGCCAAACAAATGATGAGGGAATTAATAGTACTATGCACACCTCAAAAAAAAATCATTCGAGATCAAAGGGGCAGCCTTTGCTCGAGGACAGACGTGGGAAGGCAGGCAGGGTTAGGAAAGTTGGAAACACAGAGGGTAGAAGAAAACGAGGGATGTTACATTGTGGGGACTGCAATCAAGGACATGAAACATAATACGTATAAATTGGTGGATGGAAAACGAATTGGCTCTGTGAACCTTCTCCCAAGTCACGATAAAAGGTTTAATAAAATCAAGGTGTTGGCGGGCTGGCTTACTCCAGAGGCTCCTGGAAGAGCATGTAGTCCTTGTCTTTTCCAACTGCCAGAGGTTGATGGAATTCCGGAGCTGCTGGCTCATCACCCGGACCTCTTGCTTTTGTTGTCACGCCTCTACTTCCTCTGCCCGACTCCTCCCACTCCCCTCTTAGAAAGGTGGTTGTGTTATCGAATCCAAACGCCTCTCCCCAGCTCAAAATCCTTAAGTACATCTACAAAACCTGACATAGAAGTTGACATTCACCGGTTCCAGGGACTAGAATATGTCCATGGACATGCTTAGAGGCTTTCAGGCTACCCCGTACTCCAAGGGCCTCCACCCTTTCTGTCCAGCGGCTCCACCTCTTTGAAAATGACCAAAGACACAGGAGTGAAATAGACCTCGACTCCAAACCACTTGGCTACCCTACCTGCGCACTAACAAGACCCAGGAGACACGATGAAAGCCAACTCAGACATTGCTTATTTTACAAGTTACGTCAAAACCCCTCCCCCAGCACAGAGATTACCACAGAGTTACAAGACAATTCATTCAACATGCTCTCCGAACCTCTTCACCCACATGCCTCCTGCCTTTCATAAATGGTCACCTCAAGGGACATGTCCCAATAGACGCTGACGGCTCTGAGGAACTGGATCTCAAAGATCAAGTCATCTTTTAGAGGAGGCTGTTCCATTCAGAAGGCTCCCTGGTGGCGTAGTGGTTATGCATTGGGCTGCTAACTGCAGGGCCAGCAGTTGGCCACTCTGCAGGAAAAAAGACAAAGCTTTCTACTATAGAGTTACAGTTTTGGAAACCCACAGGGACAGTTCTACCCTGTCCTACAGGGTCACTATGGGTCAGAATCGACTCAATGGCAATGGAGTTTTTTATTCTATTCAGACCCTGGGAGTTGGGGGCACAGGACTTTATCGGAGCATCTAAGCAATACAGTGTCTCCAAAGAGGAATCCATAGTTGGGGGCCCTCCTGGCTTAGCCTGGGAACACCCAAATGGTTGCTCCAAGAGATACTAGTGAACCCCACGACCAGCCTGTAAACAATTCCTGGACAAACTTGCCAAGGAGCCCGGAGGCCATCCCAGGGCTACGCAATTAGTAGACAGATGAGGTTGTTCATACTTCCCCTGCGCAGGCGCGGGGGCGGGGAAGGGGAGCGACTGGGAAGTTGAAGGGCAGATGACCCACAATCCATCCTCAGGGTGTCAAGAAAGAGTGTGGAAAAACTCTGGAACTCTCTAGTGTGGAAGAGAGATGGGAACCACCTTCTCGGGGAAAATTGGGATTCCCGAGGAAAGGGCTCTGAACAACAGGAACTTTCCAGGGCCTGTGAAGCAAGAAGCAGCGCTCTTACCTACTCTCCGGCTGTCTGGGAGAGGGGCAAATTATTTCCTCCAGCAATGGTCAAAATGAACTAGAAAGACATGAGACGGTCCACCTCATGCCTTTCTTGTGGCCAATAAACATGAGCTTTCAGGGTGGGGTTGGCTGAATAAAGAAAACATGTTCTTACCTGCCATCAAGTGGGTTCTGTCTCACAGCTACCGATGTACAACAGGACAAAACACTGCCCAGTCCAGCACCATCCTCCAGGGTCCTCAAACTACGGCCCACGGCCCACCGAGGACTTTTATCCGGCCCGCTGGGTGTTTTTGCCCGTTTTGTTTTTAACTTCAAAATAAGATATGTGCAGTGTGGATAGGAATGTGTTCATAGTTTTTTATGTCAAACTATAGCCGGCCCTCCCATGGTCTGAGGGACAGTGAACTGGCCCCTGTTTAAAAGTTTGAGGACCCTTGATCCTCACAATTTTTCTTATGTTTGAGCCTATTGTTGCAGCCACTGTGCCAGCCCAGCTCACTGAGGTTCTTTGCCCCTGCTGCCCTGCTGCCCAGCTTCTTTACCAAGCATGCTGTTCTTCTCCGGACCAGTGTCTCCTCACAACATGTCCCAAGGACACGAGACAACGTCTCGCCATCCCTGCCTCGAAGGAATGTTCTGGCTATCCTTCTTCTAGATGGATTTGTTGGTTTATTATGATTAAATTAGTTGGAACATCCCAGCTTCACAGGTCTACTGGCTCTATCAGGCACCCAGAGACAGCACTGACAAGCACCTCACCCTGCAGCCCCCTGCCCACCAAGCCAGAATCGCTTCAGATCGCTTCGAGGTAGTTCAGAAAGGCAGCTCCGAACCACACCCAGTCTAAACGGAGGAGGTTCACTGAGGGTCCACTCCACAGGCAGGATTGACTGGATTCAACAAGCGCTTCAGCAGAACATTCTCTTAGAATCCATCTTGGGACTGCTCTGTCTCAAGTCCCTCAGTGGTCCACAGCTGCAAGAAAGCCCCCCCCCACTCCACTCCCCAGAAGATGGGGCCACACATCCATACACCCTCTGTAGCTACTCTCCTCAGCTGCCGCCTCTTGAGCGCCCCCTCCAGCTCCAGCACAGAAAGTCCAGGCATAGTGCTTGCTGCTCAGAACCAGCTAAGTAGAGTGCCCTGTAGGACAGATACTGCCTTTCTTACTGGATTAACTCGTCCAAAATTAATAGGGGATGGATACTATCATTTGCGCCTGCTTACCGATGGGGACACTGAGTCACAGTGATGTCACACGGTAACGGAATGGCGGCGCTGATCTCGAACAGTGGGCGGTGTGGATGAGGGAGCGCTGCTCAGCGGACTCTCCTTCTATGACCTTCTCTGCACATTGCAGCAATACATGGGAAGATCGCGCCCAGAGACACACAGATACGGAAAAATCTGCAACAGGTCAGGGCATGAGTCAAGCTGGACAAACACGGCACTTGGCCAAAGGTCAGCAGACTGTCTCAAAGTGCATTTAAGTTTTATAGGGTGACAAGAGACAGAATGAAATACCATGCCTTGAAGCCTCAGCCCCTTCTGACCAGGGACAAACTTCTGAATCTCTCCCACCCCGTTTCAGATCTGCATATCTCCATGCTTACCTAACACCTCACTGGCCAGAGAAACCCTACAAATTACCCCGAAGACACTTGACTTTTCTTCTAACAAGAGATATGCATTAAGATGTGATTATGGGGCAGTGTCAATAAAATGGGATAATGGGGCACAGAGTGTACTTCTCTAACCAGTTCTGTGTGAATCACAGGACTCATGGCACAGTGGAGCTAAAAGAGGCCTCGAAGTAAAATGAGAGGCAGAGAGGTCTGATTAATTCCTCCCAGGATGGGTATCTTTATTCATGCATGCATGCTCATTAAGAAATAGTTAAGCACGTATTAAGTGTCAGGACCTTTGCTAGCCCCTGAGGATATGCAGGCCACCGATTCATGCGCCTGGGACGTTGCACACACACAGGGAGGGGCTGTTTTGTTCTAATTCTTTCAAAGCTATGAGCTAGCAATAACGCTCGGGACCTAATACAGGAGAAGATGGCTCTGAACATTAAGAACCGTGCCTGCAAACTTCTTGGCTCATTCCAAGCTGCAAACATTTTTGTCTGGATTTCAGGACTTTAAAAATTGGGAGATTTCATAGGAAACCTAGATGTTCCCATTCGTTTTTTTTTGGGGGGGGGTGTTATCTGGCAACCTGGGCTGTATTTCCACTTAGTAATGGCCCGTTGGAGTCGAGCAGGGCCAAAACCAGCTGCCCTGGAGTGGATCCCAACCCCACGTGTGTGTACCAGAGGAGAACTGTGCTCCACAGTGTGTTCAGCGGCTGCCTTTTCAGATGAAGATTGCCAGGCCTTTCTTCTGGGGCACATCTAGATGGACTTGAACTTCCAGTTAGCAGCTGAGTATGTAACTTTTCCTACCCTGGGAGTAGTTGCTTTAAACTACTGGTGCCAACAAGTCAGGATCGACTTCTATGTTTCCATATGACAGAGAACTGCCCCATGGGCTTTTCTGCACTGTAATCTTCATAGGAGCAGAGCGCCAGGTCTTTCTCCTTCCCAGATCCTAGGTGGGTTCAAACTGCCAACTTGCTAACCACGTAGCTGCCAACCACTTAGCCATTCCACCACCAAGGGTCCTTCCTCCAGAGAGGCACGGTCCCCTCTCTGAATAAACGTGCTCTTGAGTTTGCTTCTGTCTCCCTCACCCCCTATTGTCTCCTAGAGCACTGCCCTCTGTCCTGCTTACAGTCCAACCTCTACACACATGAGGATGTGATACATAAGCTACCTCCCCATTGAAGGGCAAACATAGGAAGCCAAACAACATTTTTTAAAAAAGAGTATAGACCAGTGCAGTGTGTACTGAGAGATGAAAACTCAGCTTAGTTAGTTAGTAGAGTACCTGGGGCCGGAACCTGGTCTCTACCCATCCATGGGGCCATGATGTCCGGCTTATACTGGACCCAAACAGACATCCTAATTCAAAGGGCCAGGGGTCATCACAACCCAAGGTCATCTCAGGTGCACAGTGCCCACCATGGTAGCAGGGGCCCTCTTTCAGACTCAGAGAGGATCCAGGGATTTGGATCACCCTTTCAGATAAACCAACTGGAAAGACCATTTTCTAAGAGGTAATCCCGAAAAGATTTTCTTCTGAGTAGGATTACAATCCATTACAGCAGCTCTTAGGTGGTCTAGGATAAGCCCCAAACCAAATCAAACTCACTGCCATCAAGTTAAAACTGACTCATAGTAACTCTATAAGTCAGAGCAGACTCTCCCCTGTGGGTTTCCCAGACTGGAATTCTCGCCAGGACTCGAGAGCCTCATCCTTCTGCTTCAGAGCAGCTGGTAGTTTCGATCTGCTGACCTTGAGGTTAGCAGTTCAACTTACAACTGCTACACCACCCGAGCAAGGAGGGGTACCTATTATCCCTCTTCCTTTCCCCATTACCTGCAGAAGGATGGAGCAAATAAAAGCCATCCACGTCAGCAGCCAGCGGGGACTCTTCCAGGAATCCATGAGAGCCAGGCTCCTGAGAGCCCCACCTGCAGCCTGCAAAAGAAGAGAAAGGTGGTTTCCAACCAGTCCTGGCTCCAGTGGCAACGTCATGATTTAGTTAACACACCAGCCAGCAGGAGGTACCCTGAACTCTGTACAACATCTTAGAAAGGTTTGTGTTGATCCTGGAAACAGCTGCCTACTGCAAGGTACAGGCTGTCTGAGGCTCCCTTTGGGGATGGGTCCACATCGAGTTATAGGGGATAGTCAGCTGGGCTGGCGTCCAGTCAGCAAGCCACGCTGCTGGTCCCACAGAACTATTCTCCATCTGCATCCAGACTGCAGCCACCGCCCCGCCCATTTGTCAAGAGCAGGGTGTGGCTGTTGGCATCTGACTTGGGAAGCCAGCTTGGAGCCACGGGTTAGGGGACCTGCCAGCTTCTGCTACTTCAAGCCAAAAGAAAAAAGGGGTGGTGGGGGGGAAAGTATTATCAACTAATCCTGCTAAGAGCGGGTAAGAAACCTGCCTCAGGCCACACAGCAAGAAAGTGACCAGCCCACGACTGGTTCCCAGGTCTGGTATTTTTCCCATCGAAGGACTCCGAGGGTCCTTCTGGTCCCAGATGGCAGAGCCCAGGTTTGGGGAGCACTGCCCCGGGGCCGGCCTATCCCAATCCCCTGAAAGTGAGGAGGCCGGGCAAGAATTATGAGCGGCCAGCCGAGGCGGGGAGGGGGGAGGGAGATTCCTCATGGTTTTACTGAGACTTTTACGGGGAATTTAGCACGAGTCGAGATTGGAAAAGCCGAGGTCACACTCGACTCTCACTTGGCCTCGCGGGCGCCTTGGCGGAGCCGGTGTCCGGGGGCGGGTCGGTGGCTTCTCTCCATCTGGAGAAAGCATTAAGGGCCTGGCCTAATGCGATCCACAAATGTGCTGCTGCTTCTGACCTGAGGCGGCGATTCCGGCCTGAAGCGAGTGCCGGCCCAGGGACCGTGCGCCCCCTTGGCTCTCTGGCACCAGCCTTCCTTCGAGCGCGCGCCTCCGACAGCCCGCCGCCGCGCAGGGCGTCCACACCGCGTGCGGAACCCGAAACCCGTTCCAGTCCCCCCCACGCCCACTTTTCCCGCCGGACGCGGCGCCCCAGCCCAGTCCTCGGCGCTCTGGGCGCTCACCACCCAATTGCCAACCAGCCAGAGGATTCGACGTCTGCAGCTACTTGTCGCCCGCCATCAACTCGCTTTGCACCTGGAAAATCCCGGTCCTGAGAGTCCCCTCTTTGGGGAGCGACCCCGTGGTTAACAGGAGAGCCCCCAGCCCCCACCCCGACCCCCAGGGATGCCTTTTTCCACGAAGCTCCCAGAGCTGAGCTCCGGGGAGCGTACCCACCTCCACGCCTTGTGAAGCGCCCCAGTCCGGTAGCCGCTCCCCAAGTCTCACGAGCACCCCTATTCCAAGCTCCCCCAACCTTGCTTAGAGGCCAGGGTTCCCAGGTGTATTCCCTGGAAAGGACCTTCCCTTGACCCCCGCGGGGCGCTCCCGCGCGGACCTCCGGGCACCCACCTTGCGCAGCAGGAGTGGCAGGGACCTGCAGCCCGGGAGCCGCGCGGGCTCGGCGCGCGCAGAGGAGAGGCGCAGAATGGCCCGGTCCACACCGCGCGCGGAATCCGGGACCCGGACCTTCCCCGACGCCGGCCTCCAGACCGCGGCGCCGCAGTCGCCGCCGCCGCAAAGTTAAATGGGGCCGGGCCGGCCGCCCCGCCTGCCTCGCCCGCCCCCTCCGGGCGCGCGGAGCGCCGCCTGGCCCCGGTCCAGAGGCGGAGGGCGCGCGCCGCCACCTGCACTGCCCCGCAAGTGCACGGAACGCCCAGGTGTCGGACGGTCCCCGCGCGGGCACCGCGCCCTGCGCCCCAGCTAGCGGCGCCAGGAACGCGTCGAGACCCGCCGAGGGGCCGAGCCCGGACCGCTCGGAGCGCGCGGGGCCGCGGCGACGGCGAGACTCGGCTGGAACGCTCCTCCGCCCGCTTCCTGGAAGCCACTCCTAGCCCTGGGCCGGCCGCCAGGCTCAGTGCCAAGAGCCCGGATTGCCGCCGCCGTCATCGCCGCCGCCGGCCGGCGCGCGCCGGGGGAAAGGCGGCCGGGGCGCCCAGCCTCCGCCGGAGTGGGGATGTCGTCGCCCCTTTCCCCTTGCCCTCCACCCTCCGCGACCCGCACAGGGCCCGGGCTCTGCAAGTAAGTTCCCGTGGCCACGGGGCCGTGTTGCGCGCCTCAGCCGCTCCTTGGGCAGGCGCGGCCAAACTCAAAAGACCAAAGGCCAGTTCCAGAGGAGCGCTTCCTGCACCTCTGGTGGTGCCCACTGAAACCCACCCTCGGGGACCTTGAACTCCCGTACGCTCCTTGACCGCCTGGAGACATGGGAGAGGAAACTTGGCTCTGGTACCCAAGAGGGACCACCTGGGGCGATGGAAAGGAGGCGCCTCTTAGCCGGGTACCTGGCGTCTTCTCATAGGAGCCGCCCCCACGGGGTGGTGCCCAGGCTGGGAGTTCGGTGTCTAAATCAGTGTGCCAGCGGAGCACGCACTGGATGAGTTGTGTAGTCCTATAGGCGAGCAGAGGAGAATTAAGGCAAAAAGCTTGTTCCCGGCCTTAGCTCTAATGTAGAGATAATGTGATATGGAGCTGAGGGCCCCGCTTGAAGAGTCTGCAATACTCCCTCACCTAAGGACTACCACAGCCCCCCAGGGGGCATCCCTAGTCCAACAGGGCTAACCCAGCCAGCGATGCCACTGGAGACATGCCTGGGCATCCACTTCCATACAAAAATACAAGAAAACGCGAAGACGCTCACTTCTTCCCTGTGACACATAGAGCCAACCAGGAGTCCGAATCTACTTCCTGGGAGCAGGCTTCTTTTTGCTTAAGTACTGCCCCCCTCATCACAGCTTTGTGCATCTGCTGTGTACCAGCTTCAATACCAAGCTCTTGGCGGGCATGGATTCTCCGCAACAGCTTCATGGCAGCTTAATTACTGTAAAATAACAAACGTTAGAACCCTTCCTGCCATTGAGAGTGGAAAACCTCATCTTTCTGCCTTGGATGAGTTGGTGGTTTCAACTGCTGACTAGTTAGGAGCCCAACACAGAGCCCAGGACAACACCGTGGCGCGCGTGCAGACACACACACACACACACACACACACACCATCACAGGGGCATGTTTTCCATTTCACCAATAAGGACATGGGCCTGATCACTTGCCCACAGGTAGTGATGAAGCCAGGACTAGAGCCCGTCTCCGCCTCGCTAGGGCCTCATTTGTGCACTCCTGTGCTTGTCCTCCTGCCTCTGCCTCTTCTCAGGTTGGCACCTTCCAGATCCTGTTGCAACTGCGCCTGCGCGAGCTGGCCCTCCCTGCCTCCCTCACCTCCTCACCTCTTCTTTACTCTGGTGGTTTCTTCTGGCCCAGAAAATGGACCTGTCTCTCCACTCCACGGGAAATGTGGACATTTTTGTAGCAAATGGCAAAGGAGCAGGGGGGAGAGAGGGGACAATGCGCTAGACCAGGATTGACCCGCCGATGTGTGTGCCTCTGGCACCTCTGGCACCTCGAGGAAGAAGCATGTTAACATTTCTAACCAAAGCAACAACCTGACTGCCCATCGGGTCGATTTTGACTCACAGGGACCCTGTAGGACAGAGTGGAAGTGTCCCTGTGGGTTCTCAGACTGTAACTCTTCGGGTGGACGTCTCATCTTTCTCGCTCACAGCAGTTGACGGTTTCAAAGGCTGAGCTTGCTTGATTGGCAGGCCAATACATAACCACTCACCGGGGCTCCCTCCTCTCGTTCACATGTAGGAGCACGATTTCAGGTCCTCGTGTTAACTCGGTTTTCATTAAAAAAAACCTTCAACTTTGGTGGTTTGATCCGACCAGCCAATCTGAGCGACTAACATGAGGCTATCTGATCCCATACCCATCTACAGTTTTAGAACTCTTATAAAAGTGGTTCTCAACCTGTGGGTCGTGACCCCTTTGGGGGGGTCGAAAGACACTTTCACAGGGTTCTCCCAATTCATAACAGTAGCAAAATTACAGTGATGAAGTCTCAAAAAATGATTTTACCATTGGGGGATCACCACCACATCAGGAACTGTATTAAAGGGTTGCAGCCTTAGGAAGGTTGAGAACACTGTTTTATAAGTCAGAATCAACGAGATGGTAATAGGGTTGGGGTAGTATGCGTGTGTATGTGTAATGGGTTTTATTCTTATTCCCGTTTTACAAATGAGAAGACTGTACTAGAGAGGTTTAAACACCACTGTTCTTAGTACCTAGACCTTTTCTCATACATATTTTCAAGCCAGGCCTTGTGATAGACTGTGGAGGTGACTGTAAAACTCACATGAATATTTAAGATGAAATGGAGACCTCAAAGACATATTATGCTTGTGCACTGCACTGCCCTGCAAACAGGTCTAGAGCTGGGGTGTTCAGTTAGAAACCTTTGAGTACTTCTGCGCTAAAGTATTGATGGCTCAGGGGGACTTGCAGGTTTATTTTCCTTGGGGCACTTTCAGTTCCTGAGCTAGCCCCAGCGAGGGTCCCTCATTAAGAACTGAAGAAAGAAGTACAGTCTTTCCCACAGGTTCCATCTAGCCTCAGAACTGGAGTAGTTAGTACTCCTGTTAGTACTAGATAGTCCTCACTGCCTTCCAGTCAATGCTGCCTCATAGTGAGCCCCCGTGGGTTTCCAGGTCTGCAACTGTTGACAGGAGTAGAAAGTCCAGTGTTTCATGGAACTGCTGGTGGTTCAAACTGCCTACCATGTGGATCGCAGCCCAACATATAACTACTATATTCTAGAAAGTTTTCTTGGCTATAATCATGGTGGAAGCAAGCCTTACTCTTAGGACACCATTGAGTGGATTTGAACGGCCAACCTTGTCAGTAGTCCTGCACAAATCATCGCATGCCCCAGGGTCTTACTTCCCTTAACTACCCATGCACTCACCCCTCCCAGCCTCATGCCCGAGGCCTAGGGGACCTGTGTAAGCAAGACCTCCCCAGAGTCCGAGGGGCAAAAAGAGCAGAAGAGTGGGAGGAACAGAGGAGAATTAATCCCACCAAAAGCTGTGAGGTGCTGGTGCCCACTCTGTGTAACGTCGGGGGTTTGAATCTCCTCCTGACTAGCTACTTGCCACTGCTCCTGTCAGAACCACCACTACCTGGGTACAATGCTCAAGCCCTGGAACTCTGAGGGGGTAAGAAACCAAGCTCCTTCAGACCCAGGCTGGGCTTCTTATTCACCTTGCAGGCAGTCAGAGTCGCTATGTGGTGCCGGCTGTCAGCTGCCGGGTTGCTCATTGGAAGGTTGGAGATTTACTTTACCCAGAGGTACCTTGAAAGAAAACCGGTCATCTACTTGCAAAAAAACCAACGATTAAAAACATGATGGAGCACAGTTCCACTCTGACATACACAGGGTCACCACGAGGAGAGCTCGACTTAACAGTAACTGATTTCTGTGTGTGTGTGTGTGTGTGTGTGTGTGTGCGTGTATGTGTGTGTGTGTGTGTGTGTGAGAGAGAGAGAGAGAGAGAGAGAGAGAGAGAGAGAGAGAGAGAGAGAGAGAGAGAGAGAGAGAGAGAGAGATTGCTCTGGAGTTGAGGTGGTGGCGAACCTCCCAGAGCTCCCACAGCTAAGAGCAGTGCCCCCCAAAGGTCCCAGAGGTGCCCCCCCAAAGGTCCCAGAGACAAACCTGTCCACCCACAGAAGCTGGTGGCAGGCTCGCTGGTGGGTAAAGGGGATCAGGACAGACTGGCTGCTCCAACAGCTTCTGCTCCCACAAACCCACAGGGGAAACACAATCAGCTAGTGGAGCTGGGCTTGCTTTGCCTTCCAGGGTGGGGTCCTTCTTTAAACCCATATTTGATCGGAATCTGCTGTGTTACGTGTTGCTCAGGTCTTCCTCGGTTACTCTTCCGCATCAAGCAAAAGGAAGCCCTGGGCGGAGAGTCACCAGAGAGGTGGCTTTATCTGGCGAGGGGCTGTGCAGGCCCAGCCATCCCTCATCCTCGATCCCGCCCTCCGCCTGAGCTGAAACCCCCAGGGAGCTCAGGTTCTTGAAGGCGCTGGGTCCACGGTTCCGAGTCAGGCGTCAGGACTCCTGCTTCACTGAAGGTGTGAGCCGACCCGAATTTCAGTCAGAAGGGCGGGAGCAGTGTTGGACAGATTTTCTGGAAACCTCCAAATCATGGAAGTGGGGGTGGGGGAGGTCTTGGGGCTCCATGTGCTCTGCAGAATGGAGTTAGGTTTCTGGGACCCTTCGCAAAGCCAATCAACATCTGGCTCCCACTCCACAGGCTAATTGCAGCCCGGCCTCCAGGGCTGGGGAGGTGCTGACCAGATCTCGTTTTGTGAACCAATCATACTTGAATAACCCGGCACACGGCCTCATAGGCTCCACTCTGGCCCGTGAACAAACCTTGGACGCATGGATGTGCCATTACCTTTGAAGTCATCTCATTCTGCCCTGGACAAAACCCTTCTCTTCTTCCCACAGAAGCAAACACGAGGGTGAGGGGGGGGGGGGGGGAGGAGAGCTAGAACGATAGTCAGGGAACCTGTTTCTGCTGAGGAAAGACACCGTGACAGCCTAAAGGTGCTACAGTAAACACAGGAAACATCAACTAATGAAGATGCAAGTTTGGGAAGGTCCCGGATAGAGTGTGAGAAAAACGTGGACTAAGACGTGAAATCATAAATAATAATCATAAAAGGCCAGGCTTACAGGTCATGTAGGGACTGGTAGAAATCCCAGACAGCCCACAGACCCAGAACTGAACGCACAGTGGACTCGCGGCTCAATGTCCAGGCCAACAACAGACAGGGTTATAAGACGACCCTAGTGAGGTGTGAACACCTTAGGCGATCAGGCAGTTGCGAGGAGATGAGCGCCACTCTCCCAAGGACAATGCTCAGAAGGGTCAGGACAGGAGGAGGAATGGGGACAGGGCACCCAGGGCGGGATGGGAGCAGGCGAGGTTTCATTGAGGGGACAGCATTCGATGAGATGCAACGAGCTGTGTGTGGAACGTGGAACGGAAACGTGACCTGCTCTGCACACCTGCCCCCAGTGCACCACGAAACGTTGTTTCTTTAAATGGTGCAGGAATAACTTAGCACAGGATAATGGTAGAAGGGGCACCATGGGGAGGACGTCGTCAGTCCATGGAATTTCACGCGTAGAAAGTGTTGAATTGGCACACGCCTAGGGGTTGTGAGTTGGATTATTCAAAACCACTCGCTACTTTGCAGGACAAAGGTGAGACTTTCTACTCCTGTCATGAGTTACACTCAGTAACCTGCAGGGGTCGCCGTGCGTCAGGAACAATTGGACGGCAGTGGGTTTGGTTTGGGGTTGGTGGGGTGTGTGTTTTCACTACAATAAAAATAAAAGTCCACGAAAGAAAAACATTTAAAGCGCCATAACCGGGTACCTCATAGTTTCAATGCTCATGAGTCCAGGTCACCCATGAACACATTTGTGCACTCGATTCTGTTTACCATGCAAGTCCATGCTACATTTGAGAAAACAAGATTCCATCACAAAAGGGTTAAGTTTTAGAAAAGGAAAAGAAAAGCGAGGCCAGGCAGCATCTGTTTCTTTAAGTGTTCACCCTCAGCTCTCTCAAAAAAAGAAAGTGTAAAAAGCCCATGTGTATCCAGGACATCATCCTCGACAATCCTAGAAGACCAAGGTTTGATTCTAGCAGTGATTCATTTGGACAAAAGGAACAGAGCGTAAACTAAGAAATCCTGTTCCTCAAAACGTGATCACCTATTTTCTTAGAAATCGGTGGGAAGAGCTGACCACAAAGGCATTTCTCCCAGAATGTGGGGCATGTCACTCAGCCTGCACCGTAAAACAAGACCCGCCTGTTTAGTCTGCGTCCCTGCGTGCTCCTTTACGTGCACAGCCTGGCAATGTTTGGGTTGGAGGCACCACAAAGGGATACTTGAAAAGTCTTTTTTCAAATATAAGTTCAATAAAAACATTTCTATGGATTAAGTTTTGCAAAACACACTTAACTTTGGGAGGGTTTCTGATGGCCAATTAAGCATTTTTATCCCTTCTTTAACCAGACTCAGGCAAAAAAAACTCTATGAGTGTGAGGTGCCCGTTGCCTTCAAGCCTCACCATCCTGATGTGGACAGCTTCGGGACTGAAGAATAAATGGCGCAGGAGGCAGTGGCAATCAATCCCCTTTGTGTCCAGCACTGCCCTGGGGGCAAGAAATGTCCCTGATGTGACAAGATAGAGCCCCTGCTTTGTAGGTTGAAGGAGGGGAAGGTGACTAATCCTTGAGGGTGTTAGCGATTTCTCAATGGCAGTAGTATTTTGGTTGAGGACTAAAGTTTAAATTGAAACACAAGATCTTACTGTAGAAAAGCAACATTAAAATAAAAGTATTTTCCTCTTGTGTGATTTTTTCCCCCACCAGGGGAAAAATATGCTTCTCCGAATGTGTTTTAAAATATTGGTTGATGAGCGATCTAGGGAAAATTCTATCTTAGCACTTCCGTCAGGTTCATAGCTAAGCATACATACGCGTGCGCCTTCAACTTTGCAGAGCATCTGTGGTAGCCAGACTCTAGCAGAGCCCCCGAAAGACCTCAACCTCCTGTGAACCACGCCCTTTCCTTGAGTGTGGACAGAACCTGCCAGTTGCTTCTAACCAACAGAGGAGGCAAAGGTAATGGGACATCATGACGGTGCTGTGCTACATATGATTTTGATGGGTTTCTCTATTACACAGCTCTCTCTACCAGTACTTTCCTTGCTGGCTCTGATGAAGGAAGCCACCGTATGGAGAGGTCCAATAGCCAGAAAGAAGCTGAGTCGTGCCAATAAACACAGAAGCCTGAAAGCAGTTTCTTCCCCAGTCCAGTCTCCGTTGAGAACTCAGCCCTGGCTGACATCTTGATTTCAACCTGTAAGAAACCCTGAAGCAGAGGAACCAGCTAAAAGTGTGCCTGGATCGCTGGCCCACAGACCCCATGAGATAATATGTATTGCTTTAAGCCACTAAGTTTGTGATCCCGTGTTACACAGCAACACAAAAGTAATTCAAGGTCTGTGTCTTAACTGGTTGTCATCAAGTTGACGGTCAGTCAGTTATGGTGACCCAATGTGTTACAGTAGAACTGCAGTCCACAGGATTTCAATTGTGTTAGTCTGGGTAGAGAAACAAATCCATGGACACACATATGCGTATAAGAGATTTATATACAAGAGCAAGTGAACATTGAGAAAAGGTTCACTTTTCCCAGACAAGTCCAGATCAAGTCCGATATTAGCCCATATGTCTGATACCGATCTATAAAATCCTCTGCAGACTCATGAAACACATGCAATGACACCAAATGCAGAAGATCACAGGCCAGTGGGTAGAAAGTCCTTGGATCCAGTGACATTGGAAATATCTCAGCGCTGGCAGGGGTCTCTGCATCAGGGTGAGTCCATGTGTCTTGTCAGCTGCTATGTCTCCCAGGGTGTGAGCAGAGAGTCTCCCACCACCAAGCAAGAAATACTGGAATTCTCAGAATTCTCAGGAGAAGGCCATGCCCACACAGAGGCCTCATTGGCTCTGATCTGATTGATAGGCTAGCCTCCATCCCTACATTCTTAATCCTCAAATTGACAAATGATTATGTAACTACCACATCAATGGTTGGGGTGTGTGTGTGTGTGTGTGTGTGTGTGTTTTGGGGTGGGGATAAGTAGATCACTTCCTTTCTTCCAAGGCAACTTGGGGGAGACTCAAACCTCCAACCTTTGGTTAGCAGTCAAGCATGGGGACCACCTGGACCTCCTAGTGATGAGTTCAGAAGTGGTCTGTGGCTGGTCCATCGTCTTTGTCTCTCACGGAAGTTTCTGAACGGTGTCCACCCTGAAATGGGTTGGGTGAACATCAGATCTGGACCTAGGGACACTGTTACTCATTGTAAGCTGACTTTATTACATAATCGTATATAAAAATCTGTATGAACTAGCATTTTCATTTTATTCTGAAAATGATTGCAGCATTGTGGGGACATAATTTATCTTGCATTCCATGAATGACCATGGAAACCTAGGTTTGGGAATTGTGTTCCAACTCTCAAAACTTGGAGAGAAACCTTGTAGCCTGGCATTTCTGAGCACTCCTCTCTGCAAACATCGTTCTGGGGAGAGCTTGCTGATGAGGAGGCTCAGACTGAAGTGTTCCTGACAAAAAGGAAAGGGTTTGGAAGCCCCAGGTGAAAGTTTCCATTCAAGAACCATGTTTTTTTCAGTGCTAGGCGTGGTAGAGAAAAATGCTCTGAATTCAACAAAAGTCTTTTAATGTGTCTCCTTCCTGGGGGCCCCTCCACCCTCAGAAATCTATATTTCCCAGCCTTCTTACAGTTGGGCAGAGTCATGTGGCTCATTCTGGCCAAAGAAATTAGATGATCCACATCGCTTCCTGGTGGAGGCCACAAAAAGCTCCATTGGCTCCTTCAACCTCCCTCTCTCTCCTCTCTGTGGCTCCTTCAACCTCCCTCCTCTTCGTGGACAGTTAGCATGGAGGCTGTGGCTGACATGCAGAACCACAAGGTCAAATGACCCCAGATCATTGAATCACCCCATGAAGGTCACATGCCTCAGAGAGTCACCTAAATTATGCCACCATGTATATGAACAAGACATGCAGAGGTGAGGGGGTGCAGGTGGAAACCCCAGTGAGACGCCACCATACACCCCAACAACAAAAGATAGAGTTACCATGAAACAAAAGCAAAGCCCTCTGACAGAGAGTCAGTCGGTCCTGACTCTGGGGACTCTATGAGACAGACTAGAACTGCTGCCATGGAACTTTCTAGGCTTTCAATCTTGGTGGAAGCAGGCAGCCACATCTTTCTCTAGCAGGTTGACTGGTGAGTTCGAACTACCTGACTTATAGTTTGCAGCCAAGCACTCAACCACTGTACACCAGGGCAACACCACTCCTGGATGTGTGCCCAAAAGAAATGAAACACACGTATAGACACACACACACACATAAATGTATCTGTCATTTAATAAATTTGCCTTCATCTGTTAAGCCTCTGCAGATCTGGATCTGTTGCTGCAGTATAAGCCTATTCAGCACAAAATAAAAATGGAATCTGCAAAAGGTGGGTCCACACAGGTGGGCAGGGCCACGTCACGAATGCTACATATTCTGTGGAACCGGCTTTTGAATTTCATCTTAAGGGCAACAGGGAGCTTAATATAACACTTGGCAGAGCAATGCTGTGATAAGATTGACTCAGAGGAATAATTCCTCTGGCTGTATTTCTAGTAATCCGATCCATAAATCATAATGTCCTAAGCTGGCGTAAGTGGTGGTGGGAACAGACAAAAATGGATAGGTTTGAGAGTTATTTAGTAGGTAGAATCGACAAGACTTGGGAGCTGATTTATAAAGTGGGGGTGCGAGGGAAAGATGAGTGAGGGCCCACAACCTGACTTCTGACGTGAGCCATGAAGGGGTGGCAGCAACATTCACGGACACAGGGACCAGGTGGAGAAGGAGTGTGTTTAGCTGGGAGGAGCTATTTGGGGTTAGAAATGCCTCTGGGACTAGATATCAAGAAGACAAACTGGGCTGGATACTTAACAAATCGTCGCCTACGGTTGATACTTGCAGTGCTGGAAGCTGATGGTCTGGGTGAATTATTTATTTATGCATTATTTATGCATGTTGTCTGTGTAATGAGTAATGTGCATGAATATGTGTATAATCCCTCCCTCCCACCCCTGCAGGGCTCGCTTATCTAGGGCTGTTGTAACAGACCACCTAACCAGTGACTGTACCGAGATTTATTTTCTCAGAGTCTGGAGGCTAATCACCAAAGCAGGCTCATGGTATGCCTGCTCCTTCAGTGAGCCACGTGCCTAGTATCTGGTGTCTTCCAGTGATCTCTGGCATTTGTTTGGCTCAGAGATGGGTCCTCACACGCCATCTCTCTTCTCATCTTATGTGTCTCTGTGTCTGCTCTGGTCTTTCTGTAGCTCACAGGTGAGTGGATATAGGATCAACCCTAAACTCATATGACCCGATCAACACAAGAGAACTATTCTGAATAAGATCACGTTCCCCAGGTAAAAGGGTCAGAAATGAAATACTTCTTTGGGGGAAATACAATTCAATCATAACATTCCATCCTTGTGGCCCTACTCCCTCCAAAAAACCTTATGGTACTGCAACAGTCATTGTGAGACTCTTTGGGGTTCTGCCTGGTTCTTTGCCGTTTGCTCATATGGGTCCGTGGCTCTGGCTTGAAGCGCGATCGCCCAACCCTGCTCTTTCTCCCAGTGCGAACTTCAGCTTGAAAGATACACCCAAGAGTCCCCCACGGCAATGTTGACATGCAATTTCAGCCGGGTTCTCTGGTTTACCATCAAAGCAAGAGCGGGACTCCCTCAGCATTCCCATGAAATTGCTAAATGTAATTCCAACACAATGTACCAGAGGCGTCTACTTTGATGGTTGTTTGTAAAGACTACAGAAGAAACAAAAAGACTTTTTGCGAAAAGCATCCCTAAAATCATACACGGAGCGAGGAAAATGGAGGACAATTTCAGTGTTCAGCGGCGCTTAAGTAAGGAAAATGGCAAACAAAATTTTAAAACAGATATTGACACGGCAGGTCAGGTCGTCACTTTTGATCCAAGAAAATGACTCAATCGAAAATGTTTAACTCAAACTACTCCTTTCTGGATTGTATCCAACTGGATCTGATGTAGAAAATTCGACATTACCTGCTGGGAACTGAGGAAGAGAACCATCCATCTAGGTTAGAGGGTTGGGGAGATGCAACAGTGGCCATGGCCCTGACAACAGGGGCCCTTGCGCTGAGGGGAGAGACCTGTGCACTGTGAGCGTCCTCCTTCGAGCCTGCCAGGAAGTCGATAAACAGCTGTGTGTGGCTGTATTCCGAGAGAAGCAAAACCAGTGACACTCATATATGTAGAACTAGAAAGAAATGCCCTTCACCAAAAATGGCAAACACTGTGGTAAAAGCGGTTAGATCCGAAGCTAGGCAGGTAACAAGTATGTGGGTCAGATGATAGGCCGGAGACTTTGCTTGACTCCCAGAGTTGTGCGGGCTAAGGAACCCCCAACATTGTCAGGAAGACAATAGGCAGAGGTGAATGAATCCAAGATCAGCAACTCAGATGGCAGGCCCCCAAACACTCCCAGGGGATGCCGGCCATAGGACAGGCTGCTGGCTCAAGTCCAAAAAACCAGAGTTTGATGAGCCAGGTGTGGGATCCAGACCCAGCAAAGAGCAAGCAAGAATTTCCACAGTACCTGCTGCTATTGGCAATAGAACACCCCAGGAGACCTCCTTTCGATCGCTTCAGGGCTTTGACCCGAGTAAGGGAGGGCCACTCCACAAATCCCACAATTGCTTGGAGTCGATCACATTGTGTTAGGCATCATCATGGGAGATGTGTTGTTCTTAGGCGCTGTCAGGTTGGTTCCGACTCATAGCAACCTGATGGACAGCAGAACGGGACACTGGCAGGTCCTGGGCCACCATCACAATTCTTATATTTGAGGACATTGTTGAAATGACTGCTTTATCCATCTCAAGGGCCTTCCTTTTTCTGCTGCCCTTCTCTTTACCTATCATGACACCCTTTCCAGAGACTGGTCTTTCCTGATAACATGTTCAAGGTTTATGATGAAGGCTCACCATCCTTGCATGTAAGGAACATTCTGCCACACCTGTTCCAGGAAAGATCTGTTTGTTCTTTGGGCAGTCCATGGAACCATCAATAGTCCTCTCCAGCACTACAATTCAAATACATGGATTGTTCTTCGGTCTTCTTTATTCAAAATCCAACTTTATTCAAAATCCAACTTTCACATGAGTATCAGGCGATTACAAACACCATGGCTTGGGTCAGGGTGCACCGCAGTCATCAAGGTAACACTTTCAAGAGGTCTTGTGCAGATTTACCCAATCCTTACCCATCTTGACTGCTGCCTCCATGAGGATTGATTGTGCATGCACGCAAGAGGGAGGGCATCCTTGAAAACTTCAACCTCTCTCCGTTGGTCCCATAGTGAGGGTTCTTGTTGTCTCTACATTACGTTATAAGACATACTGAAGGCTGCAACCCTTGATCTTCATCAGCAAGTGCTTCAAGTCCTCCTCATTTTGAGCAAGCAGGGTTGTGTCATCTGTATAACCTAGGTTGTCAAATAAACAACACTGATACCAAATGCTTCACAATTCTACACAGTTTCTCTGGTGATTTCCTCAGAATACAGATTGACTAAGTATGGTGAGAGGATGCAACCCTGATGTACACCTTTCCTATGTTTAAGCCATGCCATACTCCCTTGTCCTATTCACACAACTGCCTCTTAGTCCACATGAAGGTTCCACATGAGCACAATGGACTTATGCATGGAGAAGGTTCCCATCCTTCTCAGGACTAGCTGTGGTTTTTTGTGGTCCACACTATTGAATGCCTTTGCATAGTCAATACAACACATCTTTCTCGCATTCTTGGGTTTCAGCCGAGATCCACCTGACATCAGCAATGACACCCTTGCTCCATGTCCTCTTCTGAATCCAGCCTGCACCTCTGGCAGCTCCCTGTCAATGTACTGCTGAAACCCTTGCTGAATGATTGTCAGCAAAATTTTACTTGCATATGACATTGCTATTGTGTTATCATTTGGTAATTCAGTTGGGTCATCTGTATTTAGAATGGGTACAAGTATGGATCTGTTCCAGTCGGCTGGCCAAGTAGCTGTCTTCCAAATTATTGGCATAGACGAATGAGTGCTTCCAGTGCTTCATCAGCTTGTTGAAACATTTCAGTTGGCATTCTGTCAATTCCTGGAGTCTTATTTTTTGCTAATGCCTTCAGTGCAGCTTGGCCTTCAGCACCATCAGTTCCTTTTTCTTTTGCTAAGATATTTTCTTTTTTATTTTATTGGGGGGGCTCATGCAATGCTTCTCACAATCTATACATACATCCATTGTGTCCAGCACATTTGCACATTTGTTGTCATCATCATTCTCAAAACATTTGCTTTCTACTTGAACCCTTGGTATCAGCTCATTTCCCCTCCCTCTCTACTCTACCCTCCCTCATAAACCTTTGATAATTTATAAATTATTATTTTGTCATATCTTACACTACCCAATGTCTCCCTTCACCCACTTTTCGGTTGTCTGTCCCCAGAGAGGAGGTTATATGTAAATACTAGTAATTAGTTCCCCCTTTCTACCCCACCTTTGCTCCACTCTCCAGTATCGCCACTCTCACCACTGGTCCTAAGGGGTTTTTTTTGTGTTTGTTTTTTTAATTATATATAAATATATTTATAAAGATAGATATATAATACAAGAAATGAACCGCTAAATTATATACAGATAGCTAATACAAGAAATTAACAGTTAAATTTTTTTAACAATTTATTAGGGGGTCATACAACTCTTATCACAGTCCATACATATACATACATCAATTGTATAAAGCACATCCATACATTCCCTGCCCCAATCATTCTCAAAGCATTTGCTCTCCACTTAAGCCCTTTGCATCAGGTCCTCTTTTTTTTTCCCCCTCCCTCCCCTCACCCCCCTCCCTCATGTGCCCTTGGTAATTTATACATCGTTATTTTGTCATATCTTGCCCTATCCGGAGTCTCCCTTCCCCCCCTTCCCTGCTGTCCCTCTCCCAGGGAAGAGGTCACATGCGGATCCCTGTAATCAGTTCCCCCCTTCCAACCCACTCACCCTCCACTCTCCCAGCATCGCCCCTCACACCCCTGGTCCTGAAGGTATCACCCACCCTGGATTCCCTGTGCCTCCAGCCCTCATATGTACCAGTGTACAGCCTCTGCCCTATCCAGCCCTGCAAGGTAGAATTCGGATCATGGTAGTTGCGGGGAGGAAGCATCCAGGATGTGGGGGAAAGCTGTGTTCTTCATCGGTACTACCTCACACCCTAATTAACCCATCTCCTCTCCTAAACCCCTCTATGAGGGGATCTCCATTGGCCGACACTTGGGCCTTGGGTCTCCACTCTGCACTTCCCTCTTCATTTAATATGGTACATATATACATATATACACATATATATACATATACACATATATACACATACATACACACATATACATACACACACATATATCTTTTTTTTTTTGCATGATGCCTTATACCTGGTCCCTTGGCACCTCATGATCGCACTGGCCGGTGTGCTTCTTCCATGTGGGCTTCTTTGCTTCTGAGCTAGATGGCCGCTTGTTCACCTTCAAGCCTTTAAGACCCCAGACACTATCTCTTTTGATAGCCGGGCACCATCAGCTTTCTTCACCACATTTGCTTATGCACCCATTTGTCTTCAGCGATCCTACCATGGAGGTGTGCAGTCAATGATATGATTTTTTGTTCTTTGATGCCTGGTAACTGATCCCTTTGGGACCACTCGATCACACAGGCTGGTGTGTTCTTCCATGTGGACTTTGTTGCTTCTGAGCTAGATGGCCGCTTGTTTATCCTCAAGCCTTTAAGACCCCAGTCACTATCTCTTTTGATAGCCGGGCCCCATCAGCTTTCTTCACCACATTTACTTGTTCACCCCCTTTGGCTCCAACAGTTGTGTCGGGAGAGTTAGCATCATAGAGTTCCAATTTAACAAAAGAAAGTATTCATGCATTGAGGGAGTGTTTGAGTAGAGGCCCAAGGTCCTTCTGCCACCTCAATACTTAACCTATAAATATAGACACATAGATCTATTTCCCCATCCTCCTATATGTATTTGCATGTACATGTCTTTGTCTAGACCTCCATAAATGCCCTTTGACTCCTAGCTCTTTCTTCCATCTCCCTTGACTTTCCTCCTGCCCCACTACCATGCTTCGTGGCCACCTGGGCTAGAGTATACCTCTTCTCTAAGCAACCTTACCCTTGCTCATTCCCCACCAGGCCTGCCACTCCCCCCTCTCCACCATTTTGGGTCCCATGTTTTTCCCTTGTCCCTGTGCTTGCTAACACCACCTCCCTACCCCCCCACCCCCCCACCCCAAGTCCCCCCGGAACCGTCGGTCCCGTTGTTTTTCCTCCAGATAGTTCATCCAGCCCGTCCCATTCAGACAGACCTGCGGAGACACTAATATGTACGAAAATAAGACAGAGGAAAACAAAGCAACAGTATACAACCAGACAACAAAACAACAAAAACAAACCACTGACAAAGAACAGAACAAAACAGTTCACAAGAGAAAAGCTTGTAGTTAGTTCAGGGATGGTCCTAAGGGGTTTATCCACCCTGGATTCCCTATGTTACCAGTTCCTATCCGTAACAGTGTACATCCTCTGGGCTAGCCAGATTTGCAAGGTAAAATTGGAATCATGATAGTGGAGGAGAAGGAAGCATTTAGGAACTAGAGGAAAGTTGTATGTTTCATGATTGCTATATCACACCCTCACTGGCTTGTCTCCTCCCCGAGACCCTTCTGTAAGGGGATGTCCAGTGGTCTACAAATGGGCTTTGGGTCTCCACTCCGCACTCTCCCTCCCCCCATTCACAATGATATGTTGGGGGTTTTTTTGTTCTGATGATGCCTGATACCTTATACCTTAGGTTGGGTCACCGTTTCTTGGATTGGCATAGTTGGAAGCAGGAACCAGGCCTTTCTTCCAAAACACCTCTAGGATTCAAACCTCCCACCTTGAGTAACCAAGCATTTAACCACTTGTGCAACCTAGGAATTCCCATCACCTAATCCAATTGTGTTCATTCTCCACTCCCTTTTAACCTTGGTGCTAGGCGTCGAAGAAAGAAAGTATGTTGGAGTGGCATCTGACATTCTCCAGCTACGCAAGGGGAAAGAAAATCAAGCTCCATATAAGCGTCACCCAAGGGGAATTTCGATGAGGTTGAGGTCAGACCTGCCTCCACTCTCCATCTCTTTTACCCCACAGCACTCTATTCCTGTGACTGGGTTTGATCATTCATCTCAATGGCCACACAGAAATCACAGATGATGCTCACGGTCATGGGGTTCATTAGGGAGAGTAACAGCTTACAATTTAGAGGAGAAGTGTTCTGGATACAATTGTTCCACCTTGAGACTCTTCTCTTCCCTGCCCTGCTCAGACAGTGTTATGTAGCTCTTTGAGGGTTGCTTTGAGATGTGCAAGGGGTATGCCACTCCACCATCAACCTTAGACTAAAGGTGCTCAGTTCCAGCTCTGTGAACCAGTGCACCTAGATCCCCCCAATTAAGTGCCCAAAGGCAGCTCACT
Source organism: Tenrec ecaudatus (assembly GCF_050624435.1). Lineage (NCBI taxonomy): Eukaryota > Metazoa > Chordata > Mammalia > Afrosoricida > Tenrecidae > Tenrec > Tenrec ecaudatus. The sequence goes on along the minus strand of NC_134538.1, from coordinate 49,249,072 downwards.
CCACAAGCTAACCCCCTTCCCAAAATACTATGGCTGCTAGATTTTTATGTCAACCTGATGTACCTGTGTGGAGGAAGGAGTGGAGTCTAAACTATCAATCAGATCGTAGTCTGGTGATGCCTCCATGGGAGTGTGGCCTTTTAATAAGTCACTCTTGCCCTTTGCCCTCCTCTTTGCTTGGATTCCGTCTGCCTCCAATGGTGGTCCCATGCAATGCCAGGGTGGCTGACCATGGGAGATATTTCCAAGTGGGACTTAATAGAAAATAAAGGAAGCTACCAAGGACAAAGACCTAAGTGCCACACTGAGAACCTAAGCCACACTTCTTGAGCCCCTAGAAGCCTCTCTTATGTCTTACCTTAATCCCTAAACACCCTTCTGCTTCACTCTCAAAATTCTTGAACCAACATGGGAGCTGTTGACATTTGAGAAGGTCTAATTAAGAACCAAGTGAGCAGTAACTCAAAAGACCAGGGATATGTGATGGCAACATATGTCCAATTGTGCTTTATGCAGTTGATGTATGGATTGTTATATAAGAGCTGTAAGAGCCCCCAATAAAATGCATTGGTGGCTGCTGGGAAAACCAGGGGGAGAGAATATGCCTAGGTATGCTCTTGTGAATCTACCGATGTCCTGGGCACTCAGGAGCCTGAGACACCGGGTGTAGAGGGACCTGAACAAACCAACCTGGACTCTGAGAATTTACTGCAACAACGTTGGTAAGCAGCAACACGCGTCCAAGTGACCTGGGTAAAGACCTCAGTGGGCAGCGGGCCCAGTAAACAATCTGGGTTCAAGCTCCCACTGTGTCACCTCTGGGTTCGGTGATCTTGGGCAAGTCATTCAATGCGTTTCTAAGGGGAAATGACTATCTTCCCACTCACCCACCCCAACGAGGCAGCTGCAGCTGCCATGGGCCGAAGGAAAGTGCATGCAAGCAGGCAAGACGAGGCGCTGGACAGCCAAGCCTAAGGGATCATCTTCTCGGGCACTCCACCGACCTCCTGACCGTGCAGTTTCCTAAGCATCCATCGCACGGCTTGCTTTCAATACTACCAACTATTTGGCAGCCGAAGCCGCTGAGTCAGGCCCTTTAAAAACATAAACTTGAACACGCATGGAAGGGTTTTCCATGCCCTCACTGGAAAGAACGTGTTTGGTTCAGAAGAAACGGCCCTCTCTCTCGCCTGCTCAGCAGCCAACAGGTAGGCATCTGTGCTGTGACTCTCCGGTCAGCCATGGGCCACAGGAGTGTGCAGCTGTAAGACGGTGCTTGAAATCTGCCACCACAGAGCATGGATGGCCCTGGAGAACATTACGCTGAGCGACGTTAGTCAATCACAAAAGGACAAATATTACAGGGAAATTATGATAGGGGGAGGAGGGGGAGAAGGGAACGACATTCATACCCAAGGGGATTTCTTACTTTGGAGATTTCCAAGGAGAGCGGGGCCAGGGACGGACGATAAAGCAAAGGGCTAGATGGTTGATGGGTCTAAGCTTGGGGGAAAGGAGAATTAGAAGTCCACCAGAGGGAGAAGGGAAATCAAAGAGCAGGCGAAGGGTTCATTCTTAGAGCTTTTGATCACTAGTAGTTTAAACTGCTGATAAAGGTTTTATCAAATTCAATGATCTGAAATACAAACCCCCACCTAATGTACAATTTTTCCAAAAATTGTTAAAAGAAAGAAAGTTAGCCTTTAGAATAACCAACAAGACCTTTTGGCAATGAAGTGTGTCATATTTATTGGGCTATTTATAGGTAAAGTAAAACACACTGAAGGGGAAAAAGTGGAGGAAAACAGTGATGCTGGAAACAAAATATTTAGGATTTCTTAGTCAAATGTTGCCTTTTCAAACCACGGCCGCTGAGGGGGGGGGGCAACTCATTGATAGCACTCCAGTGGGTGCAGTGGGTGCCATTTGTGTCTAGGCAGGACAAGTACATACATTTAGCCAATGACTTTTAAAACAATAAGCGAAAAAGAAAACTATTTTTGGTGCAGCTAAGACGAGAAAGCCATTTATACAAATTAAAGGGATCCAAAATACACTTTAAAAAGCACAACACCACGCATAGAAAAGTGGTTACGCTGTTCAGAGCGCAAGGAGGGCTCAGAACGCCACAGCGAGCGCGGTCGGGTGAGCTCATTTCCGAGATGAAAGTGGGCCCAAAGTCACGCATTTACTAAGGTAAAGGCACAAGCACTTCAACATAATTAATGGGGAAGAAGCCCGACTCCCCGTGGAGCATTCCTTCATACCAATTTTCATCTATCTGATTGGTCAGTGTGATGATGTCCCCTTCCTTGAATCCCAGTTCTCCTTGGTTTTCTGGCTCAAAGTCATAGAGACCGCGACAGCAGGGTTGGTCCATGGGAATGTTGGAACCTGTTCACATCACATGGAGACAAAAGAAGTACAGGTTAACATGATAAATTACACACCAATGTGAAGACTTGGGAAAGGCTATTAACAGCAGGTCTCTGCCTGCCTTCCCGCTACATGATGGTCTCCACCCAGCTGCTCAGCTCTGGGCTCTGCTCAACTAACTGCCTCAGCCAGATGTCCCTCTGCTGACTCCTGGGCCCAGAGACTTTTTCAGCAGTTTGCCCTGCCAGAGAATTCGGGCCAGCCCCTCTCCCTGAAGCAGATGTGTAGTTCTGAAGGAGGTCCTGAAGCATCACAAGCCCCAACCCTACTATTGGGAGCTTACCATGTCCTTATCTGGAGATTGGACAAAGACAAGTGGAACACTGGGAGCTCAAAGATGAGATGGGGTATCACATATGGATCGGGAACTTGAGAAGGAAGGCTAGGAGATCTCCCTATAGAAACAGCAATGCCTGACTTGGCTCAATGTTGTGTTTTCTTCTCTCTCTTTTTTTATAATGACCATCATCCATTTACATTAAAATATATATTATTTTAACGTCTGAAAACTTTAGTACAATAACTTGAGTACAATAGCCCCGACATTAGTTAGGCTGTCACCTGGGCTCATTCCTCTCCTGGTTTCTCCTGCCAGATCTGCATCCTGCCCACATTCCAACTCCCGGCCCTCCGCTCGATGTAAACACATACGCAAATATATTAATAATGAAATATGGACACTTCTATGCCAAAATGTATGTATTTGTATATAGCCGTTTCCATAACAGAATCTTCCTGTCATATACATGAGAGCAGCTTTCCAGGTTACTTTTAATTACTACCAATTGTCAACTCTATGTCATTTTTCTAACCGGTCTCTAAGTTTGTGACCTGTAAGGTCTTTCCTCTCTTTTGTCCTTTTTCCTTCCTTCTCCTGTCTACGTCATGCCGGGAGCACTGGTGGCATAGTGGATCCCAAGCTGGGATGTCAGCAGTTTGAAATCACCAGCTACTCCACAGGAGAGAAGAGCCTTTCTACTCCCATAAAGATTTAGTCTCAGAAACCCTCCAAGGCAGGTTTACCCTGCCCTTTAGGGTTACTATGACTCAAGATCAACTCATGACGGTGCATTTGGTTTGGAGTTTGATAGGAAGAGACCATGGAGAAGTTCAATATCAGCAGCTAAAACTAGGCCAGGGTCAGACTAGGAAACAGATCACCAATGGCTCATTTTTAAGTTCAGGATAAAGCTCAAGAAAATTTCGACAAGTCCAAGAGAACCAAAATAGAACCTTTAGTCTTTCCCACCTGGATTTTGAGAACATCTCAAGAACAGAGCTGACCTATTGGAGAACACTAATGACAAGAAGCTTGCTGTGCTGTGGGATGACATTGAGAACATCATACCTGAGGAAGGCTAATGGTCATTCAAAAGCCAGGGAGGAAAGAAAAGACCAAAGTGGCTGTCAGAAGAGAAGTCAAAGAACTCAACAGAAAATTGCAAAGTACAGCTTGAGAAATTAGAATAAAATATTGTAATGAAACATGCACAATCCTAGAGTTAGAAAACCAGAAAAAAACATGCTTAGCCTATCTTTTTTTTTTTCTTCAGCTTATCTTAACTGAAAGAACTACAGAAAAAATTCAAGCTTTGAGTTGAACTGCTGAAAGATTCTATGGGCAAAATATTGAATGATTCCGGAAGCATCAAAAGAAGGTGAAGAGAATAGAGTCACTGCCCAGAAAGAACAAATTAATATTCAACCATTTCAAGAGTGCGTGTTTGATCAAGAAGCAAGGGTAGTGAAGGAAGAGGTCCAAGCTGCACTGAAAGCATTCGCCAAAAACAAGGCTCCAGGAATTGCTGCAATTCCAATTAAAATGTTTCAACGAGCTGATGAAGTGCTGGAAACACTCACTTGTCTGTGCCAGGAGCTGACTGAAAGTGATCCTTCTTTATACCCAGTCCAAATAGCGGTGACTTAATGGAGCTTGCAAATCATAGAACAATACCGTTGGTGCCACATTCAAATAAAATTTTGCTGAAGATCATACAACAATGATTGCAGCAATACATTGACAGGGAGCTGCTGGGAATTCAGAAGAGGACACGCAACCAGGGATATCACTGCTGATGTCCGACGGATCTGGGCTCAAATCAGAGAACACCAGATGGATGTGCACTGGCGATGTGTTGACAAAGGGATTTAGCTGGCGGGTCACACCCACGATAGATAGCTTTGAAAAGCGTGGAAACTGCACAGCGCTTTGTCGTGTTCGTGTACAACTTGTACACAGACAAAGGGGCAGTTGTGTCGACGGAAAAGGGGAATGGTGTATGGTTCAGAATCAGGGAAGGTGGGCACCAGGACTGTATCCTCTCACTGTATCCTCTCATTCAATCTGTAGGCTGAGCAAATCATCAGGGAGCTGGATTATGAGGAACGCAGCATCAGGATTGGAAGGCTTCTTAATAACACATTTAGATGGCACAGCCCTGCTTGCTGGAAGTGAGGAGGACTCGAAGCACTTGCTTCCAAAGCAAGCATCTCAGCCTTCAATGTGGACTACAACCCAACAGATGACGCCACGATACATGGAGGAAAGGTTCAAATTGTCAAGGATATTGGTTGTCTTGCTTAGATCCACACTCAATGCGCATGCAGGCAGTAGTCAAGAAATCAAGAGACACACGCAGCATTGGGCAAATCTGCTGTGCAAGACCTCTTGTAAGTGGTCTTGTGCAGCAAGGATGTTACTTTCAGTACTAATGTGTGCCTGACTAATGTGTGACATTTTGAACTGCCTCGTATGCATGTGAAAGTTGGACATGGAATAAGGAAGACCAAAGAGGAATCGATGAATTGAATTGTGCTGGAGAAGAAGATTGAGAGTGCCGTGGACTGCTGAAAGAACACACCGATCTGTCCAGGAAGAAGTACAAACAGAGTGCTCCTTAGAGGCAAGGATGGCAAGACTTTGCCTTGTATCCTTCAGACATGTTGTCAGGAGAGAGCAGTCCCTGAAGAAGACCCTCACGTTTGGGAGAGTGGAGGGGCAGCAGAAGAGAGGCAGGTCCTCAAGGAGATGGATTGACAGTGGCTGCAACAATGGGCTCAGGTATAGGAACCTTGTGAGGCTGGCACAGGACCGGGCAGTGTTGAACTCTGTTGTGTGTCAGTTCGCTGTGGGTGGGAACTGACTTGAAGAGACCTAACAACAACAACAACAACAAGAGTCGGAACTGATTCATGGGTGCCTAACAAGAGCAGTCCCCACACAGCCCCTACACTAACAGAGTGAGATTTAGAAACGGAGGAGAAGATAGCATCTTAGAACACAACCCTGCAGGCCGGACCATTTGTGTCCTTTCAGAAGAGGCTTGGTTCTTTTCATGTCACGGGAAGATCGGATATTTTCTATCATGCCATGCTATTTTATACTTTCCATTTGCATTTCCTGTTTCCATCATTACAAACTACTCTTTCTCCCGCTACACTCCAATTAGGAGTCTTGGATGGCGCAAACGATTGGGCGCTCACCGAGTGACCAAAAGGTCAGCTGTCTACACCCATCCAGAGGTCCCTGGGAAGACAGGCCTGCCGGTCTGCTTCCTGAAGTTCACAGCCTTGAAGACCTTACAGAGCAGTTTTACTCTGGACACATTAGATCACCGGGAATTGAGCTCACCTGAACAGGATCTAACAACAGACTTCAGTGGCGAATAAGTCATACCTCGATGGAGGATTATGGTCTTTGCACACTCAGTCTTTTAGGTTCGAATACAAAGACATGTTAAGTGTTGGTATTTCTGTGGTTGGCTAAATGAGAAGCCCCTTGTCTTGGGAAAGGCGGGCAACAATGTAGGGAGAGGGGGAGAGGGGTTGGGACAGAGAAACATTTTTTTAATTAGCCCTAATGGTGTAGTGGTTATACGCTAAGCTGAGAACCATAAAGTCAGCAGGTGGAATCAACCAGCTGATCCACAGAAGAAAGATGGGGCTTTCTACTCCCATCGAGATTTAGTCTCAGCAACCCCTGGGGGTAGTTCAACTCTGTCTTAGGGCCATTAGGAGCCAGAATTGTCATGTTTTTAGTTCATAGCTTTGAAGTCACTGAGTGGTGTCCGTTCTCTTATAGACCAGTCCTCCTCAATGCTCCCCACATTCCTCATAGTTAAGTATTTGCCTATGGCCAAGTGGAGTGAGCACTATGCCTCATCTCACCCCAGGAGTGACCCTCCCAGATAGTTGGCTACACTGAGGTGGCTCCCCATTGCCTCCTGGTGCATATTACAATTCCCACACATTAAATTTCCACTGCCAGGCCATTAGCTCAGAAAGCTCTGGTTTCAGGCCTGGGCATCAGGACTACTTACATTTCCTAGGTCTTCCCAAACCCAGTTGCCATTCCTTTAACTCATGGCAATCCCGAATATGTCCAAGGAGAGCGATGCTCGAAAGTGTTTTCAGTGGCTGAATTTTTGGAAGTAGATTACCAGACCTTTCTTCCAAGGACCTGATCATAGTAGCCCAGTACAGTAAAGGAAACATTAGTTCAATGGCCTAATGGACCAAGCAAACATCAGTGTCCACAACCCTTAGGCAAGAATAACTAGGTGGTGCAAACGGATGATATTAGAAAATCCTGCATAGAGTGGGACCAAAATGTGGAACAGAACCCAAATCATAAAAGAGACCAGGCTTATTGGTCAATAGACACTGGTAACTCCCCCCACAAAACCAAACTAAATGCTATTGAGTTGAAGCCGCCAACTCATAGCAACCCTGTAGGACAAGAGAATGCCCAGCCTTTCTCCCTCAGAGAGGCTGGTCCTTTCAAACTGCGGACCTTGCAGTTAGCAGCCCAACAAGTAACCACTACGCCACCAGGTAGAACCCCAAAACGATGGCCCTTAGTCACCCTTCAGCTCTGAAGCTGAATTACCCTCCCTTTACTTCACCCTATGCTAGAATAATGAATGGAGTAAGATCAATAGAGATGCCAAGGACGCCCAGACGGGTGGCTTTATGAAGACATTAGCTGGATTCATGATTGCCTGGGGGCACCGAAGGGGAGGGGGCTGGAAAACGGAGAGTCAACATCAGTGGATATGAGAAAGAAGGAGAGGCTCCCAGGTTGATGGTGGTGATGGATGCACAACCCTTCTTGATAGAATTGAACTTCTGAGTTGTGTGATCCCTCAATGATAGCTCAAGAAGACTACTAACACTTTTCTGGAAATAATGTAAAAACCCGGGCAGAGGGTTAGGAACCTGCGAGGAACAGCCAGGAGGAACCCTGGAAGGAAGAGGGGGGAGCATTGAAATGGAGGAGTCAGAATAAAACGTGTCTCAATTGTTGAATGTAAAGCTCAGGATCCGCTCTGTAAACCTTCACCTAAATCCATAATAAAACATTTTTAAAACAAAGGAGGAGGCAATCCTACGGAGTCCAGTTCTACTCTGACACATACGCAGTCCCTCCACAAGTCAGAATCAATTCATCAACTACTGTCTCCCCCAGCCCCCTTCAATGTACAGCCAAGGTGTGACCACCCCATCTGACAGCCCTCTCTCCCCTCCCCCTTCTTTTACCCAAACTGAGACATGTTCATGCTTCAGCTGGTGGATGAGGGGAAGGTGGAGGGTGGGGACGCTTCTTTCGCTCCAGGTAGGCAGCTCCTTTCCAGGTGGGGACTTCCAGGTAGAACAACTCGGTATTCGCGGCCCCACCTGCACTCTAGAATCGACTTGGAGTTTCTAGAGTTTGGATGTCTCCTTCTTTGACAGATGGCTGCCGCCTCCCCCACGTTGGTTTGCCCCTTTTGTCAGAGTGATGGAAACTTGGGCTTGGTCCCTTATCTTGAATTTGAAAATACTAACATTCAGGAACTTCAAAGCATTAGAGTGTTTACAGAGCTTTCCATTCCCCTTTGCACATGCCAGCGTGAGCCCCGCGGGAGTCAAGGTAATTGTATTCATGTCCAGCGGTTTGAAAGGTGATCTGTAGAAATGAACAGTACTCAGTTAGCATGTCTTCCACCACCAGTTTTCGGTTTGTTTCACAGAGAGGTAGGCGGTCAGATGCCAAAGCATTTCCTTGAACAGAAAATATCAATTCAAAGAGGGAACTCGGGGGTTGCCCACACACCCTCTTTTTGAAGAGGAGGCAGCAATGCCATGGACAGGTCGCAGTGACCTCACTAATTTGTCCTCCTCTAAGCCACCTGGCGTAACCACCACAAATGCCAAATGGCAGTCATGCACTTGGTGGTGGAGCTCACCGCCCGTGTGGGCGTGTGAGAACACTCTGCGGGGGGCGGGGGGTGGGGTGGGGGGAGAGAACAAATCAGGAAAAAAGGCTTGTTGCTGGTCGCTCGTCACTTCATTTAATCTGGGCTGGGGACCACCGCCACAATGCCCACTTCGGTGTTCTCAGAGGTGGAAAGAAGCCAGCCCTCCCGTCTTTTTTTTTACATTATTCCATCAGCCAAGAAACCCCGATGGAGGCATCTCTCCTGAGAGCCCTGGGTCGACGGACTCCCACGCCAGAGCTTCCCGAATCAGTGATCCGTGTGCACCTGCCTTCCCCCCACCCCCGTGAGCCCCCACACCCCCCCGCCCCACTGCACCGCCCCGAGGGAGGCAGTTCTCCCAAGAAATCCACAGCAGGCCGACCTCGGGCCTCCCGAGTTTCAAACGCCTTCTTGATGTTGGGTCCTTCTCGCTGCTCAGTGTGTGCGACGCAGGCTTCCTTAATTGTGTGTGTCCGTGGGGGGCCGGTGGTGGTGCACGCAGAACCCAGGCATGAACAAAGCCGTCAATGTCTAGCGCTTGACTTCCAAAGTAGTGCCATTTCCCTTGTGAAATGTGTGAAAAGTCATGAAAGCCAAGGAGTTTGAGCTTTTGTGCCAAAGCCAGGTAAGTGCTTAGGAGACCGGCAAAAGAGAGAGAGAGAGAGAGAGAGAGAGAGAGAGAGAGAGAGAGAGAGAGAGAGAGAGAGAGAGAGAGAGAGAGAGAGAGAGAGAGAGAGAGAGAGAGAGAGAGAGAGAGAGAGAGACCCTTAAAGATTTCCTCACAAGCTCTGGAGAGGAAAGGGTAGTTTCCTGCCACACTCAGAAGAGATACAAGCCTTCCTGGAGGAGCAGGGAGGAAACTGGAGAGAAATGAAGAGGGTGGAGGTTGAAATATTCCCTAGATTCTACTCTGGGACAGACTATTTAGCTCCACTTCTCACTTAGGACTGTGGAAGAAAGCGTGCCCTGCACCAGCATGGCGCGAGGGGCTGGCATGTAGTGGAAATGGCAGAGGGACTGGACGTCAAATGCTGGGGAGGATGCACGGATCCCCTAAAGCCCCAGCAGGCGGTGAGGAAGGAAGCACTGAGGGGAAAGTTAGTCCTGGGGAGGCCTGGAGCAGGACACACAGGCCAGGCAATGAAGAGGCTGATGTCTGGCCCGCAACTTTCAGCAAGCAAGCGTCCAGGCCCCAGGGTGTGTGTGTCAAGGTACCTCTGAGGTAGACACCAGTAAAGACCAAGACTCCCAGACAGCCCCCTTCCCGGTGTTCCTCAGACTCCCCTTTGCAACATGCCGAGGGTAAGGACAAAAGGAGAGAGTCTTTGAGGAAAATGAACAGCTCTCCCAGGGAATTGCAACTCTGAATGAACTGTATTTCAATTCTGAATTGACTAGGTAAGCAATGGGTAGTCCATGCTTTCTATTGGAAGAGACTCCATTATCTTAAAAATGGGCAAGAGTACAGGTTTTTCCACCATTTGAAGAAATGGAAAAACTATTAATTTTTCTCCCCTTTTGGCCAAGAGTAGAAATGGAAAAAAGATCAAGTTGTTTCCGCCCGCCATTGTTTCTAAATGGAGGCGCATAAGCAAGTTCAATTCAGCTCTGAGAAACAAAGCCTCTGCCTGCCTGAGTGATCATATGTGAATTTTCTTTCTACAAGGAGGACAACCCAACGCCCCCAAGGACACCAGGGGTCCACCAGACCAGGCTGCATCTTCTTAGTGGAACCAGTCACCCCATCCTACCCACAGACATCTCCACAGCACCTCGTGGCCAAGTTGCCCATGATCAGAAGGCAGCACCTCTGCCAGACTTTCTCTCAAGATCAGCCATCCTGGTGACACAGCGGGTTGAAGGCTGGTCAGCAATGGAAGAAAGCGGGGGCAGTCTGTTCCCTTCCTGCAGGGTCAAGAATGACTCTAAATCAATTTGATGGCCATGGGTGGTGATGGTGGTGGTATCAGTGACCTGTCTTTGATGCCAAGTCTTTTTCCAGTGTGGTCTTGCTCTTGGGCATTTAGAAGTTGGCATCTGAAATCGCTGGGAAGCCTTGAACTCGGGATCCTGGCTGACTGGCGGCTTGAGTGCAGGCAGCCCCACCGTTCTGGCCTGGGCCGTCCAGCGCGGAAGCTCAGCCTCCTTCTGCCCGCAGCTGAGTAGCCCGTGTTTATTTTCTCTTACTCTTGAGACCTGGCTTACCGTAACATGAGAGCAGAGGTGGGGAAAACACAGTCTTCCTTGTGAAAGTACTGAAACAAAGATTATTTTAACAGAGAAAAGGGAGTGTGCCTGTTAAATATTTATTATTCAAGCTCTGTTCCACATCATTAAACCCAAAAGCCCACTGGCCGTCGAGTGGATGCTGACTCACAGCGACCCTACAGGACAGAGCAGAACTGCCCATTCGGGTTCCCAAGGCTGAAGCAGACTGACTGTGGCATCTTACTCCCTGGGAGCAGCCAAGGAGTTCTCGCTGCCCCCTTTCCCTTAGCAGCAGAGCGCTTCGCCACTGCACCATTTCACACTGCGTGAGGCGTGAGAATCCAATCCATCAGAAAGAACTCTGAGGCGCTGGGATTCTATTAGGCCCAGGCGCACAGTCACCACTGAAACCTGAGCGCTTGTCTCATCTTCACAGCTGAGAGTGGCGTGGAGGAATTTTGGAGGATGGCTGTTACGGGATTTCTGTGGATGCAAATAGAACCCTCTACAACAGGGATTTGGGGAGGGGGGGAATGGTGGGAATGTAAGCAGACACACTTTACAAAACTGTTCATGCTGTTTGAAGGTGGCCAGTCAGGACTTCAGAACCCCAAACAAAGACATCAAACTCCCTGCCATCAAGTTGATGCGGACACTTAGTGGCCCTACAGAGCAGGGTACAACTGGCCCTGTGGGTTTCCAAGACTCGAGACTTGACAGCTCCCCTCTTGGGCATACCAAGGTTCTATTTCTATCAGCCATCAACATTGGGACCCCGGGTACGCTAAGGCCAAGAAGTTTTTCGAGAGTGGCTGCCTCCATCCCCACCATCTTGTTTTCTTCCTTCCTTCCTTTGCCTACGTGTTTGTTGCCAGGAGACTGCATTAATGGAGAAACCCTGTTCTTGGGTACCATTTCCCCATCCCCACATCCCAAACGCATGATGGAACACCTGGGGCAAGCAGAGGTTCAAAATGAGTAAGTGGCAGTGATGAGAGCTGACCTTTGTCGCTCTGCCATGTGCCCCCTCTGAACATTGGGGAGCTTGGGAGTTCTGCCCACTAAATCTCTCAGTCAACTCCGAGGGGTGGGCTACAGACAGCCAGGCTTGGACCGAGCCTTTGGGTCTTCAGTTTGCCCATGGCCAGGAGCTCGCAGGGCTATGAGGCATCTTAGAGCATTTCCCCACTGCCTCCTGTGACGATCCTGGGGAAAGTCTGGCCAGGTCCCTCCTAGTGTTGGACCCTGAGGACAAGTCCTTTGTGCATTCTGTCTCCTTCCCGCTTTCCTTAGCCAGAGCTCCAGCTCAAGGCGTCAATTAAAACACAAATTAAATCTGGCTTCTACTCCAGGTGCCGGATTTGACGTCAGCTTGGAGGCAGCAGGAAGCAGCCCCAGCGACCTCTTTCTCTCAGCCCTGCCCGGGGACCTAGGAGCTTGTCCCCAAGGGCACTACGTCTACACATGATGCTGTGGGAAGTGTAGGTTCAAAGGGGGTGGGCAGTAAGGCAAGGGGCCAGCCTGCTCTCTGCAGCCCTCAAAACCACAGCTCTGCCACTGCACTTGAACTTGGTGTCATCTCTCTTCTACTGGCCCTGACCTGGGGGATTTCATACCTGGGAGCCTTTGGTCAGAGGGTCTCATTGATGAGCAAGGCAAGCTATGCCCCCCAGCCCCTGAGTTATACGGGGGTTGGAGAGAAGTCATTCACACTGTGGCAGTGGACAGGAGTCGCTGGGGTGGGGGGTGGGGGTTGTAAGGTGAGGAGACTCTCAGAGGCTACTGACCTGAGAGGGCTCTTTGTCTTTTAGTAACTGCCCCAGACTGCTGTGCCTTTTGAGTTTTTGATCCTGCTTTTTATAGGTTTTCTCCTTCCTCCCTTGTAGTCAGGCTGCGACCTGTCACTTTTCCTGCTGCCAGCGGGCCTTCCCGAAGCAGTCCCTCAGGCCCTTCTACTCTGCCGCTTCCAGTCTGCTGTAGGCTGGAAATCAGATAACCGATTATGTAACATCAACAGCCACCTTCAGGGGCACTTACACTGTAGCGAGCATCACCTCACAAACATCATCTACACCAGTGGAGCTCCACCTTCCCGACGCCGTGACCCCTTCATACAGTGCCTCATGTTGTGGTGATCCCCCAACCATTAGATTATTTTTGTTGCTACTTCATAACCACCATTTTGCTACTGTTATGAATTGTAATGTAAATATCTGATATGCAGGGTATATTTTCACTGTTACAAATGGAACATAATTAAAGCATCGTGATTCATCACAAAACAATATATAACTATATATTGTAAAATATTTACATGTTTTCCACTGGTCTTAGGCAAGCCCTGTGAAAGGGTCGTTTGACCCCCAAAGTGACCCACAAGTTGAGAACCACTGATCTAGATTATTCCAGCCTTAGAAGTCACCCTGCACACACCAAACCAAAATCCAAACCCGCTGCCGGCATGCTGGTTCTGACTCATACACTGTGCACCATGGAGTGATCGTTCCCATGCTATTTGATGGGGACATGGGGGCCCAGAGGAATGAAGTGACAAGATATTGGGTTTGCTCCACCCTCTGTAAATGGAAAAAGAGGGCTGCCTGTTCCCGAGAGTCTCTGAACCTGTGGTTCTCAACCTTCCTAATGCCACGCCCTTTAATACAGTCCCCCTTTAATACAGCTGTGGTGACCCCCAAACATAAAATTACCTTTTGCTGCTACTTCATAACTGTAATCTTGCTACTGTTATGAATCGGGCAACCCTGTGAAAAGGTCGTTCGACCCCCAAAGGGGTCGTGACCCACAGGTTGAGAACCCCTGCTCTACACCCTTATAAACAATGTTTCCAAAGTGAGTGGCATTGCCCCCTGCATGGCCTTCATCTGCAAGCACCGATATCTAAGCCTTATCATGGATTATGGGCTATCATACAAACGATTTTAATTGCCTGAGGGGCACTGAGTGATTTTTTTTTTTTTCCTGAAAAAGGGGCAGTTAGCCAAATCAGTGTGGGAAATTATGTCACGGGGTTGCTGAGAAATGGAGCTGACTGGGTGGCAGTGCGCTTCTGTAAACGGTTAGTGTGCACCACGGCTAACTGGAAGGTGGGGGTTCAAGTCCACTCAGAGACTTGAAAGAAAGGCCTGCCGATCTACTTCTGGCAAACCAGCCACCGAAAAGCCTCCAACACACACAGGGGCGCCAAGAGTCAAAAATAACCTGAGGGCAACTGGCTCTGGTTTGCCTGACTCCGAAGTCTTTTGAAAGCGAGGGCTGGGTGGATAGTTTTCTGTCAGACCCTGGTTCTGAAGAAATCGCTCAGAGCTTTTCTGAAGTGTTTCCTGATGACCCTGGTGAGACCACGTCCCTGCGAGGTGTGAGCAGGTAAGTGCTCTGCCACCACCCACAGGTGCTTCAGAAGAAATGCCTGGAAATCTGGATCCAAGATCTCACAGCCTTTAACAACTCTCAGAAGCACAGTGTCCTTTGGACCACTCAGGGGCTCAGTAACGGCTGTGGGTTTCTCTGCCGGTGGGCCACGCAGGAGCAGGGAGGAAGAGTCAGCAGCCGGATCAGGAATGGAACCCAAACCACCTTGAGGTGTGATGGTATCTGGGCCTGTATCTATCTGTATCTGGCTGGGTAATTTATCTCCCAGCATTTTAGAGCAAGGGGTGGGGTGGCGGCTTAGAATCTGATTGGAAACTTCCAAGTTTATTTCCGGCCCAGACTCCTTCTCCAGGCTAGGCACCACGCTCCACCTAGGAAATACCACCTCTGAGCCTGAATGGGCTGTCTGGCTCCCGCTCCTGTCCAATGCTGTGTGTGTGTGTGTGTGTGTGTGTGCAAACACTTGTGTGGCTGTGTGCATGTGTGAGTATATATTTTTTTCCTTTGAAACCCCAAATCTGGGTCTCTCGTAGCAAGATTCTTTTGAGGCGAATACTTTTCCTTTAGCCAACACAGGCGTGGCATAATTCTGATACATAACCCCCCTCAAAAAAAAAAAACACAAATACCATTTTATTCAACATCTCTGAATTAGTAGGCTTTTGTCCATTGGAAAGAAACTTCAGACCCCTGGCTTCTAACTCTGGCTTTTGTTTGTTTTTTCTAGCTCGATTTTATAGAGATTAACTGTGTGACCCCAATCACATCTGGGCCCTTATAAGTACATTACAAGTAGGAGTATATCAGTGAGGGGGTACTGTCCTCTCAGGGTGCTGGGATGACCCAAAGGGATGCACGCTTTATCATGGAGTGTCGGTGATAGTACAAACGCTTTTAACTCTCAGAGGGGATGACAGAGGGGTTTTTTGTTCTTGCTTTGTTTTTCCTGAAAAGTAGGCAAAGAAGTTTGGGAACGTGTTATCTAGATGCTGGTTGAGTAGTAAATTGGGGAGGACAATCTAGGGGAAAGTATCTACTTCTATGAATGTCTCTCTGGAAACAGCAGCCCTGGATCTCACCCACAGGAGATGTGATCAATTAAAATTACTTGTCAATGGAATTCCAGCTTCGTCTTTAGGGTCTAGAAAAATCAGCCTGTGGGTGTGTTTTACCCCTAATATCAATTCACCACAATTTCTACCGGTTATACTATATGAGCTTCACCCATACGGCTCAGATCCTCTACCTTACAAAACCTTTGTTTGTCTAGCGAGATGATTTTCGCAGATACCTTCGAAGCTGGGCCCAATTTATTTATCAAAGCTTCCTAGGAGGTGAGTTCTCCAACACAAGGAGAGCCGCTGTTGTGTGGTTGTGTTTGCCACTCTGAGCTAGGGAGGAGGGAGGGAAGACAAATGGCCATCTTAATTAGAGGTGACTATCTGGCCACTGGCATAGGAATCGACTTGCAGATTCTGTTTTGTTTGGCCCGCTCCTTGCGTTTTACAATGGGGACCACTTGCCAATATTGAAACACCAGGAGATTTCACTTATCCATGTGACTTCTGGCTTCTCTTGGCGGGTAGAAGGCTGTCTATCGTGGGTCCACATTCTTGGACCACCAGCATCTGTTGCCGATCATCCGGTGCACCCCCTGTGTGGCTCCAGACACACCTCTCTCCGACAGGGCACTGCCACGAGGTCTGGTGTGAGCTACCACTTGTCACTGGCTGGCACTGTTCCTCATACTTTCCCTGTGCCTCTCACTCCTGTCATCCTGGGACTCAAGTCTGAAAGTGAGACCGTCCACTCCACTCCAGGAGGGATCCACCACGTAATCCAGCCGCGGGGTTCTCTGTGCGATGGAGCGCAGCCCCATGTGCAGCTGCCGGGGACAGCGGACCTCTACAATATTCGTTTTCCTTTTTAACAGAAGCCTGCATGTTACTATTGAGATGATGGGGTCTTATTGCAGGATGTAGACTAAGATTTTTAAATATGCTGTGTGTGTGATAATATAAACATATAGCCATTTCAGTCACACGGTCTTAAAATTTCCCCAACTTATGTCTTGCAGGCTTTTAAAAAATGCTTTTTTTTTTTTTTTTTTTACAGATTGTCTAAAGGAATTAAATGGCAGGAGTCCCTGTGGTGAAAAAAAATCTGCATTCAATGCTTCGTTCAGCTCTTCATAGAACGGACGCTTCTTTCCCAAAGCAATGGCCACTGACTAACAAAGAAAACCGCAAATCACAGTTTGTCTCCTTTTTAAAAAAAATAAAATATTTTTTAAAATATAAAACTCAAATTCACTGTCATCTAGTCCATTCTGATTTATGGAGACCCTACAGGACAGGGTAGAACCGCCCCTGTGGGTCTCGGAGACTGTAACTCTGTATGGGAGTAGAAAGGCCCATCTTTCTCCCATGGAGCAGCTGGTGGTTTCAAACTGCGGACCTTTCAGAGTGCAGTTCAACGCATAACCCCTGCACCACCAAGACCACTTTTCAAAACCGTATCATGGTCAGCCTGATTGCTTTTCAGATTTTTAAGGGTGCGAAGTGTGCACAAAGCTGCACAGCTCAGCCACAGGCTGGAGAGCTGTGGAAAATCCCCCGCGAGCTGGCATTCCACATACGTCCCTTAAGGAGAGGAGCAAGCCGGCCCGGAGATGTTCAGAAACTCACTCAGAGTCACAATGCAACTAAGTGCCTGAGCTACAAGTTAAGACTTCTGCTTGCTTGTTCGTTCCTCTACTGCCAATGAACTGTGACTCGGAACCACTACTGATAACATGGGTGTGAAGAGAGGGCTGGAAGAAAGGAAAGCAAGAAGGAGGAGAAGGTGAAGGAGAAGAGGAGGAGAAAGTGCAAAAGAACCCATGAAGTCAATGCCATTGTCACCACTCTGAAATTGTAATTCCTCTTTTCAATTTAAGTGTATATATATATATATATATATATACACACACACACACACACACATCCCTAAACCCACTGCCATCAAGTATATCCTGACTCATAGCAACCCTATAGGATATAGTTGAACTGCGCCCTAAGGTTTCCAATACTGTGATATGGGAATAGACCGCCTCATTTTGGTGGTTGGATTTGAACTGCAGACCTAGCAGCCCAATGGTCAGTACACTGCACCCCTAGGGCTCCTAAATATATGTGTATACAAACAAACTCACATGGGCTTTAAAAAGTTCATGGAAAAATGAAACTCAAACTTTTTGAGGACCCTTTGTCTCTCTCTGTCTCTTGCTCTCTCTCTCTCTGTCTCTTGCTCTCTCTCTGTCTCTTGCTCTCTCTCTCTCTCTCTCTCTCTCTCTCTCTCTCTCTCTCTCTCTCTCATACACACGCACACACACCCCTATATACCTATATGAGCATGTATGTATGTTTCATTTGTAAAGTGCTTGTCTTTTTAGATTTTCAAACTTCACACTTTACGTTTGCATACATGCTTATTTCTAATGCAAACCTAAAGAGTTTGCCCCAAGGAGGACAATGGCTTAGAGTCTAGAAATGATTTCAGAGCCTCTTCAGAAGCATCTAGAAATGTATAAAAGTCACTTTGGGACCTAAGGGGAGTTAGCGTGCCTTCATATAAACCACCTGAGAGCTTCAGTTCACCTCACTCCACGCGGAGGACATGGTTGGAAGGAACACTTGTTAATCAATCTCAGCCTTGGACATCGGTTCAAGCACATCTCAGATTGGAGTAGATTAACCTCTAGGTATGATGACAGCAAGTGGTACCCTTTTAGGAATTTCAGAGAAGAAAAAGTCAACACCTAATGCCAAATAGACTTTGTCCACAAGTGACACCATGGGGGAGGTATGGGGAGGTGCAAACAGTTTGTCACACCCACAAAGTTACAGGCTGGTTGTTGGAACCCGCCCAGCAGTGCCACATAAGAAAGGGCTGGCAACCTGTTCCCATGAAGAGGACAGCCAGTAGAACCCAAGAGCGCTCAGCTCTATTCTTTCACACAGAGTCAGAGAACCATTTTTCCACCAAGGGCCATTTGGATACCGGTCAAACATTGAATGAACTCACCCCTCCTGTGAGGACATAGGTGTGCCTGACCAAAGCCATGCCATTTTCAATCGCCTCATATGCTGGTAGAAGTTGGACATTGCATAAGGGAGACAGAAGACCTATCGATGCACTTGAACTATGGTGTGAATGAAGACTATTGAAAGTGCCATGGGCTGCCAAAGAACAGACAAAGCTGGCTTGGAAGAAGTACAGCCAGAATGCTCCTCAGAGGCAAGGGCGGTGAGACTTCAGCTCACCTACTTGGGGCCCAGAGTCTGTAGAAGGGCATCCTGTGTGGAAAAGTGGGGGGGGAGGGGGAGGTGGAGAGAAAGAGGAAGACCCCAACAAGAAGGACTGACCCCGGGACTGCAGCAACGGGCTGTAACCTAAGCACAGTTGTGAGGCCCAGGCCCAGGTGGTGTTCTGTTCTGTTGTCCACGCGACCACTGTGCACTGGAACGGACCCAATGGCTCCTCGTTACAGAAACAACAGCAGAGGTGATGGGGCAGCGGCTTCTCTTTGGTGAGCCATGTGATGATCTCTTGGGCCTCATGTGGCCTGCCTGCCAAGACATGCCCTGCCCCCGCCTTAACATGCGGGGCCACCGTGAGTCATCATCAACCCAACGTTGGGCAATGGGTTTGGTTGTAAGTAACGAAGTGGGGCCGGAGTGTTGAGCACAGGCCACAAGTTTCCACACCGCTTTCTTGAAAATGGCCATTTCGGCTCAAAGACGTTTTCTTGGTCGCCCCTTCTCTTTGGGGACAGGGGGCCAGCAGGCACTGGTGAAGCAGCAAGGCCCCACCCCCCACAGGCTTGGCTAGCCCGGCCTTCCTCTGAGACAGAGCCGACACGTGGGCTTTGTCTGTGAGCCCTCACTTCAAGACCAGATCCCACCCCCGCTCCCTCTCTTGGCTCCTCTGTATTTTTTCTCAGAGCAGCCTACCCCTGATCTTACGGAAGACTTCCTCTCCGGCTGACGGTGGAGTCTGCCTCCTTGACCTACCTCCTCTGACTTCCCCTCCTCCCTTCCTTAGAGAGAAGAACCGATGAAGAAAATGTTCTTGGAGTCCGTTCCTGGCAGAGCCTTGTGAGATTTGCTTTAAATTGTTAGTGAAATGCTTGACATTTTTTCCTTCGCTTTATAAACACTATGTGCGAATCATTCAGATTCCTAATGGAAAGTAATTTCCCCTTAATGCAGACTATAAAATGCCATATTCTTTTGAAACGGTGCCTCAGGAGCAGACAGGACAGGACCCTTTCACACTTGCGAATTCCACCCACATGTCCAAGGTCCCTGAGGCTGGCTGGGGAGTTGGGGGGCTGAAGCCTCGGCCAAGGGAAACGTGGGAGAAGCCTGCTTGAAAGGCCCAGGCTAGAGTCGAGCAGTGGCCCACGGTAAAGCCCACTGCTGTGGAGGCCCTGGACATCAGGCCCCGGCCTTCCTGAAAGCCGTCTGTTTGCACAAGTGTGGGCTCTGGCTGAACAGGGTACTGCTGTCAACGTCATCTCCCGCCCCCCACCCCCCGACGGAGCTGCACGGCCAAGGAGGAGGGCCAGACGCACGGGCACGCACAAGTCAGTGAGGAAGCCAAAGACCCATTTTCCACCAGTGCTTGCGCCTCACCCCACCCTCAACTCAGATGCATAGACCAGAACACCTTTGCGCCAAGTCACTGGTTTACATATCAGAATTCCTGTGCTGGAGGATTTGGGAAATAAATCATCCCTTATGCATCTGAACATTTTTAATAAGATTCCCTAGCATTCCTTTTTAATAATAGAAAGTGAGTTATCTATAAGGAAAGGTGGTCAGCTCTGTTATTTACTGGCTTTGGGACCTTAAATTCTCACTTAATCTCCATTTATTCATCTATGCCATGGTGTTGATAACAGCACTAGGAATGTACATCAAGTAAAATATCTGACCTATGTAAGGTACCCAGGAAGCATACCTGCTACGTTTATATTAGTTTTCCTGCCTTTATCAGTATTACAGTTAGTTCCCTGAAGCATTATTATGAGGAAGAAATGAATCAGGTAGCCAAAGGATTAAATAATAATATCTGGCATATTGAAGACACTCAAATGTTAGGTCCTTTGGCCCTTGGTTTAGTTAAAATTCCATTTTATTTTCATGGAGCTCCCAGATGGTGCAAGCAATGCGTGTGATCGGCTACTCACTGAAAGGATGGCAGTTCAAGTCCACCCAGAGATACCTTGGAAGAAAGGCCTGGCTATCCACTTCTGAAAAATCAGCCATGGAAAACCTGACAGTTCGACTCTGACCCACATGGGGGCCAGAGCCAGCTCAAAGGTAACTGGTTAGGATTAGTGTTTCACAACAATCTCCATGCTGCCGACCTGAATAGTTAAATTAATCGCCCTATTGGGAGAGGGGAGTCCTGGTGGCACAATGGGTTATAAATCAGACTGCTAACCACAAGGTCAACAGTTTGAAACCAGGAGTACTCCTTAAGAGGGGAAAAAAATGAGGCTATCTATTCCCATAAAGAGTTACAGTCTTGGGGCTGGCCCCAGTCCCAAGTACGCGGACACCCCATCCCCTCCCTGCAGAAGAATTCACTTCAGAGGACAGCACTGAAGCTACAGCTCAGGGAGAGGGACCAGTCCAATCCAAGCCCACCACACCTGGATGAAATGCTAAGGGTGTGCAACAGAACAGCATGGGGAGCAAAGCAATGAAGTCCCCAGGGAATACCAAAAATAGACTTTGGGGCCAGAGCATGGCACCCCATCACACTGTACTGGAAAACACTCCTAAAGATCAACAAACAGCCCTGGAACTATTTATAGGCTTTTCTTTTTTTGTTGTAATTGTTTTGTTGTTGTTGATTGGTTTTGCTCTGTCTTGTTTTTGTGCTTATTATTGTCTTTGCATGTCTATGTAGATAAGGTAGGCGAGATAAACAATCCAGAGGAGAAAACGTGACCTACGGTGCTGGGGGGACACAGGAGAGTGGGAGGCAGCAGAAAGAAAGTGGGTGTTAACAAACCCAGGGACAAGGGAACAAGTGATCTAAAATCAGTGGTGAGGAGGGTGTAGGAGGCCTGGTGGGGCTTGATCAAAGAGAATGTAACTGAGAAGAATTACAGAGACCCAAATGAAGGCTGAACATGATAGTGGGGCAAGAGGAAAGTAAAAGGAAATACAGGGAAGAAATAGGGGGCAAATGGGCATATGTAGAGGTCTAAATACAGGCATGTACATATGTAAATGTATTTACATATAACAATAGGGAAATATCTCTGTACATATATTTATATGTTAAGTACTAGGGCAGCAGATGGACATTGGGCCCCTACTTAAGTAACCCCTCACACAAAAACACCTTTTTCTAATTCCCTGGCATTCCGTGATGCTCACCTTCCTGACACGATCGCTGAAGACAAAATGGGTGCATAAGCAAATGTACTGAAGAAAGCTGATAGCGCCGGGCTATCAAAAGATATAGCATCTGGGGTCTTAAAGGGTTAAAGATAAATAAGCAGCCATCTAGCTGAGAAGCAACAAAGTCCACATGGAAAAAGCACATCTGTGGGATCATGAAGTGTTGATGGGATCAGGTATCAGGCATCAAAGACCCAGAACAAAAAAATCATATCGATGTGAATGAGGGGGAGTGCAGAGTGGAGACCCAAAGCCCATCTGTAGACAATTGGACATCCCCTTACAGAAGGGTCACAAGGAAGAGACAAGCCAGTCAAGGTACAATAATAGCATCGAAGAAACATACAACCTTCCTCTTGTTCTTTAATGCTTCCTCTCCCCAACTATCATGACCCCAATTCTACCTTACAAATCTGGCTAGACCAGAGCATGTACACTGGTATAGATAAGAGCTCACAACACTTGGAATCCAGGACAGATAAACCCCTCAGGACCAATAATGAGAGTAGCGATACCAGGAGGGTGAGGAGAAGGTGGGGGGAGTAAGAGGTAACCGATCAGAATGATTGACATAAAACCCCCTGGGGGGTGCAAACAAAAGAAAAGTGGGTGAAGGGAGACAGTGGTCGGATTAAGACGTGAAAAAAATAATAATTTATAAATTATCAAAGGTTCATGAGGGAGGGGAAGGGGCAAAATGAGCTGATACTAAGGTTCAAGTAGAAAGAAAATGTTTTGAAAATGATGATGGCAACAGATGTACAAATGTGCTTGACACATGGATGGATGGATGGATGGATGGATGGATGGATGGATGGATGGATGGATTGTGATAAGAGCTGTACAAGCCTCCAATAAAATAATTTTTTAAAAAAAGAATTACCAACATGGACGGTTCCACTCTGTCCCATTAGGTCATTATGAGTCAGCACCAACTCGATGGCAGTGAATTGCTTAGTCTGACTGGAGGAGGGGTACAACTTCATCAAAGGAGGCTGAGTCCTTCCCCATGCTACGTGAGAGCACCTGTCTCAGGAGCCTGACCTAAGTCCTGTCTCCAAGAACTCCTCCCCTGCTTGAGTGAGGCTGGAAGGTTAGGGGCATGCGTAGGGACTGACCTCGGTGTACTGAGTTCTGCTTCATTCAAAGTATCAACATCTATGTTGTGTGTGGGGGTTGGGTGGGGAGGAGGCTGGACACCCTTGCAAAGTTTTGCGTTTGTTTGTATGCAATTTCTTTAGAAAAAGAAAGTTTGAAGTGGTTTACATTAAAATATGCATATTCAGAGTAAGATTTTTTTAAGATCAGAAATTAAAAGACATGAAAGATAGTGGTGTGATATAACTTATCCAAGCCAAAGAACTTTTGAGAGTTAAAAAGGAAGCACTATTTTAAATTTACACTTGAACCACAATATAACTAGGATGATCCCAGGCAAACTGGGACCTTCATCTGTGGGGGAGAAGTAGCCACACTGCCCTGCAGTCATCTAAATGGTCCTGGGGCTTGACACCCCCCACCCCACCCCCGACTGGGCACTGTGCTTCCCAGAGGCCAGGGGGAACGAAGAACAAAATGGGATATGTAATTTCCTTAAGGAACAAAGCCCCCATCTCTTCTTCAAAAGCTGTCCACTTGTTCACATGATTAGATACACCTTTTTGTTTGTTTGTTTGTTTATTCCAACATTCTTGTTGAAAATAGAATTTTTAAGGAACATATTTTAAAAAATAAAAGTATTGCCCATAATTTTGCTCTTTAGCTTGGTCTGCACAAAGTGGATTCATAAAGTGGGTCTGGCACTGGGCTGCCAACTGAAAGGTGGGCAAGTTGAGCCCACCAGCTGCTCGCAGGGAGAAAGATGAGGCTGCCTGCGTCCGTAAAGATTCACAGCCTCAGGAACCCACTGGAGCCCTGGGGCTCTGCCCGTTCGGTCACTGTGAGTCAGAATCAATTCGATGTCAGTGCTTTTAGTTCTGATTAATCATAGTATACTTTAACTTTGTATTTTCCTCTTTCAGTTATCATCATACTACAAATATTTCTTTTTCAACATACTATCCATATTGATCATTTTGATTGGCCTTACAAGACCCCACTGGATGTATCATACTTTATCTAGCCATTCTCCTACTAACGAATGGACGTAACTGAGTATTGGTCATAATGTTATTCCTCCTGATAACATTTTATTCCTGTAGATCCTGTAACTGCAATGGCACTTTCCCACACATTTGAAAGAGCGAGGTAGCATAGAGTAGACTATTTTTATTCATTTTGCTCCATCTTGCTAAATTGCTTTCCCAATAGCTACCCCAAAGATTGGCACACTATCAAATGGACCAAATAAAGTTTTATTGAAAACAGCCATGCACATTCATTTGTGTATTAACAGTGAAGTGGGTTACAACTTGAGTTGCTGGCCGAGAGGTCAGCAGTTTGAAACCACTAGCCACTTCTCAGGAGAACAATGAGGCTTTCTACTCTAGAGAGAGTTAGTCTCAGAAACCCTCCTGGGAAGTTGTCCTGTCCTACAGGGTCGCTATAAGTCGGCATTGGTTCGATGGCTGTAAATGTAACTTCATAATTGCTTTGTGCTCTCATGGCCGCGGCAACAGTCCCTGCAGGACCCAAAAAACTAACATACTTATTCTCTGGGCCTTTACAGGAAATGTTTTTTTTTTTTAAGTTTGCCAACACCCTAAGTTATCTGAACATGCAGTCCTGCCAGTGGTGTTGGGTTTTACCTGGTACCCCATTCTAACAGGAATGAATGACACGGGATGCTACAGTATAGTCAGGAGTCTCAGCCTAGGGTGCAAGCAGAGTCACCTCAGTCACCTACTAATCAAAAGTTGGGAGGGTTGAGTCCATCCTGAGGCACCTCAGAGGAAAGATGTGGCGATCTACCTCCATAACCCCCCTCCCCCCTCCACACGGAGAACATGCCTGCTCTTGACATACCCAGGGTCACAGCAAGTCCGAATCGATTCCTTGTTGCCGTTAGATGCCGACGTGTCGGTGCCGACTCCCAGCGGCCCGTGTACAACAGCCCCCTTGTCTGTCGGTTTATGTACTGGTGTGATTCTAGAAGCTGCATCACCAGGACTTCAGCAGAGCCTCCAGGCTAAGAACAGCCTACGTCGAAGGGCCCGGCTGCCCACTCCTGAAGAATGAGCCTCGGAAAAGCTAGGCTCCGGAGCAACTGTTTTGTTTTGTTTTGTTTTAGAGAGGTCAGTGGGTGGCAGAACAGACATCTTCTTCGACAGCTAATTTGGAAGAATTGTGTGTAGGAAATGCGGACTGCACAGGGCCCCATTCTTCCACAGGACTATAACTGGAGCTGGGATGTGGCTGCCGGGCCCGCAGTCAGATGTGGTCCTGTGACTAAGCTCCTGCCAGCGAGCGAGCGTGGAAAGGATATGAGGCACTTCTTGTTCATTTCCTCCAGAGGAAAACGCTCCTGGAAGTCCATTGGCCATTTCCATCTGGTTGAACCACTGCCTTCCAGAGTGTCCCTAGTACAGTAACTTCCATTGCCTTAGCGAATGCACACTGCTACCAGACGCGGGGGGTGTGGCCCTACTAAACACCCGAGAGATTAGCAGCACAGTGGTCCTGACTCAGTATCCAAGCAGTGAGGAGGAGGAGGCAGGCAGGCAGGCGGGAGGCTGCGGGATCCGCTTGGTGAAACATCTCGGATCTCTTGGAAAGCAGACAGCATGCGAGCAGCGCTCAAGGAAGCAGCTGGCTCAAACCAGACGGCTGGTGCATGCTAGCTGCTCCTCGGAGCTTCCAACAGGTGACTTTAAGAAAACAAGACGGGCCCAGTCTGCAAGCCAGGAGAGAGAAGATGCCGGTGGGGCCTGGGAACGGTAGAAACGCTAAGTGCTTCTGGACTCCAGTGAACAGAGAGGAAGCAGCCGTGCCCCGGCCTCTTTCTCAGAGGGCCCTCACCAGACACAGGCAGCCAGCTGAGGACAAACTGCAGCAGGAGGGCTTTTGCCTTGTCCCTCAAGTCTGCGTCAGATGGCCTCCGAGTAGCTTCCATGCGTTAAGGAAGGGGCACATGGATTGCACAGGGAGGTTGGGAGAGAAAGAGGTGTCTGAAGGGGCCCTGTGGTGCTGTGGGTCAGGCGGCCCACTCAGACGTGAGGGTGTCAGACCCACCAGGCGCTCTCTGCGGGCAAGATTGAAAGTCACACACTCCTCATAGGACCACGGTGAGTTCCTATCACCTGGATGGCAGCGGCTTTGGGTTTGTTGTTGTTGTTGTTAGTTAGGAGCTATTTCAGGTCCCTAAATGGTACAAAGCAAGACCACTTACCCTTGACCACTAACCTAGAAGTTGACAGTTCAAATCTACCAGTGATGCCGATCAGGCCTGCCAGGCTACTTCTATATAGATAACAGCCAAGGAAACTGTATGAGGCAGCTCTACGCTGTAACAAATGGGGTCCCCCTGACATGGAGTCATCCGGGGACAATGGTCTTACTTTTGTTTTGTAAGAACTACACCCGGAAAAGAGACGTCCGTGTGGCACAATGCACTTAATTGCTTGGCAGTTAAGCAGAAGATCGGCAGTTTGAACCAATCGGCCATTCTGAGGTAGACACACCCTGGAAATCAGCTCCCATAAAGATTTCAGCCTAGGAAAGCGCATGGGACGGGTCTCCTTGGCCCTGTAGGGATGCTACAAGTCTGAAGACGACTCAACGGCACTCAGCAACCTCTAGCACAGAACTTTGAGGAACTGCAATATGGAACTGCCCGAGAATACAGAGTAGAAACTCGTTACGCTTTTGTAGGGACTGAACTGTGATAGAGCGCAGTCTCACCTGGGAAGCTCTGCGTCTACTTCACCTAAGGCCACTACACTCGAGAGTCTGCATCTACTTTTGCTCTCAGGGAAATTGCTGCCCTGGGCACGGTGTGCCTACGGGATCAAGGGCAGGAGCGTCTCCTCTAGAGAACAACGCCAGGGTCTAATGAAGAAATGTCGGGTTAGAGGTCTTAGCCAGCCCTGCCCAGAGAGAGGTCGCCCCTCTGTGGACCAAGGCCTGCTGTGCTTGCCCACTGCTCACTGGGCAGAAACTATCCCAACTGGTTTTACCACTATGTGGACCAATAGATGGGGATGCTCTTGTCCCTGGATGTCAAATGTGCTGTATCCTCCTCACTGACTTAAGAGGAACTGTCTAGTCTGGACTTGGTTCTTTCTCTCTTTTCTGCTGGCTGGCATGGCAACAGCTAACATGACCTTGGAAACCACTCGATATAAGTGGTAAAGCTGACATAGCATTTTGGGGTCTTTTTTTTTTTTAACAAAAGCTGCTGTTGTGAATGATCATCGAGCCCAACTGATGGCACCCAGTGTGCAAATAAACCTGCTCCCTATGTCTGCAACCGATCGCCAGGCCTGTCTTTCCACATGCCTCTAGGGCAGTGGTTCTCAACCTTCCAAATCCTTTAATACAGTTCATGTTGAGTGACACCCCATTCCGAACGCTGCCACCCTTTAATACAGTTCTTCATGCTGTGGTGACCCCCAACCATAACATTATTGTCATTGCTAATTCATCACTGTAACTTTGCTACTGTTATGAATCGGGCGACCCCTGTGAAAGGGTCGTTGGACACCCAAAGGGGTCGCGACCCACAGGTTGAGAACCACTGCTCGAGTGGGTTCAAACGACCGGTTTTGTGCTGTAACCCCTGTGTGGTACAATACGAAAGAAGTCTGCACAGCACTGCAACTGAGTTAGTCTGTAGGTCATGTTTTATTAAAATCAATGCACACAAATAACTGTAAATGGAATGCTACATCAAAAATGTAAACTGGTTCTAAAATAGATTGTGGTAATGATTTTATAATTCTTCTTGATATGACATGATTGAAAAAAAGGAATACTTTCTTTAGCCATGTGATTTAAGGTTATTTGAGTGTACACCCACTTAGCATCCAAAAGCATTTTGAATGACACCAAAGAGATGAATCTAGTGGGACCTGTGTCACAGAGTGACTGCAAGAGACACTACCATGCTGAATGCCCACTGAGGACAGGACTGCAGCCTTTCTTTCCTGTGTTCAATCCTTAAAAAGAGAAGATTTCTTTAAGTTCCAAATAATGTTAGAAAAATGAACAAACACTTCTGGAGGACTGAAATTAGGAGGAATAGCTGAGAGATAGGAAGTAGTCAAAGGAGGAAACCACGCTCAACATGCTTCCTGGAAAGGGAGACTTCAAAGGGGGCTCTGGGTGTGGCCAGAGCTCAGGGGTCAGTGGACATGGCAGCTGGAAGACTGGTTGGCGGTCTTAGACAAGAGCAGCCAGGGGAGTCTGCTCCCTCCCTAGGTCCCACGTATCGGGAAGCCCAGCTACTTGGCTCCAAACAGGAGTACTGAATGAGAAGATGGGTACATTTGATGAATCTATAAGCAGAATGAGCCAGAGGAAAAGAGAGAGAGAGACGATACAGATGACCAAATTCAGGAATGAAAAAGGTAAATCACTACCAACCCAGTAGAAACCTAAATTATTCCAAAGGAACTCACAGCCGTATGACTGGATATCAGACAATTTACATAAAATAAATAAATTCTATGTCAGACACAAACTTCTAAAGTGTACCCAAGAGGAAATAGATGACCTCAATAGCCTTATCTCCATGGAAGAAAAACCTGAATTCATAGTTAAAACTTTCACACACACGCACACATACAAATTAACTTTAGAGTGGAGAAATGGACTAACACACCTCAACCCAGCAATCAAGACGACCATCAACAATGTTAAGTCAGGTTGACAGGACATCTCTGGATACAAGGTAATGAAAATGGAACTTTACTTCTGCACGCTTTCTCGCCAAACCCACTTAATCACAAGGAAATCATCAGACAAATCCCACTGAGGCTCACTCTACAAAATGCCTGACCAGATCTCCCAGAAACACTCAAGGAACTTGTAAGTAAATTTTAGAACCCATCACAAGCAAACATCATGACTAAAAGTAGTAGGTAAATGTCCAGCCTCACCATGAACCACGGAGAGACAAACTGAAATGGGGTACCGTCTTTTCCCTTTGAGTGACTGCCAACACCCGATGTCTGCTGACGTGGCTGTGGAGAAGCAGGGACTGATTCGTTCATAGAAGGAGCAAGCCATTTTCAGAAGGTATTTTGGCAATATTTACTACCATTTAAAATGCACATCCATCCTGACCTGGCACTAGATAGGCTTGCCTATCCACATATAAAGGTAGAAAGGAGATTCCTTGTACATTGTTTGAAACAGCAAACAAACCAACCAACCCACAAACAACCTCCATATCCACCAATAGGGAAACTATGTCTATATTCCACTGCAGTAGTGTGACTTCCTGTGAGCTCACAGTGACCCCAGAGTCCTCTGAGGCATGTTGCAGTTGGTTTCATCAAGTCAACCCATTCGTGACAACCTCGTGTGCGGAGAGCAGAATGGCCCACAGGCTTCCCAAGGCTCGAAACCGTTAAGGTGACTGACGGCCACATCTTTCTCGTCTGGAGCAGCTGCGTGGTGAGAACTGCTGCCTTTTACCCACCAGGGGCCCTCGGGAGACGGACCTGCTGATCTGCTGCTGAAAAGTCTCAATCCCGGAACCCCCTGGAGCAGTTCTCGTCTGCAGTCCAGGCTGTCCTGAGTGAGAACTGACTCAGTGCCCCCGATACCCAACAGGGATCTATGTTTTGTATGTATATATATGCATTCTACGTGGTGTGTAATGTGCATGAATGAAAACCATGAAGCTGTGAAAATAGTACAATAAATAGAGCTAGGTGCACGACATGGGGAAAATCTCTAAGGAAGGATGATACATTGAAACAAAATAATACGCTGCAAACCAATCCACCTAGCCATGGTCGTGTGTTAAAAACAACACAAAATATTTCTTTTTGTGTGCTGGAAGGGGCTTTACAACGCCCATGGCAAGACGAATGAAAAGATATTGGGATTTGTAGATTATGTTATGCCAATTGACTGATGTATTCCCTGAGACTGTGCCCCTGAGCCTCGAGGCCTGCTCAAAGTGTTTGCTTAAGGCCAAGAAGTTTTCATAAATGTGCTTCCTGTATGTTCCAGCACATACAGGAATATATTTGCAGCAAAAGAGTAGATCAAACTCAAATTCATTGCTATTGAGTCGATTTTGACTCATAGCAACCACGTAGGTCAGGATAGAACTGCCCCTGTGGGTTTCTGAGACTGTAACTCTTTACCGGAGTAGAAAGCTTCATCTTTCTCCCTTGGAGTGGTTGGTGGTTTCAAACTGCTAACTTTGTGCTTAGTGGGACAACACATAACATTAGAGCTTCTCTGACTCTAATAGGTAGGCAGGCAGGCAGATAGAAAGAAATATATGTGGATGGGTGTGGTAGTTACATAATCTGGTATCATTTTGAGGATTCAGTATGTAGGGGTGGAGTCTAGGCTGTCAATCAGGGTATAGCCAATGGGTATCTGTGTGGGCATAGCCTTCCCCTAAGGATTCTGAGAATTCCTATAATTTCCTACTTGGAAGTGGGAGACCTCTCTCAATCTCTGGGAGACATTGTAGCTAACAAAACACATGGAACTATCATAGTGTCCAGAGCTGGAGAAGCCACTTGGACCTACCCTCATGCAACCAGACCTCTGAAGCTGAAGAAACCACATAGAGACGCCTGACTGTGTTGAGATGCTTACAACACAACTGGATCCAAAGACGTTCTACCCACTGGCCTGTGATTGTCCTGCATTCAGCATCATTACATGTGTTGTGTGAGTCTGAAGAGGACTTTATAGATTGGTATTGGGCATATGGGCTAATATCAGACTTAGGGGCTTGGACTGGACTGGGTTGGGATGCTTTCTTAATGTACAATTACCCTTTATATGAAATGAGCTCTTATAGACACATGAGTTTCTATGGATTTGTTTCTCTAGTCTCCCCATACTAACACAATGGGTATGGGTGAGAATATACACATATGCATGTATATGTGTGTATGTGTTCTATATTTGTGTGTGCAGGTATGTAGGCATGTATACATATGTGTGTGTACTCTCATCCATACCCATTCAGCATTCATATTTATCCATGCATCTACTCAGACATCTCTATTACCAGAAACCCAGTTTCCACAATTCTGAGACCAGAAGTAGATGGTGCCCTGCTACCACTACCAACTCCTCTGAAAGGGATCACATTATGAAGTTCCAGATAGAGAGGAACACGATGTGAGACACAACTCAAAATCATAAAGGCCAAGTTTCCTGACCTGCTAGAGATTGATGGGACCCCAAGACCAAGACCCTTAATCATCCTTTAGGCCTGACAATTAACTCACCCCATGGCTCAATTAAGAGCTCGAGTAGTGTAGTGGGCTACATCTTAGGCCTCTAAAAGTAAGGTGAGCACTTTGAACCCCCTAGTTGCTCCATGGAAGACAGACGGGGCTTTCTGCTCACAGTAAAGACTTACAGCCTCAGCAACCCAAACAGGGCCATTCTATTCTGCCCTGTAGGGTCACTATGAGTCAGAATCAACTGGATGACAGTAGGTTTGAGTTTGGGAGTATTTTTTTTAATGGCTTTCAATTTTCAGCCAAGCAACAGACAGGTGTTGAAGGGGAACTGTAACGCTGGTCAGGGATGCAGTCCTTAGAATAATCAAACATTTGAGATCAGAAGAGTAGCCTTTACCCGAGGACAAAGTTCAGAAGGGTTAGCGAGGAGGAGGAAAGGAAACAAACACAGAGAGGAAGTGGGACGAGTGATGCTTCATTGTGGGGATTGCGATCACTGACATGAAATAACATGTGTATGAATTTTCCAATGACTACGTGATCTGCCCTGTAAATCTCACCGAATTCATAATAAAAGTTCAAAAATAGTAAGTAAAATTCACAAAGAATACAACATACAGATTAATAGAGTTTTTCATAAACTTTTCGAAGCCCCTATGTATATGCGCATGACAGTATTCTCTATATTCACTGCGGCTGCCCTCCAGAGAGGAGAATGGGAGGAGTGGTTGATCACAAAGAGACGGTCAAACTCCACCCGCACTGCTATCCAGTCAATTCCAACTCAAGCAACAGCATGGAGTAGAACTGCCTCAAACCCTTCAGGGGGGTACAAAGCTCATCTTGCTCTGGGTGGTTTTGAACTGCTGAGCTTGTAGTTAGCAGCCCAACGTCAAACTCACTACAACACCAGGGTCCTAGGATTTCGATCACTGGGATCCATTTTTGTTTGGGGTTTGATTACGCTGCTCGGGAATATAGTCATGAGTCACTTGTGTAATTAAACACGTTGTAGCACTACAGCTAGTTCCTAGGCTATAGCAGGTACTCAACAAATGCTAACTTACACTTTTTGCAAAATAATACACTATTCTGAAAGAGTTACCCTTTTAAATATAAAAGATCATGTAACCGGCCCTGTGGTCTAAGTTAAGCACATTAGAAGGCAAGAAGTTATGGAATTCTTGGATTTCACATTTCAATTCAAGCAGCTGGAGCCAGGAATCCGGGAGCAGGGGGCATGATTGGGAAAAGAAAGATTCCCTTGCCAAGTAACCAGAGCAAAGCAAGCCAGAGTTCCAGCACATTCTCACAGAAAGATCCAGCACCAAGCGGTAAGCCTGACTGACGGCCCTCTCACCTGTGGTCTTCGCTGAAGTCGCGGTGATTCCGTTGAGCTCGCTAGGCGTCTGTTTTACTTGCCTTGGCTTGTACGCTCGCTTGGGGATGGTGGTTGCAGCTGCTATCCTGTAACACACACACACACACACACACACACACACATTGTAAGGTGAATCAGACATCTGCTGCAGAAAGGAAAGCTTCTAAACACACATGCATGCTGTATAGATATAAACGTGGGCCATGCATGGGCAGTGGTCAGAAAGGAGGCAGTTTTCACCCGCCACTGCAGGCGCCTTCTCCCTCTTGGCCTCTTGCTTTTGCAGTCCATTGCCATCTGGTTGGCTCTGA
Organism: Tenrec ecaudatus; assembly: GCF_050624435.1. Lineage (NCBI taxonomy): Eukaryota > Metazoa > Chordata > Mammalia > Afrosoricida > Tenrecidae > Tenrec > Tenrec ecaudatus. The sequence goes on along the minus strand of NC_134538.1, from coordinate 49,216,318 downwards.
CTGAACGGCCACTCCCATGTCCATGGCGGTGGGGACAGTCACCGTGTTTGGAGTACCTTCCAACCTAGAGGGGTCATCATCTTCCAGGACTAAATCCCACTGCCGGGGAGATGATTCCAATCCACCCCAGACCGCCTCTTGGGTTTGCAAGGCTGTCCCTCTTTACAGAGCAGTCCGTGCATCTTCTCTCCTGGCTCGGCTAATGGGCTCAAACAGGCAATCTTGGCAGTGAGCAATCAAGTTCTTTAAGCTCTGGTTTGCCAGGGCTTTTCTGCACGGCACTGTATTGAATAATAGCTGTTGTGATACAAAGGGTTTTCATGGGCTAACTTCTACAAGAAGACCTCGAAGCCTTCCTTCTTGCAGAACCGGCCTCTCTCTGTACTCCATTGAACCCTGCCCGTCAGCACTGACGCCGGCACTTACCACAGTATGACAAGCTGACAGATGGGTGGGCGGTAGCTTGCCCCTCTCATAGGGATCCGGTTATGAAAAAGAACACATGCTCAGATGACGAGGCCTGCAGGCGGAGTACCCTCTTCAGAGACTGGACACACTGCTGTCTGCCCTCTCTCAGTACAGCCGGATCCCAGGGGCAATCAGTCCACATTTGGTCGTCGTCATGCTGCTGTTAGGTGCCATCCAGTCGGTTGTAATTCACAACAGAACAAAACACTGTGTCCTCACAAGTGCTCCCATGCTGGGGTGCATTGTTACAGCCCTGGGGTCAGCTCAGCTCCCTGAGGGCCTTCCTCTCCGTCGCTGTCCCCCTCCCCACTCTTTACCAAAAAGGATGCCCTTCTCCAAGAATCGGTCTCTCCTGACAACATGTCCAATGAATGTGTGATGACGTCTGACCATCTTTGCCTCTAAGAACTTCTTCCAAGACGGATCAGTTTGTCCTTTTGATGGGCCATGGTACTTTTAATCTCTTCTCCAGAACCATCATTCAAATGCATTGATTCTTCTTCGGTCTACATGTATATGAGGTGACTGAAATACGAAGTAACATCCTTGCTTTTCAATACTTCATTTTATTCAGGGTTACTATAATGGGTTGGTATATATTGATTATAATACTGATTATTAAAATGGATTATCACATTCATTATAATAATCCTGTATAAACCCAAATCTGATTTTATCAAATCTGATTTTACAAAGAGAGATTCTTAAACTGTTTTACCATAGTAAAAGATAAATACTGGAAAATAGATCTGTTTTTTTGCCATTCAGAAAGGTGTTTGTTTTTCTCCCAATATTTTGGACATGCAATTCCATGACGCTGGTTATATTCATCATAGTGGGCAGCCACGCCACTATAAAGCGGGTATATTTTAACCCGCTATATAAAGAGGGCTCCCACGCATACCACATATGGGAGCAGTCATTGTCAGGAAAATATGGAATGTGTTTATCATTAGAGCCAACAGAAAGCACCCTTTCTTTGGCTGTCAGAAAATCATTTTTGAGTCTCCCGATAAACACCTCTTGGAATCAACATTATGGGCATGGCCTGGTATTTTCCTGGTGAATTAAAAAAAGCATCCTTCCCAGATCTTTGTGTCCAGCATATTCTCTTCCTCCTCCACGTCCAAATTAGCCTGGGTGTTATAGTGGGCTACGCAGTGGGCTGCTAACCACAAGGCCAGCAGTTCAAAACCACCGCTGCTCCTTGGAAGAAGAAGGAAGCTTTCGGAGCCTGTGGAGTTACAATCTCAGAGACCCACAGAGGCAGTTCTGCTCAGTCCTGCGGATTGCTGTGGATCCGAATAGACTCAATGGCAGCGAGTTTGGTGTGTTTGTTTTTGCTGTTTAATTTTTTCTCTCCACATCCCAATGAGGGGGTGGGGTGGAGTATGGGTAATACATCATCACCCCCAGCAGGAAAATGGGGAGCTAAATTCTCCTTGAGTCCTCAGGGACTCGGGCTGAAGACAGGTCAGGGAAAGGGCTTCGGTGACAAGGTTAATGACAAAGGAAGGGAAAATCCTGGCCACACCCCCTTCCCCAGTTCAGTCTGATTGGGCCAGACTGTGTATTATCCCACGTTCTCCCAAGCCCTGCCATGAAATCCGGCTAAGGAAAACTCAGAACAGGCTCCAGAAGGGGAGTGGGAGGGGCAGGAGAAAGCAGCGGGAGGGAGTGACCAAGGGAGGGAGAGAGGCGAGAGGAGGAGGGAGAGGGAAAGAAAGAGGGAAGGAGGGAAACCGGAAAGGAGGTTCCTTCTGACTCACTTGGACTCTGACAGGGCTCTTACCGTATCTGTAGCTGGGAGTGCAGCTCCTGCAGAATCTCTGCGGACTGTCTGTGATAGTCTAAGGTTGCTTCTATGAACACCGCCAACTGGCTGACTTGTTCTACCTGCAGCACAAGTGGAAAATTACTCCATGGAGGCGACAGCCTGTGTAGTTTGGAGAAAGAGAGAGCGTGGAGACCAGTGAACCAGTGACCAACACCCCACTTTGCAGGGAAGCCATGGGGAGGGGCGGGGCGCAGCTCTGGTCCATTCCGTTCCATTTCGCCTGGCGTCTCTGCATAATGAGCCCACAGGGCGTGGCCGAGAGTGGTGTGTGCTGGAGGACCATGTTCGCGTCTAGTTGTGAACAGGAATTTGATGGGACTCAATAAAATGCCCGTGTTTCCAATGAGAGGATATTCTCAGGGGGATTTTGAGGCTTTCTGCTCATGGGCCTGAAAGAAAATGGACAAATGATGCTTTGCCAAGGATAAGCACAGCCAATATTTAGTAGATGACTTGCTTACTTCGAAAGGGGTCTCTATGGGCACGGTCTAGCTAAGCCAAGTCAAGAAGCAAAGTAAATGAAGCTGTTCTCAGAGAAGGAAAAGGAATCGGGGAGGAACACGCACCCAAGACTAAGCTTCACCCCTGCCCCGTGCACTTTTACTGCTAGTGACACAAGCTATCCGAGACACAGAGCCAGAGGAATGGACTGTGAAGACAGTCACTAAACCAGCGACTAACGTACAATGGATGCTTAAAACAAAAAATTGAAAAGGGAGAAAGAGAAGTTATGGCCTGCAGGAGCCCTTGGGTGGTGCAAACAGTTCATGTACTCGGCTACAAACCAAAGGTTGGCGGTTCAAGCCCACCCAAAGACACCTCAGAAGAAAGGTCTGGTGATCTACCTGTGAACACTCAGCCTCTGGAAACCCCATGGGGGACCATTCTAGTCTGGTACATGGGAGTCACTATGAGTCAGGGCCAACCAGATGGTTACTGGTTATGTCACATAAGAAAGAAAGAAAGCGAGGAAGTGCTACAGGTTCAGATTTTCAGGAAGAGTCACCAGGAAGACCTGAGAGCTTCCTCCACATCTCGAGTGGGCTGTCCTAGAAAAGAGGGATTAATTAAACTCCTTTGTCCAATGGCTGGAATCGGGTTGCTAAGAAGAGGTGGAGATCTGCCCCACCAGCAGGTCATTCTGTGAACTCTCGACCTGGACAGCGACTCAACTAATTCGACTCGGGCTCTGCCCAGCTTTCCTACTTCACTTTTCCTTATTTCAAATTTCCAGTCAACTTCAGGGAGGCAAAAAAAAGTTGCCTTGTTTATTCACTCCTACAGGCTCCCCCTGCATCACCAACCACGGATGCATTTGCTCCAAGATCTAAGCTGTTTCCACGTGTCACTGCAAACCCTTCTCCACTTGCCCATGCCTTCCTTTCCCTTACCTATTTATAACACTCCCAATATGGGCTCGGTATGGATTTGGGGTAGACATGGCTTTACACTCGTGCCAACCTTGGAATGAGCATCTGCAATCCCATCATGTTAAGTCACCATCTCTGTGGCTGGAAAAACAGGCCAACAAGCCTAGCCTTCAATTTCCAAAGGCCCGATAAACTAAACAAAGACAGCCTGGCCCCTACAAGATCCTAAGGATTTCTTAAGTTTCACCTCTTTGGTTTTTGAAGACATGCTTTCTCAACAAGCCCAGCACCATGGCCTTCCATGATCACAACAGAGTGTACTACAGAAAGAAAGCTTCACTCTTGGAATGCAAGACTTCTGTGCTTGGTAAATCTGTGCAAAAATATTCTTTTAAGGGTAACAGCTCAGACATAACTAAAGTGAGTCTCTCCCCTGTTTTACTGGGCATTGTGCGCGACTCTTGGCGTTTCACAGCAATGGATTTTAAAGAAACAGTGAAGAGTCACTAAAGGAAGATCCTTTGAAACAGATGTGGGCTGACAGGGTTCCCAGGCTAACCTCTCGGGCGACTAAACACAGGCTTAGATAACTTCGAGACTCAGTCTCAGCTGTTCCATCCAATGACAGCAGTACTGCACAGGCCCCACCTGGTAGAGGCTCAAGGCAACACTGAAGGGACCTCAGTGGGTGAGAAGCCTCTCTTGCTGAACAGTGATGACAGCGTGGTGCCGCATCGGAGTGCTCTTCTCTCTTTGCCAGAAAATGGGAATGTCCAGTTGCCGCGCAGAAAAGGAGCTCTGAGCTCCATGGTGGGGTCCAGTCGGTGGTCCTTGCTCCCCAGACCACAAGTAGACTCAACTGTCTGGACAGTGGAAACCCCAAATAAAACAGTAAACCCAAAGAGGCAAAGCTTGTCCAGAGAAGAAGCATTGTTCCCACCCGCCATCTCTCCCGGTGGAGAAATCCACCTGCCGGATGAGGGCAGCGCATCGGTGACGAGGAAGCTCCTTGGTGGGACTGGACGCGAGGGCTGGAAAAAGCATCAACTACTGTCTGGGGCACCGGGCCTTTGGCTTGCCCGTGCCAGAGATCAGCGGGTGGGCTGAGAGCACCAAGCCCACCACTGCCAATTGCTTCCCTTTGCTCTCCTTATCCCCTTTCTGTTTGGAGTGAGGACTCCCTGACTCTCTTCATCTCCTCTTACTCCTCCTGATCCTACCGATGAGACCAGGGGTGGGGGGGGTGCCTTAGTGACCCTGGGTTACTCTGCCCTCAAGCACTGGGTGGGTGAGTTCTGTGGCCTCTGCTGGAAGCCCCTCCCATCAGTTGAGGTTGTGAAGAACAGACAGATCTAGCTTGACTTCAGATCTAAGCCATACCTTCCAACCAAGTTTGCCAGGAGGCCCGTATATACAATCACAGGGCGTTACCGGCAGTTATAAAAGAAGCACGCTTGAGTCCCATCTGACTTTCTGGATCTTCAATTGGTCTAAATCTGAAGGCGAGGTTGGCAAACAAACACAACAACACAACAACGGGCACTCCCCAAAACTCCAACCCACAAGAAGAGAAGCCTAACAATATGGTGGTAAAAGCAGATGGGCTCCTGTCTGCTGGCCGAAAGGTTGGTGGTTCGAGTCCCTCAGAAGTACCTTGGAAGAAAGGCCGGGGGACCGACTTCTGAAAACCCAGCCCGTGAAAGCCTTAGGGCGCAGCTCTGCTCTGATGCACGCGCAGCCGCCATCAGTTGGCATGGACTTGATGGCAACTGGATTTTGCACACACACAGTGTTTGGAAGCAATGCCAGGGCCTCTGTCATTTACCACCATGTTCCCGAGGGCACGTTTTTGACAATCTACTCGGGAAGTAGGAGTGCACCTGTCTCCCATGGGTGCCCAGTTGGGTGGAAGTGTGTCCAATCCTGTAGGCCATGGCAGAAGGCCATGACAGGACAGGACACATGCACATGAGAGACTAAGTGACTTCCGTTGGACATGTAGTTGGAGACACAGAGGGAGCAGGAAGTTGGGATCCTGGGGCTACAGCCCATTGGCCTTTGTCTGGTCTCTAAAGAAGGGTTGAAGGGGATCCACCCCATCATGGATTGTCACTCTGTCCTTCCCGCAATCTTTCTGCACAAGGATAAGGCAACTTCAGCATGAGCCGTAGAGGCCGAGTGGGTGCACTGAACACTGCCTAGCGGGTGGGACTGACTTGCCCATCACAAGGAGAGATGTCAAAGATTGCCATCTGAGCTGAAACAAATGGCTTGGAGAGCGTGCCAAGAGAAACATGAACATATTTAAGAAAACAAACAAAATAAAAACAGAGCGAACTATCACCCCTCTTCCTATTTCTTATAAGAGATGTTTTTTAAAACATGGAAAGTTTAAAAAGAAGCCACTTAAAGTAAGGCCCTTTTCAGCACTTGGGGGCTTCATGTGGGGCAGGGATTTCAAGTGGGCTCTTCTAAGGTTGCTGCCTGGTCAGCACTGGGCCCGGAGCTCACGCGAACTTCATCCTGGCACACGGAAGGTGCTTAGGCTGGTTGGGTTGGCTGGAATCAAAAGATGCAAGACGTCAATGAACCTTTTGCTAAACTATGATCAGGACAAGGCAGTGTGAGGAGAAATGACTCCTGGGACTTGTCCCTGCCAGTTTGAAAGCATAAAAAACGGGCCCAGACCTACTCCCCGGGGAGACGTCTCAGCCTGTCGCCAAGGTCGGGCTCAGGGCAAGGATTTGAGAGAGACAAGAAGCAGAAGCCTTTTTCACCCAGGCAGCAAAAAACACTAGAAACACCCCCCCCCCAAGGCAAAAGTGGGCGGGCGGTCCTCAGACAGCTTGCTGCCAGCTGGGGGGTCACGATCCCCTTTTATAACATCACTAGGCTTCAAAATAAGACAACAGGCTTTATTTCCTTGACAACCAGTCAATTGCAAGTCGTGGTGACTCCACCTGCCCACAGGTGTGGAAACCTCGAGCCTGGAGGAGGATGCTCACAGCCCAATTTCTTCTGCACATCATGACCGGGGCTGGAGGGCTGTCCCAGTAGGAGAAGACTCACGGTTATGAGATAAAAGTGATTCTTAATACACAGCCTCAAGACTGAAAATAGTCTCTCCTATGTCCTTCCATCAAGGAGCTGTCAGAGAAGATGCGCCTGACTGTTCACTATGGTGAACCAGATCCGATTGCCCATCGTACCCTAAAGAGCAGCTAACTCCCTGCTGACGCCGCCTTCGGATGCCGATTAGAGACTGGTCCCCAGGGGAGCACTCAGGGGCATGTAGGGCAAGCCGCTGACTCATGTTTTGCCTGCTTATTGTGTTGCCCATTCACTTATGACATGTCCACTCTATTACGTGGGTGTGCCTGTTGAAAGCTCTGTAAGCTCCATGATTATATCTACCGTTTGAAAAATATAGTAGATGGCCAAGCGCTCCTTCCAGACCCCTCTGGTGCACGCAAACCTCCAATCTTTCCGTTCATAGCCAAGCTAAAAGGGTTCATGACGAATTCCTTAGCTCCTCAAGTTCCCCTTCAGCCGACTCACCCTAACCAAAGAAAAGCTGGCTAGCCGGAATCACGGTACAATGGAGTCCTGGCATTTCTGAGGGATGGGTCCCTAAGACCCTCACAATGCCTAAGCTCACACTCACCACAAGGACACATTGAAAATGCCGAGCCCTGCTTTCCATTCCTGAACGCTCGGCCATGACTAGTCCAGGTATCGGAGAGGCGGGCGATGAGGCCGGGTCTCCCACCGGTTAACACACCTGCCCGCCAACCGTGAAAGGCTTTCCACCAAGGACACGGTGACATGGGGTTTCCATTTCCTGTGAAATCCCGAATGCTATGCCTCATCTATGAGCGCAAATCAAAAGTCCTCCTACTGGGCGTTCTGGCTCACATATTCACAGGCTTATTTCCAACACAGCATGTTGAACCATGCCGAAACATGCCGCGGTGATGAGCGGGCAGGTGTTCTCTCAGTGAGACCCTTGTCTCTCAGAGAAGCTCGGTGGCAGGAGATTCGGTCTTCAGAAAATTCTGGAAACTTTGGCAACAAAGCAGGCCCTAGAGCTTCTCAACATGTGACCCCCTTCACATAGTCAGACCACTTCTCTCAGGGACACTCCCTCGTCTTGTTCAGATGCCTACAAAAAGAGAGCCAATCGAAGCAGAAGTTTCCCAAGGGATTTCCTGGGAGCAGCGAAATTCCAGCTAGAGAGGTCAGCTCAGAGGTGATGGTGCCTGCTTTGGGGGATTCCAAATGAGTATACGTGACAGTGACATTTTCAAAGGACACAGGACTATCACAAGGGCTTATATGGAGAACTTTTAAGAAAGTCGGAGACGGTCTTAGTGAGAAACGAGCCAGGAAAGTTGCACCAAGCATGTTTACTCCCAACCTCCATAGTGCAACTGCCATGTTTTAAGAGTAGCTGGGCTGAAACGTGGTTAGGAAATCTTACGCCATCCACCCAGCGGCCTGGATCTTGCCCCAAACTCAAAGGGCATTATCAAAAGAACCCCAGGTGAGTCCCCCAAGGGTGTCCAAACTGCTGTTGTGACGTGGTGCAGGTCAAAGAGCACATGCTCCTTCAGGAAAGAGCTCATGAGATGGAAAACAGCACCTTCAGAAGCGCAGGACCTAGACAGAGGAGATGTTGAGAAACAATGGCTTCCAGTTCTGCTCCTTTTGTTGAACAAAGGTGTCTGTGATCTGTGACTTGCCCTTGTAAGAAAGTCAACTGTGAAGTTCCCCTGAGACAGCCCCACCTCCCCCGGGGTTGTCCCCAGCACAAGGGTTTCCCAAGAGATCCCAGGCAAGGTGTCCCGGATGTCTGAGAGCCTCTCTGGGGCAGGAGATGACGTCGACAGCAAATTCTGGAAACTTGGCTAACAAATCAGGCCCTAGAACTTCTCCACCGGTCAATGTCCTTCACGTATTCATTGTTCTGCTTATTTACAGGAAAAGTCTCCTGTTGGCTTCAAATACTTACATCGTTTTCTAAAAAATTAAACATGCTTCTTTCAGCCAACTCCTTTGACTCTTCAAACTTTTCTGCTGCTTGTCTGATGTCTTCGTCTGGTATCTTACCTACTCGCCTCTTTTTATAATCGTAATCCAGGCGGCGGCCTTCCAGCTTCTTCAGGTGGTGCTGAAAGGGAAGAAGAAGCCCCTCAGAGAACGCAAAGCCATCATTGTTGCTTCTGAGAAAAAGCCATGGATTTTTCTCTCTCTGAATCCTCGGGGGCAGGAACCCACTTTCCACTTCTTTTGTTTGCGTCTCAGCATGTGGTGGAGGCTCACCTCATTGCGGATACTCAAGGACTATTTATCAGAGGAGAATGAACAACTGAAGGTGTGTGAGAGTGGATGGATGGATAGATGGATGGATGGATGCATGGGTGTGTCAGTGGAATGGATGGATAGGTGGATGGAAGGATAGATGGTGGCTGGGTGTGTCAGTGCATGGATGGGTGAATGGATGGGTGGGTGGCTGGTTGTGTCAGTCGATGGATGGGTGGATGGATGGATGGATGGATGGATGGATGGATGGATGGATGTGTCAGTGGATGGATCAGTGAATAGCTGAAGCCCAAGGATGCAATGTCGGCATCAAGGCTGCATTCTCCAGGGCTCTTAATAGAAACCTTCATTTCAGTTCTGTTAATGTTCAATTTCAAACAAAATTACCTTCATCAAAAACAGGGAGACTTCTCTTGTACCTACGGTCAATGACTAACAAGCGTCACAGAAAAACACACATTTCCAGTCTCCTCTCCAATCCTTATGGATCTTCTATAAAGTCCCCAAACAAATGCAGCATATGGGAAGCAAATGTTCTTCGTTCATGTGCTACATGAAGGGGAGAGCGATTCCCAGGCAACCACTGAACAGGTGACCTTTCTGAAAAACCGTAAAGTCCCTTTAACCAGCAGAGCATTCCTTCCATGGAATGAGCTGCTCATGTGGTAGTAAGTTCCCTGGCATGGCTGGTGTGCAAGAAGAGGGCTCTGAAACATGAAACACGTACAGAGCCAGGGAGGGGCCTCAAATAGCTTCTGATTATAATCCATAGAAAACTGATAGTTAATATCAATTTTCATCATCTCATGAAAACAGGTGGTCCTAGTGCGCATGCAGGTAACTTGCGCGATTGAGTCATTCCAGTGGGACACACTGGTTCGAATTCCCATAAAGATGAAGGGGAAAGACCCTCAGAAAGAAGAATCCCTCTGAGATGAGGGCTTCAAAAGCTCATGGAAGGACAGAATTATTAAGATAAGAAACTTCTCTCATGAACTTTTTGAAGCTCCTTCATATGTTCTGTGACTTTGGGCAAGTCCTTAACATCTCTACACCCCCCAATGTGTGTGTGTGTGTGTGTGTGTGTGTGTGTGCGCGCGCACGTGGTGTGTGTGTGTGTGTGTGTGTGTGTGTGTGTGTGTGTAAAAGGAGGGCAAGGAAGGCTCATCTGGTTTCTTGTGGATGAAGAGATGTTTGTGAACCATCATAAAAACCTGTTAGCCGGAAGTAGGTTATGCGGGATCCAGACTGGATAAATGAGACTGTGAAAGGGTTGATCATCTGCATATCTTAGGCTTTAATCTTCCAGGCTCCTGGGTGGTGCAAATGGTTAACCTGCCTGGCTGCTGACTGAAAGGTGGGAGGCTTAGGTCCACCCAGAAGTACCTTGAAACAAAGACCCGCGATCGGCTTCCAAAATCAGTCATTGAAAGCTTTATAGAGCCGTCTATTCTATTCTGATACACATGGGCTGGCCATGCATCAGGGTGGCTCAATGTCAACTGTATGTGTGTATGTGTGTGTGTGTGCACGCAAGGCACGCGTGGCAGATGCATTTGATTAGGGTGTTGGCAAAGAATATTAACATTAATCCAGACTATCAGAAGAACAAGTCTGTCTTGAAAGACGTAGTCAGAATGCTCCTGAGAAGAGAGGACGCCCCGACTTCACTGCATGTGCTTTGGACATGTTACCAGGGGGACCGTCCCTCGAGAAGAACGTGGTGTTTGGTGAAGTAGAGGGTCAGCGAACATAAAAGAGGAAGGCCCTCGACGAGGTGGGACTGATGCAGGGGGCTCGACGGCCCCACGGCGGCTCAGGCATAACAACTGTGAGGACGGCACAGGAGCAGGCAGTGCTTCGCCCTACACAGTTCCTAGGAGTTAGAACTCGCTCGATAGAACTGACGACATTCATATGTGTGTGTGCGTAAATATACACAGGAGGCCTGGTGGTGTAGTGGTTATGAATTGGGCTGTGATCTATATGGTCAGCAGTTCAAAACCACCAGCAGCTCCTCGGGAGAAAGACTGGGCTTTCTATTCTGGCAAACGGTTATAGTCTCAGCAATCTATAGGACCACAGGAGGTGGCTGTGAGTCAGCCCTGACTCAATGGCAGTGATTTAGATATAGCTATAGATATAGACATAGATGCCTACAGCTAGATAGACAGATGATAGCCAGATAGACTCATACTCAACTGAAATCAAGTCCATTCTGACTCATAGCAGCCACAGAGGGACAGAGTAGAACTGTCCCTGTGGGTGTCTGTGGCTGTAAATCTTTCCGGAAATAGAAAGCGTTCATAGTGCTCCTTCAGAACAGCCGGTTGATTTGAGTTGCTGCCCTTAACGTTAACAGCCACATGCAACCCACTATGCCGCCAGGGCACGGGCTTCCAAATGTGTGTGGGGAAAATATCATTAAAGGACAATAAAATGTTTCCCCAAACTTTATGAAGCAAGTATTTGTGTGCACATAAGCCAGAAAGTATTGCTACTGGAGTTGGAAACAAAACGTGTCTCTGCCGTCAGTGGATAGTTGCCGGAAAGTTCCCTCACTACTACGCTTGTCTTAGTCTCATCAGGGTGCCTTCAAAAGCGGATCCAATTAAAGCATCAAGCGCAGCTGGCAGGTCTATTAAATTCAAGGCAGAGAGACTAGCCCAGCAGGTTATGGGGACTGTTTCTGGAGGGGCCATGGTGAGAGGGTTGCTCAAAGAGCTCAGGACAATCATGGAAGTTTATTAGGAAAAGGCCTGGAATAAAATGGAAGCAGCAACTGGATTGATGAGAACAACGCCAGGAAAACTAAACAGCGTAACTTTCTCCATCAAAACCATGGACCTACTCATTCTTCCAGAGCAGACAGCCCAGTCCCACAAGAACTTCAGTGGGAAAACGGCTCCCATTCCATGTCTCCTACAGCCCTGATGCTGCTCCTTCAAGCTTCCCTTTGATCCCAGGAGCCAGGACGCACTGAAAGGAGCACCATTTGAGTCTTCAAGCTGCTAGGACTGCTCATTGATGTGGCTTAAATGGCAGTGCTCGGATTTCTCCAGGGACAGATTAGAGAGGTGGAAATACCACCTTCAGAAGTGTCTATGAGGGGGTACCGCCCCCCCCAAAAAAAAACCTGGAAAAAGTATCCACTAGGCAGAGCTTCTGTAGTGCGCACTGTTCCCACTAGGCAAGCATCAAACAACTCGCTCTGAGTTGGAGCACCCAGTGGTGGCACCTGGGAAGGTTCTCTCTGGTCACAGTGACTTGTTTCATAAAAACAGTTTTGCTCAGACCTCATTTTTTATGATGGCTGATTGAAGAGAACAGCGTGTGGTTGTGAAATTTTGCTTCCTGCTTGGGAAAAATGCCACAGAAACGGCTGTGATGTTGATGACAGGTTGCAAGAACAGCACTATGGGAAAAACCCAAATGTATGAGTGGTTTTCTCCTTTCAAAAAATGGCGAAATGGCAACTAATGACAAATCTTATTTTGGACATCCGTCAACTTCCCAAAAGGACAAAAATATTGACTCATAGTGTCTTTAGAATTCTTTCCACCGGGTCAGACTGCTCATCAAGCTTTCTACTTAGAGGTTCTAAAAAGATTGCAAAACAGCGTGTGACAAAAAGGCATGATTTGAGGCAGGCAGGGGACTGGTTTTACCACCATGACAATGCACCTGCTCATGCAGCCACGGCAGTGCACCAGTTTTTGGTAAGCAACAGCATGCCTCTCTGGCCCCATGCACCTGACTCACCTGACCTTGCTCCATGCAACTTCTTTTTGTTTCCTTGAATGAAGAGGGGCTTGAAAAGACAGTGACTGATGATGTGGAAGAGGTGAAGGAAAAAAAACGAGGGAGGTGCTGTCAGCCATCAAAACAGATGAATTTGAAAAATATTTCCAAGAATGGAATCACAGATTTGACAAATGTATTAAGTATACTGAAGAACACTTTGAAGGTGATAAGGTGGTTTTGTAAAAAAAAAAAAAATTAAATATATAGCTTTGAAAAAATTCTGGTTGTGTTTTGGGGGGACACCCTAATAGACCTCAAAAATCAAATAAACAAACATATCAAAAAACTTACTACCATCAAGTCAATTCCAATGCATTGCAACCCCATAGGCAGGGTGGAACTGCCCCTGTGGGTTTCTGAGATTATAACTCTTTATGGGAGTAGAAAGTCTCCCTTTTCTCCCAAGGAGAAGCTGGTGGTTTCAAACATTAGATGCTACGGTTAGCAGCTCAATATGTAACCATTATGCCACCAGGACTCCCAGATAGGCGATATCTATTGGGAACCAATATCTCCACTCTATGATATTTTCGTTTAAAAATGATTTCTATGGTTTTATTGTAATACTTTCTGGTTTTCACTCATATATATTTGTATATTCACCAAAGAAAGCCATTTGTTTTTAAGGCCTTGCATTGCGAACGATCCCCAACCCACCCCTAACTCAGACTATCACTTGGGCTCTAGCATCATTCACTCAGTAAGTATGTGTGAGCACATACCACATGCCACACCTGGTGGCTCCCATAGCGAACAGGGCCTGGGACTGACTTCACAGAAAGAAAAGACATACTGATGAGAGCAGAGGTGCTGTAGCACATGGACCCCGGGCTGGGGGGGGGGGGGCGGATCATGGCGGAGCACCAATTAAGTCTGGGGAGAGATCAAAGAGTTCCCAAAGAAAAAAATCTCTGGGCTGAGATCTGAGAGGTGGACTGACTTAGCCAGGAGAAAGGGCAAAAAGAGAGGGACAAATCCACCAATGGCAAAAAAAAGCAAAACGTCTCTGAGGAAGACCAGGCACCTCAATGCACGTGGACAGAGTTCGAGTGAGGAGAGGGAGGGCAATAGGCTGTTGGGAGAAGGAGCCCCTTCTGAGTGCTGTGCTGTGGACCCTGTTCCTGGTGTCCCCACAGTCAGAGGGGTTTCTTCATGTACAGGAAGCAGGTAACTGGGCCTTTCTCTCATGTCACTATTGGCTGCTTCAATGTGTCAGTTATAAACCAAGTGTGTGATAGATAAGCTTACTGTGCCAACCTGGCCAATAGGAACATGTGGGATTAATAAGGTTGCAGTTTGATTGGAGGGCAAAGAGTTAAATGGCAAGGCAAGCCCCACCTCTCTCACAGAGCACACTCTCTGATAATCAGACTAGCATGCGGCTGCTCATTCTCTGCCTCAACTTGTGAGCTACACTACCTGTGGGACTGCCAACCCTTGGATTGTGTCGCTAGAGCTTGAGGGTCCTTTGAGACCTGCTTCACCATGCTGCTGGTGTATACATCACCTGAGCTTGGGACTGTCGGATGTCGTCTGGCTGATTGCTGATGACCCGCCCTGCTGTTTGCTGCCTGTGGCTGGACTGCCTGCATTGCTCTACAGAAGACTCAACTGTCTGCTCCCTTGATCTTGAACCCAGCAGCCCTTGTGAGTTGAAGGAATTCCAGGATATTAACTGTTCCATGGAAGTGAGCTGAACTGAGCCCTATATACTGATGTGGATTAATTAGCTGGTATAGTCCTTTGTGCTGCATATATCTATCCATATATATATAATCATAAGTGCCCTGGTTTTGTTTGTGTTAGAACCCTGTCTAACACCAAGTGCTTGACCCTTGAGCCTCCATGGCAGCCTTCCATAGTCAGAATTTTAAACCTGAGAACGACGTGGAGGGATGTGAGACACAGTTAGTCATCACCCTGCTCCCACATCCATGACAGATAGAGCAGATAGATCCTGATACTTCCCCCACGTTGACCTCGGATAAATATAACTGAGTTATTTTTGTTGTTTTGTCACCGCCCACACTAAGATGAGGCGCTCCCAGGTGCCCACAGAAGGTTTTAAATGTAAACACTTCATGTAGCAAGAGAAACAGGCATAGCCTGGAAGTCTTACCCCGATCTCTTTTAAATCTTTGTCTTGTAGTAACTGAAGCGGATCTATAAACGTCTGCTTGACATTAATATCAAGGGAGTCTTTCACCTCGGCCATTAGCTTCATGGTTTCACCAACTTCCACCAGTGCACTGCCTGGAATAGGGAGTTCAAAACACAGCGATATGAAAAGCGTTCTTCCCAAAAGCATGGGAGGAGTGGAGAACTCAAAACAGAGCAAAAAGTGTTCTTCGGGCGAGCGTTGGAGGAAAGTCGCACTGACATTCAGTTGCGGTACTTTTATCTCCAAACTGTGGAGATGACAGAGCAAGAAGACCCTCGCTGCCAGCACCTTTGAATCTCTGGCCCCGGGAGAGAAAAAAAGAAAAGAAACTCTCCCTGGTCCTTGTGGTCTCTGTGACATTCTGCACTTCCAGGGACCCTGAAAACAAAATCCTCCAGCTGCTGACATGGAACACTTTGGCCACTAGATGGAGACAAAACTTATTGAGACTCAAAAGAAACAGGAGGGGCTTTTTGAAAAAACGGCTGGCACCAAGGTTCCTTGGAACCTGGAGAATAAGAATCCTTCTTCAAAAACCACTACCACAAAGGGAGCTCAATTAGTAGGGGCTAAATATTCACTGATAAAAGGTATCCATGGTAGTTACATCATCTGGTGTCAATTTGGGACTTGAGAGGATTAAGAGTGAAGGGGTGGAGCCTAGTCTATCAATTGGGTCAGAGTCAACGAGGCCTCTGTGTGGGCATGGCCTTCTCCTGAGGATTCTGGGAAACTGCTGTATTTCCTCCTTGGAGGAGGGAAACACTTCCCTCTCTCTGCTCTCTACCTTGGAGATGCTCTACTGACAAGACACATGGCGCTATGCCCTGGAGAAGCCACATGGACCCACCCTGATGAAACCAGACTTGTGGAGCCAGAGAAGCCACATGGAGACCCCTGCCAGTGCTGAGACGTTTACAATGCCACTGGGTTCACAAGACTCCCAACCCACTGGTCTGTGATCCTCCTGCATTTGGTGTCATTGCATGTGTTTCATGAGTCTAAAGAGGGCTTTATAGATTGATATTGGATATATGGGCTAATATAATATTGGACTTATGGACTTGATCTGGACTTGATCTGGGGCATTTTCTCAATATCCTATTGCTCTTCTATATAAACCTCTGTCCTATATACATATGAGTGTCTCTATGGATTTGTTTCTCTAGTCTACCCATACTAACACAGCACTGTCAAAATAAGCAGACAAAAGCTCAATTCAGCAGGAGCTGCAGTTCGAGACCACTACCTGCTCCATGGAAGAAAGTTGGGGCTTTCTACTCCTGTACGGATGTACTGCTTTGGAAAGCACCTGGGCAGTTCTACCCTATCCAATAAGTTCACTATGAGTTGGAAATCAACTCAGTAGTAGCTGGGTTGATTATTTTTAAGTATATATAGTGTAAGAAGCCTGGGGGTTCATGGGTTAAAGCACTCCAATGCTAACTGAAAGGTACTGTCTTTCACCCATTAGCCTGCTTCTGTAAAAATCAACAACCTTGGAAACCCCGTGGGTGGGGCGGTTCCACTCTGTCCTACAGGGTCCCTGTGAATTGGAATTGACTCAATAACAATGGGTTTGGTTGGGTAGTTTCATCTGTTTGTGGAAACAAATTTCCTTTACTGTAGCATGCCAAGTCTGGTTCCCAGTCTTTCCTACATGGAGATATGAAGCCCTCTTCTTGCCTGGGGCTGCCTCCCTTTCTCACCTGTCACAAACGGGGCATTGCACCTGTCCCTACAGCTCAGTGCAGACGGGGCAGAGTACCTGAGACTGTCGGTCGTTTACCTGTGCCAGAAACATTCTCCAACATGGGTCTTTGTAGACTACACTCAACATTGGCCACCACCTCCCTGGAGGCTGTTGCCCTCCTTGAATACAAAATGTGGTGGCTCTTGTTGCCACCATCCATGGAGTTGGCCACACGCGGGATGACCTGTGCCCAACAGAAGCCCATTCTGATGCTGTTCCCACGAGCGGTTACCGTCTAGACTTCTGAGACCCCTAATGTTTCCATGGGCTGATTTTTAAAGGTAGATGGCCAGTTCTTCCTTCCTAGTCCATCTTAGTCTGGAAGCTTCCCTGAAACCTGTTCAGCATGATAGTGACACACAACCCCCACAGATGTCTGATGGCTGGTGGTTGTGCATGAGGTGCGGTGGTCTGGAAAGGTCCTGCAAAACATCACCAGGCTGTGTGGGCTCAACCTCCAGAAACTGAGTTTTGTGCACTTCCTGCTACGTCCGCAGGAAGACCCACCCAACAGTCCAGCTTCATCCTCCATTTCTGCCCTCCTGAGCTTCCTGTGAAGGTAACAAACTGTCCGGCCAGCCAAGCCCCCTGCCCAGGCACTGTGGTCAGGTGCATGGCAGCAAGGTCCTTGTATTCCCAGGTCTTCCTGCAGGCCCACTTGATTCCCTTCTAAGTGACTTGCCTCCAGGATAGGAAATAAGCTATCACCCATGGAATAAAATAAAACCCACATTATATTCATATAAAGGACAATGTTACCTCTATTTTAATATTTGCAATAAAATTTCTTTTGAAAGCTTCCCTCTATGGTCAATTTTCTAGATTAATTATGGAGGCCCAATAGTTTACTTTCAATTTCAATACTCTGTTTGTTACCACCCCATAAGAAGCAGTATGCCCAATTCTCCTGGAAGATTTAATACATTGAAGTCAGTTCTCCCGTAACTGAATTTATCAATTTAAAACCATAGCCATCAGAATTTAGTGTTTTGCTTTTTGCTTGCTTTTGCTCTTTTTTAATAGGGGGAATTTAAAATGGACTGAGCGTTGTTTCATCCTATTGTCCGCAGGGTTGCTGGGGGTCTGGACTGACTCTCTGGCTCCTACCAACTAGTTTCATCTAGGAAAATGGACAGGGATTTTCAAGAAAGCAATAAAATAATTAGGGAAAATTTTAGCAAAATTGATTCTAATCTCTTTTAAAGCTACAATGCTTAAAACAATACTAACTGAAGGAAAAACAGATACACATAACAAGAAAACAGCAGAGAAAGACCAGAAACAAAAGCTAAAAACGTTGGTCTGTAACAACTGGGCGCTCTCAAATGAGGGCGGAAAGAGAGGGCTTTACAAGAACGTGTTGGAACAACTGGCTAATTATCTGTTACACAGTACACATTCTGTAACCCTGTTGCACAGAATGCAGCCCACAAATTCAGGAGCTTGAAACTCCAAGGTGAAGAGAAGGAATCATAAGGTATCCTCCCCAGAAACGTAAAAATCACCGTTTACATAAATGGTGTAAGGCAAGGCTGCAAGGTGGGGTGGAAAAGTGTTTCTCGGCATGATGTCAACGCCGGAGGCCAGAACGGAGAAGAAAGCACTCCATTCTATGAAGAGGAAACTCTTCCTCCATTAAAATGCCACCTATGACATCAGCCTATCTGCGACAACGCACCCTGCACTTGTAAAGTGGGCGCAGCACACATATCCTCACCATTTAAAGAGTGCATAAATCAGCAAGGGCAAAATGAACGCCCTACTGGGACAATAGGCAGATATACAAGAGCAGAATTCACAAAAATGACACCATGAAAGAAATCCACCCTCGCGCATAATAAAATAAGTAGATAAAAAGAAAGAGAAGTAGCATCGCGATATTATTTTCATATATTGCCTAGCGATGTAAACGTAAACTTAGAAGCTAATTCCCAGGATTAGAATTTTGTAGGGAAATAGACTCTGACACGCTCACTACTGACAGGATTGTTGAGTTGGTGATCACCCCTTTCTAGAAGGTCTTGGAGCCCTGGTGGCATAGAGTGCTACATGTTGGGCTGCTAATGCGAAGGTCAGGAGTTTGAAACCACCAGCAGCTCCTCAGAAGAAAGATGAGGCTGCCTGCTCTTCTAAAGACTGACAGCCTTGGAGGGCCCAGAAAGAGCTGATATGTGTTGGAATCAACCCGATGGCTGTGGGGCATTTAGGAATATGTTTCAAAAACCTGACCTAGGAATTTCACCTCCAACAATTGCATCTAAGACCAGAATCTTAGTCGTCCTCCAAAGACTTCCTTATGAAGAGGGTCCCCAGAGATGTTGGGTAATGTTTTTTTTCATTTTATGTGAAGAAAAATATCTAAGTTTTCAAAAAAATGGGCTTGGTTGAACAAACATGAAATATTATGCAGCCTTGAAAAGCAGTATTTTAGAATTATTTTATAGCACAGGTAATGGACATAATGGGTGGAAGAAAATAGCTTTCAGAAGACTGTCAGTTGAGTGATTTCAACTCAAGACTGTTAGTTGAATGATTTCCTCATGAATGGAACTGCTGTGTGAGGTTTTCAAATCTGTGGAAGTAGGCTTGTCTTCTAGGACACCTCTCAAACCAAACGCACTGCCATCAAGCCAATTCCAACTCCAAGCGACAAGGTAGAACCAACCGCCCCTGAGGATTCTGAAGACTAACTCTTTACGGGAGTAGAAAGTTTCAGCTTCCTCCCAAGGATCAGCTACTGGTTTTAAACTACTGACCTTGAGGTTAGAAGCCAAATTGCCACCAAGGCTCCATTTGGGTGGGTCCAAACCACCAACTCTGTGGCCAGTAAGCAAGCGCTTAACCATCTGAGCCACCTAAGGATGCACAGTTTTTGAGGATGGCCCAAGTTAGTTAGGGACAGCCTTCTGGGTTATGGAATTCTGAGTCATGTTCGCATGTCCCTTTATTCTACTTGCCTTTAAACTTTCTGCCATGAGTGTACATGCATCACTGAGGGAATATTAAAAGTCATAGGCCGTCATGATGATAGTTTGGTGCATAACGTGAAACCAACAGGGGAGGTACTCTCAGGGGACGTGTGAGTGCTCACCGAATTCGGACTGCTCCCCAAGCTCCTTCCCATATTTCAGCATGCAGTCGCCCAGCAAGCCTTCTGTCTGTGGGTAGCCGGTAGCTTTCACCTGCCCTCGGATCTTCGACACAGTGTTGAGCATCCCCAGCTTAGCTCTGTATGCTTAAAGACATCATCATTTGTAATTCCTTCAAGTGACAAGGAGGAGGGGCAGCACGGGACAAATGTAACTGCCCAAAGCCACGACGTCCGAGACCAAATCTTAGGCACCAAAAGGTCGTGTGCACCCGAATTCACTTCCTCTTGAAGTTCAAGGTTGGTGCTAAAGGCACCACCGCACAGAAAACACAGTGCACATTGTGGACTCCAAACCACAGCAGCTGGTGCTGTTAGCAAGCATCACCCCAGAGCGAGACCCCGAGGAATGTGTGAAGATACAAATGCCTTCATAAGCCAGACACAGACATGTAGCTAGACAGTTTTCCCCAGGGACCAATGATCATCTAAGAACAATATGCTGGAGGATCCCTGGTACAGGAGCCGAGGTAGTGGTCAGACATTGGGCTGCTGAGCCCGAGGTCAGCAGTTCAAAACCACCAGCTGCTCCACAGGAGAAAGATGAGGCTTTCTACTCCTATTAAGAGTTACAGACTCGGAAGCCCCCGGGGGCAGTTCTATCCTGTGGCACAGAGTCTCTAGGAGTCGACTCCATGGCAGTGTGGCTTGTTTGGTTTTGGCTTTGTTTCCTGAGGGCCCCTGGTGACCTTATGGTTAAAGCACAGAATTGCTACTAAAAAGTCAGTGGTTGAAGCCCACCAGCCACTACTGGGAGAAAGATGTGTCTGTCCGTCTGCCTGGGAGAAAGATGTGTGTGTCCGTCTGCTTCCATAAAGATCTCAGCCTTGGAAAGTTGATGGGTTCCAACGTTCTACTCTGTCCTGGAGGGCCGCTAGAAGTAGAAATGGACCTGAAGGTCAGGGTTCAGCGGGCATTCAATTACAGGTGCACAGCGATGTTCATTGCAGCATTATTCGCAATAGCAAAAGGTGGAAATAAGCCAACTCTCCATGAGCAGTTGGGCGCGTAAGCAAAATGCTGTCTACCTCTAAACTGGAGTAGTACTCACTCGGAAAGAGAAAGGAAGGCCTGCTGGTGCGGCCACCCAGACCAAGCTGGGGCAGGTCACCGGGGCGGAGAAGTCAGAAACAAAGGTCAAACATCGGATGGCTCGCTTTTGTGACATGTCTCCAATAGGCAAATGAGTGAAAACACCAGCTCCAGGGAGGGCGAGAGGGAGTCATGTTTAATGGGACAGAGTTTCTTGGGTGGGGGGGGGCAATGAAAACGTTTTGGAAATTGCTAGTGGCCAGGATTGCAATGACTGTCCTTACAGGCTACAGTGTAAACCGTTACACTGGACAGCCAACTTGACGCATCACAGCCAGTGCGACTCTCCTTTGGCATTTCCATGTTTGGCACAGCCTGGCGTTTGGAGTTCATGGGCAGGATAGTCAGGGAGTCGTTGTTTGTTTGTTTTTTAGTACTGTCAGAAATGTCGGAGACAGAGAGAGCTGATCGGCGAGGTGTAAGTATCTTAACCACAATAAAATAATAATTTTTAAAAGTCATGCTGACCAGTGTGCTTCAAATTATCAACTGGCCATTCACACAGATCCTTTCTGCCCTGAAGCAGTGCCCCTTGTGACCGAGGTCTGCTGCACCTGTACAGGCAGCAGCTCCACGCGGGGAAACGGGTCTGCCTGTGGAGGCCACCAGCCTTGTTCCTTCCAGCCCTTCCAGGGCAGTTTGGCTGGCTCCCAGTCCCCGAGGACATCACCCAAGCCTCTCAAGTAAGAATCAGGTGTTTTCTTATTTTCAGTCATGTTTACTCATCTCCAGTTCCGACCTCAGAAAGCTCTTGTTCTCTCTCTGGGCTCTCAGAGTCCAGTCACTGGGCAGGTAGAATACACCTGATCCAATCCTGAAAACGGACCTTTGGCGCGGAGTGGGGAATAGGAAAGATGGGGGGGGGTGCCCCTGGAAGGGCAGAAATGGTGTAAGTCAACGTTTAGCTCAAACGAACATACCCAGTGTGTTAGGGCTCGGCTGTTTGCCCCTGGAAGAAGTGGACACTGGAAGCAGTGGTAGAGACCTGTGGGAACAGCAAGCTAAGGATTGGGGGTTTTCTTCTGCAGCTCAGAGAGTAAGTCACATTATTCGCTTGAGGTATCTGAGATCACTTTAGTCAGTAAAAGGGTAAAGTTTTGTGTGAATGAACATACCCAGGGGGTCTGCTTAAATGAGTTGAAGTCAGTTTGGGGTGAGCCTAAGACTGTGCCTCTCTGGTAGTGTCTGAGAAGGGACTCCATCAGATCCACGGGCTACCCTTTGAGTAGAAAGCATTGATGCGTACAGTGCCAGCTTTTTGACCCCTCCTAGCCCCACCCAGGCGGGTTCATACTCCTTTACCTACCCCCACCCCACCCCCCCACATACACTTCCTAATGCAGACGAACATACACTCCTCTTTTCCACGGCCTGGGTGGGACACGGAACATAACAGGGAAGCGTACAGGCCATTAAACTGGATCAGAGGGTGCTGGGACACCGTGGTGAGACAATGTTTCAGTGCAGGGCTGCTAACCTTCCAGTCTGTGGTTGGCACGCACCAGTCATGCCACGGGAGAGAGAGAGGCCATTCTACTCGGTCCCATAGGATCCCGATGGCTGCGCACACAGCAGGTCTCCCCTGCTCTTCTCAGGACACAGCAGGAAGCCTCCAGCCAAGCGGACACTTTTCTTGGCCAACTTTTTAAGGGCAGGGTCTACTTCTACCCTCACGGTCCATCCCAGCACCCAGAGAGCCCTGGGCACGTATCCAATACTTGATGATTCATTATCAGGACAGGAACTTGTGTGGTTCTTCGCTTCAATCCTTGATGAGACTGGGGAAGGGATCGTTACCTGGTTTTCAATGCTGGCATCATCTACAGAACTCTAAAGGACCACGTACCTGTCATCCTCCCTGGAAATATTTTATAAAATTAATATATTTTATAAGAAAGAGCTTTATATCAAAGAGTAATTGTATATTAAGAAAACAGCTCAGTCCTGATCAAGTCTGAAGTCCAATATATTAGCCCATATGTCTAATACCAGTCTATAAATTCCTCTTCAGACTCACACAAGCAATGATGCTGAATGCAGGAAGATCACAGGCCAGTGGGTGGAAGGTCTTGTGGATCCAGTGGCGGCGGAAGTATCTCAGCGCTGGTGTGGGTCTCCATGTGGCTCCTCCAGTTCCAGGGAAAATTAATATTGTAAGACGTCTTTATATGTTAAAATGTTTAGGTCTGAGTTGATTGCTTGCTCGGTGGTTAAACACTTTGTTGAGAACCAAAAAGGTCCGTGCTTGTCAACCATGCCCTTCCCACTCCCACTGTACTCAGAGAAAGGTGTGAGAGTCTGCCTCCAAAAGATGGCAGCTGCCTTGGCAGGTAAGGACAGCTACTCTTACCTGGCTGCTGG
Source organism: Tenrec ecaudatus (assembly GCF_050624435.1). Lineage (NCBI taxonomy): Eukaryota > Metazoa > Chordata > Mammalia > Afrosoricida > Tenrecidae > Tenrec > Tenrec ecaudatus. The sequence continues at coordinate 49,193,002 of NC_134538.1, read as the reverse complement.
GAGTTGGAATAAACAGGCACATAGAGTAGAGTCGCTGTGCTTCTACGTGGGAGCGACTGTCGCTTTAGTTGTCCTTGTCATTGTTGTGTGCAATTAATCAACCCCTGAAAAGGTAACGGTAGCTTTGGAAATCCTCTGAGCGGTGGGCCCGCAGTGCCCTCTAGGGTGTCTACAAGGTGTTCTTGCTGGGTGCCATCGGTCTGCTCCCACTCAGAGCGGCCCACACACTGCACAGCGGAACAAAGCACGGGGCCATCCCCAGTCTCTCCTACGTTTGAGCCCACTCTGGCAGCCACCGTGTCCGTCTCTCTCCCTGAGGGCTTTCTTCTCGTTCGCTACTTTGCTAAGCGTGACGTCCTTCTCCAGGAACTGGTTCCACTGGTGGCAATGTGCACAGGCCGTGAGGCAAAGCCCTGCCACCTTTGCTTCTGAGCAGCAAGGGGCTGTACTTCTTTCAAGCCAGATCTGTTCATTTTTCGGGCAGTCCATGGTATAGTTGATCTTCTTCACCGATGCCCTGTGTGGCAGTTACGTAATCTGTTGTCAATTTGAGACTTAAGAGTGAAGGAGTGGAATTTAGCCTGTTGCTCAGGTCGCAGCTTGATGACCTCATTTGGAGGCGCTAAGTAGATAAATCGCTTGCTGGAGGTGGGACACATGTTCACTCCCTGCGAGGCATGCTTGCTGACAAGACACATGGAGCTACACTAGAGCCCTGGAGCTGAAGGAGCCCCTTGGAGACCCCTGCCAGCTCTGAGATGCCTCCACTGCCACTGGATCCACAAGGCTTTCCATCCACTGGCCTGTGATCTTTCTGCATTCGGCACCATTGCATGTGTTTCGTGAGTTTGAAGAGGAACTTATAGATTGGTATCAGACATATAGGCTAATATTGGATTTACGGACTTGATCTGGACTGGGCTGGGATGTTTTCTCAATATTTGATTGCTCTTGTATATAAAGCTCTTTCTTATGCACACAAGTGTCTATGAAGTTGTTTCTCTAGTCCACCCAGACTAACACACCATGATTCAAAGGCATCACTTCTTCTGCTGTCTTCCTCATTCATCCAGTTTTCACATGCACAGGAGACGACTGAAAATACCGTGGCTCAGATCAGGTGCAACCAAGTCTCTAAAGTGACGTTGTTGGCTTTTTCCAACATTTAAATTAAGTCTTGAGCAGCAGATGTGCCGATGTAATACATCCTTTGATTTCCAAACTGCTGTTTACAACCCAGCAAAATCTCACCAGGTTGCTGTGTGGGACCAGCAGACATACAGGAGCTGATGTCACACTGGGCTTCCTCCTGCAGCTCTCACATCCCCGGCACTGGAGCCATGAGCTGAAAGTCCTTTCAAATGAACAGCCACCTTCCAGACAGGGTGGCAGCAGGCAAAGGAAATAGATGCACAACAGGTGTGCGAGTCTCTGAAGCATCTCTTGAAAGAGGGCCTTTGATTAGCTTTTGTGTTTTAGGACCAAGACTCCTCCCAACAATGTTGCCATGGCTCCCCCCCAGGGGGGTATCTGCTCTGATGTTCATAAACCAGCGTTTCTCAACCTGTGGGTCGAGACCCCTTTTGGGGTCAAATGAATGTTTCACCATTTAGGGGTTGTTGATTCATACCAGTAACAAAAATACAGTTATGAGGTAGCAACGGAAATAATTTTATGGTTGGGGGGGTCACCACAATGAGGAACTGTATGAAAGGGTGGTGACATTTGGAAGGTTGAAAACCACTGTCATAAACTGGGGTGCATGCCTGGGGCCATCTTTGGTCACTGATAAAGCTGAATCTCGTTGTTTGAACGCAAAGAACATTCTAGATTGTGCTGCTGTAAATAGCATTGGAAGCAAAGCAACATAGTTGACCTCCTCTGGCTTCTCTGTGGCCACAAAGTAGGGTTCAGACATGCCTTCACCCTCCATCTTTCTACACCCTATTTCTGACACCAACTATTCCTCCCCCAGCACTCTACTCCTAACACACAATTCAGAGACACTACTCACAATTAAGGAGGTTTATTAGAGAAGTTAATGGGTTCGCACAAGTCAGGATCAGCCAACAATTCGGATATCGTCAGGGGTCCACGGCAAGACCTCTCTCTCCAGCTGGCAGCCCCAGTGTCTCTCTGGTGCTCAGTCTTGCATTCACATACTGCACAGGCCAGAAGGCCAGCCTGCCTGTCGCTCTGCCTCACAGTTCCGCTGTCTCGGCAAGATGAGGAGAGGGTACCCCGGAGCCTCTGCGCTGCTCCTCAGAGCCGCTGCTTCACAGTAAATGGTGCGTCTGTTCTCAGTGGCGCCTGGCACTTCAGGAAGAACTCTTAGACGCACTCTTCCCGATGGTCCTGTGGTTTCTCCGTGTCCCAGATGGCTCTTCTATGCTGAGGAATGGCTTTAACGGAGGTGTGGTTTGCCTTTTAGAGGAGCATACCAAAGAACATGAAGGGTGGTGTCTATGGCCCACTCTTTAGTAGAGTCTTAAACAAAGCCCCTGGGGAACCAAAGGGTGTGACTTGGTTTCACGGCTACTGAGGGCAGGTTCTTGTTGTTGTTTGGTGTGTCCTGGAGTCGGTCTATAAAGCGGCCCTTGTGGAGCACAAGGAGTCGATGCCCGCCCCTGCGCCATGGTTCAGCCCAGCGGATAGCGACTGTGTCCATCTATCTTGTTGAGCGTCTTCTCTTTTGCACTGCCCCTCCACTCTACCAAACTTGATGTCCTTCATCCCCTTACGGAAGGGTCATGGGCGGAGAGGAGCCAGTCAGGGTGCAGTGTAGCAAAGATGAAACATGCAACTTTCCTCTAGTTCCTAAATGCTTCCTCCTCCCACCCACTATCATGATCCCAGTTCTACCTTACAAATCTGGCTAGACCAGAGGATGTACACTGGTACAGATAGGAACTGGAAACACAGGGAATCCAGGGTGGATGATCCCTTTAGGACCAGTGGTGAGAATGGTGATACTGGAGGGTGGAAGGAGGGTGGGGTGGAAAGGGGGAACCGATTACAAGGATCTACATATAACCTCCTTCCTGGGGGATGGAAAACAGAAAAGTGGGTGAAAGGAGACATCGGACAGTGTAAGATATGAGAAAATAATAATTTATAAATTATCAAGGGTTCATGAGGGAGGGGCAGTGGGGAGAGAGGGGCAAAAATGAGGGGCTTACATGGAGAGCAAATGTTTTGAGACTGATGAGTGTAACGAATGTACAAATGTGCTTTATACAATTGATGTCCATATGGATTGTGATAAAATTTGTATGGGCTCCCAATAAAATGATTTTTTTTAAAAACCAAAACAACTTGATGTCCTTTTCCAGGGACTGGCCCTCCTGATAATCTGACCTTAATCCTCTAACAGAGAACTCCCCGAAAAATGGCCTCAATAGCCACAGGCCTCGTGTCCAGGATTATAAAACATCACATAACGAATTCAGCTAGAAGGGCTACATTAATTGACCATACCTCAGTGCCACCCATGTGCCAAGCCAAAACAAAACAACCAACAATTTTTAAAACACAGTGCTACTGAGACCATCCTAACTCTTAGCCACCCCACAGGATAGAGTAGAACTGCCCCCCAAGAGTTTCCGAGGCTGTAAATCTTAGTAGAAACCGCCTGTCACATCTTTCTCCCTAAGTGGTGGGTTTGAATCGCTGACTTTTGGCTGAGCAGCTGATCATTCAACCACGGTGTCACCGAATAAACATGGGTTATCGGAGGTTAGGACAGTTGAAAGGACAGAATTATACTGATGAGAGAATATTTCAAGACAATTTCCAACATTACCTGGATTTGGCTGAAGATATTCTGTAGCTTTTGAAAGAATTTCTGCAACAGCTTTATTGGTAGTATCTATTTTCTTAAAGACAACAACAAAAACACACATGAAAATGTTATTAAATAATAGAGCAAAAGAAACAGTCATTTATTTAATGCTTATAAAACAACCATGATAGTTTTAATACTCATCGACTGCATAAGGCAGAGCAGCAGTGCCCCTGTGGTTTTGAGGCTGCACATCTGTATGTGAGCAGAAAGCCTCATCTCTCTCCTGCAGAGCCACTGGGAGAATCACACTGGTGACCTCACTTACCTTCAAACCCTTAACCCACGATGCCACCCAGGCTCCTTCTTCTGTCTCTTTAAGGGCTCTCAAAACCAGGAATTGGCATCACTGAGCCAAACTTTCCTTACCTGCAGGGTAAACTCGAATGCATATCATTTAAACAATGATAGCTTAAGAATTAAGCATATTAGAGGCTACCTCAATAAATCAGCAATAGAAGAATCATCACCAGGACCATAATAAAATAAGCATCTTCCCTTGTGATGTGATCAGAAGAAATTAGCTTCCAGGTTTCCCTGACAGGTTAAGATCGAATCTTTCCTACTCGAAAGCCATCTCTAATAGGAGAATATTCAAGAAAGGTAGACATGCAAACACCAATAACTTTATTGGGTGCCATCGGTAGCCTGAAAGAAGCTGCTGTTGTGGGACAGGGGAGAACTGCCCCTGTCCGTTTCCCAGACTATCGTTCTTTATAGGAAGAGACAGCCTGGATTTTCTCCACTAGCTGGTGGCCTTGTGGTTAGCAGCCCAATTCATGACTACTACATCACCAGGGCTCTGGAAAGATGTTACGTCCTTGCCAAATTAACAAATAAAATTAATTCAAAGAGAGAAGTAGTTTCCTTTGTTGTGGTTGTTAGAAATCTAGCCAATTCATACGAAAGCAAAATCCATATTTCACAATGCATATGCGATAAAAAATGCGGGCCTAAAAGCAAGTGATGCAGGGGCCCCGGGTTTAGAAGGGAGTATTGTCTAACCCGGGGCTAGAAAGGCACTTTCTGTGCGCGTCTTGACGCCCACATATTTTAAAGGACAACATCAGCACGTCTGACTGCCCAAATTTAAACACAGAACCATGAGAGACATGATGCACGACTTAACAAACGTGCAAAGCAGAAAGAACGCCTCTAAAATAAGAAACATGTAACTCAAAAAGGGTAGCAATTGACAATTCAAAGTTGACAAAAAGCACAACCTGCCTGTAAACATTTTTAAAGATATTCAAAAGAATGAACATTTAAAAGAGCATTCTCATTCTGAAAAATTGATATAAAAATGTTAAAACATTAATTGGGCCTGATTTTAAGTTTCATACCAGTTGGAGTAAGTAATGAACCCCTTCAGATACAATGGAATGTAAAACAATAAACACTTTTGGAGGCTAAGATGAAACTACCAATTAATGGGTGTGCATTTTCAGCCAACCAGGATACTTGTAGCAACTGTCTTACAGACTGACAAAAGCAAGTTGCAGTACTCTAACAATGTGCTTCTTAGAGCCCTTTATGTCGCATTAACGATTGGAAACAGTCCAACTGACAATCAATAGGAGACGGGTTGGATAAACTGTGGAACAGTCAAATAAAGGAATAATCGCTAGTCAAGAGGGAAAAAGGAGGGAAAAAAGAACTGTGTAGAGTTGATGTTCACAAAGCAGTTACTGCTTAAGCGGGGGTCTGAGGGGGGGGGCGGTTTCAGGGTGGTTTATAGAGAAAAAAATGTCCTAGTTGCAAACTTAAGAGCATTCTGTTCTGATGGCCTCTGCCCAGTATCCTAGGCCAGAATGGAAGGTTTTAAGCAAGCACTCTCTCTTCATCTGGATTTGTCACTGAACTCCTTTGCGAAAGATTATGGTGCCAGGAAGGTTTAAAGGAGACCTGGTGGTACAGAGGTTATGCGCCGTACAGAGGTTACTGCTAACCGAAAGGTCAGCTGTCTGAAACCATCGGAAGAAGGGCGAAGCTTTCTAGACCCTTAGAGAGAAAAGTCTGTTTGGCCTTATAGAGAAACATGGTCTCTAACCTAAAAAATAGAGATACCCTCTTGGAACCCACAGGGGCAGCTCTACTCTGTCCTCTGGGACTGATATGAGTCAGCATCAGCTCAATGGCCGTGAGTTTGGTTTTTTTGGTGGAAGGTTTAAAAAGTCAATATGGAAATGAAGGCAGGCCCAATTTTGTCCGCATCAGAAGACTGGATGACGCAAAGGAATCTTGTTTAGTCGTAAGTGGAAATGGAGTTCTGATCAGCGTCCATCACGGGCGAATCTTAAAACCACTATGGATGCGGAGTGAGTAAGTCAATCGCTAAAAGGCGATTTTTGCCTGGTCCCACCCAGAGGAGGCAAACATTAGTAAGTGGTGGTCAGCAGCTAGAAGGGGGGAGTGGGGGGTTATTGCTGAGGAGAGAGACTTCTGCATAGGGTGATGGGAAGCATTTGGAAATGAATGCTGTTAGTGAATGTAAATAATGCCGCTGAAGTATATGCCTTAAAACAGCAGTTCTCAACCTGTGGGTCGCAACCCCTTTGGGGGTCAAACGACCCTTTCACCAGGGTCGCCTGATTCATAACAGTGGCAAAATTACAGTGATGAAGTAGCAACGGAAATAATTTTGTGGTTGGGGTCACCACAACATGAGGAACTGTATTAAAAGGTCGCAGCATTAGGATGGTTGAGAGCTGCTGCCTTAAAATGACTGAAATGATGTTTTGTTAAATATATGTTCTACCCCAAGGAAAAAATGAAATGAAATTAATTAAACATATTACTAACACATGTGTACGCTGTGTGCATTTGTATCCGTCATAGAGCCTATCTGTTCTCTTGTTTATGAGGATCCTTGAAATGTTTAAGAGACTCAGATCACCTAAATATTTATGTGTTAGAGCTACAAAAATTTTTTTAACTGCCGAGGAAAATTGTTTTGGATATTTGTATGCCTGTCTCAGTAGAAGTGGATCTGAAATTTTAAAGAAGCTGATGTGCTGTGTTCCTGATGACTGACTGAAATGTCTCTGTAATTTGCATAATCATTTACATCATGTTAAATGTTTAAGGGTGTAACCTATTAAACTTATGAATTAATGAAATCTAATGAAAATTATTTCTATAGTGGGAGAGAGAGTAGGCCTATACCCACGAGCCCATATAGGTTTGATAAAGGATATTTCTACATGTGCACTTACCGGTGCTGCAATTACATCCATGAATGTGGTAGAATATACAAGGGGCAGTGTAACAAAATCTTCCTAGACATAACCAACTACCTTGAGAGGGTGAGGCCTTGGGCCTGGTGGCTCACCACCATGGTCTTGGGGCATACCAAAGTCAATTGGCAAACCATAGCCCACAGAGACAATGCTCTGCACCTTGCTTTTGTGAGTATAGGGCCCTAAACGCTCATGAGTGGCTTTCTAAGATGCCTTGTCTGGCCAAAGGATAGTGAATGTCACTTAAGATGCATGGAAATAATTAGTCCAGTGTGCTAATGGATCATGTGAACATCAACCTCCATGACCCGAGACCAGAAATTGCTTTGAAAAGGATCTCGTTAGAACGACTGAAAAGAGTGAGGGAATAAAATGTGGAACAAAACATAAAATCATAGAAAAGACCAGGCCTCCTGGGAGGATAGAGATGGATAGATCACCCAAGACGAGGGGCCTTAGTCACCCTCCAGGTCTGGAGCTGAACTCACCCCTGTGATTGGATTGTGTGTCAACTGGGCTACCAACTCTCACAATCAAGCAAGCTGGCCTCGGCCCTGTGTTACCATGATGCTAGCCCTCGTGGTTTGTGATGGATGTTGACTGGAAGAAGAAGAGAAGGTAGATAATAGGGATAAGGAGGAGAAAAATGTCTCTAGTTACATTCTCATCCTTATGCAATCTATTGATGTTTCCCCCCATTTATTCTCTTGGTAAGATTTGATTTTATGGATTTCCAAACCAACCATTCTTGACGTCATTTACTGAGTCTATCTTTTTGTTATATTTTCTATCTCATTAATCTCTCTATTTATCTGTACTAATTTCTTCCTTCTACCTAGCATTGTTCAACTTGGTTTTTTCCACCCCTAGCTTCTTGCCTTGAGTAATTCATTTTCTCCCAGGGTTAATTTTATATTAAGTGTATTTAAGAATTCACCATTTAAGGTTCTGCTGTGTATAATTCTGTCATTCACAATTACAATCTATAACTGTACTTTTCATTTCCAATTTTCAAACTAAGAATCATTTTTACATAGTTTAAATTGTGAAAAGCCTAGAACTGAAAGAATGTTAGGTCTTTCTTGTGATCACAGAATCTGGTCTCTATCATTTTACTTTTGGAAATCTAATGAGTTACACCCCTCACTCCACCACCTAGTTTTTGGCCTAGTATGTGACTGGCGATTGTAATTGTTCCATGGATATATGAAAAGTAATGTGCATTCTCTATTTGGGAAATGTAAATGTCATCATCTATTTATAATCAAGTTATTAATTTTATTTATACAAATACTCCATAAGGCTTTTTAGTTTTTGTTAATTATTCTTTTGTTAGCAAGGTATGTGACATCTTCTACTCTAATTGTTGTCAATTGTCCATACATAGTAGCTTTTAACTTACATATTTAGGTGTTATATTATTGGTCCATAATCACTCATAATGGCGAGAATGTTCTAATAGACTAAATAACTGTATCCTTACACAATTTTATACTCCTTTTCAATTCAGTGCTTTTTTGCATTGAATTTACCTGATGTGACTCCTATTTCCCCATTTTGTATGGTTACATTTGCCATGGAATATTTTTTTCTACCATTTCTGTGTCATGTATTAGGACAGCCAAACCCCAGCTAGTTCATCTCGCTCCAAAAAAGTCCTTAAATCTTTGGATGTACTTATCATGCTTTCCCATGATTTTCACTCACTGCTGTTTTATGACTAGGTTTTTATTTCTATATTTCTCTGGTTCTATGCTAAGAACTGGGAAAACAGAAAGGGTAATAAAGATGGGCCTCACTCCATCAACTTCAACCCAAATTCTGAAATGTGCTTTTAAATTTTAATGGACTTATTTTGTGAGTTATAAATTAAATATATCTAAAAACATCCAGGTATAAAAATACGTTTTAGGTATGTAAATGATGTCCAAATGTCGTCATATCCTACAATTTTCAGGAATCCACTTTGGTGAGAGCAAAATCAAACCTGCGTTTAACTCCTCAAGGCACTTACAGTTTTAGAAATGTAACAGAACGCATCCAGAGGAAACAGGGAGCATAGCCGGGGATCACGGCCTCCTGGAGAGAGCACTCCCCAAGCCACCCCCTGGAGCACTCCATAACCTCCCAACATCTCTATTACGTCACGTTGCCACAAAGCTCAACCTGAGGGCACGTACTTTGCTCGACATCCTCTCACTCTCGGCCGAGCAGTCTAGGTATTAAAGCAATGATATGTTACAGAGTCCAAGACAATTGAGGAAGTTGGGTAAAATTGATGATCTCAGTTCCCCGTCCACCTACACTTAACCTTCACAATCAACAGGGCAGCACTCTTTGGGGTGGACTGCAACCGTTTCGGTACCAGCCCCAGCCTCTTTCCCCACAGGTTTTCAGTCATTCATTTTGCATTATTCCCACAAGAGTCATGCGAGGAATGCCCAGTTCACATCAGTATCCTCGTGTGACAGTTCAGAAAAGATGAAGTAGCTCGCCCAAGTTCACACCGCTAGTTCTACCAGCAGACGCAGGATAAAAGTTACGTTGTGCACTCCTAAAACACACGGGAAACAGACCCAGAATGCTCCTGAGTTCATCTTTATAGAGTTAAAGAGTCTTACCCCAAATGCATCTTGGTTCTCCAAGAGGCAATTACTTAGGCCTTTCCTGGTGGCAATTAAGATTACCCATCTTTTGAGCATCTCAGCTTCTTTCCACTAGAGGGAACCAGGGTCCAAGTTAGCCACTTCCTGTCTCCCTGAAGCTGCGGAGACTGGATGTGGAATTATTTGAAGGGTTCATTTCAGCTGGGAATTGGGAAGAGTGCCCTTTGGAATTCCTTATGCATGTGTCTGTTTCAGCATCCTAAATTATAGCGCATTCCACAGTGAAAGCCAATTTGGATGGAAACGTTCTCTTACCTTTTCCATGTTGAGAAATTCACTATCTAGTTTCGTCCCTTCAGTACCGCTTAGTTTTTCGCTAATGAGCTGCAGGGGGAAAAAATTGCATTGTATCAATATTTCTCTCTTTTTTTGTATAATTATTTCTTTTACAGTTTTTTAACCTAAATGATTTTTAAAACAAAAAAGATTCCACTTTTTAAAAACCAAGTCCCTTTTAAAAAAGATAATTACTGGAGAGGATCAACATGCGTTTATTTTGCAGTTTGACACTGCCAGCGTGCCGAGGGAGGACGCTGACGCTCTCTACTCTCATAAAGATTCACAGGCTCAGAAACCAACAGGGCAGTTAGTTCTACCTTGTCTTATGAGGCTCACTGCAAGTCGGAATAGTCTCCGTAGCAATGAGTTGAGTTTTTATTTTTTTTAATTATGTGTAGCATGAGCCCTGGTGGCACTGTGGATTAGACATTGGACTGCTGACTTTAAGGTCAGCAGTTCAAATCTATCAATCGCTTCATGGGAGAAACATGAGGCTTTCCACTCCTGTAAAGATGTACAGCCTCAGAAACCCTATATAGTTAAGGTCACTAGGAGTCAAGACGGCTCGGCTCGGCCTGAGGTAGGCTCACTATGTGTAAGGTACATGGTAGGTACTCTACAAGTAACACAGAAACATAAGACAGGCTCCTTACTGTCCAGAAGTACACAGCCCAGGGCAGTTAATAACTAAACATACAACCAAAATACTAGAGAGGAACAATATGAAAATGCGAGCAGTATTGAATATTCTAACAATTTCTCTGAATATGGAAATTATTATAAACATCCTAAGGGGTCAGTAATTCAGTGGTGACTGGGGGGATTCTGAGAGATCATAGCATGGGGTGGAGGAAGGGAAGCATCTGGACCTGTTTCCTAAGGGGCGCTTCAACAGGCGAGCTGAACGAAAGACCTTCCCGGGTGAAGCAGCATGACGCGAAGACCCCCCACCCCGACCCCCCCCACCCCACCCCAGCAAGAGTGTGCACCGCAGGGCTTCTCCGCCTTGCCTGGGCATACCTGCAGGGGACAGTACTCTTGGCGGTGCCTTCTGTGGTGTTGAGGGGCCATCCTATGTGTTTTAAGGTGTTTGGCAGCCTCTCTGGTCTATCAGCTGCCAGTAGCACCACCCCCACTCCCAGGTGAGACAACCAGAATTGTCTTCAGACATTGCCAAATGCCTCCAGACTAGAGGAACGAAGCTCTTTCTGATTGTAAAACACTGATGGAGGGCAATGTACTCAAGAAAGATCATGGAATTTGGTTTCATGGTAATCACTCGCACTCAAGGGACAACGAAGGAAAGTTAAATCCGAAAGGCAGGGAAGGGCCAAGTCACACTCCTGAGTGCCAAGCTCCCGGGCATGACTGAGGAGTCTCTAAAGATTCTTCTTGGAACGTGATGCAGTCAGAAACCTTTTGTGGAAGGCAACTCTGGCACTGCTTTGTGTTGGATTAGGGAACAAGGAGAATAGAAAGGAAGAAAAACGATTAAATCTCTAAGAATGGACATCATCAACATGCATTGTTCATAGCTTTAAAATCTTTATATGAAGATAAAAATCAGTACTAAAGCGGGTACCATCAACGGAGGAGCTCTGGTGGCATCGTGGTTACACATTGGGCTACAATCCGAGAGGTCGGCAGTTCAAAACCACCAGCCACTCTGTGGGAGGAGGATGGGCTTTCTACTCCGGTTAATGGTGACAGTCTTGGACACTCACAGGGGCAGTTCTACCCGGTCCCATAGGGTCGCTATGAGTCGGCCTCCATTTGCTTTGGAGTTATCACTTAATGGTAAAAGACCTGTGGCTTGGTTTAAATCCATGGGTGGTGTCCTGCTACTATTGGAGTCATGAGGGTAAGTCAAAAAGTATTGCTACCTGGGATCCAGTTCATCGATGCAAACATTCCGAACAAAACATGTCTAAGGGTGTCTCTGTGAGCAGTGGATGGCTGCAGACAAAAATCTCGCAGTAAGACACTTGTCGCAGCCTCGTTCGAGACTTGAAAAGGATCCAGTCACACCAGGGGCTTCCAAGGGGTTCTCCTGAGCCAGTTCCATGAATGGCAGTGAGGCCAGCTCAGGAGTGTATCCAAAGGGAACATCTTTCGGGAATCCAAAGAGAATTCCACATACTGATAGCTTTCCTTAAAGGGCAAAGGATGATCATGGAGGCTGATTATGAAAATGTTGTCAGGAAATTTAAAAAGGCATAGATTTGGGGAGTGGGGTCGGGGGGGGGGGCAGGAAAGTTGTACCAAAGAATTTTTTCCATCATGACAATGCGCCTGCTCGTGCTTTTAAAGTAGCAAGGGCCGTCCTGTGAGAACCTCACTGGGGAACCTTTGCCTGATCCAGCCCTGGTCTGGCCCCTGCAAGCTTCTCTTTGTTTCCCAAACTCGAAGGACACGGCAAAGGAGAATGAGTGGAGCCCCCCACGGACTTTTCTTTCAGGTTTCTTCCACGTTTCTTCCAGGAAGAAGTGGAATCACCACCTTCGGAAGTGGACGGACCCAGATGGAGACTATGTCCAGAAATGAGAGCCTCACATTCAAGATTTTATTGCAGAAAGGTTCCTACAGTTTGGTAGCAATCCTTTTTGACTAACTCTTACGTAATCATCGATAAGAAGTAACATCAATGAAGAAAGACCGTATTTAACTTATTTTGAACTGTGCCAAGAAATTATTTATAGAGCGTGGATATGGAGACAATAAAAATGGCCACAACTCTCCATCTCCCTTGTTTGTACCAATTCCACCCATCCAAAGTTAAGAATCTACTCTTTCACCCACGGAGACTGGATTGGTCTTGATGTTTTTTTGGCTCCTAGAAGGTGGCAGAAGGCACTGCCTGCCAGTCTTGGGCCTTGCGTGTGTCCACTCCCTCCCTTGGAATCCCGATGCCACTATACGAACAAACCCAGGCTAGCCTGTTGGATGACAATAGAGATATGTGACCAGCTGAGGCCCAGAATTCGAGCCAACTAGGTGAGTTGAAGCTGACCAGATGCACGGTCAATAAGAAAACAGGTAAAACAAGAAAAACCCCAGCTGAGGCCAGCCTACTGGAATAACTCACAGAAGCATGAGCTAGCTACTAAGTAGCTCAGCCTTTTAGGAGTATGAGACATCCCTTGCATATAGTGACTAAGAGCGCAGGTGCTGAGAATGAATGGTCACAATTCTCTCCCCCTCGCTCAAGAGTCTGTATCTCCACCCCATGCTCTCAGCCTGGGCCTGTGAACTTGTTTCAGCAGACAGAAAAGAGCCTGGGTCTTACAAACCTATGGGTGCTTCCACTTACCCTCCCTAACCTCTGCTAGCACCCTGTGAACAAACCCAGTCTAGCTTGTTGGAGAGTGACATGCCAGCGGCCCAGTCACCCTCATCCTGACAAGCCGAGCCACCTAGCTGACCTGAAGTTCTTATTTTTCAGGCCTGGTGTTGTAAAGTCAGAGAGGATTCTCCTAATGCCTTCATCCAAGTGATAACCTTCAATGGGAACAACCAAGACCCCCACTGTCCCACACCGGGAAGTGTTGTACACAGGTATATCCATCAGCCAAGCTCTCTAAACATTGTTGTTGTTGTTCAGTACAGAAATCTTTAAAATACTGGATGTTGGGAGCAAAAAGAACCAATATTTTTAGGAGAATCGAGTGAAAATAACAAAGACTCTCTCCACAAAAGAACTCCCTATTTTGTTGCCTTGGTAAAATGCAAAAATGAGCACAATTCTCTGCAGTCCCTCCCATCACGAAGCGGTGCCTAATCATTGCCAGCCACTGCCACCAGAGACTCTATAGAAGTCCTGCTCCACAGGGGGCGAAGGTGGCACTGAATGTCAAATTCTCAATGGGTGTCTGACGTTCTGAAGCCGTTGAGGCTAGATCTCAGTAACCCTAAAACTATGACTTTTAGATAGCATTGAAACTTTAAACCTGAAACCCAAACTATGCTCACCCCCCAAAAAATATTTTTTGAATCAAGAATAAGTACCTTGTTTGAATCAAATATAATAAGGATCTCTCCCGTGAGAATTGTGCTTTGAAAAAGGACTATGCATGCAGTAGATGAGAAGCTGGAGGGTAGTTACGTGCAGTGAATGAAGGTGAGAATGTAATCAACATCGTTGATTATTCTCAATATCAGCAATCAATACCGCTGAGCTGTACTGTGACAATGGTCGCCATGTAAGACTGTGTCTGTTTGCCCCCAAATCGCAAACATCAAGAAGTAGAGCCTTTTTCTCCAACTGTGACTTGCATGGAGACCCAGCGGAAAACGGTTTAAGCAACACCATGTGAGCACTGTGCATGCACTTCAATATAAAGATGTTTAAGAGCCCTCTGCCCACTCTCTGAGGTCCATTAATACCACAACCTCATGAATAAGCCTGGGCTAGCTGCTGAAGGCGCTATTTGTGGTCCACTAGTAGAATTCTCATCTTGCATGTGGGAGACCCAGGGTCAATTCCTGGCCAGTGTCCCTCTGGTGCAGTCAGTATCTGTCTGTCAGTGGAGGCTTGCATGTGGCTACAATGCTGAACAGATTTTTGCATTTCCCAGGCTCAGATGGTGTAGAAGGAAAGGCCTGGTGCCCATTTCTAATAATCAGCCAGCGACATCCCTATGGGTCATAATGGTCCAATCCACAACCAATCTTTGTAGAGCCATTGAGGCTAGTCAAACTTCCAAAACTACTGGCCTGAGATCATCTTTAAACATTAAGCGTTTCATTCCATTGTACGTGGGATGGACATGATTTGGATGCCTACTAGATAGCAGCTAACCACTGCCTGTTGGAGCATAAAGACCAATTACCAAACACAAAAGTCCAGTCCATGGCCAGCAAGTGAGGTCTGACTCATGGTGAGCCCAAGCATGGCAGAGCAGAACCTCTGCATACGGGTTTTCATGGCCATGATCACCAGGCCTTCTGCTAAGTCCCTGCTGAATGTCTTTAAACTCTCAACCTTCTGGTCAGTAACTGAGCACCTAAATGTCTGTGCCACTGAAGGTCCTGAAAAACCACTTAGAGCAGAGATAAGCCATCCACCACCACCACCCACCCCAGCTTACCTGGCACCTGACCACTAACACATGAGGCTACCCTCCATCAGCCAGGGATCACCAGACGCAGCCAGGGAGCCTTGCCCAAAAAATTATGAACTAAAACTAAATACATGGCTTGAATTCTCAACCACTTGCTTAGGAATACTTTTTCTTTTTTTTAAGCAAGCACAAATTGACATTAAAAAAAACTCACTGCCACTAAGTCGATGCTGACTGACTCATCGCATCCCTACAGGACAGGGTAGAATTGCCACTGTGAGTTTCCGAAATGACGAACTGTTTGCGAAAGTAAAAGAAAACTGTCTTTCTCCTGAGGATCCGCTGGTGGCTTCAAACTACTGACCCTGCAGATTGCAGTCCAACACATAACCACTACGCCATCAGGACCACTCTCCAATTGATACAGTGTGTCTAATTCCAAAGGTTTGCTGGAAAGCCTGACATCAAAATGTAGAGCGATTTTAAAAGATCTATTTGAAAAACTCCTTTAGCATTGGCAGTAAGATCGGAAGCCTCCTTACTCTGAAAGGTTTTCACGTATGGGTTTTACAGAATCAAAGTGTCTCGTAGAAGGGGAGGTTTTCGCCCCCCTTTCAAGAATGGAAACGGTGAGATGACTGCTGCTTGCCTGTCTGAAAGGAGACAACAATACAGAGCTCTTGTTCTCAACCCGACTCACAGATATGCGTTAGGGCCATTTTTCATGAATTCCCCAGTGAGTTTAGCTATGTTGATACAGTAAGTGCAAATGCACACAAGACATTATTTAGACCATTACACCATACTCGACAATTCACCATTGAACAAATATTGGTAAGAGTCTACTATGTGCAACGTACCATGATAGGTCCTTGAGATATAAAGATGAAAAATATAGGTCTGATCCCTGCAGGGTCTGTAGGGTGTGCAATTACCTTTACATTAAAATTTTAACACGTGTCCCTAGTTCCTGGAAGGTGGTCTCTGGACCCTTGTCATTTCCCCAGTGACAGCAGTGTTTGCTATTCATTGGGGGATTTCAAATCGTACCTGACAGGTTATGCTGACAGGTGAGACTCTTGGGTGGGGGCGCTTGCCAGGCCAGAAAGACAGGCTTCAGCCCACCTCATGTGACTATCTTTTCCTTCAGGATATCCCGGGCAGATGTTCCTGCAGACCTAGTCAGTAAGCTTGAAATTCAGAGTAGATACAGATAGCTATGATCCAAATCATTGTTGTTGCCGTTGTTGTTGGTGTTGTTGTTGTTAGGTCTCACAGTGTTTTGTTCTGTGGTACATTAGGTCTCAATAAGCCAGGACCAAATCAATAGCACCTAACAACAATCCCAAGGAACCCACTCAAAGAAAAAAATGAATAAGAAATAGCACAGTGCTTTACCTAAAAATATTAAATATTAGCTATGTAATATTCAGGCTAATTGAGAGATTCCTATATATGTATATGATAAGCACCCCAGGATAAAAAGCAAAATATAGGGGATGGAATATTCTAAAAGACAATAGTTTTCCCACCCCTAAAATTGGAGGTATGAAACCATAGATGGAAGGTACTCTCGAGTAGTAAGATAGATATGCATTCCCACCAAGATGCATCAAGAAATCAAGAGTAACATATTCTAAAAGTGCTATAAAGAAGGGGAGGGAAAACCAAAGCTACAATAAGACCCACAGCAGATTGCTCGTCGGCAACAGTAAATGTCTGGAGACAATGAAGTATGAGCTTCCAAATGTCGAGAAGAAATTAACTGGCATCTCGAATGTTGTGCTGCCCTAAACCATTGGTTAAGAAAGGGGACAACATTAAAAATGATGTTCATGGGGGTTTTCATCAAGGAAATAAAAAATGAACCAAGAGGAAAAATATGTGCCACCACAAGGAACAATGGTGACAGCTAACATCGACAGGAAATGTAACTGTTGATGAAAAACAAGTAAGGAAGCAAAAAATCATATATCTGAGTTCACAGAAAGAAAATACTTAAACCTCAAGCAATAACCATGGGCTAGGAACAAGACAGGGTGTTCTGTGGACGTTTGGAGCATGACAGGGTGCGGAGTCCCAATGGCGTAGTAGGTAATGCCTGCCTACATGCAAGGTTGGCAACTGCAACCTACCAGGTGCTCCTCGGGAGAAAGATAGCCTTCCCGCTCCCAGAAAGATCTGGAGCAGCAGAGACCCAGGGGAGCAGCCCTGCTTTGCCCTGTAGGATCCCTGTGAGTCAGAATCTACCTGCCGGCAAAGAGCTGGAGAAGGGAAGAAACCCTAGCGCGCAGGAATTAAGGGTCTAGCTGCTAACTGAAAGACTGACGCTTTCAAATCACCAACAGTTCTGCGAGAGAACGATGTGGCAATCTGCTTCCATAGAAAGTACAGCCTTGAAAGGCGGTTTTACTTGATCACTGTGGGGCTTGGCTGTCTTTCTTGTGAAGGTTCAGGTGAGCTCAGACGGAGGTGAGACATGCACACCACTTTCCTTGTCAAAACAATGCAAGGTGCATATCTGGATTGTGTAATACTACATATATTACAGCATACTACCCATCTTGGCACAGCGGTTAAAAACAAACAAACAATGGCTTCCAATCCAAAGGGAAGCAAGGACAAAGAGGAGAGGGCACAAAGGGCTGTGAATAGACAGCAATTCTGTTGTCTGTGTTGCGGTGTCATCGAGTCAAGCCCTGTGTTGTGGAGCAGAATCATCCCACGTGGTTTCCTGAACTGCGATCTGAATAAGAGCAGAGCATGAGGGCTTTTCTCCCACCGGTGCCCCTGGTGGGTTCCAGCCCCCAACCTGTCAGTTAGCAGCTGAGAGAAGCAGAGCTACTTACAATGACAAGAATACAGCTCCACAGATCAGCAGTCATTATCTATGTAAATGGATTGAATTGGACATTTTAAGGAATCCATTATTAGACTGCAGTGTTTAGATCTGGCTGGATGCTGTTTCTAAGAGATACACCTGAAACAAACGCATACAGAGAGATTTCAAAAACAAATGGATACAATACAGGTAAGGGAAAATACTACTCGAATAGCACTGGTCGTAATCATATCAGACATGCGAGACTCCAAGGCAGTGGTTCGCAGCCTTCCTAATGCCGTGACCTTTCAATACAGCTCCTCATGTTGTGGTGACTCCCCAACCATAACATTATTTGCTACTTATTTAAAAGTAAGTATTGCTACTTCATAACTGTAACTTTGCTACTGTTATGAATCAGGCGAGCCCTGTGAAAGGGTCGTTCAATCCCCAAAGGGGTCGTGACCCACAGGTTAAGACCTGCTGCTCTAAGGCAAATTCATTCATAAGTATAGAAACTCAATCAAAAAAATAAAATAGAACAAGTCACCCCCAAAAATGCAATAATGGCCGTGCATCCACCTTACGGTATGAATGAATGCTTTCTTTGATAAGAATCAGCACAACGCTATTTACTCTGCCTGGGAATTAAAAGATGTCCCAAATAGCCACCTCTTAGAAACTGATATCGCTCCATCATCTGACGTCAGCCACGACTCCTCTCCTCAGGATTCTCCCTGTAGCCTTTGCGTTCCATAACTTGCTGCAACACCTTACAGAACTTACGAACTGTCAAAGAAATGGCTCCTGGTGGCAGAGGCTGGCAAGTTCCAAATCCGTAGGTCAGGAGTTTAAGTTGGGGGCCTTTCCTGACACACGCTATGGCAGAGGCTGACAAACTCAAATCAGCAAGTCAGACTAACAGAGCCTGCTACCTTAAGAACTGGAGATCAGATAATGTGGGGGGAGGTCAGATCCTTACAGACATCTTCCCTGCAGGCAGTCCCTGCCAGACTGCTGTCTCCCCACACCACAGGGATGGGCCTGCTCCCTGCTGCTGGAGACAATGGATTAATGGTCTCTATCAGTTGAGCCAGGGAACAGACCAAACAGATCTGTGGCATCCAAGGTTAGGCTGCCATCCTGTATCTAGGATCCGCCCATCTTGCCACATGTATACCCCCAATCCCTCCTCTTCCTATTACATGGATACCCCTAAATCACCTCCTCCCATTACTGTATTACCTATAGTATAACCCCTTTCTGTCACGTATGTCTTCACCTGTTATTAGGGGGCTTGCATGTCCCCAGTGTTGGCTAGCATTAAAGATTCTCTCTCCCCCTCCACGTGGACCACCAAGTGGAACTGAGGTGAGCATGCTACCACGAATTGTGTCTGACTCCATTTATTTCTATATTTCTCTTCTATCTCTCATGCTCTATAACTTTACTATGATCTTTACTTATTATCGCTGTACAATTGCGCCTACTGGACCCGTAATGATGTGTTAGGGGCTGGCTTCCCCTGACAAAATAATAAAGAACCATTTGTAGGATCGAGAGGGAGAGAGGAAACTTTTGCCAGTAGTGGGTTGTACATTGGTGAGTGTGTGTGTGTGTAACAGAACATATCCTCAATGAAATTCCCCCTACTTGAGCAAAGTGGTACAAGGGTGTGATCTGACTGGAGTGGTCAGGGTGGTGACTAGAGTATGGGTGGTGATGGAGTCTCACATTCTAATAAGACTCAAAATGCATCGCACCCTAAGCTTCCTCCCTAAACCTAACAATGTAACAGCTAACTCCCAAATGGAACCATCACCACAGGCTTTGAGGTGAGGATTTACGATGCATCACAGAATGGAAGATAATTACATCAGATCACAAAATGGAGGGCAATTACATCAAACCAATAAATGGAAGATAACTACACCGCTATATAACTGCCCAATTACATCATTACAAAATTGCCAAACCACTGAATGTTTTGGCACAGACAACTTGACATATAACCTTAACACAGACTCAATATCTGTATTAGCAAGCTGTCCAACCCCATAATTCCAGCCAATCACCATTCAGGAGTCGCATAGACTATGACTAGAAGCACCACATTAAGTAATTCACTTCATTGTAGAGTATTGCCTTAAAATATATAAAACAAAACAAAAGCTACTTTAGTAGCTTTTAACACAACTCTATCAGAAAACTAACAAACACAATAAATGAATAAAAAATTGTAAAGGATTTGATTACTTTAATCACCAAATTAAGAAACTTGATCACATGTGTGCCTATACATATATATTTCTCTATCCAATTAATACAAAATGTCTATTCTTCACAAATACACATAAAGCATTACAAACATGATCGTATATTAAGTCATAAAATCATGTTGAACATGTTCTTAAGGCTATAATGCAGTCAAATTGGATATTGATAATAAAAATAAGTAATATGCCAGAATTTCAGAAATTGGTCTTAAGCAGCAATGAATTAAAAAAGAAGCCTCTACCTTGCTTATATAAAAATAAGAACAGATAAATGCATAAAAACCAAAGTTTACTATAGAGTACCAGAGACAGGAGGGAAAAGGGAAGGTTATTATTTATAAAATACAGAGTTTTGATTTACAGTGACATAAAAATCACATTAATTAAGGATCAGGTTGTACAACCAATTGTTTTAATTGTCATCATTAAGTTATGCATATGTAAAAAGTTGAATTGGCTTAAGTTAAATGATAGATATACTTATGACAATAACAACAATAAAAGGGTAAGTACGGAATCTGCTTATAAACAAGCACACATCTCACAGGATTTGGTTCCTTGGTTTGGAGTTTTAGGGCCATGGCTTCATGATACACCCCGGTTATTTGACTTAATACCATGCTTGATGCTTCTGTCCTCCCTCCTAACTCCATTGCACACTGT
Source organism: Tenrec ecaudatus (assembly GCF_050624435.1). Classification (NCBI taxonomy): domain Eukaryota; kingdom Metazoa; phylum Chordata; class Mammalia; order Afrosoricida; family Tenrecidae; genus Tenrec; species Tenrec ecaudatus. The sequence continues at coordinate 49,172,157 of NC_134538.1, read as the reverse complement.
TTGGGGTCTTAAATGTGTACAAGTACCATCCAGGTGCACTATTGGTCTTTATTCACCGGGAGAAACAAAGGAAGGAGGAGCGTCAGGAGGAGAGAGAGGCTACGAATGCATGGTTAACTGCCTCCGTGAACCACTGTTCCCCTCTGCAGTGAGACCAGAAGAAATAGATGGTGCCCAGCTACCATTACTGGGTATTTTGATCAAAGAAGAATCCTGATTCTATTGTCCTGATATAATCTTTACGTCATGAGCCAAAATTATCTCCTGACGGTTTCTGAAAACCAAACAATAGTTTAACTATAAAGCATGTCTGCCTAGAAAACTGAGCTTTCTAAAGATCTATCTATCGGAGATCAACTTGGTAACAGCAACTGGAAAGATTAGATTGGAAACTTCGGGGGCTGAGTTTACGTTAATGGGTAAGGAAGAACTCAAAAAAGAAGAGGGAGAACTTTTACAAAAACTGAAGTATACAAGCAATGTCACTGTCTGCGCATGCAGAAATTGTTCAATTGTTGTCAGTTCTGCCGTGTATATTCTCAACACCACGATGAATGATATAAATTGTAAAAAAAGAAGCCCTAATAGAAAAGTAGGAAGAATTTCAACTCGACAACACTGAAATCATGGCAAAAGTTGTATTCATAAATGAGTATGTAACCTTAGATATATTAAACACACACAAAGAGAGCTACTTGAAATCATACCCAGGCACAATGTCATTCGATCCTGTGCCTTCCAAAGAATCGGAAAGTCTTCTTTGAATCACCAACGGTGACAATGTACTGGAGATAAAAGTTTACTCTAGCCACACACAGCCCATTGAGAAAACAAGGCCAAGTAATTAACCCTGACAAGGGGCTTCCCAAAGTTCATGGGAAATCCCACAGTCTTTTCATTTCACTTTTCCACAACGTTTTTTGACGATCCTGGTAGGTACCATGTTACAATAAAGAGATGCAAAGCTTCCTATGAGAATCCAGATGAGAGGAAGAAAATTATATGGGTGAGAAGGTACCGGGGAAATTCCAGAACAGAGAGGACCGCATGCCGAGCAGAGCAAATGAATGAGAAAACACGCATGTAGGGGGCGTTCAGGAAATACCGTAACATAATTCCCCGAGGGTGACTGACAGGAAATCGGCTCTACTAGAAATGAGCATGCAGGCAGGAGCCAAACGATCATGATGCTGAACTTCATCCTGGGGGCAAGGGAAACTGTCAAGCAGGTGAGCAATCGGGTTACATCTGCACTTCACAAAGTCCCCTCTGGGAGCTCCACAAGAGATAAGGGATACAATGACATAAAGGCACAGACTGGGGAAGAGTGTGTCAACTTCTCACTCAAAATTTCTTCGAACTACCCACACACTGACCCTCATCTATTCAGCTTCCCCATCACAAACATTGCTCCTGACCTGGACTCTCTAAATGAAAGCTGCAAATCCAAACTACGAAAGTATGGCGAAGTCCATGGACGCGTGGGATCTTTCCCCAGCGGAAAAGAGGATTGATGCGGAAAAGTAAGCCCATCTCAGGACACCCTACTGCTACAGTCAGAGAGAAACCCTGGCCCACATTCCCTTCCGGAGAAACTACTATGTCCGCAGTAATCACGATCATGAAACAAAAGAGCATTTTTCAAAGACGACAACGGAGCAGCAACAAAATGGCAGAAGACATTGATTTGGGGAACAAGATGCTTTTGCATCTGGCTTTGTATCTAGATGTGTTAGGTATCTCATGGTAATGTCAACACAGCCTTGACCCTCTGCTGGCTCAAATATCTCTTTTCAAAGAGACCTTGGCTTTTCCATCTTCTTCCTTCTTATGAAGCAAGAAATTAAACAGCAACTGGAGAAAATGTAAAAGAGCAAGATTTATACCTCGTGGTTTTAGAAATTGCTCTAGAGTCATAGTTTCTAACATGTCCGCTGCAAACCCCAGCTCTGGGAGGTGTGAGTAAGGGCCAGGGAAACGAATCTTGACCAGCTCGATTTGGAAACAGTGGGATAAACAAAACTAAGCAGATAGTTTTACTAGAAGACTCCTTTTAGAGGCTTTAAAATGGTAATGGACATAGGCATTCCCAAAGGGGTAGATATAGGAGGCAGCTTTCCCACACTGAGTTGGCCGTGGGAGATTTCTAACTCGAGGGGAAATCTCAGAGGACTACTGTTCCGACGAACCTCCCAAGAAGCCCACCACACTAAAAATGCCCCCCTCCTTACTGGGCTCCTTTGTCTTTTTCTTTCAGCCGGTTGGCGATTGTGCTCTGCTTTTAACCGTGAGGCAGCCATGGGAATACTCGACGTTCAGTCCGCAGGGTACAGCTGTCTATGTTGAGTTGTCACCATTAAAGGAAGATGCGAGCAGCGTCTATATGAACTTTGTGTACCACTTTCGGAACATTTCTGTACATCTACAATCACTTCAAACTAAAAATAAAAAATCTCTGGGGACATCAGAGAGCAGCCAAGCTCTGAGGGTCCAAAAGCACGAATCATTAAGGGGAATGCACAAAGGTGAGCTGCGTTCACCTTATTGTTTTACCTTTGGAGAAGGAGACAGAGGCTGTACAGAAAGCACCAGCCTGAAACCAGCCTCCCTGGGCTGCGGAGAGAAAAAGGAGCCTCTGTAACCAAGGAAACCAGGATGGAAGCGGCCAAAATTCCAGGGGGCGGGCAGGGAGAAGTATAGAGAAGCAAACCTGACAGGCTGTGTGCAATTTCCTCTAAGGGCTTTGGACAATCCCTAAGCTGAGCTGTGCACAGAGCGAGATACTAAGAATCCAACCGAAACGGGCTGCTTAGAGGCTACAGAACTCAAGAGAGATTTTTCCAACATCAGAGGGACCAAGAGACAAAATCTGGAGGTCAATGCTGACCAAATCGGTAAAGAGAAATCTTGATAAATATCTCGGCCTTTTCGTTGGATCGCTGAAGGGCTCTGAATGAGGATTAAAGGTAAACATAGACTGAGGATTAAAGGTAAACATAGACATGGCCTCGTGAAGCCTGAAAACCAACGTTGAATCCTTACAACAATCTTTGCATCAAGATGGTCTGGTTTCACCCATATGAACCTTCAGGACAGAACTAAATCTTTTCTGCAGGAAGATGCTATACCCAATACTACCTATAATTCACACTACATCCTCCAGACCCATTTTAAATTTGTTCCAGATTTTAATATTCTCTGCTTTCTTTTCAATTGTTTTATTTTGTCACTGTTGCTGGCTTTGCTTCTTGTTTTTTAGTTAGGGTTTTTTTGGTTTTGAATGTGTTTCTGCATATGAAACCCAGGATGGGTAAATCTAGAGAGCCAGCAACTGCATTAATGATCACCGTTGGACATGGCAGGGGAAGCTGGGGGAAATGGGGAGTTAACAACAACAAACGTGAAAAAGGAGAAAATGTTCTAAAGTGGACTGTGGTGATGATTACACAACTTTTCTTAATAAGAATGATTTGTATGATATGTAAATTATATGCCAATAAAAATATTCCTTTAAATCCCCTGGCATATCAGGCTAAGAAAAGAAGATAAAATGATAGTAGCAATAAATAGGGAGCTCCAACATTGAAGCTATCAAAATGGTCTTTAAAATAACTATGTTCAAGAAAATAGATGGAATTGTACACTTCCACCAAAGGATTAGAAAGCAGAATGAATGAAAATTCCAGATGAAAATTTCAAAAACTGTGTGCTTATTTCATGATTTTCATGTCAACTTGAAGATATTAAGGTGAAGGGGTGGAGTCTAGCCTGCCAATCAGGTCACAGCATGATGGTGCCTCCTGGAGGGTCCTGGGAACCTCCCCCGCTCTCTCTATTTCACCTTTCTGTTGACAAGCCACTATGAACTTCACTGATGGCAGCCAGCGCTCTGGAGATGCATCCACCCGCCATTGGATCCGTAAAACTTTGCACCCACTAGCCTGTGAGCTTCCTGCATTCTGCATCATTGTGTGTGGCTGTGTGAGTCTGAAGAGGGATTTATGGACTAGAATCAGACCGACGGAGTAGTATCAGACTTATGGGCTTGATCTGGACTGGACTGGGAATGTTTTCTTGATCGATATAAAATTACTTCTTGATATACAGCTCTCTCGTACACATATATGAGTGTCCCTGGATTTGTTTCTCTGGTCAACCTGGCCTAACACAAACTGAAACTAAGAATCCAATAGGTCTAACTAGATATTATATACCCAAAAAAAGAGGTAGAAAGTATCTAAATTAAAACATGGATGGAAAATGTCATAATATATGTATGTATATGTGTGTGTATACATATACATATATTTATATGTCTATGTACATATATAAAGACATAAATATATACATTGCTGTTAAAGGCTATCAGGTCAGCTCTGACCCATAGTGACCCTACGCACAACAGAACGACATACTGCACAGCCCTGCGCCATTCTCACAATTGTTCCTATGTCTGAGCCCATTGACACAGCCACTATATCAATATCTCGCTGAGGGCCTTCCCATCGCTGGCTGCCCCTCCATTTTACCCAGCTTGATGTCCTTCTCCAGGGACTGCTCGCTCCTGATAACAGGTCCAAAGTCTGTAGCATGAAGTCTTGCAATTCTTGCCTAGCACTCTGGCTTTCCTTCTTCCCACACTGATCAGACTGTCCTTTGAGCAGTCCTTAGTACTTTCAATATTCTTCTCCAGCGCCACCATTCAAATGCATCGATTCTTCTTTGGTCTTCCACATTCAGTGTCCAACTTTCACATGCACAGGATGCAATGGAGGAGACCACTGCTTGGGTCAGGCACACCTTAGTCCTCAGCGTAACATTCTTCCTTTTCAACACGTTAAAGAAGTCTTATGCAGTAGATTTACCTAATGTAATACTTATTTTGATCTATTGACTGTTGCTTCCATAAGCATTGATTGTGGATCCAAGTAAAACAAACTCTTTGGTAACTTCAACCTTTTCTCCATTTATCATAACATTTCCTATTGGTCCAGTTGTGAGGATTTTGGTCTTCCTTATTGTGAGTTATAATCCACACTGAAGGCTGCAATCCTTACTGTTCATTAGCAAGTTCAAATCCTTTGTACTTTCAGCAAAGTGTGTCATGTACATATTGCAGGTTGGTAATAGGAGGTTTTTCAATCTTGTTACATTCTTATCCATATAACCCAGCTCATCTGAGGATCTGATCAGCATACAGACACCTTTCCTGATGCCCTTGTTTTGTTCTCACAGCTGTCTCTTGATCCATGCACAAGTTCCTCGTGAGTGCAATGGAGTATTCTAGAATTCCCGTTCTTCTCACAGTTACCTACAGTGTATTGTGGTCCACGCAATCAAATGCCTTTGCACAGTCAATGAAACACAAGGAGGCATCTTTCTGGTATTCTCTACTTTGTGCCAAGAACCATCTGACATCAACAGTGATATTTCTCGTTCTACGTCTTCGGAATCTGTCCTGAACTTCTGGCAGTTCCCTGCCAGTGTACTATTACCAACTGTTGTTAGATGACTTTATGCAAACTTTTACTTGCATGTAATATCAATAAAATTTTTCTATAATGAGCCTCCTGTTGGGTCACCTTTCTTTGGAATGCACACACATATGGATCTCTTCCAGTCAGTTGGCCAAGTAACTGTCTCCCAAATTTCCTCGTATAAACCAGTGAGCGCTTCCAGTGTTTCTTCAGCTCGCTGAAACACTTCAATTGGTATTACATAAATTTCTGGTGCCATGTTTTTGGCTAATGCATTAAACTTCTTCCTTAAGCGCCACTAATTCTTGATCATATGCTACCTCCTGAAATGGTGGAATGTCGACTTGTTCTTTATGGTGCACTGATTCTGTGGATTCGTTCCATCTCTTGATGCTTCCTGCATCGTTCAAGATTTTGCTCATAGAATTTTTCAAGATTGCAACTTGAATCTTGAGGGTTTTTTTCAGTTTCATATATGCTACATGTGTTCTTCCCTTTTGGTTTTCTAACTCTAGGTCTTTGCACATTTCATTATAATATTTGACTGTCTTCTCGGGCTGCCCTGTGAAGGGTTCCATTCAGCTCCTTGGCTGCATCCTTTGGCCCATTTGCTTTAGCTACTCCGCAATAAGAGCAAGTTTCAGAGTTTCTTCTGACACCCCCTTTGATCTTTTCTTCTTGTCTCTTTAATGACCTTTTGCTTTATTCATGTATTATGTCCTAGATGCCCTCCCACGGCTCATCAGGCCTTCTGTCCTTGGGTTCAATGTGTTGTCTGTTCCTGAGATACTCTCAAAATTCAGATGGGACACACTCAGGATTGTACTTTGGCTCTTCTGGTCTTGTTTTAATTTTCTTCAGCTTTATCCTGAACTTATGTATCAGCAATTGATGGTCTGTTCCACAGTCCGTTCCTAGCCTAGTTTTAGCTGCTGATATCGAGCTTCTCCATTGTGTCTTCCTCCACATGTAATCAATTTGATTTCTGTGTATTCCCTCTGCGAAAGTCCATGTGCACAGTCACCTTCTGTGTGGTTGAAAAAGGCATCTGCTATGATCAAGTCATTGGTTTCGCAAAATTCTTCCACATAATCTCTAGCTTCATTTCTATCACACACACACACACAACAACTCTCAATGCCATTGAATCAATGTTGACTTATAGTGACCCCCTGTGGGTTTCTGAGACTGTCTATGGAAGTAGAAAGTCCAGTCCTTCCCAGTCCTTCTCCCACAGAGCTGACAGTGGTTTCAAACTGCCCACCTTCCAGATCACAGCCCACTGTGTAACCACTACACCACCAGGGCTCCTCACACCCACATATACATACACATATACATGCACATACACGTACACAAACACATATACAGACACATATAATATACATATACAGACACATACACATATACATGCAAACACATACACTGCACATATACAGACACATATACAGATACATATACAGACACAGTGATACCTCGGTTGTCGAACAGCTCCAAGCATGAACGTTCCACTACTTGAACAGCAAAGTTGGAAAATAAACCTGCTCAGAGTTTATACACTTTGCTCAATAGTCAAATGGAAAATTAGTCCAAGAGTGAGTGAAACGTCCGCCTCGGACACAAAGAGGTGACCCAGCGCTTAGTGCTGCTCTGGCTCAGGCAGCACATAGTGCTTGTGGCGTTGAGTTAAACATCTGCCATTGTGCTTCTCTTTGTTGAGGGGTTTTTGGTTTTTTGCTCTTTATTTGCTTAAAGTATTGCAACCGTGATTCCATAGGGAGTTAGTGATACTAGCAGTAACACTAAGAGGAAAACTGTGAGAACAGTACAGTTAAAAGTCTGATCCCGCCACACTGAGACAAAACACTAAAGCATGCAACAGAAAAGCAAGGAACGGAGCAACGAAGTCCCCAGGGAATACCAAATATAGACTTTGGGGTTAGGGCTTGGCGCCCCATCAGACTTGACTGGAAAAAAACTCCTAAAAGCCGACAAACAGTCCTTGAACTAACTACAAGCTTTTCTTTCTTGTTGTTGTGTTTTGTTTTGCTTTTGTCATTGGCTTGTTGTTATTGTTTTGTTTTCTTTTGTTGCTTGGTTTTGCTCGGTCTTGTTTCTGTGCATGTTATTATCTCCACAGGTCCGTCTAAATAAGATAGGCAGAGCTTCCAGACTAAGGACAGACTTCCAAAAATGAATAGACTGTCCGTTTCTGAAGGATGTGCTCCCAAAAACCTGATAGCAGAATATTGGCAGACAAAGTGTTGATCAGGGAGCTGTTCAGGTTGGAAGGCACTCAAAATGCAAATAGTGACGGGCTGCCTCCCAAAGGAGGGTTGGCCATAGACCCTGGTACACAACTCCTCAGAATGGGAAAGGCTGTAAACACCCACTAATAACTGGAACATGGAATGTATGGAGTATGAGTTTAGGAAAACTAGAAATCGCCAAAAGGAAAATGGAACACAGAAAGGAGATCCTAGACATTAGTGGACTAAAATTGACTGGTACTTGCCATTTTTTATCACACGACCATATGGTTTACTATTCTGGCAACGAGAGATTCAAGAGGAATGTCATTACATTCATCATGGAAAAACAACAATTCAAGATCTATCCGGAAACACAACATTGTCAGTGATAGGATAATACCCAAATGCCTACAAGGAAGAGTGGTTAACACCACCATTATGAAAATTTGCACACCACTAATTCCAAAGAGGAGAAAATTGAAGATTTTTAACAATGTCTGCCATCTAAAATTGATCATGTGTTATCGAGATGCACTGATTAGTACCTGTGATTGGGATGTGAGTGCTGAAAACCACAATGGACCCGCAGGTGGGATATGCAGCCTTGGTGGCAGACACACGTCCAGGTAACAAACAGTGTTTTTCAAATCCAGCAACTTACTCATTGCCTATCACCCCACCGACATCCTCCCCGACAACAAAAAGGCCAACTACACACTTGGCCCATGCAGGATAAAAAAAAGCAAGATTCAAGTCAATTGCATCTATTATCTTCAGCAAATGTTTCTAGTATGTGATATCAGTGATAACATTCGAGTATTTCTGCATTCTCTGGGGTCTTTGAAACAGGCACAAATAACGGATCTCTTTCCATCAGTTGGCCAGGTAGCTGTCTTCCAAATTCCTTGGCACAGGTGAGGAGTGCATCCAGTGCTTCATCGGTGTGTTGAAAGATTTCAATTGGCATTCCATCCGTTCCTATAGCCTGGTTGGTGCTACTGCGGTCAGTGTAGCAGGACCTTTCCATCAGTATCACTGGTTCGTGAGCAAACGCTACCACTTTAAATGGTTGAGCTGTCAGTTGTGGTACCGTGACTGTATCTTCCTTCCCTCTTCTTTTGATCTTTCCCATTTCATTCCGGATTTTCCCATAGACTTCAATATTGCAACCTGAGGCCTGAATTTTTTTCTCTATTTCTTTCAGCTTCATATGTGCTCAGTATAGTCTCCTTTTTCTATTTCTAACTTTATATACCTCATTATAAAATCCCACTGATGTTCATACGTTTTTTTAAGTGGCTCTTGCCTAAGAAGTGGACACCCGATCCCTTTCTTGTAGTCTGTTCTGAGTCTGAAAACTCGGCAGAAACCTGTTCAGGAGGGTAATGCTACTGATACGTGGAACACCAGTGACACAGCTTCATGTCGCCACCACAGGGTGAAGGGCTGACGGGCAAGGGCATTTGCATGTAGAAGGTGAACAATGGCCAATAAAGACGGAAGAAAATGCAATGCCTTCACATTAAACATTCACAGACAAACCGAACTTGGCGGAAATATAGTCAGGATGTTCCTTAGAAGCAAGGAGACTAAGGCTTCTTGTGTACTTTGGACAGTTCACCTGAAGAGACCAACAATAATGGCAGAAATAACCTTGAGTTGTATGAGCCCCAATAAAAAGATTTATTAAATTTAAAAAAAAGAAAGACGCTCATGCTGAGTGATGCTCTTTGTATTACGGTTGAACATCCAAAAGAACTGGAACCATTAATGTGAGAGAAGACAGTGTAATTATTAACACTGACTTAGAGTTGTTACGAAACCTTCCGGGATGCTGGTGACGCATCCTCTAATGGACTTGTGGTTGTGTGGATGTGATCTCTTTGTTACAGTTCAGGAGCTGTACAGTACTGCCATTTCTCTGTATCAATGTCTTAGTGAACCCTGCAATCAATTATTTCTATACTTTAGTGATGTTGTTGCTGCCGTTCCAACCCATAACCGCCTTATGCATAGCAGACGGAAACACAACCCAGTCCTGGGGGTCCTGTGTTCATGTGGAATTACTTCTCATTGGGCCCATTGTTGAAGCCACTGTGTCAGTCCACCCCCTTAAAAAAGTCTTCCTTCTTTCTTCTATCTGTACTTTACCAAGTATAATGTCTTTCTCCAGGGACTGGACCATCCTGTTAATAGGTCCAATGTATATGAGGCGAAGTCTCTCATCATTTTATGTCCTTGTTTTGTTCAACTGACCACCTCTTGGTCTTTGTACAGGTTCCACATGAGCACAATAAGGTGTTCTGGAGTTCCCAATCATTGTCAGCTTTGCATAGTCAATAAAAGACAAATATATTTCTAGCATTCTCTGCTTTCAACCAAGATTCATCTCATATCAGCCACGACATCTTTGTTCGATGCCCCCTTTCTGAATCCGACTTAAATTTCTGGCAGTTCCCTGTCAATGAACCACTGCAATTGTTTTTCATTAGCTTCTGCAAGATTTGTCTTGTGTGGCATTCATAACACTGCTCAATGATTTCCGCAATCTGTTGAGTCCTCTTTGGGGGTCACACAAATGGGTCTCTTCCAGTTGGTTGGCTAAATAGCTCTCTTCCAAGCTCCTTGGTAGAGACAAGAACATGCACACCTCCAGGGCTCCGTGTACTGGTTGCAGCATTTCAGTTGGACTTCCATCGACTGCCAGAGCCTTGTTTTTGACTAATGCCTTCAGGGCAGCTTGGACCTCTTCTTACTATTCTGTTTTGATTCTGTACTATGTTCTGAAATGGTTAAATAGTGACCAATTCTTTCAGCTAGAGTGACTCTATATGTTCCTTTCATCTTCTTTTGAAGTCTTGTGCTTCCTTCAATATTTTATCTGAGGAATCTTTCAGAGTTACAATCTGAAGTTTGTATTTTTTCCTATTATTTGCTCAACTAGAGAAATACTGAACAACTTTTTCCTTTTTAGTTTTCCAACTCTAGGTCTTTGTACATTGCATTAAACTTCCCTTTATCTTCTCGTGCTGCCCTTTGAAATTTTCGGTTCAGCTCTTTTACATCATCATTTCCTCCTTTTGTTTCAGGTATTATAAGTTCAAGGATAAGTTTCAGAGTCTCTTCTGACATACATGATTTCCTGTCTTTTTAATGACCTTCAATTTTTTCCTATGTGATGTCTTTAATGTCAACCCACAATTAGTCTGGTCTTCTGTCATTGATATTTAAAGCCTCAAATTTTTCTTGAGATAGTCTAAAATTCAAGTGGGATGTACTCATTATCTTTTATCTCAGGCTCTGTGGACTTGTTTTAATTTTCTTCATCTTCAACTTTATCTTGTACAGGAGCATTTGATAGTGTGTCAGCCCCCGGCCTTGTTCTCACTGATGATAGTGTTATCCACAATCTCTTTCAACAGGTGTAGTTGATTTGAATCCTGCTTATTCCATCTGCTAGGAGTTCTGGTACCATAGTGGTTATGCATTAGGCTGTGATACAAAAGGTTGGCAGTTCAAAACCACCAACTGTTCCTTGGGAGACAGAAAGGGCATTCTACTCCTGTAAACAGTTACAGTCTGGGCAACTCAGAAACTCACAGGGGCCGTTCTACCCTGTCCTACAGGGTCAATGTGAGTTGGCATCGACTTGATGGCGGCGAGCTGGAGTTTGCTTTATTCTATCTTGCTACTTGTGTCGCTAAAAAGAGTATTTTCAATGAATATGTTTTACTTATCATAATTAATTTGTCTAGAGAGATGTTTTGCAAACGCTGAGACTGACTTTTTCCTCCTCTGTTTGCACACTAAAAATAATGATCCAGTCTGATTATTCACTTCTAGAAACCTCTGTTCATCAGAATCACAACCAATCCAGCCTAAATCTAATAATCTACAGTAAAACCTATGAGAACTGGAACTCAATGTTTTTATAAGACTAAGACTCTTGCCTTTGACAAAAGGAATCATCATTTTTCTATTGCTCTCTTTTAATAGAAAACATTCCCACTCTCCATCTCTGACAGGTTTTCCCCTTACACTGGTTCCACCTTTCACAGCAGTTCTACTGGACATGCGAAAGAAATTTAAAAATAAAATAAAGCCCAGTGGCTATTGCACTAGAGGCATGTCCCCTGTGCCTCCAATGCCACTTCAAGTTTGATTCTTTCACTCGCACACACACACCATCAGTGTTCTTTAGAAAAATCATGGAAAATATGTATTATGAAAACACTCTGCATGATTTCGAAGTTTTCTCCGAAGAAACTCCTACTGACTTAACATGACATGTCTGACAAAGAACCAGTCTGAGGCACTGAGAAGGGAAAGCCAGCAGTTTGAAAGCAGCCCCTCTCCAAGCAACATGAATTCTGCCAACATGAAGCAAGAACAGACATCAAACTTATGGTCGTGTTTGGGTGGGAAAATGGTGACACCATTGACACTTTATGAAGAGCTTATGGTTACACTGTCCCACAGAAGTCAGCTGTTTGCAGATGGATAGTTCATTCTTAAAGTGAGGAGACAGTGGTGAAGGTGAAGTCCACAGGGGCCAACTGTCCACAGCAGTTTGTGAGGAATAATCAACCTTGCTCATCATGTAATTGAAAAGGGACCTACGATTAAGAGCAGAAACAATGGCCAACATCATATTCGGCCGGCTTACACAGCTCTGAATAAAAATTAAGGTTGAGCAAATGTTCGACTCGATGAATACCAAACCTTTTGCACCCAGATCAACTGCAGACAAGAGTAGAGCTTTTGATGGAAATTTTAAACAAATAGGATCACGATCCTTAAGCGTGGATTGGAAGAATTTTAACAGGAGATTAAACATGTACATGTACTGGTACAATCCTGAAGACAAAGTGCAATCAAAGCAACGGCTACCGTGAGGTGGACCTGGTGCAGCCAAGCAAAAGCGGGGCACAGACAGGTCAAGGGCAAAGGTTGTGGTGACAGGTTTTTCGGATGCTCTAGATATTTTGCTTGCTAAATTTCTGGATGGCCAAAGACCCATAACATCAGCTTATTAAGAGTGTTTTGAGACAACACTTTAGCAGGAAATCACCTGAGAAATTCTAGCAGAGTCCTTCTCCACTTGTCCCTGCTCTTTCCTCTGATCAACCCAATTCAAACCAACCAAGCCAGTCATTGCCATTGAGTCAATGCTGACTCAAAGCGACCCTACAGGCCAAGGTAGAACTTGCCCTGTGGGTTTCCAAGACAGTAGCTCTTTAAGGGAAGAGAAAGTCTTGTCGTCTCCCGCAGAGTGGTGGTTTCTTCGGGTCAGCAGCCCCACGTGTAACCACACCGGCAAGTCTCCTCCTCTCATCAAACAGGGCAACTCTGTGGAATCCCAGTGGAAGACCACCAGGTGCCCACCCTACAGTCCTCATGTGGTTCCTTGTGCCTTTTTTGCTTCCTAACCTTAAAAAAAATCTTTAAAGGGCACCCATTTTTATTCAATAGCTAAGGTTAAAAAGAAGAAGAAGACAGCATTGACCTGGTTAAACCCCCAGGACCCTCAGTTCTTTAAGAGCATTGTTGTGGAGTCAATTCCCACTCACTGGGCTTCTTGGATAGAAACCTGTCTGAGAGCAGGTGATTGCTCCATCTTTCATCAAAGGGCTGGTGAGTTTGAATGGCCAACCTTTCGTTCGCAGTCCAATGCTGACGGCACAGCTCCACCAAGACTCCTGCCTCCGTTCTTTAGAGTGGACTAAATGGCTGGTGCCAGCCCTTATTTAAAACAAAAACTATTCGATGGAACTTATGTTGAGAAATAAAGTTTATGTATTTTTAATTTCATTTTTCCATGAACTTTTAAAAACTCTCTTGAAGATAAAGTACAAAAGGAAAATTCACATAAATTCCTTTTGACCAACACTGAATGATTACATTTAACTCAGTTCTTATATAATCAGACTATTTTTTATTTGTTGGTTTGATTTTAATTTTGTTTTATTTTATCAAACTACCTGCCTGGAACTAAAGGTTTGCTTCCCAAACTCCTGTGTTCGGCCTATGTTAATTGCTAGAAGTCACAATTAATGAACGGAAAGTTTTCTTTGTAGGCCAGTCAGATCGAGAAGAAACACACCTCACGGAAGTGGCCTTAACACAGGTATATTGGTGTAAATAAATATATTTTGAACAGCTGACTCTTTATCTAGAGTTTCCTGGGCAACCAAGCAAGTTTCACTTAAGCCAGCATTTGCTAAAGAAAGTGCCTGCGTGTGAATGCTTATCACCTGTTCCAGCCTCGATGATTTCTAGACTTGTTTATCACCTGTTCTGAAAAGTCTGCAATGGTCAGCAGTCTGTGGCTGTAATGGAAAATGGTGCGCCCTGCCTTCGCCGATTGAAGCACTTATATCACTACAAGCTTTCCTCACTCTTGAGCCCCCATTTTTGTGACTGTGATCAAAATTAACCAGAGATTTTATGATAATATCCTCATTCCTAACTCTGTACCTAGCCTCACTTCGACCCACTCTCTGAAATTGCCATGGTCTCACCTGTATATACTGGTGATTTTTGCCAGCGGGATGTGTCTCAAAAACCAAATAAATATTCTTAAATTTAATCTAAGGTCTGAGGGTTTTCCCCTATGACCACACACACAAACATACACCCGTACGCATGTGTGTATGTGTGTGCAAGCTTGTGGGAAGAAATATTACTATCAAATCATAGAAACCTCCAGGAAACAAAAATATCAAAACGAGAAGCTATTGTTTCTCCCCATGTCCTCCACCTAAGTCTATCTCCTTCGGAAGGAGGGGTTTCCATCTCTCTACCCTCCACGACAAGGGCCCTGGTGGACTAGTTGTTATGCACTGGGTAGCTAACTGCAAGGTCAGGAGTTTGAAACCACCAGCGCTCCTCGGGAGAAAGACTGGGATTTCTACTCCCATCAAGAGCTACAGTCTCGGGCACACACAGGGGCAGCTCTCCTCTGTCCTACAGGGTCACTGGGAGTCGACATTGACTCCCACAGAGTCCCGAGCTCTCCCACTGACAGGAGACAACAAGATGTGGTTGTGGCCTCCTCAAGGGACTCACCATGTTCCCTCACAATGTTCTCCGAGTTTGTGGAACAAAGACAAAAATGTGTGAAGAGGTAAGATCAGGACTGGAAGGACTACGATTCGTCAAGGAAATTCTCCCAGGTCAGAATACTTGCTGCCCTCGAAGACAGAGCAGGTGCACTGTCATCATAAAGTAATTCCTCAGTGTAACTCTCCTTGCCTTTTACTGGCCAACACAGCTTTCAATTTTCTTAACACTTCTTCCTAATAAGCCATCATGAACCTTGTGCGTCCCTTTAGAAAAACACACCAAGCTTACTCCCTTTTGAGTTCATAACATAGTAGTAACCATAATCGCCTGAGCGGACCTCTCTGCCTTGAATTCAGTTGGTCGAGTCCATTTCCGCAGAAGTTGCTGCTGAGGGCTCGCTTGGGCAGCACATACATTGAAAGGGAACGACGCAGCGAAGATGAGCGTGGCTCCTGCATAAGAATGGCACGTGAGCTCGTGAAACGGTCCAGAAGGCCCCGTTGAGATGCTCGCCTCTTTAAAGCACTCAACGGAAACGAGGACGGTGTGCCACTGAGAGAACATGTCCGCAGGCCTCCACTGATTGCAGAATGCGTCTGCACAGGCTCTGTTTGGCACAAACCCGTGCAGGTGTCAGCTGGAGCCCTAGCAGCGATCCTGGTGGATCTACCCCACATGTAAATGCAGAGGCCCTGGCACTACGCAGGCCTCAATTACGTGCGCTGGCCACTTAGATTTAGGTTTCCTGTTGCTATTGCAGCGAGCTTTTGTATTGCGAGCATCCACTTACAACGCCAATCATCTCCAGGGGAGCAGGTCCTGTAATGGACACTCACTACTTGAGCTCACTGCAAAAACAACAACAAACCATAAGCCGGTCCTCATGTTGTTCAAGAGTCCACTGTAAATTATACTAGAATTTTCAGCTGCATGCGAGAGTAAGCTGCCCTGGCCTACGATTATTCAGGCATCAACTGTATGTATGTGTATGTGTGTGAGGAGGGACTTTTAAAGTCCATACGTCAAATATATACATCTTCCTCTTTATACCTTGTACCTCTGTCTACTTGGTCTGCCAAGTACCTTTATACAGACTGGTAAACACAGAGATGCATATGACAGACATGTCCATCACACGGCTGAGAACAAGCAGCAATGCCAGATCAGAAACGGTGAGAAATCCCTCGAAGACAGGAAGCAGGTGGGATCAGAACGCTGCAGACCCATCTATGAGTATACGTGGAGACACTCCCTCCCAAGGTAAAATCAGATCCCGTGAAACTTCAAGTCTAAATAAACATAAAAGGACAGGAGTGGGCCGCAGGGGTCAACGGGTCTGTATAGAGAACAACCAACAAGGGTCAATGGAGACATCCCACTGCTTCCGCACACACTCCTCGGGGCCCGAGTTCTGCCTCAAGAGCAGGTTCTGCAGTTATTTTAATACTCGTTGTTAAAATCCCTGATCCAGGGCTAACTAGATGTATAACTCTGGGAAATCAGCTGAAGCACTTCAAGATGGGCCTCCCATTCCTTGCGTTCCATAATAAGAATGAGGTGATAATAAAATTAAGGGTTTTTTAAAAGCTCTCTCACACACACAACAGAACTAAAAGATGATAGAATGTATCATGAACTTTTTCAAGCCCCTTTGCAGTGTTTGTCTTGTAAGAGTTAATGTATGGGCGTCTTTAAGAACAGCACCTGAAACCATTGAGTCTCATTAAATATTAACCATTACTAGTCCCCATTACGTCAAAGCAGCTGGGTTGTCCGCCAGAGGCTTAAGGCCTGAGTCTCACTCTCTTTAACAGAGGGGACGTCTCTGAAGGGTGGCCCCAAAGTGGTCACCGAGAATCAAGAGAGGCACTAGCTCGCTGCCACTGAGTCCTTCCAAACATTCCCACTGGATCCTCCGGGAATCAGGGAGAGGCAGTCTTGCCCAAGAACAAAAGCCCTCCATTCTGGGGTAAACCCTTTGCTCCCAGCCTTCCTGTCTGTTGTCCAAGGGACACTGACTTCAGGAAAAGAAGGGCTCCCTGTCACCCTGCCTCCCTCCTCACGCAGACAGTCCAGTCAGGTGCAAAGACCCCTGGGGAAACAGACACAGCGTGTTAGCTACCTACACTAATTCACCGCGCCTTTAAATCTTTTAGGTTTTCAAGCCCAAAGGCCCCACGCTATTTATCCGATGCAAGTTCAATTGATCAGATGGTGACAGAGTCTTCAACTCGCTATGACAGACGGCTAGTGAGCCTAGGTCAACGCTGCACGCCATCACACAGGGCACTCCTGACAGACCCAGCTTGCTTCTTCACCTGTGTCTTCTCTTGGACTTGTGCCCGATCTGAATACCAGTGTGCTATGGAATCCACAGGGGGATGGGCAGATTCTGCTTTTGTTTCTTGGCCAGGAATCTCTTGACCCTGACAGTCTTTTGAGGGTGGAAGGCAACCGTACTCAGGATGGTGGAGAAGCAGAGAGACGCAAGCCTTTCATCCTTAAGTACCAACAGACACAGTCAAAGACATGTGGATCATGAGAGAAGCTGTCAGAGAGAACTTTACAGCGACCTGGGGGCAACAGAACTAATCCAGGTGTTTAACTTTTCTATACTGTGAGCTACCTGCAGATTCGCAGGTTCACCTGCAGGCATAGGGTGCAAGCCCTTGTCTCCTTTACCCAGTTGTCCCCATGGCAGCATCTGCCAAAACCATAGCACAATCTCGCAACCTCACTGCCAGCACAGTCGGCCACAAGGGGCCTCCTGCTGCGGGTTGATAACAGCACTCACTTCCCTGCCAACCCTTCCCCTCTCCTGGTTTAAAGGAGCTGTTTTAAAGTTCTCAATGCAGCAGAGGATTGGACAAGATGCCGCTTATATAAAGCTCAACAAAGTGACTGTGCAGAGAAGCAATGTGAGGAGGGAGGGACCAAAAAAGAATTACCAAAGAACCGCCCAAGCTAACGTCGGAATTGCTCGTTCATAAGGTGGACCCCCGCTGATGGCGACCCCGTGTGAGCTACTGTGGAACTCTACCCAGCGTGGCTTTCATTGCTTTCAGAAGGACATGAATTAGTGTTGGAGAAAACAATCATAGCACCCCGAACTGCCAGAAGAACAAACAGATCTGTCTTGGAAGAAGTACAACCAGAACGCTCCTTGGAAGCCAGATGGCAAGACAGTGGGTCAGGTACTTTGGACTTGTTGTCAAGAGAGACCGGTCCCCGGACATCACACTTGGGGACGCAGAGGGGCAGTGAAGAAGAAGACTGGTGCAGTGACTGCAAGAATGAGCTCAAACATCGCAACCCCCATGAGGGCGCCGCAGGACCAGCCAGTGTGCCATTCTGGGGGACCTCAAAAAATAGTAATTAAGAAAGCCTCACGATAGCAAGCTGATTCTGACTCCTAAGGACCCTGTAGGACAGAGTAGGAATGCCCTGTGGGCATCCTAAAACTCCTTACAGAGAAGGAAGCCTCATCCTTCTCCCACAGTGGGACTGGAGGTTTTGAACTTCTGACGTTATGGCTAACAGCCCGATCCTTAACCCCCTATCCCACCAGGGCTCCATTCTGTTGTTCATAAGGTTGCGTTCAGTCAGAACAGACTTGACGGCACCTAACAACTTATAATTTTGTCTAGATCACTGCACAGGTATTATGTGGGACATAATGTCATAATGGTAAAAAATTTTTAAAACTCTGTAAAGAAGACACCGGAACAAAAAGTTGCCAATGAAAAGCATGAATCTATCTGATCCTACTGTGGAAATGTGATGTTACCTCGTTCATGACAAAGCAACACAAATGCAGAAGTTCACTAAAGCGAGTAGACAGCACTAGGCCAGCGCCTTGTACCTGTGGAAGCAGTTTGGCTCAGTCCATCCCCTGCAAAAAGAGAGCGGTGCTCCCTGACTGCGCCCGCCAAGAAATCCTGGTGGCACAAGTGCAGAGAAGACCTGGCTGGCTGCGCCCACCGCGATGCCTACTGCTGCTGCTAGTGACTTCCGACGCACAGTGGCCTCAACAGAACCAAGCTGGCCATCCTCCCACCCCTCGCCGTGTTCGAGCCGACCGTTGCTGCCACGGTGTCAATCGCCATCGTGTCAGCTCAAGGCGGTCCTCCCCTTTTGCACTGACCATGTCCTCCTTCGGAGACCGGTCCTTCCTGCCACCGTGACACACAGTCGCATCACCCTTATTTCCGAAGGATCGTTCTGGCTGGGTCCATTCTTCCGCGGTCCACGAGAGGCTCAAGAGGCTCCACTAGGATCAGAGCCCGGACACCCCATGTGAGAGTGGAAAGGGCACACAATGTGTGCAGCATGCGCTGTCACCTCCCCTCAACACTGAGCGTCCTCACCTCCAAGCATGCCAAGGAAAGACAGGCTGAGGAGAAACCCCAAGCCCGATGGAGAAGAAGCCAGCCAGAGAACATTCTCTGTTTCTCTCGCTTTCTCCGTGTCCGCCGTGCTGGTGCTGTGGGGCTGTCGTTAAGGCTGCAGAAACCAACCAAGGTCTTTCCACAGACTCTGCGGGATGTTTGGGGAACCGCTGGTGTAGCAGCTGCTGCTTCTTTCTGTCAGAACGTGGGCTTCCCACTTCGGCAGGGCAGTCCTGGCTGCCTTCACAGAGCTGCTTAGGAAGCCTGGAAACCACTCAGATGGCCATGAAGATGCAAAAATAAGAATATATATATTTAAAGTATTGGGCTTCAAATATTCGATTTACAAACAGCACGTAGTTAGGAACCAGCTCTCCTAAGGCTTATCACATTAAAAACAGAGGGAGTGTACAATGGCAATGCAATAACAAACACACCTACTTTGTGATGTGTGTTAAAACATTATTATTATTACTGTGTCGTTATGATAAAGACGTTTAGTGTTTCTGGGAGTATTTTTTGTGTTTACACTATATACTAAAACATTTTACAAATTGATGTTGGAGGAGAACCTTACCTAACTGTTTTAACGTACATACAAATTCTACCCAAAGATGGACTTAAGGGTAGAACTCATTCATAATCTAGGGACTGCCTATAAGAAAACACAACCCCACAAGCACTATAGGCCCGTGGTAGAGTTCATTAATACGGTCCTCTGGCCTAATTCCCTATATGTTGGATTATAATTCTGAACTCTATGCTTAAGGTCATGATTGCATTTTGGAAGGAGTTCTCTGTTACAGAATTAAGGTGGAGTTAAGTTCTCACCTTACAGGGAGTATGAGTCAAGCCATTCCCTTTGATTCCTTGGGGGATCTTTAAGACTCTACTAGAGGAGATGACTGAGACACCATCCATCATTTTCCTGGGGGATATGGTTGGCTGAAAGACCAGAACCACAGCGTCATCAAAGCCATTCCTCAGGATATCTGGGCACAGGAAGAAATCGCAGGACCTTGGAAAAGCACATGCAAGATCTCTGTCGGCAGTGGTGGTGGTCACCCAGACCAGATGCACTGTGGTGCGGGATTCACAGGAGCCGCGTGAGAATATGGGGTACCTTCCTTCCCATCAGGCCTGAGACGGTGAAGACAGAGCGACAGTGGGGTGGCTTCCTGGCCCCCAGAGGGAGAAGCCAAGGGACTACATGGCTGAGAGACGGAGGCCTGGTGCGAGAGACTTGGCTGCTAACTGAGGAGAGGAGATGCTGTGGGCCACAATTGTGCCCTTACTGTTTGCTGTGGCAACCTAGTAAGTTCCCTAATAAGCCCCTATTATTGTATGATCTGCGAGTTCTGTGTGGCCATTGCACCGTATTATGGAACCGAGCACAGAAACGGGGTGTTGAGGACGGAAAGGATGGTGTCAGCACAGGGAAAGAAGGATGGAGAGTGGAAATGTTCCCGACCCCTGCCTCGTGGGCCACAGGGGAAGCCAGAGGAGGTCAGCTATGGGTCCAAGTCACTCACTGATTGCAGGCCACATCGGATGCACACATTGCAGGTGGGCCTGCCTCTAGAGACGAGGACCAGAGCATCCTCAGGCTTTCTTAAACGCTCCCCAAACTCACCAACAAGAAGCCCACACTGTGCATAGGAATGGATTCACGATTCAGCAGTGAGTGCCAGAAAGCCTCCTCGCTGGTTGGAATGGCTCTGTTTTGTTTCCTTCCATCAACACGACCCCCTCCTAGTAAAACATCTCGGGCAGGTTTCTGAGAAATGCATTTCAGGACTCTCCCAGCCTCTCCTCCAGAGGCCTCTGCTCCCCGCACAGAGAGCCAGTGCAAACCCCTACCTCCAACCTCAGCCAACCCGCTCACAGAACTCTGCCCTTCACAGGCTTCAGAGTCCACATTCCGAGGGTCAAGGCTAAAGGGCGAGAGTCAAGTGTGAAGTCATTGTAGCAAATAAACAGTCACAATACCATGTACTGCTGCTCGATTTTCTGATAAGAAAAACAAAATGGTAGAAATAAATGTTAGCCTCTTTTCCTTCCCGTGGCAACTTGCATGGCCTCCCTCAGTACTGCACAAGTGTGCTTCCTTTAGATGACGTGTCCCTGAAAAGTTATGTGCAAACCTGCTTTCTCCTAATTCAAAACAAGGTTTAAATTCACTTGAGGATTCATTTAACGCTATCTCCAAAGAGCCTTCCAGTCAAATGAAAGGGTACTAAGGACTCAGAAATCACCTGCGATCCACTTGTCACATAAATGGCGAATTGAGTATAAAAGTTGTTCTTAAAATGTTGAACATCTCTATGATTTACAGGGAATGGCACTTATGCACATTTCATTTCGGTTTTGTGATTTTTAGCCCTTAAATTGTCCTTTCTCAGACTCACATAGGCTTTTTTTTTTCTACAGACTGGTGTTTTCATTTGATATTTTAGCCATGAAAAAAACATTCCGATGTGTAGATAATTTGGTGATCTCTAAAAGTAATTGTGCAGGTTTCACCCTCAACTTTATATTTGCTATTGAACATGGTTTTTAAAAGCCCTCAGAGGCAGCTCTACTTTGTACTGTAGGGTCGCCAAGAGTCGGGATCAACTGGATGGCAAAGCGTTATCTCTAACCAAGGAGTTTTCTCTTTCTATCATCCTCCAAGAAACAGACAAAAGCTAATTTTGCAAGAAAGGTACATTCTCAGACCCTCACAGTTCTTGACACAACATAACTAACTGAAAATCCAAACTATATAAAGATGGGATGAAGAATTTCATTGCTTCGACTGGGAGAAGCTTTCTTAAACAGAAATCCCTATTTTTTTAAAAAAGGATAAACTTGCGTACAGTAAAATTAAGAACTTCTATTCATCAACTAGGGATCCCTGGTAGCATAGTGGTTGTGCATGGGGCTGCAAAGCAAAAGGACAGCACTTCAAAACTACCGGCCGCTTCTTGAGAGGTAGATGAGGCTTTCTACTCCCATAACGTGTTACAGCCTTAGGAACCCACAGGGCAGTTCTGCTCTATTTGTAGGGCCACTATGAGTCGGAATCAACTGATGGCCAAGAGTTCGGTTTTCTTTTAGTCATCAATTGATACCATTGAGAGAGTGGGATCGATGTCTGCAGTAATAATATCCACCTGCATCCGACAAAGGCTGATAGCCACCATGGACACATATCCAATAGGTACACACACAACCGACAGATAACTCAATAGGAAAAAGTGGGCAAAATACTGAGCAGATCCTTGGCAAAGGAGAAACTCCACATGGCCAGTAGACGTGCGGAAAGGGCCCATCCTCGCTCAAAAACAGGGAAGCGAAAATTAAAACGAAATCCAGAATGAAGACTCATTTTGGAAAATAATTTGGCTTTTCCTAGTGGTGCACATCATATAACCCAACAATGCTGCTCCTAGGTACTTACCCCAGGAGAAACGTACAAGAGTGCTGTGAGCAGCACCTTTAGAAGAGGCCCAAACTGAAGCCAACCTAGAAGTCCATCAACAGAGAATGGTGACATAAATTATGGAATAGTTACACAATAGTTTGATATCCAATAAAAAAAAACAATGAATGAACTACAGCTACAAAGCACAACATGGAGGGATCTGAAAAATGAGATAAAAAGAAGCCAAACAGAAAGGAAATGATACAATATGGCCTTGTTTTTATCAGGTTAGAAAATAAATAAAAGGAAATTGTATTGGGGGACAAATATTTGGACTGAAGTAAATCATAAAGACATTAAGTGATCATCAAGAGTGAGAGGACAGTAGTGACATTGTGAGGAGATGGGAGGTTATAAAAAGGAAGGAATGCACAGGAGGTGTCTATGTGCAAGTTGTGTTCTATACGTGGTCCTTGATGGGACCACACCAGTGTTTAATGTTTGCTTTGTTCAACAACACACTGTACAGTGACCTCAAAATTACCACGGGGGCCGCTGACGACAAAGTGGGTGCATAAGCAAATGTGGTGAAGAAAGCTGATGGTGCCCAGCTATCAAAAGATATAGCATCTGGGGTCTTAAAGGCTTGAAGGTTAACAAGCAGCCATCTAGGTCAGAAACAACAAGCCCACACGGTAGAAGCACACCAGTCTGTGCGATAACGAGGTGTTGAAAGGATCAGGTATCAGGCATGATCAGAACAAAAAAATCTTACCATAGTGAATGAAGGGGGGGTGTGCAGAGTGGAGATTCAAAGCCCATTTGTACGCCACTGGACATCCCCTTATAGAAGGGTCTCGGGGAGAAGATGAGCCAGTCAGGGTGCGATGTAGCAACGATGAAAAATACAACTTTCCTCTAGTTCCTAAATGCTTCTTCTTCCCCCATCCCCACTGCCCCAATATCATGATCCCAATCCTACCTTGCATGTCTGACTAAAACAGAGGATGTACACTGGTACAGATAGGAACTGGAAACACAGGGAATCCAGGGTGATGATCCCTTCAGGACCAGTGGTGAGAGTGATGATGCTGGGAGGGTGGAGGGAGGGTGGGTTGGGGGACGGATAGCAGAAAAGTGGGTGAAGGGAGATGTTGGACAGGGCAAGATATGACAAAATAAAAATTTATAAATTATCAAGGGCTCATGAGGGAGGGAGGAGCAGGGAGGGAGTGGAAAAAATGAGGACCTGATGCCAGGGGCTTAAGTGGAGAGCAAATGTTTTGAGAATGATGAGGGCATTGAATGTACAAATGTGCTTTACACAATTGATGTATGTATGGATTGTGATAAGATTTGTATGAGCCCCTAATAAAATGATTTTTTTTAATTACCATCGGGGCAGGGGCAGGAGAGAAGCCTGAAGACATAAATATCCACATCTTCTTAGTTTAACCCTTTCTGTGCTCTCGCTGCTACTGTGGTCAGCTGTTCAATGGAATGAAGCACAGGCCAGGCCTTTACCATCCTAATGCTCAGCTGCGGCTCAGGCAGTTGTGATACTCGGAGTTTGCCTTGGTTGAATTTGGGAAGTGGATTTCCAGGCCTTTCTTCCTCATCCATCTTAGTCTGGAAGCTCTGCTGAAAACATGTTCAGCATCACGACATCATACATGCCTCCACTGACAGATAGGCAGTAGCTGCACATGAACTGCGCTGGCCAGGACTCAAATTCCTGAATGAGAGGTGAGAAGTCTACTGAACCTCCACTGCCCGCAGCTTCCTCTCTTACATAGTCACGACCCTGAGCTTTAACCCCTGAGTGGGTCTGTCAGGTGTCAAGTCGGGTCCAACTTGGCAACGAAACACTGCCTCATTCTGCACCATTCTCACAACTGCTATGTTTGAGCCCATTGTTACCACCACCGTGTCAATCCATCTTATTGAGGGTATCCTCGTTTTCACAGACTCTCCTTAAGGAGCTCTGGCCAGATAACCACAAAGTCACTAAGGCAAGTTAGTCCAGGACAGATTTCGTCTAGGAAACCCTATGGAAGGTCATTACGAGTCAGAATCGACTCGATGGCAGCAGGCGCTACTTTAACAAGCAGAGTGTCCTTTTCCAGGGACGGGTCTCTCTTGAGAACATGTCCGAAGTACGTGAGATCAAATCTCTCCATGCTCACTTCCATGCAGCATTCTGGATACCCTGCTAATAAGACAGACTTGTTTGTCCTTCAGTCATTGCACGGTACCCTCATTCTTCTTCGCCAGCACCAGAGTTCAAGTGTATCATCGATTCCCTGGACATCCTTATTCATTGTCCGGCTTTCATATGCACATAAGGCGAATGGAAATCCCACAGCTGGGGAGCACCTTGTTCTTTATCACTTTGAAGAGATCTTGTGCAGTAGATTTACCCAAGGTGATATGTCCTGTGACTTCTTGGCTGCTACTTCTGGGAACGTCGATTATGGATCTGAGTACAATGAAATCCTTTATAACGTCAAGACTTTCTCCATTTTTCACGATGTTGCCTATTGGTCCAGCTGTGATAATTTTTGTTTGAACTGTCATCTACACGGAAGGCTTCAGTCTTTGATCTTCATGAAGAAGTGTTTGAAGTCCTCTTTGGTTTCAGTGAGGTAAGCGAGGGCGTCTGCGTATTTCAGACTGTGCGTGAGCCTTCCTCCAATCCTGATGCTTCCCCTTTCCTCGGATGGCCAGCTTCTCAGATGATCTGCTCAGTAGACAGGTTGAATAAATACGGCGAAAGGACACTACCCTGGCATACACCTTCCTTGAGCTGAAGTTACACAGGGGCTCCTTCTTCTTGCTCTTTATAGAAGTTCCACATGAACATAGTTACGGGTTCTGGGATTTCCATTCCTCGTGATGTCATCTCTAAGTTATTATGATTAAGAGAGTTGAATAATGTCTTTACATAGTCAAAAATGCTTAAACACCTTCCTGGTTCTCTCTGATCACTCTCTAAGTGTGCATCACGCAACACTATGGTTTACTCTGGTTTGGTTTGTTTTTATATATAGGAAATCAATTCAATATTTGCAATTTCAGGAGCCTGAAAACGGTTCCTGGTGGATAAATTAATCACTGTTATATATATATATGCTTTCTCAACATAAAAATAGCTTCGTAGTGAATTAAATAAACATCATTTGAAACAAAGATAATGAGTTAGAATTTTACAACTGTGCATGAAATCACATTGAGAACAGTGATTTAGATTTAGCAAACCATTACTCACAACACTAACTCATTGATGTTCATTTTAATTTTATTGGGTTTGTAGTTTTATTTGCTGTTAATTATAAATAATTTGGGTTTTTTTCGCTATCTTAAAGCAATAACAATAAGTGAGCAGCTTTATATTTATTCATCTAAATAACAATGTAATAAAATTAATGTAAGTCAGTACAAGTGGTCCCATCTTTAAAAAAGGAGTCCTGACTCAACTGTGGAATAGAATTCCAAATTCTCAGGAAATCCAGCCTTTCTGGAGTCATGGATGCTGGACAAACCCCAGAACGACTTCCCTGAGATAATATTAAGCCTTAAGCCAAAAACTAGCCCCTGGAGGTTTCTTACAATCAAACCACAGTTCAGTTTCTCTGGCAAAGGAGGTCTGCCGGAAGAATTGCTCGCTGTCAGCAGCTACCCACACAGAACCAAACTGACCGAGGCAAGCAAAAATGGGAGCCGCTGGGGTCGGTGAATGCTAGTTAGGGAGGAAGAACTCAGAAAAAGAGGGGCGAAGAGCTGTACCACATGAAGCATGTCCTCAATCTCACTGACCTGTACGTGTAGAAAGTGTTGAATTGTTGCATGTCCTGCCATATAAATCCTCAACATCAAAACCAAACACTATCTAGAGAGAGAGAGTGAGTTTGTTTTGATGTTGAGAAAATATAGTTTGACTGTTGAGAATTTATGTAGCAAGATAAACATATACTTATTTGTTTGTTTGCTCAATGCCCCATGGAGCACAGTTCTACTCTAACACAGCAGAGAGTCCCATGAGCTGGAATTGACCCATTAGAAAACAAACAAACAAACAAAAATATGGGAGAGTGGGTATCCTGACTCCACACCCATTGGAGACTCTTGTCTGCGAAGGAGCTCCCACGCCTCCGCTGTCCCCTACCCCCACGCCAGGACAAAGCCACAGCTTGCTACCCAAAGTCAGGTGCGCTCCAGCAAAACACCTTCCAAAGAATCAGTGACCTTTGTGAAGTCAAGCACGCTCCCTCATAACTGTGGGATTCATTCCTATTCCATGTGCCATGCAGGTGATCAAAGTCGAAGCCAAACACTGTGAAAAGTGTTTATTCAGTGCTGGTAACGACGCTCCGAGCCACGGAGGACAGCTATCCATCGCTCATGGTGTGGCATCATTGCTGCTCAGTTATGATTCCGGTACGTTTATTTCCCATCATTACCACAAAATAATAACATTGCACACATAAATTTTCCCTAAGCACCCTACCCTCCACAACCCGAGCTATTTTGAGAACAAACTGAAGTTAAAACACCCCCTTTCCCGTATAATGAGCCCTGGCGGTACAGTGAGTCCTGAGTTCAGGTGTAGTGAGTCCTGAGTGAGGCTGCTAATCAGAAGGTCAATAGTTCGAAATCACCAAGTTCCTTGAGAGAAAGATGAGGCTTTCTACAACCATAAAAATGTAAAGTCTCACTTGAAATCGAATTATCCAAGAGCGGATGAGTAAATTTGTGAGGGATCAGTCGGAAGGGCACGGGCACTCTCTGTAGCCCAGTTAATTGTGTGATCATGGATTCACAGAAAGACCAGCCTACGCCGTTTTCTATTAGCTGTCGTCACTTTCTGCTGAGGAGCAGGCATGGCCCTAAGGCCTAACATAAAACTGTCACCAACCTGGATCACAATGAGAAAAATAGGGACAGTATTCATCAGTTTCTCACAAAACATTATTCCATCTAAACAGCTGTTTTATTGACATTATACCCTTTCCATACTGTATCATTTCAATTTCTTTTTATAAAAATCTAGCAACAAAAGGTGATAAAAAAAATTAAGCCTCTGAAACATGAAGAGGACATTCTAGTGTGTACTATAGAGTTGCTAGGACTTGGAATCAGTACCATGGCCATGAGTTTTATATGGAGCCCGGGTTGTACAGGGAGTTAAACATCCGGCTGGTCACTGAAAGGTGGGCAGTTCAAACCCACCTTCTGCTCTGCCGGAGAAAGATGAGGCTATCTGCTCTCACATAACTTTACAGTCTCAGAAACCCTAAGGAGCAGTTCTACCCTGTCCTATACTTTTGGTCACTATGCGTTGGAATTGTCCAGATGGCAATGGGTTTGGTTTTTTGCTATTATTTTTACTTTGTTTGCATTGGCCCCCAGCGGAGTCCCTGGGCAGGCAAATAGCATGTTTTGGTGCTAACTGAAATGTTGGACATCTGAATGCACCCAGAAGCACCTCAAAAGAAAGACCCAAAGATCACGGTGCCCTGTGAGCACTGCTTCCCTTTGACTCACATGAGGTTGGCAAGCGCCAGAGTCCACTTGATGGCAACGAGTTGGGGTTTCGTTAACCTGCGAAATTCAAGGCCAACAGTTCAAACCCACACGCTGCTCTGAGAAAGAACATTGAGGCGAACTCCTGTGTAAAAGGTACAATGTCAGAAACCCCACCGAGCACGGCTGCGAGTCAGAAGCAGCTCCCTAGCTGTAGGCTTCCTCTGATGACTTGTTTCCCAAAGGGTCCGGAAAGCTGAAACTTCCCTGGGAAAAGCTCCCTCCAGGAGAGATTCTTGTAGGTTTAGGTCTCCTGGCCCTAGAGGCTCAGGCATAATTCCTACCAGCTTCCTTTTCTACCTGCCTGAGGAGACTAGTCACTTTTCTGGACAGTGAAAAGTGTCCCATCTTGTCATATGCAAAACATTATTTTCACATAGTATTCTTCCAACTTCAGGCATTTGGTGTTTTTTGCTCCAGGTCTCTTCTGGCCTGGTACATACTCTAAGCTGCTGCTGTCGAGTCAAGGTTACAGGACAGACTAGAACTTCCCTGTTGGATTTCCAAGGTTGTGCGTCTTTACAGAGAGGTCACGCGTTGGGCTGCAATCACATGGTCAGCAGTTTGGGACCAGCAGCAAGATCTGTGGGAGAGAAAAATGGGCTTTCTTCTCCCACAGTTACAGTCTCGAACATTCACAAGGGGTTGCTATGAGTCAGTACTGATTCGGTAGCAGTGAGTTTGGATTTTTGGAACTCTTTACAGAAGCAGAGTCCCTTGCCTCTCTCTTGGGAAACGGCTGGTGTGTTCTAACTGTTCACATTTAGTGAGCTCTTAAGCACCACACCACTACACCCTCACATTCTTCTCACCCTACCGAGGCAGCTGAGAGAAGCCGGCTGCCGAGCAGCCCAGGTGGGGGGTTCAGGCTGGGAGGGCATCCTCTCGTGACTGATCGCTGTTCATGGTCTTCACCGTGGCCTCACGGACACTAACCACTCCTGATGATGAGTCATTTAGGAAGATCACTCATTCGGGGTCTTTATTCACCCGTGATCGCTCAGGTTGCTCTTAGGGGAAATGGGGAAATTCCATTCATTGAGGATTCACAGAGCACATACCGTGCCCTGAAGGAGGCCTGGTGCGAATGAGAGCTAAATGTTGGGCTGCTCACCAAGAGGTCAGAGTTTCGAAGGCACCAACTGCTCCTTGGGAGACAGCTAAGGATGTCAGCTTCCACAAAGATTCCCAGTCTCTGAAACACCTCAGACAGAGCCACTCTACTCTGTCCATCCAATATAGGGGTCCTATTCTGAGTCCACCCAGAGGCACCTCGGAAGAAAGACCTGGCAATCTCCTTCTGAGAAAAATCAGAGCTCCAACCTGATTCACACAGGGTTGCCATGAGCTGAAGCTGGACAGCAAATGGTTGGATATTAATATCCAACAGGCTCAAAGCTTTGATGGCCTTCTGTCTTGATCAAATCATTTCTCAAAGACATTTTGAACCCCCATCACCCCACATACTCTAGCTGACAGTTAGCGGGCTGCTTATAGAAGACAGAACACGGAAGGCATTACCAGTGAACTAGGCAGAGAAAACCGACTCACGCCGGAAAAGTCCAACTTCCGTGAGCTTTAGCTCCGGGCTTCTCCTTCATCGGCAGTTGGAAGCTGTCTGGAAAGAAGGAATGTCTGGATTCCTCCCCAAGACCTAAGGGTGTGAGCCATCTTTCAAAAGCATGCACTTCCCAGCGCTTTACCGCCACGGAAGGAGAGGACAGCGCCTTTTTAGCATGGGAAGAACAGAAGAAAGGTTGCTAACAGTGGAGTCTTCTAGGTCAGGAGCATCCTTGATGTGGGGTGTGGTCTATGGAAAACAACACCTGGTCGGGAAGGAACTGGTCAGAAGACAGATGGCATGCAGTGAGATGGACAGGGAGGCAACAGGTGAGGAATTAAAACACTGACTGCATGGAGAGAGAGAGGTATATGTGCTTTATATACACACACCGTGTGTGTGTGTGTGTGTGTGTGTGTGTGTGTGTGTGTGTGTGTAAGACAGAGAGCATGGCTTCAGGGCGAGATGGCACTAGCACATGACAACCCTGCTGGGGTCCTTTGCTTGGTTTTGCTCTTGGGGACCGGAAGTTGCGTAGTCATTTCAATCCTAGTCTGCAGGAAAGCCGCACCTGGCCGCCTCCATCGGAAGCAGGAGCAGCTTTTCTGACAGGGGAACCGGCTGTGGCTGCAGCTCCAAAGCAGGTTCTTCGGCACATCCGTTTTTGAGAGGACTTCTGACCCTGCAGGTAGTTTCAAAATGGAAAACTACAGCGACCTCCGAGAAACAAAAAACCCGATCAAGAGTAAATCAGTGTGGCCTTCAGGCAAAAACTGCCCCAAGCATGTCTTACACAAAGGTCACCCAACTTCGCCCGGCTCTTTACTTTAGTTGACTTAAATACATAGCTCTGGCTGTTGTAATATTTGGGACTCCTGGTGGCACTGCAGGTGATGCGTGAGGCTGCTGAAAGCCCGTCAGCCATTCAAATGCGCCAGCTATTCTTCAGGAGACACATGTGGCTGTCAGGTCCCGTAAAGATTTATAATCTCAGAAACCCTCCGGGGCAGCTCTACTGTATAGCGTGGCCTTGAGTCAGAGTCAACTCCTCAGTAGCGTTAGAGTTGGGTTTGCAGTGGAGTATTCGGTCCTTCAGGCATCTGGAGGCATGAGCAATCAGGGCTTGACTACTGGCCCCAAACTGGATCGTTCCGACCCACCTCGGGGCACCTTGGAAGACAGCCTGGAGATTTCCTTCCACAAGGTCACATCCTCAAAACTCCTAAGGAGCAGCTCTATTCTGTGCACGGGTCCCCAGGAGTCAGACCCGACCTGAAAACCAGTTACCATGTTGAGGCATGCTGTTTACAGAAAAGCAACTTTATCCACACCTTGGCCAAGATCTTGACAGACCCTGCTCTGTCCAAGGAGTGGAGTAAGGATGTTCTGAGTCTTGGCTCCATTTAATCCCTTGGCTTAAGGGGACCTGGGATGGCCACCCCAACCCTTTTCAAGTGGCCAAACTCAGCCCAAACCCACTGCCCTCGAGTCGATTTCGACTCATAGCCATCCCTGAGCAGGCTCAACGGAAGGGGCAGTCATGCGCTGTGGCCGGCGGCATCCATGGCTGTGGACCTTCTTGGAGGAGACCGCCCCATCCTTTCCCACAGAGCGGCTGGCAAGTCCCAGCTGTTGACTTGGCGTGGGCAGCCCAACACGCACCCCATTGCTCCATCCCGCACCAGGGACTTCACATGAGACTCTGCAGCCCAGGGTCTGGCTGCCCATGCCATGGTGGTCTAGATGCCCAAGGGATGACCTCTCCTTCCCACCTGGGCCCTGCAAGCTCACAGCAGTGCACGCGGGAGTGTGTGGCTGCATCGGTCCTATCGGGGTGGGGGAACCCCAGCAGAGGCGGCAGAGGCCGAGAGTGGCGCCTGCTTCTCGGGAGTCCAGGTGTGTCGGGAGAGCACGGGGCGAAGCTGGGTGTAGGGCACGGGGAGATGGGGGCGCTCCGGAGACGCAGGAGAGTCTGTAGGTAAGAGGGATTTTAAAGTTAAACAATAATAATAAGAATAAAGTTAAAACAATCCAGTGGAAGGCAATGGCTGGCACACATGCAGCGCATTCACGTGAAGTAACCAGGCTTCCAAACAAAAGGCACACATGTCCCTAGACGGGGCCTAGGGCTCCAAACCTGTGTACACTGGGCCTGCTCTCTCCCCTCCAGTGGGCCCTGGGCTTCATTAAAATCCATGCGACTCCCAAACAATAAAACGCCTTTTTCTCTCCCATGAACAAAGGCGTCTTATTCATATGTGAATGGAGCAAAAGATTCTTTCTGTTCGATGCACATGGGCCTGCTGTGTGTCTAGAGCAATGAGGTACTCCGCGCCAGGCAGAGCCCTGCGGAGCAGCAGCTATGCATTCTGGACGGAGCTGCCTGTCGGAAGGCACATGCGTCGGATAACAAACCAGCACTTTGTGTCACTCAGAAAAGCGAGAGGGGGCTGGAAAAAACCCCAAACCTTCCATGACGCTCCTCCTGCCCCGCCCTCAATACAAGGCACTTGATGAGCAAGCATTCACGGAGGCGGCCAGCACTGGGCATGTGCCCTTCCATGGTGGGGCCACGTGGGCCCCAAGTAAAAGGACCAAACAAAAGCAGCAGGAGACTGCACATCCACCTTCTCCACACTCTGCTTTGGGTTGAATTTGTTTCCAGGGTGACATTTAAAATAAGTTCTGTTAGCTCGGGGGAGGTGGGGAGGAAGGTCACTGCCAAAGGACCTTCCAGAGAGGGAGCACAAGGCTGATTTGTACTACTCCAGGGCTCAGTCCCTGGATGATTCACACCAAACCAAAACTCACTGCCATCAAGTCAGTGCAGCCTCACAGCGACCCCACAGCACAGAAGAGGCTGCCACTCTTGCCGGGAGTAGAGAGCCTGGTCGTTCCAACCGCTGCCCTTGTGTGGATAAGCCCAGGAGGAATCAGAGTCCTCCAGGATTCACAGACGTGGATGATTGGCGAGGCAGCACAAAAGCAATAGAGCCCTCATTCCCAGTGCCTGCTGGGAAGATCTGGGCCATACAATTGGGGAGGCAGGGCACTGGGCGTCTGTTTGGTTGCTTGTTGTTGCTGCTGTTGCTGCTGTCTTATCTCCAGGGGCGGGCAGAGAAGGAAGGACGAGAGAAGGCTTTTTTGACCATAAGTTGCATACGCTCCCACCCCCTTCGCCTGGCACCATGTCACTGCCTATACACCACACCTGGTACCACTGAGTGAATCCCAACTCACAGTGACCCTATAGGCCAGGTAGCCCATTGGCTTTCCAAGGCTGTACTCTTTATGAAAGCAGACCACCACAGTTCTTCGCCAGTGGATGGGGTCAAGCCACGGACCTTTCCGTTACCTGCCAAGCGCTTAACCATGTGCCACCTAAGTTCCTGCTCGTTGCCGACAGTTCCTTAAGAACTTATAAACAAGCAAAGCTTGCAAACTTAACATAATAAAATTTAGGGTGCTGAATTCTTATAGGTGGAATACAACCACTTGTGTATGACAGGTCTACGCACACTAAAGAAAAACACAACTTCTAGAAAAGAAAAAGAAAGAATCGCAATGTTCAGGCTGCTGTCAGCTACTGCCGAGTTGCTCCTGACACATGGAGACGCGGTGTACAACTTGACCCATTTTTCAGAAGTAGACCATCAGACCTTTGTCCCTAGGCCATCGTAGCCTGGAAGCTCTGCTGAAACCTGTTCAGCGTCAGAGCACCACACACACTTCCACTGACAGACTGGTGGGAGCTACACCTGCAGTGCACTGGCCCAGAGTGAAACCAGGTCTCCTACGTGGAAAATAGACATTCTACCACTAGACCCAGTTCTACGCTTGCTCTCTCCAAGAACTCAATGAGTTCTACTCACTGTTCTTAGAGAAAAAAATCGTATGTGGTAATGATTGTACAATTCTTCTTGATATGATTGAACTATTGAATTGTATGATATATGGATTAGGTGCCAATAAAAATGTAGAAAGAAAAACTGTAAACAATGTCAATATTGCAGAATGAAGAAACTGATGAAGAATGAGAGGGCTTGAAAGTGTTCATGGGAAATGTTCATGCTCTTTTCCCTCTATTGTCCACAAACTTGTTGAAGCCCCACCTCACCCCACCCTGTAGTTTCAATAGCCTCACTTTACATAGCCACTGAAAACTACGATGCAGGAAACATGGAAACATGGAACATGGTTACAATATATTGTGAAATATGCAAAGCAAGTTAAAAACTACTACCTATCATTTTTGAATTTTATACGCATATATGAATGTAACATTATTGTATACCAAATATGAACAGCAGTAACACAATGATTCTTAAAAGAGTGAAACAGCGATGAAATTGTGAAATTTTTCTTTATAACTTTTTCTGCAAAGACCATAGATAATGTGTGAAATATAACTTACTTTTAAGAGAAAGCAATACAAGGGATAGAAAACTCTAGATCAAAGTTCTCTCCCATAGGTAGGTAAGACTGCCAAAAGAACAAATTTCCCATGGGAGAAGGGCAGCCACAAAGCTCCTTAGAAGCAAGAATAGGGAGGTTTCATGTCACGTACTTTGGACATGTTGTCACGAGAGACCAGGCCCTGGAGAAGGATCCTGCTTAGTGAAGTCGAGGGACAGCGAAAAAGAGGAAGGCCCTTGATGACTGCAACAATGGGCTCACAAATAAGAACAATTGTGAGGATGGCCCAGGACTGACTGGTATTTCATTCTGTTGTACATATGTCTGAGTCCCATCCGACTCGATGGTACCTACCAACAACAATATACTTACTCACTGTCATCAAGTCGATTCCGACTCAGAGCAACACTATAGGACAGGGAGAACTGCCCGTGTGGGTTTCCAAGACAGTAACTTGTTATGGGAGTAGAAAGCCTCGTTCTCCCACAGAGCAGCTGGTGGTTTCGAACTACTGACCTTATGGTTAGCAGCCCAAGGTGTAACCCACTACGCCACCAGGGCTATTGAATTCAGACCTTTTAAATGGTGAGAACATAAATTTTGTTCAGAGATTATCACTGCAGCAGCACTAAAAACAAAGAGAGTGGCCACACAAGATAGAGGCACAAGTATCTGTTGGGTTCCTCTATGGGGAAGCAAGCCATGGGCACCTCAACTGAAGCACTTGCAGAGCGAGGGACAGAAGGACAGGCAGATTCCACTGCATTGAGGGCGAACACTCACAAAGAGAAAGTAGAGGCAACAGTTAGAGACAGGTTTTGTCGAAGCCTAGCAATGAGGAGCAAGATGAGGGGGGCTTAAAAGGGGACAGCGTCAAGGGAAGGACTTAGGAGGCAAACCTGAATTAGTGTCGGTGACAGTGAAGGGAGGGGTGACGGGGCTAGAAAGAATGAGAGAAGCGAAACATGTGGCGGCAGTTTGCTCCTATAAAGATTATATATTTCCTCAGCCTTGACCCTAAGCAGTTCTACTCGGTCCTATAAGGTCACTATGGGTCAGAACTGATTCGATGGCAATGACTTAATTTGGAGTTCACCTGAAACTAAAGTCACTAATTCATAATAATCATATAGTTACAAGATAGTCTCAGGGAGCTCTTGGCAGTTTGTGTGCAGGGGAGAAGAGAAATGTCAGGCTGGCCCAGGGTTCGAGGCTTGGGCAGGAATAACCAAACAGACAGGAAAGAAAGGGGAGTGGGAGCGATGGGAGAGAAGAGGGCCGCCCTGCGTGGGATGTGGGCAGGCAGGAAGGAAGAAAAGCCATCGGCCTCAGCTCTGAGCAAAGAGCAGGGTCTGCCAACAGTGCTGAGCCACGACATCGGAAATCCGTTAAGTGGGGTTTGCCTCCAGCTCTGCCTCACAGCCAAGGGCTAAAGCTGAAGACCCAGAGCTTTCTGTACCCTGCAAACCAAACTCAGAGAGTCGCCAGCAGGCATCCAGCAGCTGGAACCGGTCACTACCAATGAAGGTCAGAACAGTCTACTCTTGTCCCCACCAACACTTCCCCCTCCAGTCTCACAAATGTGCCCCCCTCAAATAAAAGGAGAGGGAAGTGGTGGTTGGCCATCAGGGTAAACTGAGGTAACCCACTGTACCTTAGCCAAGCAGTCTAGGTTCAGGTTCTGGCTCTGCCCTCATAAACTGTGTGATCTTGGGAATTTCACATCCTCTCTCGGCCTCAGTTTCTTCATCTATAAATAGTGATGGTACTACTCAGTAGACTTGTCACAGAAATAAGTGAATTAAAAGGCATCATGTGCACAGAATTACACTAGGTAATGACCAGCTGTTATTCTTGATCCTCTCCCTCTTCATCGTGAGTGGATGGTGGTGCTGTCCTTTCCCCAAAGTGAATACAGAAAGATCTCAAGAAAATCACTTGAACGTGGGGCCCTTCTTGTGACTGGTATAGGGTCAAGTTGACAGAAGCAATCAAAGGGAGGGGCAAAGAGGCTTAGGAATCAGTGGGTTTATGTTACTAGTGAGGGAAGAACTCAGTAAGGGAGGGTGGGAAAATGTACAACCTGAAGAATGTGACACTGTCACTGAATTGTACATGTACAAATGGTTGAAGTGGTGTATGTTTTGCTATGTATAACTTTCAACAGCAGCAAAGAAAAGAAAGAAAGAAAGAAAGAATTGTGTTAAAAAGAGAATCACTTTAAAGACTGGAAGTGCGTACAACAACCTTTATGAATGACCATCGAAGGAGTGACTGCTGTTCTCGAGTGAACAACAAAGATTCGCGGAAATAACTAGAGGGGGAGGGAGCATTAGAACTGACTGCGACGATGCGGATTCAACTCTTACCAACAGCGATTTCACTGTGGACGTGAATGCTATGTGAATATTACAGCAAGAAAACTACTAAAAAGAAAAGAAATCAAGTGGCCATTGGGCACCGTGGGTGAAGGAAAAGGAGTTTTTCCTTAGGGAGCATTGAGTTTAGTTAATG
Source organism: Tenrec ecaudatus (assembly GCF_050624435.1). Taxonomy (NCBI): domain Eukaryota; kingdom Metazoa; phylum Chordata; class Mammalia; order Afrosoricida; family Tenrecidae; genus Tenrec; species Tenrec ecaudatus. Next base: position 49,135,495 of record NC_134538.1, on the reverse strand, counting down.
GTGTGAAATAATTTGGAAAAGGATATCAATAATGGTTTTACAACACAAAGAGTTTTATCAATGGCACTGGATTAAACAAGTAGGCATTGTTAAATTGGAGAGTGTTTCACTGTGTATATTTTGCCACAATTCTAAAAGATAATTACATGAACATCAAGGAGCGCAAGGAAGAAGAAAATGTTCTAGAATTGATTATAGTGATGACTGTAAAGCTCTTCTTGATAGGACTGAATTATGGAATTGTCTGGCATGTGGGTGAAGTGCCAATAAAACTGTTAAAGTTAAGTTCCAAAGACCATGTGAAAACTGTAGTTACGTGAAAATGGAGGATGATTATATCATTACATAACTGCCAAGCTGGCATACAACCCTAACCAGCACCGCCAGTCCTCTGACCGCGTACCAAGGCTTCCAGTATGACCACTAATGTGCGAACGATCACAGGGGGTAGGTTTTTTCACTCATCAAAATTCATCATATCAATAATAAAATAGTCCATAAGTGAGGAACTGGTGTGCCATCTTGGATGTAAGTACTTCACTATCTTTAAGCAATGTGCACTCTTTTTTTTTTTACTCATTTTATTGGGGGCTACAACCCTCATCACAATCCATACATACATCAATTGTGCCAAACACATTTGTTGCCATTATTCTCAAAACATCTGCTTTCCACTCGAGCCACTGGCATCAGCTCCTCATTTTTCCCTCCCTTCCAATTCCCCCCTCCCTCATGAACCCTTGACAATTTACAAGTTCATTATTATTGTGTCATGTCTGACACTGTCCAATGTCTTCCTTCACCCACATTTCTGTTGACCGACCTCCAGATGAGGTTATATGTAGATCTTTGTAATCTGTTCCCCCTTTCTACCCCACCTCCCATCCACTCTCCCATTATCGCCATTCACACCACTGGTCCTGAAGGGATCACCTGTCCTGTATTCCCTGTGTTTCCAATTCCTATCTGTCCCAGTGTACATCCTCCGGTGCAGCTGGATTTGTAAGGTAGAATCGAGATCATGATAGTTGTGGGAGGGAGCATTTAAGAACTAGAACTCTTTAAAAAAAAACAAAGCCAATAGACAGAGTGGACAATATGGCTGACCTCACTACAAGACACACTGTCCCTTGATGGCCTAGGACCCTAAGGGGGACAACACTAGAGACTCAGGGTCAGGACTGGCCCAGAGTGACCCTGTGACACTGAGGCAAACCACTAAAAGCATGTGGCAGAGCAACCGTGGGAGCAGAGCAGGGAGGAGCCCCTGAGGGAGTACAAAGGACAGACTCTGGGGCCAGAGCATGGTACCCCATGGGACCTGACTGAAGGACATGCCTAGAGATCAAAAATCAGGCCTTGATCTATTTACAGGATTTTTTTTCTGTCTAAATTTTTTCTTTTAATTAATTTATTCTTCTATGGGTAATTGGTTTCCCTTTTTGGTGTCATCGTTGTGTTCTCACTCATCGCCTATCTTGCTATGGTTTGATTTTTTGTGCATATTAATATCTCTACAGATCTATCTAGATAAGATAGACTGGATAAATAGTCTGGAGGAGAAAACAACGGGACCAATGGTTCTGGGGGGACACAGGAGAGGGGGAGGAAGGGGGTAAGGAGGTGGTGCTGACCAACCCAGGGACAAGGGAGCAACAAATGATCCAAAATCAGTGACAAGGAGGGTGTGAGAGGCCTGGTAGAAATTCAGCAAGGGCAAGTTAACCGAGAGAAATTACTGAAACCCAAATGAAGGCTGATAGTGGAACAAGAGAAAAGTATAAGGAAATAGAGGAAAGAACTAGGTGACAAAGAGTATTTACATGGGTCTAAAGACTGGAATGTACATGTGTAAATATATTTATATAAGAGTGTGAGGAAACAGAGCTATGTGCATATATTTATAGGCTTAGTATTAAGGCAGCAGAGGGACATTGGGTCTCCACTCAAGCACTTACTCAATGCAAGAACATGTTGTTCTATTAAATTGGCATTCCAGGATGCACACCTTCCCGACACAATTGCTGAAGAAAAAATGTGTGCATAAGCAAATGTGGTGAAGAAAGGTGTTGGTGCCTGGCTATCACAAGATATAGTGTCTGGGGTCTTAAAGGCTTGACGATAAATAAGCAGCCATCTAGCTGAGAATAAAAGCCCACATGGAAGAAGCACACCAGCCTGTCTGACCACGGGGTGTAGAAGGGACCAGTTATCAGACATCAAAGAACTAAAAATCATATCAGTGGGTGCCCACCTTCCTGATACGATCACTGAAGACAAACGTGTGCATAAGCAAATGTGGTGAAGAAAGCTGATGGTGCCTGGCTATCAAAAGATATAGCATCTGGGATAGAGTTCAGAAGCAACAAAGCCCACATGGAAGAAACACACCAGCCTGTGTGACCATGAGCTGCCAAAGGGACCAGGTATCAAGCATCGAGGAACAAAAAATCATATCATTAAAAATGAGGGTGAGTGCAGAGTGGAGACTCAAAGCCCATCGGCAGCCAACCGGACACCCCTTACTGAATGGTTGTGGGGAGGAGATGAGCCAGCCAGGGTGCAGGGTAGCAATGAAGAAACATATAACTTTCCGCTAATTCTTAAATACTTCCTCCCCCCACTATCATGATCCCAATTCTACCTTACAAATCTGGCTAGACCACAGGATGTACATTGGTACAGATAGCAACTGGAAACACAGGTTATCCAAGACAGATGACTCCTTGAGGACCAGTGGTGAGAGTGGCGATGCCTGGAGAGTGGAGGGTACGTGGGGTAGAAAGGGGAAAATGATTACAAGAGTCTATGTGTAGCCTCCTCCCTGGGGGTGTACAGCAGAGAAGAAGGTGGGGAGACGTCGGACACTGTAACATATGACAAAATAATAACAATTTATGAATTATGAAGGGTTCATGAGGTAGGAGGGAGTGGGAGGGAGGGGGGAAATGAGCAGCTGATATTAAGGGCTCAAGTGGAAGTCAAATGTTTTAAGAATGATGATGGCAATAAATGTACATATGTGCTTGACACAATGGATCTATGTATGGATTTTTATAAGAATTGTATGAGCCCCCAATAAAATGATTTTTTTAAAGTAAATGTCTAGAAGACAATGAGGGCAACATATGTACAAACATGCCTGATTCAACTGATGTATGGATTGTGATAAGAGTTGTACGAGTCCCCAATAAAATGATTTTAAATATTAAAAAAAGAAAATGATGATGATGATATATGTGCAAATGTGCTTGACACACTGGATAGATTGTGATAAGAGATGTAAGAGCCCCCAATAAAAGTAATTTAAAAAAAACAAATAACCAAGCGACTGTTATCAGACCTCAGATATTTTTCATATTGCTCTCATTTAGTCAATGCTCATCTTTTCCCAAAAGACTAACAAATAAATGTCATTTCACAGTTAGCTTGTATGCACTGAGAGCCAAATAAAATTCACACATTACATTGGATTGATTCGTTTGTCTCATTTTTCTCAGGAACCAAGCCTAAGGCAGTGATTCGATGGCAAACAGTTCAATTGGGAGGTGATCCCAGGACTGGTAGGAGAACAGGAGGGAAGTGAAACAGGGCGAACCCAGCGCCAACAGTGGGGGCGCTGCCCCTGGGGACAAATAGAGAGCCATCCCTCTGGGTAACTCTGGGAAACAGGGTGAGACACCTTTGAGTTATCCCAACATATGGGGTGGGAAGGAAGCTGGGGTATTTGTTGACCAACTCCCCACACATCTTTGGCCGAGAACTGCTCTCAGACCATTAATTCTCGGGCACTCTGCTCAGTGTGGCAAGCAGAATCTTGTGGGCAAATAAAAGCCCTCAGGTAGACTCGCAGGCTTTCCCAGCACGTGACCGCCAGCAGTTTGCACAGGTAAATGCAGCGTGACACGGGCAGGCCACCCAACAGCTGGCCTCACCTCAGTGCCTTAGAAGTCTTTTGATCTCCAGCCATTTCCCCGCTCAGACATATCTGCTGATTTAGAAACGTGCCATCTGTCCTGTGGAGCCCTGGTGGTGTGCAGTGGTTATGCTTTGGGTTGTGATCTGCATGGTTGGCAGTTCGAAACCACTAACATCTCCACAGGAAAGACTTTCTACACCCAAAAACAGTTAAGAGTTTTGGAAACCCACAAGGGCTGCAGTGAGTCTGAACTGCCCCGATGGCAGTGGGTTGGGTTTGGTGACAAAGAAGATTAGGGACAGCAGCTTGGTGGGTCTGAACCACCAACCTTGAGGTTAGCACCTCAACATTTTAACCACCCAGCCACCAGGGCTCTGACAAGTGAAAGGGTATCAGCCAGAGGCCTATGGCCTGCATCGGAAGCCCTGGCAAACAGAGAGCTCCTTGAACAAACACAGAAAACCTTCCGGAAGGAGGATTCCCTGCAGGAAAGAGAAGAAGCTGCGTTGGGCACACGCCGAGAACAGGCCACATACCGGGAGAAGAACAAGAATGTCCGCCGGGATACACGGAGGGAAAAGACAGCAGAGAAAATGAAGACATTACAGCCAAATTACAGGCCATGGAGAGCATGGGGAAAGAAGTGTGTGTGTGGGGGGGGGGGGAGTGATGCACAGCACGAAGAAACAGAAATACAGAAATCCTTAAAATGACACAACTGGCTTGGTCATTTCCACAAAATTGATGTGCTAGGGATAGGAGAATAAATAAAAGTGCACATCACATGACTCTGCTGGATTAAATGGGATTTGCAAAGCAACCAGCAAAAGTCATGCGTGGCCCTTGAGGAGACCCGGTCTGAACAGGCCAGCGAGAAAGGACATGTGGGGAGAACTAAGAAAATGTGAATGCACGTTGGGGACAGAATGACAGAAACCGTCAGTGTCAAGTGTGTGACCTTGGAAGGGTGGTTGGGAAGCGGGGGAAATGTCCTTCTTTCGCAGACGCACCTGCAGACGTAGGCGGAGGTAAAAGTTTCGGGAGGTCTGTTAAGAACACAGGGGAGACGACTGAAGGAGAGGCAGAGGGCGTGCATTGTTTACCCACCTGACGGGGCTGGGGCAATCATCCTACTTCCTCTGGAGGGCTCTCTATGTGTGAAACCATCACAAAAATAACACAAAATCATATCTGAACTAAAATAATTCTGCACTAGCCTAATGCATTAGACCTTAAATCCGAAAGCATTTTTGAGTCGACGTAAATTCAGACTTGGTTGAGTTATTTCAGGCCACAAGCGAGCCATGTAGCAGTGTTACTCTCTGGCAAAGGGTAAACGTATGTTACAACTCTCTGGGAGCCCAGTCTCCATGAACTGCAATTGACTTGATGTCAGTGCATTTGATGATTTGAGTTTTATTTTATTTTTTTTTTTTTTGCGGGGTGGGGTTGGTAGGAAGCCAGGGAAGGACAAGCTTTGCTGTCAGGCTTGCGTGGAGAATCAGAAAATTTGACTGGGCATGCCCTCAATGTTTGCCGCATGTCATCTAAAATCGGGGTCCCGGTGAGTAGAACTCAGGGCCACATGATGGACCCTAAGTCATATGTCAGTGCCTAAAACCAAAGGCAGTTCAACCAGAGCCCCTGTTCCACCTGTCTTAAAACCAGTCCTTCTCAACCTTCCTAAGGCTGTGACCCTTTCATGTTGTGGTGACCCCAACCATAAAATTTTTTTGTTGTTACTTCATCACTGTTATTTTGCTACTGTAATGAATCAGGTGACCCCTGTGAAAAGGTCACTTGACCCCCCCCAAAGGGGTTGCGACCCACAAGTTGAGAACCACTGCTTTAAAGAGTCACCTTCACTGACTCGCTGCCTTCAAGCCATTGCTGACTCATAGCGACCTGTGGGTTCCTGAGACTGACTGTATCCTGGAGAGAGACTGGGCTTTCTCCTCCCATAAACAGTGACAGTCACGGAAACCAACAGGGGGTCGCTATGAGCCAACAATGACGATGGCAGTTAGTTTGGGTTTCCAGTACCCCCCACAGACACTGACCACCAAATGTCCAAGGTGAAGTGCCCAAGAGACAGGGAGAGGCAGCAGCCCTGGCCAGTCTCCTGGCAATCCAGGAAGGTGGGGAGGACTCGTTTGCCTATAGGAAAGCGGAGACACAGAAGCAGACACGGAAGCACACACACACACAAAGCATAAGGAAGATTGGCTTCAGGGAGTTGCCAAGGTAAGACAAGCAGGTCGAGAGAAGCCATCACCCTTTGACCTCGCCCATCCCGGCCCATTGGGTCAACAAAAGCTGCTCCAGACGGAATTTAGCACAAAAGCCTGGACCCAAGACATTTGGAAATGCTGCTGTTGGTGTTCAGCTTGTTTACTGAAAGAATCAAACCCCCACCAAACGTGCACATCACTCATTAGATTTGCATTGCTCTTTGGACTTAGCAGGCACAGCTTTGAGGTGCCTCCATCTGCTTCCAACCTTTTCTTTCTCTCTCTTTTTTTAAATCACTGTATTGGGAACTCTTACAACTATTATAACCCATAATTCAATTAGATCAAGCATAATTGTACAATTGCTGCCACCATCCGTTTCAATGCATTTTCTTTCTTCTTGAACTCTCTGATATCAGCCCTCCTTTATCCCCTCCCTCCCCCGCCCCACCCCCCAGGAACCCTTATTTTTTTTTTTTTGCCAAATCTAACACCAGCCAATGTATCCATTCACCCACAATTCTATTGTTTGTTCCCCTCGAGTGGGGTTGTACGGTCATCATCGCTATCAGTTCCCTGTCCCCCTGCCTGCCCCCCACCTCTCTTCCCGTCCCCAGAGAATCATTACTCCCAGTTACTCTTTCTGAAGGGCGTATCTCTCTTGGTTTGCATGCATCAAGGAATCTTGATTATACAAATGGAGCTATGACAAGAATAATGAGGTAAAACAAAGACCATAATGGTTAGGGGGAGAAAATATGACAGATCTGGAGGATAGTTATATACTTCATCAGTGCTACAACCGCACCCTGGAAATATCATCCCTTCTAGGTGGCCCTTCTGTGAGGGACTGTCCAATTATTTTACAAGTGGGTTTTGGGTCTCCACTTTGTCCACATTCCTTCACATCAATTTTATTACTTGTTTTTGAATTGCTGATACCACTTCCTGTCTACACCTCATTATCACACAGGCTGATGTGCTTCTTCCATACGAACTTTGCTTCCTAGTAGATGACTGCTTGTTTAGCCTTTAAGACCCCATATGCTGTATCTTTCAATAACCAAGCACCATCAGTTTTCTTCACCACATTTGCTTGTGCACCATTTGTCTTCAGCGATCATGCAGGGAAGGTGGGTATCATACACCTTCCGTACTTGTACTGAGGTAAGATTTAAGTAGAGGCCCAAAGTCTATCTGTTTCCTTGTTGTATTTACATATGTGTACATGTGTGCATATATATACATACACATAGACAAATACACCTATCTTTATATATTTGCATATCTATATTTATACCTACATACATAATTTTTACTTTGGTCTTTTCCTTCCTCCTGCCCCACTGTCATGTTTCCCCATCGTTCACCTCTCAGCAATTCCTCTCAGTTACTTTTCAATTGCTCAAACATGACCAGGAACGCTCCACCCTCCTCACTGTCAGTTATCAATCCCTTGTTATTCCCCTGTCCCTGTGGTTACTGGCTCCCCGCTCCCCTCCCCCACCACCTTCTCCTTTCCCATGCCCTTGAACCCCACCCCACTGCTCTCTCCTTGGGATTGCTTATCCTGTCTCTCTTATAGAGATAGACACCCAACGAGAACAAGAGAGAGACACCACACAAACAGTTCCAAGTTGAACTGTTGTCCTGACCCAGAGAAGAGAATCTGCTAAATATCGAGGAGACCCTGCTATAATCCATCAATCCAATCCCCCTTCTTTTTCAAGTATCCATATCCCAGGACCCGATTACGTAACAGCACTTACACCTTTTTAGTCAATCCACCAAAGGGGGGGGGGGTATCATTTATGTCTCATAGGAAAGGGAGAGGGAGAGTAGACCTCATTCCGATGGGCCAAGTTTGAGGTCAAGGTTCCTGCTTGGAGCAGCTCATTCACAGAGAGGACTGCCATCCAGTCTCAGCTGGACACATGGCGTTCCCTCCCTAGATGACAGTGCTACAGGGGACAGCATTGAAGATACAATTTGGGGAGAGTGGCTGGTCTGGCCACCCACATGGGGGCAACCAAGAGGGGAATGCAACAGAGCAGCAATGGAGCAAAGCCAAGTCACAGAGTCCCTGAGGAATCTCAATCGTAGACTTCTGAAACGGGGGGGGGGGGGGGGGGAGGGAGGGGTCAGCACTTGGCACCTCATCTGACCGCTTGGGAGCTATTCACAAGGGGGCCACAATGAAAGTGTAAAGGCGTTACGGTTGGGGAGGAGGGGAACACTAGACCACTTCATCCTTGACTGCAGGAAGAGCAATGGAATCTTGTAGAAGGAGCACCCCCCATCCACCTTTTTTCCCTTTACCCCATATGCAGAATACATTCCGTTTTCCTATTATAACTTGTGATCATTGCCCCTAAGACAGTCATACCCTCTCCACCATGCAGCCAAGTAGTCAAAGCCCCAGACCAATCCTGTCAGCTTTTTAAATCTGCTGTTGTGCATGCCCTAACCATGGTCCTTTCCCAGCTTCTGCTGTCCCACCTCAGCGTTCCGATTTCAGTATGAGTTGATCTGATCACCAACCATGATTTTGTGTTGATTTCCTTCATCTGTGCTCAGTGCCCTGGCTGTGAATTCGTGGGGCTGGTTTGCCGTTGTGCTGCCAGCTTTCCTCAGTGGGGTGCTTATCTTTGTGTTTGTCCTGTCTGTAACCCACGTTACGTAGTTAATGTAGTGAAAATTCCCCCCACTGAACGAAGTTGGCCTAAAGCACTCTACTCGATGCAGCCTCTGTGAATTTTACAAAATACTCAATGACACACAGGTGGATGCAGATATCACCGCGAGGCGCCAGATAATTCTGAGAATCTTCTCTTATTTCCCTGACTGTTGGTGATTAAAGGGAGATATACTAGGCTTTCTACTCCCATTAAGAGTCACAGCCTCATGGCAGCCAACTAAAAAGGAGGGGAACAGAAAACCAAAAAAGGGACATGGATAGTGGGGGGGCAGGACCCTAACCCACCCACAGGGAGGCTATTGATTATGTCTCCCAGGAAAGGGAGAGAGGGACCCGACCTCAATCTGGCATGCCAAGACTTGAGGCCATGATACTGACATGAAGCAGCGAACTAAGAGAGGCCTGTGGGGCGGGGCCCCATCACAGCTACATGGCCCCCTCCCCAGAAGAATGCACTACAGAGGCCAGCACTGAAGATGCAGCCCAGCGAGAATGGCAGGCTTGCCCAGACCACGCTGGAGCCAACTAAGAGAGAAAGAGAGAGGGACAGTGGACTGAATCCTGGCCCACCAAGCCCCAAGCACAAAACGCCTGCTCAAAGCAGCCAAGGCACACAGAGGGGCGGCCACACCACAAGACACTACAGCCCCTGACTGACCCACACCACTGCAGGGTACAGCACTGGAGATACAGTGTGGGAATTGTGCCCAGACTGACACACACGTGCACGCAAACCAGCCCCACGCACACATGATCCACGTATGCTCCACTAGGAGACAGGCTGTACAGGTTCCTGACTCTGGTACGGGTCACAGTCCTTTCAAGGAGATACAAAGAGCAATCACAGTTCACAAATTAAAATAGATATATTCCATCAGAGTCAGGCCAGAGGGGAAAGGCAAATGTGAAAATGAGATCACCTCTCTAGAATCATTTTTGAGCTCTGGGCAAAGTATGTAGAGAGCTGGCAAGAAAAGCAGACGGGGACACTCGCTCAAAATGCAGGAACGGGAAAGTGAAGTGAAGCCTGAATCTTCATGCGGGAAGGGAACGAAGATGCCGGCGTGGAGTGAGGAGCGAGCCTCGCCGGGGGGAGCGAGTGCTGTTTGCCTGGTGAGAAGTGGGAATGTGATGCTCAGCCAAACGTCAGCCGCCCTGGAGGCAGAGGACACTTCTGGAGTTCCGTAGCTCTTCGTGGGAGCCAATGGTGCTGCTCCACTCTCCTCCAGGAGGTTTGTTTGTGGGGAAGTGCCAGGGATGTGGCAGGGGTGCGCTTGCACAGGAAACATTGCTGTGCTTGCGACTCCCTGGTCCACAAAGTAAGGATGATCCCAAATAGGACCTTCCAAGATGACATCAAATGATTGGTGGCATTCCGGAAAACATTCAACCAACTTGTATCTTCAGACAAAGCTTTTTTTTTAATATTTTGTTCAAGGCTGCAGGGAATGTGCGTGCCACCATACACAAATCCCCCAAACTGACCAGCTCGGAGGGTGGAAGGGGAGAGGTGCTGGTGGTTCTGTGGTGGAAATTTTGCCTTCCACATCCGAGATCCAGGGCGATTCCCACCCAGCGCACCTCCTGCACGAGCACCACCCATCTGTCCATGACAGTCTGCATGGTGAGGTGATGAACGAGGAGCCCCGGTGGTGTGCTGGGTTACTCCTTGGGCAGTTACCCACAAAGTCAGAAGTTCAAAATTACCAGCAGGACCACAGGAGAAAGATGGAAGCCTTCTACTCCTAAAAAGATATGGTCTTGGAAACCCGCAAAAACAGCTCTACCCTGTCCTGTAGGGTCACTGTGAGTCAGAATCGGCTCGATGGCTGTGAGTTTTGTGAGTCTATGAGGCTGACCACATCCCAGCATGGTGATCTACTGGATCACACCAGTCTGGATCACACCAGTCTGACCCGTGTGATTGCAGAAGGATGGGCCAGGCGCAGGCACTGGTCTGTCCTGCATGGGGCTCCTGTGAGTTGGGGGTTAATTTGACAGCAGCAGGGTTAAAAGCAGGCATGGCAAACTTTTTCTGTTGAGGGTCAGATAGCAACTGTGTGAGACGTTGGGAGCCATAACTACTCACCATAACGCCTCAAGTCTAGAGAAAAATCAACTACATAAAACACCTACAGAAATGACTGTGCGTGGCTGTGTAAAACCTCGGAATTTCGCTTACTTAGCATGTCCTTGTGAAGTTCTGTCTTTCTTTTGAGTCTTTTTTCAATCATTTATAGATTAAAAACCATTCTGGGCTCACAAAAGATACGAGAAACGGGTGATAAGCCAGATTTGGCCCAACGACCATAGTATGCAAGCCCGTGGTTAGAATCTTCCATAGAATAGTCGAAAGAGGCCACATCTGACTCAAATGAGTGATGCAAACAAAGTCCTGGAGAAGCCGGAGGAATAACAACAGTAATGGTGCCCAGTAAAAGCCAGCTGCCGTTGCCAGAACTCTGGCTGAGGGCAAGCCCGTGTGTGTCAGAACTGCATTGAGCTCCGGGGGGTTCTCAGAAGTAGATCACCTGCCCTTTCTCCTCTGGCACCCGGGTGGATTGGAACCTCCATCCCTGCAGTTAGCAGCCAAGTGCACTCACCATTTACACCACCCGGGCAGAGGCTCTGACTTAGTTCCCTCCTCTGTAACAGTGGGGATGAGGAGACTCCCACCCTGGAGGTCTTGTGAGGATGATCTGAGAACTACCTCTAGAAATCTTTGGGAGCACCTCTGCAGAATTAAAGGGAGTGAGCATCACGATCAACACTCATGTAGCAATTAATTGGTTACCTGGATTACATTTTTCCTGTATGTTAAGGTAATATTTTTAGAACTCTTCACCCTTAATGGATAAAAGGCCAAATTCAAAATCAGGTAGACGCCAAAGTTAAAAACAACAGTGCAATGAAAGAAAAATAAAACTTTAGTGCAAAACTCCCATTGTTCAAATACTAGGTGTCCAGAAACCTCAAATTTCTATAGAATCGTGAGTTTTAAGTCATGAAAAATAATACACACACAAGCAATCTTTCATCCATTCAACAAGTACTTCTGAGCATTTCTGTGTGAGAGGCGCCTTGCAGTATCTAGCAGGAAGTCTTAAGAAACACTAAGCAGACTAACACCAACACAGCAAACCTGGACTGATGAGTACACTCAGGCCGCAGGCAGCAGTGAAGTGGGAACAGCAGCCATGGGAAGGGAGGAGGAGGAGCACAGGTAGCATGTCTTCTGCATGAGTTGAAGGTCACGTTCTGAAGATAAGGGGGCAAGTCAGGCAGGAGTGAAAGCACAGGCAAAGGAATGAATGAGCAAGTGGTGCTGGGAGATGAGAAGGGGGAAAGGGGTGCAGGAGAAGAGTGCTGAAAGGAGATGAGGCAGCAAGAAAAGGTCCCACATGCCACATTAACGAACTTAGGGTCTACTCTATAAGGAGCCCCGGCGATGCAGTGATATTAAATGCCCTCTTGGTAACTGTGTCAGTCTGGGTGGACTAGAGAAACAAATCCAGGGACACTTACATGTATGTAAGAGAGAGCTTTATATCCAAGAGCAATTATAAATTGAGGAAACATCCCAGTCCAGTCCAGATCATGAGTCTGATATTAGCCTATATGGCTAATACCAGTTCATAAATTCCTCTTCAGACTCACATAGCCACTTGCAATGATGCTGAATGCAGGAAGATCACAGGCCAGGGGGTGGAAAACCTTGTGGATCCAGTGGTGGTGGAAGCATCTCAGCACTGGCATGGGTCTCCATGTGACTCCTCCAGCTCTCTGAGGGTGGCTCTTAAACAGGAAGATGAAACAGAGAGAGAGAGAGAGAGAGAGAGAGAACTCGCAAGGCTCAGCAAGTCTCTAATGGCTTGTCAAAAGGAAAACCAAGGCAGAGAGAGGAAGTTCCTAGAATCCTCATGAGAAGGCCACACCTACAAGGAGGCATCATCAGGCTGTGACCTGATTGACAGGCTCCATCCCTTCACCCTCAATACCCTTAAGTTGACAGGAGATAATGTAACTACCACCGTAACCAAAGGTTAGCGGTTTCAATGCAGTCAGTGGCTCCACGCCCGAGAAAGACCTAGCAGGCCACTCTCAAAGACAACACGCAGAGGTGAGGCAGGATGGCGACGTGGGTATAAGCTCCCGTTTACTCCACCCCACAATTAACTCACTGAGCAGCAAAAGAAAACAAGTGCAGGTTGAGATCTCAGCACTCTGGACAGTAGCTGAGCTGTTGGGGAGTTGGGGGAGTCTAGAAGCAGGAGGAAAAGAGGGAGGAAGTCATCCCACAAGCCAGGTTATCCACTTATCCCACCCAATCACAATGGGGGTGCTCACTCATTGCAGTCATTTAGGGACGGGCCTAGCACAGGAACATACATAGAACATAGAAAAGGGCCAAAGCTGCGGAAGTTCAGGCCCACTTTTTAAAGGCAGTGTTAATTAACTATGGGGTTTCTGAGCTCCACAGCGGGAAGGGGAAAGGGAGATCATGGAGCTGCAGGAGAGTACTGTTGAACCTAGCTGAGGCCTGTGACAAATGAGCATCGGGCTAGAGCATCTGAGAAAGCCGCAGGGCAAGAGGAAGACTTCAGACTGACATGGACAAAGAAAACAGCCCACAGCAGGACACTGAGGACGCGTTTGTGCAGGGGCACTGGTGAGAGAAAGATAGAGTCCCACGGTGTCAGCACAGAAAAACTTATCCAAACAACTAAAGCCCCCTTATCACACATGCAGATTGAATTCCATTGTCCACACACTCCGAACTCTTAGGCCTACACTGGAAAAAAAAAACGAAGGATAAGGGTATCATTCAGTGGTTCTCTGCTGCCACTGGGTCCTTGTGACTGAGCATCACTGCAGGGCAGAGCGAAGATGCCTGTGCTGTGAGTCTTTCTGGAGGAGGTACGTCATCCCTTTCTGCTGTGGAGCGGCCAGTGGGTAAGGGTCACTAAGGCCCTGGCCTTTGGGTTAGTGGCTGGGCATTTGGTCACAATCACACCGGGAGCATAATCAAAGGGTTTTCCCACAATAAACAGAATGCACAATTGTACAAAATTTTCCTTCAAGAGATAACAAAATGGGCCAAGTCAGGAAAGATTTAGTAAAGCACAAAAAATCATGAGAAGGTATAATTAAAAAGCAAAACATGAAGAAAAATATCTCCTGTGGAAACCAGAATAAGGCAAAGAATTGATCATTTTCAGACGATGGTGCTAAATACATTTAAAGAAAGGAAAAATAAAGAGAACAGAATTAAAAGCAACAGCGAGGAGGATGTGGAGATTCCAGTAGAGTTGGAGCAACAGCAATCTGGCTGAGAGGAATTACTAAGAGGCAGAAGAAGGGTGAGCATGATGGTGGGGCAAGAGGAAGGTAAAAGGAAACAGAGGAAAGACCTAGGAAGCAAAGCTATGGATGGAAGTATAAACACAGGTGTGTACTTATATAAATATATTAATTTGTAAAAATAGAGGTATTGGCCTATGTACATTATTTACATGTCAATACATCGAGGAAGTGGATGGATTTGGGGCCTCTGCTCAACCCCTCCCCCAACGCATGAACACTTTGTTCTAACAACCTGCCATTCTGTGATGCTCACCCTCCCAACACAATCACTGAAGACAAAGTGGGTGCACAAGCAAATGTGGTGAAGAAATCTGATGGTGCCCAGCTATCAAAAGATATAGTGTCTGAGATCTTAAAGGCTTGAAGTTAAACAAGCAGCCAATTAGCAGAGAAAAGCCCACATTGAAGAAGCAAAACAATCTGTGTGATCATGAGGTGTCGATGGAATCAGGTAACAGGCACCAAAAGACCCAAAACAAACAAGCAAAAAAAACATTGTTGGGAACGAGAGGGATCATAGTACAGACCCAAAACCAATCTGTAGACAATAGGACATCCCCTCACAGAAGGGTCACAAGGAAGGGATAAGTCAACCAGGGCGCAGGATAGCACTGATAAAACACAATATTCTTCTGGGTCTTTGATGCTTCCTCACCCCCACTCTCATGACCCTAGTCCTGCCTTTCAGTTCTGGCTAGACGGGAGCATGTAGATTAGTACAGAGAAGAGCTCCCAACCCAGAAAACACAGGACAGATAAACCCCTCAGGACCAAGAATGAGAGTACCAAGAGGGTAGGGGGAGAAAGGGGAAACCGATCACAGTGATCAACACACAACCACCCCCACCCCCAGGGGAATGAACAACAGAAACGTGGGTGAAGGAAGACAGTGGTTGGTGAAAGACACGGAAAAAAAAACATAATTTATAAATTATCAAAGGTTCATGAAGGAGGCAGTGAGGGGTAAAAAAAATGAGTTGGTGATACCAAGGGCTCAAGTCGAAAGAAAATGTCTTGAAAATGATGGTGGCAACGTCTGTACAAATGTCTTTGACACAATGGATGGATGGATGGATTGTGATAAGAGCTATAGAAGCTCCCAATAAAATGATTTTTAAAAAATAGTTCATAGACTAAAACAGTTTCCATTTTGCTTTCCTATTTGTCTAAAGGGATTGAAGCACTCCCTTTAGTGGAGTCTGACTGACAGCAGTTCCACACAGGGTTTCTCAGGCTGCTAATCGATGCTGTAGCAGACCATCTCTCAGATGGAGCAACTGGTAGATTTGAACTGCTTACTTTGTGGTTAGTAGTCCAATTAGGACTAATGAAACCTAATCTTCAGGATCATACGAAATAAAATGCTCATGATACCTTGAGCCTAAAAATAAACTATGTATTTAGCACACAATCTGTAAAATTATCCAAATCGATAGGTACACTGTACTGCAGCAGAGTTTATTAAATTTAAGAAAAAGCTAAATAAATAAATAAGAGCTCAGAACTCACAGAATCCAGGTCAGAGAAACCCCTCAGGTACAGAAATGGGAGTACCGATACCAGAAGGGTAGGGAGGGAAGGTAGGTGGGAGGGGGGGAGGAAGGGGAAACAATAGCAATGATTGATGCATAATTCCCCCCCACACACACACACACACCAGAGGGATGAACAACAGAAACGTGGGTGAAGGGAGACAGCAGTGAGTGTAAGACATGAAAATAATAGTTTATAGCGTAACAAGGAGTCACAAGGGTGGGGAGGCAGGGAGGAAGAAAAGCAGAGCTGATACTAAGGGCTCAAATAGAAAGTAAATGTTTAGAAAATGGTGATGGCAACATCTGTACAAATATACTTGATAATACCATTGATGTATCGAATGTTATAAGACCTGTAAGAGCCCATAATAAAATGATTTAAAAACAAACAAACAACAAAAAAGAACATAAACTAGTGGAGAGATCAGGGATCTAATGGAGCAAAATGAAAAACTTAACAACACACAAAAAAGAGAATTACGAGAACTGAAGAATAAAGCATGAATTAGAGAACTAATGAGAAATACTCTGCAGGGGAGTCAAAGAGAGAGCATGCTGAGTAGGTGAACGAGAAGGCAAAATAATGGAATGTGTCAAATCTCAAGGAAAAGGAACAAAGGAAAGAAAACAAACGTGAGATTCAATCAAGAAAGTTAACATTAGAATAATGAGTCCAGAGCACCATGAAAATAAAATTACATAAACAATTTTCCAAGAGATTATCTAATAGAAATCTCCAAACCTGAACAAGTCAGACTTACACATATAGGAAGCTACACAAGCCTCAATCAGAAGAGACACAAAAGGATGAACTCCATAACATATCCTCATAGCAGTCTTGAAATCCAGGAACAAGGAGGGATTTGGAAAGCAGTGTGAACGCGTGCAACCTACATTCAGCAAGGGTTCTCATAAGGATCAGTGCAGACTTCTCCCCAGAAAGCCTAGAGGCCAGAAGACAATGAAGGGAACCCAAGCAACTACCAACCGAGAATTCTATACCCTGCCAAGTTATCATTTAAAAGGAGGGGTCAATGCATCCCCTTGAAGGTCATTGTCACTCATCTACTTTACCAAGCATTCACCTCGCCTGATAACACGTCCAAAGTAAGTGAGACAAAATCTTACTATTTTCATCTAGGGAGCCAACATCATAGAGCTAGATACATCTGGGATGTAAAACATATTTTTCATCCTTGCTCTCTGGGCATTCTGCCTATAAGTACACATTTTTATTCCTTGTATGTTGTCATTATTGGATATGTATCTTTTTAAAAAATCATTTTATTGGGGCTCCTACAACTCTTGTCACAATCCACACATATATCAATTGTGTAAAGCGCACTTATACATTCGTTGCCCCCATCATTCTCAAAACTCTCGCTCTTTGCTTGCGTTCCTGGAATCAGCTCCTCGTTTTTCTACACCCCCCCTTGCTTCCCTCCCCAGTTCCCCCTCCTCCATGAGCCCGTGATAATTTACAGATTATTATTTTATCATTTCTTGCCCTGCCCGGCGTCTCCTTTCATTCTGTTTCCCACCCCCAGGGAGGAGGTTATATGAAGATCCTAGTCATCAGTTCCCCCTTTCTACCCCACCTTCCCTCTTCCCTCCTGGTATCACCGCTCTCGCCACTGGTCCTGAGGGGTTCATCTGTCCTGGATTCCCTGTGTTTCCAGTTCCCACCTGCACCGCTGTACATCCTCTGGTCTAATGAGGTTTGCAAGGTAGAAATGAGATTAAGCTAGTGGGGGAGAGGAAGCGTTTAAGAACTAGAGGAAGGTTGTGAGTTTCATCAATGCTACACTTCACCCTTAGTGACTCATCTCCTCCCCACTAACACTTTGCAAGGGATGTCCAGTTGTCTACAGATGGGCATTGGGTCCCCATCACGTGCTCCCCTCATTTACGATGATCTGATTCCCCCCCCCCTTTAGTGCTTGCTACCTGGTCCCCTAGACCCTTCATGATCACACTTGCTAGTGTTGTTCTTCCACGTGGGCTTTGTTGCTTCTGGGCTAGATGACCACTTGTTTACTTTCAAGCCTTTAAGACCTCAGACGCTATATTTCTCGATAGCCGGGCACCATCAGCCTTCTTCGCCACACTTACTTATGTAAACATTCATCTTCAGCATTTATATTGGGAAGGTGATCACACAATGATGGGTTTTGTTCTTTGGTGTCTGCTAACTGATCCCTTCAACACCTCGTGATCACACAGGCTATGTGCTTCTTCCCTGTGGGCTTTGTTGCTTCCGAGCTAGATAGCTGCTTGTTTGTCTTCAAGCCTTTAAGACCCCGGACGCTATTATCTTTTGATAGCCGGGCACCATCCGCTTTCCTCACCACATTTGCTTATGCACACCATGGCTGCAGTGATGACCTCCATTATTACAAGTGTGAAGGTCAGTGTCTGGTTCTGTTGTGCATAGAGTTACAATGAACTGGAACTAGTTAGACTTTACTTAACAACAAAAACAACACGAGAAGTGAGAGAGGAGAAAAGTAGAGCTTGTAAAATCAAAAGAATCATTCTTGAATTAGGGAGGGAGGTCTCAAACTTGATTTTCTCCACGTAAGCTGTATCATCTTTATGTATTAGAAAAAAAGTTTTAGTTTTCTTGTTCTAATCTCTACATTCTTAAAGACATAATTTAAGTTTTTTTTTCTTTATGGAATTTTTAATGATCTCTCCATCTATATATGATCTTATAATTTGTTCACCCCTGTGAAATATTAACACACCAGATTAAGATGTTAAAAAAAAAGGAGGGGAACATCAAGACATCCCTAAGCCAAAGCTCTGGGAGTTCGCCACTGCCAGAGTGGCTTTGCAAGTATTGCTCAGGGGAGCACTTTAAATGGACAGGCAAGAGCATTAAGAAATAAGTGCAAAGCAAATTTATCCAATGTGTGTTGTCTACTGATATTAGTGGAGATACACCAACAGAAATGAAGTAAGGAGATGCCTATCTGGAACAGATTGATGACGTTATTTGTATGTTTACGATTGCTCGTAAGTTAAACTTTGCTATAATTGTAAATTATGTAACACAACATATGTGGTAACCACTGAGAAACCACCAAGAAGAAACACTTAGAGAGAAACGGAAAGATAACAGGAAGATTCATCCCAAGAAAACATCCCAATGTAAAGATATGAAACACTCAAAAATAAATAGCCAAATGAGTGAAAGGGGCATTGTTTTAAATAATAACCTTAAATGTAAATGGTCTCAATGTCTCTTGAAAAAAGGTACCGAGTGGAAGAATGGATTAAAAAGCACAAACAACAGCAACGTCTGTCCTGTTGCTGCCTGCAAGATGCACACCTGACACATAAGGACACAGACTAGAACATAAATATCCCATGAAATCCATAAATAAAAATAAACAGGGATGCTCAAGCTACTGTCACACACGTTGATTTTATGTAAAAACCTATTACATGAGCTAAAGAAAAATATTAACTATAATAAAAACACAGCAGTAGAACATAATCATAAATACATATGCACCTAACAGGAGCATACCAAAATACATGAAGCATTCTGACCACTATCAAAGCAGAAACAGACAACTCCCCAATAATAATTGAGGACTTCAACATGCCACTTTCAATGATACACAGAACATCTCAAGGAAAGCTGGACGTTGATTATGTAATTAAAACCATTAGCCAGTGGGAACAAAAAGACAAATATAAAGGATATTTGAAAAGTTCATGGAAAAAAAGGAATAAAGTGATCATTAAATCTTTCACAAACTTTCTGATATGAAGTTAGTAATCAATAATAGGATCAATAAGGAGAAAAATAATAAGTACATAAAAAGTAAACAATATATCACTAAAAAGTATTTGGTGTTAGAATAAATTAAAATGAAATGTAAGAATTTCTAGAATCACACAAATATGAAAACACAACATATCACAATTTAAGGCATGCATCAAAAACTACTTTGAGGGAAATTTATAGCATTAAGTGTTTATTCTAAAAAGGATGATGCAAAATCATTAATTTAAGTGAACAACGTGAACAAATAAAGAAGAAAAAAGAAGTCAAAAGACAAGGGAAAAAATTCATTAAAATCCATATCAGTGCAGAAATAAATGATTCAAAATGGAAAAATAAAATAAAACACTAACAAAATGAAGAATCTATAACAGACAAAACCCTAGATAACTGACAAAAGAAGGGAAAAAATTTTAAATCAAGGTGGGATTCAACATAGAAAATTGGTGACATTACAAATGGTCCTTTAGAAAGAAAAATGACACTAGAAATAATAAAGAACAAGAAAATTAAATACACACACCAAAATTAAGTAAGCCCTGGACACCTACAGGAGCAGTTCTACCCTGCCCTACAGAGTCACCATGAGTCAGCACTGACTGGTGGCTGCGACTTTGGTTGGGTTTTTGTTTATTCATGACTAGTAGGACTCTTAAATGGTACCACATCTATGAAAAAGGGTGGCACTTTAAAAAGAAAGAAAAGAATCCCACTCCAAATATATACTTAGAGACCTAAAAGTAATGACACTAACAGACATACGAGAGGGTACCAACAAAAAATCAGTACAAGCGCTTGTCGTAAGTATTTTCCCCCCAGGCGAGCATCAAGCAACAAGCACTGAGTTAGTGCACTCAGTGGTGTCACCTGGGAAGGTTCTCGCTGGTCACAGTGAATTTTTTTCATAAAAGCAGTTTCACTCGAACTTCATTTTTTTGTGATGGCCGATTTAAGAGAACAGCATGTGGCTGTGAAATTTTGTGTCCTGTTGGGGAAAATGCCACAGAAACTGTTGTGATGTTGAACCCAGCTTACAAGGACAGTGCTATGGGAAAAACTCAAGTGTATAAGCGGTTTTCTCATTTCCAAAAAAGGTGAAATGTTGATTGGTGACAAACCTCATTCTGGACATCCGTCAACTTCCCAAACAGATGAAAATGTTGACAAAATGTGTACACTTGTGCTCAAAGGCCGATAACAGACCACTGAGGGGATGGAGAAGTTATCTGGATGATCTGGAGCTCAGTTCCATGAATTTTAATGGAAAATTGGGGAATGAGAAGGGTCACTGTGAAATTTGTGTTTCGGGTTCTGACTGACCAGGAAAAAGAGTGTTGAGTGGAAACATGGCGTGCTTTGAAAGAACAGCTCCAAAGCGACCCAGACTTCTTTTCCAAGGTCATTACTGGTGACAAGACATGGAGCTATTCTTACTACCCTGAAAGCAAACATCAGTCAAGCCAGCGGAAGATGCCATCGTCACCTCATCCCCCCAAAAAGGCTCCTTAAAGTGAAATAAAATATCAAGACGATGCTTATTTGTTTGTTTGTTTATGTGAAGGGGATAGCGCATTTGGAGTTGGTTCCACCAAGTCAGACTGTTAATCAAGCTTTCTATTTAGAGGTTCTGAAAAGACTGGGTAACTGTGCGTAAGTGTGCGACAAAAAAGGCCTGATTTGTGGCAGATGGGGGACTGGTTTTGCCACCACAACAATACCTGCTCACGCAGCCATCTCAGTTTGCCAGTTTGGGGCAAAAAAACAGCATGCCTCTCTTGTCTCACACACCTTACTCACCTGACCTCTCTCCTGGAGACTTCTTTTTTTTCCACAAATGCAAAGGGACATGAAAGGATAGCGATTTGATGACATACAAGAGATGAAGAAAAAAATGAGGGAGGTGTCGTCAGTTATGCAAACAGGTGAGTTTGAAAAATATTTCCAAGAATGGAATCGCTGATTTGACAAATGTGTTAAGTGTAATGGAGAGTACTTTGAAGGTGATAAGGTTGTTTTATAAATAAATACATAGCTTTGACATTTTTCCTGTTTTGGGAGGGGGTACCCCCTTATAGGCACATCTGTGTTCATTGCTGTTTTGTTCATAATAGCAAACAGCTAAATGCCCATCAGTGGATACATGCATAGTACACTGTGATGCCTGCAAACAACTGAAGGCTACACAACCATAGTGAATAAGGACGAGTCTTGTAATGCATTATAGCATGGACGGACCTGGGGGCCTGGTGAAATGAGTCTTACAAACAAGGATCACTGTTGTATGACCCCTCTTTTGTAAGACAAGAATAGGTAGCTACAGACCAGTTTTAAGTAAGCTTTCCCCAGAAATGAGTGGTTGTTTGGGGTAAGCACAACACAATGAGGTCGACATGAGCACTAGAGCGCCTATGGAGGGCTACAGACAAAGTGGTATTTGCGTCGATACAGATGGGTACACGGATGACAACAGGTGTGGGTACATGTAAATACAAACAGGTGGGCTCAAGGACATACAAGAGGGTTTCCAAAAGTTCCGGGGGGGGGTGGGGAATTAAATGTAAAAGTAATAGATTATTCACATGTTTTGAAGCCTCCAGATTCTGTATTACCCTCAGACAATCAAAAGCCTTCCAACATTGATGACCTAGGTCTGAAGACTTAGTTCTCTGCGCTCGACTCAGTCAGCTGACGTAACATTGTTCACAAAACTCACGAGCTTCATCCTAATCCTAGTCAGGTGAGTGGCATTGAGAGGGCGTCTTACAAACTTGCAGGCAGCCATGTAAGCACAAGGACAGGTCTCCAATTACCAGGAGGAAAACAGTAAGAAGGGAAATAAACCACGGTCTCATCTACCCTGAGACCAGAGGAACTAGACAGTGCCCAGCTACCTCCACTGGCCTTTCTACCAAGGTTACAATAGTTGGTCCTAGATAGAATGGGATAAAAATATGCAGCAGAACTCAAATTCTCATTTTTTTAAAAAATCCTGAAACCTGGCACAGGAGAGAACAGAGGGCTAGTTAAGACACATTTTAAGCCAAGAAGTGAGCCTGTCCCCTGTGACCATCTTTCAGTGAAAAGGCAGAATGGCACACAAAATAAAGGGTATTGTCCTGTGGCTGCTGTTACACTTAAATGCTATCAGTCTGAGACTAAAACTGAAAGTGCCCACAAGCAAAAATGAGAAGATAGGGATGTAAGGAAACTAGACTGCTAGAAAGGAAACTAGCAGTAAACAGAGAATGTTGACTGATTATGATAAAAATAACTAATATCACTGAACAAATTGTGTGGGAATTATTTGATGGGAACCAAACGTGCTCTGTAGACTTTCACCAAAAACTCAATATTATTTAAAATGCATGCCCTCAACAAAACTGTAAATAGATGTCAACCTTGGATTCTAAAAAGGTAAGGCAAAAGGTACTGATGTTAGATCATAGAAAGCTTTATTAAGCAAGCATATCAAAATGTTATGTTATGGCTTCGTGACATCTCCTGCAACTAGTTCTATATTTTCTGCAGGCACGTTCCCATCTCTCTCTAACTCTTCCCAGAAGTCTGTGCTGTTTGGTTTTCCCCAAATCAACACCGCAGTTTGGCCCCCTTGATAAATTGTATTCTTTGAACTTGGGGAACAAAAAGAAGGGCAAGGTCAGGGCTGTCGGGCAGATGGGGTAAGATTTCTCCATGAAATGATCACAGAACAGTTACTACCCTTGAAAAATAAGCAGGCACATTGTCGAGGCAGAAAATATTTCCTCAGCACAACTCTCCTGACCTTTGACTCCCCAAGGCAGCTCTCAAATTCCGTAGGATTTCTTTATAATTGTTTCTGTTGGGTGCCATCAAATCCGTTCAACTCATAGCCACCCCGTCTTCAGGAGAAGGAAACACTGCCTGGCCCTGTGCCATCTTCACAATTATTGCAATGTCGGAGCACAGCTGTTGTACTACCCCTTGTTTCAGGTCCTCTTCTGCATCCTGCCTGAAGCTCTGGCAGCTCCCAAGGTGTCAAGTTGCTGCTGCAACTGTTACTGAATGATCTTCGGCAAAATTTTACTTGCATGCAATATCAGTGAGACTGCTCACTAATTTCCGCGTTGTGTTGGGTCACCTTTCTTTTGGAATGGATCTCTTCCAGTCCACTGGCCATCGGCTATTGGCTCACTCATTTTCCACATGAGCAAAGAAACTCATAGTTATGTGCAACAGCCTGGCCAGTACTCAAATGTAGAAGTCTGGTCTCCGAAGTCCAAAGCTCTTTCCCCATCAACATCAGTTGTGGCAGTTACATAATTTACTGTCAACTGGTAGACAAAAGAGTAGGCGTGGTATTCAACCTGTCAATCAGGTCACACAGCCTGATGGTGTCTCCTTGTGGGCATGGCCTTCTCATAAGGAGGAGCCTGGGAACCTCTCTCTGTGTTCACCTTCCGGCTGGCTGACCCTGATAGCTTCCAGGGCCACTGCCATTGGATCCACAAGACTCTGCACCCACAAGACTCTGTGATCTTCCTGCATTCTGCATCATTGCATGTGGCTTCATGAGTCTGAAGAGAGATTTATGGACCAGTATCAGACTTATGGCCTTGAGCTGGACTACGCTGGGCTACTTCCTTAATATACAATTATTTCTTGATGTAAAGCTCTTTCTTACACTTATATGAGTGTCACTGAACTTGTTTCTCTTTCTTACACATATATGAGTGTCACTGAACTTGTTTCTCTAGTCAGCCCGGCCTAACACATCAATAAAGGTTTGATTCCTGTTAATTTAGCTTTCAAATATTGCACAATGGAGTTGAATAAAATGAGCATTTAATATACTTGATTTCACAATGTCCACTCAAGGGGTGGGAAGAAAAAATAGGAACAGAAAAGAGAAATCACTCTATTTGTTCTACTTCTCCCACTCCTTCACAATGGACCTGAACTTCCACCCACTGTTTGTTGGGCAAAGAAGCCATTGCTGAAATACAAAGGAAATCAAAGAAGGCTTGGCCTTCACATTTCCAAAGGTTCAAATCCTCATGATTAGTGGGCAAATTAAAAGCCTGTTATGGATCATTTTAAGGAGCCTTGAGTGGACAAATGGTCAAGCATTCAGCTGCTAACCGAAATATTGGCAGCTCCAACCCAGCCAGCAGCTCCATGGCAGAAAGACGTGGAGGTTTGTTTCCATAAAGAAAACCCTATGGGGCAAGCCTAACTGCCCACGGGGTGGGGGTGGGGCTGAGAGTTGAGACTGACGCAACAGCAGCCATCCACCCAGGTAGCTTACACTCTGTGGGAATTTATATTACATGCTACCCTAGAACTCGATCCCTGAGCTAAGACCCCTCATTGTCTCTGAGCCCTTGGAGAGGCATGATTGTGTGTTTGAGACAATGGCACTGTCTTTTCTTGAGAAAAGCACTTGGGATCAAGATACCAATTTGAATGTAAGGATCCAAAAGCCAGAATCAAACCATGGTGACCTCACAATCTGCAGAGTAGAACTGTGTCTCCATCGGGTCTTCCAAGCTGTGACCTTTGGGAAGGAGAACACCGGGCCTATCTTCTGAGGTACATCTGGTGGCCATGAAATGTCAACCTGAAAGATTTGTCATCTAGTAGTATCTACTATGTCTGTCTATATTAAAAAGGGGGCATGAGAATCAGTATCAGTCCTGTAAAGTGAAGGTCAAACATAGCTACCCTCTCCAATTTTGTCACCATTTCTGATGCCAATCATCATTCTCACAGGCCTTGATTCTGTTAGATTCCATAAGTCATTGCAATGGCCACACAGCAGTCACAGATCACACTCACAAGTCCATGGTTTATTAGGGAAGTGACAGAATACAAGTCAGGAGACAGTTCTTCAATCATGGCAACATTCATATAAGACAAGTGATGTGCTGGCAGGCAGCCACCCTTCTCTCAGCCTTGTCACCACCAAGTCTCCAGAAACAAGCCTCTGGCCTGAAGGCACTCAGCTCACTCCCCCTGTCCCGTGTGTGTGTGTGTGTGTGTGTGTGTGTGTGCGCACGCGCAGGGCCTCAGGCTGGTTTCCTGGTTCCTATCACCCAACTGCAGTCACTGTTTCTTGGCTGCTGGGCTCTGACCACAGTGACACTGTTTCTCACCACCCCACATTTCACCCGTGTTGTAACCCTCTGGCTCCTATGTCTAGGAAGTTCTCATCACAGGAACCCTGGGCCCAAAGGCTATATCCTGCTCCAGGATCTTCTTCTTGATGGTAGTGAGCTTTCCCACAACCTCTATGAAATTGATCCTGATGTAAGCTGCCCTGTTATCAATTTCAAGTCATAGCCCTCCCATCACACCACGAACTGACCAATCTCCTGGGAAGGTCAGAGTCACTTCATGTGCATAGTAACTAATCAATTCCCACCAGGCCAAGTTATCCTGCTGGGTGGTTTTACACAAGCTGTTTACCTAATAGATTAACCAACCCCTTGTAAAATTGTGGTCCGGCCACTTATTTGAAGCAGAAGTATAAACTCAGAGCCAGAAACATCACCTGTAGGAGAGACCCACTGTGTTGACAGCTCATAATCAAGAACTCAGCTGCTTGCCCCGCCCAGAGATCCTAGTAGGGATTCAGGATAGATAGCACTCAAAGATGGTGGTCTATGCTTTTTGTAAAAAAAACAAATGGTAACATTATTAAATCCTGCTTTGCTGAGACATACAACTTTTACTAAGACGCCCAAGCTCAATGGGAGCACCCAGGAAAGGGCTTCTAATCTGCCTCCTAACATTTTAGAAGCTGCGTGTTCTTGCATCCTCTTCTCACAATGTTGTAAAATAGGTCACAGCCTCTGCCACACTTCGTCAGGCTCTCAACTCATCTCAAAGCCTGCCTGCCACTGCCCTGCCCATTCAGCACAGTCCAGCTTACATCACGACTCGCCAGCTCCCTGGCCTGACACCTGATCATGCCACAGCCCCCACAAGATGCTCGCAGAGCTCCTTCAAAGAGATGAACAGAGCAGCATGGGAGCAAATGCCCCATTCCTTGTCATCCACATGGCTTTCCAGGTACACACAGAGGGAGAGGCAGGAGCTGTTTCTCCAGAGACCGCATTTAGCTCCTGGGCAAGCACTGGTACTGCCACGGGGGACCAGACATCACCTGGCTGCATTCAAACCTGAGAGCAATCTGACCTGCAGATGAACCATTCAAGCAGCACATATCCATCAAAGGCTTTGAAGGGAGAGTAATTCATCACACATGTGCTTTTGGCTTGTGTACCTTTTTTTTTTAACAATTTAAATTTTAATTGCCAATATTTCAAAATCAGAAGATGTCACATAAAACCTGGATTTCAAACATTTCCTAAACAAAACAAAAAACTCAAGAGGATGTCGGCAGTAAGAGGCCAGCAGTAACAAGAAGCGGGCAATCCGACTCACCATTCCTGCTCCTGCGGCCCCAGCAGATATGACAGAGCCCCTACTGGGACCAGGCAGTGCCTGAAGTGCTTAGCACCCAGAATCAACAAGACAAAGGGTCTGACCTCCTGCAGATGCGCGCACTTCCTCTTCACTTAACTAGTCCATTATCTGATATCTCATTTGTACAACAATCGTTTAAAAATCTATCCAGCCTGTTTGCTAATTAATGACATAAGACATCTGGCAGTCGCAGATGCCAAGACGTGAGGCAAGAGTGACACTGGGCCGTGGTGATTACATGTCAACTTGGCTGGGGCACAGCTCTCAGTGGTTTGGCAGTTATGGAATGATGTAATCTGGCCGATATGCGATGATGTCATTTGGGATTGTGAGCTCATGTGGTGATCCTTCATTTTGATATAGTGCTGACTTACGAATAACGACCTGATTTTTGGAACCTGACCATATCTCTAAGTGAGGGGTGGATGTGATAAGCAAATCAACGTATAAAGAAGAAATTATCAGACAGTAATACCTTCCAAGAAGAGATTTTAAATTGGTAACACAGAGTGCTTAACAAGACATAAACTTGCCTGTCCTTCCCAATAAATCAGTAGCTGCTACTAAAAACTCTGAACATTATACGAACACACACGCACATGAGAAGACTTCAAATCTATTGTGGAAAAACACCATGTATTGACACATATATACATATATATGATGGGGTTCAAAAAGTGTGGATCTGTGTACATAGAGATAGATAATAGAAAATGTCAGCATTGACGTGATAGCAGTGAGTTGGGTTGAGGTCTATGTAGCACAAACTCAAATCCACTGCCATGGGGTCAATGCCAACTCACGGCAACCCTCTAAAACAGAGTCGAACTGCCCCTGTGGGTCTCCAAGACTTTTTAAGGAGTAGAAAGCCCCGGATGCCTCCTGAGGAGCAGGTGGTGGTTTTGAACTGCTGGCCTTGAAAATCACAGCCCAACTCATAACAGCTATGCCCTCGATATGGGTATATAAACGTTGTTGCTGGGTGCCATCAAGTTGGTTCCAGCCCACAGTGACCCTGTGCACAACCAAATGAAACACTGCCTGGTCCTGCCCTCTCCTCACAATTGTCCCTGTGCTTGAGGCCACTGCTGCAGCCCTGGTGTCAATCAGCTCCCCGTGGCCTTCCTGTCCTTCACTGCCCGCTCCACGTTACCAAAGGTGATGCCCTTCTCAAGTGAGAGAAATTACTCAGTGGTGAGTTTCTTGAATTCTCTTTTTCTCATGTATCTCAGACTGGGAGCGGAAAAAAAAAAAACCAACAATCCAGACACGCCCGTAGGTGCAGACTGAAAGAAACCAAACAAAGACTCACTTTCTCCAGTCAAAGGACCGGAAAGGGGAAGTTTGCTCCAATCAGAAACCACAGGAAGAAAAATCATCCATAGCCCCTCCCCCCTCCGTTTCTACATCAAAAGATGGATGGGTTCACAAACTGTAGTGAGGGACCACCAACACCTGTACTGAAAAAGGCTGAGTAGGGAGGCAGAACCTCATCCTCCCCAGGTGTTAACGGCCCCCTCCTCTCCCCAACATTGGTACCAATAAAGACCATAAGGTGAGCCCACACGTCTTTCCTCACCGAGAAGGGCCAAAGTACACATCCACCTTCCCGCTGGTGTGGTATCAGAGTCAGGACTTTCATCACCACCCAAGAAACCAATCTCTCCTGCAGTATCAGCAAAGGCCCCATGGGGGCGCAGTAACAAGATACTCCTCTCCCTCCCATGCAGGGAGGAATCAGTAGAAGCCTACTGTGCTATCTAAACTCCCATTCGCAATCAGCAGTGATAAGATGCATGTTCCCCAGGCCCAGCCCTGAGGGTCACTGGAGTCTGAATAGACTTCCCTCCCACCTAGACAAAAAAAGGCCATGTTCTCCCTCCCCTTGCCAAAGCCAGCAAAATCAAATGCTTTCAACAAGATCCAGTGTGTCATGCAGAATGCTTACAATGCCCACGATTCAATCAAGGTATTACTCATCAGGTCAAAACCAGTACGATCTCGGATGGAATGAGGAAAGGTATTGATGTCTGAGTGAAAAAATTTTAAAGTTATCTGACAAAGATTTTAAAGCAGACATTAAGAAAAGGATTGTGATAAGAATTGTACAAGTCCCAAATAAAATGATTTCTATTTTTAAAAAATGCTTCAGCAAATGAGGTAGTTAGTTTATTGTGCCAACCTGGCCTATAAACACATGTGAGGCTAATTGAGAGGCAGAGGAATAAATGGCTCAGTTAGGCTCGCCTTTCTAGTTCTCAAGTCTCTTGATTTCTGATGGTCGGACCAGGGTGCATCTGCCTTAGCCAGCTCCCTGCTTCAGCTTGCAAGGCTCACTTCCTGCAAGACATCCCCAAAGAGAAGCCGCATGGACCTACCCCGATGCAGCCCTGGGTGCTGGAGCAGCTGTGTGGAGCCCCCTGCCAGCGCTGAGATGTTTACACGTTCACTGATTCGGCTTTCCTCCTGCAGTCAGCATCATAGTGTGTGTTTTGTGAGATGAAGGAGGACTTTGTGAATGGGTGTCAGACATATGGGTTGATGTTGGACTTGTGGGCTTGGGCAGCACGGGGTTGGGATGTTTTCTTGATGTGCACTTACCCTTTATATAAAACTCTCTCTTATACATATAAGTTTCTGTGGATTTGTTTCTCTAAAGTACCCAGACTAACACTGACACAGTAAGCAATTATGAATGTGTTTGAGAGGGGCATGGGGGTAGTGAGAAAGAAAAATGTGTCAGCAAAAATCACAACATAAAGAAGAACCAAATGATGATATTATACTACATTTTCAAGTTAACTGTTAGTCTGGGTAGACTAGAGAAACAAATTCATAAACATGCATATGTGTATAAGAGAGTGTTTAATATAAAGGATAATTGTACATTAAGAAAGCATCCCAACCCAGTCCAGATCAAGTCCATAACTCTGATATTAATCCATATGTCCAACATCAATCTATAACATCCTCTTCAGACTCAGGAAACACATGCAATATGCAAATGAAGGAGGATCACAGGCCAGTGGGTGGGAAGTCTTGTAGATCCAGTGGCATTGTAAGCATCTTAGCTCTGGCAGGCGTTTCCCCGTAGCTTCTCCAGATCCAGGGTTCTGGTTGCATCAGAGTAGGTCCATGTGGCTTCTCCAGCTCAGAGCATTAGGTAGTTCCATTTGACTTGTCAACTGCAATGTCTCCCAGGGAATGAGCAGAGAGCGAGTGTGTCTTCTGGCACAAAGAGGAAATACTGGAGTTCCCAGAGTTCTCAGGAGAAGGCCATGCCCACACAGAGGCCTCGCTGGCTATGCCCTGATTGACAGGGTAGGCTCTTTCCCTTCACTCTTCATCCTCTCAAGTCCCAAATTGACACCAGATTATGTAACTACCACATTAACCATTATGAAAAAACTATGACGGTACAGGGACTCTCTTAGAATAAATGCTTATAAGTATATGTTAAATCTACAAAAACCAATAACCAAGCTCGCTGCTATCATAGCGACCCTACCGAGTCAAATAGAACTGCCCCTTTTGGGTTGCTGAGACTTTACAGAAGTAGACAGTCTTATCTTTCTCCCCCAGATCATCTGTTGGATTTGAACCACTAACCTTGTGACTAGCAGCTCCATGCATAACCCACCACTCCACCATAGCCCCTGTGTGCATCTACAGTAATCTCTAACTAAAAAATGTTAAATATTAAAAATGCATGAGATGAAAAAGGAAATTGATAGTGTTGGAGAAAAAGTTTTAAAACTCACTGCCATTGAGTGGATGGATGGATGGATGGATGGATGGATGAATGGATGAATGGATGAATGGTTGCTTGGTTGCTTGGTTGGATGGGTGGATGGTGGATGGTTTTTGGTTTGTTTGTTTGTTTGTTTGGTTGGTTGGTTGGTTGGTTGGTTGGTTGGTTGGTTGGTTGGTTGGATGGTTTGTTTGTTTGGTTGGCTGGCTGGCTGGTTTGTTGGTTGCTTGGGCGGGTGGGTGGTTTTGCTTTGTTTACTTGAGCAGCTAAACAGATGATGGTACAGTTGACTGAGACTGAGACCAACAGAGGAAAACTCCGGTTGAGTTGGAGAGAATATAGAGTTCAGGAATGGACATCTGAAGTTTGAGTTACCTTTTAGATATCTCTAAGGGAGAGGTGATGTAGGCAGCTAGACTTAGGAGTTTGGAGGCTAGTGGTACCGTTGTTAAGCACTCCTTCCCTAACCAAAGGTTGGTAGTTCTGAACACACCAGCTCTCCGAGGGAGACAGCTGTGGCAGCCTGCTTCTGTAAGCCTTGGAAACCCCCTGGGACAGTTGTACTCTGTTACATGGAGTTGCTAGATATGAGTCCTTATCAGCTTGACACAAATGGGTTACTAGGGAGAAGCTCTATATAGATTGTATGTATATTCAGGGAGTTGGATAAGCCACGTTGGAAGAGTGTTAGGGTAGAAAAGACAAAGGGGCCTAGAGCTCTGGGAACCCCAGGATCTAGATGCCAAAGGGATTAGAGGTGCTAATTAAGGAGATCTGAAGGAGCAGTCACTGAGTTCTGAGGAAAACTGAGTCAACATGTAGAAGAAATTCTCAGAAGGGAAGGGTCCTCTGGTGCACCGCTGCACCACGTCCAGATGGGAATGTGAGCATCAGATTTGACAGCCCGGAGTCACTCAACGCCTACATCAGCACAGAGGGGAAGGAAAGCCAAATGGAATGACTTGAGGAGAGATGGGTATGAGGAAGTCGAGGCAGAGGCAGCAAACAATTTTCTCAATATATTTTGTTGGGAAAAGGAGAAGAGAAATGGGACAGGGTGGGAGGGAATCAGGGGCAAAGGAAGGCCTTTCTCCTTTCTTTTTTAAGATGGAAGTGAGAGGACAACATATGAGGGTAAGTCAAAAAGTACAACTAAGTCCTAGAAACTTTTATTAAACAAAATTTTCAGAGTGGGAAGCTATTGCCTCTCAACATATACGAGGGGTTACCAAAAAACACCCTGGAATTTTATTTTCAGTGCTATATATTTGAATTTTCTTTTAAAAGCAACCTTATCATTGTAAAGTACTCTCCACTAGCCTTAATACATTTGTCGAATATGCAATTTCATTCTTGGAAATATTTTTCAAACTCCTGTTTGGATGGCCGACAGCACCTCCCTCGTTTTGGGTTGTTGTTGTTTTTCCTTCACCTCTTCTACATCATCAAATCACTATTCTTTCATGTACCTTGGCATTTGTGGAAACAAAAAGAGGTGTCAAGGAGAGAGATCAGGTGAGTAAGCTGCTTAGGGAGAGAGAGGCATGCTTTTTTTTTTGCCAAAAACTGGCAAACTGAGATGGCTGCATGAGCAAGTACATTGTCATGGTGGCAAAACCAGTCCCCTGTCTGCTATAAATCAGGCCATTTTTTGTACCACACTGTTACACAGTCTTTTCAGAACCTTTATATAGAAAGCTTGATTAACAGTCTGACCTGGTGGAATGAACTCCAAATGTACTGAGTCAACATTTCTGTCCTTTGGGGAAGTTGATGGATGCCCAGAACGAAGTTTGTCATCAAGCAACAGTTCACCTTTTTAGAAATGAGAAAACCACTCATACACTTGAGTTTTTTCCCATACCACAGTCTTTGCAAGTTGTGTTCAACATCACAACAGTTTCTGCAGCGTGTTTCCCCAAGCACGAAACAAAACTTCAGTCTCACACTGTTCTCTTAAATCGCCCATCACAAAAAACGAAATTCAAGCGAATATACTTTTACAAAAAAATTCACTGTGACCAGAAAGAACCTCCCCAGGCAACATCACTGGGTGCACTAACTCAGAGTGAGTTGCTGGATGCTCACCTAGCAGGGGGGAAATGAGTAGTACGATAGCTCTATACAATGGAGGTTTGTTCCAGTATTTTTGGGGGTACCCCTCATACTCCACCTAAGTCTACAGGTTTATGATAGCAGTCCTGCCATCTCTCTACCCCTTACCTGAAGAATTCTGCACTCTTCAATGTAAACCACATCCAAGGGGAAGTGTTGGTATTCTAGAGGGATTCACATCATTTAAATATTCCTTGGGTGTAGGGAACAAAAAGAAATCTGAAAGAAGCAATATCAGCTCCGCAGGGTAGATGGGGTTAGGTTTCCCAATGAAATTCTTATAGGACTAGGCCTGCCCTTGTTACCTTTAAAGAATAAGGAGGTATTTGTTGTGTGGCAGACACTTCTCTAACCGTTTTCTCACCAATGCAATATGCAATCACCCAATGGGCAAATGTCAGTCAAACAAGACCAGGCTCATCGAGGCCACTGGCCGCTGTAGCGGCTGCTTCAGGAGAGCACAGGAGAATGACCCGGGGCATGTAAAGGAGGGCCCGCTGAGAAGGCAGGCGTTTCAGAGGAGAACTGCAATGGTTCTAAGGGCAACAACATCTCCCTTACTCCTTCACGAGCACTTCCTCCAGCTGATCTCCCACCCGCTCCTCTTAGCACTCTCTCCCAGGTCCAAAATTGGCAGAACACATTCGCCTATCATTTAGTCAAAGAAAGTAGGGTGTCTGTTTTGTTAACTCAGTTTTATTCTCTAGGAAAAACATGCTAATACTAATAATATTGTTGGGTGCCATCAGATTGATTTCGACTCGTAGCTACTCCACATTCACAGAGGGGAATTGCTCCACAGATTTCCTAGGCTGTAATCTTGTTGGTGGTGGTGTTGTGAGGTGCCATCAGTTGGTTCTGACCCATAGTGACCCTGTGTCCAACAGAACAAAACACGGGTGGGTCAGGTGCTATCCTCACAAATGGTCCTATGCTTCAGCCAAGTGTTGCACCACCATATCAATCCATCTGGCTGGGGGCTTTCCCATTTTTCTGCCCCCTGCCCCCCTGCTTTACCAAACATGATGTCCTTCTCCAGGTACTGGCCTCTCCTACTACTTGTCCAAAGTACATAAGGCAAAGTCTCGCCATCCTTGCCTCTCAGGACTACTCAGGCCATCCTTCTTCCAGGATGGATTTGTTTGTCCTTTGAGCCAGTGGTTCTCAATCTTCCTAATGCCACAACCCTTAATACAGTTCCTCATGTTGTGGTGACCCCCCCCCCCAACCATAAAATTATTTTCATTGTTACTTCATAACTGTAACTTTGTCAGCTCCCAAAGGGGTTGTGAGCCACAGGTTGAGAACCGCTGAGTTTGTGCAATTCATGGTACTCTCAATGTTCTTCTCCAGCACCGCAATGCAAACAGTCTTCTTTAGTCCATAGGCAACCTTCACATCCTTATGAGGCAATTGAAAATACAATGGACTGGGTCAGGCACACCTTAGTCCTCAAAGTAACATCATTGCTTTTCAAGACTCTAAAGCAGGGTGTTCAAAACGTTAATCGCGATCAATTAGTCAATCACATATGTAGTGTGGGTAGATCACATGGCATTTAAAAAATTATCATGACCCCAATTCTACCTTGCAGACCTGGTTATACCAGAGGATGTACAGCGGTGCAGTGGGGATCTGGAAACACAGGGAAGTCTAGGACGGACGAACCCCTCAACACCCGCGGTAGGAGTGGCAACACCAGGAGGGAAGGGGGTGTAGAAAGGGAGAACTGATCTTGGAGATCTAGGTGTAACCTCCTCTCTGGGAGATGGGCAATGGGGAGGTGGGTGAGGGGAGACGCCGGGCAGTGTAAGATAAGATATAATAATTATTTATAAACTATTAAGGGAGCAGGGGGAAGGGAGGAGCGGGGAGGGAGGCGGAGGGGGGAAAAAAGGGAAACCGAGCTGATTCCAGGAACCCAAGTGGAAGGTGAATTTTGAGAATGATGAGTGCAACGAATGTATAAGGGTGCTTTGCTCAATTGATGTATGTACGGATTGTGATAAGAGTTGTATGAGCCCCCAATAAAAAGATTTATTAATAAAAAATAGATGTAATATCGTAATCCTATCATCAATCTCGTCACTTAACTGATATACAGCCCAGCCAATCAGATGCAATCTTAGGTGTCAGACGCATGAGCAAACAACTGCGCTAAGCGCAGCAAAACAGACAAGCTAAGTTATCGCCAACTTTTAGACCTTGTTTTTTTCTCTTAAAGGTAGGAAAGGGTATTAAAATGAGTGGGGAGCTGGACCGAGTAAGAAGACCAAGACGTATCACTTTCATAAGGAATGGGAGAGTTTGACTCTACAAGCTGACATTCAGCTGAAGTCCAGAGCACATGAACAGTTCTGGAACTTACTCGCAGAGGGAAAGTACCCAAACATGAGAAAATGTGCTACCTCCTTGACTGCATGATTCGGCTCTGCTTATTTATGTGTGTCAGCCTTTCCCACATAAAGATCATGAAGTCCAAGGACCATTCCACCATGACTGATGATCATTCGGAATGTGCTTGAGGCTGGCTGTCAGCAGCTACTGTCCGGACTTTGCATCCCTGGCTCATTCCATTCAATGCAAGTCAACAGAGTGAACTCAGGTAATGACCAAAAAATATACCGTCCATTGTGTTGTGCAATAAGGACTTATGCGGTTATGCAAGGTACATAAACATACACGTATATATAAATAATTCTCAATGCATTTATGAATAAATGTAATACATAAATACATGCTTTGCATGTTTGTCATTGGTAGATCATCTTGACTTGATCATTTTATAAGTAGCTCGCATGCTGACAAAGTGTGAGCACCCCAGTACCAAATACTAAGTGGACGCCTGCCCCTCCTCCCAGAAGAGTTTATTTCAAAGGACAGCATTGAATCTGCAGCTTTGGGAGAGGGACATATCTGATCTGAGCACATGGGAGCAGATGAAGGGGGAGGAGGAGAGAGTGGAGCACATCCTGGCCCACCAGGCCTTGATGACAATGACCCCAATTAGAGTCGCCAGTCCAGAGAGAACCATATGGCCAGCCCCACTATGAGACATGATGTCCCTCACTGACCCATGGTCCTGCGGGGGTCAGCACCCGAGACACAGTGTGGGAATTGTGCCTGACCTGATCCCACCACACCGAGGTAAAGCACTGGGGCAGTGCAGCAGAACAGCAAGGGAATGGAGCGGCAAGGTCTCCAGGGAATGCTGAAGGTGGACTTTGGGGCCAGGGCATGGTGCCCCAACAGACTGGACTGGAAAACACTCCTAAAGGCCAACAAACGATCCTTGAACTAACTACAAGCTTTTCTTTCTTGTTGTGTTTTGTTTTGTTCTTTGTCAGTGGTTTATTGTTGTTTTGTTGTATGTTGTTGCCTGGTTTTGCTCTGTCTTGTTTTTGTGCATGTTATTATGTCCGCAGGTCTGTCTAAATAAAATAGGCTAGATGAACAAGCTGGAGGAAAAACAACGGGACTGACAGTTCCAGGGGGACATGGGAGAGGGGGAGGGGGAAGGTAAGGAAGTGGTTTTAACAAACCCAGGGACAAGGGATCAACAAGTGATCCAAATTGGTAGTGAGGTGAGTGTGGGAGGCCTGGTAGGGAATGATCAAGGGTAATATAATGAAGAGGAATTGCTGAAACCCAGGTGGGGACAAAGCATGACATTGGGACAGGACGAAAGTCAAGGGAAATAGAGGAAAGAGCTGGGAGGCAAAGGGCATTTATAGAGGTCTAGACAAAGACATGTACATATGCAAATATATATGAGGATAGGGAAATAGATCTATGTGCCTGTATTTATAGGTTTAGTATTAAGGTGATGGAAGGAGATTGGGCCTCCACTCAAGTACTCGCTCAATGCAAGAATACTTTCTTCTATTAAATTGGCATTCTATGATGCTCACCCTCCCGACACAACCACTGAAGACAAAGTGGGTGAATAAGCAAAGGTGGTGAAGAAAGCTGATGGTGCCCGGCTATCAAAAGAGATAACGTTTGGGGTCTTAAAAGCTTGAAGATCAACAAGCGGCCATCTAGCTTAGAAGCAACAAAGCCCGCATAGGAGAACACACCAGCCTGTGCAATCACGAGGTTCCGAAGGGATCAGGTATAAGGCATCATGAGAACAAAGAAATCTTACCATAGTGAATGAAGGGGGAAGTGCAGAATGAAGACCCAAAGCCAATTTGTCGGCCACTGGAGATCCCCTCACAGAGGGGGATAGGGGAGGAGATGAGTCAGTCAGGGTGCGATGTAGCACAGATGAAGAATACAGCTTTCCTCTAGTTCCTAAATGCTTCCTCCCCGCCAACTATCATGATCCGAAATCTACTTTGCAAGTCTGGATAGAGCAGAGGATGTACACTGGTGCAGATAGGAACTGGAGGCACAGGGAATCCAGGGCGGATGATATCTTCAGGACCAGGGGTGTGAGAAGTCGGTACTGGGAGGGTAGAGGGAGAGTGGGTTGGAAAGAGGGAACCGATTACAAGGATCTACATGTGACCTCCTCCCTTGGGGACGGACAACAGAAAAGGGGGTGAAGGGAGATGTTGGACAGGGCAAGATATGACAAAATAATAATTTATAAATTATCAAGGGCTCACGAGGGAGTGGGGAGCGGAGAGGGAGGGGGGAAAAAGAGGACCTGATGCCAAGGGTTTAAGTGGAGAGCAAATGCTTTGAAAATGATGAGGGCAATGAATGTATAGATGTGCTTTACACACTTGATGTATGTATGGATTGTGATAAGAGTTGTATGAGCCCCTAATAAAATGTTAAAAAAAATAAAAGTATCATGAAAAAAAAGTGTGAGCACCCCTGCTCTAAAGAGGTCTGTGTTGCAGCAGGTACCTAATGCAGCTTGTCTTTTCATCTCTTCGGTTTCCATGAGCAATGATTGTGGATCCACACAAGATAAAATCCTTGGCAACTTCAACCACTTCCCCATGTGTCATGATGTTACCTACTGGCCCAGTGGTGAGACTTTGGTCTTCTTCACACAGAGTCCATACTGAAGCATGGCCACGCTTGATCTGATTCATCAGCAAGTGCCTCAAGGCCCCCTATTTGCAGCAAGCAAGGCCGTATTAGCTGCCTGCCACGGGTTATTCAAAAGCCTTCCTCCGATCCTGATGCTGCGCTCTTCTTCACATAATTCAGCTTCTCTGATGATTTGATCAGCACACAGAGTGAATAAGAATGGTGAGTGGATACAACCCTGACGCACACCTTTTCTGATTTTAATCCATGCAGTATTCCCTTGCTCCATTCAGACAAATGCTTCTTGGTCCACAAACAAGTTGCATATAAGCACAATTCTGGAATTCTCATTCTTCTCAAGATTATCCATAGTTTGCTATGATCCACACGGTCGAATGCCTTGTCATAGTCAATAAAACACAAGTAAACATCTTTCTAGTATTCTCTGCTTTCAGCCAAGATCCATCTGATATCGGCAATGACATCCCTTGTTCCATGTCCTCTTCTGAATCCACCCTGAACCTCTGGTGGCTACCTCTCATTATAGCGTGGCAAGCATTTTTGGATGATCTTCAGCAAAATTTTACTTGTGTGCGACATCAATGGCTTGGTTCTATAGTTTGCGCATTCCGTGTGGTCTCTTTTCTTTGGCCTCAGCACAAATATGGATCTGTCAGTTGGCCAAGTAGCTATCTTCCAAAGTGTCTGGCATACACAAGTAAGTGCTTCCAGTGCTTCATCAGCCTGTGGGAACATTTCACTTGGTATTCCAACAATTCTTAGAGCTTTGGCCAATACTTTCAGAGCAGCTAGAACCTCTTCTTCCTTTGGAACCTTTGGCTCTTGCTCACATGCTACCTCCCGATGTCATTGAATGTCATCTAGTTCTTTTCTGTTACAATAACTGTGTATTCTTCCCATCTTCTTTCAATGATTGCTGCCTCATTCAATATTTGCTGTAATCTTTACAGGAGTGGCTCTCTGGGTCTTTCTCCTCTAGAGCTGTGGGTAAGTTTCAGCCACCAACCTTTCAATTAACCGCTGAGCTAACCTCAGAGACTTCACCCCTATGAACCCTCACAAAGCTCAAACTCACTGCCATCCCACTCAAAGCAAGCCCCAGGACACTGTAGAAGGGGCCTGGTGGGTTTCCTAGACTATAGCTCTGTACGGGAGTAGAAAACCTATCTTTCTTCCGTGAAAGGGCTGGTGGCTGCAGGCTGCTGACCTTTCAGTTAACAACCCAATGGGTAACCCACTATGATACCAGAACTCCTCCCGTTAAACCTTAGGAAGTATATTTTCATTCAACTTGTCAATACGCTGGAAAAAAATGTATCTGAAACAGTGACCAAAGGAAATCATTTCTTTCCAATGCATTATTTCATCAAATTCCAAATGATACCTGAATTGCATTTGCTTTTCAGAACAAAACAAAATTGGTAATAAGACATCTTTGGGATTATATTGTTTCTTTGGCTATTAACAAAGATCAATTTGGTTTGAACATCTACCCCAGCACCCTGGCTCCCAGACCTACCACGTGGATTTACCGATTGATTAATCAAGAATCTACATGGAAAGGAACAAGAAGGCTTTCGCTTTATTATGTTTTCTGGTGTGTCTAAGAGAAAAAAAATAAATCATTATGGATTTTTCGAAGTGCATTTTTTATCTTTCTCTCTGAGAAAGTGAAATAAGAGACATTCATTTTCTCCCCAGAGAACGTCACAATGTACAAAGACTGTCCTTCGCTGAGGTACTCACTGATCCTAGCCAACCTCAACCTTCCTTTGGGTGGTTATGTCTGGGCCCCTGAGGGCCCCTCAGGCCTTTTCTGGTTAAGGAGTTAAAAAAGAAAGGGGAGGGGTAATTTGTTAACTGCTGCTTGAGGGGTACCCTGTTCTTTACTGTGTTGCTGGGTCACAAGACAGATGTTTAAAGACACAGCTAATAATGGCATAAAGAAGCAAATCCACCAGCTAGCTGTAACTCATAGGAGTCTCACCACCAGATGCTTATTGTCCAGAGAGGGAAAAAAAGGAGGAAAGAAGAGACTATTCCCTCGCCTTTTATGGAATGGGAGCCAGGCCTCTGGAAGGCAAGCCAGTCTGTCAAGGAAGAGAAGGTGGCTATCAGCTCAGAGACTGTCCAAGTCAGAACATGCACCAGCGTGGCCTGAGCGTCCTGCACCGCCACGAGCCGCTGCCACTTGTCACATATAATTACTGTCGTGAGCATCTTTCAATGTAAAGTACAAACCCATGCGTGGCAGCTCTAAAGCAATCGTGGTAAGTTATATGATCATGGGCCAGGCGCACGTGAACAAGAAACCACAATGGTCTCAAGAAGTGATCCGTATTTCTTTCTGATAACTCATGCTGGAACCCTGTCAGAAGAGTGAGATAAACCACTAAAAAGAAGAGGTAAAAAGCATTTAATTATGAACTCGGGAAATGCCGGTTTAGTCCTTAAACCAATGCATACTCTGCTCATCTTGGTTTATTTCTTCCTGTTAGTTCCCAAGTGCAGACAAAATAATACGCATTTCCTTCTACCCCACACCAGGTAAACAGTTCATTCTCCATAAAGGGGATTTTTCTCTGAGATAACTGAAATATTCAG
Source organism: Tenrec ecaudatus (assembly GCF_050624435.1). Lineage (NCBI taxonomy): Eukaryota > Metazoa > Chordata > Mammalia > Afrosoricida > Tenrecidae > Tenrec > Tenrec ecaudatus. The sequence continues at coordinate 49,095,002 of NC_134538.1, read as the reverse complement.
AAGTACCAGTTAACCACAAAGCTCAAAGTAATTTTACCTGGCCTGTCACTCAGGAAACTCATCTCAATTGGTCATGATCCTTGTTCTCTTGTCAGTAAGAGAGCCTGTAAATCATCTTTGTCTTTCTCGGAACTGCTTTAAGTGATGAGCAAAAGAGTTTCAGAGCTGGGACTATGGATAATTCAGTGACGTTTAATATATTCGACGAGTCGCATAACCATCAGCACAATGAACTTGAGAACAGAGACATCTCTTTTAAACCCTGTCACTCATAATAAAGAGATATAGCCGAGATCCAAAGGGCTTCCGTCACTTTCCCAAGGTGGCCGGGCTGGTCACTGACAGAACCCAGCCTGGATCCCAGAGAATCATTTAGCCCCTGACATCAATCAGGACTCAATTTCCCCTGCCTCTCGGAAAGTCCTGCACGACTTCGAATCCGCTATGAAAACATCGTGAAGCCAGGTCCGGCATTCTTCATTATCATGTGGGTTATGGTCCGCTGCACCATGCTACATTACGTTCCATGCCGCCAAGTCAGCCCCAGCTCAAAGCAGCCCTGTACACAGCATGGCATCACCACACCCAGTCCCGCACCCTCCTCCCAAGCACTGCTGTGCTTCAGTCCATTGTTGCTTCACTGTGTCCATCCATCTCGTCCACGGTCTCCCTGCTTCGCTGCCCTTCCGCATGCTCAGTAGAATAAATCCTGCCCAATCTCTCAGCCAAATCTATTGCATTGCATGGTTTCTTAGAAAGACTTCCACAAGAGATTCTTAAGTAACAAATGAGCATTTAAACAAAACAAAAACAAATGCTTAACCCATAGAGTTCAGGAGAGGGGACAGGAATCTATGATGTCTTTCTTTTCAGATAAAATCACAAACTGTTTCAGGCCCGATTCCACACACACACACACACACACACACACACACACACACATCACAGCTGAATCAGACCTGCTACTCATTTTGTTTTTGAAGTTCTGATCATGGATAGTTAAACTAAAGTACCTCATCACTCACGTGGCACTGCGTCAGTGCAAACAGCTCCCTGGGATTTTCCACCATTAACTCTGGTTAGAAACCAGCTTGAAATAACCCAGGGCTTGTGTATATAGCTTATCTCTGAGATTCATTCCTAGGCAGCTTGCACCCAAGAAGACAGACTTTCTCAAAAAAAAAAAAAAAAAGGAGGCTGATTCCCTGCCAATGCTAAAGAAGCCAGCACATCAGGTCTAGCCAGAAATTACAGGCTCTTCCCTGACTACCGTGGCACCAGGCCTCCTGGCTGCCCAAGCGGGGAGCACGTTTCGAAGATCCTTGGCTCACAGCTCAGAGCAGCACCTGTTGATGGCTCTTGTCACCAAACGCTCCCCCTCTCAGGGGTCGTGATGCTTTCTTTCCACTCTCTGGGGTGCTAGTCTTCTTTCCTTCCTGTGCTTTTCCACTGCCACCCCCACCCCCCCCAACTCATTCAGTCAATAATCACTGAGCGGTCACTGCTCACCAAGTACTGAGCTGAATGGGGTCCTAAATATGGGCTCTGCCTTTAGTCTGTATGAAGTCCACTGTGCATTTCTTATGTTCATTCACACTTTGATTTTTAAATCCTTGGGGGTGGAAACCCCTTAGAAGCTGTAGCGCTTGACCTGACCTCCTAAACGGCAGGTCAGGAGCTTCGCCTATCTGTCCCCTGGTTAATGACATCTGATTGTCGGACAGACACCTAAAGTTCTGGGTCCAGCATGAATCACCATTTCCACACACACACCCCTTTCCCGACTGGCTCGTCCTCCTGGGCTCCTTATCAGCCTCAGTAGCACCACTGTCCACCCAGTGTCCCCAGTCTCCTCTGGAAGGGGTGTGGGTGAGGGGACCCCAGTGCCTTCCCTTCCAGCACGGCACTGAGAATCCTCTCCTTTCAGCAGTGTCCAGGCGCTGTGGAAGAGGTAACTGCCCACTGCCACAAAAGGAGATGCTGAATGAACTGTGCCCACCGCGGAGCTAGCTGCTTGGGGTTGTGTAGAGACGCTGATGCCTACGCATGGGTGGGGGATAGGCTTTAAGATGTGAACTCTGCATTGGCCGGTAACACGGAAAATCTTAAAATACAAGTGTTTCCTCTCAAAACCCCTTCCTCCTTAAATGCTGGAGTCCAGACCCACAACCAGGATTCCTCTTCCTACTTCTACTCAAAAGGACGTGTCTCCTCCTCAGGGAAACCTTCCCTGTCGCCCCACTGTGCTATCTGCCATCCTTTGTGCGGAGGTGTGTCTGGCACTGTTTGTTTACATGTCTGCGTCCTGGTCTCCTGGCCAGGCTGGAGCCTGGCGCCATGCCGAGCGCGGGCCACCACTGAGAAGAGGATCAGGGGAGAAAGGGGGGCAGTGGAGCGCCCAAGCCCGGGAGCCAGGGGCAGTCCAGCGCGGTCCATTATGAGGCACGGGCTGGAGGGGAGCGCAGTGGGGGGCCCGGCAAGGCGCCCAGTACCTGCTGGGCATCTCAGGAACCTCTGGGGTCTGCCGGGCTGCCAGCAGACAGCAGGTCTCTTGACCAGCTGCTGGCCACATCCAGAAGGCTGGGAGCTCCAGGGAAGACCTGCTGGGACCGCGCACCTCCCAGCGCAGATCACCGAGAGGCACCGATCGGGGCTCCACGCCTTGGGACGCCCACGATTCGATCACGCCCGGGACACGACGGCCCGCCACCCGGGCCAAACCCCTCGGATTTACAGCCGCTGGGGCAGGGCCGGGGGCGGGGGCCTAGGGGGAAGGAGGCGCCAAGGAGCACAGAGGAGGGCAGGAGGCCCCTCACCCACTGGGGAGCCCTCCAAGGCGGGAAGCAGCCCAACCCTGGGAGAGGCCCTTCCGAAAGCGGGACCCCAGAAGTCCAGGAGCCCGGGAGGCATGGCAGCCCCCCACGGCCCGCCCGCCCTCCTCTCTGTCCCCTACCTGGCTGGCTTTGTGGAGCTGCTTCCTCAGCCCCGTTATAGACATCGCGACTGCTAGGTGGTCTCGGGGGCCGGGCCGGTCCCCGCGGTCGCGATGCTGGGGAGGGCGCGGGCCCCCCGGCCGGTCCCCGCGCGGCTGGGCTCCGCCGGGCCCGCCTCCCACGGCCACGGCCACAGCCGCTGTCACAGACACACAACCACACGCGCGCACGCAGATGGCTACACTGCGTTCCAAAGCCCCTACGCAGCCCATTGGCCAGACCGTGGCAGTATGCAAATGAAGCCTCTGGGGCCGCCCACGCTTCATTGTTGCGTGGAGACTGGGAAGACTTGCACCGCCTCGCCTCGAAGAGGGGCTCGGCCACTGTGCGTGGAGACGTCTCCCCCAGGAGCAGGGTTACAAAAGCGTCCTTGCTGGGCACACAACAGGATGAATCGGACTCTGTCCCTGCCAGGCTGGAGGGAAAGAGAGCCCTTCTCAGCGCTTCCAGAACTTGGGGTGGCAACCTTTGCTCAGCGGTGCTTTTCCGTGTGTTTATGTTTTGAAACTGGGAAGGATCTCACGATCTACATATATCTGGAAATACTGGCCCGTGAAAACTTCGTGAATAGTTGCAGCAAATCAAGTTGGAAGGCAGTCAAGGTAGGACCCAGGAAGGGCTGCCGCCTCAGCGTATAATTGACCATAACCTACGATGTGGAGGCGATAGCTTTTACAGAGCTCCCTGTGCTGATGGGGCATGTGTTTGTGAGATAGAGGAGGACTTTGTGGATTGATGTCGGACATATGGGCTAATGTTGGACTTGTGGGCTTGGGCAGCACTGGGTTGGGATGTTTTCTTGATGGGCGCTTACCCTTTATATAAAACTCTCTCTTATACATATGAGTTTCTGTGGATTTGTTTCTCTAAGTACCCAGACTAACACACACGGCTATCTACTGCATAAACAGTACAGTCTAGGCAACCCACGGGCTCACTATGAGTCAACATTGATTCAATGGCCATGAGTTCGGTCTTTTTGGAGTGGAGGTAGAGAGGAGCCCTAGTGGCTGAGTAGATTATATATTGGTGTACTAACCATGAGGTCAGCCACCCACCAGTGCCTCCTCAGTGGAAAGATGCTTCTGAAACGACTTACAGCCTCAGAAACCCAAAGGGGCAGTTCTACTGCGTCCTATAAAGTTGCTGTGAATCAGAATCCATTCCATGGCAATGACTTTGGTGGAAGGAGAAATGCATATCATCAGTCAAAGCAAGGACAGGGCTGACTGTCAAATAAACCATCATCTGGTTATATGCAAGTTCCTGTTGAAGCTGAAGAATATTCAAGTCCAAGAGGGGCAAAGAATAACTTTGAATATATTCCACCTGAATTTAGAGACCATCTGAGGTAGTTTATTGTGCTCACCTGGCCGATAAACACATGTGGGATTAATTGAAGGGCAGAGACATAAATGACTCCACGAGCCCCCCCCTTTCTTGTCGCTTGCTCTTTGATAATTGGACCAGTGTGTGGCTACCTTGCTTGTTCTGTGCCTCAATTTGCAAGCTATACTACCTGTGGGACATCTAACCCATGGACTGTGTCACTGTAATTTGACGTTCCTTCAAGACCTACTTTACCACACCATTGGAATTGACATCTCTTGAGGTGGAGACTGTCGGACCCTGTCATCTGGCTGACTGTTGGTGACCTGCCTTGCTGTTTGCTGCCTGTGCCCAGATAGCCTGAATTGAAGGATTGCCAGTGTCTCACAACTGTTTCATGGGAGTGAGTTACAATGAGCCATTTGTACTGCTTTATAATTTAATTAACTGTTTATTTCTTATGGTATATATCTATCTGTATAATATACATAAAATTATTGGCATTCTGGTTTTATTTCTCTAGAGAACCCTGTCTAACACATTTGGCACCAGGAGTGCTCCTAGAGAAATAAAATAATAAATATTGGCTTCTTAAATTGGCTCTCCAGCCTGATTAGTCTTAACAGCAATAATAATGCTACTTCAATGCCCCAAAGCATGGATAAGTCTGCTACTCTTACTGTTTCATGGTGTGAAATAGCAAAACTAATACCTACAGTAGCACCACCAATCAATGAGGTGCTGGTTAAAGGAGAGGCTCTGAGTGATCATATGTTTGATATTTTTTCAGGAGTTATGACAAGTATAGGGAAGCTGGTTGGCTGGTCCTTCTTACAATGGAAAGTGTGATTAAGGAGAGGGATGGTCTCAGAGCTTCAGAAGCGCGTCTCAGGTGCAGACTAACAGATTTGAAAGCTTCTGTCTGTGCTACAACGGAGAGTTCTCCCCTCTAGTAATAGAGCTGACATTGCTGAGAACCAGCTCCAGAATCTCATTATGTGAGTGGCTGAATTACAACATCAGCTGAATTGCAGATCTAGAGCAGTGTCTGTTACCAAAGTGAGGGCATTGATCAGAAAAAGTTGGAACCCTGAAACATGGGTTGGAAACATATGGGCTGATGATCCAGAAGAGGAGGATATTGAGCCCCTAGAAACAATTGACTCACCCCAATCAATAGATCCACCCCTCCCAGCTGAAGGTATTAATTCACTATCAATAAAACAATCCACACCTGAGCAGATTAGCCAACTGTCCAAGTTGATGTGCAAGGTGGGGCTGCATGGGTAGCATTGCCTGAGGGAGATGCCTTACCAGATGTTGCTGAGAGCACCCGGGAAACATCCTCACCACCCATTATTTTCGCTAGACCTGTCACTAAAATTAAGTCTCAGAAAGTTCCTAAAGGTGAGGTTGAGATGATTACCCAAGAAGAAGCGTGCTATACTCACAAAGATCTGCTCGAGTTTTCAAATACGCACAAGCAGAAGCCTGGGGGATATCCCTGGGAATGGTTACCAAGGGTGTGGAATGTAATATTAGACTGGTCTGAGTTTCTGGATATGGGCCCCCTAAGCACAGACTCTTCTTTCACTGTCTCTGTGAGAGAGGTTAAGAGAGGATCTAATTATTTGGTTGGTTGGTTCACTCAAGCATGGACTGACAGATGACCTAGATTAGACCAACTTGAAGTACCTGACCTACCTTGGTACACTGTAGAGGAAGGCATCCAAAATCTTAGAGAAATTGGTATGTTAGAATGGATCTATCAGGATATTCCCATAGACCCAAAAAGGGGGTGTCCTGAGAACATACCCTTTATCACAACCATAAGGAACAAGTTTGTGAAATGGGCCCCAGCATCTCTTAAGACTCCTGTAATTGCTATTTTATGTGCACCAGGATTAACAGTGGGCACTGCCCTAACCGAACTCTGACATTTGCCCACAATGGGGCTAATTAGTTCTTGTGATGGTAGAGGGCAGGTGTCAGCACTGAATGAACAGAGACAGGGTGGGCGTGGTTATAATAGACAACAAGGTTTCCGTAGTAATCAAAGCAACCTGTCTCGTGTGGAATTATGGCATTGGCTACTTAGCCACGGTGTCCCTAGGAATGAAATAGATGGGAAACCTACTAAATATTTATGTGATCTATACAGGTGAAACAGTGGCAGATCAGGTGAACAGCAGAAAAGACAGTCACGATCGCTCAATCAATTCCCAGACCTGAGCCAGTTTACAGACCCACAACCCCTTGAATGAGAGGGAGGCCGTGTCCCTTGTAAGGAGGACCCTGCTACATCACCAAAGGTCTATACTGTTAGTCTTCCTTCTAGCCTTCCCCAAAGGGACCTACAGCCTGTCACAAGACTGACTGTCCGTTGGGGGAAAGGAAATAATCAAACTTTTCAGAGATTACTGGACACTGGCTCAGAACTGACACTAATTCCAGGAGACCCAAAGTGTTTCGAAGGCCCACCAGTTAGAGAGGGGGTTTATGGAGGTCAAGTTATCAATGGAGTTTTAGCTCAAGTACGCCTCACTGTGGGTCCAGTGGGCCCCCGGACCCATCCTGTGGTTATTTCCCCAGTTCCAGAATGCATCGTTGGAATAGACATACTTAGTAACTGGCAGAACCCCCATATTGGATCCCTGAAATGTGGAATAAGGGCTATCATGGTAGGAAAGGTCAAGTGGACACCATTAGAACTGCCATTGCCTAGGAAAATAGTAAACCCAAAACAGTACCGCATTCCTGGAGGGATTGCAGAGATCAGTGCCACCACCAAAGACTTGAAAGATGCGGGGGTGGTGATTCCTACCACATCCCCATTTAACTCACCTATTTGACCTGTAAAGAAGACAGATGGATCCTGGAGAATGACAGTGGATTATCGTAAACTTAACCAGGTGGTGACTCCAATTGCAGCTGCCATTCCAGATGTGATTTTATTGCTTGAGCAAATTAATATTTCTCCTGGTACTTGGCATGCAGCTATTGATCTGGTTAATGCCTTCTTCTCAATACCAGACCCAAAGGACCACCAGAAGCAGTTTGCCTTCACCTGGCAGGGGCAACAATATACTTTCACAACTCTCTCCCAGGGGTACATCAACTTTTTTACCCTGTGCCATAATTTAGGCAAAAGGGACCTTGATCACCTGTCCATTCCACAAAATATCACACTGGTCCATTATATTAATGACATTATGCTGATTGGGCCCACTAAGGAAGATGTATCAAAGACTCTAGATTCAGTGGTACAATATCTGCATACAAGAGGTTGGGAAATTAACTCAATGAAGATTTAGGCACCCTCCACTTCAGTAAAATTTCTAGGGGTCCAGTTGTGTGGGGCATGTCGAGATATTCCACTAAAGTGAAGAATAAACAATGCATTCTGCCCCCCCCCCTCCACAATGACTAAAAAAGAGTCACAATGCCTAGTAGGCCTCTTCAGATTTTGGAGGCAACATATCCCTCACTTGGGTGTTCTACTTCAACCCATTTACCACGTGACACGAAAGCCTCCATTTTTGAGTGGGGCCTAGAACAAGAAAAGGCTCTTCAACAAATTCAGGCTGCCGTGTAAGCTGCTTTGCCACTGGGACCATATGATCCAGCTGACCCGATGGTGCTAGAGGCGTCAGTTGTAGATAAAGATGCAGTGTGGAGTCTTTGGCAGACTACTATTGGTGAACCACAGCATACACCGTTAGGATCTTTGAGTAAAGTCCTGCCATCCTCTGCAAACAACTACTCCCCCTTTTGAAAAACAGCTCTTGGCCTGTTACTGGGCCTTGGTGGAGACGGAACGCCTCACCAGGGGCCACCAAGTCACCATGAGGCCTGAATTACCTATCATGAACTGGGTATTGTCTGACCCACGTAATCATAAAGTTGGACGTGCACAGAACACTCTATTGTTAAATGGAAGTGGTATATATGAGATCGGGCCAAAGCAGGACCTGAAGGGACAAGTAAGCTGCATGAAGAAGTGGCCCAAATGCCAACAGTCTCCACTCCTGTCACACTGTTTCCTTTCTCCCAGTCTGCACCTATGGCCTCCTGGGGAGTTCCTTACCATACTTTAAGTGAAGACCAAAAAAGTCATGCTTGGTTTACGGATGGCTCTGCACGATATACAGGTGCCACTTGTAAGTGGTCAGCAGCAGCACTACAGCCCCTTTCTGGGATCTCCCTAAAGGGCAGTGGTGAAGGGAAATCTTCCCAATGGGCAGAGCTTCTAGCAGTGCACCTAGCTGTTCAGTTTGCATATAAGGAAAAATGGCCAGATGTGAGATTATATACTGATTCATGGGCTGTGGCTAATGGGCTTGGCTGGATGGTCAGGGAATTGGAAGGACCATGATTGGAAAATTGGTGACAAGGAGGTGTGGGGAAGAGGTATGTGGATAGACCTCTCTGAATGGGCCAAGAAAGTAAAGGTAATTGTATCTCATGTGAATGCTCACTCACCAAAGGATTACCTCTGAAGAGGAGGACTTTAACAATCAAGTGGATAAGATGACATGCACTGTGGAGACTGGTCCTCCTCTTTCCTCTTCCACTCCTATTACAGCCCAATGGGCACATGAACAAAGTGGACATGGCAGCAGGGATGGAGGTTATGCATGGGCACAGCAACATGGACTTCCACTCACCAAGGCTGACTTGGCCTTGCCACTGCTGAGTGCCCCATTTGCCAGCAGCAGAAACCAACATTAAGTCCAAGATATGGTACCATTCCTTGGGGAGATCAACCAGCAACTTGGTTACAGGTTGATTACATAGGACCACTTCCATCATGGAGGGGACAGCATTTTGTTCTTACTGGAATAGACTTAGTCTGGATATGGATTTGCCTTCCCTGCACGTGATGCTTCTGCCAAAACTACTATTCGTGGACTTACAGAATGCCGCATCCACCGGCATGGCATCCCACATAGCATTGCTTCAGATCAAGGAACTCACTTCACAGCAAATACAGTGCGGCAATGGGCCCATTCCCATGGAATCCACTGGTTGTATCATGTTCCTCATCATCCTGAAGCTGCCGGCTTGATAGAACGATGGAATGGGTTCCTAAAGACACAATTACGGCGCCAACTAGGTGGCAACAACTTGCGGGGCTGGGGCAGTGTTCTCCAGGAAGCTGTATACGCTCTAAACCAGCGGCCAATATATGGTGCTGTGTCTCCAATAGCCAGAATTCAGGGGTCCAGGAACCAAGGGGTGGAAGCTGGAGTGGCACCACTCACTATTACTCCTAGTGATCCCCTTGCAGCATTTTTGCTTCCTGTCCCAGCAACCCTGTGTTCCTCAGGCCTGGAGGTCCTGGTCCCGAAGGAAGGAACTCTCCCACCTGGAAACACAGCACGGATTCCACTGAACTGGCAGCTGAGAATGCCCCTGGCCACTTTGGACTTCTCATGCCTTTGGATCAACAGGTCAGGAAGAGTGTCACCGTACTAAGTGGGGTGATTGATCCTGACTACCAAGGAGAAATTGGACTGGTACTACATAATGGAGGTAAAGAAGAATATGTCTGAATCCAGGAGATCCCATAGGCCGACTCTTAGTGTTACCATGCCCTGTGATTAAAGTAAATGGTAAGTTGCAGCAACCAATCCTGACAGGACTTATAAATACCCAGACCCCTCAGGAATAAAGGTCTGGGTCACCCCGCCAGGCCAAAAACCACAGCCAGCTGAGGTGCTTGCTGAGAGCGAAGATAATACAGAATGGGTAGCAGAAAAAGGTAGTTCTACCTATCAGTTATGACTATGTGATCAATTGCAAAAGCGAGGTTTGTAATTGTCAGTATATTTTCTTTTTATGCACTTATTGCATATCTTTCCTCTGTTTGTGTATGATATATCAGATACAATTGGACTCAGTGTGTTTTCATTTATATGTATGATAGATATTTGATGATAAGTATTAAGTGTGATTCCATTAATGTCCGGAAATTATATAATTATATATGGCTAATGAATTATGTATAGGTGCCAAGTTGGCAAGGGGTGGATTGAGGTAGTTTTTTGCGCCAACCTGGCCGATAAACATGTGGGATTAATTGAAGGTAGAGAGATAAATGGCTTGGTGAGCCTCGCCTCTCTTGCCTCTTGCTCTTTGATCATTGGACGAGTATGCAGCTGCCTTGCTTGTTCTGTGCCTCAGTTTGCAAGCTACACTACCTGTGGGACACCTAACCTATGGACCATGTCGCTGTAATTTGAGGTTTCTTCAAGACCTGATTTGCTACACCATTGGACGCTCTTGAATCGGGGACTGTCAGACCCTGTCATCTGGCTGACTGTTGGTGACCTGCCTTGCTGTTTGCTGCCTGTGTGTGGATGGACTGAATTGCTCAACAGGACTACCCAGCGGCCCTGAAAACTTGAAGGACTGCCAGTGTCTCACAACAGTCTAATGGGAGTGAGCTGCACTGAAGCATTTATACTGCTTTATAATTTAATTAACTTTATTTCTTATGTTATATATCTATCTGTATAAATATATATATACATATATAATTATTAGCATTCTGGTTTTGTTTCTCTAGAGAACCCTGTCTAACACACCATCTCAAGAATATATTTGACTCATCGAGGTCTAGTGGCCAGTTGAATTGTAGAATAACATCAAGGACATCACACATGAAGAAAGAAAATGGTTACTTAATAGGTGCATGGAGGGGGAAAAATCAAAATGAATTCCAGAAGAGACTCTGAAACTTACTCTTTAACATAGAGTCACTAAAGGAAAAGGACCACATGAGGAAGTAAAAGAGCTCAACAGAAGATTTCAAAGGGCCGCTAGAAAAGACAAAGTAAAATATTATAATAAAACATGCAAAGACCTGTAGCCAGGAAACCAAAAGGAAGCACACACATCAAGCTAAAAGAATGGAGGAAAAATTCAAGCCTCAAGTTACAATGTTGAAGGATTCTTTGAGCAAAAGAATGAATGGCACAAGAGGCACCTAAAGCAAATGGAAGGAATACACAGAGTCACTGTATCAAAAAAAATTGGTTGTCAATAACCCATTTGAGGAGGTAGCAGATGATCAAAAACTGGTAGTATTGAAGCTGCACTGAAGTCATTGATGAAAAACAAGGCTTCAGGAATATAGATAATATCAATTGAAGTGTTTCAACAAATGGATGAAATTCCTGATGTGTTCACTCTTCTATGCCAGGAAATTTGAAAGATAGCTATCTGGCCAACCTACTGAAGAGATCCATATGTGTGCTTGTTCCACAGAAAGGTGATGAAACAGAATGTGAAAATGATCAAATAATATCATTAACCACATAAGTAAAACTGTACTGAAGCTCATTCAAAACAGTTGCAGCAGTAGTAGCCATGGAACTGCCACAAATTCAAGTCAGATTCGGAATGGGATGTGGAAGGAGGGATATCGTAGCTGATGGGCTTTGACCAAAAACGGAGCATACCAGAAAGATTTCACCTATGTTTTGTTGAACTATGCCTAGTCATTCAGCTGTGTAGATCATGACAAAGTATGGATTATATTTGAAAGAATGGGAATTCCAGAACGTTTGTTGTGCTCATGCAGACTTTGTATGTCGATCAAGAGGTGGCCATTCTAACAAAGCATGGAGTGGGGGTGGGTGGGTACCATTTTGTTTCACTTCAGGAAACTTGTGTATCAGGCTTGTATTCTTTCACCATATGCATTCAGTCCGCATGCTGAGCAAATGGTCTGAGAGGCTGAATTACAAGACGAACATGGCATCAGGATTCAAGGAAGACTCATTCAAATCTTCAAGGTACAGATGACATAACTTTGCTGAAAGTAAAGAGGATGTAAAGCACTTCCTGATAAATGTCAAAGACTACACTCTTCAGTATGGATTACATCTCAATATAAAAACAAATGATTACAACTGGACCGGTAAACAATGCCATGATAAAAAAAAGAGAGAAAATGTTCAGATTGTCAATGATTTCATTCTAGTTGGATCCACAGTCCACTCCCATGGAAGCAGCAGTCAAAAAACCAAAGGAGATATTGCACTGGACAAGTGCACTGCAAAAGATTTCTTTGAAATGTTAAGGAGTAAATATGTCATTTTGAGGGTGAAGGTACACCTGACTTCAGCCGTGGTCTTTTCAGTCACCTCATATGCACGCAAAATGCTTGGCAATGATAAGGAAGACCTAAGAAGAAATGATACATTTAAATTATAGTGTTGGCATGGATTTCCAGAAGAACAAATAAATTTATTTTGGAGAAAGTATCGCTAGAATGCCCCTTAAAGGTGAGAATTTGTCTCAGACACATTGGACATGTCATCAGGAAGAGCCAGTCCCTGGAGGAGAGCATCATGGTTGGCAAGGTGACGGCTCCATGAAGAAGAATGCCCTCAGAGATGGATGCCAGAGACTTCCACAATGGCCTTCAACACAGGAACATTGTGAGGATGGCGTAGGACCGAGCAGTAAGACTGCATGCATATGAAGTCATTGAAAATACGATGGCTTGCCTTAGTCCTCAAGGTAACATTCTTGCTTTTCAGCCCTCTAAGGTGGCCTTGTGTGGCAGATTTACCCAAAGCGGCTCCTCTTTTCATCTCTTGACTGCTGCTTCCCTGAGCACTGATTGTGGCTCCACGCAAGACAAAGTCCCTGACAAGGGCACACTTTCTCCTTATCGTGCTGTTACCTGTTGGTCCAGGGACAAGGACGTGGGTGGTCTTTGCATTGGGTTGTAACCCATGCTAAAGCCTGTCAGTGGCTCAAGTGCCCACAACTTTTCAGCAACCAACGTTGTGTGACCTCTGAGGCCCGGTTGTTAATAAGTCTTCCTCCCATCCAGATGTCCCCTTCTTCTTCTTGTGATCTGCCCCTTTTGACTCTCTGCTCAGCATCCAGATTGAATGAGAATGGTGAGAGATTCAGAACAAAGCAAAAAATCACCAGCCACCCCCTGAGGAAGAGATGGGGCTTCTACTCCTGCAAAGTGTCCCAGTCAGGAGATGCCCCAGGGGGAAATTCTCCCCTGTCTTTTGGGTTGCTATGACTTGGAATTGACTTGATGGCAATGAGTTTGACTGGGTTGTATTTACTTCCCTCAGAGCCTACTGTCCCCAGGATCTTGCCCCACAGTCACCACTCCCAAAAAGCACTCCCCCCAGGGCTCCACCGCCACCATTCTTACTTCTCACCTTCCTCATCTTCAGCAAGTCAACAGTGGTATTTTCAGAGGAAAGCCTGGAGAGGATGGAGGCACCGGGAGGGAGGAGGAGGAAACCTTGCTGTTTGCTGAAGTAGCCCTGCTTCATCCTCAGCCCTGCCAAACTTTGGGCGCTTCCCTTGACCCCCTCCTTCATAATCCATGAATTCCATGTTTCCACAAACTTGTACAAAATTCCTTTGTAGAAAGGCTACTGGGCTTGAATTACAAATAAACTAACTACTAGTATTATAACAAAAAATTTTTTAAAGGAATGGTGAGCGGATACAACCCTGACACACAGCTTCCCCAGTTTGAAACCATGTCGTGTCCCTTGTTCTGTTCACACAACTGCCTCTTGGTCCACCGTCAGGTTCTGCACAATGGAGTGCTCTGAAGTGCTCATTCTTCTGAAGGTTACCCATAGTTTGTTATGATCTACACAGCTGAATGCCTTGTCATAGTCAATTAAGCACAAGTAAACATCTAACTGGAATTCTCTGCTTTCAGCCACAAGCCACCTGACATCAGCCATGATACCCCTTGCATTCCAATGTTCTCTTCTGAATCTGACCTGAAGCTCTGGCTGTTCTCTGTCAATATATTGCTGCCATTATTGGAAAATCTTCAGTAAAATTTTACTTGTATGTGATATCAATGATATTGTTCTATAACTTGCATGTTCTGTTGGGTCCCCTTTCTTTGGAATGAGTAAACTATGGATCTCTTCCAACCAGTAGACCAGGTAGCTGTCTTCCAAATGTCCTGGCATCGAGGAGTAAGTGTTGCTTAGTGGTGCCTCAGCTTGTTGAAACATTTCCATTGGTCTTCCATCCATTCCTGGAGCCTTGGTTTGGGCTGATGCATTCAGTGCAATTTGAACTTCTTCCTTCAGCACCATTGGTTCTTGTTCATATGCTACCTCCTGAAATGGTGGGATGTCGACTCGTTCTTTGGGGTACAGTGATTCTGTGTGTTCCTTCCATCTTGATACTTCCTGCATCGTTCACTATTTAGTCCATGGAATTTTTCAAGATTGCATTTCGAAGCTGTGTGTGTGTGTGTGTGTTTGTGTGTGTGTGTGTGTGAGTTCTTTCTGTTTAAAATATGCTGAGCGTGTTCTTCACTTTGGGTTTTCTAATTCTAGGCCTTCACACATTTCATTGTAACATTTGGTTTTGTCTTCTGGAACTTCCCTTTGAAATTTTCTCTTCCGCTCTTTCACCTCATCCTTTTGTCTCTTCGCTTTAGTAGTCTACGGTTAAGAGAAAGTTTCAGAGTCTCTTCTGACATCCACTTTCTTCTCTTTCTTTCCTGTATTTTATTGACCTTTTGCTTTCCTTGTGAATGATGGTCTTGATGGCCTCCCACAGCTCATCAGATATCCTGTCATTAGGCTGCAGTGTGTCAAATCTGTTCTTAAGACACTCTCAAAATCCAGGTGGCATGGATGCAAGGTTGCATTTGGCTCTCGTGGACTTGTTTCCATTTTCTTCAGCTTTATCCTGAACTGAGATAGGAACAACTGATGCCCACAGTCGGCCCCTGGCCTGGTTTTAGCTGCTGATATTGAGCTGCTCCAGTGTGTCTTCCCACAGATGTAGTCATTTTGACTTCTTTGCATTCCATCTGGAGAAGTCCCTGTGTATTGTATAGTCGCCTTTTGTGTTGTTGTAAAAAGGTATTTTCTATGAACAAGTTATTGGTTTTATGAAATTCTATCATGTGATCTCCTGCTTCGTGTATATCAATCACCAAGTCCATCATTTTCAATTGTTATTTCTTCCTCTATTTCCAAATATGCATTCCAATCAATTATTATCAGTGACTCTCAGTGCATGTTTGATCAATTTCCAACTGAAGACATTGATAGAATTCTTCAGTTTCTTCATCACTAGCTCTTGTGGTTCGTGCATTAATTTAAATAACAGTTGCATTGATTGGGTATCCTTAGAGGCAGATAGATCTCATCCTATCACAAACAGCATTGTACCTCACGATTGATTTTGAAATGTCCTTTTTGACGATCATGCAATGCCATTCCTCTTGATTGCGTTATTCCTGGCATAGTAAATCGTATGGTTTTCTGATACAAAATTACAAAGACCAGCCCTTTTCAGTTCACTCGTGCCTAGGATACTGACCTTTATGCATTCCATCTCATTTTTGCCCAGTGCCATAAGTTCTGATCATTAGCAGGTTTCTGCAGCTGTTTCTCCTTACCTTGATTCAAGCCTATCTGCAACTGACAGCCCTAAGGGTTTCCCTTCCCACAGACTCCACCTGACTCATGTCACTGTGCTTGACTCCACAAGGAGAAGTCAGCTCCTCCTCAGTCACAATTCGAGCACCCTCAGTTCCCAGGGCCCATTTGCTGACACTGTCTCCGATAGTGTTCATTGGACCCTCCGTGTCTGATGGTGTTTCAAAGCTAGACTTAAGGTTCCCAGTGGCTCCTTCCTCCAACATGGGGAGCCAAATTCTTCATGGTTGTCTGTTGTCATCGTCTGGAAGCGCCGATGAAACCTGTTCACTTTTGGTGGTGACTCTGCTGACATTTGGAATAACAGAGCAGTAAATCATTGGTGAGTTCCTTTAATAAAATTAGTACTTGCCTCCCAGGAGCCCCAAGCGCACTATCAACAGAATTCAGAGAATTATCTCCAAGGTCCTGGGGTCCACCATCTAAAGCACAGGTAATTCCCCAAGACCGGAACTTGAGGCCCTGGATAACTACCAAGTGTGTCAGTTACAGTGTCATTCTTTCCACAGGGAGCAGAATTCCAGGTGCCAACAGTTGAGACCTGTTGGCAAACACGTTTCTGTGGAGCTTCCAGACTCAGCTCCCCTTAGTGACCCAATAGAGCCGAGTGTTTCTGAGGCTGTAACTCTTTACAAGAGCTGAAAGCCTCATGTTTTGGTGGGTTTGAACCACCAACCTTGGGGTTAATAATCCATCACTGATGCAAGGGCTCCACCAGGCCTCCTGCTTTGCCTATAGAAAGGGGGTAATTTTCTGAACAACTTTTTTGCATTTCCTCCATGGTTGGTAGTATATTCCCATGTACTACTTCAGTTAATTTTGGTGATTTAACTCTAATTATAAATTATAACTGTTCTGTCATCAAGTATAGAATTATGGATAATATCTTAAATTCTAAGCTGCAGGATATTTTCATATGCACTTTTTCTATTGTAAAAGCATTTGTGGCTTTTCTTATTTTCAGTGTGTAGGCTCGTTGGAGGTTTGCTCATTTTCTTGGTCTGTGAACACAGTTCTCACCTATACTCATCGTGGTTTTGGTGTTTTCGCTCCTGGATTTATCTCCACCTTCATTCTTATACATTCTTTCCTTCTCTTTGGGTCATCATTTGGGAATATTATCAAGCAAATGGATCCTGATTAAAGTAAGCCGGAGTGCAATGCACAGGAAGGATATCAGGCAGCTCGGAGATTCACAGGAGGTGTGTGGGGAACCGGATAGGGGAAATGGGCAGGAACCAGGAAGCTGAGTGGTCAGATCCAATGTCACAGGCACTTCCAGGTGCAGCCAGGTTGGGCTGTGCTGGTTGACTTTTGGATGCAGCAGCTTGAAGGAAAGCTGAGCTGTTCCTTGCTTCTATCAGGCACTCTCTCCAAAATCAAAGTTCCCAACACAGCATTGGATTTGCCAACTTTAGACCATGTGCCCAGGCCCTGTGCCTAAGATCACACCTCAGCAGATTTCCTTACTACAGCAAGAAGATTCAGGTGCAAGGCAGCCACACAGTTTAATAAACAGGAAAAACAAAATACAAAAACATCAACAACTAATCCTCCCTATGCTTATTTATTTGAGTATCTTTAATTGAAGATGTGATTTGATTATTTTAATTTTCACGTTTTATTATCAGTGCATATGAAGCTATGACTTTTCCTTGTGTGTACAGTTTTGGTTTCACACTTTATTTTCATAAGTAATATGGTGCTTGTTATTTATTTTCTAAAAATACTCATAATCCATTGGCTGTCTCCTCTTTGATCTAAATGTTATTCAGGACAACTTGAACAGCTTTTTCTAGGTTGATTTCTTTTGCTTCATTGTATACTAAATTCCAGACTCATAGTACTATTGGGGAGTTAAGTGCCTTGACGTTTTTCTGCATAGCTGATTATATGAAACCATAAATACACCACAGAAATTTGAAATTATGTGACTTCTGTTTCTAGAGTACAAATTTTTAATTTCTTTAACAGGGGTCATTTGTTCTATTACGACCCCTAGCTGGAGAGTGATTCCAAATTCTGCTATAGCTGGTACCAACCTGTCGAATTCAGGCTCTCCCTCAACATTCCTATCACCTCCAGCCTCCAAAGGGCCCTGTTTAGAGAAGGGGCCTACACCCAGAGAGTGGTCGACCTGGGGTAAACCCACTGGAGATTAAGCAGAGTCTTGAGTCACAGACAGGCTGCCCTGTAAATTGAATGGTCATTGGCATCTGGTGGTCTTCACAGGTCAGTGACACGAGATGCACCTCGGTTCTTCAGGGCACTCAGAGATCTACCTGTGTTCTCGCAGAGGTTGGGACGTCGTACATTTCCATGTTCCTTTCCTCACGGCCCTTGGTTCTCAAGGCCTTCCCTGGTCCACAGTCTTAGCTACTGACCTCTCTCTGTGCGGGGCCAGCTTCTGAAGCTGCAGAATAGCTGCGATCCTTGCACCTGGCTCTGACGAGCAGCTCACCTCCTTCTGTGTGACTAGGAAGTAGAAGACATTTGGATGGGGGAGGAAAGCACACTGGTTAGTGTTTCAAAGTAGCATCGCATCATTTCGTTCACAGATCGAGTCTTTTGAGTCTACCATTTAAACTCTAAGTCCATGTTTTCCCCTACTTCCATGAGTCAAAGACTGAGAAGGACTTCACAACTGCATATTAAAGTTGTGACTGAGGCTGTTGTACCCTCTCTATCTGGAGTCTGGGTTGTGTATGATAGCCGATAATCTAAGCTAAAGTAGGAATCTGCTTTTGCAGCCACCCTGGATTGGATGGTTCCAGCACCTTCCAGGGGGAGGTATCTCTCACTTGGGGAAACTGCTGTATTATATCCTTCCTGTTGTCACAATCATCAATGTCACTGTTCCAGGCTTTCATTGCATACACCCAGTTTTCAGCCCACGAGCGGTGACCACTTGGCTACAATACATGCAAATGTATCCTCTCTATCCATACCAGTAGTGATGCCAAGGGGTCAGCTGCTGGGCCAGTCGGTTGCAAGAAACCATGCAGCAGCTGCTGCAAGCAGAGAAGTGCATCAAGGAGAAGACCAGAGACCCACGGGGAAAGGAGGAGGTCAAAGAAAGCTCAGGCTGAAAGGGAGCGGCAGCACCTGGGGTGGAGGGGGGGAGCCCCAGGAAGCTGTGGAGGCCCAGGACAAAATGCCTGTGCTCCCAACCATCAGCTTTCCTCCAGCAGAGCAGGGATAATGTCCTGGTTCAACTCTGTTTCCTTTCTTCAAGATTGGGGCCTTTATTAGGGAAGCTACCAGGTTACAGTTCAGAACCGGACATGCTCAGGAGATCATTCCTCTGGTCAGGGGGCACCTTTTCTTAGTCATTCCCACAGGCACACCTGCCTCAGGTGCCCTTAACCATGCGGCCCCTTGGCCTCTGCCAGCTTAGGCAGGGCTGCTGTTGTCACTGGGGACAGTCGTGGTGCCCTTGTGTGTACCACAGAGCAGACGACTGCCCCGGTCTTTGCCATCCTCACAATTACTACTGTGTTTGAGCCCGTGGATTGACCCGGTGGCTGACACATGGGCTGGAGTTACCAAGCTCCTTTAGTACTGCTGAGAAATGCCTGAAGGTCACACACACTCCTCTAAGCCTCGGCTCATGAAGGAATTCAGCGCTCACTCTAGGTCCGCAAACCTAGCCCCCCAACTAAATCCCTGCAGGTAGCCAATTCCACGAGGGAGCCCTCAGCCCGCACTCCCTCCATGGCCTGGGATCCACATTGCTGTGAGCGGCCGGGCTCTCGGTCCCATTGTCGTGGCTCCCCTGCCACTCCTCTGGGGTCTCCTGGATTGAGGAGCTCTAATGTGCAGGATCTCAGGTGTGTTCGTCTGGGTGGACTAGGGAAACAAATTCATGGACACTCATGTGTATAAGAAAGAGCTTTATGTACAAGAGCAACTAAACAGTGAGAAAACATCCCAGCCCAGTCCAGATCAAGTCCATAGTCCAATATTTGCCCATTTGTCTGACACCAATGTATAAATTCCTCTTCAGACTCACGAAATACATGCAATGAGGCCAAATGCAGGAAGATCATAGGCCAGTGGGTGGGAAGTCTTGTGGATCCAGTGGTGGCGTAAGCATCTCAGCGCTGGCAGGGGTCTTCATGCAGCTTCTCCGGCTCCAGGCCTCTGGCTCCATCAGCCTCTCTCCATGTGTCTTCTCCACAGGGATGTCTTGCAGAGAGTGAACCTTGTCAATTGAGAATCTCCAAGGGAGTGAGCTAGTGTCCTGCCTTCAGCTAGCTATGTATCTCCTTAGGGCCTCCAAATGAGATCAACAAGCTACTACCTGATTGATAGGCTAGACTCCACCTCTTCACTCTGAATCCTCAAATTGACACCGATTGGGCCCAAAGGTTGTGCTTCACTCTGGGCTCTTCTCGATTAATGCTCATGATCTCTGACCTCAGATAACCTCTTGACCACGTCTGTGTCAACCGGGCACAGAAATCCATGACAAGTCATGCAGGAATAAATAGGGAAGAAGGAAGCTCCCAGTCCATGGATTGGCGTTCGAGATGCTCTCACATAGAAGAATAAGCTTTTAGCAAACTAGACTTTTTAAGATTCTTGAAAGGTGTGAAATTGTTTCTGTATAGATCCAAAGACTTCATCTTTTACCTTCATGTTTCTCATCATTTCAGTGGGTATATATTGCCTGCCTTTCAGCGGTGTGGCTTTTCTTTCGTCGAAATCTACAAGAGCCCAATTCCTGGGAGAAAGAAATGGGTTAGACATTTCATTTCCCTGACGCGTTCTTGAAGGTCAGGCGCGTTCTCGGTGGAAAAAGCAGTGCGGAGTTCCTTTGTGACGTGTGTGCACAGCCACCCTAGCGCCCCTGTCTAAGGGACAGAGCAATGGACACAGGTTCCTCTTGCTCTTCCCAAGTAGAGCATGCCTGAGAAACTTTTTAAAGTCAGAAAATCACATAAAATGAAGAAGCCCTTCCCACTGAGGGATATGGGGAGATTCTTTCAGTGCTCCAGACTCCGCACTAACCTCCCAACGTGTACCAAAAACCTGCACACAAACCTGCAAGAGCACCGACGTGGTGTCGCAGACACAGCTCCTAGCCCTGTCGCTCCCGGGAAGAGCGTGGGGATGGGCTCTTGCTGCCCCAGGTGCGAGTTGAAGGCTCGTTTGCTTTTTGCCTTTTTCCTCATGAAATCTAACACCCTCTTCAGATGTTTTTCGGTCAGTGAAAACAGGCACTAGCAGAGGTTTCGTAAGCACAAAGTGATGGAAAGTGAACTTTCCAAAAGCAGAGGACACCTGCCCTAGTCTAGTTGTGGTTTTTAGTGTCTCTCAATAGAAATCACTAGATAGTAGGAAATAAGGAAGTGCTACTTCATGCACTTAAAGTAATGACCATTGCTTACCAGCAAAAGTTCTTTGTAATGAGGCTTGGGCTCTGATACAGGTCTACCTACATGGGGTCAAGAAGCTAGACTACACGAAGGAGAATGTGGCATCGGGATTGGAGGGAGGCTTCGTAACAACCTGTGGTCTGGAGATGACACAGCCTGGCTGGACGGAAGTGAAGACGACCGGAAACACTTGCCAATGAAGATCTGGGGTGGTAGCTTTCCGTGTGGATTACAACTCAACGTAAAGAAAACCCTGATCCTCACATTGTACCAGCATCAGGATCGATGGAGAAAGGCCGGGAGGTACCATGGAAGCAGCAGTCAGGTGAAGAGGCACAGTGTCCTTGGTAAATCTTCAGAGGACCTCTTTACACATCAAGAAAAGAATGAGGGCAACATATGTACAGATGTGCTTGATACAATCGGTGTATGGGTTGCTATAAGTTGTAAGAGCCCCCAATAAAACGATCTTTTAATTAAAAAAATAAAACATAAAAGAATCGCACACAAGTTGAAAAGCAAGGATGTCATTTGGATGACTCAGGGGGACCACCAGACCCAAACCAGCCTCTCTTTAATATCCTCGTACCTATGTGGAAGCTGGACGTTGGATAAAGAAGATGGAAGAAGAATCGGTGCATTTGAACTACAGTCTTGGGGAAGACGTTTGTTTACTTGTTTAATTGGATAGAATTGATAGCAGCCATTGAAGCGGCCAGAGGGTTTGTGTTACTCGGGAAAGGACAGGAAGGTAAGGATGGTTGGACAACTTGAAGCACCTAATCCGTGCCCCTGAATTGTGTGTGTAGACACTCTTGAATGGTGTATGCTCCACTGTGCATATTGTCAACAAAAATAACAACAAATGAAATTAATTAATGCAACACTGTATGGAAGCCACGACGCACGCAGTATGGATCCTGGGGAAGGACCGTGAAATGGGGCTGCCTGGTCTCCCTCTCCGACTCAGACGGCTTCCTGTTCTGACCCCAGCCAGCAATGGCACGTGGAGCAGTCAGGCTGAGCCCAGTTTCCAGCTGAAAATTGCACATGATCCCATGTGAGACTGGGGTGCACAACGTTTTCTAGGCAGGGAGGCCAGGGTAAGGATAACTGAAACCAGGCATTGGGGGCAAAAGTACACAGGAGCGACTGTGCATACTGCTTTATCTCCTCCTCTGTTCTCTTCACAAGAGCATTTTTTGATGTTGCCCACTCTGCAAGCACATCGTTTTCAAGACAACTTAATAGCCAGGCTTGTAGACAGGACCAATAGGATGTGATTCTTTTTCCATCACTATACATTCAAAGGGGCTTCCCTCCAAATATCTCACGATTCAAATACTACTGCCTTACACACCACTTTCATATGAAAGTTGTTTGGGGTCTTCTTCTGCCGTTAGGAATTGTTCCGAGGCTGGGATCCCAGATATGAGTGCGTCCAAAGTTCGAACAACTCAACCACCCACGTTACACAGTGTGTCCCAGGTTCCATGATGCATGGTCATCAGAGAAGAGTCATTAAAAAGGTTTTTTTGTTTTGTTTTAAGTAAAGGGGGACAAAGGAGACCTGGATTTGCATCTTGCACTTGCTTTGGATTTGATGTCGTTAAAAAGTCCATCCACCTGTGCCTGATCCAAGCTCCAGACTCCAGTTCCTGGCGTCCCTTGGCAAGCTGAGTTCATGGTCCTTAAGATATGAACCTCACCACGGCCTCTCAACTTCCAGCTTTGCGTCCCTTGTTTGCCCCCTAAGAAAGCTCTGATGGAGACCCTCTTCTCCGGAGGGTGGGCTGTGCAGGAAGGAGTGGAGCAGCACCCCTCCACGTAGCTATTTGTGCAAGGTGCCAAGTCGCCAGATAAGCCAGACGGGGAAGAATCCGTTCCCTCCCTCTCAGATCCTCACATACCTGGCTGCAGCAGAAAGCCGAGAGCGTGCTTGCTTTCCTTGTAACTTCATAGGCCTCTCAGGTCCTCATGTGTGCACATCTGGGAAAGATGCGTGTGCCCATCGATGAGGTAACAGAGCAGACGTGATGGATCCCAGATGTTGAACATGGCAATCTGCCTTCAACTTGCAGGATCACGACTGGGAACAAATGTATAGATTCACTCCACTTATTCTTCTATGTGAAGCTGATGGAAAATCAATCGATCAGTTCAAGCAAAGGTCACGGAGATATTTTTCTTAAAAATACAAAGGGAGGGGAGAATTAAAATGAAGATGGGGTGCAAAATAACAGTGACTCCAAAACTCGCTGCCAATGAGTCAAGTCCAACTCACAGGGACCCCAGGACAGGGTAGGACTGCCTCTGTGGGTTGTTTCCAAGACTGTAACTGTTTAAAGGACCAGAAAGCCTCATCTTTCTCCAGCTAGTGGTTTCAAACTGCTGACCTTGTGGTCAGCAGCTCAATGTGTAACCCACCACATCGCCAGGGCTACTGATACCTTAACAACGAAGGCAAATATAATGAACTAGTGGACTGATGGTGGCCTAGTGATCTGTAATGCATGGTTCCGTTATTCTGGCTCTGTAAGCATTCAGTTAGAATTCTGGGTCAATCTCATTAGTCTTTATTAGTAATGTTGGTGCAATCGTACATTTCCAGATTTTACCTCTAAGGCAGCGGTTCTCAACCTTGGGTCGCAACCCCTTTGGGCGATGAACAACCCTTTCACAGGGGTTGCCAGATTCATAACAGTAGCAAAATTATAGTGATGAAGTAACAATGGAAATAATTTTATGGTTGGGGTCACCATGAAATGAGGAACTGCATTAAGGTGTCGTGGAATTAGGAAGGTTGAGAACCTCTGCTCTACGGGATTTACTCTTTTTCTTTTTTCCTTTGTTTACACTGCTAATAAACCGATGCAAAAGTTAATGCTGGTGATGAGACAGGAGACACTCGTGAGCTGTAGAAAGGGCATTTGTAAGCGACTGCTGCCGCCTGGTGGTTTGACTGAGAAGTGTCGGAAGTAAACTTCTGACCCATTAAGTATCCGAGCAATTCCATTTCTGTCATTTCATTTATTTGTATTTTAAAGCTTTGTCTTGTATTCAAAGAGCACACCAGCATCCTTAGCGCTGAAACAGAAACTCGTGATTTGTGCTGACAAAATGTTGCTACAGGTTTCATACATTGAGATCCTGGGTCACATACGGGGTCCTCCTGCAGTTCCCAGAATCTTGCGAAGTGCTGTTCCCCCTACGGGACATGAGCCGGGGCTTTCACAGGAGAGCCCGAGATAAAGGTATGATTGCACCTAGGGAGGAAGTTCAAGAAAGAAAGTGCACATTCCAGCGTTTGCTACAGAAAATTGTCACCTCCTGCCCTGCAGGCCATCACGCTCCATCCCTTTCTACTGATTTTCTTTTTCTCCACTGCGCTTGAGTGTGTATGTTTGCATGTGTGCATGTATCTATCTATCTATCTGCATGCTGATATAATTGAACACGTGTGTTGAATTTGTAAGTAAATACTCTAGGCGGAGCCCTGTTGGCATAGGGGTTCAGAGTTGCGCTGCCGTGTGAAAGGTCAGTAGTTCAAACCTCCAGTCGGTCTTTGGGACAGGGCGTGTGCCAGGTCAACACTTTCTGCACATGCAACTCGGTGACACTGACGACGTCCTCCCCATGGTACCCTCTCTACCATTATCCTGTGCTAAGTTATTCCTGCACCATTTAAAGAAACAACGTTTCGTGGTGCACTGGGGGCAGGTGTGCAGAGCAGGTCACGTTTCTGTTCCACGTTCCACACACAGCTCGTTGCATCTCATCGAATGCTGTCCCCTCAATGAAACCTCGCCTGCTCCCATCCCGCCCTGGGTGCCCTGTCCCCATTCCTCCTCCTGTCCTGACCCTTCTGAGCTTTGTCCTTAGGAGAGTGGCGCTCGTCTGCTCCCAACTGCCTGATCGCCTAAGGTGTTCACACCTCACTAGGGTCGTCTTATAACCCTGTCTGTTGTTGGCCTGGGCATTGAGCTGCGAGTCCACTCTGCGTTCAGTTCTGGGTCTGTGGGCTGTCTGGGATTTCTACCAGCCTCTACATGACCTGTAAGCCCGGCCTTTTATGATTATTATTTATGATTTCGCGTCTTAGTCCACGTTTTTCTCACACTCTATCCGGGACCTTCCCAAACTTGCATCTTCATTAGTTGATGTTTCCTGTGTTTACCGTAGCACCTTTAGGCTGTCACGGTGTCTTTCCTCAGCAGAAACAGGTTCCCTGACTCTCGTTCTAGCGCACTCCCCCAACCCCCCGTGTTTGCTTCTGTGGGAAGAAGAGAAGGGTTTTGTCCAGGGCAGAATGAGATGACTTCAAAGGTAATGGCACATCCATGCGTCCAAGGTTTGTTCACGGGCCAGAGTGGAGCCTATGAGGCCGTGTGCCGGGTTATTCAAGTATGATTGGTTCACAAAACGAGATCTGGTCAGCACCTCCCCAGCCCTGGAGGCCGGGCTGCAATTAGCCTGTGGAGTGGGAGCCAGATGTTGATTGGCTTTGCGAAGGGTCCCAGAAACCTAACTCCATTCTGCAGAGCACATGGAGCCCCAAGACCTCCCCCACCCCCACTTCCATGATTTGGAGGTTTCCAGAAAATCTGTCCAACACTGCTCCCGCACTTCTGACTGAGATTCGGGTCGGCTCACACCTTCAGTGAAGCAGGAGTCCTGACGCCTGACTCGGAACCGTGGACCCGGCGCCTTCAAGAACCCGAGCTCCCTGGGGGTCTCAGCTCAGGCGGAGGGCGGGATCGAGGATGAGGGATGGCCGGGCCTGCACAGCCCCTCACCAGATAAAGCCACCTCTCTGGTGACTCTCCTCCCAGGACTTCCTTTTGCTTGATGCGGAAGAGCAACCGAGGAAGACCTGAGCAACACGTAACACAGCAGATTCCGATCAAATATGGGTTTAAAGAAGGACCCCACCCTGGGAGGCAAAGCAAGCCCAGCTCCACTAGTTGATTGTGTTTCCCCTGTGGGTTTGTGGGAGCAGAAGCTGTTGGAGCAGCCAGTCTGTCCTGATCCCCTTTACCCACCAGCGAGCCTGCCACCCGCTTCTGTGGGTGGACAGGTTTGCCTCTGGGACCTTTGGGGGGGCACCTCTGGGGCCTTTGGGGGGCACTGCTCTTAGCTGTGGGAGTTCTGGGGGGTTTGCCACCACCTCAACTCCATGGCAATGACACACACACGCATCAGTTTCTGTTACGTTGGCGTCCCCTCGTGGTGGCCCTGTGGATGTCAGCGTAAACCGTGTTCTCTCCCGTTATCCAACCCTATGCTAAAGTTTCTGCTCCAGGGTCTCCAAGGATCAGGCCAATGTAGGCTTTACTGAGCCAAAGGCTTGCTCAGCCCCACCCTATATGGCTTCTCTTGCCGCCTTAAAGGTTTGTGTTCTGTGTGCCAGAAGAGGACTCCTTCATTAGAGTTGCAACCTTGAGACGCTGTACCCTAACCTCCTGGCCACTTCTTTTCTGGCGGCCTCGGCTGAGAGTGTCCCTTTTGTGAGTATTGTAGTCAGCCGTCATTTCTATCGACTTTGTCTCCAAGAGTTACTTTTCGCCAAGGCCCCGGCACCGTCTTCCTGCCACCCAAAGAGCAATTCGATGGGAAGGACAAATCAAGCGTGGTGTCTCTAGCAGAGGTCCCTCTCTTTCAAGATGGAGCACACACAGCACGTGCAATGGACTAAAGCACACACACCACACAGCACGTGCATGGACTAAAGTACACACACCACACAACACGTGCATGGACTAAAGCACACACACACACACCACACAGCACGTGCATAGACTAAAGCACACACACACCACACAACACGTGCATGGACTAAAGCACACACACACCACATAACACGTGCATGGACTAAAGCACACACATACCACACAACACGTGCATAGACTAAAGTACACACACACCACACAACACGTGCATGGACTAAAGTACACACACACCACACAACACGTGCATAGACTAAAGCACACACACACCACACAACACGTGCATGGACTAAAGCACACACACACCACATAACACGTGCATGGACTAAAGCACACACATACCACACAACACGTGCATAGACTAAAGTACACACACACCACACAACACGTGCATGGACTAAAGTACACACACACCACACAACACGTGCATAGACTAAAGCACACACACACCACACAACACGTGCATGGACTAAAGCACACACACACCACATAACACGTGCATGGACTAAAGCACACACATACCACACAACATGTGCATAGACTAAAGTACACACACACCACACAACACGTGCATGGACTAAAGTACACACACACCACACAACACGTGCATAGACTAAAGCACACACACCACACAACACGTGCATAGACTAAAGCACACACACCACACAACACGTGCATGGACTAAAGTACACATACACCACACAACACGTGCATGGACTAAAGCACACACACACCACATAACACGTGCATGGACTAAAGCACACACACACCACGCAACACGTGCATGGACTAAAGTACACACACCACACAACACGTGCATAGACTAAAGCACACACACACCACACAGCACGTGCAATGGACTAAAGCACACACACCACACAACACGTGCATGGACTAAAGTACACACACACCACACAACACGTGCATGGACTAAAGCACACACACACCACATAACACGTGCATGGACTAAAGCACACACACACCACACAACACGTGCATGGACTAAAGCACACACACACCACACAACACGTGCATAGACTAAAGTACACACACCACACAGCACGTGCATGGACTACCACCATCACTCAAGGGGGCTTCTCTGCTTCCCCCTTCTTGTCTCTCCTAGGGAATGCCCACCCTGCTGTTCAGGTGCACACGTCTGGCTGGGGTCAGTAGGCATGCTGGGAGGGGGTCGCACTGTCTGAAGCATAGCCAGGGAAGGAGCAGATCCTGGGACAGGTGATGGGTAGGAGGAACTCAAGAAGATGGGCACAGTGGTTCTCAGCCTTCCTCATGCTGCGACCTTTTAATACAGTTCCTCATGTTGTGGTGACCCCCCAACCGTAACATTATTTCCACTGCTACTTCATCACTGTCATTTCGCTACTGTTATGAGGAACAACCCACAAGTTGAGAACTGCTAGTCTGAAGGAGCTTGGTTTCTTACCCCCTCAGAGTTCCAGGGCTTGAGCATTGTACCCAGGTAGTGGTGGTTCTGACAGGGGCAGTGGCAAGTAGCTAGTCAGGAGGAGATTCGAACCCCCGACGTTACACCGAGTGGGCACCAGCACCTCACAGCTTTTGGTGGGATTAATTCTCCTCTGTTCCTCCCACTCTTCTGCTCTTTGTGCCCCTCGGACTCTGGGGAGGTCTTGCTTACACAGGTCCCCTAGGCCTCGGGCATGAGGCTGGGAGGGGTGAGTGCGTGGGTAGTTAAGGGAAGTAAGACTGGGGCACGCGATGATTTGTGCAGGACTACTGACAAGGTTGGCCGTTCAAATCCACTCAATGGAGTCCTAAGAGTAAGGCTTGCTTCCACCGAGATGATAGCCAAACACTTTATGGGGTGTAGTGATTACGTAAATAGTTACCGCCTTTGAAACTCACGGCAGCAATTCTACCCTGTCCAACATGGACTCAATGGCAGTGAGGCTTTATATGCATAATTTGATAGTCTTAATAGTGTGTCTTATGAATCCAAGTGTCTGAATCAATGAAAGCTCTTTGATCTCACTGTCTCACAGCAGTGGCGGCTACTGCTTAAAACAACAGCTGAATGCTTTTTGTTTACCCTTTGCTTGGGATTAGGCAGAGGTTGACAGCTATTCGGAGTTTTTCACTGAACAATCTCTACACTTTCTAATTCGACTTGAGGCAGACTAGCAAAGGAAACTTCTTTTTTTCAGCAGCTGAATGACCTGCCTCTCCCCCCACCCCCATCTTGGAAAGTCCCACTAGTGAATGATTTTAGAATGTACTCTCATGTACCCAGGTTCAGGGCACTACAATTAGTTTAGACTATTCTTGGATATATTGTTTGTTTTGATATTGTTCTTTTTGATGCTGCCATCTGAATAATGTAGTTGCTGTTGCTATGGTAACCAGGATGTTATGGCCAATTCTGGTATTGTTTCTTTTATGAGAAGGAATGTGCCTTGTGATGCATGCTTGCTCCTCTTGTACCCTGTAATGCTCCCTAACTTAAAGAATAGCAGCATTGATTTTGTCTTCTGCTTCTATCAACGCTATGTCTGAGACAAAGGATAAATGAGATTTTTGCCTTAATGGACGGACTGAAATGACGACTCGGAGCTGCAACCAAAGAATCGCTTTTAGATCCTAGCAGCCCGGTTAGAACAGACTAAAGACTCTTCTAAATAATCATTACAGTGGCTGCTATTTATTCGAGCCCATAACAAACTCATCCACGGCAATCCCCCTGAAGTACCACCGCTTATTGCACTTCTTCCCTGTGTCGCCTGTGTCCGTTGCGCCTGCTGGCCTAACCCTCCGCACGGTGTCCCTGGGTGGAGGCTGCCTTCTGGTGTAAACAGGTGCTTATTCCAGCCCAGTGGTGCCCAGGGCGCCGGACTCTGAAGGGTGCCCCTGCAGAAGGGTGAGAGACGCTCTGTTTCCTTTCCTGCAACAGGAGGCCTGGTGCTGCCGTGGGTACTCGCGGGGCTGTGAGCCACGTGGTTTGCTATGAGTTCGCGTTGACTCCATGTCAATGCGTTTGGCGACATCCACAACACCTAGAAGAGTTCTGGAATCCTCTTGCTGCTCCATAAGCATAAATAGTCACCTGATAGGCACAGTGGCTGTAAAGAGGTCTAGTGGAGACCTAAAGTAGATGAACAGATTCAACAAGAAGTGATTACAAGGAGCATCGTCAGAGAGTAGGTAGACCTGGAAGGTGGAGAAGATCTGAGCTGTCGTTGCTCGTGATGCATGGTCAAGGGCATGTGAGCAGTGGTCCTGCTAGCAGATTGATCCACAAAGCCCTGCCGGGGAGTGGTGGGGGCGAGCATCCCCCTCAGAGGTTAGGCTAAGGACTACAAATCTTGTCTGGGGCCATGTGTGTCGCTAAATTGATTTTAAAGATGGTTAATAGACGTTACCAGGCAACTGGGACTTTAGACTCTGTTCTCTGAAGGTGCACACCATCCTTCATAAGCCACCCTAGAAGACCTCGATGTGGAACCCCCTAAGTGAGCTCGGCTCTACCTCAAAGTCACCTGCAGCCCTTGGCTGGCACTCCAGAGTGTAAGAAGATGTTTGCTGAACCAAGGGGCTAGAACTGGCGACGCTCAGATTGGTGTGGAGCTCAGACTTTGAGGATGCCCACTGCATGGTGGCCTGGGATGACCACACACTTACTATTGTACTGCCTGCCTTGCTCTATTAAAATATGTGTTGATCTGATAGGCCTGGTTCTGCCACTGCTAATGAATATTATGAAAGGTTTTGCCATAGTACCAACCCCATTTTTGTGTAAATAATGTCCAGTCACTTAAGAGTTTAGTCTGTACAAATCAATGATTTATGTATTGTGGTGCATAGACAGCTTATACTTACATAACCTCCTTTTTGCAACTGTGTCTTAAATTCTATACTATTGACTAAATTAATGATGCTATCACTATAATTATCTTATGTCCCCAGGAGATGATTGATAATATTCTCTAACATAAAATGACAATCATGTATCTAAGTGAACCATATATGTGTATGTGTGTATATGTGTGTGTGTGTGTGTGTATGGATATCACACTTAATTCTAGCCCCACTCTAAGAACAATTCCTTCTTATGACATGGCCCTGCTTGACGTTTACCCTCATGAAGAAATTACTGAAGATGTGGGTGCTATAGCAAAGTGTGATGACGAAACTAGATGGTGCCCAGCTCTCAGAAAGAACAGTGTCTGGGGTCTTAGAGGCTAGTCTCCAAACAAGCAGCCATCTAAGTGAAGCGTCAACTAAGTCCACATGGATGAAGCACACAGCCTGTGGGATCCAAGGATTGTACATAATGAAATCCAAATCCAAAAGAGAGCGTGGTATCGAACTTAAATTGTGAACACCTGGTTTGCAGAAGGCTGTGGATGAGAGTGGAGGCCCACAATCCACTGCTCGGGTCCACACATAGAGGAAGCCTCCAGGGAATCCCTGTGACCACAATGAAGGGGTGTGAATCACAGAGACGATCATAGGAGATATAGTTAGGTTATAATGTAATATCTTATTTAATTTCCTTTTGACCCATTAAAAAAGTTGTTTCAGCGTAAAAAAAAAAGTGAAGTGGAAATACAGGTGAATTAAGCCTCTGGTGAGTCTCCTCTGACCCCCGAGCAGGGATGTGCACAGCCTTGCTATCGTGCAGAGA
This sequence comes from Tenrec ecaudatus, assembly GCF_050624435.1. Taxonomy (NCBI): domain Eukaryota; kingdom Metazoa; phylum Chordata; class Mammalia; order Afrosoricida; family Tenrecidae; genus Tenrec; species Tenrec ecaudatus. Next base: position 49,063,439 of record NC_134538.1, on the reverse strand, counting down.
GCATCGGAGAGTGGATTATGAGATGTAGTTAGGTTAAAACTTAACACCTTATTATGTAATCTAACTTTGACCCATTTTAAAGTTGTTCTAGGTTTTAATATTCTCCACGTTCTTTTTTATTAAGGGTTTCCTCTATTTGCTATTGTTGTTTACTGCTCGGTTTCTTTTTTGTCTTGTATGTTCTGCGATAAATGAATCCAGGATGGGCGACTCTATAGAAACGCTCACGGGATTCGTGGCTCCTTGGAAGTATGGCAGGGAGGTTGTGGGGAGACGGGGAGCTCATAGCAATGAGTACAAGACAGAAGAAAATGTCCTCAAATTGATTGTAGTGATGAACCCTTCTTGATACCATTGCACTACTAAATCGTGTAAGTGGATTGGGTTCCAGTAAAACAGTTTAAAATAAATTGTGTGTGTGTGTGTGTGTGTGTGCGTGCGTGCAGAACCTTGGCTGAAGCCTAACTTCAGTTTGCTCTTGCATCTGTGGTCCCAGGTGGGCAGGGCAGGGGTTGATCTAAGAACTGTGCAGGCGGCTCTGGCTCTGGCGTGGTGCCAAACCACTCAGCAATCAAGGTAAAGATTACTTCCATTTTTAAATTTTTTAAATAAAATTAATAAGGTTTTAAAAAAGAAACCATGCTATCAGGAGCCCTGGTGGGTAGCCCAGTGGTTAAACACTCCACTGCTACCCGACACGTTGACGGTTCGCACCCACCATCTGTTCTGTGGAAAGAAACCCCTGAGAGCTGCCCCATAGAGACTGCAGGCTCACAAATCGACGGGTTGGTCAGTCTACCTGGGTCACTCCGAGCACTAGCTGCGCCGCTTGCGGTCCATGGAGGGCAGCAGAGGACCGGACGTGACCAGGTTAGAAAGCAAGCTCCCAGCCAGGAGGTATGCAGGCTGGCAGCAAAGCAGCATTTCCAGGAGCTCCGGTGATTCTGACTGCGCTCTGAGTAGCCAGGCTGCATGGCAAGCCCGCTGTGGTTTCACCAAAATAAAAAGCAAATTCACTGCCCTCTAGTCAATGCTGACTCACAGTGACACCCTCCCCAGTGGGTTTCTGAGACTATAACTGTTTATAAGAATAGAAAGCCCGGCCTTTCTCCCCTGGAGCTGCTGGTGGTTTTGAACTGTCAGCCATGCTGACCACAGCCTAATGCAAAATCACTATTCCTCCACAAGGGCTCACAGAGACCTAATGCAGCATCTTCATCTGACTCGGTGTCGCTGTCTGACTAGTCAAGCGCCTGACGTTTTGGAGGAACCACTTGTGTGGGGACACCTATCTCCCTGGACGGTGGCAGTGGTATTCTTGTGGCTAGGCAAATACCTGGTAAACTTTCATTCTGACTCACGGCGACCCTACAGGACAGGGTGGAACTGCGCCCACAGGCTTCCAGGCAAGGCTGTCATCTTGGAGGAAATAGGCAGACACAGGGGCTGGAGGGCTCGAACCAGCGATGTTTCAGTGAAACCACGGTGCAACAGGATGCCGATCAACTTTGAAGAATATGGTATTTGTCACCCACCTTGGCCAAGATCCTGTGCTTGATTTTGCTCAAAGAGAAGACTGAGCCCTGAGTCCTGGCGCATGGAGCGCAGGGCCTACAAACCCCGGGCAAGACCCCGGCCAGGGGAAGCCCCTGGAGATGCGCAGGGGAAGCATCCCGCGTGTGCAAAGGGCAGGGGCGACCCACTGGGCGCTCCCTGGACCTGTGAGGCATGTGTGGCCTCTTCTTCAGGGTGAGCACATCCAAGCTGAGCGAGCAGTGGTTCACCTGGCTCCCAGGCCACTGGCCTCGGACACCCACGCGCTTCCCCGAGAACTCCACGCAGTCCCGCATCCCTTGCTAAAGCACGCGACCCCCAGGCCCCGCGGGGTGGGAGTCACAGTTGGGCGAGAGGGCAAAGGAGGTCTGCTCCACAGGGTCTCTGAGGCTGTTTGTCTCTGTGGAAGTAGATGGCTGCTTCTCTCTCCTGCCGAGCAGCACACAGGTTCGAACTGCCGTCCTTTGGTTGGCAGCCAAACCCACGTATGTCCCCTTGAGCTACCCTGGCTCCTCTCCAAGCACGTTTGTTATTCGGGTCTGCCAAGTTGGTCCTGTGACTTCCTCTCAACTTTTGCTCTCTCTGAGCCCATTGTTGCCACCACTGTGTCCCGGCATCTCCAGATGTCCTTCCTCTTGTCACGGTGCGTCCACTTAGTGATGTTCTTTCCCAGGAGTGGGCTCTCTCTCAGCCAAGGTATGTGAGACTAACTCACGGCCTGGCTTTTAAGGAGCATTCTTGCTGTACTTCCTACAAAACAGATTGTGTTCTTCTGGCAACCCATGGGACTTCCAATATTCTTGGCCAGCACAATCATTCAAATGCGTGGATTCTTCGTCAGTGTTCCTTAGTCAATGTCCAACTTTGACAGGCATGAGACGATGGAAAACACCATCAGGTGTGCCTTAGCCTCAAAGGAGCGCCCTTATTACTCTTCCGTACTTTAAGGGGTCTTGTGTGGCAGACTTCCCCAATGCAGAGTCATTTTATTTTAGTTTATATCTTGACTGCTGCTCCCATGAGCACTGATTGTAGAGCCAAGCAAGATGAAATCCTCGACAGCCTCAATTCTTTCTCTCTTTATCATGATGGTGCCTGTGCTCCACTTGTGAGAATTGTAGCTTTCTTTACACTGAGTTGTAATCCACGCTGAAGGCTGCGATCCCTGATCTTCATCAGCAAGTGTCTCAGGTCCTGCTCACTTTCAGCAAGCAAGGTCGTGTCATCTGCACGTCGCAGGTTGTTAACAAACCTTCCTCTAGTCGTGATGCCACGTTTTCCTTCATATAGCCCAGCTTCTCGGATTACTTGCTCAGTGTATCGATTCAGTAAGTATGGTGAGGCAGTGCAGGCCTAACACACACCTCTCTTGATTTTAAAACATGCGGTATTTCCTTGTTCTGCTCACACAACTGCCTCTTGGTCCGTGTACAGATTCCACCTGAGCACAATTAAGTGCTGGAGTTCCTATTGCGATCCGCACAGCTGAATGCCATTGCATAGTTAACAAAACACAAGTAAACGTATTTCTGGTCATCTCTGCTGTCAGCCAAGATCTGTCTGACGTCAGCAATGATCTCTTCTGTTCCACATCCTCTTCTGAATCTAGCTTGAGCTTCTGGCAGCTCCCTGTTGATATCCTGCTGCAACCGTTGTCAGCTTGATCTTCAGCAAAATTTTACTTGCATGTGATACCAATAATATTGTGCTAGAATTCCTGTACTCTGTTGGATCACCTTTTATGAAATGAGTACAAATATGGATCTCTGCCACCTGGTTGGCCAGGTAGCTGTCTTCCACATTTCTTAGCATAAACTAGTAAGTGTTTGATCAGCATGTTGAAAGACTTCTATTAGGATTCTGCCCATTTCTGGAGCCTTGATTTTCACTAATGCTTTTAATGGACGTTTTCTTTCAATCGGTTCAGCATTGCAACTCAGGCTTCAATGTGTCCTCTAGTTCTTTCAGCTTAAGACGTGCTGAGTGTGTTCTTCCTTTTAATTGTCTAACTCTAGGTCTTTTCGCATTGAATTATAATACTCTGTCTTCTCGAGCTGCCCTTTGAAATTTTCTGTTCAGCTCTTTGACTTCATCAATTCTTCCATTTGCCTTAGCTACTTTGGATCACGTTTCAAAGCCTCTTCTGACACCCACTTAGAGATTTCTTTGCTGTATTTTTAATGAATGTAACCGTTAGATTTTATGTCAACTTGAACCTGTGTGGAAATGTATGGAATCCAAACTGTCCATCAGGTGGTAGCCTGGGGCCTCTTTGGAGGTGTCTTCTTTTTGGAAGAAGCGGTCAGAACTTCTCCTCGGCCCGGCCCTTCACCTTCCTGCTTGCTGGGTCTCTGCACTGTTCTGTGAGTCAGACGAGGGCTCTGGCTAACATCAGACCCATGGACTTGAGTTGGACTCGGCAGGGGCGCCTTGATATAAAAGTAAATAATTTATATAAAGGGTTTTTTAACTTTTCAAATAACTTTATGATTAAAGTGGATTATTTTAATCATTTTATTGGAAGCCCTTACAGATATTATAACAATCCATAATTCAATTAAAACAAGCATAATTGTACAATAACTGCCACTGTGTTCAAAACATTTTCTTCTTCTTGAACTCTTTGACATCAGCTCCCTTTAATCCCCTCCCTCCCCCATCCTACCCCGGAACCCTTATTCTTATATTATAAATAATTATTATTATTATATGTCCTTTTTATATCTATATGAGTGTTGATGGCTTGGGTTTTCTAGATAACCCAGCCTAATACAATGACCTTTTGCTTTCTTCATGTATGATGCTCTGGATATCCCGAAGTTTATCGAGTCTTCTGTCACTAGTGCCCAATGTATCTTCACCTCTGTGCTTGAGACGGTCACTAAATACAGGTGCTATGTCATATTTTGGCTCTTGTGGACTTGATTTCATGTTCTTCAACTTGAACTCGAACTTACATATGAGGAGTTGATAGTCTCTTCCCAGGCTGTCCCTCGTCTTGTTTGGGCTGCTGATATTGAGCTTCCTCACCGTCGCTTCTCACAGTCAACTTGATTTCTGTGTATCCCATCGTCCACATGGATAGTTGCCATTTGTGTTGTTGAAAAAAGGTATTTGCAGCGGAGAAGTCGTTGGTCTTGCAAAATTCTGTCATGTGATCTCCAGCTTTGTTTCTATCGCCAAGGTCATATTTTCCAACCACTGTTCCTCCTCTTCATTCCCAACATTTACATTCCAATAACTAATAATCATCAATGTGTCTCGACAGCATGTTTGATCAATTTCAAACTGAAGAAGTTGGTAGGATTCTTCTATTTCTTCATCCCTAGCTTTAGTAGTCCATATATAAATTTGAATAATGATTTCATTGATGAATGTCCGTGTGTGTGTATAGACAGCCTATATCCGTGTACTTCAAGACAGCTCTAGAAATGTCCTTTTTGACGATGATTCTGATACCATTCTTCTTGAATTTATCATTCCTGGCAACAGCACCTCATAGGATTGTCTGGTGGAAAATGGCCAGTAACCAGATTGTTTTAGCTCACTAGTATCTAGAATACATATCTTTGTGCACTCCATTTCATATTTGACAATTTCTAATTTTCCTAGATTCATTCTTCATACATTCCACAACCCAATTATGATGAGATGTTTACTGCTGTTTCTTCTCGCCTTGTCATTCCTATAACCAAATGGAAGTCCCCAAAGTTTTACTCTGTCCACACCATTATGGTCAAGTCTACTTTGAGAAGCCACCTCCTCCTCAGTCCGATTTTAAGTGCCTTCCAGCCTGAGGGACTCGGCTCCTCGCGCTCTCTGACAGTGTCCTGCTGCCGTCCGGGAGACTTAGTATCTGGCAGTGTCCTGATATCCAAAAGGTGTTCAGTGATTCATTCCTCCGAAGTGGAGACCCTACTTCTTCTTCAGCGTCTAAAGCTGTTCACGTTGAATGACCCTGATGGTATTTACAATGCCAGTGACATAGCTTCCAGCATCACAGCAACAACAAGCCACCACGGTACAACAAACTGACAGGTGGTAATGCACATGAAGGATCAGTGATTTATTGACTCATTTAACCTACATTCATTGAGCACCTCCTGTGTACCTGGCCTTGTGCCAGCCTAGATGTATCAGAGTTTGTCCTTTTCAGAACTGACATATGAAAACTTGGCAGGCTTCCATGTCATGCCTCAGGAGGATTTCAAAAACCTGGATTCTAGTGAGGACTGACCCCGACTCTCCCACAAAGCCCTTAGGGTGCTGCCTCTTGACCAGGGAATACAGGACATCTCCTTTGAAATGTATACTTGAAGATTGGATTACTTTGTGTCCATATACCAGTGGTTCTCAATCTTTCTAATGCCGAGACCCCTTAATATAGTTCCTCAGGTTGTGGTGACTCCCAACCATAAAATTATTTTTGTTGCTACTTTATAACTGTAATTTTGCTACTGTTATGAATCATCATGGAAATATCTAGTATGCAGGATGTTTCCATTGTTACAAATTGAACATAATTAAAGCATAGAGATTAATTACAAAAACAATATGGAATTATATATTGTGAAATATTTATTTCTAATTACAAATCAATTACATTTTGTCTTGAAGCATGGTGTAGCATGGGTAACAGTCTTCACACAGGGTACTCATATGTGGGCAGATCTGCATGTGGATGGACCCGCCTGGAGACGGATAGAGGAGTGGTGTCTCAGTTCCTAAGGTCATTGGAGATATGTTTTCCCATGCTCCATATGTTCTAGAATCTAGAACATAAGGGCCCAAATTCATTTCTCTTCTGCCCCTGGGTTAGTCTGGGTAAACTAGAGAAACAAATTCATAAACACACATATGTGTATAAGAAAGAATTTTATATATAAGAGGAATTGAACATTGAGAAAACATCCCAACCCAGTCCAGTCCAAGTCCATAAGTCTGATATTAACCCATATGTCTGATACCAATCTATAAAGTCCTCTCCAGACTCACGAAACACATGCAATGAAGCCAAATGCAGGATGATCACAAGCCAGTGGGTAGAAAGTCTTTGGGTCCAGTGGTGTTGTCAGCATCTCAGCACTGGCAGGGGTCTCTCTGTGGCTTCTCCAGCTTCAGAGGTCTGGTTGCGTCCACGTGGTTTGTCTTCTGCAATGTCTCCCAGGGAGTAGCAGAGAGAGAGGTGTCTTCCGCTTCCAAGGAAGAAGTACCAGAATTCTCAGGAGAAGGCTATGCCCACACAGAAGTCTCATTGGCTATCTCCAGATTGACAGCCTAGACTCCACCCCTACACTCTTAATCCTTAAATTGACACCAGATTAGGTGACGGCCACATCCCCTAATCAAAAAATTACTCAGCGACCCCTAGTAATTAGGCTTTTGTGCTATAGCTAATAATCAAGGCGGAGCCCTGGGGAGAGTAGCGATTACCGTGTCGGGGTGCAATCTGCATGGTCGTTAGTTCAAAACCACCAGCAGCTCTGCGGGGGGAAAAAAGACTGGGCGTTCTACTCCTGAAACAGTTACAGTCTCAGAAACCCACAGGAGTCGCTATGTGTCCACCTTGACTCACTGGCAGTGAGTTAAGTTTGGGCTGTCTGCTTTTACAACCCCCCTGAATCATCGCAGAGCTCCCGGGGGTGGGGGTGCAGGGGCACTGGACTAGCGTTTCTTCCGTCCCCTGTGAATGTCTGGATGTGTGTGCACGCGCACACCCACACGCACTCACTAGTATGAGATCTGACACCATGTCATCCCACAGGATGAAAAAAATGAACAAAGGACTTGAAATCTCACCTGTAGGTTTTCAGAGCAGGTATGGGCTTTAAAGTTCATTTTGTGTTGTGCAAAACTGACCTAAACTGTAGTCCTACAGGTAAAAAAAAATTTTTTGCAAAAACTGTTTTGTTTTTGAAGATTTTTTACTAAAGACAGCAGTCATCTTAAGAGAAAATTCAAGTTCTAATGCTGAAATCAACGACGGTGAACACATGCCCTGAGATTTCTCCTCTGCAGGTCGATCACTTCTGTTTAAAAATGAAACAAATCACCAATTACCTAATCCCGGCCACCCCCGTGCAATACATTTAAGGCTAGACACTTCAAAAAACAGCCCATTCTGTTTTCCATTCTGCTTCTGCCCTCCCCCAACTTGTTGGATGACCTCACCTGATTTTTATATAGAAAATTGAGTCCATCTGGAGGTGCCCCCTCCACCCCCTCATCTCCACATGCATCTGATCCTGGGAACCCTCACACACACACACACACACACACACACACACACACACCGTGTCCCCTCCTAGGGTGAGAAGCAGCAGCCCATTTCTTCTCTTGGCAGCTAATGCTCCTGGCCTTGACAGACACCCCAGAAAGGGGGCACCTCCCTCCCTACAGGCAGAAAACAACCAAATGTTCCATAACAGGTCCCAACCCATTTCCCAAAGCCCTCATGGTCCAGAAAAGACCTTGAGCCTCTTTCCTACCCCCAAGGTGGTTGATAGGATTCATGACACCCGATCAAGTGCTCCCAGGGAAGCAAGAGGGGCTCCCTCCCTGGGTCCCCACCGGCTGTAAAACCTAAAGAGGAACAAGTTGCCTCAAAGTTCAAGCACTGGTTCTTTTAACAATACACTTTCAAAAAAAATTTTTGGCTGCTCTCTTCCAGTTCTTATGAACCTGGCCACCCCTCACCGCCCTGAGGGAAAAGGTGTCCCCGTAGGGAGGACACAGTCCCATGGGCACCTAAGCCATGTTAAGTGCCACCTTGCTTCTTTGCTTGGGCACCTTGATCAGGGCACAACCTACACAACTCTCCATAGCACTCCTGTGCACTCTTTTGGGGGTATTTTAGACGCTTTATGTTTTTCTGCTTTCTCCATTTTTGCCCCTATCAACAGCTTTTTAAAAAGTCAATCTTTTGAAGGATTCTTATACCTTACTTTCATGTTTCCAGTACTTATTTAATGAATTCCCTACATTTATCATCAAAGTATTAGATTTAACTCTGAGATGCCTTACTTTCACTTCACTGTGCTTTAAAAATAGATCTTAGAAAACTTGGTCCACAGGGATTTGTTAGGAAAATACATAAACCAATCCAACCCCCTGCCATTGTGTCAATTCCAACTCATCGTGATCCTATAGGCCTACAGAGGGCTTTGTGCTGCCTGAGTGAGGTCAATTGTGGCATAGAGCCCTGGTGGGATAGTGAGTTACACACTGGGCTGCTAACTGTAAAGTCAACAGTTCAAACCCACCAGCTTATCTGTGGGGGAAAGGTGAGGCTTTCTACTCCTGTAAAAAGAGTTACAGTCTCAGGAGCCCACAGGGGAAGTTCTTCCCTGGCCTGTGAGTCAGAACCAACTCCATGTCAGTGAGTTAGTTTTTGTCCAGAGGCAAAGAATGAACAGAGACTTAGTTGCTAAACTTATGGAAGTAGCAAACTGGGTGAATGGATTAAGGATCATAAAATACTAAATGCTAATCTAACCTTATTTGCTTGAATTAAAAATTATATTTTGTGAAAAGATAGGGTTTTGTCTCCTTTGTTCTCTCCCATGCCTTCCAAGGATAAGGTAATTGAAAAGGATGCTCCTAATCTAAGCTAAGGCTGAGAAGCAGACAGACACTCCCCGGGATAATCAAACACAGGAGACTCCCCGGCATCACATGGGTCTGATATGTTTCAGACAGTCCACCTGGACACCAGATGACCATAATGGCCTTTTCCCATCCCACCCCCAGGAGCTGAAGCCCCTGACTCCAGCAGTGTTGTGGCAGAACAGAGAAGTTCACTCCAGCAGCCTCGTCTGCAGATTGAAATTGCCCAGCCAAGGCCATGGCCAGGCAGGAGCTATTTCCAGAAGAAGATGAGGCGGGAAAGAAACAGAGGGGAGAGGTCCGAGGGCACCAGTGTCTGCTCGGGCTATTTTGAAAGGAAGGTGAGCACAGAGGAGGCACTGAGAAGACGCTGAAACGTACCTGTCCATACAGAGGGGAAGAGACAGGGTTTCTACTTCTGGAAACACTTACAGTGTCGGAAACTCACAGGGGCAAATGGCATCACCTCCATGGCAGTTGGTTATTTTGTTTTGTTTAGGGGGATCCATAGAGAGTGCCCCCAAACCTAGAAATGAGGCCAGTACTCACCAATGGTCCATGGAATGAACTGAGTAAATTAACTCCTTACCTACGCCTCATTCTTACTCTCCGTCCCTGTGATTCTGTCACTTGAACATGAAGTTGAGAGTGGAACTAGGCAGAGGGCACGCATCTCTCTCCTGCCCTCCCCAAACCTGCGTGAAGAAACAAAGAAATAGCAACGGTACGATTTTCTCCTGCGCCTCCTGTGGTGGACGCCTTCCTCTTCTAAGCGTTTCATTGGGAGTTGGATACAGGTTTACAGAGCAGATTGGTTTTCCATTCACTCGGCAACGCACACACATTTTGCTTCGTGTCATTGATCACAGTTCCCACAACAGACCTCCTGTTTCCAGTCCTCCTGTTGAACTTTGTCCTTGGGGAGAGGCCGCCCTTTTGAGCGCCAACGGTTGGTTGTTCTAAGGTGTGTGAGAAATGTTGAACTCTTAAGGAAAAATCATTTCATTGGCATCTAATTCAGATACTGTACACCCTAATAGTTCAACCGTGTTCAGAAGCGCTGTGCAACCACCACCACCATCAACTTCAGAACCTTTCTTCCTTCTTGTCCTCACTGTTGTTAGCTCCCAGTTCCCCAACCTCCCTGCCATGCCCCTAGGTAATGACTACTCTAGTTATCATCTCTATAGTTTTACCTACCCTGGATTTCAGACAGAGAAATCATACAAAACAAGAAACATGTAACAACCAAAACCACCACAAAACAAAACTGAGAAAAGCTTCAATCAAAGGCAGAGAGCATTAAAAACTGAAACAAGTTTAAAATGTGTGGCAATTTTAGCCTAACTTAACCTCGGCCCGAGTCAACTTCACAACACTCTTTGTCTGATAGCGAAGCTGTTCGCACCCGCTGGACTGTGGCCAGAGGGTCCTCACTGCGGGCTGGATCCATGTGGGGACCCTGCAAATGGATTTTGGACTTCCACTGTCGTCCATAGTCTTCTGCAAATGGGGTTTTCCGTGATTTAAGCTCTGATACAGTTCCCTTCTTTGGATTTGGAGTTTATGATGTACAATCCTTAGATCACACAAGCTGATGTGCTTCTTCCATGTGGACTTAGTTGATGCCTCACTTAGATGGCTGCTTGATGAAAGACAAAACTTTAAGACCCCCGATGCTATTCTTTCTGATAGCCAGACATCATCTTATTCCTTCACCACACTTTGCTATAGCACCTACATCTTCAGTGATCTCTTCATGAGGGTGAGTATTGAGTAGGGCCATATTATAAGAACTAATTGTTCTTAAATTAGGGCTACAATTAAGTCTGAGCCCCAATCCACTCATATAACTATGGTTGTACCTGTATGTCTCTGTTTCACGTTAAAGACACATGATCATTTTGTGATAGTGAAGAAATGTTCAGCTCTTGAAGGCAAAGAGAATGAGAGAAGAGATGACAGACTCCAGATGTCAATCAAATTTAGGAAAATAAAAACCTATTGAGTGGTGCTGATCTAGCTGAGCAGTGAAAACAGAAATTTCACTCCAGGGAAAGAAAAACTGCTTAGAAAGAAAACCGATTGTCAAACCTGAGTCTGGAGAGTTTCCAGAACAGGTATATGCAAAGAACTGGGTAGGTTGAATAGTAGAGAGTGAAAGCAGAACTGGTTTAAAATTAGAAAGCAGTCTGGTCCCAGATTATCATGCCCCATCCACGTGGCCAGGGAAACGACCCTGCCTCTTTTCGTAGAAGCTAAAAGCGGAGCATGCTGCCCTTGGCTCCGTGTAGACCCATGGCGGCCCCTTGTGTTACAAACTAGAACTGCTCCATAGACTTTCTTGACCAGGGTGCTCAATAAATTGATCGCAATCTACTAGTCGATCACACAAGTAGTGTGGGTAGATCGCATGACATTAAAAAAATAGACGTAAGCCTATCAGCAGTCTCGTCACTTAATTGACATACAGCACAGCCAATCAGATGCAATCTTAGGTGTCAGACGCATGCGCAAACAACTGCGCTAAGCGCAGCAAAACTGACAAGCTAAGTTACCGCCAATTTTTAGACCTTGGTTTATTTCTCTTAAATGTAAGAAAGGGTATCTAAATGAGTAGGGGGGGCTGCGGACCAAGTAAGAAGATAAAAACGTATCACTTTCAAACGGAATGGGAGATTTTGACTTTACAAGCCGGCATTCAGCTGAAGTCCAGAGCACATGAACAGTTCTGGAACTTACTCGCAGCGGGAAAGCACCCAAACATGAGAAAATGTGCTACCTCCTTGACTGCATGATTCGGCTCTGCCTATTGCTGTGAGTCAGCCTTTTCCCACAGAAAGATCATGAAGTCCACGCACCGTTCCACCATGACTGATGATCATTCGGAATGTGCTTGGGGCTGGCTGTCAGCAGCTACTGTCCGGACTGTGCATCCCTGGCTCATTCCATTCAATGCAAGTCCTCAGAGTGAACTCAGGTAATGACAAAAAATGACCATAGTTAATTGTGCTGTGTTGTGCAATATGGACTCATGTGGTTATGCAAGGTACATAAACATACATGTACATATAAAAAATTCTCAATGCATTTATAAATGTAATACATAAATTAATAAAAATAAGTATATGTTTTGCATTTTTGTGGTTGGTAGATCATCTTGACTTGATCATTTTCTAAGCTCGCTTGCTGGAAAAGCGTGAGCACCCCAGTTCTTGACTCTTACCTTTGTGGAAGCAGCTCGCACAACCTTTCTTCCAGGTGCTCTTAGGTGGGTGGGTCTGGGACAGCTGCCCTTAGCTTAGGAGTTGAGTGAAAACCCACCGCGCCATCAGGGACAATTTTGTAGAAGACAGAAAGTTTACTTTCCAGAAAAGTTGGACCGGAGAAGAGCTTTTCTTTCTTTCTTCCTTCCTTTTTTTTTTTTTTTTTTTCCAGATGTGGGTAAAACTTGGCCATGGCTGCTTCAACGTTTTTTATTGCCTTCCGCCTCTGTCTGCCTCCTAACTAGAATTTTCTTTTGTTTTGTTTTTTCCCCTTAGAATCCTTTACTAAATTCTCTGCACTGCCATTTCTTGATATTAAGGTGAATTTTCCTTTTCATTTTATTTTTTCCAAAAATGTTTTAATGCATATTTGAATAAGAATCTAGGAGAGACTACTGCAAATTGCTGGCCAGAAAATAATTTTGAATCACCACTGCCATCTTGCATTTTAAATATTTTTTTAATTTTATATATTCAGTCAAACTATGATTTAATGTACACTATTTCCTTATTCAGCTCTATATTATATATTACCACCCTCTGTATAAAATCATAACCTTTTCTATAATGATTTTATGATTAATTTTGCTTTTCTGATGTTGGGATTCTAAATCTTTATTTTTAAAAGCCTGATAGACACTTTCTTGTCATTTTGTTTATCTTTTCACATCAACCTCTTAGTTGTTACCACACAAAGTTGGGTTTTATGCATTAAGCCAATGCTTTGATAGAGGGGTTTAGTGTTAGGTTTATATTTAAAATTATTATTCAATTCCACAGAAAGAGGGCATGGTGGTATGTGGGGCTGCTAACCGAGAGGTTGGTGGTTTAAAGCCACTAGCTTCTGGACAGGAGAACGATGAGGCTGTCCGCTCCCATAAAGACTGACAGCCTTGGAAACCCGAGGGAGCAGCTCAGTGCTGTGGGGTCACTACGAGTCAGAACCGACTGGGCAGCAGTGGGTGGGGTTTGTTTGTTTGAGTTAGATGGCACAAGCCTTTGCCACCAACTGCTAACCTCCCACCGCCCCTAGGTCTGAAGCACCCAAGGAAACACATTTGGAAGAGCGCCCAAGCCCAAGACGGAGAACCAGACCTGTAGCAAAAGGCGTGGCAGTGGCCCACAACATATGAAGTGTTCATGAAGGGACTAGAGACCCAAAGAGGCCGTGGAAAATGGCCGTGCCAAGATTGGGGAGGCAAAGGAAAACTCAAAATATGGGCCTGGCGTGCCAAACTCTATTTCCCCCTGGGGGGTGTGCCAATTTCAGCAAAGGGAGTTAGGAAGGAGTGACGCTGAGCTAAGCTCTTGGCAGGCTAGAGGACCCGAGATCATTCTTGACATCTCCTTTCCCTCACACCACACCCCCTCACTTTCATCTAGACGACCTCTCTGGGTTTCATTCACTTCTGTCTACCCCCAGGACCACGGTGAGACCCAGAGTGGGGACAGGACATAGGCTGCGCATGGGACATACGCATGCGCACGGGTTAGAACTCGCCTCCTGACTCCTGGTGGAGGAAGCGTTTGCTCTCACCAGATCTGGCTAGCAGCACAACGGTCTGTTGGAGTGTGGACTGGCCTTTCTGGGAAGCTGCTCTCAGGGTTGGCTGTGGCACTTGCTGGGAAGCTGCCTGGAGGGTCCTGCGGAAACTTACTGGGAAGTTGCACCTGGAGGCACCAGCGGGGCTTGCTGGGAACCCTCCCATTGGGTGCTGGGCAAACTTGCCTGAAGCGGACTGGGACACTATAAGAACTCCCTAAGAAGTTTCCCATTGGGGTGTCCCTGAAACTTGCTTGGGTCACCCCCACTGGATGTTGCCAAATGCCCCCGAAGTAAGAAAAGAGGAAATCACAGAAGCCTTTGCCCAGCCAGCATTCTCCCCTGGCAAGCCTGGCTTTCAGAGACGTTGCCAGGCCCAGGCTCCTGGTATCCTAAAGCAGAGCAACAAGGGCGGCAAGGAGCGAGAGGATACATTGAGAAGGGGGGTGGAAGCGGCCCCCCAAAGCTGCAGTCAAGAACTCAAGCAGCAAATACTGCCTCGGGCAAATCAGTTGCAAAAGCCTCCTTTCCGATCTTAAAAAGCCATGCTGTCACTTCCACGGCTAAGATGCATCTGACCCGCGCCGGAATCCCTTCCAATTGCTTCGTGCAGAGCTGGTCGACGCATTGCCACTGTGGTGGCAGAGAAGAATGTGGAATACACCGTGAACTGCCAAATGTTTAGCCAAATCAGTCTTAGGAGGAATTCAACCAAGGTGTTCCTGAAAAGCACAATAACACACTTGGGACGCTTTAACAAAACTCACTGCCATTCAGTCTATTCCAACTCCTCGCCAGCCTGTAGAACAGAGTAGACTCGCCCCTGTGGGGTTCTGAGACTAACTCGTTAGGGTGTAGAAAAACCTCACCTTTCTCCAGAGGAGCGGCTGGGGGTTTCAAACTGCTGGTCTTGAGGTTAGCAGCTACTACACCACCAGGGTTCCTATGGACACATCATCAGGAAAGACCAATTGCTAGAACGGGACATCATGTTTGGTAGAAGGACATATGGGCTAATATCCGACTGGAGGACTTGATCTGGACTGGACTGGGATGTGTTCTCAATATACAATTGCTCTTTGCTAGAAAGCTCTCTTTTCCACATATGTCTCTGGATTTGTTTCTCTAGTCCACCCGGACTAACACACCACCCCTGCCATTGTTGTTGGGTGCCACCAAATCAATGCCAGCTCAGAGCCACCAAGGGGGCAGAAGAGAACTGCCTCATTGGGTTTTCTCCAAGTTGTATCTGACCAGGAGCAGATTGCCAGTTCTTCCTCCTACAGAGCCACCGGGTGAGTACAACCCACGACCTTCCAGGTAGCAGCTGTGTGCCCAGCCATTCTGCCACCAGCACCCCTCCGCTGTCCCTAGAAAGCACCAGAGCTAACTTGCTACCTGTCTCGGAGGCCTTTGGACAGCTTCTGGTATTCTGCTGTATCCTCGAAGGGTGGATGCATTAAGGAAAAGACACTCCTTTTAAGAAGGCGTGGCGACCTCACTGGGCTGGAGGATGGGTAGTACAGTGGCTAAAAGAGCTCAGCGGCTGAGAAAGGTCAGCGGTTCAAATCCCCCAGCCGCTCTGCTTCCATAAAGGTTTGCAGCCTACTCTATCCTACAGGGTTTCTATGGCTGGAACGGAGATTTTGCAGATGTTGGTTTTTTATTGGGTTAAATGTCTGGCCCCACCCAAGGCGCAATTTTACAAGCAGTCACAGGAACTCCAGGCTGGTGCTTTTTAAGGGTGCGATCTGTTCATGAATAGTAAGCCATACCACGTAGAGACAGGGTTTTAAAAACCCTCTTTTACTAATGATATAACTTCTTGCAAACATAAGACAACTTTTGAGCCAGGGATACCTGTGGTAAGAATCAATGTATCTCCCTGAGCTGAGTCTTCGTCAGAGAACAATGTGTGTTGGCCACTTTGGCTCCTCTCAACCAATTCCAGACAGCCTGCGGAGAGCAACTAATGATTTTCCAGCCTCGATTCTCACCCACTTATAGAGTCTGTACGCTGGGTCACACTTTCTTGGATGGAAAACCAGAGATGTCTGACACATTGTTAACTATAAGTTCCCTCTCCCTCCCTTGCCCCCTCCCCAGCTTTCCTGTCTGTTCCTGGGGGGGGAAACAACAGTTACAGACACGGAAAGTTTAAGGCTGTTATTTTCAAAGATGGGTTTGGCAGTGGGCTTGGAACAGGGAGAAAGCGGGTGACCCCACTCTCTCAATTATTGCTGAAAAGCAAGGCCTCCGAGAGGTTCCTTAGCTCCTGCCTTGCCTCTCTCGCGGACCTGGAATGCCGAGACACCAGCTCCCCGGCTCTGTCTGCACGCTCTGCCATCACCTGTGTCTATCACGAGAGAGAACCCGCCCATCACTCCAGTCAGAGGCAATGAAGAAGAAAACACCTTACAGTGAAATATTTTATAGTTGTATGGTGAAAAGAAAACCTTAGTGAAGTAAAAGGACGAAAACCCAATTGGGATGATAGTTGCAGCATATCACAGGCAGAGGGTGCCTGAAGTAGCATGGCCTATCCAGGTGGGCATACACTGTTTTAAAACAGCAATCCCCCGGGGTGCCAGAGGAAGGCAGCCATCGAGGGAGAGCCCCAGGGAAGCTGGGTTCCGTGTTTTGGTCGGAGGTCCTGAAGCGCCTAGCCCAACGCAGCTCTGCCAGAGCCTCATTCTCTCTGCCCAACCCTCGCACCATGGCTTTCCTGCACTCAGCCCCGCTCCCCCCAGGGCTGCAGCTCTGCTCTCTGGCCCTTCATCTGCCACATCCCACAACGTCACGCCAGAGAGTAAATTTTGCCCTCTCATCCCAAGGAAGGGTTCTGACTGATCCAACTTGTATCAATCCTTCATCACTTGGACTTGAGGCCAGCAGCTGATTGGCTCTGGTAGAATCAGTGCTCTCTCTCTCTCAATCAATTAAAGCTGCTGCCTGCCACAGACTTGCTCATCTAAATGAAGGCAGAGTATTCACGTGAAGTAAGTCACTTCTGTACTTTCTATGTGTGCCACAACGAACAGCCACTTTCCTGGCCAGATGAGGAAGACCTTGACCAATGAAATCTGAAAATCCAGAATACCAATGGTGTCAAAATATTTCCCTCAACCACGGTCACTTTCTCGCAAATCAGATCCTCAGTATGTTGCTTTGGGGAGCTTCTCTTTCAAACAAACAAACGAGTCACTGCCATGTAGCCAATGGTAACTCACAGCGACTCCCTGTGGGTTTCCAAGACTGTAGTGCTTGGTGAGAGTAGAAAGTCCAATCTTCCTCCCGAGAGACTGCTGGTAGTTTGGGCCTGCTCACCATGTGGATCACAGACCAACTCATAACCACGGTGCCACCATGAGGCTGTAAGGTTTCTCTCTCCAGGACTAGATTTCAGCCTCGGTCCTTGGCTCCGCACGAGAAAGATTTCACACCGAAGCCGGGCTCGTGATCCAAGTGAATTTAATGAGAGTTAAAAGAAGTTTCAGGTTTTACACGGCACCCATAGGATTCCTTTGACCATGCGGCCTGGCAGAGACTGCCCCAGGTCACGCAAGGATCTCTCTTCTCCCAAGAAGACGACCAGACCAGCCAAGCAAGACCCCTCTCCCTCTCTGTCCCTGCCTTTTCAAGGGTTCCCGGGGGAGGCATGGTGAACGATCCCAGGTCGATCCCATTGGCTGAATTGCAGTCACCTGGCCCAGGTGGGCTGCTCCAGGTGTAACGCCCATGCGACAGCTTTGTCCTATGCTGGCCTCCTGGGCATGCCCTAAATGGACTTCCCAATTCCCTAGGCTAAGCTACCTAACAAGGCCACCAGGGCCCCAGAAAGACTCTCTTAAAATACCCACACATGCATGCCTGGTCTAGGTTACTTGTTGCTATGTGAGACAGTGAATGGCTCTCCAATGGTAGAATCTACATCTTCCACTCAAGAGTCCCGGATCTGATTTCTGATCCATGCATTCCGTGCTAAGTCAGCAGCCATCTGTAGGGGAGGCTTGTGTGCTACTAGACTGCTGAACAGCCTTCCGCAGAGCTTCCAGACAGGGGTGAGCTAGAGAGAAAGGTCTGATGCTGTTATTCGGAAAATCAACCCGTGAAAATTCTCTGCACTGATATTAGGTGGCATCAAGTCGGCACAGAGCAAAATATTGCTCCACCCTCACACTTGTCATGCTGTTTGAACCTCTTATGGCAAACACTCTTTGGACTGCTGTGGTTGGGCGCTGTCAACCCATGCCCACCCTGTGCACAACAGAAGGAGACATTGCCCCGTCCTGCCCTTTCTCCTAACTGTCATTTTTCCGCCGATTGTCGCTGACTGTCTTATCAAGGGTTTTCCTTTTTTCCAAGGACCCTCTATTGAACCACGCATGATGTCCTTTCTCAGGGACTGGTCTCTCCTGATAACTCATCCTAAGTAGGTGAGACAAAGTCTTATCATCCTTGCTTCCAAGGTGCATTCTGGCCGTCCTCCTTCAAAGACAGGTTTATTTGTTCTTCTGGCAGCTCCTGGTTCGTCCACTGTTCTTTTCCAACACCATAATTCATGTCCATCGATTCTTCCCTGGTCTTCCTTACTCATTGCCCAGCCTTCACATGCATGTAAAGCCACTGAACATGCCCTGGCTTGGGGCAGATGCACCTTAGTTCTCAAAATGACGTCCTTGCTCTCCAAAAACTTTAAAGACGTCTCTTGCAGCAGATTTACCTTACTCCGGTTTCTTGACTGCTACTTCCGTGAGGGTTGATTTCAGATCCAAGTCCGTTGAAATCAGTTACAACTCCAACCTTTTCTCCTTTTATCACGATGTTGTCCATCGCTCCAGTTGTGAGGATTTGGGGGTTTTGTTATCTACAGTGAGGACGGTCGTCTTTGAGTTCCATTAGCAAGCACTTTGAGTCCTCTTGGGTTCCGAGGCTGCAGCGTGTGCTGTCTGCTTACCATGGGTTGTTACTAAGCTTCCTAACGGTCCTGCTGCCACGCGCACCTTCGTGCAGCCCCACTTCTCAGGTTATTTGCATCACATGCAGATTGAATAAAGGTGACGGAAGGACACGACGCTGACGCACCTCGTGTCTTCATTGTAAACCATCTGCTCTACTTCCCTGTTCTGTTCAAATGCCTGTCTCTGGGTTTGTGTGCAGGTCCCACACGAGCACAATGAATTGTTCTGGAATTCCCAGTCTTCGCAATGTTATCCATAGTTTGTGATGATCCACACAGTCAAATGCCTTTGCTCAGTCGATAAAATCCAATCTCCTGGTTGACTTGTTAAAATCATAGATTCCTGGGATAGCAAACTCCCATCCACCATCTCACTAGACTGACTGGTCTGAATCTGTAGCACCAGGCTTAAGTATAAGCATTTTTAACAGTCCCTGTATTGATTCATATACACATTTAGAACTTTCCTGGGGTAAAGACTTGAACATTTGGAAAGAGGCAAGTCTGTGCACCTGGATAGAAGGGAGTTCTTAGCATCAAGATGACCAAAGCAGTATTTTTCAATTAAGAGATCTGAAGAGCTTTGTCCATGGGCCCCTGTTTCGTGCCCAAAGCTTAGCCCATTCGACCTCCCCGGTCTGGCTTCCTGTTTCCTAGACCCTAGGATGATGACAGACTTGAAGGAGAAAGTTCTCAGGCTCCCTCTCCCAACAGAGAAGGGATGTAGAGCTAGGTCACCCTAGGAAGACTGGCCCACATCAAGATGTTTTCATGCCCACCCCCTGGCCTCTTTCTCCAGCCTGGGATCCAGATCACAGAATGGACTGCTCTGACTCCCGGGTTGAGTGTATAATTTTCATTATTGCCTTGGGTAATTGAGGTTCTGGTCTAATTGCCGCTGGTTGAACCACTTCTTGCCACCATCCTATGTGGAGCTCTGCTGACTGACTACATATTCCCTTTGGCATTACATTAACCAGCTCCCACCCCCACCCCCACCCTGCCTTAATTTCTAGTGTCAAGCTAGCATAGAGTTGGTGCTGAATCAAAATGTATAGAAAGGAACCAACATGAGGATGGTTGGGTGAATAAATGAATAAATGACTGTGCTGTCCATCCTTTTCCAGTGAGTCCCTCATTGACCTGAGATGCGCTTACAAAACTACATTTCCGTCTTGGTTCTACTATCATATCTAGGGGGGGGGGGGAGTCTCCAGTAAGCCATCTCCATTAAAATGATCTACATAGCTGTGTTGTTTTGGACCACTAGCCATGAATCCAGATAACTGAGACAACACCTTCATCCCTGAAGGTGGGCTACAGAACCCGTATTTAATACTATATTAAGGAACAATCAGTGCCCTCTCCCCTTCACTTTAATACCCCAAATGTGATGTCACTCAGAGGTTCAATAAGTTGTCCGAATAAAGTTTAGATTAAGAAACATGAAAGAGAAAGAAAAATCCACCCAGCTCAAACATGAAGCATTTGAGGGATATCAAACACACACACAGCAAAGTCAGGTCCAGCTTCTCCATCAGTAAAAGTGGGCCCCGGCTCCAGATCCCTCAGGATGAACCAGCAGCTCCCGATGCCAGGAAAGTGCTTCAGCCACAGCAGGTGAGCTGCACAAATGAGAGGTAATTTGACAAGTCCGCCTGCCCCGAGCAGCCAGTCAAGTCGATGCATAGTGCTCTAATGCACTTAAAAGCCCAGAAGCAAGCCCAGGCTGGGGGATAATGGCCTGGACACCACCAGGGATTTCCCAAGTCTAATTTCCAGGCCTGATGGCCATGATGTTCCATCTCCATTGGGCTAATTAAGGCACGGTGGAGACAGAATCTGACAGAGAAGCTTATCCTGGCCTTGGTCTAGATTTATGGGGCAGAGAAGTTGCCAAGAAGGTAAATTAGACATCAACAGGGCTTCCCCCAGGATGATGGAGTCTCAGGGGGCGTTAAGACTGTGAAGTTTCAAGTGAATCTAGATCGGTGCTATACAGAGAGATGAGGTAGTGTGGAGATTAGAACAAGGGCTTTTCCATTGGCTGGCCATGAAGTGAATCCACTGTTCAAATTCTCCATATTTCCACCTATAAAATATGACTAATATGAACTAGCTCAGAATTAAATGTCTGCAAAATAGCAGTGCAGGGCCTGGCACCAAATAAATGATAGCAAGTTTTATCTAAGGGGCCCTGCTGGAGCTGTTGGGTAAGCTCACTGCAAAGTCGGCAGTTCAAACTCACTAGCTGTTTCATGGGAGGAAAATGAGGTTGTCTATTCGCATAAATATTTACAGCCTTAGAGACCCAATAGAGTCACTGTGAGTGGAACTGACTCGGCTTCGGTGGCAGTGAGTGGTTTGGATTTTGGGTGAGTCAGCTCCCCTCTTTGCTGGTCCATTCAGCACAATCCCAGCAAAATTCTGATTTGCGTGTGTTCATGTGCGTGTGTGTGTGTGTGTGTAGATGCCTAAAATGTAATGTATGTGGAAATGCAAAGGACCTAGAACCAGCAAGGAAATGTTCGAAAAGAACAAATTTAAGAACACATACTATGTGATTTGAAATTTTAACTATAAAGTTACAATAATCAAGAGAATGTGGTACTAATCTAAGAATACACAAATAGATTCATGTAAGAGAATACCAAAACCAAATTCACTGTCATCGAGCAATTCTGACTCGTAGCCACCCTGTAGAACAGGCTACAACTGCCCCCACGGGGCTTCCGAGATTGAAACTCTTCACAGAAATAGAAAACCTCATCTTTCTCCCAAGGAGCAGCTGGTGGTTTCTGACTGCTGACCTTGTAGTAAGCAGCCCAATGCATAATCCATTATACCATCAAGGCTCCTGGACCATACATATAAAGATTATTTATTTTCAACCAAGGTACCAAGGTCCTTCAACAGGACAAGAAAAGTTTTCAACAAAATGTGCTGAAACAAATATATATATATATATATATATATATATATATATATTCAATCCTGAACTTTGACTTCTATCAGAAACACAAGATTAATGTGAGGTGGAATATAGATATAAACATAAAAGTAAATACTTTAAGCGCTATAGCGGGTGGGGGGAACCACAGGAGAATAATAAAAAATGTATTAGAAAATAAACCAAGAAAACGCTAAACATAAAAGAGTAATCAATTAATTGAAGGGGAGTTTCCTCAAATCTGTGTCCTGTTTCCAATATATTTACAGGTAAACTGGGTGCATCAAAGCTAAAGTCATCTGCTTAACAAGAGAAACCACAGAGGAAATGTGAAAACGACCAAAAAGCCAAGAGAAAATATTCACAATACGTCTACTTGGCAAAAGATTTGCATTCAAGTTATATGAACTGTCTACAATTCTATAAAGAAAAGACAAATAGTCCAATTAGAAATGAGCAAGACTTGAATGGACACTTCATTAAAGATATGCAAATGAACCAGAAGCCCATGAATAGCTACAACGCATCATTTGTCAACAGTTAAAACCATAATGAGCTACCATCTCCCATCCATTAGAATAGCTACAATTAAAAAGATTTACAACACCAAATACTGGCAAAAATATGGTGCAACTGGAACTTTTATATACTGTGGTTAGGAACATACAATAAAACAACTAATTTGCAAGACAGGCAATTTCTTTTTTAATATATAAATCATTTTATTGGGAGCTCTTACAGCTCTTATAACATTCCATACATCATTATATCAAGCATATTTTTACATATGTTGCCATCATCAATTTCTGAACATTTACTTTCTATTTAAGCAAGCCCTTGGTATCAGCTCCTCTTTTGTCCCTCTCTGCCCTGCTCCTATCCTTGTGACCCCTTGATAAAGCTTAATTGTTTTCATATCTTACACTGTGTTGTCTCCCTTCACCCACGTTTCTGTTGTTCGTTGCCCTCGGGGAGGAGGGATATGGGTCTATCATTGCCATCAATCCCCCTTCCTCCCCTTCTCCCCCCACTTTCCCTCCACCCTCCTGGTACCGCTACTCCCATTTCTGTTCCTGAGTTTATCTGACCTGAATTCCATGTGTCATGATCTCTTATCTGTACCAGTGTACATACTCCGGTCTAGTGAGAACTGAAAGACAGGACTGGGGTCATGATAGTGGGGGGTGAGGAAGCCTCAAAGAGCCAGAGGAATATTGTGTGTTTCATTGGTGCTGTACTGCACCCTGGTTGACTCATCCCTTCCTTGTGATCTTTCTGTGAGTGGATGTCCTATTGTCTACAGATGGGTTTGGGGCCTCTGCTTTGACCTCCCCTGCTCTCAAAAAATATGTTTTTTTGTTGTTAGGGGTCTTCTGGTACCTGTGACCTGATCCCATCGATACTCATGATCATACAGGCTGGTGTGCCTCTTCCATATGTTCTTGTTGCCTGTCTGCTAGATGGCCGCTTGTTTAACTACAAGCCTTTAAGACACAGACACTATATCTTTTGATAGCAGGGCACCATAAGCTTTCCTCACCACATTTGCTTATGTACCCATTTTGTCTTCAGCGATCATGTCGGGAGGGTGAGCATCACAGAATGCCAGGTCGTTAGAACAAGGAGTTCTTGTGTTGAGGGAGGGCTTGAGCAGATGCCCAAAGTCCATCCACTGCCTTAATGTATTGCCATATAAATATATGCACATAGGCCAATGTCCCTATCTTTATGGATTAAATACATTGACATAAGTGCACACCGATGTTTATACCTCTATCCATAGCTTTGCTTCCTAGCTCTTTCCTGTTTCCTTTTACCTTCCTCCTGAAGGTGGGCATCAAACATACAACCAACCTGTGACACAATTAACATTAGCCCTCCCTAGAAAGAAACTATAAAAAGATTTGTGTATGAATGCTTAGAATCCAATTATTAATAAGGGAGCAAATCAATCCAAGGCCCATCAGTAGGAGAGAAGATAAACAGGTCATAACACATTCACACAAAGGACTACTTTTCAGGGAAAGGGAGTGTAGCAGCTACTACATACTATGGAAACATCTCAGTAATATAATTGCATAAAAGCATCTGGACACAAGAGTCCATAGAGTGTTCTCCATTGACATGTTGTTCAAGAGCAGAACACAACACCCGCGGTGAGAGAATTCAGAACAATAGCTGCCCTTGTGGCAGAGACTGATTTTCAAGGATACTGAGTGAACTTTCTGGGTGGATGGAAATATTTTTATGTCCTAACTATGGTGATGAAAATTCATCAAACTGGGTATTTAAGATCCATTCATTTGCTGGATGTAAAATGTTTAACTCCAGTTGTGCCTTTCCACTGTGGGGATGATAGTAATTCAGAAACGACTTTGAGTATTCCAGGTTGGAGTGAATGACTCAGCTTAGTGTAGAGGATGGAAAGAAAATCTCTCACTGTTGGAGAAAGCAGTTACAGCTATGGGAAGGAGAAGACTCAAATGGACCCTATGATGTCTGACGTTGGATTGGAATAGAAGCATCCGTTTAACGGTTTGTAATATGAGGTTTTTAATTTATAAATAATTGGTAATCCTTACCTCTATCACACCCACAAAAAAAAAAACCACTGCTGTCAAGCAATTCCAACTCATAGCAACCCCATAGGACAAAATAAAACTACCCCACAGTATTTCCAAGACTGTAAATCTTTATGGAAGTAGACTGCCATCTATTTCTCTAGCAGAGGAGCAGGTGGGTTTGAACCACCAACCTTTGGGTGGAAGCTGAGCATCTTAACCACTGGGTCACCAGGAACCCTAAATTATTCATCACTCAAACTCGCTGAGTCAATTCCGATTCTCAAACAACTCACAGCCGTCAAGTTAATTCCAACTCAGAAGGACCTTGTAGGACAGGGTAGAACTGCCCCTGTGGGTTTCCAAGATTGCAAGTCTTTATTGGAGCAAAAAGCCTTATCTTTCTCCCAGGGAGCAGCTGGTGGTTTCAAACTGCTGACCTTGGGGTTAGCAACCCAATGAGTAACCGCTATGCCATATGAATGTGTATGTAGAAATGTGTGTGAGAAAAAGTGTGTGTGTGTGTGTGTGTGTGTGTGTTATTTCCTAGCCCAGCTGAGCATGCTCACAAGCAAGGACTCCTGTCACAATAAACACACTAATGCCCAGATTTTAGTTTCAAAGTATCATTCTCCACTGAAGGTATTCATGGTTCCTTGGAGAAATGGTTAATTCTAGGGACTGGATGGGAGAAGTACAATATGAGCCTGGAGCATCTCGTTGCACCACAAAATAAGATGTGACAAAATTATAACATATGGGAAAATATCAAGACTGCCTAAAGAGGCTGCCGCTGAACAAATCCTATGGCGACTCCATGTGAGAGTGGAACTGCGCCACCCGGGTTCCTTGGCAGCAATTGTAACCTTAATATTAATTCTTGGTGGTAATTTTCTGCCCAGAAACCAATTGTCAGCTTTTTCTCCCTGGGGTCATTGAGTAGGTTCACCAGCCTTTCAGTTTGCAGTCAAGAGCTTAACCCTTGAGTCTCCAGAGCTTCATCTCCATGTTTACATGTATGTGAATTAATCCAGTGTAGCTGTCAGTACTTTCTACACCCATAAAGAGTGGCAGTCGTGGAAAGCCACGGGCAGTTCTCCCCTGTCCGACCTGGCTGGACTTGACATAGTGGCTGTGAGTTCGTCTTGGTAAATATGTATATTATGAATCGGTATCAGCAATTTGGGCATCATTAAATAAACACAAGAAAGCAATTCAATCATAAAGCTGAATGGATTATAGTTCACTGAATAGAGGATCCACGAATCCACTCTAATACAAATAACTCATAACAGTTTCTTTTTTAAAAAAATAATTTTATTAGGGGCTCATACAACTCTATCACAACCCATACATACATCAATTGTGTAAAGCACATTTATACTTTCACTGACCTCATCATTCTCAAAACATTTGCTCTCCACCTATACCCCTAGCATCAGTTCCTCATTTTTTCCACTCCTTCCCCGCTCCCTTAATAATTTATAAACTATATTTATAATTTATATCATGAACCCTTGATAATTTATAAATTATTATTTTGTCATATGTCACATTTTGACACTGTCCGATGTCTCCCCTCACCCACTCTTCTGTTGTCCGCCCTCTAGGCAGGAGGTCACATGAAGATCCTTGTAGTTGGTTCCCCCTTTCCAACACACCCTCCCAGTTTCACCACTGGTCCTGAAGGGATCATCCACCCTGGATTCCCTATGTTTCCAGTTCCTATCTGTACCAGTGTACATGCTCTGGTCTAGCCTGATAGCTGATCCCTTTGACACCTCGTGATCGCACAGGCTGGTGTGCTACTTCCACGTGGGCTTTGTTGCTTCTGAGCTGGATGGCCGCTTGTTTACCTTCAAGCATTTAAGACCACAGACACTATATCTTTTGATAGCCGGGCACCATCAGCTTTCTTCACCACATTTGCTTATGTACCCATTTGTCTTCAGCGATTGTATCAGGGAGGTGAGCACACAATGATATGATTTTTTTGTTCTTTGATGCCTGATAACTGATCCCTTCGGCACCTCGTGATCACACAGGCTGGTGTGTGCTTCCATGTGGGCTTTGTTGCTTCTGAACTAGATGACTGCTTGTTTATCTTCAAGCTTTAAAGACCATAGACGCTATATCTTTTGATAGACAGGCACCATCAGCTTTCTTCACGATATTTACTTATTCACCCACTTTGTCTTCAGCGGTTGTATCAGAAGGTGAGCATCATAGAATGCCAATTTAATAGAAGAAAGGATTTTTGCATTGAGAGAGTACTTGAGTGGAGGCCCAATGTCCTTCTGCTACCTTAATACTAAACCTATAAATATATGCACATAGATCTATTTCCCCATCATTATATATATATTTACCTATGTACATACCTGTATTTAGACCTGTATAAATGTCCTTTGCCTCCTAGTTCTTTCCTTTATTTCCTTTGACTTTCCTCTTATTCTACTATCATGCTCAGTCTTCATTTGGGTTTCAGTAATTCCTCTTGGTTACATTACCCTTGATCACACCTTACCAGGCCTCCTACACCCTCCTCACCACCGATTTGGATCACTTGTTGCCAACAGTTCTTTACACGTGAAGAAAATGATAGTTCTCAGATTATCAAACGGAGCTAAATTAGTGAATGAAAGCTGGATGATAACTTAATTTTACATAATCTCAAAATATCTCCTACAAACTACCCACAAGCTACAAAAGGGGAAAAAAAGTCACTTTGGCAGAGAAGAAACGTGGTGGACACCTTAATTCACATCATCAAGACTGGGACAAATCCACACCGTGCACCCTGTGATGACACACAGAGAATGTCATCTTGGCATTGCTGTCCACAGCACCAAGGTTGAATCTAATCATATGGAAAGAGCAAACAAACCCGTATCAAGGGATAGGCTGAAAAATATTTGGCCCAGACTCTTTAAAAATGTCAAAGTCAGGAAAGACAAAAAGAAAAAGAGCTAAAAACACTGTTTCTTATTAAAGAGATGAAAGACCCCTGACTAAATACCACACAATCTCAGATTGGATTCTGGATCATTAAGTAACAGTCATAACAGCATCGAGACGTCTGGAAAAACTAGATGTGTTGAATGGCCATGACTTGATTCTGACTCATGGAGGCCTCGTGTGACAGAATCGAGCTGCCCTAGACAACTCTCTAGGCTGCAGTCCCTTCACAAGCAGATTCCCCGGTCTTTCTCCCACGAGTCCCTGCTTGTGTTCAAACCTTCAAGATTCCACTTAGAGCGCTTAACCATTGTGCTGTCGGCACCATAGACCATGAATTAGCAAACATGTAGCATAACATCAGCATTTAATTTCCCAACCGTGGCAATTATAACTATTTTTAAAATGTCTTTGCCTTAAGGAAATACACACTGAAAGATTTAGGGCTAGAGAGGCACAGTCCCTCTGTGGGGCAAAGATGAAGCCATCTGCCCCCCTAAAGATTAACTTTGTCTTGCTTGAGAAGGACTTGTTTGTCACAAAAGACTCCAAGTTCATTTGATAAAGATTTAACGTCTCCAAAACCTGAAGGGACAGGTCTATTCTCTATTCTTACAGGGTAGTAAGGAGTCAGAATCGACTAGAAGGCAGTTGGGCTGTATGGTACTCTCAGGTGGTTCAATAGAAAATTCAAGCTGCACTGACAGCATTGACATAAAAACGAGATGTTTCAACAGATAGCTGCAAGGGGATAGTGATAGGCACGCACTCATCTGCACCAAGAATTTAGAAGACAGCGACTTGGCCAACCCACTGGAAGAGATCACAGTTGTGTCCATTTGAAAGAAAGGCGATCCAACAGAATGCAGAAATTATTTAACAATATGACTGATATTTTGCTGGAGAAAATGGAAAGAAAAAAACCAGCTACAAGAATATATCAACAGAGAAGTGCCAGGAATTCCAGCCAGAGTCAGAAGAGAACATGGTATGAAGGATAAGTGATGTCAGATGGGTCTTGGCTGAAGGCAGGGAAACCAAGAAAGAAATTATGCATGTTTCATTGGCTATGCAAAAGCATTCAACTGTGTAGATTATGACAAATTATGGACAACATTGTGTAGAGGGGAATTTCAGATCACTTCATTGTGCTCATGGTAGGTGTACGGTCCAAGAGGCAGTAGTTTGAACAACGCAAGGAGATATTATGTAGTTTAAAATCAGAAAAGGTGTGCATCAGAGTTGTAGCCTGTCATCGTACTTATTCAATCTCTATGCTGGGCAAGCGATCTGAGAAGGTGGACTGTAGGAAGAACAACCTACACTATTCAGATGTACAACCTTATTTATTGAAAGTGAAGAGAACTTGAAGCACTTACTGATGAAGATCAAAAACTACAGTCTCCAGTATGGTTTAACGTTCAATATGGGGGTGGGGGAGCACGAAATCCTCACAACTAGACCAATAGGTGACATCATGATAAATGGAGAAAGGACTGTGTAAGTCTGGGTACTTTAGAGAAACAAATCCACCGAAACTCATGTATAAGAGAGGGTTTTATGTAAAGGTTAATTGCACATCAAGAAAGCATCCCAACCCAGTGCTGCCCAAGCCCACAAGTCCAACATTAACCCCTATGTCCAACACCAATCCACAAAGTCCTCCTCCATCTCACAACACACAGGCAATAATGCCGACTGCAAGAGGAAAGCCGAATCAGTGAATGTGTAAGCATCTCAGTGCTGGTGGGAGTCTCACACGGCTGCTTCAGCTCCCAGGGCTGCACAGGGTAGATCCATGTGGCTTCTCCTCGAGGATGTCTTGCAGGAAGGAAGCCTTGCCAGCTGAAGCAGGGAACTGGCTAAGGTAGCTGCACCCTGGTCTGACCATCACAAAGCAAGAGACTGGAGAACTAGAAAGGCAAGGCTGACAGGGTTATTTATCCCTCTACCCTTCAATTAACCCCACATGTGTTTATTAGCCAGGTTGGCACAATAAACTTACCACCTCAAGGACTGACGCCGACAAAGGTTTCCTTTTACTTGGATCCACGGTCAGCACTCATCGAAGGAGCAGTCAGGACTCAAATGATGCATAGCATTGGTAAAATCTATGAAAACATATTCTTTAAGTGTTAACAAGCAAAAAATGTCACTTTGAAGACTAAGATAGTGACTGACCCCAGCCATGGTATGTTCAATATCCTCAAATACATGTGAAAGATGGACAACGAATAAGGAAGACTAAGCAGGGATTGATATCTTTGAACTATAGTGCTAGGAAAGACTACTGAATATACCATGGACTTCTGGAAGAAGAAATAAGCATGTCTCAGAGGAAGTACAGTCAGAATTCTCTTTAAGTAGGAAGATTATCATATGTACCTTGGACACGTTATTCCGAGGAACCAGGCTCTGGAGAAAGACATCACACTTGGTATGATAGTTAGGTTTTGTTTCAAACTGCTTGGGCCAGAGTTCTCTGTGGTTTGCCAGTAATCCCCCAAGATATGATTTCACACAACATGAGCAGGTCCATCCAGCAATTGTCTGTCATCCTGTGATGGTGTGGGTGTTGCCGTGATGCTGAAAACTCTGCCACTGGTATTTCAAATGCCTGCAGGGTCACCCACAGTGGACAGGTTTCAGCAGTTTCCAGACTAAGAGCAGATTATGAAGAAGGCCAGGCTGTCCACATTAGAAGAACTACCTGTATGTACTTGTGTATAAGCCAGGGGTTTTCAGCACATTTTTAATGCAATTTTTGTGGTAAAATGAGGTGCCTTGGCTGATATTCGGGTCTGCTTATACTCGAGTCTATACGGTAGCCACTGAAAACCCTGTGGATAGAGGAAAGTCAAAACACTGTCAGCCACTGAGAAGCCAGTGAACAGAAAGAGAACCTTGTCAGAGATAGTGCCAGAAGATGAGCCTCTCAGGCTACAAGACTCGCAAAATATAACTTAATAAGAGCCGCCTTCCCAAAGTAGAGCCGACAGTCATAACAAGGATGGGGCAGTGCCTGCTGGGGTACAGTCTTCAGGACCTTCTGGTCCTGGTGGGCATGACTCAAAACGAGAAGAGAAACTGCAACTATCAATTAATCATTGGAACATAGACTGTACGAAGTATGAATGTAGAAAAATGGAAGTCATTAAAAATGAAAGATCAATATTCTAGGCGTTAGTGAGCTGAAATGCACTGATATTGACTATTTTTGAATCAGAAAGTCATATGGTTTGCGATGCCGGGAATACCACAATCAAAAGCAACGACATTGCACCAATTGTCAAAAAGGGCATTTTAAGATGTAACATGAAGTACAATGCTGTGTGTGAAAAGATAATGTCTATCCATCCCATACAAGGAAATCAAATCTATGCAACTATTATTCAAATTTATGGACCAACCATTAAAGCTTTTAATAAAGAAATTGGAGAATTCCACCAACATCTTCAGGCTAAAATTGATCAAACATGCAATCGGGATGTATTGGTGATTATTGGCGATTGGAATGCAAAAGTTGGAAACAAAGAGGAAGGAACAGTAGTTGGACAATATGGTGTTGGTGACAGAATTCTGCAAGACCAACCACTTGTTCATAGCGAATACCTTTTTAAACAACACAAAAAGTGACTAAAGATGGACTTCTCCAGATGGAATGGAAGAGACAATGGAGAAGCTTAATAGCAGCTAATACCAGGTCAGCAGCCGACTGTGAAACATTCCATCAATTGCTCATATGTAAGTTTAGGTTGAAGCTGAAGAAAATTAAAACAACCCCATGAACCATCTTGAGTCTATCCCACATGAATTTCTAGAACTTCTCAAGTACAGAATTGATCCACTAATGACAGGACACCTGATGAGCTATGGGAAGACATAAAAATAACATATATGAAGATGGCAAAAGGTCATCAAATAGAAAATAAATTATCAAAGTGGATATCAGAGGGCCTTTGAAACTTGCTCTTAATCTTAGAATGAACGTTAAGGCAAATGGAACAAATTATGAAGTCAAAGAGCTCAAGAAGCAAAGTAAAATATAATGAAATGTGCAAAGACCTAGCATTATAAAACAAAAATAACATGCTTACCATATCTTAAACTGACAGAGCTCAAGGAAAAAATTAAGCTTCAGGGTTACACTACTGAAAGATTTTATGGCCCAAATATCAAATGATACAGGAAACATCAAAAGAAGACGGAAAGAATATAGATTCACTGTACCAAAAAGAACAAGTCAACATTCAAGCACTTCAGGAGGTAGCATCTGAGCAAGAACAAATGGTGCTGAAGGAAGAAGTCCAAGCTGCACTGACAGCAGTAGCCAAAACCAAGGCTCCAGGAATTGAAGGAAGACCAACTGAAGCGTTTCAACAAGCTGCTGAAGCACTAGAAGCACTCACATGTCTATGCCAGGAAATCTGGAAGACAGCTACTTGACTAGAAGAGATTCGTATTTGTCATCATTCCAAAGAAAAATGACTCAACAGAATGCTCAAATTATAGAACAATATCATTAACATCACATGCAAGTAAAACTTTGCTGAAGAGCAGCTACCAATTGTTGCAGTGGTACCTTGACCAGGAGCTGCCAGAGGCTTAGGCCGGATTCAGAAGAGGAGGTGGAATGAGGGATATCATTGCTGATGTCAGATGGATCTTGGCTCACAGCCGAGGATACCAGAAAGAGATTTGCTTGTGTTTCACAGACTGTGCCAAGACATTTGACTGTGTGGAGCATCACTTCATTGTGTGTGTGAGAAACCTGTACATAGATCAAGAGGCAGTGTACAAACAGAACAAGGGCCTGTTGCATGGCTTAAAAATAGGAAAGGTGTGTGTCCGGGTTGTATTCTTTCACCATTCTTATTCAATCTGTATGCTGAGAAAACAGTCAAAGGGGGTGGGTTATATAAAGAAGAATGTGGCATCAGAATGGGCGGAAGGCTTATTATTGCAGATGAAACAACATCTCTTGCTAAGAATGAGAATTTGAAGCTCTTACTGATGAAAATCCAAGATTGCAGCCCTCTGTATGGATCATAACCCTATGTAAAGAAGACCAAAATCCTCACCACTGGACCAGTATGCAACACATAATAAAGGCAGGAAAAATTGAAGTTATCAAGGACTTCATAGTTCTTGGATCTGTAATCAATGCTCATGGAAGCAGAAGTCAAGAACTCAAACAATGCAGTGCAGTAGATAAACCCGCTGCACAAGACCTCTTTAAAGTGTTGAAAAGCAAGGATGTCACTTTGAGGACTAACGTGTGCCTGACCCAGGCCATGATGGCCTCATAAGCCTGTGAAAGTTGGACAATGAATAAAGAAGGCCGAAGAAGAATGGACGCATTTGAACTATGGTGTGGGTGCAGAGCGCTGACTGGCATGGGCTGCCAGGAGGTTAAAACACATCTGTCTTGGGAGAAGCACAGCCATACTGCGCCTCAGAGGCAAGGAGGGTGAGACTGTCTCCCAGACTTTGGGCATGTTATCAGGAGAGCCCAATCCCTGGAGAAGGACATCAGACTTGGCAAGATGGAGGGGCAGTGAAAAAGAGGAGGGGCCTTGAGAAGATAGATCGACACAGTGGCAACAACGGGCTGAAATAATACCCACGATTGTGGGGATGGCACAGGACATGGCATGTTTAGTTCTGTCATCCGTAGGGTTACCAGGGGTCAGAACTGACCAGAAGCACCTCACAACAGCAGCAGCAGCAGAAGCAACAACAACCAACACCGTGAGGGGCTCTCACATAAAATAACCAACCCTGGGAGCAGCCAGCCACTGTGGTGGTGTAGCTCCTTGATTCAGCCACAGCTTCATCCTTTGGAAGAAAGACTCCTTGGGGGTGAGCCTTGGGGGTTATGCAGACTCTTGGAGAGCTTGTCACTTCTCCTGGGTTTGGATCCTGCATTTGGTTCGTTGACCTCCTGCCATGTTGCCGCCTATCCCAAATGCCATCCGCAGACTGCCAACCGTGGAATCGTTCGCTTTTGCGTACACCAGTCTCTGTTCTTCTTGCTTGGTCTGCCTTTGTCCTGGTTCATCAGCTAGGGCAGTCAGGAGAAGCCTCCAACGGAGCTCCTTCTACAACTGTGTGAGTCATTTCTTAATAGAAGTTTCGTCTTATATAGGTACTCTTAAAGTGTCACTGGTGTTGCTTCTCTGGAGAACCAGTCAGATGCACTAGGTAAAGTAGAGACTCATGAAAGGAAAAAGAGACACTCAGCAGGATGGATTGATACAGCGAGTACCCCAATGGCTCAAGCAAAGGAATCATTGTGGGCTGGTACCGGGTGGGCAGAGTCACTATAAGTTGCAGCTGACTCAACAGCACCTAACAGCAAAATCATAAAGAATATTGTTAGAAAGCCAAGGTGTCACTTTGAGGACTAAGGTGTGCCTGACTCAAACCAGGGTCTTTCCATTCTCCTTCCGTGCCTGTAAAAGTGGAATAAGAATAAGGGATGCTAAAGAAGAACGGATACTTTTGAACTATTGTATCGGTGAAGAATAGTGCATATACTAAGAACTGCCAGAAAGACGAATTTGTTTTGGAAGAATTACAACCAGAATGCCCTTTAGAGGTGCTGATCACTAAGCTTTGTCTGACCTAGTTAGGGCACTAGTATCAGAAGGGATCAGTCCCTGGAGGAAGACCTCATATAAAATACAGGGTCAGTGCAAAAGAAGACCTTCAACGAAGTGGATTGGCAGAGTGGCCGTAGCAATGGGCTCCAGCTCAGCAACAGTCGTAAGATGACTGGGTTGTGTTCTAGTGCATATGGGGTCTCGAGGAATTAGAAAACGATCAATAGAACCTAATAGCGACTTCAACCACCACCAGAGTCTCCGTGGGGAAATGGTCTCAGTCTCAGCTGCTAACTGAAATAGGGAGCCTGTATTCACCGTGCAGCTCTGTGGGAGGAAGGTCTTCCGTGCACATTGTAAAACTGTACCCTAAAAAACCCGATGGGGTGGTTCCACTAGTCACATGGGTGGCTATGAGCTGGAATTGATTCCATGACATTTGACAACAGCAACACATGTGTGCACACAGAACAAACAAAACCAGTACAAACAGATTCTAACTCGGAGCAGCCTGTGCAGAAGTTCTGAGGCCGTAAACCCATACGGGAGCAGGTAGCCTCGTCGTTCTCCTGCGGAGCAGCTGCTGGGCTTCCCTGCCAGCAAGGTGACTGGCCACCCATTGCCTAACGAACATGTCACCGATATGTCCGCACACAGAGAAAACGAGGAGGATAAAGCAAAAATGAGCCAACACCCCCCCAGCAAAAAAAGTATGCAAAGAGTTGGCATATATACATAAAAAATATATTGAAGTTCTTTGTGCTGTTTCTTCAAGTTTTCCCAAAATATGGAATTAAAACCAACAGATTTTTAATTAGTTGTTTTGTGGAAGTCTTCTTAATATACCAAGTATGAAAGTATGTCTTGTTCCATTTCTATTCCTCAAAACTTATAGAGACAAATTGTCATCTTCAATGAGTTTAGATGGCCCTAGTCTATCAGCTCTGCACAGTGAAGGGAGAATGCTGACAGCTAACAATGTGTTGGATTTCCCAGGAGACAGAAATGCAGGACCTTTCTTAGGGAGCACCGGGGATTAACAGCTAGAGAAGGGGAGGAAAGAAAGCAGGGCTGGTCGGGAGGCAAGTGCTGTCTCAACAAACTTCTCCGCCCTTCTCCAGGGATCTCTGGAGCTGGCAGGGCTCTTCAGTGTTGTCCGGATTGGAAAAGGATGCTAGACTTTCCATCTCTGCATCCATCTGTCTTTAGATGCAGGCTTCCCTAGGACAAGGCCATGACCTTGGACCCAGCGACTCTTTTCAGAATAGGCAATTCCTAAGAATGCTCACAGCTCACAAGTTGCGATGAACCCATTGCCATCAAGTTGGCAGCACTACCAGCAATTGTCACTGAGCACCAATGGGATCTGGGCTACACATCTATTGCTAAATGACCTTAGAGCCTCTGAAAATCCAGGATGCAGGGTTCTAATCAAGGAAGTGTATTGGCTGTAGAAAGAGCCTTTGAGTTCTGTTTAGAGGTCCAAAGAAGCACAGTTCAATGTCATCGATCATTCCTACATCCTAACTCCACAACTAAGCCACTGAAGCAGGGGGATTCTATAAGAAAGCAAGGGGAAGGGGAAATAGGGGTCACTGACAGTCAGATTGCAACAAAGGGAGCTTGAGACTTGAGATAGTTAAGGTTTATTGTGACAACCTGGCTGAGGAACACATGTGGTGTTAATTGAAGGACAGACGTATAAATGACTCAGCGAGCCTCACCTTTCTTGTTCTCTGGTCTCTAGCTTTGTGATGGTCATACCAGAGTGCAGCTGCCTCAGTCAGGTCCCTGCTTCAGCTGGCAAGGTTCACTTCCTGCAAGACATCCCCGAGGAGAAGCCACATGGACCTACGCCAATGCAACCCTGGGTGCTGGAGCAGTCCTGTGGAGACCCCAGCCAGCGCTGAGATGCTTACACATTCACTGTCTCGGCTTTCCTCCTGCAGTCGGCGTCAGTGTGTGTGTTTTGTGAGATAGAGGAGGACTTTGTAGACTGGT